>NC_092333.1:610986785-612267142 GCF_046630445.1 Rutidosis leptorrhynchoides | reverse complement strand
TGGTTTTGGGGAGGAAAACAAGTAACAAATATGTATATATGTAGATGGTAATGGTGGTGGTATTCGGTTGTGATTAAGACAGAATAAGGACATGATTCAGGAAGGTGTTTGGGTTTGATGGTGATTGTGGTAGTGAAATAAGAAACAGTAAGCCTAGCAGCAGTTTGTGATGGTTGCAGAAGTTCACGGTGGTGTTGGTGGTGTTCAAGGTGATATAGGTGATGGAAGGTGGTCATGTTGGTGGTAGTCGTGAAAACAAAAGAGAGAAAGAATAACAGTCATCTTTTGAGTATCCATAGCAGCGACGGTGGTTGTTTGAAAAGGAAGCACGATAGCAGCAGCATGGGGTAGACAAGTAGTTGTGGTGTTCGAACAATGAAGAAGATATTTGTTGTTTATGTGTGGAGTTGTAAAAAAAAATTTACAAGGTGGTTGTTTTTGATAATGATAATAAGAAGTCTAATGCATTTTCTCAAGAACTTGAAATGGTTGATTATGTAGTAATTAAGGTCGACAGTTTACCAATCAATAATAGGAATTAATTGAAAGTAGATAATATTAATTGAAAGTAGATAATGACTCAAAACAACTTTTGTTTGGATGTGTGAATTATAATTGACATATGGAATCCATTACAAGATATACAGACAATTTAAAGGTACATTCGATTAGGACTGGTAACAAACTAGTACAATCTTTATGATTTTTATTATTTATTTTTAATTAATTTTTTTATTAACTAATAAATATATAAATATATGGATAATTTTTATTAATAATAATACAAAAATAAAAATCCTATTAATAATATTAATTACATAAATAAATATGATAATAAAAGTTACTAATAATCCTAACAACGGTGACCATAAAATTAATGACACTCTTAACTAGGATATTATTAGTGATAATAATAATATTTTGCTGCTTAAATTATAAAAATGATGATCTTAATATGATGATTAGCGTGTACATGTTTAAGGTAAAGTTGACACCTTTAAAATGTCGATATAGACTTCAGGCTTAATGAGTGTTGACAACCTATATTCTATTTTCATTTTATAAATTTTTAATAACAACATATAACACTTCAAATTATATTTCGATTTGTTATTTATATATACATGCACACATATCTATTTACAATTAATGGTTCGTGAATCGTCGAGAGCAGTCGAAGGTCAATTGAATATATGAAACAGTTCAAAAATTTTTTAGACTCAACCTATCAGACTTTGTTTATCGTGTTGAAAATATAATATCGTATCGAGAGTTTGGTTTAAAATTAGTCGAAATTTTTCGGGTCGTGACAGTACCTACCCGTTAAAGAAATTTCGTCCCGAAATTTGATCGAGGTCGTCATGGCTAACCATAAAATTTTTTTCATGACGTATATGAGTTGATAATTAAAGTTTCATCATTATTGATTAATATAGATAAAACGATTCGATCATGTGAAGCGTACGAGTGAAGCTATCACAAAAGAGTGAAAAGTTTCATCTTAACTTTTGACGTAGTCATGGTGGATTTCCGGAATTCAAGGAATTTAAGAAAATCTTCTAATCAGAAGAAAATGAAATAGCACTATTTATTAGCAAACTTTTGGAATTACAGAAAAACGGAAATATCAAGGAAATAATTCCGTGATATGCTTAGAGATTAAGTAGAATGAAAGAGTTTTGTAACATGGCACATGATGAGGGTAAGATTTGTGAATCATCATCACATTCCATTATAAATTTAGCATGACCTACTGTAATATAATCACGTTGGCCAAGCGCATTATATTATACTAACTCATGCATCAATTCCCAACATTTCTCCACAATTCATTCATAATTTATTCTTAGATTTTACAGAAGTTTCCAATATAATGGAATACAGAAAGCACGAAGAGGTAGATAATTTCGGACAAGAATATTTATAAAAATATCCTCAAAAATATCGAAGATATCTTATGATGATATTTTGGAATTTCTAAGTTCGAAGGTTGATGAAGAAAGATTTTCCGCAAGATTTTAACATGACTTCGGAGCAAGATATTCGCTGAAAACTTCATTGGATACAGAATTACCTGGATTCTTTGAATGTAGGGTTTAGTCCTTGTATTTTTCCTTGGTCTCCTTCATGGTGTGCTCAATCCGATTTTCAGTACCAAATATTTTTTTTTTATCGAGCGTTCCTAACACTTCCTTCTTTATCATCAACTTTTGGCCATTATGACCATCTACAACATGCTGCTTCGTTAGCATTTTCAAAGTTAACGGATCTGGGTCATCGGTTATCAAACCGAGGTGTTTTCAGGAGAATTGCGTTTTTAGATGATTATACGCTGATGGTAATATGGTGAAATATAAAAGGTTCTCTGGTAACAATAAATGAGCACGCATATATATCAAGGTTATAATAAGGTTGTTTTGAATGAAAAGTCATTGTTGTCTTGTTGGAGTTGTGACAAAATTGGCTAATTTGGAAAGGGATTGCAAGGTTACTTTCGGTAATCCAACACCAAAGGAGCTAGCACAAATACGTGTTAAATGTTTACTCAGGTTCCGAGTGTTTGCAGGTGCATAACTATATGCATCAATCTTTCCTTCCATAGATGAAGTATGGTTGGTTCATCCTCTCGATTGAGGTGTTCTCAAGAATCATGAAAGGTTTGAACACAAATTGTAATCGTCAAGATACAAAAGATTCTTTAAGATGAAATCAAGTGGCAAACTTGAAGAATTGTTTAGTTTCATATGTTATAATCAATATTTTAATTCATTTTAATTGTCCAAAGTTAGCAGTCCAATAGCCAATTGTCCAATAATCCAATATATTCATATATAATTTAATATTCGAATTAATTAATACGTATCGTGACCCGTGTACCGGTCTCAGTATTGATCACAACTCAAACCATATATATATTTTGGAATCAACCTCAACCCTGTATAGCCAACTCCAACATTCACATATAGAGTGTCTATGGTTGTTCCAAAATATATATATAGATGGGTCGATATGATATGTCGAAACCTTGTATACGTGTCCCGTTATTTAAAGTGCGTAAAATAAATACAGAAATTAAATGACGATAAATAAAATTGTGAGAATGTAAATTACGAGAATGTAAATTGCGATAATTAAATTGCGATAAATAAAATGTAACCAGTTAGCTAGGAACAGTTAGCTAGGAACAGTTAGCGTGGATTCTTAACAAAATTCTTCTCATAGTTAAATTGTTTGTTTCTAAGAAATTTTATTTTGTCCAATATTTTCTTCATTATGCCACTTGTTGGATTCTGATAAGTCAAAATCCAAATATGAGATTTGAATGGAAACGGTTATTCTGTGGTGAACGGATTCATATATCTGTAGATGTAAGTAGGATAGGAAATGACTGTTGAATCAGATTTGAAGAATGTACAGTGTAACTTATTAATGTGAAATCTAAATATTTCTCGGGTATTACTTATCCGTTAAAATATTTTCACCATTAACAGTTTGTACAAACGAATTTTTAATTACAATCTTTATGAAAATATACTTGCATATATATTTTCTTCAGATGTAATCATGGATTTAATGAGTTAATATGATATTAATCTCATTTGATTTACTGTTAGAACCAGAATATATAATCTCTAAAACATTAGAGATTACATAATCGTCATGTCGAACGAAGATAAATGATGTAGAACGTCATGTAGAATGATGATTATAATCGAGGTACATAATGAGATGTTGAGGCGTGTGTTGTTGATGGTACGAGTGTTGTTACTGATGGTACTGTTGGTGCCAGTGATGTTGCTGAAGCTGGTAAATTTTGCACCTTATTCTCCAAATTGATTACTCGAGCGCGAAGTTCGTTGACTTCTTCTATTACTCCGGGATGATTGTCGGTAAGAACGAGCGAATGAATAAGGTTCAGAATCTGAGATAGTATGTAATTATGATGAGATATTCAGGAAATGAGGGTGAAAATGGTGTTTCGGACTAGTTCACCGGTAAGTGTTTCAGGTTCATCGCTAAGAGGTAAATTCGGTTGGTGAAAAGGATTGCCTTCTTCGCGTCTCCATTGATTAAGTCGACTACGAGCTCATCAAATGAATTGGGGATGACTGATTGATAGATTCATTCTGGTGTCACCGCTTTCGGAGCTTAGGTGAATATCCATGTCAGAATAGCTGTCGGAATAACTATTGGAATCTAAGGGACTCGAACTGGTTGAGGGATTCATCTCATACGATTAGATGAAGGATTTTCGATAAGAAATAGATTATAGGATGTAGATTGGCACCCTGCAATATATAATTTACATATGCATATATAATACTAAAACCCCATAAGTTACGGAGAAATCTACGAAAGCTGTCAGGCAAAGTCTACAGTAACATATACGCTAAGATATGAGTGGTCTATACACTATCGATGCAATAGTGGTAGTAAGATGTGTCTAAACTTAAGGATGATAAGCAATTAATTTTCTACACTTAAATGATAAGCAAAACTTTTGACATGCAGACACGATCGAAGTCCAGACCCACTAATGCATCTAAACAATTATCAGTTAGACACACTAATGCAAGACCTGGTTCGCTAGGACCAACGCTCTGATACCAACTGTGACGACCCGTCCTTATCCTCCTGGACGAAGTCATCAACATTTGGTCCCATTGCGATGATCGACTCCAAGTAATGTCCTTAAAATGAGCAAATGCACAGCAAAAGACTTAATTCGTACCTGAGAATAAACATGCTTAAAAGTGTCAACCAAAAAGGTTGGTGAGTTCATAGGTTTATCGTAACAATTATTTCAATATGTTAATAGACCACAAGATTTCATAATCATAAACATAATACACTCGCAAGTGTATGTAAAGCATTCTAAGTGGTTGAGCACTTGGTAATCATACTTAACTATTAATCAACGTCGCATATTCCCTTTATTATGAAATCTCACTACACCGTACCAAGTATAGCCTACAAAACGAAGTACTGTGCAACCGTTGAATACTGGTCGTCCAGTCCGGTTGGGGTTGTCAGGCCCGATAGATCTATCAACAGGATTCGCGTTTACAATACCACATGTAAATAGTAGTTACCAAGCTACAGGGAAGTATGCAAGTGGTACAACTCAACGTAGAATATATTTTTAAGTACTTGTGTCTATTTCATAAACATTTATAAAAGCAGCGCATGTATTCTCAGCCCAAAAATATATATTGCAAATGCAATTAAAAAGGGAGCAAATGAAACTCACCATACTGTATTTTGTAGTAAAAATACATATGACGTCATTGAAACAAGTATAGAGTTGGTCTCGGATTCACAAACCTATATCAAGTATATCTATTAAAACATATAATCGCAATTAAACAAGTTTATATATCGTTATTAAAAATATTATATTTGTTAATATATTAAAAATCTAATATTATTATACTTATAATATACGTACTAGATATATATCTTTATATAATTATCTTTTGTTTGTAAAAATAATAATTATAACAAAAATAATAAAAATAATATAATGATAATAATAATATTTAGATTTGAAAATAATAATAATAATAATAATAATAATAATAATAATAATATTAATAATGATAGTATTATTAATAATGATAAAATTAATAATAATAATGATAATATTAAAAATGATAACTTTAATGATAATTCTAATAATAATGATAATTTTTAATAATAAAAATGATTCTTATAATATTAATGAAAATTTTAATAAAGATGATTATTTTAAATGATAAATTTTACTCATTTTAATAAAAATACTTTTAATAATAATGAAAATAATAATATCAATAATAAGAATAATAATAATAATAATAATAATAATAATAATAATAATAAGAATAAATAATAATAGTAATAATAATAATAATAATATTTAATGATAATTAAAAATAATAATATGGAGTACCTAATATATAAATAGAACCCACGGTTTATTTCTCTCCCCAAAACAGATCGAAACAGTAGGGCACGCAGGGAAGATGATAACACAAATTAGGGTTCGTCGAACAATCATCGATCATCAAGGTTTAATAGTTTATTGGTTCATCATCTTCAGTTTTTTTATCATCATCGCTAATCGTCCTCCCTCCAATCGGTCAAATTATCGGTTCATTAATTAATCAATTAGGTAATCAATTCATTGTCATTCTCTTAATTTCTTTAATCCCTTTATAAGTTCTGTATATTTATTTGATAGAATAGTAGCAGCAATTAAAGATGTTCTTGGTGGTTTGATGATAGAAATCGAAAAAAAAAAGGTTATGAGATTATTTGACAGTAATCGTTCGATATTGTTTGGGTGGCTCATGACTGAAATAGAAAACAACTTGTATACAGCAGCCGTAATGATGACGGTTTGGGTGTGGTATTTTGGGTTGTAGAAGAAATAAACGAGCAGTGGTTTTTGTTGAGTTTTTGTTGGCGAACCCAACTGCAAAGACAGAAACAAATTGCAGTAGCATGAAATCAAGATCAAAGTTTTAATGGTATTTTGGTTTTTGGGAGGAAAACAAGTAACAAATATGTATATATGTAGATGGTAATGGTGGTGGTATTCGGTTGTGATTAAGACAGAATACATGATTCAGGAAGGTGTTTGGGTTCGATGGTGATTGTGGTAGTGAAATAGGAAACAGTAAGCCTAGTAGCAGTTTGTGATGGTTGCAGAAGTTCACGGTGGTGGTGGTGGTGTTCAAGGTGATATAGGTGATGGAAGGTGGTCATGTTGGTGGTAGTCGTGAAAACAAAAGAGAGAAAGAATAACAGTCATCTTTTGAGTATCCATAGCAGCGATGGTGGTTGTTTGAAAAGGAAGCACCATAGCAGCAGCATGGGGTAGACAAGTAGTTGTGGTGTTCGAACAATGAAGAATATATTTGTTGTTTATGTGTGGAGTTGTAAAAAAAATTTTCCAAGGTGGTTGTTTTTGATAATGATAATAAGAAGTCTAATGCATTTTCTCAAGAACTTGAAATGGTTGATTATGTAGTAATTAAGGTCGACAGTTTACCAATCAATAATAGGAATTAATTGAAAGTAGATAATGACTCAAAACAACTTTTGTTTGGATGTGTGAATTATAATTGACATATGGAATCCATTACAAGATATACAGACAATTTAAAGGTACATTCGATTAGGACTGGTAACAAACTAGTACAATCTTTATGATTTTTATTATTTATTTTTAATTAATTTTTTTATTAACTAATAAATATATAAATATATGGATAATTTTTATTAATAATAATACAAAAATAAAAATCCTATTAATAATATTAATTATATAAATAAATATGATAATAAAAGTTACTAATAATCCTAACAACGGTGACCATAAAATTAATGACACTCTTAACTAGGATATTATTAGTGATAATAATAATATTTTGTTGCTTAAATTATAAAAATGATGAGCTTAATATGATGATTAGCGTGTACATGTTTAAGGTAAAGTTGACACCTTTAAAATGTCGATATAGACTTCAGGCTTAATGAGTGTTGACAACCTATATTCTATTTTCATTTTATAAATTTTTCATAACAACATATAACACTTCAAATTATATTTCGATTTGTTATTTATATATACATGCACACATATCTATTTACAATTAATGGTTCGTGAATCGTCGAGAGCAGTCGAAGGTCAATTGAATATATGAAACAGTTCAAAAAATTTTGAGACTCAACCTATCAGACTTTGTTTATCGTGTTGAAAATACAATATCGTATCGAGAGTTTGGTTTAAAATTATTCGAAATTTTTCGGGTCGTGACGTGATCCAAAGGTATGGCAGTTCTTCTTTTCACGATTGGGAACGTCTATTCACCATTTGTAGGCCTGTATATAAGGAATGGTGTGCTGAGCTCATGAGTACTATAGCATTAAATGTAGATGTAGATAGATTAGATGATAGAAGTTTTCTTAGATTTATACTTGGCGGTAGGATGTACAGGATGTCCATGCTGGACATGGCCAGGACTTTACAGATATATACTCCCGGTGAATTACTACTACCTGATTATATGAATTTGATTTATTGTGGTGAAAGGGTAGATAGGAATTTTGACGCGAACGCCGTCTGGAGGCGTATGTCAAACTATAATGTTTTTACGCTGGGAGGAAAACACTCCTACTTACATATTAACAAAGCCAAACTTCGTATAATTCATAGATTTCTGGCTAACTCGATTACACAGAGAGGTCACAACAAGGAGAAAATGACCTTACATGATTTATTTTACCTAAAGTGTATTCGAGACCCAAGAATCTTTGTTAATATCCCCTACTGTGTTGGTTTTTATTTGTCTAAGATGGTGGAAGGAATAAAGGAAGGGGGGATTATAGGAGGAGGAATTTTTGTTACTCTCATTGGAGAGTATTTAGGTGTAGATAGGAACCAAGGGGGTCTACTTTTGGAATGTAGGGAACAGGTTGAGCCTTTAGGATTGAAGGTCTATCAGGGTGCTAAGGTATTAAAGAGCAGACGCAACCAGGCAGTACCCTATGAAGGTAGTCATCCTCAGGTAGAGAGAGTTTCAGATGAGGAAATGGAGGAAGCGGATGACATTAGGGATGTCATTAGGGAGGCTATGACTGACGTCTACCAGCGTGTAGACGAGGTAGATATGACAAACGGGGAGAGATTTAGTCGGATGGAGCAGTGGCAAGCCCGGAATGATTACGAGCATTCCAGGCAACGACAGCATGATAGATGGGACTATCATCAGCGACAGATTATGAGCCGGCTGTCACCTCAGGATCACTACGTTCCGACCCAACCCGCTTACTATCCTCCACACCAGCCCGAGATGAGACCACCATATACTCTCTATGACCCTAACCAGGCCTACCAGTACACCTATCACCAACTATGGAACTCGGACGACGACATGAACTGCAACCCCTATCCAGATTGATATAGTTCCGTTGGTGATTTCTATGATTTTTATCTTTTTATGATTTTTATTTATGTTTAAACATATGATATTGTGATACATTAATGTATTGTTTAATATTTTTATTATTTTGTACTAATATTTCATATTTGATTTGAAAGTGGGATTTTAAGTCCCATTTCAAATTACCATGCATGTTTATATTTGTATTATATGTATATTGTCAATTGTACACAACATGGTAAAACAACGCATTTTCAAAGACTGACATTAAGTTCAGCAAAAGCTACTAATTTTGACGACAAAACGAAAAACAAATGTGATGTAACAACAAGACGAAATGAACAAATGATATGCACCATTTATCATTCAACAAACAAACGCCAATATGTTTGGAAACTTTGGTAAAATTTAATCATTTTTCTACGCTAATCACCCTCAATAATTTAAATTGTTACTGATTTCTTGCAAATGAGGGCATTGCAAGATCTTAACTGTGGGAAGGGGTTAAATTCTTTCGGATTTTTAAAATTTTTAGACTTATACACTTGGTTACCATTAAAAATACTAGTAAAGCATTAGTTGTATTAGAATCTGGTGCTCTCTGATAATAAAGAACAGCTCTAATCTTATATACTGACTACCCAATTCTAGTAAAATTTTTAAAATTTTCAATTAAATGAATTCAAAATCATGTTTATACATATTTATGAACGATAAAACTAGGTGTTAACACCGAAATTATTGTTACCTCGGAAAGGACATAAATTGAGAAACAAACCAAAATATTAGAATTCATTTAAAATGGAATAGTGGACAATAAAAAGGCAAAGAAAGGAAAATAAAAGCCAAGTGTGGGAAAAATTTACCAAGTTATTTTGAACATATATCACATATTTTTGTACAAATAACTGAAGATGCTTTTGCTTTAGACTAAACTAATCAGTTTTACCCGAAAAACTGTAATATATTCGAAAGAAAGATGGATCTACAAGATGAATCAATTCCATCATTAAAAGGAAGTAAAGTCTTCCGAAAAAGACACGCGCTTCTTGATTTAGGTCATGAAGTTGTCGTCCAGACCAGCTGTAGGTTGACAAAAAATCTAGAAAAGTCATCACTAAAATCAGCAGGAAATCCACGAACCTCAATATCAAACAGGGTCGCCAAGTGGTCAGACTTATCTTAACCATGAGAGGATCTGTCTCATAAAATGAGAAGGACGTCGTGCAAATTAGCTTGATAAGACTAATGAATCAGATCCCCAGAAAGGATAATCTCCTTAAAAGATCAAAAATCAGCTTTTAAGACTGATATTACTCAATCCTAGAGATTGACCTTAAAGATTGAGAATTACAAACTCATGGAATTCGATGATATCTAAACTCGAGCTTGAACGAGAAAATATTTTGATCAAAATTACAAACCGATTTGTTTTCTGAAAAACCCATTTTTAATGCGTTCATTACCATTGAACGTAAAATCCTAGGAATTCACCTGGAATTCATTAGGTCACCTGAACCAAATCGGGTGTCAACCGTAAGAACGGTGGTTGCATAGCATGGTCGAAGACAGGACCTTGTGCCAGACCGAAAAACTATAGGGTGAGCTTTACTATTGCTCCTACCAAGGATAGTAATTGCATCCGACACGTTATAGACCATAATTAAAAGCATGTCAGGGGACATTGCCTTAACAGTTGCTTGTTCAACACTTTCCTTTACAACCGGACGGTAGTTTACCGAAAGGTAATATACGGAGCAAGTATACTGGACGTGTTACTTTCCCAATACAAGGTTAGCAAGTGGGTGACACAAAACCGCAAGTTTTGAGCTAAAATTTTCAAATCTGAAACCCACCAAACTCACAAAAACATTTTGCAAACACCGGTGAAGGGTTATTCCGGAAAACTTATCTAGGGTAAAAACTAGATTTAATTTTCAAATGATCAAATGTTTTCATAAAGATCCAATTTCCTTAAGGATCTAAATTTTTATAGTCATATGGGACTGTAAACTACATCGTTACTACCATTGTTCATACCACCGTATAAAAATCACTGATGTACAAAGTGTGAAGAATAAAGAAGTGATTCTAGTATTTTTATTTCAAGACTATATTGCTTGAGGACAAGCAACGCTCAAGTGTGGGAATATTTGATAATGCTAAAAACGAACATATATTTCATAGCATTATATTTCAAGAAAGACAAGCTTTTAGTTGCAATTGTTCTATTTACAAGTGATATTCGTTTAAAAAAATAAAAGGTGAAAACAAAAGACAGATTCGACAAATTGAAGACGCAAATGACCAAAAAGCTCAAAAGTACAAAGTACAATCAAAGAGGTTCCAATTATTGATGAGAAACGTCTCAAAATTACAAGAGTACAAGACGCGAAACGCAAAGTACAAGATATTAAATTGTACGCAAGGACGTTCGAAAATCCAGAACCGGGACCAAAGTCAACTCTCAACGCTCGACGCAACGGACTAAAAATTACAAGTCAACTATGCACACGAATATAATATAATATTTAAATAATTCTATAAATTATTTATATATTATATTATTATTATAAACCGTCGGCAAAACAAGAAAACAAACTTATGTGAGCTGTTACCTACCTCCATGCGATCGCATGGCCTGGAGGCACAAAAGCCATGCGATCGCATGACACACTTTTTCAGCTCAGGCCCTATAAATTTCGCAGTTTGGTGATCCATATATCCATCTCTTTATCTATCAACGATATATATATATATATATATATATATATATATATATATATATATATATATATATATATATATATATATATTATAATTTTAATTTTAATTTTAATTTTAATTTTAATTTTAATTTCTAATAATAAGGGTATGTTAGCGAATGTTGTAAAGGTGTAAGTCGAAATTCTGTCCGTGTAACGCTACGCTATTTTTAATCACTGTAAGTTATTGTTAATGTTCCTTTTAATTTAATGTCTCATAGCTAAGTTATTATTATGCTTATTTAATACCAAAGTAATCGTGATGTTGGGCTAAATATTAAAATTGGGTAATTGGGCTTCGTACCATAATTGGGGTTTGGATAAAAGAACGACACTTGTAGAAATTAGACTATGGGCTATTAATGGGTTTTATATTAACTAAATGATACCTCATTGATTTGATATAAAGACTTATAATTTGACGTATTTATATATAACCACATACGCTTGACTAGGTACGGTGGGCGGGATATCTATAAATACCAATAATTATTCATTTTACCGGACACGGAACTGGATTAATAGTTAATAGACTTGTTGAAATAGGGGTGGATTACATTCAAGGGTAATTGGTGTAATTGTTAACAATGTATTAAAACCTTGGTCTACACGCAGTCGATAACCTGGTGTATTCATTAAACAAAGAATTAAGACCTTGTTACAATTCGAATCCCCAATTAGTTGGAATATTTGACTTCGGATATAAGGATAATTTGATGAGGACACTCGCACTTTATATTTATGACTGATGGACTGTTATGGACAAAAACCAGACGGACATATTGAATAATCCAGGACAAAGGACAATTAACCCATGGTAATAAAACTAAAATCAACACGTCAAACATCATGATTACGGAAGTTTAAATAAGCATAATTTATATATTTCATATTTAATTGCACTTTTAATTATCGCACTTTTATTTATTGTCATTTTATTTAATTGCATTTTTAATTATCGTACTCTTTAATTATCGTAATTTTATTTTATCGCACTTTTATTTATCGTAATTTCATTATCGTTATTTACTTTACGCTTTAAATTAAGTTATATTTATTTTTAATATTTTACATTAGGTTTTAACTGCGACTAAAAGTTTTAAAATCGACAAACCGGTCATTAAACGGTAAAAACCCCCATTTTATAATAATAATATTACATATTTATATTTTTGTATTTTTGCAATTATAAGTTAAAACTAATATAGCGTTGAACTAGTTTAAGTCTCCCTGTGGAACGAACCGGACTTACTAAAAACTACACTACTGTACGATTAGGTACACTGCCTATAAGTGTTGTAGCAAGGTTTAGGTATATCCACTCTATAAATAAATAAATCACTTGTGTAAAATTGTATCGTATTTAATAGTATTTTGTAGCAAATATATAACTATTTTATACACCACCTCGCACACATCAGTATGAAATGATTGTGTATCACTGTGAAGATAGTGAGTATAGTTAATGATTTTAAAATCAAAATTGAAGAATGTACAGTGTAACATATTAATTGTGAACTTAAATATTTTCCGGGTATTACCTACCCGTTAAAGATTTCACAAGTAATATTTTGTACAACAGAATTTTCATTACAATCTTTATGAAAATATATGTATGTATATTTTCTTCAGATGTAATACAGATTTAATGAGTTAATATCATATTATGCTCATTTGGTTTTCGGCTTGACTTAGAAGTGATTAATCTCTAAAACATTAAAGATTACATAATCTTTGCGGAGTATTTCGCTAATGTAATCGATACTTCATTATTTATTCTTATTCCTCGGTGAAGGATGTTGGTGCTCGTGGAATTCTTGTGAACCTTACAAGGCACAGATGGTGTTTTCTGGAAAGTTTCGAGTATATCGAAAATGAAAATGTAAAATCAATTATGTAATTGAGTAATACACATGGTTTATTATGAAATGGAATTCATTGAGTTGAAACAGAGATTGTAGTTAACGAAGGTTAAGTTGTTAACGAAGGATATACATCATAGCATATTAGTAATATGAATTTAACCGAGTAATATTTACCCTTTTTCAATTCATACATAATAGCTTAGTACGAAAAGATTTATTATGGTTTAAAATTTTATATATATAAGATATATATATAAATTCTTCAGAGGGAATGAGTTAATATTTAATAACTCGTTGATACAATATACACGTTATTGATTCGTAATGATGTCCACGGTGATTCTTGAACTGGCGGAGCTTGTGATGTTAGAGGTGCTGCTGATTCTAACGATGTTGAAAACACTGACTGTGCTGGTGAGGCTAAGGGTACTGTTGATGCTGTTGGTAAAACAAGTCTAGCTTGTACCTTACGCACCATTCTTGTCAGGGTTTCTACTCTTCCTTCTATCATTTTGGTTCACTCATCTGATTTATGGTTAGGGCTAGAATAGATAATCTCTAAGATTATAGATTATATAATCGCCGTAGGATATTTCTCCGATGAAGTTATGAATCCATACTTCATCGTTGTTGTTGTTGATACTCCTTGGTATCCATGGTGCGTATGATGTTGATATCCGAAGTACAGATTATGATGTTGAGGCGTGTGATGCGGATGTGATTGTTGGTGATGGTAATGATATTGTTGGTGTTGATGATGGTGGTACTGGTTATGCTGCTGGTGTTGTTGCTGGTGTTCGTAACCCTTGCACCATATTCTCCAAAGCTACTACCCGAGCACGAAGCTCATTGACTTCTTCTATTATACCGGGATGATCGGTGGTTCGGACGATCAGATAAATAAGATTTATAATATGGGATAGTATATAATCGTGATGAGATACTCTGGAAATGAGAGAGAAAATAGTATTACGAATAGGTTCACCGGTAAGTGCTTCAGGTTCTTCGCCAAAAGGGGAATGTGGTGGATGGAAAGGATCGCCTTCTTCATGTCTCCAATGATTAAGTAGGCTACGAACCCATCCCCAATTCATCCAGAATAGATGATGGCTAATCGGTTGATCCATTCCGGTTACGCTGCTTTCGGAGCTCGAGTGGAAATCCATATCGGAATAGCTGTCGGAATCTAAGGAATTTGAACAAGATACATGATCCATTTCGTGTAATCAAGGAAAAGATTTTTGGAATGAAATAGATTATAGGACTAATTTGGTACTCCTTAATACATAGTTTACATATGTATTTATAATACCAGAATCACATAAGTTACGGAGGATTTTACGGAAGATGTCAGGCAAAGTTTACTGTAATAGATATGCCAAGATATGAATTTTGTCTATACACTATCTATGCAATCAATGCAGTAAGACGCGTTTAGACTAAGAATGATAAGCAGGTAATTTCCGACAAGAAGTGATAAGCAAAACTTTTGACATGCAGACACAGTCGAAGTCCAGACTTACTAATGCATCCTAACAACTATCAGTTAGACACACTCATGCAAGACCAGGTTCGCTAAGACCAACGCTCTGATACCAACTGTGAAGATCGCTCCAAATCCATATGGACGAACACGTCATTCATCGATTTCATTGCGAGGTATTTGACCTCTATATGATACGTTTTGTAAACATTGCATTCTTTTGAAAAGGCACACCATAAATGAATATTTAAATCAAAGATTTTCGACATTTAATGATTTCTACATATAGACAATCATCGTAAATAATAGGTTACAATAATACTTCCGTTGACAATGCAGTCAAAATAAGATACATGGTGATGATTTGGTGAATGCAATGTTTCCTTGAAAAAATATGTCATGTAAGACTCCATGCACATAGCTTGTCTAACATATAAGCAAACAGCAAAAGACTTCTAGGAAACCTGAGAATAAACATGCTAACAAGTGTCAACACAAAGGTTGGTGAGTTCATAGTTTTAGTATTGCACATAATCTGTATATAAAGGTGGATCACAAGATTTCAGTTGTTTCATCCAGAAACGTTTATCAAAATATTCTATAAGATTGAGCACCCTGGTAACTAAGCTTTAACGTTTATCTAATAAGTACCCCTGTGTTTAACATGCAACCAACATGTACGATACACTCAAATAGCATACGTCTGTTTTATAGTTCAGGCTAGGGTTTCTATACCTGGAACAGATGGGGATGTCAAGCCCTATGGATCCATATATAACTACTCGCGCCCACCAGTTCTTATAACCGGCAGTTACTAGTTACCAAAGCTAAGGGATTTTCGGTTCAAACTCGGTGTAGAATTTAGTATGTACTTGTATCCATTGCGTTTAAAATAAAGTGCATGTATTCTCAGCCAAAAAATATAGATTGCAAAAGCAATTAAAAAGGGAGCATATGAAACTCACCTTAGCAGCATATAAAGTCGTTCACTAAAATGTGACTGAAACTCGGATTACCAAATAACCGTAGATCTCAACCTAGAGAATATATGTTGGTCAATAAATGTCTATCAAGCTAAGTCAGGTCATAGTGTATCACAATCCTAATGCTCGAGATCAACATACAAAAGTTTATCAAAAGTCATTTCAAAAAGTCAATCTGACTTAATACTATAGTTGAATGATCATGGCAATCGAAACATTTTAACATTTCACATAGTTTCTCAATTCTTGTAAAATTAGACTATAGTTTTTATAAGGCTTTAAAACATGATAAAACAGTCAATTTTGATAATTGTTCAACAAAACGAGACTTGCCTTATATAAGGATTCATTTACTCGGCTGGTAATATTCAAAAATCTAATTTATCAATCTTACAAACAAGTTGTTTAAATATCAATTGCAGATTCAAGAGCAATTTTAATTAATGTCAATCATAATTCAGTTGATCATATCTTTTAATTCGTTCACCGAAATTACGCGATTTCTAAATGAAAAGTTATTGATTTTTCGCCAACTTTCCAAAAACATGCATATCATATACCTTTTATTAGTAATATATGTATTTAATTCATGATTCATTAAAAACTGTTTAACGATGAAATTTAGCATACAAGCATGCATAACATATATACTCGAGCACTAGACATGTATACATTATTAATATATAAAAGATAAGATATGAATGCTCACGTATCAATATTGTGATTCAATATTGCAGGAAAGTACGTAGACGCAACAGAGATGATAAACACTAGGTTTGACTTGCGAACAATACCCATGAACATTACCCATAACCTCCAAAGCTATAACCCATAAATTTCCTTAGCTCTATCCCGCTCATAAAATCCGTTTTGAAAATCACCCGTGCATAACTCCGTCGTAGTATTTTATGTATACTACTAATACTTAATTTGAATATTGCACCAGAATTATTACGGAATAAAAATATATGAAATAAATATATATGTACATATATATGTGTGTGTGTTTCTGCAATCGATCGATCGATCGATATATATAGTTAGAAAATAATATTATAATAATAAAAGGAATCAAAAGTGTTTAATTATAATAATATAATAATATAATAAAATAATAAAAAGAATCGTACGTTTATAATTATAATAATATAATAATATAATAATATAATAAAGTAATAATATAATAATATAATAATAATATAATAATATAATAAAGTAGAATATAATAATATAATAATAAAATCGAATCGATTAAGATTTTAAAAGTCGTATTTTTAAAATACTTCAGGGGTATTTTATGTAACTTATAATTAATAATTTCAATCATGTCGCTTTCATGTGAATAGTAAATTATTTAATTTCGTTTTATTTACTATTCATATGAATAGTAAATGAAATAATTTCGATTCAACTATTTAAGCTACACGTTGTTGTACGTTGTGCTTTACAAATTGTACATTTTTAATTTAACTTCGTTTCTTAAAAAAATTACAAAAATTATATCATAAAAATAAAACGAATTAATACGTAAAAATTTTTAATTTGAAAAGCATCGTTTGATAGTAAATTTTTATCATTTTATATATAAATATTATTCGCATGATTCCGTATATATTGAAAACTCTTATGTTTATATAATACATGTTATGATGTTCGTGAATCGTCGGACAAACAGGGTAATTGAATAGTTCAAGAATTTTGAGATTCAGTTTTATAGACTTTGCTTATCGTGTCGGAAATGTTAAAGATTAAGTTTAAATTTGGTCAGAAATTTCCGGGTCATCACAGGTTAATTGGGTTACCTGCAATGGTAAAAAGGTTTCATTTAAAACTAGTCAAGCATGGGAAGATCTCAGACCTAATTCCCCAATTGTTCCTTGGCATCATGTAGTGTGGTTTCCTCAGGCTAACCCAAAACATGCATTTATCATGTGGCTTGCCATTCGTGAAAGATGTAGTGACCTGAACTTTTCCATGTTTATATATATTAATTGAGATTGATATTTACATAACTAAATGTTTCCAACGTGTTAAGCAATCAAACTTGTTAAGACTTGATTAATTGAAATAGGTTTCATATAGACAATTGACCACCCAAGTTGACCGGTGATTCACGAACGTTAAAACTTGTAAAAACTATACGATGACATATATATGGTTATATATATAGTTAACATGATTTTATTATAAGTAAGTATCTCATTAGGTATTTTAACAATGAGTTATATACATAAAAATGAGACTATTAAATTAAGAAACTCGAAAACGATATATATAACGATTATCGTTATAACAACGTCTTAATAGGTACATATGAATCATATTAAGATATTGATACACTTGGTTAATTATGTTAAATGATAAGTAAATATATCATTAATTGTATTAACAATGAACTACATATGTAAAAATAAGACTACTAACTTAATGATTTCGAAACGAGACATATATGTAACGATTATCGTTGTAACGACATTTAACTGTATATATATCATACTAAGATATATTATATTTCATAATATCATGATAATGTAACAATTTAACATCTCATTTGATATATTAAACAATGGGTTAACAACATTTAACAAGATCGTTAACCTAAAGGTTTCAAAACAACATTTACATGTAACGACTAACGATAACTTAACGACTCAGTTAAAATGTATATACATGAAGTGTTTTAATATGTATTCATACACTTTTGAAAGAATTCAAGACACTTATCAAAATACTTCTACTTAACAAAAATGCTTACAATTACATCCTCGTTCAGTTTCATCAACAATTCTACTTGTATGCACTCGTATTCGTACTTGTACAATACACAGCTTTTAGATGTATGTACTATTGGTATATACACTCCAATGATCAGCTCTTAGCAGCCCATGTGAGTCACCTAACACATGTGGGAACCATCATTTGGCAACTAGCATGAAATATCTCATAAAATTAAAAAAATATGAGTAATCATTCATGACTTATTTACATGAAAACAAAATTACATATCCTTTATATCTAATCCATATACCAACGACCAAAAACACCTACAAATACTTTAATTCTTCAATTTTATTCATCTAATTGATCACTCTCAAGTTCCATCTTCAAGATCTAAGTGTTCTTCATAAATTCCATAAGTATAGTTTCATAAAAATCAAGAATACCTCCAAGTTTGCAAGTCTACTTCCAAGCTTTCTAATCCATTTCAAGTAATCATCTAAGATCAAGGAACCTTTGTTATTTATAGTAGGTTATATTTCTAATTCAAGGTAATATTCATATTCAAACTTTGATTCAATTTCTACAACTATAACAATCTTATTTCGAGTGAAAATCTTACTTGAACTGTTTTCATGTCATGATTCTGCTTCAAGAACTTTCAAGTCATCCAAGGATCCTTTGAAGCTAGATCCATTTTTCTCATTTCCAATAGTTTTATCCAGAAAACTTGAGGTAGTAATGATGTTCATAACATCATTCGATTCATACATATAAAGCTATCTTATTGGAAGGTTTAAACTTGTAATCACTAGAACATAGTTTAGTTAATTCTAAACTTGTTCACAAACAAAAGTTAATCCTTCTAACTTGACTTTTAAAATCAACTAAACACATGTTCTATATCTATATGATATGCTAACTTAATGATTTAAAACCTGAAAACACGATGAACACCATAAAATCAGATATACGCCGTCGTAGAGAAACCGAGGGCTGTTTTGGTTTGGATAATTAAAGACTATGATAAACTTTGATTTAAAAGTTGTTCTTCTGGGAAAATGATTTTTCATATGAATATGAAACTATATCCAAAAATCTTGGTTAAACTCAAAGTGAAAGTATGTTTTTCAAAATGGTCATCAAGATGTCGTTCTTTCGACGGAAATGACTACCTCTTTAGTAATTGACATGTAACTTAAATTTCCAACTATAAACCTATACTTTTTCTGTTTGGATTCTTAAATTAGATTTCAATATGAAACCATAGCAATTTGATTCACTCAAAACGGATTTAAAATGAAGAAGTTATGGGTAAAACAAGATTGGATATTTTTGATCTTTTTAGCTACGGGAAATGTTTAACAAATCTATACAAATCATATCCTAGCTAACTTATATTGTATTATGCATGTATTCTAATATATTATGTAATCTTGGGATACCATAGACACGTATGCAAATGTTTTGACATATCATATCGACCCATGTATATATATTATTTGGAACAACCATAGACATTCTATATGTAGTAATGTTGGAGTTAGCTATATAGGGTTGAGGTTGATTCCAAAAATATATATACTTTGAGTTGTAATCTAGCCTGAGACGTGTATACACTGGGTCGTGGATTGATTCAAGATAATATATATCGATTTATTTCTGTACTTCTAACTGTGGACAACTAGTTGTAGGTTACTAACGAGGACAGCTGACTTAATACACTCAAATCTTTAAAACATAATAAAAATGGTTGTAATTATATTTTGATCATACTTTGATATATATGTACATATTTGTATAGGTTCGTGAATCGATCCGTGGCCAAGTCTTATTTCTGAGGAAGGAAATATCTGTGAAAGTGAGTTATAGTCCCACTTTTAAAATCTAATATTTTTGGGATGAGAATACATGCAGGATTTATAAATGATTTACAAAATAGACACAAGTACGTAAAACTACATTCTATGGTTGAATTATCGAAATCGAATATGCCCCTTTTTATTAAGTCTGGTAATCTAAGAATTAGGGAACAGACACCCTAATTGACGTGAATCCTAAAGATAGATCTATTGGGCCTAACAAACCCCATCCAAAGTACCGGATGCTTTAGTACTTCAAAATTTATATCATATCCGAAGGGTATCCCGGAATGATGGGGATATTCTTATATATGCATCTTGTTAATGTCGGTTACCAGGTGTTCACCATATGAATGATTTTAATCTCTATGTATAGGATGTGTATTGAAATATGAAATCTTGTGGTCTATTGTTACGATTTGATATATAAAGGTTAAACCTATAACTCACCAACATTTTTGTTGACGTTTAAAGCATGCTTATTCTCAGGTGAATATTAAGAGCTTCCGCTGTTGCATACTAAAATAAGGACAAGATTTGGAGTCCATGTTTGTATGATATTGTGTAAAAACTGCATTCAAGAAACATATGTCGATGTAATATATTTCTATTGTAAACCATTATGTAATGGTCGTGTGTAAACAGTATATTTTAGATTATCATTATTTGATAATCTACGTAATGTTTTTAAAACCTTTATTGATAAAATAAAGGTTATGGTTGTTTTAAAAATGAATGCAGTCTTTGAAAAACGTCTCATATAGAGGTCAAAACCTCGCAACGAAATCAATTAATATGGAACGTTTATAATCAATATGAAAGGGACATTTCAGTTGGTATCCGAGCGTTGGTCTTAGAGAACCAGAAAATTTACATTAGTGTGTCTTATCGAGTTTGTTAGGATGCATTAGTGAGTCTGGACTTCGATCGTGTTTTCTTTAAAAATGATTGCTTAACATTTTTGTTGGAAACTATATATCATTAACATGTAAATATTATGTGATATATTAGTCTCTTAACATGTTTGATATTGTGTGATAGATGTCTACCTGATGTTTCGCGAGGTGTATATAAAATAGCTTATATTTTTAGCAGGAAACACTATTAAATACGATACAATTTTACACAAGATATTTATTTATTTAGAGAATGGATATACTTAAACCTTGCTACAACACTTATAGGCAGTGTACCTAATCGTACAGTAGTGTAGTTTTTAGTAAGTCCGGTTCGTTCCACAGGGAAATCTTTAAACAAAGCTTAACGCTATATTAGTTTACTTTTATAAAAATACAAATATATATATATATATAAGTAATATTATTATTATAAAGGGGGGTTTTTACCGTTTAATGACCGGTTTGTCGATTTTAAAACTTTAGTCGCAGTTAAAACCAAATGTAAAATATTAAAAATAAATACAAGACTTAAATTAAAGCGTAAAGTAAATAACGATAATGAAATTGCGAATAATAAAAGTGCGATAAAATAAACTTGCGATAATTAAAAAGTACGAAAATTAAAAGTGCAATTAAATACAATAACAATAAATAAAAATGCGATAATTAGAAGTGCAATTAAATATAAAATAAAGGAAATTAAATATGAAATAAAAGAATTATGCTTATTTAAACTTCCGTAATCATGATGTTTGACGTGTTGATTTTAGTTTTATGCCCATGGGTTAATTGTCCTTTGTCCTGGATTATTTAATATGTCCGTCTGGTTTTTGTCCATAACAGTCCATCAGTCATAAATATAAAGTGCGAGTGTCCTCGTCAAATTATCCTTATACCCGAAGTTAAATATTCCAACTAATTGGGGACTTAAACTGTAACAAGATTTTAATACTTTGTTTAATAATTACACCAGGATGTCGACTGAGTGTAACCCAAGGTTTTAATATTTTGTTATCAATTATACCAAGTGTCCTTGTACATAATTTCACCCCTGTTTTAATTATTCTAGTGGCTATTAATCCATTCCCGTGTCCGGTTAAATGAACGATTATTCGTACATATAAATACCCCGCCCATCGTGTCCGATCGAGTGTATATGGTAATTTATAGGGACGCCCAATTGTAAATCTTTATATTAACATTAACAAACTATCATTTAGTTAAACAAATATAAAGCCCATTAATAGCCCATAGTCTAATTTCCACAAGTGTCGTTCTTTTGTCCAAACCCCAATTATGGTACAAAGCCCAATTACCCAATTTTAGTAATTAGCCCAACATCATGATTACTACGTTTTAAATAAGCATAATAATAACTTAGCTACGAGACATTAATGTAAAAAGGTTGAACATAACTTACAATGATTAAAAATAGCGTAGTGTTACACAGACAGAATTTCGACTTACACCCTTACAACATTCGCTAACATACCCTTATTATTAGAATTATAATTAAAATTAAAATTAAAATATAAATTATAAATATAAATATATCGTATGAATGGAGAAAAGAGAAAGATAGATGGATTTGTGGTGCACCAAAGCTCGATTTTTATAGGCATGTGGGCTGGAACTGGGGCTCATGCGATCGCATGGATTTATGCCTTACAGGCCATGCGATCGCATGGCCAGCTGGGGAGGCTCATATTTGGTTGTTTTCTTCTGCCGACGGTTTTATAAATAATATAATATATTAAATAATTATAAGAATTATTTAAATATTATATTATATTTATGTGCATAGTTGACTTGTAATTTTTAGTCCGTTGCGTCGAGCGTTGAGAGTTGACTCTGGTCCCGGTTCCGGATTTTCGAACGTCCTTGCGTACAATTTAATATCTTGTACTTTGCGTTTTGAATCTTGTACTCTTGTAAATTCGAGACGTTTCTTATCAATAATTGGAACCTCTTAGATTGTATTTTGTACTTTTGAGCTTTTTGGTCGTTTGCGTCTTCAATTCGTCGAATCTGTCTTTTGTCTTCACCTTTTATTATTTAAACGAATATCACTTGTAAATAGAACAATTGCAACTAAAAGCTTGTCTTTCTTGAGGAATAATGCTATGAAATATATGTTCGTTTTTAGCATTATCAATAGTAAAGCTCACCCTTATAATTTTTCGGTCTGGCACAAGGTCCTGTCTTTGACCATGCTATGCAACCACCGTTCTTACGGTTGACACCCGATTTTGTTCAGGTGACCTAATGAATTCCAGGTGAATTCCTAGGATTTTACGTTCAATGGTAATGAACGCATTGAAAATAGGGTTTTCAGAAAACAAATCGGTTTGTAATTTTGATCAAAATATTTTCTCGTTCAAGCTCGAGTTTAGATATCATTGAATTCCATGAGTTTGAATTCTCAATCTTTAAGGTCAATCTCTAGGATTGAGTAATATCAGGCTTAAAAGCTGATTTTTAATCTTTAAGGAGATTATCCTTTCCGGGGATCTGATTTGTTAGTCTTATCCAGCTAATTTGCACGGTGCCCCCCCATTTTACGAGATAAATCCTTCTCATGGTTAGGATAAATCTAACCACTTGGCGACCCTGTTTAATGCTGAGGTCCGTGGATTTCCTGCTGATTTTAGTGATGACTTTTCTAGGTTTTTCGTCAACCTACAGCTGGTCTGGACGACAACTTCCTGACTTAAATCAAGAAGCGCGTGTCTTTTTTGGAAGACTTTACTTCCTTTTAATGATGGAATTGATTCATCGTGTAGATCCATCTTTCTTACAGTAAATCAGGTAAAACAGTTTAGTTTAGTCCAAAGCAAAAGTATTTTCAGTTATTTGTTACAGATATATGTGACATATGTTTAAGATAACTTGATAAATTTTCCCACACTTGGCTTTTATTTTCCTTTTTATCGTCCTCTATTCCATTTTAAATGAATTTTAACATTTTGGTTTGTTTCTCAATTTATGTCCTTTCTGAGGTAACAATAATTTCGGTGTTAAAACCTAGTTTTATCGTTCATAAATATGTATAAACATGATTTTGAGTTCATTTAATTGAAAATTTTGAAAAATTTTACTAGAATTGGGTAGTCAGTATATAACACTAGGGCTGTTCTTTATTATCAGAGAGCACTAGATTCTAATACAACTCCTACGTTACTAGTATTTTTAATGGTAACCAAGTGTATAAATTAAAAATTTTAAAAATCCGAAAGAATTTAACCCCTTCCCACACTTAAGATCTTGCAATGCCCTCATTTGCAAGAAATCAGTACAATTTAAATTATTGAGGGTGATTAGCGTAGAAATGATTAAATTTTACCAAAGTTTCCAAACATATTGGCGTTTGTTTGCTGAATGATAAATGGTGCATATCATTTGTTCATTTCGTCTGTTGTTACATCACATTTATTTGTCATCTTGTCGTCAAAATTAGTAGCTTTTGCTGAACTTAATGCCAGTCTTTGAAAATGCGTTGTTTTACCCTGTTTTGTACAATCGACAATATACATACATACAAATATAATCATGCATGGCAATTTGAAATGGGACTTAATATCCCACTTTCAAATTCTAAATATGAAATATTAGTACACAATAGTAATAAAAATAATAAAAATTATACAAATATATCCAATAACATAAGTTTAAACATGAAAAAGTCAAAAGATAAAAACATAAAAATCATAAAAATAACCAAATGGAACTAAATCAGTCTGGATAGGGGTTCCAGTTCATCTCATCGGGTGGGTTCCATTGTTGGTTATAGGTGTTCTGATAGGCTTGGTCATAGTCATACCGGTTAAAGGGTGGTCGGATATAGGGCTATGTGGCGGAAAATGAGCAGGTCGAGTAGGTACATAGTTATTTGGTACCTGATATGATAGCTGGCTCATGATTTGGTGCTGATGAACTAACCAGCTATCGTGTTGGCGTCGCCTATAATCCTCGTATACTCGCTCGGAGTTCCACTGCTCATACATACTATGTCTTGCCACGTTCGTCATTGCTTCCTCATCTATACGAACGTGGACGTCAAGAATAGCATCTCGAAAGACATCCCTAATGTCTTCCGCCTCCTCCATTTCCTCGTCTGAGCCTCTCTCTACCTGAGGATGAGATCCCGCATAGGGTACTGCCTAGTTACGTCTACTTTTCAATACCTTAGCACCCACATAAACTTTCAATCCTAAGGGCTCAACCTGTTCTCTACAAATCTGTAATGGACCCCCTTGGTTCCTATCAACACCTAAATACTCTCCAATGAGTGTAACAAAAATACCTCCTCCTATTATACTCCCGTCCTGCATTCCCTCTACCATTTTAGATAAATAAAAAGCAACACAGTAAGGGATATTGACAAAGCTTCTAGGATCCCGAATACACTTTAGGTAGAATAAATCATATACGGTAATTTTTTCTTTATTATGACCTCTTTGTGTAATCGAGTTAGCCAAAAATATATGAATAATACGAAGCTCGACTCTGTCAATATGTGTATAGGAGTGTCCTCCTGCTCGTGTAAAAACATCAAAATGTGACATACGCCTCCAAATGGCGTCAGCGTCAAAGTTACTATCTACCCGTTCACCATAATGAATCAAGTTTGTACAATCGGGTAATAGCAACTCACCAGGAGTATATATCTGTAAGGCCCTGGCCATGTCCAACATGGACATTCTGTACATCCTACCGCCAAGGATAAACCTAAGAAATCTTCTATCATCTATTCTAACTATATTTGTATCAAGTGATACAGTACTTATCAACTCAACACACCATTCCTTATATACAGGTCTACGAATGGTGAAAAGACGTTCCCAATCTGTAAAAGAAGAACTGCCATACCTTTGAACTAAAAGCTGTCTAACACGGTCAGCTAGATGGACCGTTTTCAAAGGGGCCCAATCGATTACCCTTGGCACCTCTACATTTTTTGTTACCAATTTGAATTTGTTCCTTTGATATGTCTCGTAATCTCTCCATCTTCTATCAAATCTCAGATTAGGATGTAGAGTGTGCTCAGGAATCGTTGGGAATTCTACTGGCGGCCTCATTGGGAATACTATGAATTCATCAACAAACTGTACCGGATCATAATAAGGTATGTGCTGATCAGGCTGTTGTTGTTCCTTTGTGGTTCTTGTTCGTGTTGCATTTCTGGTTCTGGTTCTGGTGCTGGTGCTGGTCGTCTAGATGATGATGCTCCTGAACCTCCAGTATCGGCTCTCTGTAAAACACATTAAACACAAAATTTGTGCATCCAAATATGCATTAGTGTTAGCAAAATAACAACTTAAAACAATCACTATAACATGTTAAATCAAAATTAAACTTATACACATTTTCACAATTTTTCACAATTCTACACTTTTCAAATAAGCACATATGAAAATGTATACAAAATTCATAAGCATTTAACTCAAATAACATGTCAAAATATTCATTACTAATAATTAAACAAGTCTCAAATGGCAAATATATTAAATTAATCAAGTTCATGAATTTTGGACTTAAAAAGTCCACTTTAATCTCCAAAAATCATGTTTAGGATCATTGTTTGGATCATTTAACTATCTAAACATGTTACACTACTCAATTTAGCAATAATTCATGACAAAAATCGGCCATAACCTGTTTATATCAAAAAGCCCCAAATTTCTCAAGAACACAAACCCTAGATTTCTAAAAATTTTGAAGTTTTTAGCTTCAAATCATGTTAAATAGCATCAATCTAGGTTATACATGCATAAAATACTAACAATTTAACACTAATTACACTAGAAATTAACAAAATTGCATTAGGTAAAAAATTGGTAATTATCACAAAAACTAGGAATTTATAGAGTTTAGGGGTGTAATTTTTACCAATTTGCTGAAGAATGAGAATCTAGGCATGATTAGAGCAAGAAAAATGACGAATTACGGTGGAAAAATGGCGAAAATTGGTGAATTTTTGGAGTTGGTTCGTGAATGTGTGTGTGTTGTGGTGAAGAGCAGAACTCGCTGCTGTATTTGTTTCTGGCCTGGATTTCAGCTCCATGCGATCGCATGGAGTTGAAGTGTAAAACCCATGCGATCGCATGGGGGTCCGGGTACAGTGTTTTCAGCTTTTTTTTTTTTAACTTATAAAACAATTAAGTGATTAATTTTTAAAATTTTGTTTCCCTTTTTCTTAGGACGAGGTCGTTTCGGATCGATGTCCTAGTCCGTCCTTCGACAAAATTTTAAAATTTGTCAAATCAAAGCGCGGTTTTTAAAAGTAAAGATTTTTGGGTTTTTTAATGTTTTTGGCATACTTTAATTCAATAAGATTAAAAATAATGATAATAAAAGTTCTCGTCCCTCCCTCGGGTAAAGCAATTTCGGTTCAAAGACCTAGTCTTCAACTTACGACGAATTTTAAAAATCATATTTTTAACTTAATGAGATAAAGTAAATTTTTGTTTTTAAATTCACACAATTTAAATATAAAATTCAAAATTAATATTAAAAATTCACACCAAACTTAAAATTTGAAATGCATAAAATTAAAAATTCCTATTTTAAAAATTAAAAATTCACACCAAACTTAATTTAAAAATTCATATTATAAATTCACACCAAACTTATATTAATTTTTCAAATATTTATAATTTTAAATATATTGTTTTTACAAAGTTTACAATATTAATTTAAGATTTAAATATTAATTTTAAAAACATGGTAAAAAAAAATTAAAAATCTTTTTGGCTTTTTATCCTACTTTAATCAATCAAATATTATCAAAAATATGCGCCCCTCTTTTCGGTAAAGTAATTTCGGTTCCAAGACCTAATTTAACTCATGACGAATTTTTGAAATATTTTGGGTTGATTGATTTAAAGATATTTATACCTTAAGAATAAACGTTAAATTTCGCAGTGATGTAATAAATTTTTGAATGATATCAATAATTTCGGTCGCCAAACCTAATTTTATTCAATACCAATTTAATACTTTATAGCGAACAAATTAGCGTTTATTATCAAAAGGTTAAAAATAAAAAAATAAAAACTGTACAAACATACCTGTGAAATAGATTTCTTAGTTATATGATCTATCCCATTCATAAGATAGTCGGTTTAATTGGTTTTCTATAGCTACATAGGCGTAACCTCGAGCATTCAGTGTCTTTTCTTCTAAACATATGAACGGTCCGTCTCTGCATAAAGTAACAAATTCGGTGTTTGAATAGGTTTGATTATTTGAACATTTACCTCCATGTGACCATTTTCCGCATTTGTGACATCTTTCTAGGTGGCGTGCTCTTCTTTTCGCTGCGGATTTTGATTTTCCTTTACCAAATTATAACTTATTATCTTCGCATCTGGATTCTTTTCTAACTCCGTCCATTCTTTCTCTGATTACTGATACTATTTCACTCGGAAGTGTGTCATTATTACGTTTAGTGATCAAAGCGTGTAGCATTAGACCATGGTTTAGTTCACAGGCAGTCTTCATTTTGTAAAAACCTAAAAAAAATAAAAATTCAGAATGGGAGGAGAAGACTAGTTCTTTAGGGTCTGCTAGGGAAAGACCATTCAGGTTCCATTTTCGAGAACTACACGAAAACATACAATCTAACTCTAACAGAAATACATATTATCTTTTAAAGACTTGATTCTCCCCACACTTAGTTAGCTGTGGTGTCGAAATTGTGATTAACTTCATTGTCGACTTCCATCGGACTATCTATATAATGTTTAACTCTGTGACCATTAACTTTAAATTCAATCCCATTTGAATTTATTAATTCTATCGTTCCGTATGGGAAAATTCTTTTGACTATGAATGGTCCAGACCATCTTGATTTCAATTTTCCACGAAATAGCTTGAATCGCGAATTGAAAAGAAGAACTCTGTCTCCTTCTTTAAATTCTTTTGAACTTCTGATTCTTTTATCATGCCATTTCTTCGTTCTTTCTTTATAGATTAACGAATTTTCGTATGCTTCATGTCTTAGTTGACTTAATCGTAGACGTCCGGCTTCATGTAAATCAAGATTACATGTCTTCAAAGCCCAAAACGCTTTGTGTTCAATTTCTACTGGAAGATGACATGCTTTTCCATAAACAAGTCTAAAAGGTGTGGTTCCAATTGGAGTTTTGTAGGCTGTTCTAAAAGCCCAGAGTGCATCCTCCAATTTAATGGACCATTCCTTCGGATTTGATCCTACGGTTTTCTCTAGAATACGTTTTAAAGCTCGGTTGGTATTTTCAACGTGTCCACTTGTTTGTGGATGATATGCGGTGGAGATTTTATGAGTTACTCCATATCTTTTAAGAACTTTCTCAAGTTGATTATTACAGAAATGAGTACCCCGATCACTTATTAAAGCTTTCGGTGTTCCAAACCTTGCAAAAAGACATTTTAAAAAGTTGACTACAACTCGTGCATCGTTAGTTGGTAGAGCTTGTGCTTCCGCCCATTTAGATACATAATCAATGGCTACGAGTATATATAGATTATTATGAGATTTTGGAAATGGACCCATAAAGTCAATACCCCAAATGTCAAATACTTCACATACTTGGATGACATTTTGTGGCATTTCATCACGTTGACTTATTTTTCCGGCCCTTTGACATGCATCACAGGATTTGCAAAGAAGGTGTGCGTCTTTGTAAATTGTAGGCCAATAGAATCCAGCATCATAAACTTTTCTTGCTGTTAGTTGAGGCCCATAATGCCCTCCTGTTCGTCCTGTGTGACAATGGTTTAATATTTTACTAGCTTCATCTCCAAATACACATCGGCGTATTATTCCATCTGGACAACTTTTAAACAAATGTGGATCTTCCCAGAAATAGTGTTTTATATCACTGAAGAATTTCTTTCGTTTTTGGTACGATAATCCTTTTTCAAGGAATCCACAAACTAAGTAGTTTGCATAGTCTGCAAACCATGGAATTTCTTTATAATCTATCTTCAATAGATATTCATCAGGAAAGTTGTCTTGTATGGCCGATTCATTCAGAACTTCTAATTCGGGATTTTCAAGACGAGAAAGATGATCAGCGGCGAGATTTTCTGCTCCTCTTTTATCTCGAATTTCAATATCAAACTCTTGTAAGAGTAAGATCCAACGGATTAATCTTGGTTTAGCATCTTGTTTTGAAAATAGGTATCTAAGAGCAGAATGGTCGGTATCGACCACCGTTTTTGCAAGAACGAGATATGATCGAAATTTGTCAAAAGCAAAGACAATAGCAAGGAGTTCTTTTTCAGTAGTTGTATAGTTCGTTTGTGCTCCTTGTAATGTCTTACTAGCATAATATATAGGTTGAAATCGTTTTTCAATCCTTTGTCCTAAAACGGCTCCCATTGCAAAATCACTTTCATCGCACATTAGTTCAAATGGTAGATTCCAATTTGGTGTTATCATGATCGGCGCATTAGTTAGTTTTTCTTTAAGAATATTAAAAGATTTGATACACTCATCTGAAAAGATGAATGGAGCATCCTTTTCTAGGAGTTTATTCATAGGAGTGGCAATTTTAGAAAAATCTTTTATGAATCGTCGGTAAAAACCGGCATGCCCTAGAAAACTCCTAACTCCTCTAACATTGGTGGGATGTGGAAGTTTAGCAATTACATCTACTTTAGCTCTATCCACTTCAATTCCTTCTTTTGAAATTTTATGACCAAGAACGATGCCTTCTTTAACCATGAAATGGCATTTTTCCCAATTAAGTACTAGATTTGATCATTCGCATCTAATAAGCATTCGTTCCAGATTAACTAGACATGATTCAAATGTATCACCGAAGACTGAAAAATCATCCATGAAAACTTCCATGCATTCTTATATCATGTCGTGAAAAATCGCCATCATACACCTTTGAAAGGTTGCAGGGGCGTTACAAAGTCCAAATGGCATGCGTTTGTAAGCAAAAGTACCATAAGGGTACGTGAATGTGGTTTTCTCTTGGTCTTCGGGTGCTATTGGAATTTGAAAATATCCGGAAAATCCATCTAGAAAACAATAGTAACTATTTCCGGCTAATCTTTCCAACATTTAATCTATAAAAGGTAAGGGAAAGTGATCTTTTCTGGTGGCGTCATTTAATTTTCTATAATCAATACACACACGCCATCCTGTTACAGTCCTAGTAGGAATAAGCTCATTTTTCTCATTTGTAATGACAGTCATGCCACCCTTCTTAGGCACGCATTGAACTGGGCTTACCCATGGACTATCAGAGATTGGATAAATTAGACCTGCGTCTAGCAGTTTAATAATCTCTTTCTTAACTACATCTTGCATATTAGGATTTAGTCTTCGTTGGCGTTGCATATACGTTTTATGACCTTCTTCCATAAGGATTTTATGTGTGCAATACGAAGGACTTATTCCTTTAATATCATGAATCTTCCATGCAATGGCTGGTTTATGAGCTTTCAACACAGAAATGAGTTGTGATTTCTCATTTTCAGTAAGAGAAGACGATATTATTACAGGTAATTCAGATTCACCATGTAAATAAGCGTATTCCAAATGGTTTGGAAGTGGCTTTAACTCTAATTTTGGAGGTTCTTCTATCGATGATTTATATCGATATCTGTCTTCTTCTTTTAGCATTTGAATTTCTTCTGTTGTTGGTTCATATCCATTAGCTATAAGTGTAGCTAACATTTCAGCTTCATCAATTGGTTCATTACCTTCTCCTAAAGAACATTCTCCTTTTCCTTGTAATTCTGGAAATTCTTCTAATAATTCTGCATGTGCATCTATAGTTTGAATATAATAACATGTATCATCTGCAGATTGCGGTTGTTGCATTACTCTATCAACTGAAAAGGTAACACTCTCATCCTCTATACTTAGGGTCAATTTCTTACCGAACACGTCTATCATTGCTTTAGCCGTGTTTAAGAATGGTCTTCCTAATATGAGAGGAACTTGAGAATCTTCTTCCATGTCTAAAACAACAAAATCTACTGGAAATACTAAAGTACCAACTTTAACTAGCATGTTCTCCATTATCCCTCTAGGATATTTTATTGATCTATCGGCTAGTTGTATGCTTATTCTGGTTGGTTTCAATTCTCCAAGGTCTAGTTTAGCGTATAGTGAATACGGCATTAGATTTATACTAGCACCTAAGTCTGCCAATGCCTCTATTGAACTAAGACTACCCAGAAAACATGGAATTGTGAAACTTCCTGGATCAGATAGTTTTTCTGGTATCTTATTCAACAGCACTGCTGAACAATTAGCATTCATGGTAACAGCCGAGAGTTCTTCCATTTTCTTTCTATTTGAGATTAGATCTTTCAAGAATTTAGCATATCTAGGCATTCCTGAAATCACATCAATAAAAGGAAGATTTACATTTATCTGTTTAAACATATCCAAGAATTTGGATTGCTCGGCTTCAAGTTTCTCTTTCTTCATTTTACTCGGGTAAGGAAGTGGTGGTTGGTATGGTTTAACATAAGGTTTAGCCTTAACTGTGTTATCTTCATTAACCTTTTCAACTACTGGTTCTTTTTCCTTATCTTGATCAGGTTGTGGTTCTTGTGGAGTAGGAATAGCTTCATCAGAAGTTACAGGTATTTCAGGTGGTTTAAGTGTTGTACCACTTCTTGTGGTAATGGCTTTAGCTGTTTCATTCCGGGGGTTAGCATTTGTATCACTAGGTAGACTTCCCGGTTTTCTTTCACCTATTAACCTTGCTAGGTTACTTACTTCTTGTTCCAGATTTTGAATAGAAGCTTGTTGATTTCTAAATGCTTAAGCATTTTGTTCATTAGTTTGTTTCTGAGATGTGAAAAACTGCGTTTGAGTTTCAACTAGCTTCGTCATCATATCTTCTAAATTCGGCTTTTTATCATCGGTTTGTTGTGGTGGTTTGTTTTGAAAATTAGGTCTTTGCTGGTTGTAAGTATTATTGGATACTTGTTGATTGCTAGGACCTTGTTGGTTGTTGTATGGAATATTTCGGTTATAATTCTGGTTTTGATTGTAAATCGGTCTTGGCGGTTGATAATTATTCTGATAATTATTTCCAGGCCTTTGGTTTATGTATGAAATATTCTCTCTTTGTTCCATTGTTAATTCAATACTGAGACAATCTTTTGTCAAATGTGGTCCTCCACACTGCTCACAACTAATTCGTATTGAGTGAATATCCTTAGTCATCTTTTCCATTCGTCTCTCCACAGCATCTATCTTTGCAGAAATGGAATCTAAGTCATGGCTAGAATCGGCTCTAGCTGCTTTAGATGATCTAACGATATCTTTTTCTTGGTGCCACTCATGTGAGTGGGAAGCAGTGTTATCAATAATTTTGTAAGCATCAGTTTCGGTTTTCTTCATAATAGAACCACCAGCTGCTATATCTATGTCTTTTCTTGTAGTGATGTCGCATCCTTGGTAGAATATTTGTACTATTTGACAGGTGTATAAACCATGTTGCGGACATCCTCTTAATAACTTTCCATATCTAGTCCACGCCTCATATAGAGTTTCATTTGGCTTCTGTGTAAACGTAACAATTTCTGCTTGAAGTCTTACGGCTTTAGATGCAGGAAAGAATTGTTTAAGAAATTTTTCAACTAAAACGTCCCATGTATCAATCGCCCCTTCAGGTAACGATTCCAACCAATCTTTGGCTTCTCCCTTTAAAGTCCAGGGAAATAACATGAGATATATCTGTTCATCCTCTACTTCTCGGATTTTAAATAGTGTGCAGATCCTATTAAAGGTACGTAGATGTTCATTTGGATCTTCCTTCGGCGCACCACTAAATTGGCATTGATTAGTCACCATGTGTAGAATTTGTCCTTTGATTTCATAATCTGGCGCATTAATGTCTGGATGAGTTATTGCGTGACCTTGGCCAGTGCGTTTAGCTCTCATTCGGTCTTCCATACTTAAAGGTTCCAGATTCTCCATAATTGAATTTGTTGAATCGGAATCACTAGAGGATTCTGATTTAATGGTTCGTTCCTCAACAATCTCTGTTTGAATGATTGGTGGTTCCGGAGGAAAGTTTAGTGGTTCAGGATCTATGAACCGTTCCTGAATATTCTCCGGATTCTCAATTGTGAGGTCGGGTTCAAAAGATGGATTATCGGAAATTTGAACTGAAGTACTTGGTCGACTGGATGACGTTTCTAAAGAAAAATCAACGGTGGTAATATTTGCTAAATGTCTTGATCTAGTTACAGGTGGTGAACGTACAAAAGGTGGTGAACGTCTTGCTCGGTGCATTCACTGAATATCCTATTAGTTTTTAAAAGGAAAGAAAAATTATAATAAGTTATCCAATCAATAGACTTTTCTAATTTTGCCCACGTTTCGAATAGCCAAAAGATGCAGCAGAGGGGCAGGATTCGTTTGGTCTCAATATAATTGAGGACTGTTTGGCTCCAATAACCCGGTCCACGTACAAATCCAACTATTACTACGAACCAGAAAATTTTGATGTCTATCAATTTAACCACTTAAAATAAATTTTCGTAATTTTAAGAAATTTAGATAAGGAGTAGAATAAAAATCTATGTCCTAAAACTAGAATAGCGAGAAATAAGAAAGAAAAAGAGTTCGTCGAAAAAGGTCGAAAAAGAAAAATGGTTGAAAAATAAAAGGTGACGGAAAAAATAAAAGAAACTTATAAAACTAAAAAAAACACTTGACTAACCTAACCTTATTACTACAACTAACTTAAAATTATAATCGCAAATTGAGATTACTAATTAGAATGATAATTGATACATAGTAAAAGGTGTCTAAAAATATTAAAGCTTACAGGAAAAACTAAATCCCAAATGGAAATAACTTAAAAAGAAACTAAAACTTAAAAAGGCGTCGCAAAATTCTAAAGCACTTAAATCTTAGTCTAAAGAAAAAGCACTTAAGGAATTCTACGGCAAAGCCTAAAAATCTAGAAGTAAAAATAATTATGGCAAAAACTATGAATTAAAACTAAATATGAGCTAAAAATACAAATATTACGCTAAAACGATTAAAAAGGGACAAAATATAAAAATATACAAAAAGTTGTAAAAAGTACAATTTTTATAAAAATATTATTTTTATATTATTTATTTTATTAAACTATTAATTTTGTAATTTATAAAAACTAATTAAAATTTTAAATACAAATTAATTAAAACTAATCTAAATAATAAAATAACCTAAACCCTAATTAGGGTTATAATTAATTATAATTAATAATTATACTCCGTAATGATTGCTGGCTGCAGTCTGGCGTGTCAGATGGGCTCATGCGATCGCATGAGTCCTCAGTTGCCCAGCCATGCGATCGCATGGGCTAGGGTTTCGGGCCACAGAGTGGGCTGCTACAGTACAGGCCGAATTAATAAATTTTGTTTTTTTTTTTGCTGTAAAATATAAAATATATTTATTAATTAAATAAAACTTATATTTTTACAAACAAAAAAAATAGAAATAAAGAAACTTTATAAAACTTAAATATTTACCAAACTCTAAAAAAAAAAAATTTATATTTTTGTTTTTCTTTTTATATTTTCGAATATTTAAAACGTATTTTTATAAAAACGAATTTTAATAAAAGTAAACTAAATTTTTTTTTTTTTCTATTAGCGTTGCGCTTCCGGCGTTTAAGAGCTCCCTGGCAGCGGCGCCAAAAATACTTGATGTTTCGCGAGGTGTATATAAAATAGCTTATATTTTTAGCAGGAAACACTATTAAATACGATACAATTTTACACAAGATATTTATTTATTTAGAGAATGGATATACTTAAACATTGCTACAACACTTATAGGCAGTGTACCTAATCGTACAGTAGTGTAGTTTTTAGTAAGTCCGGTTCGTTCCACAGGGAAATCTTTAAACAAAGCTTAACGCTATATTAGTTTACTTTTATAAAAATACAAATATATATATAAGTAATATTATTATTATAAAGGGGGGTTTTTACCGTTTAATGACCGGTTTGTCGATTTTAAAACTTTAGTCGCAGTTAAAACCAAATGTAAAATATTAAAAATAAATACAAGACTTAAATTAAAGCGTAAAGTAAATAACGATAATGAAATTGCGAATAATAAAAGTACGATAAAATAAACTTGCGATAATTAAAAAGTACGAAAATTAAAAGTGCAATTAAATACAATAACAATAAATAAAAATGCGATAATTAGAAGTGTAATTAAATATAAAATAAAGGAAATTAAATATGAAATAAAAGAATTATGCTTATTTAAACTTCCGTAATCATGATGTTTGACGTGTTGATTTTAGTTTTATGCCCATGGGTTAATTGTCCTTTGTCCTGGATTATTTAATATGTCCGTCTGGTTTTTGTCCATAACAGTCCATCAGTCATAAATATAAAGTGTGAGTGTCCTCGTCAAATTATCCTTATACCCGAAGTTAAATATTCCAACTAATTGGGGACTTAAACTGTAACAAGATTTTAATACTTTGTTTAATAATTACACCAGGATGTCGACTGAGTGTAACCCAAGGTTTTAATATTTTGTTATCAATTATACCAAGTGTCCTTGTACATAATTTCACCCCTGTTTTAATTATTCTAGTGGCTATTAATCCATTCCCGTGTCCGGTTAAATGAACGATTATTCGTACATATAAATACCCCGCCCATCGTGTCCGATCGAGTGTATATGGTAATTTATAGGGACACCCAATTGTAAATCTTTATATTAACATTAACAAACTATCATTTAGTTAAACAAATATAAAGCCCATTAATAGCCCATAGTCTAATTTCCACAAGTGTCGTTCTTTTGTCCAAACCCCAATTATGGTACAAAGCCCAATTACCCAATTTTAGTAATTAGCCCAACATCATGATTACTTCGTTTTAAATAAGCATAATAATAACTTAGCTACGAGACATTAATGTAAAAAGGTTGAACATAACTTACAATGATTAAAAATAGCGTAGTGTTACACGGACAGAATTTCGACTTACACCCTTACAACATTCGCTAACATACCCTTATTATTAGAATTATAATTAAAATTAAAATTAAAATATAAATTATAAATATAAATATATCGTATGAATGGAGAAAATAGAAAGATAGATGGATTTGTGGTGCACCAAAGCTCGATTTTTATAGGCATGTGGGCTGGAACTGGGGCTCATGCGATCGCATGGATTTATGCCTTCCAGGCCATGCGATCGCATGGCCAGCTGGGGAGGCTCATATTTGGTTGTTTTCTTCTGCCGACGGTTTTATAAATAATATAATATATTAAATAATTATAAGAATTATTTAAATATTATATTATATTTATGTGCATAGTTGACTTGTAATTTTTAGTCCGTTGCGTCGAGCGTTGAGAGTTGACTCTGGTCCCGGTTCCGGATTTTCGAACGTCCTTGCGTACAATTTAATATCTTGTACTTTGCGTTTTGAATCTTGTACTCTTGTAAATTCGAGACGTTTCTTATCAATAATTGGAACCTCTTGGATTGTATTTTGTACTTTTGAGCTTTTTGGTCGTTTGCGTCTTCAATTCGTCGAATCTGTCTTTTGTCTTCACCTTTTATTATTTAAACGAATATCACTTGTAAATAGAACAATTGCAACTAAAAGCTTGTCTTTCTTGAGGAATAATGCTATGAAATATATGTTCGTTTTTAGCATTATCACTACCTCTAGCATAAATCCCATTGACTCACCTAATAATAATGAAGAGTCGAATATATATTAGCAAGATTCACAAGTTCCCGAAGAACCGGAAGAAGAGGAAACGGAACCGGAAGAAGAGGAAACGGAAGAAGAGGAACCAGAAGAAGAGGAACCGGAAGAAGAAGAGGTTTCGGAGGGGGGAATAGTAGGAACCACAGAAAACCGGTCAAATAAAAGAAAATCCTCAACCAATGGACCAAAGTTAATAATGGTCAATGGTGTTTCCACTAAGGAAGCAAAATATTGGGAAAATTACCAATTTTTCGATGAATCGGATCCTGATGAGGATTTCGATGATGTTATAGAAATTACCCCGACCCAATTTAATGAGGCAAAAGAAAATAATAAGGGAAAAGGCATCAAAATAGAGAAATCTGATTCCTACCCAAATGAACTTTATATGTTCCGTCAACACCCGCATTTTCAATATCGTGACAATAACCTGGGAACCTCTAAACCACCAGGTTTTTCTAAACCAATGTGGAAAACGACAACGCGTATTAGAGGAACATCATATATCCCTAGAAGATTAGGAAAAAGAACCAAGTCCGAAGAAGAAGAAACCAGTGATTCAGATTAGAGGGGTGTGAGCATGTTGTGTAATAAATGTATTGTAGTGTGCTTGTACTTTTATGTTCTATGTAAAAATTGCTTGTATTGTTTGTTATTACGAATCTAATCCTTGTCTATTTTACAGTATAAAAACAAAATGGACGTTAAGGGTAGACAACCGAATATTTTAGAAGACCTACCAGAGGATATGATTGAGGAAATCTTGTCTAGAGTCGGTCAGAATTCATCAGCACATTTAGTTATGGTGAAATTAACTTGTCAAACATTTGAAAGACTTTCCAGAAATGCCTTAGTTTATAAAAGGCTTTCCTTTGATAGGTGAGGTATATCACATTGGGGAGACTTTAAGTTATGCCGTGTTTTCTTTAAAGCGTTAAATGCGGGGAACCCAAATGCAATTTTACGCTACGGGTTAAGAACCTATTTTGACTCAACATATCCCAACATAGAATTTCGTGAATTAGAAAGAGCTTCTAACATGCAACATAAAGAAGCATGTTATGCTTACGGGTTAGTGATGTTCGCTTCTTACCAAAGTGAGAAAAAGACCATCGGATTGCAGCTTTTAAATAAAACTTTTCCACAAGTGACGGATTCAGTAGTTGGGGTAAGAAACAAGGTTTTTAGATTATTATGGGGCTGTTGGACATTACGAAACCCTCGTCCTTTTGACGACATTACAACATGCTGCCTAGCTAATGGTCATAACGGTTATTTTCCACAAGACCAAGGATGGGAAGTCGTCTTAGTAAAACCAGAATGCATGACTTGTTTCTGGACTTATGAATTACGTGTCTTTATTTCCTTTGCTGAACAACTTGCGTATTAACTAGATTTATCTTCAAAACTGTATTGTATCATAGTGTACTATATTTCATGTTATATGTAATATAGCGAAGTTGTAAGTTTGAAGAATATTTGTATGTGATATATTATTATAATCAGTTTTTCATATGGAATTGTAGTAGTTGAATTGTATATTAGCTACTAAGTATGAACTTAAAGGGTAGGTAGTACCCGAATTTAAACTTATAAAGCGCTAATATGAAGAAAAAACTTTTATAAATGAGTTCATATTATGTTACGAGATACTATTGACTACTCTTAATATTCTGTATGATTAAATTGTTTCATTTGACTATTTTGAAGGAAATGGCACCGACTACTCGACACACCTTGAATATGAGCGAAGAGGAATTTCATGCCTTTCTTGCTTCAAACATAGCCGCAGTACAGGCCGCGCTACATACCAATAATAACTCTGAATCTAGCAATACAGCTAACGGCGCAAGAAATCGTGCAGGATGCTCCTACAAGTAATTCACTGCCTGCAAACCTTCAGAATTTGATGGGACCGAAGGACCCATCGGATTGAAACGGTGGACCGAGAAAGTTGAATCGGTGTTTTCCATAAGTAAGTGTGCTGAAGGATACAAAGTGAAGTACGCTACGCATACCTTCACAGGTATTGCGTTAACATGGTGGAATACCTATCTAGAGCAAGTGGGACAAGATGCTGCTTACGTGCTACCATGGTCAGCATTCAAGCAATTGATGAACGAGAAGTACCGTCCCATAACCGAGGTCAATAAGCTCAAGTTAGAACTTAGAGGGTTACGAACACAGGGATTCGATATTACTTCGTACGAAAGATGATTCACAGAATTGTGCCTATTATGTCCAAGAGCATTCGAAGATGAGGAAGAGAAGATCGACGCGTTTGTGAAAGGGTTACCTGTAATGACCCGCACTTTTTCGATCAATTTATACTTATAAGATTAATATTTACATAAATTAAACCTTACCAACATGATAAGCAATCCAAATTGTTGAGACTTATGTTTTCAAAGAGAGTTTTACACAACGATTGACCGTCTAGTTTGACCGATGATATCACGAACTATACAATATATGATAATTATACGTTTGTGTATATATATGTATATATACATATTTAACATGATCTAAGGATGTTTTAATACCTCATTTTGTATTAATAACAATAAGTTATAAGTATATTTTGAAACTACTAACTTAAGTTTTCAAAACAATAACCATACGTAACGTTATTTGATATAAATACTTATAACCTATAATGTTTATACATATATCGTATATATAATGTATTTAATCACTTTTTAAAGACTTAAATACATAAAACAATATAAGTATATTCACAAAAGATAGCTATATTTGAATTCTCATTCCATTTTTCACAAAATTTCTATACGTATATCTAGAGTACATGTACTCGTATCATACCTAGCTTCTATACGTATTTACTATTGGTATATACACATCAAATCACCACCAACCAGCCCTTGTTCATGCCTTATGTATAAGGTAACTCTCTTGTTCATGCCTTATGTATAAGGTAACTACTTTTGATGTTTAGTATGACTAATTACATAAAAATACAACATGAAATTTTGTCCATGTTTTTCCATTAATCATGTTTTTATGGCCTTAAATACATCTTCCATTTTCAAATTTTACTACCTCATTTCTTTAACCAAAAACACACTCTTAAGAAACTCCATAACCATTCAGCTAAAATCCATGAAGATCTAGCCATAAAAACATCACTTAATCACCATAAGAAAACTCTTACAAAAACACTTCAAGAATCCTTCCAAGAACACAAGTTTACTTCCAATCTTTCATCCAATTCCATCACCCTTTTGGTTCTAGGTTCTTACTCCTCTTTTACGGCAATCTTGTCCAAGTAACTTGAGGTAGTAACTTTGTTCATAACCTTATTCGATTCATATATATATAGCTATCTTATTTTGTGGTATAAAATTTTAACAACAAGAACATAGTTTGAATGTTTTCAAACTTGTTTGCAAACTAAATAGATCCTTCTAACTTAACTTTTAAAATACTTCAAGACCTGTAATATAACATAAATATATGCTAATTTAACAAGGTATAACTTGGTTTTTCAAAGAACACCTTAAAAACTGTTTTTACGACGTCAGAGTGCAACCGGGGGCTGTTTGGGGTTGGATAATTAAAAACCATCTTGAACTTTGAATTGGAGGTTTATATTCTGGAAAAATGATATTTCTTATGAATATGTTAACACATAAAAATTTCATGATTTAATTCAAAGTATAAGTGTTTTTAGAAAAATGGTCATTAAATGATATTTTTGTAACAAAAATGATTAACTTCATAAGTTTCACCAAAGTTTGACCTTTGACCTGTGATTTCGAATACAAACTAAGGTATTTACAGTTCATATTCTTAAAGAGGGACTCGATCCAAGGAAGTGGCATGTTGAACCAACGAAAACGGAGTTGTAACGAAGAAACTATGACCAAAACAAAATCGGATATCCAAGACTTGTTTAGTCACGAAAATAATTGGAGAAAAATTAAATAAATCACATCTTTTTAAAATAACATGATATTTTATATATATATGTACTCATAATTTAATTTTATATGGTTCAGGATCACCCGTAAACAATACGAGAAGATTAATCATAAGATCCCATGATTGTACGCAACACGTCATTTGACAACACCGGTACTTTATGTACGCAACACGTCATTTGACAACACCGGTACCGTGGGTCAAGATTAATCTCGACCAATACATATTCGATGGGGGTTTTATTTATTTCGATGGGGGTTTATTTATTAAACACCTAAATATGAACCATTAAAATTGAATTACTAACATCGGACTGCTAACTACGGACTAAGAAGACATTAAAAGTATTATAAGTATATATATACGTGACGATTGTTTAAAATGAAAATATATTGATATATTATATATGGATAGGTTCGTGATATCAACCGGAGACCAAGTCAAAATATATATATCTTCAAGGCAAAAGTGAGTATATAGTCCCACTTTTAAACTATAAGTATTTCGGGATGAGAATACATGTATTTTATGTTTTATGTTATGGACACAAGTAACTGAAAAATATATTCTACGTTGAGTTGTACCACTGGCATACTTCCCTGTAGCTTGGTAACTACTATTTACAGCGGTATTGTAAACGCGAATCTTGTTGATAGATCTATCGGGCCTGACAACCCCAACCGGACTGGACGACCAGTATTCAACGGTTGCACAGTACTTCGTTTCGTAACTACACTTGGTACGGTGTAGTAAGATTTCATAATAAAGGGAATATGCGACGTGATTAAATGTTAAGTATGGTTATCAAGTGCTCAACCACTTAGAATATTTTTATTAAAATGTTTATATATGAAATCTTGTGGTCTATATATTTATATCGCTGCCGGCATTAAACCTATATCTCACCAACTTTATGTTGACGTTTTAAACATGTCTATTCTCAGGTGATAACTAAAAGCTTCCGCTGCAACATGTTGAATTTAAGCAAGATCTTGAGTATGCATATTTGTGTCAAAAATAAAACTGCATATCCGAGGAATTGTAATGTAAAATATGCTAGAAATCGTATTGTTATCATCACATGTAAAGTTTGTAAGTCTAAGATTATCGCTAAACGATAATCATCTTTATATTGTCTAAAGCTTGTATTAACATAAGAGTTATGGTTTGTAATGTAAAATAAATGCAGTTGTTCTTTTAAAAATGTCGCATATAGAGGTCAATACCTCGCAATGAAATCATACGTTATCTAACTCGTTCTTATGGTTAAGGATGGGTTATGACATGTGGTATCAGAGCGGTGGTCTTAGCGAACCAGGTTTGCATTAGTGTGTCTAACCGAGAAGTCGTTAGGATACATTAGTAAGTCTGGACTTTGACCGGGTCTGATTTAAAAACCATTGCTTATCATTGTTGGTTAAAATTTATATGTAAATATTATGTAGTACTAATGGGTTAGTTGTTGTGTGATAGATGTCGGGCTCAAAACTTGTCATCACATTCAGCGACTCCGAACCAGAATCTTCAGATGGTGTTCCAGTCATTAACCTATCCGATGACGAAAATAATATCTTTGGGGAAGACTCACAAATTCCGGATGAACCGACTATAGAGAACCCGGAAAGTGAACCCGAGGAGGAAAGTGAACCCGAGGAGGAAAGTGAACCCGAGGAGGAAAGTGAACCCGAGGAAGAAATACAGGAAATTACGAAAGACAAGTTCGAATTAGGAAAGAAACGAAAGGCTAATGAATTAGAAAATTCAAATCCCGAGTTTAGTAATGATGATGTGGCACCAACTCCACTAGACACTACCACCCCTATTCTCGCTATTCCTATTCGTTCTATCCCGGCATCCAGTTCTTCAGTCCCACAGCCAAAATATAGGCAGACATCCAGGATAAGCGTTAAGCGATTCTTTGAACCTAAACGTCCTAGAAAATAGACCAAACGATGCGCTGCCGTATTAAACCATGGGATCATATAATGTTTTGTATAATATTATTAGTGTGGTTTGCTTAATGTTCGATGTAAGATAAGCATATGTAAAATAGTGAAGTATGAAATGCAATAATTTTCCATGGTTAAGTATTATTTAGATTGTAGTAATTGGTTCTGTACTAAGCTATTAAGTATGAACATTAACGGGTAGGTACTACCCTAGATATAATTATAAAATGCTAATAAGAAGAAAAGGCTTTTATAATAATACCTGGTTCATATTGTTAACAAGCTATAATATACTATAAATACACACTACATCTATAATATTCCATGTGAATAATTATTTTCTTTCATTAGGAAATGGCGCGATTGAATCGAATGACGGAACAAGAAGTCGAGGAATTCATCAACCAGCGAGTGAACGACAGAATGTTATGGGTCGAGGCTGCAAGAGCTGCTGCAGTTAACCCAAATCCTCGTGTAGGATGCACCTACAAGACTTTTCAAGCTTGCAAGCCCTCATCATTCAGTGGAACAGAAGGACCGATCGGTTTAACCCGGTGGATAGAAAAGATGGAGACTGTGTTTAAAATCAGTGGTTGTGTTGAAAAGGACATGACCAAGTATGCATCATGCACTTTACAAGATAGTGCACTCACGTGGTGGAAAAATTATGTGAAGGCTGTAGGAGGAGATGTAGCTTATGATACTCCATGGGAAGAATTCAAAATAATGTTAATCAACGAGTATTGTCCAAGGAACGAGGTTAGGAAGTTGGAAGATGAATTACGAAGCCTGAAGGTTGTTGGTACTGAAATCACCAACTACAATCAGCGATTCATGGAATTAGTTTTGCTATGTCCTGAATTGGTTCCAACCGAAGAACGGAAGATTGAAATGTACAAAGATGGTTTGCCCAAAAAGGTCAAGGCAAATGTTACAGCATCGAAACCTAAGACAATTCATGAAGCTATAACCATGGCAAACGAGCTAATGGATCAGGTCATCTTGGATAAGAAAGCATCCAATACTGATGTGAAGGTATCAGGTAACAAAAGAAAGTGGAATGGAAGTTATGATCGAGGTAATCAATAACAATCTTTTAAGAAACAAGAAACCACGCAAGGTGTGGGTAGTAGTTCAGGCTTTGGTTACAAAGGACAAAATCCTTTATGCAACCGATGCCACCAACATCACTCTGGTTACTGTAATGTGGTATGCAACAAATGTAATCGAAAGGGTCATCTTGCTGAAGATTGTAGGGCTCTCGTTACAAATGCAAATGGTACCAAGACTCCTGCCACCAATGCAAATAGAACTGCTTTGGCTACCATTACTTGTTATGGGTGTGGAAAACAGGGTCATTATAAGAGCCAGTGTCCGAATCCAGAGAAGAATATCGGACCTGCACGAGGGAGAGCATTTGTTATTAATGCTAGAGAGGCGTGTGAAGACCCGGAGCTTGTTACGGGTACGTTTACCATTAATAACTTATCCGCATCTATTATATTTGATACTGGTGCTGATAGAAGTTACGTGTGTAGAGACTTTCACGCTAAATTGAATTGTTCATCATTACCTCTAGATGCTAAGTACATGATTGAGTTAGCTAATGGTAAACTAATTAAAGCCGATAAAATTTGCCGTGATTGTAAAATAAATTTAGCCGGAGAAACGTTTAAAATTGACTTAATACCCGTAGAATTAGGAAGTTTTGATGTAATAGTCGGCATGGACTGGATGTCCAAAGTAGGAGCTGAAGTTGTGTGTGCCAAGAAGGCAATTCGCATTTCTAGTAAGGATAAAATGCCGGTGATGATTTATGGAGAGAAGGGTAATTCAAAGCTAAAACTCATTAGCTGTTTGAAAGCCAAGATGTGATGACCCAGAAATTTCGACTAAATTTAAACTTAATCTTTGTATGATTAACATTTCCGACACGATAAGCAAAGTCTGTAAAACTGAATCTCAAAATTTTTGAATTACTTTTATATATTTAAATACCTTCGGTTGTTTTCGACGATTCGCGAACAATTATATGTAAAAAGATACATATATACTATAACATGAAAAGGTAACAATGTATTAATTGTTTGATACCGTACATTAAACTTATTGGTTTAAATATCTATTTTAATGTATATGATAAATTTAAATATTTATTATTAAAATTTATTTATAAATAACGTCCAATGTGTATTTAAAAACTGATTTATGTATATTAAAAAGATATATACATATATATAATAAACGATAGTAACATTCCTTTATTGATTCAATTGATATTTAGATAAGTTAACTAAAGCGTTTAAGATGAACCAGTTAAACACTAATTTGCTACAGTGTTTTCAAATTGCCACATTACTCAAAATGCTACAGTGTTTTCGAAAATCACTATTTGCTACAGTGAAATTGACTTTGCTACAGTGAATTGCTACAGTAACTTTGCTACAGTAAAACACTATTTTAAAATGTATTTTTAGCAAATAACGAGATGATGATTTATAGAAGTAAATGACCAAAATACTCGAAAGTTTAAGATATACTATGAGTGGTATAGTTTATGGATAACTTAAGGCTATATTTTGACAAAGGTACGTGTCACGAAACGTAAAATGCAAGTTTTCTCAGCGTACGAAAGGACATTCGAAAAACCAGAACCGGGACATAAGTCGAGTGATGACGTACGACTTATCGGAACAAAAATTACAAGTCAACTATGCACGTGAATTTAATATAATATATAATTAATTATTTAAATTATATATATTATATTAATATTTAATTACGTCGACGAGCTAAATTACAAAACAATGTGAGCTGTCCCTGGTCCTCATGCGAGTCGCATGGCCAGAAGGCCATTTCCATGCGAGTCGCATGACTCCAGATTTCAGGCCAAGTGCTATAAATTCTCGAGTTTTGGCCAGATAAATCACACACACATATATATTATTTTTACTCCGTATTTATTTATTTTATTATTATTATTATTATTATTATTATTATTATTAATAATAAGATTATTATTAATCTTATTATTTTTATTATTAGTGTTATTATTTTTGTGATACAAAAATAATAATGTACATAAAATATTACGACGGAGTGCTGTCCAAGTAATTTTCAAAATGAGTTTTCGAGCAAGCTAGAGCTAAGGAAATTATGGGTTATTGCCAAGGAGGTTATGGGTAATGTTCGGGGGTATTTTTTTTGTGAATCAAACCTCGTGTTTATCATCTCCGATGCGTCTACGTGCTTTCCTGCAATATTGTATATCAATATTAAACAGTGAGTTCATTTGATCCCTTTTTACATACATTTTTGGGCTGAGAATACATGCAAATGATTTATTAACCGATATACAATATTTATATGCGTGAGTTCATTTGATCCCTTTTTACATACATTTTTGGGCTGAGAATACATGCAAATGATTTATTAACCGATATACAATATTTATATGCGTGAGTTTCATATGATCCTTTTTACTCAATATATTTTTGGGCTGAGAATACATGCGACTGTTAATAAATACTGAAAATACTAGATTTATATGCGTGAGTTTCATTGCTCCCATTTTAATTGCTTTTGCAATATATATTTTTGGGCTGAGAATACATGCGCAGTTTTATAAACTGTTTTACTAAATGGATACAAATACTAAAACTGATTTTGTGTGAGTTTCATTTGCTCCCTTTTTAATTGCTTTTGCAATCTATATTTTTGGGCTGAGAATACATGCACTTTATTTTAAACGCAATGGATACAAGTACATACTAAATTCTACACCGAGTTTGAACCGAAAATCCCTTAGCTTTGGTAACTAGTAACTGCCGGTTATAAGAACTGGTGGGCGCGAGTAGTAGTATATGGATCCATAGGGCTTGATATCCCCGTCCGAGCTAGAGCACTAGCCTTTTAACGGACGTATGCTATTTGAGAAGCGTACACGTTGGTTTGCGTGTATTATTAAGATGATTATACAAAGGGTACAAATTATATATACGTTAAATTTTAGTTACCAGGGTGCTCAATTTCGTAGTATATTTTTGATAAACGTTTCTGGATGAAACAACTGAAGTCTTGTGATCCACCTTTTATGTAAAACCTATTGATAAACGTTTTGAATAAAACAACTGAACTTTTGTAAATCCACATTGATATACGGATTATGTGTAATATTAAAACTATGAACTCACCAACCTTTGTGTTGACACTTGAAGCATGTTTATTCTCAGGTTTCCTAGAAGTCTTCCGCTGTTTGTTTAGATGTTAGACAAGCTATGTGCATGGAGTCTTATATGACACATTTTTCAAGGAAACGCTGCATTCACCAAATCATCACCATGTATTTTATTTTGACTGCATTGTCAACGGAAATAATGTTGTAAACTATTATTCATGGTGATTGTCTATATGTAGAAATCATCAGATGTCAAAAACCTTTGATTTAAATATTCATTTATGGTGTGCCTTTTCAAAAGAATGCAATGTTTACAAAATGTATCATATAGAGGTCAAATACCTCGCAATGAAATCAATAAATGACGTGTTCGTCCATATGGATTTGGAGCGATCGTCACACAAGAAGTGTTTAGAAAAGGGATGTTATGCTATTCTAGCACATGTTAATAAAGTCGAAAAGAAAGAAAAAGAGAAGTGCATCAACGACGTGCCTGTGGCAAGAGATTTTTCTGAAGTTTTTCCGGAAGAGTTGCCGGGATTACCTCCATTTAGATCTGTAGAATTTCAAATAGATTTAGTACCAGGAGCTGCACCAGTGGCTCGTGCTCCATATAGACTTGCACCGTCCGAGTTAAAAGAACTTCAAAGTCAGTTAAAAGAATTACTGGACCGTGGATTCATACGACCAAGCACTTCACCGTGGGGAGCTCCAATTTTGTTTGTTAAGAAGAAAGATGGATCTTTTAGGATGTGTATAGATTATCGTGAATTAAATAAGTTAACTATCAAAAATCGGTATCCACTACCGAGAATTGACGACTTATTTGATCAACTCCAAGGATCATGTGTGTACTCGAAAATTGACCTAAGATCGGGCTATCATCAATTACGCGTCAAAGAAGAAGATATACCGAAAACTGTTTTTCGGACACGTTACGGTCATTACGAATTTTTGGTCATGCCGTTTGGATTGACGAATGCGCCAGCTGTATTCATGGACCTCATGAATCGAGTTTGTAGTCCATATCTAGATAAGTTTGTTATCGTTTTCATTAATGATATTCTTATCTATTCCAAGAGTGAGCAAGAGCATGAGCAGCATTTAAGGTTGATATTAGAGTTGTTAAGAAAAGAACAGCTATATGCTAAATTTTCTAAATGTGCTTTCTGGTTGAAAGAAGTGCAATTTCTTGGCCACGTTGTTAGTAGCAAAGGAATTCAGGTTGATCCAGCAAAAATTGAAGCCATTGAAAAATGGGAGACTCCTAAGACACCAACGCAGATACGCCAATTTTTGGGTTTAGCCGGTTATTATAGAAGGTTTATTCAAGATTTTTCCCGAATAGCTAAGCCGTTGACAGCGTTAACGCAAAAAGGGAAGAAATATGAATGGACATCTGAGCAGGAGAGTGCATTCCAATTACTAAAGAAGAAGTTAACTACGGCGCCCATTTTATCGTTACCAGAAGGGAACGATGATTTTGAAATATATTGTGACGCTTCGCGACAAGGTTTTGGTTGCGTTCTTATGCAACGGAAGAAAGTTATTGCATACGCATCCCGACAATTGAAGATTCACGAGCGGAATTATACGACGCATGATTTAGAACTGGGAGCAGTCGTGTTTGCATTGAAGATATGGAGACACTACTTGTATGGGGTTAAATGCACTGTGTTCACTGATCATAAAAGTCTTCAACATATTTTTGATCAGAAACAGCTGAACATGAGGCAACGTAGGTGGGTCGAGCTGATAAACGACTATGATTGTGAAATTCGTTATCATCCCGGGAAGGCGAACGTGGTGGCCGATGCTCTAAGCAGAAAGGAACGAGAACCAATTCGAGTACAAGCAATGAATATAAAAATTCGCATGAATCTCAACTCACAAATCAAAGAAGTTCAACGAGAAGCACTTACTAAAGAAAACATAAGAAATGAAATAATGAAGAAGTATGAGAAGCAACTCGTTATACGGGAAGACGGAATTCGATATTTTGCAAACCGTATTTGGGTACCGAAGTTGGGTGGATTAAGGAAGTTAATATTGAATAAGGCACATAAGACAAGATACTCGATACATCCTGGAGTTGGAAAGATGTATCAAGATCTTAAGACGCATTATTGGTGGCCTAATTTGAAGACAGACGTTGCAACATATGTTGGGGAATGTTTAACTTGTTCCAAAGTCAAAGCAGAACACCAAAAGCCGTCAGGGTTACTTCAACAACCAGAAATCCCAGAATGGAAATGGGATGGTATTACCATGGATTTCATCACGAAGTTACCAAAGACTGCCTGGGGATACGACACCATTTGGGTAATTGTTGATCGTCTTACCAAATCTGCACATTTCTTGCCTATAAAGGAAACGGATAGAATGGAGAAATTATTACGATTATATATAAAGGAAATAGTTTCAAGGCATGGAATACCTATTTCCATTATATCTGATCGTGATAGTAGATTTACCTCAAAGTTCTGGCAATCACTACAGGAGGCACTAGGAACTCGTTTGGATATGAGTACCGCATATCATCCGCAAACTGACGGGCAGAGTGAAAGAACAATTCAGACTCTTGAAGACATGCTTAGGGCATGTGTAATCGATTTTGGAAACGGATGGGATAAATATTTACCATTAGCAGAATTCTTGTATAATAATAGTTATCATGCGAGCATTAAAGCTGCATCATTCGAAGCACTGTATGGAAGGAAGTGTAGATCCCCTATCTGTTGGAACGAAGTAGGAGATCGACAATTAACTGGACCCGAGATCATCCATGAAACTACTGAGAAGATAGTGCAAATCAAGGAGAAATTGAAAACAGCCCGTAGTCGCCAAAAGAGCTACGCCGATGTCCGAAGGAAACCATTAGAGTTTCAGATCGGTGACATGGTTATGTTAAAGGTGTCACCTTGGAAAGGTGTAATACGTTTTGGAAAAAGGGGTAAACTAAACCCAAGGTATGTAGGCCCGTTCAAGATCATCGAACGCATTGGACCGGTAGCTTATCGACTCGAGTTACCGCAACAACTCGCCGGAGTACATAATACCTTTCACGTCTCGAACCTTAAGAAGTGTCTTGCAAAGGAAGACCTCACCATTCCTCTTGAAGAAATCCATGTCGACGAAAAACTACAATTCATCGAAGAACCAATCGAAATCATGGACCGTGAAGTTAAACAGCTCAAGCAGAGCAACATACCGATCGTTAAGGTACGTTGGAATGCTCGAAGAGGTCCTGAGTTTACTTGGGAACGAGAGGATCAGATGAAACAAAAGTATCCACACTTGTTTCTCGATGACGCAAAATAGGTACAATTTTAAAATTTCGGGACGAAATTTATTTAACGGGTAGGTACTGTAATGACCCGCACTTTTTCGATCAATTTATACTTATAAGATTAATATTTACATAAATTAAACCTTACCAACATGATAAGCAATCCAAATTGTTGAGACTTATGTTTTCAAAGAGAGTTTTACACAACGATTGACCGTCTAGTTTGACCGATGATATCACGAACTATACAATATATGATAATTATACGTTTGTGTATATATATGTATATATACATATTTAACATGATCTAAGGATGTTTTAATACCTCATTTTGTATTAATAACAATAAGTTATAAGTATATTTTGAAACTACTAACTTAAGTTTTCAAAACAATAACCATACGTAACGTTATTTGATATAAATACTTATAACCTATAATGTTTATACATATATCGTATATATAATGTATTTAATCACTTTTTAAAGACTTAAATACATAAAACAATATAAGTATATTCACAAAAGATAGCTATATTTGAATTCTCATTCCATTTTTCACAAAATTTCTATACGTATATCTAGAGTACATGTACTCGTATCATACCTAGCTTCTATACGTATTTACTATTGGTATATACACATCAAATCACCACCAACCAGCCCTTGTTCATGCCTTATGTATAAGGTAACTCTCTTGTTCATGCCTTATGTATAAGGTAACTACTTTTGATGTTTAGTATGACTAATTACATAAAAATACAACATGAAATTTTGTCCATGTTTTTCCATTAATCATGTTTTTATGGCCTTAAATACATCTTCCATTTTCAAATTTTACTACCTCATTTATTTAACCAAAAACACACTCTTAAGAAACTCCATAACCATTCAGCTAAAATCCATGAAGATCTAGCCATAAAAACATCACTTAATCACCATAAGAAAACTCTTACAAAAACACTTCAAGAATCCTTCCAAGAACACAAGTTTACTTCCAATCTTTCATCCAATTTCATCACCCTTTTGGTTCTAGGTTCTTACTCCTCTTTTACAGCAATCTTGTCCAAGTAACTTGAGGTAGTAACTTTGTTCATAACCTTATTCGATTCATATATATATAGCTATCTTATTTTGTGGTATAAAATTTTAACAACAAGAACATAGTTTGAATGTTTTCAAACTTGTTTGCAAACTAAATAGATCCTTCTAACTTAACTTTTAAAATACTTCAAGACCTGTAATATAACATAAATATATGCTAATTTAACAAGGTATAACTTGGTTTTTCAAAGAACACCTTAAAAACTGTTTTTACGACGTCGGAGTGCAACCGGGGGCTGTTTGGGGTTGGATAATTAAAAACCATCTTGAACTTTGAATTGGAGGTTTATATTCTGGAAAAATGATATTTCTTATGAATATGTTAACACATAAAAATTTCATGATTTAATTCAAAGTATAAGTGTTTTTAGAAAAATGGTCATTAAATGATATTTTTGTAACAAAAATGATTAACTTCATAAGTTTCACCAAAGTTTGACCTTTGACCTGTGATTTCGAATACAAACTAAGGTATTTACAGTTCATATTCTTAAAGAGGGACTCGATCCAAGGAAGTGGCAAGTTGAACCAACGAAAACGGAGTTGTAACGAAGAAACTATGACCAAAACAAAATCGGATATCCAAGACTTGTTTAGTCACGAAAATAATTGGAGAAAAATTAAATAAATCACATCTTTTTAAAATAACATGATATTTTATATATATGTACTCATAATTTAATTTTATATGGTTCAGGATCACCCGTAAACAATACGAGAAGATTAATCATAAGATCCCATGATTGTACGCAACACGTCATTTGACAACACCGGTACTTTATGTACGCAACACGTCATTTGACAACACCGGTACCGTGGGTCAAGATTAATCTCGACCAATACATATTCGATGGGGGTTTTATTTATTTCGATGGGGGTTTTATTTATTAAACACCTAAATATGAACCATTAAAATTGAATTACTAACATCGGACTGCTAACTACGGACTAAGAAGACATTAAAAGTATTATAAGTATATATATACGTGACGATTGTTTAAAATGAAAATATATTGATATATTATATATGGATAGGTTCGTGATATCAACCGGAGACCAAGTCAAAATATATATATCTTCAAGGCAAAAGTGAGTATATAGTCCCACTTTTAAACTCTAAGTATTTCGGGATGAGAATACATGTATTTTATGTTTTACGTTATGGACACAAGTAACTAAAAAATATATTCTACGTTGAGTTGTACCACTGGCATACTTCCCTGTAGCTTGGTAACTACTATTTACAGCGGTATTGTAAACGCGAATCCTGTTGATAGATCTATCGGGCCTGACAACCCCAACCGGACTGGACGACCAGTATTCAACGGTTGCACAGTACTTCGTTTCGTAACTACACTTGGTACGGTGTAGTAAGATTTCATAATAAAGGGAATATGCGACGTGATTAAATGTTAAGTATGGTTATCAAGTGCTCAACCACTTAGAATATTTTTATTAAAATGTTTATATATGAAATCTTGTGGTCTATATATTTATATCGCTGCCGGCATTAAACCTATATCTCACCAACTTTATGTTGACGTTTTAAACATGTCTATTCTCAGGTGATAACTAAAAGCTTCCGCTGCAACATGTTGAATTTAAGCAAGATCTTGAGTATGCATATTTGTGTCAAAAATAAAACTGCATATCCGAGGAATTGTAATGTAAAATATGCTAGAAATCGTATTGTTATCATCACATGTAAAGTTTGTAAGTCTAAGATTATCGCTAAACGATAATCATCTTTATATTGTCTAAAGCTTGTATTAACATAAGAGTTATGGTTTGTAATGTAAAATAAATGCAGTTGTTCTTTTAAAAATGTCGCATATAGAGGTCAATACCTCGCAATGAAATCATACGTTATCTAACTCGTTCTTATGGTTAAGGATGGGTTATGACATTACCGGAGAGAATCCAAGAAGATATAAGTTCACACGAGCCTGCCTCCATACAAAAGGCATGTAGAATGGCTCACAAACTAGTAAACCAGATTGAGGGAAGAATTAAAGAACAGACGGCCGAAGAGGCCAACGTGAAGTTAGTCAAAAGAAAGTGGGAGGAAAATGGTGATAAGAGTCACCAAAACAACAACAACTATCCCAGCAATCGCAACATCAATCGCAACTACAACAAACAGCACAACAATAACAACAACAACAACTACAATAATTATCCCAACAATAATAACAACCACAACAACAACAACAACAACAATCAGAAGCAACTATGCCAAAGGTGTGAAAAGTATCACTCGGGGTTCTGCACCAAATTTTGCAACAAGTGTAAAAGAAATGGTCATAGCGCGGCGAAGTATGAGGTCTACGGACCAGGGGTTAACAGAACGAAAGGAACAAATGGTGTCGGAACGAGTAATGGCGGAGCAAGTAGTGTCGGAGCAAGTTATGCCAATGTAGTTTGTTATAAATGTGGAAAATCGGGCCACATTATTAGAAATTGCATGAACCAGGAGAACACGAATGGACAAGGCCGCAGAAGAGTTTTCAATATTAATGCGGCAGAGGCACAGAAAGACCCAGAGCTTGTTACGGGTACGTTTCTTATTGACAATAAATCTGCTTACGTTTTATTTGATTCGGGTGCGGATAGAAGCTATATGAGTAGAGATTTTTGTGCTAAATTAAGTTGTCCATTGACGCCGTTGGATAGTAAAGTTTTACTCGAATTAGCAAACGGTAAATTAATTTCAGCAGATTATATATGCCGGAATCGAGAAATTAAACTGGGTAGCGAAATATTTAAGATTGATTTGATACCAGTAGAGTTAGGGAGTTTTGATGTAATAGTTGACATGGACTGGTTGAAGGAGATGAAAGCAGAAATCTTATGTTACAAAAATACAATTCGCATAGTACGAGAAGAAGGAGAACCCTTAATGGTGTACGGAGAAAAGGGCAACACAAAGCTACATCTTATTAGTAATTTGAAGGCACAAAAACTAATAAGAAAAGGTTGCTATGCTATTCTAGCACACGTCGAGAAAGTACAAACTGAAGAAAAGAGCATCAATGATGTTTCCGTCACAAAAGAATTTCCCGATGTATTTCCGAAAGAATTACTGGGACTACCTCCATATCGATCTGTTGAATTTCAAATAGATCTTGTACCAGGAGCTGCACCAATAGCTTGTGCTCCTTACAGACTCGCACCCAGCGAGATGAAAGAACTGTAAAGCCAACTGCAAGAACTATTAGAACGTGGTTTCATTCGACCAAGCACATCACCATGGGGAGCTCCTGTTTTGTTTGTCAAGAAGAAGGATGGTACATTTAGGTTGTGTATTGACTACCGAGAGTTGAATAAACTTACCATCAAAAACCATTATCCACTGCCGAGAATTGACGACTTATTTGATCAACTACAAGGCTCGTCGGTTTATTCAAAAATCGATTTACGTTCTGGATATCATCAAATGCGAGTAAAGGAGGATGATATTCCAAAAACTGCTTTTAGGACGCGTTATGGTCATTACGAGTTTATGGTTATGCCGTTTGGGTTGACTAACGCACCAGCTGTATTCATGGACCTTATGAACCGAGTGTGTGGGCCATATATTAACAAGTTTGTCATTGTTTTCATCGATGACATACTTATTTACTCAAAGAATGATCAAGAACAAGAACATTTGAGAAAAGTGCTAGAAGTATTGAGGAAAGAAAAACTGTATGCTAAGTTTTCAAAGTGTGCATTTTGGTTGGAAGAAGTTTAATTCCTTGGTCACATAGTAAACAAAGAAGGTATCCAGGTGGACCCAGCAAAGATCGAAACCGTTGAAAAGTGGAAAACCCCAAAAACTCCGAAGCATATACGTCAATTTTTAGGATTGGCTGGTTACTACAGAAGATTCATCCAAGATTTCTCCAAAATAGCAAAACCCTTGACTGCATTAACGCATAAAGGGAAGAAATTTGAATGGAAGGATGAACAAGAGAAGGCTTTTCAGTTATTGAAGAAAAAGCTAACTACGGCACCTATATTGTCATTGCCTGAAGGGAATGATGATTTTGTGATTTATTGTGACGCATCAAAGCAAGGTCTCGGTTGTGTATTAATGCAACGAACGAAGGTGATTGCTTATGCGTCTAGACAATTGAAGATTCACGAGAAAAATTATACAACTCATGATTTGGAATTGGGTGCTGTTGTTTTTGCATTAAAGACTTGGAGGCATTATTTATATGGGGTCAAAAGTATTATATATACCGACCACAAAAGTCTCCAACATATATTTAATCAGAAGCAACTGAATATGAGACAACGCAGGTGGATTGAACTGTTGAATGATTATGATTTTGAGATTCGATACCACCCGGGGAAGGCGAATGTGGTAGCCGACTCTTTGAGTAGAAAGGACAGAGAACCTATACGGGTAAAAGCTATGAATATAATTATTCGTACTAACCTTACTACTCAAATAAAGGAGGCGCAACAGGGGGTTGTAAAAGAAGGAAAGTTGAAGAATGAGATACCCAAAGGATCAGAGAATCATCTTAATATTCGGGAAGACAGAACCCGATATAGGGCTGATAGAATTTGGGTACCAAGGTTTGGAGATGTGAGAGAAATGGTACTTAAAGAAGCACATAAAACCCGATATTCAATACATCCCGGAGCGGGGAAGATGTATAAAGATCTCAAGAAACACTTTTGGTGGCCGGGTATGAAAGCCGATATTGCTAAATATGTAGGAGAATGTTTGACATGTTCTAACGTCAAAGCTGAACATCAGAAACCATCAGGTCTACTACAACAACCTGAAATCCCAGAATGGAAATGGGAAAACATTACCATGGATTTCATTACTAAATTGCCAAGGACTGCAAGTGGTTATGATACTATTTGGGTAATAGTTGATCGTCTCACCAAGTCAGCACACTTCCTGCCAATGAGAGAAGATGACAAAATGGAGAAGTTGGCACGATTGTATTTGAAGGAGGTTGTCTCCAGACATGGAATACCCGTCTCTATTATCTCTGGTAGGGATGGTAGATTTGTTTCAAGGTTCTGGCAGACGTTACAACAAGCATTGGGGACTCATCTAGACAAGAGTACTGCCTATCATCCACAAACTGATGGGCAGAACGAAAGGACGATACAAACGCTTGAAGACATGCTACGAGCATGTGTTATTGATTTCGGAAACAGTTGGGATCGACACCTACCGTTAGCAGAATTTTTCTACAACAACAGTTATCATTCTAGTATTGAGATGGCGCCATTTGAGGCACTTTATGGTAGAAAGTGCAGGTCTCCGATTTGTTGGAATGAAGTGGGGGATAGACAGATTACGGGTCCGGAGATAATACAAGAAATTATCGAGAAAATCATCCAAATTCAACAACGATTGAAAACCGCCCAGAGTCGACAAAAGAGGTACGCGGACAGTAAAAGAAAAGATATAGAGTTTGAAATTGGAGAAATGGTCATGCTTAAGGTTTCACCTTGGAAAGGCGTTGTTCGATTTGGTAAACGGGGGAAACTAAATCCAAGGTACATTGGACCATTCAAGATTATAGATCGTGTCAGACCAGTAGCTTACCAACTGGAGCTACCTCAACAACTCGCGGCTGTACATAACACTTTCCACGTCTCGAATTTGAAGAAATGTTTTGCTAAAGAAGATCTCACTATTGAAGCGCCCCGTCCTAATCCATTCGGACGAAGTTCACATCGATTATAAACGATTCACAATAGTAGGTTACATCGCGAGGTACTTGACCTCTATATGATACATTTTACAAACATTGCATTCATTTTTAAAAGACAGATTTTCATTACATCGAAAGTTGACGGCAGACATACCATTTCATAATATATCTAACTATAATTGACTTAATAATAATCTTGATGAACTCGACGACTCGAATGCAACGTCTTTTGAAATATGTCATGAATGACTCCAAGTAATATCTCTAAGATGAGCAAATGCACAGCGGAAGATTTCTTTCGTACCTGAGAATAAACATGCTTTCAAGTGTCAACCAAAAGGTTGGTGAGTTCATTAGTTTAACATAAATAATCATTTCATAATTTTAATAGACCACAAGATTTCATATTTCCATTTCTCATAAACATACGTCCCATGCATAGAGACAAAAATATCATCCATATGGATTGAACACCTGGTAACCGACATTCACAATATGTATATAAGAATATCCCCTATCATTCCGGGATCCTCCTTCGGACATGATATAAATTTCGAAGTACTAAAGCATCCGGTACTTTGGATGGGGCTTGTTGGGCCCGATAGATCTATCTTTAGAGTTCGCGTCAATTAGGGTATATGTTCCCTAATTCTTAGATTACCAGACTTAATAAAAAGGGGCATATTCGATTCGATAATTCAACCATAGAATGTAGTTTCGATCACTTGTGTCTATTTCGTAAAGCATTTATAAAAGCAGCGCATGTATTCTCATTCCTAAAAATATATATTGCAAAAGCATTTAAAAAGGGATTAATGAAACTCACGCATGTAAATATTGTAAAACAGTTAATAAAGCATTTGCATGTATTCTCAGCCCCAAAAATGTAAAGAGTAAAAAGGGCAAATGAAACTCACGCATGTAAATATTGTAAAACAGTTAATAAAGCATTTGCATGTATTCTCAGCCCCAAAAATGTAAAGAGTAAAAAGGGCAAATGAAACTCACGCATGTAAATATTGTAAAACAGTTAATAAAGCATTTGCATGTATTCTCAGCCCCAAAAATGTAAAGAGTAAAAAGGGCAAATGAAACTCACGCATGTAAATATTGTAAAACAGTTAATAAAGCATTTGCATGTATTCTCAGCCCCAAAAATGTAAAGAGTAAAAAGGGCAAATGAAACTCACCATACAGTATTTCGTAGTAAAAATACATATAACATCATTGAACAAGTGTAAGGTTGGCCTCGGATTCACGAACCTATATTAATTATATATATTTATAGGTTGATCAATATCTGTTTAACAATTTAGGTTATGTCATAGTGTACCACAATCCTAATGCTCGAGACTAATATGCAAAAATCAACAAAAGTCAATTTGACTAAAAATAATTTCTAAAGTTTTTACATGATTATTATATATTTTAAATATCGTCGTTCTATATTTTTAAATATTTTTTAAAAGATTTATTAGAGTAAATAATATAATAAAATTTTATATTAAAATTTATATAATAAGTTATACTTTTATATATATTAAGTAATAAAATTTATAACGTTTATTTGATAAAGATAATGTGATAGTTATTATTAATGAAATTTTATATTAACAATGATATTCCTATTAAAATAATAACTTTTGTAAAGATGATATTTTTAATATTAAATATAATACTTTTAATAATAATAATGATATAAATAATGAAAAATGATAATTTTATCTAAATCAATATCCTTAAATTTCATCATGATATTCATACTCATTATTTCCTAATCAATTTGTTAATAGCTTTTAAATCGTCTTTTATATCGCGTCCATTTTAATATCGCGTCCATTTTAATGATAATAATAGTAATCATAATAATTAAGTGTTACTAATACTAATTTTAATTATAATAATACTAATAATAATAAATATTATGATAATGATAATACTAATAACTATTTTAATGATAATAATAATAATAATACTAATTATAACTTTAACGATAATAACGATAGTAATAATAACAATTTTTAATAATAATACTTTTTATTGATAATGATAATAATAATAATAATAATAATAATAATAATAATAATAATAATAATAATAATAATAATAATAATAATAATAATAATAATAATAATAATAATAAGATAAAAACTAGAACGACGGTAATAACGACGATAATAATAATCATTTTTAATAATAATACAAAAATTCAATTGATAAAAATTTCTAATCCGTTCATTGAATCCATTCGATATCTAAATGAAAAGTTTATAGTTTTTCGTCAGCTTTCCAACGACATGCATATCATATACCTTATCTCAATCGCATATGTATCTAATTCATAATTCATCAAAACTATTTAACGACAAAAATTAAACATACAAGCATGCATAATCCTATATACTCGAGCACTAGTCAGGGATACACTATTAATATATAAAAGTTAAGTTATGAGTGCTCACGTATCAATATTGAGATTCAATATTGCAGAAAAGTACGTAGACGCAACGGAGATGATAAACACTAGATTGACTCACGAGTAAAACCCCCGAACCATACCTATCACCTCCATAGTTATACCCCATAATTTCCTTAGCCCTTAAAATATATACCCAAGTCCGGGTTTGAACCCGCGACGTCCCGCTAACCCGATAACATCCTTAACCATATTTATTATTTTCATTATTATTATAGTCATTCACCACGTAGACTCAAACCGCGCCTTCATACGGTAACGTTTCATCATGGAACGAAGTAGCAGTCATTGGGTCCAACGACAAAGCAAAAACTGGTCCAACCATTTATATATTCCTCTGCCCAACAAAGAATAAGGTTCGGCCCAACTAAAATTTGTAAAACTTCGGCCCAATTGCTTAATTGGGTATTATCCTAACATCACTAAAATGCAGACGGCCCAACATAGCATATATGTACAACTCGATAGACTAGTTCACCAACAATTCGTTTTCTTGCACCGACCCCATCATTCCTTTATAATCCCACTAATTATATCCTACTTGGATATCATCCCTACTTTAATATAAATCACCATTATCCTAGCAATCATTTTTGTGACTAACCACAATCATCTCACAAGTCGCGGGTCCCGTAGCAAAAGGAAAATAAAAACGTGTCTTCCTTTTTGTTTCCAACCAAAACAACATCATCATACCTCCTTATCTTATTTTATGTTTTATTTAATCACTTTGAGCTTATTCTTGGGTTGTTTATCCTCTTTACTATATATATATATATACCATCAACGTTTAACATTATTCGAATTATCAAGGAAACCATTTGGTTTTGGGTGGTTTAGTCTCAACAGCAAACACGACATAAGTGGCAGTAGCCTGCACCGTGCTTTCTTCTTCGATAAATCAGTCATTGAAACAGAACTAATTGCAGCCGTAATCGATCGTATAGTGTTGTGGTTGGTTATTTCTCGACAAATAAACAGAAACTTAGAAAAGATATAGCATCAGAAATATGAAATGGGAACTATGGTGGTCTCGGTCTAGCAGCAAAAACAACAGAAAAAAATATATATAAAAACAGATGTATGCTGCAGTAGCAGCTCAAGGTGACGATATTGGGTTGGTTTTATATTGTCTTCAATGAAAGTGATTATGATGGGTTGTGGGTTTAGTGGTGGTTGAGCGAGACGGTTATGGTGATGGCTCATGAACTGAACAATAACTAGAAATAATGGTTTCGTGGTTGCCATCGATGGTGCAACGGCAACATGTTTGTGTAGTCATGTGTTGATGTCATCGATGGTGATCAAAAGTTGGGATGGTAAAGGTTGATAGTGATGTTGGAAGGTGGTTGCGAGAGTGGTGGGTTTTAATCATAAAAGGTGGTAAAGATGGTTGTTTGAGTCGAATAACTTACAAAAGTCAAGTGATGGTAATCGAGAAGCATATGATGGTTGAAGGTGTTGATCGAGCATGAAGGTGATGACTCGTTGTTCTTGATGAGTATGGCCGATGGTGACCCAGTGTAGCGAAGGTTGATGGAGAAAGAAAAATATAAGATAGGGTGTTGTTGTGCATGCATATAATATTGTTGTTTTGAAAAGTTGAAAACATAATAAAGATATTACAAAATTCTTAAGCGTGAATCCCTCTCAAATATCTAGATATGATATGATATATATTATTGAATATTGATTGGTAGTGTAAAGTTGAGTTATTTCCTTTGCTCAGCTGTCATAGAGTGATGAAAAGGTTTGACATATTATCACGGGTAAAACACAAAGAGAGAAATAATTATGTATTTGATTGTGATATATAACAACTTGTACGTTCTAATTTGTTATTTCATATTATATTTAATATAATATAATTAAATATAGATATTTTAATAATAATAAAAATGCTAATAATAATTATAATAGAAATAATAATATTAATAATATCAAAATAATACTAATAACAATAAGAATAATGGTAAAAGTAAATTAAACAATGATAATAATAATTTTTAAATAAAAATGATAATTCTTAGTAATCCTAATAATAATCATCATAATAATAACTAAAATTTATAATTTTACTACTATTTATAATAATAATGATATTAATAATGATAAAAATAATATTAGTAATATTAATAATAATCTACAAATTAAATGTTTCAATTTATAAATATATATATATATATATATATATATATATATATATATATATATATATATATATATATATATATATATATATATATATATATATATATATATATATATATATATATATATATAGACACACACACACACATATGTATATTTATATTTACATTTAAATATATATGCATCTATTTACAAACAATTATTCGTGAATCGTCGAGAACAGTCGATGGTCAAATGAACATATGAAAAACAGCTCAAAAATTTGAGACTCGAGATAACAGACATTGCTTATCATGTCAAAAATATTGTATCGTATCGAGAGTTTGGTTTAAATTAGTCGAAATTTTCCGGGTCACTACAACTATTCCGTTGGACGAAATCCAGATCAATAAAAAACTTCAATTCATTGAAGAACCCGTCGAAATAATGGATCGTGAGGTTAAGAGACTTAAGCACAACAAGATACCGATTGTTAATGTTCGATGGAATGCTAGTATAGGACCCGAGTTCACCTGGGAGCATGAAGATCAGATGAAGAAGAAATACCTGCATCTATTTTCAAAAGATTCGTCAATACCTTCAGCAGCTTAAAATTTCGGGATGAAATTTATTTAACGGGTAGGTACTGTAGTGACCTGAACTTTTCCATGTTTATATATATTAATTGAGATTGATATTTACATGAATAAATATTTTTAACGTATTAAGCAATCAAACTTGTTAAGACTTGATTAATTGAAATAGGTTTCATATAGACAATTGACCACCCAAGTTGACCGGTGATTCACGAACGTTAAAACTTGTAAAAACTATACGATGACATATATATGGTTATATATAGAGTTAACATGATTTTATTATAATTAAGTATCTCATTAGGTATTTTAACAATGAGTTATATACATAAAATGAGACTATTAAATTAAGAAACTCGAAAACGATATATATAACGATTATCGTTATAACAACGTCTTAATAGGTACATATAAATCATATTAAGATATTGATATACTTGGTTAATTATGTTAAATGATAAGTAAATATATCATTAAGTGTATTAACAATGAACTACATATGTAAAAATAAGACTACTAACTTAATGATTTCGAAACGAGACATATATGTAACGATTATCGTTGTAACGACATTTAACTGTATATATATCATACTAAGATATATTATATATCATAATATCATGATAATGTAACAATTTAACATCTCATTTGATATATTAAACAATGGGTTAACAACATTTAACAAGATCGTTAACCTAAAGGTTTCAAAACAACATTTACATGTAACGACTAACGATGACTTAACGACTCAGTTAAAATGTATATACATGTAGTGTTTTAATATGTATTCATACACTTTTGAAATAATTCAAGACACTTATCAAAATACTTCTACTTAACAAAAATGCTTACAATTACATCCTCGTTCAGTTTCATCAACAATTCTACTCGTATGCACCCGTATTCGTACTTGTACAATACACAGCTTTTAGATGTATGTACTATTGGTATATACACTCCAATGATCAGCTCTTAGTAGCCCGTGTGAGTCACCTAACACATGTGGGAACCATCATTTGGCAACTAGCATGAAATATCTCATAAAATTACAAAAATATGAGTAATCATTCATGACTTATTTACATGAAAACAAAATTACATATCCTTTATATCTAATCCATATACCAACGACCAAAAACACCTACAAACACTTTCATTCTTCAATTTTCTTCATCTAATTGATCTCTCTCAAGTTCCATCTTCAAGTTCTAAGTGTTCTTCATAAATTCCATAAGTATAGTTTCATAAAAATCAAGAATACCTCCAAGTTTGCAAGTCTACTTCCAAGCTTTCTAATCCATTTCAAGTAATCATCTAAGATCAAGGAACCTTTGTTATTTATAGTAGGTTATCTTTCTAATTCAAGGTAATATTCATATTCAAACTTTGATTCAATTTCTACAACTATAACAATCTTATTTCGAGTGAAAATCTTACTTGAACTGTTTTCGTGTCATGATTCTGCTTCAAGAACTTTCAAGCCATCCAATGATCCTTTGAAGCTAGATCTATTTTTCTCATTTCCAGTAGTTTTATCCAGAAAACTTGAGGTAGTAATGATGTTCATAACATCATTCGATTCATACATATAAAGCTATCTTATTCGAAAGTTTAAACTTAAAATCACTAGAACATAGTTTACTTAATTCTAAACTTGTTCGCAAATAAAAGTTAATCCTTCTAACTTGACTTTTAAAATCAACTAAACACATGTTCTATATCTATATGATATGCTAACTTAATGATTTAAAACCTGAAAACACGATGAACACCATAAAATCGGATATACGCCGTCGTAGTGAAACCGTGGGCTGTTTTGGTTTGGATAATTAAAAACTATGATAAACTTTGATTTAAAAGTTTTTCTTCTGGAAAAATGATTTTTCATATGAATATGAAACTATATCCAAAAAACTTGGTTAAACTCAAAGTGAAAGTATGTTTTTCAAAATGGTTATCAAGATGTCGTTCTTTCGACGGAAATGACTACCTCTTTAGTAATTGACATGTAACTTAAATTTCCGACTATAAACCTATACTTTTTCTGTTTGGATTCTTAAATTAGAGTTCAATATGAAACCATAGCAATTTGATTCACTCAAAACGGATTTAAAATAAAGAAGTTATGGGTAAAACAAGATTGGATATTTTTGATCTTTTTAGCTACGGAAAATGTTTAACAAATCTATACAAATCATATGCTAGCTAACTTATATTGTATTATACATTTATTCTAATATATTATGTAATCTTGGGATACCATAGACACGTATGAAAATGTTTTGACATATCATATTGACCCATGTATATATATTATTTGGAACAACCATAGACACTCTATATGCAGTAATGTTGGAGTTAGTTATACAGGGTTGAGGTTGATTCCAAAAATATATATACTTTGAGTTGTGATCTAGCCTTAGACGTGTATACACTGGGTCATGGATTGATTCAAGATAATATATATCGATTTATTTCTGTACTTCTAACTGTGGACAACTAGTTGTAGGTTACTAACGAGGACAGCTGACTTAATACACTCAAATCTTTAAAACATAATAAAAATGGTTGTAATTATATTTTGATCATACTTTGATATATATGTACATATTTGTATAGGTTCGTGAATTGATCCGTGACCAAGTCTTATTTTCGAGGAAGGAAATATCTGTGAAAGTGAGTTATAGTCCCACTTTTAAAATCTAATATTTTTGGGATGAGAATACATGCAGGATTTATAAATGATTTACAAAATAGACACAAGTACGTGAAACTACATTCTATGGTTGAATTATCAAAATCGAATATGCCCCTTTTTATTAAGTCTGGTAATCTAAGAATTGGGGAACAAACACCCTAATTGACGCGAATCCTAAAGATAGATCTATTGGGCCTAACAAACCCCATCCAAAGTACCGGATGCTTTAGTACTTCGAAATTTATATCATATCCTAAGGGTGTTCCGGAATAATGGGGATATTCTTATATATGCATCTTGTTAATGTCGGTTACCAGGTGTTCACCATATGAATGATTTTTATCTCTATGTATGGAATGTGTATTGAAATATGAAATCTTGTGGTCTATTGTTACGATTTGATATATATAGGTTAAACCTATAACTCACCAACATTTTTGTTGACGTTTAAAGCATGTTTATTCTCAGGTGAATATTAAGAGCTTCCGCTGTTGCATACTAAAATAAGGACAAGATTTGGAGTCCATGTTTGTATGATATTGTGTAAAAACTGCATTCAAGAAACATATGTCGATGTAATATATTTCTATTGTAAACCATTATGTAATGGTCGTGTGTAAACAGTATATTTTAGATTATTATTATTTGATAATCTACGTAATGTTTTTAAAACCTTTATTGATAAAATAAAGGTTATGGTTGTTTTAAAAATGAATGCAGTCTTTGAAAAACATCTCATATAGAGGTCAAAACCTCGCAACGAAATCAATTAATATGGAACGTTTATAATCAATATGAACGGGACATTTCAAAAGACTCACTACACAAGATAAGCTAAGTAAATGGTTTCCAAGTAAGAATTTTAGTTGTGAATTATGTGAAAAGGAGGAAGATTCTATTAATCACCTATTTTTTGAGTGTGAATACTCGAAAAAAGTATGGTTAGAGTTAAAAAAGCACCTTCTGTTTAGGGGTCTTCCATTCAGATTTCATGACATTGTTCATATGCTTGCCGGATTCCCATTTAGAAATCAAATTTGGGATATTATAAATAGAGTTACTGTTGCTGCTGCTGTATATCATATATGGCATGAGAGGAATTGCAGGGTCTTTAGAAGAGGAAGAAGGTCAGAAATGGATCTGGTAAATTGTATTGTGGACGGTATTTGTAATGACCCGCACTTTTTCGATCGTTCTATACTTATAAGATTAATATTTATATAAATTAAACCTTACCAACATGATAAGCAATCCAAATTGTTGAGATTTATGTCTCCGAAAAGAGTTTTACACAACGTTTGACCGTCTAGTTTGACCGATGATATCACGAACTATACAATATATGATAATTATACGTTTGTGTATATATATATACATATTTAACATGATCTAAGAATGTTTTAATACCTCATTTTGTATTAATAACAATAAGTTACAAGTATATTTTGAAGCTACTAACTTAAGTTTTCAAAACGATAACCATACGTAACGTTATTTGACATAAATACTTATGACCTATAATGTTTATACATATATCGTATAAGTAATGTATTTAATCACTTTTAAGGACTTAAATACATAAAACAATATAAGTATATTCACAAAAGATAGCTATATTTGAATTCTCATTCCATTTTTCACAAGATTTCTATACGTATATCTAGAGTACATGTACTCGTATCATACCTAACCTCTATACGTATTTACTATTGGTATATATACATCAAATCACCACCAACCAGCCCTTGTTCAATGCCTTATGTATAAGGTAACTACTTTTGTTATCTAGTATGACAATTTCACATGATTAAAAGATTTTTTCACAAAATTACAAACTTATACACCTTTTACACCACCATTTATACTCCATTCCATTTTCATTTTACTACACATTTCCTTTAGCTAAAACACACACACTTTTAAGAGCCTTAACCTCCATAACCATTCAGCTAATATCTATGAAGATCTAGCCATAAAAACATCACTTAATCACCATAAGAAAACTCTTACAAAAACACTTCAAGAATCCTTCCAAGAACACAAGTTTACTTCCAATCTTTCATCCAATTCCATCACCCTTTTGGTTCTAGGTTCTTACTCCTCTTTTACAGCAATCTTGTCCAAGTAACTTGAGGTAGTAACTTTGTTCATAACCTTATTCGATTCATATATATATAGCTATCTTATTTTGTGGTATAAAATTTTAACAACAAGAACATAGTTTGAATGTTTTCAAACTTGTTTGCAAACTAAATAGATCCTTCTAACTTAACTTTTAAAATACTTCAAAACCTGTAATATAACATAAATATATGCTAATTTAACAAGGTATAACTTGGTTTTTCAAAGAACACCTTAAAAACTGTTTTTACGACGTCGGAGTGCAACCGGGGGCTGTTTGGGGTTGGATAATTAAAAACCATCTTGAACTTTGAATTGGAGGTTTATATTCTGGAAAAATGATATTTCTTATGAATATGTTAACACATAAAAATTTCATGATTTAATTCAAAGTATAAGTGTTTTTAGAAAAATGGTCATTAAATGATATTTTTGTAACAAAAATGATTAACTTCATAAGTTTCACTAAAGTTTGACCTATGACCTGTGATTTCGAATACAAACTAAGGTATTTACAGTTCATAGTCTTAAAGAGGGACTCAATCCAAGGAAGTGACAAGTTGAATCAACGAAAACGGAGTTGTAACGAAGAAACTATGACCAAAACGAGATCGGATATCTAAGACTTGTTTAACTTCGGGATTAATTGGGAAAAATTAAATAAAATCACATATTTCTAAGATAACATGATATTTTATATATATGTACTTATAATTCAATTTTATATGGTTCAGGATCACCCGCAAACAACACGAGAAGATTAATCATAAGATCCCATGTTTGTACGCAACACGTCATTTGACAACACCGGTACTTTATGTACGCAACACGTCATTTGACAACACCGGTACCGTGGGTCAAGATTAATCTCGACCAATACATATACGATGGGGTTTTATTTATTTCGTTAGGGGGTTTTATTTATTTCATTGCGGGTATATTAAACATCTAAAAATGAACCATTAAAATTGAATTACTAACAACGAACTGCTAACTACGGACTAAGGAATTATTCAAAGTATTAAAAGTATAACAAGTATATATATGTGACGTTTTTTTAAAAAGAAAAGGTATTGATATATTATATATGGATAGGTTCGTGATATCAACCGGAGACCAAGTCAAATTATATATATCTTCAAGACAACAGTGAGTATATAGTCCCACTTTTAAACTCTAAATATTTCGGGATGAGAATACATGTATTTTATGTTTTACGATATGGACACAAGTAACTAAAAAATATATTCTACGTTGAGTTGTACCACTGGCATACTTCCCTGTAGCTTGGTAACTGTTATTTACAGCGGTATTGTAAACGCGAATCCTGTTGATAGATCTATCGGGCCTGACAACCCCAACCGGACTGGACGACCAGTATTCAACGGTTGCACAGTACTTCGTTTCGTGACTACACTTGGTACGGTGTAGTAAGATTTCATAATAAAGGGAATATGCGACGTGATTAAATGTTAAGTATGGTTACCAAGTGCTCAACCACTTAGAATATTTTTATTAAAATGTTTATATATGAAATCTTGTGGTCTATATTTATATCGTTGCCGGCATTAAACCTATATCTCACCAACTTTATGTTGACGTTTTAAACATGTCTATTCTCAGGTGATAATTAGAAGCTTCCGCTGCATCATGTTGAATCTAAGCAGGATCTTGCGTACGCATATTTGTGTCAAAAATAAGACTGCATATCCAAGAACTTGTGTTGTAAAATATGCTAGAAATCGGGTTGTTATTATCATTTGTAAAGTTTGTAAGTCGAAGATTATCGCTAAACGATAATCATCTTTATTTTGTCCAAAGCTTGTATCAAAAATAAGGATCATGGTTTGTAATGTATAATATATGCAGTTTTTTCTTTAAAAAAATGTCGCATATAGAGGTCAATACCTCGCAATGAAATCATACGTTATCTAACACGTTCTTATGGTTAAGGACGGGTTATGACATGTGGTATCAGAGCGGTGGTCTTAGCGAACCAGGTTTGCATTAGTGTGTCTAACTGATAAGTCGTTAGGATACATTAGTAAGTCTGGACTTTGACCGGGTTTGATTTAAAAACCATTGCTTATCATTGTTGGTTAAAATTTATATGTAAATATTATGTAGTACTAATGGGTTAGTTGTTGTGTGATAGATGTCGGGCTCAAAACTTATCATCACGTTCAGCGACTCCGAACCAGAATCTTCAGATGGTGTTCCAGTCATTAACCTATCCGATGACGAAAATAATATCTTTGGGGAAGACTCACAAATTCCGGATGAACCGACTATAGAGAACCCTGAAAGTGAACCCGAGGAGGAAAGTGAACCCGAGGAGGAAAGTGAACCCGAGGAGGAAAGTGAACCCGAGGAAGAAATACAGGAAATTACAAAAGACGAGTTCGAACTAGGAAAGAAACGAAAGGCTAATGAATTAGAAAATTCAAATCCCGAGTTTAGTAAGGATGATGTGGCACCAACTCCACTAGACACTACCACCCCTATTCCCGCTATTCCTATTCGTTCTATCCCGGCATCCAGTTCTTTAGTCCCACAGCCAAAATATAGGCAGACAGCCAGGATAAGCGTTAAGCGATTCTTTGAACCTAAACGTCCTAGAAAATAGACCAAACGATGCGCTGCCGTATTAAACCATGGGATCATATAATGTTTTGTATAATATTATTAGTGTGATTTGTTTAATGTTCGATGTAAGATAAGCATATGTAAAATAGTGAAGTGTGAAATGCAATAATTTTCCATGGTTAAGTATTATTTAGATGGTAGTAATTGATTCTGTACTAAGCTATTAAGTATGGACATTAACTGGTAGGTACTACCCTAGATATAATTATAAAACGCTAATAAGAAGAAAAGGCTTTTATAATAATACCTGGTTCATATTATTAATAAGCTATAATGTACTGTAAATATACACTACATCTATAATATTCCATGTGAATAATTATTTTCTTTTCATTCTTATAGAAGAATATGGCGCGATTGAACCGAATGACGGAACAAGAAATCCAGGAACTCATCAATCAGCGAGTGAACGACAGAATGTTATGGGTCGAGGCTGCAAGAGGTGCTGCAGTTAACCCAAATCCTCGTGTGGGGTGCACTTACAAAACTTTTCAAGCTTGCAAGCCCTCATCATTCAGTGGAACAGAAGGACCGATCGGTTTAACCCGGTGGATAGAAAAGATGGAGACTGTGTTTAAAATCAGTGGTTGTGTTGAAAAGGACATGACCAAGTATGCATCGTGCACTTTACAAGATAGTGCACTCGCGTGGTGGAAAAATTATGTGAAGGCTGTAGGAGGAGATGTAGCTTATGATACTCCGTGGGAAGAATTCAAAACAATGTTAATCAACGAATATTGTCCAAGGAACGAGGTTAGGAAGTTGGAAGATGAGTTACGAAGTCTGAAGGTTATTGGTACTGAAATCACCAACTACAATCAGCGATTCATGGAATTAGTTTTGCTATGTCCTGAATTGGTTCCAACCGAAGAACGGAAGATTGAAATGTACAAAGATGGTTTGCCCAAAAAGGTCAAGGCAAATGTTACAGCATCGAAACCTAAGACAATTCATGAAGCTATAACCATGGCAAACGAGCTAATGGATCAGGTCATCATGGATAAGAAAGTATCCAATACTGATGTGAAGGTATCAGGTAACAAAAGAAAGTGGAATGGAAATTATGATCGAGGTAACCAACAACAATCTTTTAAGAAACAAGAAAACACGCAAGGTGCGGGTAGTGGTTTAAGCTTTGGTTATAAAGGACAAAATCCTTTATGCAACCGATGCCACAAACATCACTCTGGTTACTGTAATGTGGTATGCAACAAATGTAATCGAAAGGGTCATCTTGCTGAAGATTGTAGGGCTCTCGTTACAAATACAAATGGTACCAAGACTCCTGCCACCAATGCAAATAGAACTGCTTTGGCTACCATTACTTGTTTTGGGTGTGGAAAACAAGGTCACTATAAGAGCCAGTGCCCGAATCCAGAGAAGAATATCGGACCTGCACGTGGGAGAGCATTTGTTATTAATGCTAGAGAGGCATGTGAAGACCCGGAGCTTGTTACGGGTACGTTTACCATTAATAACTTATCCGCATCTATTATATTTGATACTGGTGCTGATAGAAGTTACGTGTGTAGAGACTTTCACGCTAAATTGAATTGTTCATCATTACCTCTAGATGCTAAGTACATGATTGAGTTAGCTAATGGTAAACTAATTAAAGCCGATAAAATTTGCCGTGATTGTAAAATAAATTTAGCCGGAGAAACATTTAAGATTGATTTGATACCCGTAGAATTAGGAAGTTTTGATGTAATAGTCGGCATGGACTGGATGTCCAAAATAGGAGCCGAAGTTGTGTGCGCCAAGAAGGCAATTCGCATTCCTCGTAAGAATAAAACGCCAGTAATGATTTATGGAGAGAAGGGTAACTCAAAGCTAAAACTCATTAGTTATTTGAAAGCTCAAAAGTGCTTGAAGAAAGGGTGCTATGCTATCTTAGCACATGTTAATAAAGTCGAAAAGAAAGAAAAAGAGAAGTGCATCAATGACGTGCCTGTGGCAAGAGATTTTCCTGAAGTATTTCCGGAAGAGTTGCCGGGATTACCTCCATTTAGATCTGTAGAATTTCAAATAGATCTTGTACCAGGAGCTGCACCGGTTGCCCGTGCTCCATATAGACTTGCACCGTCCGAGTTAAAAGAACTTCAGAGTCAGTTAAAAGAATTACTGGATCGTGGATTCATACGACCAAGTACTTCACCGTGGGGAGCTCCAATTTTATTCGTCAAGAAGAAAGACGGATCTTTCCGAATGTGTATAGATTATCGTGAATTAAATAAGTTAACTATCAAGAATCGGTATCCACTACCGAGAATTGACGACTTATTTGATCAACTCCAAGGATCATGTGTGTACTCGAAAATTGACCTAAGATCGGGCTATCATCAATTACGTGTCAAAGAAGAAGATATACCGAAAACTGCTTTTCGGACACGCTACGGTCATTACAAATTTTTGGTCATGCCGTTTGGATTGACGAATGCGCCAGCTGTATTCATGGACCTCATGAATCGAGTTTGTAGTCCATATTTAGATAAGTTTGTTATCGTTTTCATTGATGATATTCTTATCTATTCCAAGAGTGAGCAAGAGCATGAGCAGCATTTAAGGTTGATATTAGAGTTGTTGAGAAAAGAAACAGCTATATGCTAAATTTTCTAAATGTGCTTTCTGGTTGAAAGAAGTGCAATTTCTTGGCCACGTTGTTAGTAGCAAAGGAATTCAGGTTGATCCAGCAAAAATTGAAGCCATTGAAAAATGGGAGACTCCTAAGACACCAATGCAGATACGCCAATTTTTGGGTTTAGCCGGTTATTATAGAAGGTTTATTCAAGATTTTTCCCGAATAGCTAAGCCGTTGACAGCGTTAACGCAAAAAGGGAAGAAATATGAATGGACTTCTGAGCAGGAGAGTGCATTTCAATTACTGAAAAAGAAGTTGACTACGGCGCCTATTTTATCGTTACCAGAAGGGAACGATGATTTTGAAATATATTGTGACGCTTCGCGACAAGGTTTTGGTTGCGTTCTTATGCAACGGAAGAAAGTTATTGCATACGCATCCCGACAATTAAAGATTCACGAGCGGAATTATACGACGCATGATCTAGAACTGGGAGCAGTCGTGTTTGCATTGAAGATATGGAGACACTACTTGTATGGGGTTAAATGCACTGTGTTTACTGATCATAAAAGCCTTCAACATATTTTCGATCAAAAACAGCTGAACATGAGGCAACGTAGGTGGGTCGAGCTGATAAACGACTATGATTGTGAAATTCGTTATCATCCCGGGAAGGCGAACGTGGTGGCCGATGCTCTAAGCAGAAAGGAACGAGAACCAATTCGAGTACGAGCGATGAACATAAAAATTCGCATGAATCTCAACTCACAAATCAAAGAAGTTCAACGAGAAGCACTTACTAAAGAAAACATAAGAAATGAAATAATGAATAAGTATGAGAAGCAACTCGTTATACGGGAAGACGGAATTCGATATTTTGCAAACCGTATTTGGGTACCGAAGTTGGGTGGATTAAGGAAGTTGATATTGAATGAGGCACATAAGACAAGATACTCGATACATCCTGGAGTTGGAAAGATGTATCAAGATCTTAAGACGCATTATTGGTGGCCTAATTTAAAGACAGACGTTGCAACATATGTTGGGGAGTGTTTAACTTGTTCCAAAGTCAAAGCAGAACACCAAAAGCCGTCAGGATTACTTCAACAACCAGAAATCTCAGAATGGAAATGGGACGGTATTACCATGGATTTCATCACGAAGTTACCAAAGACTGCCTGGGGATACGACACTATTTGGGTAATTGTTGATCGTCTTACCAAATCTGCACATTTCTTGCCTATAAAGGAAACGGATAGAATGGAGAAATTATTACGATTATATATAAAGGAAATAGTTTCAAGGCATGGAATACCTATTTCCATTATATCTGATCGTGATAGTAGATTTACCTCAAAGTTCTGGCAATCACTACAGGAGGCACTAGGAACTCGTTTGGATATGAGTACCGCATATCATCCGCAAACCGACGGGCAGAGTGAAAGAACAATTCAGACTCTTGAAGACATGCTCAGGGCATGTGTGATCGATTTTGGAAACGGATGGGATAAATATCTACCGTTAGCAGAATTCTCGTATAATAATAGTTATCATGCGAGCATTGGAGCTGCGCCATTCGAAGCATTGTATGGAAGGAAGTGTAGATCTCCTATCTGTTGGAATGAAATAGGAGATCGACAATTAACTGGTCCCGAGATCATACATGAAACTACTGAAAAGATAGTACAAATCAAAGAGAGATTGAAAACAGCCCGTAGTCGCCAAAAGAGCTACGCCGATGTCCGAAGGAAACCATTAGAGTTTCAGATCGGTGACATGGTTATGCTAAAGGTGTCACCTTGGAAAGGTGTAATACGTTTCGGTAAAAGAGGTAAACTGAACCCAAGATATGTAGGCCCGTTCAAGATCATCGAACGCATTGGACCGGTAGCTTATCGACTCGAGTTACCGCAACAACTCGCCGGAGTACATAATACCTTTCACGTCTCGAACCTTAAGAAGTGTCTTGCAAAGGAAGACCTCACCATTCCTCTTGAAGAAATCCATGTCGACGAGAAACTACAATTCATCGAAGAACCAATCGAAATCATGGATCGTGAAGTTAAACAGCTCAAGCAGAGCAACATACCGATCGTTAAGGTTCGTTGGAATGCTCGAAGGGGTCCCGAGTTTACTTGGGAACGAGAGGATCAAATGAAACAAAAATATCCACACTTGTTTTCCGATGACGCAAAATAGGTACAATTTTAAAATTTCGGGACGAAATTTATTTAACGGGTAGGTACTGTAATGACCCGCACTTTTTCGATCGTTCTATACTTATAAGATTAATATTTATATAAATTAAACCTTACCAACATGATAAGCAATCCAAATTGTTGAGATTTATGTCTCCGAAAAGAGTTTTACACAACGTTTGACCGTCTAGTTTGACCGATGATATCACGAACTATACAATATATGATAATTATACATTTGTGTATATATATATATACATATTTAACATGATCTAAGAATGTTTTAATACCTCATTTTGTATTAATAACAATAAGTTACAAGTATATTTTGAAGCTACTAACTTAAGTTTTCAAAACGATAACCATACGTAACGTTATTTGACATAAATACTTATGACCTATAATGTTTATACATATATCGTATAAGTAATGTATTTAATCACTTTTAAGGACTTAAATACATAAAACAATATAAGTATATTCACAAAAGATAGCTATATTTGAATTCTCATTCCATTTTTCACAAGATTTCTATACGTATATCTAGAGTACATGTACTCGTATCATACCTAACCTCTATACGTATTTACTATTGGTATATATACATCAAATCACCACCAACCAGCCCTTGTTCAATGCCTTATGTATAAGGTAACTACTTTTGTTATCTAGTATGACAATTTCACATGATTAAAAGATTTTTTCACAAAATTACAAACTTATACACCTTTTACACCACCATTTATACTCCATTCCATTTTCATTTTACTACACATTTCCTTTAGCTAAAACACACACACTTTTAAGAGCCTTAACCTCCATAACCATTCAGCTAATATCCATGAAGATCTAGCCATAAAAACATCACTTAATCACCATAAGAAAACTCTTACAAAAACACTTCAAGAATCCTTCCAAGAACACAAGTTTACTTCCAATCTTTCATCCAATTCCATCACCCTTTTGGTTCTAGGTTCTTACTCCTCTTTTACAGCAATCTTGTCCAAGTAACTTGAGGTAGTAACTTTGTTCATAACCTTATTCGATTCATATATATATAGCTATCTTATTTTGTGGTATAAAATTTTAACAACAAGAACATAGTTTGAATGTTTTCAAACTTGTTTGCAAACTAAATAGATCCTTCTAACTTAACTTTTAAAATACTTCAAGACCTGTAATATAACATAAATATATGCTAATTTAACAAGGTATAACTTGGTTTTTCAAAGAACACCTTAAAAACTGTTTTTACGACGTCGGAGTGCAACCGGGGGCTGTTTGGGGTTGGATAATTAAAAACCATCTTGTACTTTGAATTGGAGGTTTATATTCTGGAAAAATGATATTTCTTATGAATATGTTAACACATAACAATTTCATGATTTAATTCAAAGTATAAGTGTTTTTAGAAAAATGGTCATTAAATGATATTTTTGTAACAAAAATGATTAACTTCATAAGTTTCACTAAAGTTTGACCTATGACCTGTGATTTCGAATACAAACTAAGGTATTTACAGTTCATAGTCTTAAAGAGGGACTCGATCCAAGGAAGTGACAAGTTGAATCAACGAAAACGGAGTTGTAACGAAGAAACTATGACCAAAACGAGATCGGATATCTAAGACTTGTTTAACTTCGGGATTAATTGGGAAAAATTAAATAAAATCACATATTTCTAAGATAACATGATATTTTATATATATGTACTTATAATTCAATTTTATATGGTTCAGGATCACCCGCAAACAACACGAGAAGATTAATCATAAGATCTCATGTTTGTACGCAACACGTCATTTGACAACACCGGTACTTTATGTACGCAACACGTCATTTGACAACACCGGTACCGTGGGTCAAGATTAATCTCGACCAATACATATACGATGGGGTTTTATTTATTTCGTTAGGGGGTTTTATTTATTTCATTGCGGGTATATTAAACATCTAAAAATGAACCATTAAAATTGAATTACTAACAACGAACTGCTAACTACGGACTAAGGAATTATTCAAAGTATTAAAAGTATAACAAGTATATATATGTGACGTTTGTTTAAAAAGAAAAGGTATTGATATATTATATATGGATAGGTTCGTGATATCAACCGGAGACCAAGTCAAATTATATATATCTTCAAGACAACAGTGAGTATATAGTCCCACTTTTAAACTCTAAATATTTCGGGATGAGAATACATGTATTTTATGTTTTACGATATGGACACAAGTAACTGAAAAATATATTCTACGTTGAGTTGTACCACTGGCATACTTCCCTGTAGCTTGGTAACTGTTATTTACAGCGGTATTGTAAACGCGAATCCTGTTGATAGATCTATCGGGCCTGACAACCCCAACCGGACTGGACGACCAGTATTCAACGGTTGCACAGTACTTCGTTTCGTGACTACACTTGGTACGGTGTAGTAAGATTTCATAATAAAGGGAATATGCGACGTGATTAAATGTTAAGTATGGTTACCAAGTGCTCAACCACTTAGAATATTTTTATTAAAATGTTTATATATGAAATCTTGTGGTCTATATTTATATCGCTGCCGGCATTAAACCTATATCTCACCAACTTTATGTTGACGTTTTAAACATGTCTATTCTCAGGTGATAATTAGAAGCTTCCGCTGCATCATGTTGAATCTAAGCAGGATCTTGCGTACGCATATTTGTGTCAAAAATAAGACTGCATATCCAAGAACTTGTGTTGTAAAATATGCTAGAAATCGGGTTGTTATTATCATTTGTAAAGTTTGTAAGTCGAAGATTATCGCTAAACGATAATCATCTTTATTTTGTCCAAAGCTTGTATCAAAAATAAGGATCATGGTTTGTAATGTATAATATATGCAGTTTTTTCTTTAAAAAAATGTCGCATATAGAGGTCAATACCTCGCAATGAAATCATACGTTATCTAACACGTTCTTATGGTTAAGGACGGGTTATGACAGTATTCGATTGAAATTAACAACGTTTTCTGTTAAAGGATCTTCTGCAATTGTGATGTCTGCGAAGAAATGGGATATGAAGTTAGATGGCTGCAGATTGGTGTTGAAGAATTGATGAGTGCAATTGCTTTTTCATAGTTCGATTAGGGCTTGTGATTTTAGTCCTAGGTTTTGATTTGATTATATGCTTTGTCTTTTGCTGTTTGTGGGTTATGGATATTCCATGCCCGTGTATATTCCTTGTTTTCAATATATAAAATCATTTGGGGTAAAAAAAAAAATTATCTTGAATGTTATTTTTGTCTATCGTTTTCCCGCCTAAATAATAACATTCATCACGAAGTGTCTTTTCTAAATGTTCATATTTTCGTGTGATCTTGATACCGGGAAAAAAATTCCAAAAAAAAAAGAAATTTTTTTTTTTGCTTCCCCCGTTTTCCCCCCGATTGGTTACTTCCCCATTAATCCTGCCGATATATATATATATATATATATATATATATATATATATATATATATATATATATATATATATATATATATATATATATAATCGAGGGATAAGCACTAAATGGGGCACAAACGGGATAAGTAAAATTTTAAATTTTTTTTTTTTAAAAAAATGATCCTTTAATATGCAAATAGAAGAAAACGAAAAAAATTAAAAAAGTTTTTTAATAAAATCGTTCGAAAATCGATGATGAATGGTAAACATCGATGATGAATGGTAAAAATTGATGATGAATGGTAAAATTAACCATTCATCTGATTAATTTATCATTCATTTTTGTTCGCTATTAATGATAAAATTAATAAATGCTAAAAAAGCAGATGAATGGTTAATTTAACCATTCATCTGTTTATGATGAATGATAAAAAAACAGATGAATGGTTAATTTAACCATTCATCTGGTTTTTTTTAGCATTGATTAATTTTATAATTCATCGTAAACAAGATGAATGATAAATTAACCCGATGAATGGTTAATTTTACCATTCATCATCGATTTTTGAATGATTTTGAACTTTTTTTTATGAAAAAAATTGATTAGAGGTGCATTTTAATGCAGATTTATGAATGTAAAAAAAATTTAAATTTTTTATTTTTATTTTGCTTATCCCGTTTGTACTCCTTTTAAGCTTATCCATGGATCGTGCCCCTATATATATATATATATATATATATATATATATATATATATATATATATATATATATATATATATATATATATATATATATATATATATATATATATATATATATATATACTATCACCTAAAATGATGTAAAATCAGAGGATGAATGTTCGAAATAGTAATGCTAATAATTTTATTGTGTCAAATCCACGTATTAAGTAAAATTATAAATACGAAGACACGACAATACAATTGAGAGTTACAGTCGATGTATAATGTATTTTACTACAAGAATAATTCTATCAAATAAATAGTATATGTATATGTATATTTATATGTATATGTATGCATTTTTTCTTTAAACTTGAATCTAATCCCCATTGCAATTAATTTTCATGTATAATTTTATGAAGTTACGGATTATGATTTCGTAATAATTTTTTTATACCAATACCAATTATCAATTACCAATTACCAATTACCAATTACCAAATACTACTTTTTTATATATGAAAGGAGTAAATGATGGTCAAATGGGCTTCAAGGAGGAGCACTAATAGACCCTAGTAATACTAAACAACTAGTAAGGGAAATACGTCGTTGCGTGAAATTATTTCTAGCACACAGTTTTGTAGACGTCGATTTGATGGATCTTAGGTCGCTTGTGATTGGTTCTAGAGGCGGAATTCACTAGAAACAATTAATACCGCGAATTGGGTCGTGTCGGGATCGATTTGGTCAAACTTAGGGTTGAAAGTAGATTAGATCGATGCCTAAACGTGAGTAATCGGTGGTATTTGGTATTGAGATCGAAAGGAACGAAAACCACACGATTAGGGTTGTAGGGGATGTATAACCTCACAAAGGATGTTTAACCCCGTATATATACTGCAGCACAGACACACTCGGTCGAGTGTGTCTCACAGTCGGTCGACTGTGTCACATAGTCGACCGTGTGTGTGGACACACACGGTCGACTGTGTTGCAGTTTAACTTATTGATTTGAATAATTAATAAAGCGCGCGCACACACACATATATTATCAATAGTCACAAAGATACGTTATTACATGACCAAATGTATTAAACGATAGTTTCACTACAACTAGAAATTACATGCACCAAAAAGTTTCACTATATATTATATTGTTTTAGTAATTTATAATTACAAACTTAGGATACGTTTATTTACAATTGGTACAAAACATATATATGCTTATAAAAATATGATAAAAATTGGAAGAAAAAAAAGAAGAAAAGAAAGCTAAAATGACATAAAAAGAATAAGTGGAAGAGAATAAGGGAAACAAAGTTTATGGGTGGAAAAAAGTATTGTTTAGGAGAAGATAACACGCCGCACAAAAACGAAATGACAATTTGTAGAATTTAAGCGACACAATTTCTCAAGCCAATTAGTATATTGTTTTAGTATTTGTAGAATTTAAATTGTGATGTGGTCCAGCGGTTGGTGGTCTGCCTCCTTTAGAGGAGGTCAGGAGTTCGATCCCCGTTGGCGACATAATAAAAATACAATTTCATCTCTGCCATGAAGCATCCACCCATGGCACCTTTCCCATATCGTTTGGGGATAAAGGGGAGGGAGGTTTTACTTGGCCGTGCCCTTGAATCGGTTTCAAGGTTTCCTCCCGGGCAGCGATGGGGGCGGGGTTTATCGCTGCATTGGCATAATCGAAACGGGAGATGATCGCAACGGGTGGTTAAAGTCCCACCTCGGGTGATCCCAATCGCTGTTAAAAAAAAAAAATAAACATTATAATCATTGTGATTTTAGCTACTCTGACAATTAAAAAAAGTAAAACAAAAAATAAATGATCGAAACAATTAAATATTGACTGTTACTATCTTTTTTATTTTTTATTTTTAAAGCATTGATACATCAGGATCCCATACATGAGTGCAGTATGGAGTAACATTACAAATAAATCCTATCTAGAATACTTTGGGAAAAAACAGGAACACTTTGGGAAGGCGATACAAGTAAACGACATTAACCGTGATCATCATAGTAGCTGGGTTTGAAATTCATTGTAGCCAGTCGAGATTCTTCACCTTTGATTGATTCGATATCCATTGATTTTTAATGATATAAGTAATGATACGATATTTTATCTTCATCATTTTTTATTAATATACTAACAATGTGTTATGTTATTGTACTCTACTCCATCATTTTTTATTAATACGCTAACAATGTGCTACTATTGTATTCTTCAAACAAATGGAGTGAATGATAGTAGATTTATGTACCGATATATCAACCATTGTTTATTAGATTAGTGGTAATCTATCATAGGCGTTGAATAAATATCTATTTACATGACGGAAATGAAAACTGAGTAAAATCCCCTTTCAGGAATAATCTGGGTTTTTTTTAATTTTGACTACCTCAATTGGGCTTAACCCATTAACCTTTTCCTGTTCATGTCTTATAGCACACATTCGATAATGAAGCCTTGTGTAGCATATTGGAACATCTCATTTCTCAAAATCATATTTAGGATATGTTTGGGAAAACAAAGCTCGTACCTAGTAGCTGGTAGCTAATAGTTAATAGTTAGTAGCTAGTAGTTGTTACTTTCTCCGTCTCAATTCTATTATCTATTATTCCTTTTTAAGATATTTCAAATAATCGTTCATTTCCATAAATGAATAAGAGCAGTAGTATCGGTTCCGTGCTTGGAACCGTCCTCCCTTCCGCCCTCCTTTCACGCCGATACTAGCAAAAGCTTTAATGTCCGCCGTTGATAAACCGTGAATCAAATAATCGTTGCAAAGACATTCCCAAGCACGGACAATTTGAACGTTTAATGCAATTTCGAACGGCTATATTGCTTTTGCAACGGATATATCTGAACATATGGAGCATATATACATGCATATAGAAATGAAACATATTCACTACAAACACAAAACACAAACATAAACACAAACACAAACACAAAACACACTGCAATTTCATTTACAAACATATACACAAGATGACGCGTTTAACTTGTTCGATGGATGTGTGGTACAGAGGTCAACTAAGCGAAGATTGGAAGATGTACTTGGACGGGCAGAAAAATTCGTTCGAGTCACTCGATATCACCTACTGGGACACGGGGCGTTTGTTCGACTACATACGCGAACATGTTGACTTCGAGGCCTCGGATTTTGCTTGGTGTGATCCAGAAACCGATAAGTTCGAGTTTATCACGACTGAAAAAGAATGGAATGAAATTGTCGGGAGAGCCTTACTCAAATGCAATCGAATTGAGTTGTATTGTATTGTATTGGTATTTGGACAAGACAATTTTGTGTTCGTCCTCAGCCTGACTACCCGCACACCAACGAGGGGTACGTGAGTGATTGACGATACGATCGGGTCGTAATAAACGTATAATGTTTTTTATTTTTTAGGAATTCGTATGTTTTTTATTTTTTAGAAATTCGTATGTTTTTTATTTTTAGGAAATTGTAATGGTTTTTTTTTTTTAATTTTTAGGAATTTGTAATGGTTTTTATTTTTATTTTTAGGACCTTGTAATTTTTTTTTTATTAATAAAATTTTAATTTTTAAGAATTTAAATGTTATATATAAATATATAATTTAATCTAAAATTAAAAAAGGTGTGACGATGACGGACCGTCATGGATGTTAGTAATTTAGTGATGGGTTAGTGATGGGAAGAAGGTGCTGATGTGGCGCTGATGTGGCAGTCAGTGATCCCATGACGGACCGTCATGGATTAGAGTGGTCTAAGAATAATGTGATAAAGTTCTTTTATGCTCATAATTTATATATATAAGACAAAAAAAATAGATAAAAAATAAGAGGTAAAACTCAAAAGTTAACAATAGGTACATGTAACAGTCACTATTTCTTAAAGTGTTTATTTTTTTTTTCGCCTGCGAACAATAGATTCTTGTCGGGACGAACGAGTAATTGTTAATTGTTAGTTGTTAGCAGGTAGCAAGTAGCAAGTAGCTGATAGCTGATAACTGTTAGCTTTTTAAATATATTTAAGTATTTGACAAAATAGCTAAAACTATTAAAATAAAGAGTAACTAACAAAAGTTAAAAGCTTTTTTTCAAACGCTTGTTCTAGAAAATTTTAACTTCTAGCTTTATTCCTCCATCTCAAAATTTTAAGCTCTTTTAACTAAACGAAACTTTTTATAATACATGAACTTTTTAATAAAAGCTAGAAGCGTAAAAGCTGCAAAATGCTCTTTACCTAACCTACCTTTAGATCAAATTTTTTATCAGACACGGTGTTGTTATCCATATAATAAATCATTCACATATATATATATATATATATATATATATATATATATATATATATATATATATATATATACCTTTCAAAATAGATAGTGATATGTACATCAATAAACTGCTTTAGAGAGTTATAAATTACGATACAAAATTATCATTTAGGGAAATTAGTGAAAATACCCTCAAATCAACAATATGCCCTTAAATCATCAAATTGTAAAAATGCCCCCTCATCAAGCACCAAACATCGTGCTTGGTGTGTGACGATGTGTGCTTGTATATACGGGTACTTCACATAATTTCTCGTTCTTAATTGTGCTTCACATCCACGAAACCCACCACGAACAATAATTGGCAGCACATTAGCGACTAATATCAACAGTAGCATGGTATTGGCGAGCATGAAGACAGGTAGAAGACATTCCCGTTGGAAATGCTCTAAGATTCCTGTTATATAGCGTTCTTCATATTCCCTCAATTTTTAAAATTTACAGTATTAAATTTCATTCTCTTATATAGGGTTCTTCCTATTCTTCAATTTAAATAATGATAATTAAATAATTAATAATAAATATTATATAAATAATAAATAATGACCCCAAACATACAAACACATCAATTGAATCTAGCTATTAGTGTATGTCATCGAATGTTATTGAATTTTATAAACAACTGATAGAGGGGGTTCGATCAAAATAATATACAAACTTATTGTAACAAAGTTAAAGTTGAGGGGTGTTGTGATTGAAGCTAGTATGATTTCATGGAGGGTGATTTAGACCAAATCTAACGCAGCGTCACCCAGCTGCGTTAGATGATCTAGACATGGGGTGACGCAAGTGACGGTCGTAACGCAGCAGCATCTCTCCGACGTTAGTCACGGATCCAACGAAATCTCACGGAAGCGTTAGGGAAATTTGGGCGACGTGGTGGTAAACGATTGGTTGGAGATCGAAGTCGTATTATTTATTATTTATTAAATTGAGCTTGAATTTTTTTTACAGAAAAAAAATGGAGGTGCCAAGGTGGTGGTGGTGGTTGTCTGTGAAGAAGAAGCACATATACACATACAGATAGGGTTTATAATGAAGGCCCAACCTTTTATTTATTTTGGGCCTAAACCTAATTTTATTATTTTGGGCTTAAATCCAATCCGATTATGTTCGGCAGTTTTTTTATTTTATTTTTTTTCGAATTTATGTAATGTTAATTTATTACTTTTTTATACAATATATGTATTTTATTTTACGTAATATATTTTGTATTCATATTTAATAAAAAAGAAAAACTAAAAAATATAATTGATAGGACCCACATGAATTTGACACAGAAATGGGGCGTCATGGTTAATGAGTGTCAAAATCTGACACTGCCATGTCAGAGGTAAATTACACTTTTTAGTCAAAAAGTACACAATCTGCCTGTGACGTCACAGGCAGGATTAAAAATGGTCTTACATGTGATGGTAAAATGACTGACAACATGACAGTGACCATAATATTCATGTTGTGTTCACCGTTAGAATGAAATTTGAACCGGTGCATGCGTGCTTGTAAATTTGATACGGTGTGTGCATTGTAATTTGATAGAGTGTGCGCTTGTAAAATATGGGTAACATGTATTATGCACGGTACGTGATGCTTAGTGCGTGATGAGTGTTCACGAAGTAAAAATGGTTGTCTCGATCATTGTCTCGATAACATGCATCAAGCACCACTAATCAAGCATGGTACGTGGTACGTGTTTAGATGACATTTTTGCTATTACAATTTTGTAAGGACATTTTATTAAATATTATGGAAATGAAGTCATTTTAATCAATTTTACTATTATTTATTTATATTTATTTATTTTGAGTAAAAATTTTGTTTAAACAAAGCTAACAAGCGACGGAAGTAAAACCGTACGGATCACATAATAATCCCCTGTAGCTCCACCTCACATTCCTACCTACTCCGTATCTTCTACACCGTTCAACTACCAACCCACGGTCCAAAACACCATTTATCTATTGACACGTGTTAATATGTCAATTCAACTAGTCACACTAGATCAAAACTCACATTACAAATTAAAAAAACAATAATAAATCCTCATTACTCATCAAATTTCAGGTTATAAAATCCTCAAAGCTTCATATGTTTCCATGTATATTTATTTTCCGAGATAGTAAGCAATTGATCGGAGCTTCGATTACCGTCGAATGAAACGCCGGAGAGAGTGATTACATTTTGTCTTTCCGGCAACGAATGAAGAGGCGCGGCGGTATCGTCGTTAACAGATTCACACCTTCGCAGTGTACGGACACGATGTGTAAAGGAAGATCTGGAAGACGGTTATTAAAGTACGACGAATTACCGGATTATTTGAAAGATAACGAGTTCATATTGGATTATTATCGGTCCGGATGGCCGTTAAAAGATGTAATTGCTAGCATCTTCTTATGGCACAATGAAACCCTAAATATATGGACGTAAGCTATTAATTTTTCGATTCAACCTGCATCACTTGATCAATCAATACAATTATTACAATTATTGTATGTACGTACATACAGAAGTATTTACATAAGAACGTAATTGAAATATTAACGTAATGTATACTTTTATTAACTAGAGTATACCGTTTTGTATTTTGTTGAATCGTATACGTATATTTGTACTTATTTTGAATTTTATGTTATTGTGAAGGCATTTGGTAGGCTTCTGTGTATTTTTGTCGTTAACAATTTGGAGCTCACTGAGCAACGACAACGTGGAATTATTGATCGCGAGCTTGTTTTCGAGGTAAGCTGATGACGTATGATTTGTGATTTTTTAATACCTGACGACGGTTAAAATATTTGAGTTAGTCTGTGCATTGATAACTTTTAAGATGAAATATTTGATAAAAATATATGCAGAAGTGATGGTTTTGGAGCACCGACCATGACGAAAGCTAATGGCTCACTGGTTTCTATGTTAATGCCGGTGAGTACGTGTTGTTTCTTTTAATTTAATTTAATTAATTATAATTATTAATTATTTAATTAGTCAACTATTTATCTACTTAATTTTATGAAAAAATTAAGAAATAATAAACGAATTCAAAAACTAACAAATACAATCGATAAAAAAAGTAGCCAAGCAAGTTGCATAACACAAGTAACTTTATTTATTTAATTATTACTCGTAATTGTTTTCTAGGTAACTTTTTTTTTTTTTACCTCCAATCGGTCCTTAGAATATCGCACCAGTACTTCACGTACAATTACCAAGTGATATATTCATCATCATTTTTACTCCATTCACTATAAATCAAGTATTAACATGTTGTACTGTATAATTTATTAATGCATAATTATGGTGGATAACGTAAAAATGATAGTAGATATATTAATGCTCATACCAACAAAAAGTTACTCAATACGTTGGTTTTTATTCTTATTCTTATTTCTCATTTCCCGTTTACATTAAGTTAACTGGAAGTTATTTAAATATTCATTATGCTATCAATCGTCAAATCTATGTTTTGATTTGGATTCGAATTCTGTTTTGAATTTTGATACTCCAACAAAAAAAAGTGCGAATAATAAAAGAAACATATCTTCAATTCATTAATTTCATGTTAATTGGTCAACATCACGCATATTTTCTTGTTCTCTTAATTGGTCAATATCACATATATTTTGTGCTTTTTGTGCCATCAAGATAAGGTGCCTTTTGTATTCCCAACAATAATACTCAAGTTCATGAATGTATGATATAGAGTGACTCGTTGTAATTAAGCATCTTATTTAATCAGAAAATGTAACGTAAATCTTAGGACATAAAAGTAATGTATATAGCAGTTAATTATTAATTTTAAAGTGTTGTATGATAGGGTGTATGTTTTTGCATATCAACGTCAACCATGAAGGTTACATTTTGAAAAACCCATCAAAGTAAGTTTGAGTGAGATGAAAATTAGCGAACCTTATATTATGGTTAGATTATGAACTAATAAATTGATGAAATGTAAACTCAGAATAAATTACTTGATAAATTAAATATAAGGAAGGAATTTGTGTAGTACAAAACTAAACATGTTGAGATGTACGTAACTAACTATATATAGATACATGTTTAGTGTTTTTGATGATTATTAGAAGAAAATTAGGGTGAACAGGATATGATAGCTTAGTGTGAGGGGATTTTGCTATAAAAAGTTGAACATGATAAGTTACATCGATCGGTCATAATCTATCAGGTTGGTATTTTACTAAAAGTAATTAAGGCATTGCTTGACTTTTTGTTATATATATGCTTCATGTTTTGTCTTAGTCACGTACCCGCTTTTTGTTGGTGAACTTGTTTCAATGAAAAAAAGAAACAAATAAAGCCATAAAATACTTTGAATATGATAAAAATGGCTACACGCAGCTATATCTGCATATATAAGTTACTCGTGCTGTTGACCAATCATTTTTAAATTATCTTATACGTAGTAGTAGTACTTTTTAGGTTTCAATATTTTTATTTTTACATATGTCCCTACTTTTTTTATTTTACATAACAACAGTTAAATTAGGCGGTGTTAAAAAACACCAATTATTTTCCCTTTATATATGGGAGGTGATTCTCACACACCAAGAATTGATCCATACACACTTTTTTGCACAAAATTTACCTTTATATCTCTAAATTTGTCTAGAAAGTTGAACCTCCATAATTACAAAGTAAAGGTATAATAGTATGTTTGTGTGTATGGATCAATTGTTGGTGTGTGAGAATCATCTTCCTTTATATATATATATATGCACATTTGAACCTTATATAAACTTGATTGTGCCTTAGTGTTCGGTACTTAGGCACACGTGCACCTAGCATTTTAGTAGCACAATTACGTTTCGGTCCGTGCAGGTGTTTCTTTTTTAATCTTTTGTAATTAGTTTCATAATTTATTTATTAAATAATTTTACGTGTCATTTTCTTAATTAAATTAAATTAAATAATCCTACATATTAGTATTTTTTTAATTAAACTAAATTAAATAATAATAACTCCCTAAAATAACTTCATATATTATAGGTATGTAATTTTCCTTTATTTTATTTATAGTTCATTAACTCAATAAGATCTATGGTGTATCTATTAATCGTAATATATGTAGATCAATCACATAGGAAACCTTTTAAAGAAAAGGTAACTTTATATTTGTAAATAAATTTAGTTAAAAGACTCATAGTTTATCAATTGATATTAATCAATATCAAACGAATTTATATTTTAATTATTATTCATTAAATTTAATATTTTCATAATTAAAGATTACTATATTTATATATTTAAATAAATAATATGTCACGTAAATAATTTGATAATCAATACGTTAGTATTCAACACTAATGTTTGCGATTCAAATGTTATTAGTAATATATGGTTTCTTAATTTTAATTGTATTATACATTTGATAAATATCAATACTAACGTATCGAATATTAATTTATACAACTGACGTGCAATGCACGGGCTCACGTTAGTATTTAATACCAACGCTTTCGATAAATAAATTATTAGTAATAAATGATTTTGTCGTTGTAATTGTATAATACATTTAATAAAATATCAATACGAACGTTATCGAATACTAATTTGTACAATTGCCGTGCAACGCACAGGCTCATAAAACTAGTTACAGTATATATCCTATCCTATTCCGATATGAATCTTATTGGTACATAAAAGTTGAAAATCAAATGAGAAAATGAAAGAAATATACGGGTTGAGGTATTGTTATAACTGATTTTGACAAATTTGGTTTGAAGGACAAAGGAAAGGTTATGATGTCGTAGTGAGATGGGTTTGATGGCCCATAACACGTGATACGGTTATTGATAGAAACATATACCCAATCCATACCTCCCTTTAAAGGATTAAAATACATTTTTTGTTTTTAGTTTCTAAATTATGGAGTGGGTAATTAACTTATGAATATTTCTAACGACATATCTAAGAGTTGTCATTATCATACTTAAATGTATTGTACATGTTGGTTAAGTTTGACTTTTGATATGACGGCAACTGAAATTTACAATACACTTAAACGCGTTAATGACAAACTTAAAGGTTGTCGTTAGAAAAATCCTTGAAGTAGATAAACTTACAAAGTAAAGATCGTTGCTAAAAAATAAACTGAAAGGTTTAAATCATCAACCTTACAAATAGTAAAACACGTATAACCCCTTAACCAGGGACGTCTCAACAATTCGACAGCCCTCGGCGAAAATAAAAATGAGCCCTTATATTCGTTAAATTTTTTTAACTCGTATAAATTTTTTAATAGTTAAATTTTTCTATTTATTACTTACAATTTATTTAACTATTTAAAATTACACTATTATAACTTTGATTGACAATTTTTATTGAATTTAATTGAAACATTTGAGAAAGTTTATACATATTTAAAAATTTGAGCCCTTCAAAATTTTTGGGCTCTAGGCGATTGGCTACCTTGCCTTTGCTCAAAGACATCTCTGCCCTTAACGAATTAAACGATTTTAATTTGAAAATTTGAAGATTAAATTGCGACAAAAAGGGGTAGATAAATAATACTCCATATGTCCATATTAAGTGTCATGTTTTGACTTTTTAAAGTTTTGTTTTTTCAACTTTGACCTAAAATATACCTATTTGTGTTATATAATAGTTGATAAACTTATACACATAGGCGGATCCAATGTATTAGGGAGGGGGCACCCGCCCCCGGTGGATTTGAAGTTTTCAGTGTAAAAATTTTAGATTTTTCGACTTTGCCCCTGGTGGATTTTTTTTTCTTTTTCCTCAAAACCTACATATTTTGCCCCAAAACTTTCAAATTTTACCAAAAATTTTTCAAATTTTGTCCCAAAAGGCCAAAACCTTCAAATTTTGTCCCAAAACCTTCATAATTTACCCCAAAACCTCCATATTTTGCCCAAAAAAATTACTACGGCTTTAAATTTTTTTTTGCCCCCAGTGAAATAAAATTCTGGATCCGCCACTGCTTATACACCAATAAAAAATATATTTAAAATTCAATTCACTCATATAATTTTCATCAAATATTATATAATACAAATAAATATATTTAAAATCAAAATAGAAATATAAAAACTTTGAAAAGTTAAAACATGACAGTTAAGGAATTATATACTACGAGTATCATTAACCCTTTTGAGTTTTATTGTACTTCATTAAGTTTCTTTTTCATCTATAGTCATATATGTGGCTTAAGGTTAATTTTCAAAGTTACCCAGCGTCACTGTATCTTTTAGCTATCTTTTAAGTTACCTAATACCTAAGTATATTTTAAGAAGCAAGAACAACATGTTCAGCTTACGTCTTATAAATAACAATTATTAGAAGTGACGATTTAATTACAAACAACTAATAAAATATGCTCTGCTATACCTTTGTGTATTTGCTTTTAAGAAATAATATTCAACTATCTACGACATATATATTACTCCTTAACTTATTTACTCCTTTATTTACGATTGTGTGAATAGTATCCCGATAAAAGGTTAAACACAAGCTAGGATGTTTCAAATATTATTTTATCCATAAGTTAAAATAAATAAATAATAGATAGATAAAAAAATCATGTGAAGTAGTGTTGTTTTACTTGAAAATTGGTATAATGTATGCTGATATAATATAATGCAGGAATCAATACCAGGAGAAATGCTAAAACCATCAATCATACTAATTAACAACAACTCCATCCCCAAATGGCCATGGTTTGTGTTCTTAACAGGAGCCATGGGCTGTTTAATCTGCAGCTCCATCTCCCATCTTTTCGCTTGTCACTCAAAAACCTTCAACCTCTTCTTTTGGCGTCTCGATTACGCAGGAATTTCTCTCATGATCGTCACCTCATTCTTCGCTCCCATCTTCTACGTTTTCACTTGCCACCCGTTCTCCCGTATCTTCTACCTTTCCGCCATCACTACTCTCGGTTTTCTCGCCATCTTCACCCTTCTCTCTCCTTCACTCTCCGCTTCTCGATACCGATCATTCCGTGCCGCCCTATTCCTAGCAATGGGATTCTCTGGTATCGTCCCGGCAACACATGCGGTTTACCTTCATTGGGAAAACCCTAAAATACTAATGGCGCTTCTTTATGAGGTGATCATGGCTGTTTTTTATTCGATTGGGGCTATGTTTTATGTTAAGAGGATACCAGAAAGATGGAAGCCTGGTGCTTTTGATATTGCTGGACATAGTCATCAGATTTTTCATGTTTTCGTGGTCGGTGGTGCGCTTGCACACGCTGCTGCAACGCTTGTGATCATGAATTTGTGGCAAAATTTACCCGCCCAATGTGTACCCGGAGCAGCTTGGATATGAAAGAAACTTAATAGGTGTTGCTGAATCTTATTAAATTGACTGTAAGGTTTATAAGTTAGAAAGGAAAGTTTAGGAGATGTTGTTACTGATCCATTGTAGTTTGTACCCCTTTGAGTACACTCTGATATTAGCATATGTTGTAACATGGTACGTGTAATAAAATCCAACATAATTTTATTAATGAAAAAGCTATACATTTCGGTCACATATATATTGGTTTACAGATGAAATCTCATACAGTAATGGTAATAGTAATATATTTTAAAACAACGGCTTAACAAGGCTACAAGTCCATTTATATCTTTTTAATAAGTCAAATTGTATTCAAAGCTAGTATAGGAGTAAGCAGGAAATGTAAGTAATGGGCTACAATTATAACTTATAATAACAATTATTAAAATGTTAATTAAGGCAATGAAACTAATCATATTTATTGTAATGATATGATATATAGGAAACATAAACCATTTATTGATTTTATTGCAAGCCTTGGAACACAAAATAATGTCTGAATGAAAATTTGGGAAAAAATAAAGTTACAAGACTCACCAGATTCTTGTAGTCCAACTTATAGTATCTAGCAAAATCTGAAATGCTGAGAAGAAAACAGCTATTCAAAATATGGTTTTCGAACAATAGCGTATCATCACACAACCCTCAAAAGTTTGTCAGCGTACGAGTGAAGAAGGGGTAGATTCAGTAAGTTGGCCTCTGACGAAACATCTCATTAACAATCCCATAGATACACAGCTTCCGAGTTAATCTCATTAACAATCCCATAGATACACAGCTTCCGAGTTATTAACCATATCACTCGAGAAAAATAAATCAGTTTGATACAACTAACCGATTAACAACTAACTTCAACAGTCTCAGCCTTAACATCAACCTGTGCATTGATATCTTTTGCTTCATTAACAGATTGAACTTCTTCAACAACTATGACCGGCTCACTGGTTTTTTCATCATTTTCATTTTCAGTTTCAGTTTCAGCAGCCTTTTTGTCAATCTCAATCTCAGACTGAGTCTCTTCAGTAATTTTTTCAACATTTTCCAAAATTGGCTCGTTGTTTGTGGTTTCGGCAACAACTTCGTTAGTAACAATAGATGGAGAATCTATGGAGCTAACTGGCGACTCAACCGAATCAACAGGAGATACAGGGTACCCATTTATACTACCTGGAAAACCATTAATTGGGTAACCATTTGGAGCAATAGGATATCCATTTGAAGTAACCAGATACCCGTTAGGAGCAACCGGATATCCGTTGGGAACCCATGGCTGACCTGGAACAAACTCAGCTGCATGTGGATTCATGATTATTGGAGGGCTTAAAACACCCCCATCTACAACAAGCTCACCACCATTATGGAAAGTGGGTTTCGTACGTTGGACTCGGTTCACTGACCGGTTATATGCGCCTGCTAGACGCGGACCGTATGGGACCCGGGCTGTTGGTGATTGATGAGGAGTTCTTCGAACTGGATTAACAGTGACCATCGTAGGTACGTTTACAGGTGGCGGTAATATCCCTACATGATCTTTCATCGACCCAGAAACCGACCCAAAAACCGGAACGTTAGATGGATTAAACGGAGGTGCAGCAGCAGATAGTTTCTTGGTCACCTCTTTGACCGTTTCACCTTCATTCGGTTCTTTTTTATCGCCATCTGTGATCACTTCTTTCGTTGTATCTTGAACCACCACAGGACTAGTTTCTATATTTTCCAAAGGTACAACTTCTGATTCAAGATTTACAATTACTTCTGGTTCTGTTTCTTTATCTGTGTTATCTACAGTTTTGTTTTCAATTACTGAGTCAACGTTTGACTTTTCTGTCTTTTCATCTGAGTCAATATTTTTCTGTTCTTCATCTGAGACTACAACTTCAACCTTATCAATGTTTTCTGTTGCAGTTTGAGTTACGGTAACGGGAGAATTTTCTTTAGGCAATTGTTCAGCCACGGCTTTCACGATGGTACCGGGTGCAGCTAATGCAACTTCCTTATAAGAAAAAAGTTTCCCAGCTTCTTTAACGCTTATCGAACTTATAACTGAAGAACGTTTCACAATCTGATCATTTGAAACCGTTTGTGAAACATGTTTCTTGGTAACAGCTGGTGAAACTTCACCAGTACTAGTTTTCGGGGATGTGAAATTAGTATGTTTTGATCGATACTTTGATGACTGAGAAGAATTCATGAAATTTGTGTTTATCTTTGCCAGATTTGGTCTCCTGGAAGATGAAGATTTACGACCCGCTTTAGAGAAAGCTTCCTGCCAGCCTTCATCTGAGGTGTCTTCTAGAAGGTGACCATTTTGTTCCTTTTGAATAACCTGGGTTTGAACTTGAACTGGGTCGGGTTTCTTATTCACAGAATCTGCATTTTGGGATTCAGAATTGTTCTCCTTATCACTCGAATTCTTTCGGGTATGATGGCTTGGTTGTAAAACTTCATCTTTTTCAGGTTCATCGGGTAGTATATCCTCATTCTGTCCTAGTTTTCCTTTCATCTGGAAAGATATTAAGAACATTAAAATGCAATAACAGAAAGAGATAATAATATTTTGGCATCGTGATGAGATATAAGAAGAAGAAGAAGAAGCTTACGAGCTTTGCACGCGCTTGTTTCCTTTGGGCATCTCTTGCTTTCATATCTGCATCTGGAGCTATATAATCCAACAAGTCTGATACACTGATCCAATAATATAACATAAGATATCAGTATGATTTAAAGCATCTTAATTTAACTTATTAGTAAATGAAAATGATAAGTGCCACTGTGCCAGTATGTTTGAATGTCTACCTCAAATGACCTTTACTGGATATAGAGGCATCAGGCTTTGGGGTACCATTGCGTGCAGCTTCTTGCTGTTCTAGAGCTTTAGACTCGAAGTATTCTAGCCATGCAGCTGCGTCCTACGATATCTTACATGCTCAGTGAAAGAAAAAAAACTCGTACGAACTATTACACAATTGTTGATGTATCAAAAAGTGCTTCTAATTTTTTTTTAGGTACCTGAGTACGAAGATCTTCGGGTCCAAGTTTTGCTTGAAGAATCTGCAGAGTGGTTTGCTCATGTTGAACACTCAAGGAGTACGCTTCCATCAAGGAAAGTGCAATTGCTATAGCATGATAACTAGCAGCAGTCTATAAAATAAAAAGGTACCAAGTATGAGTATGTGTGACATAATGACATGAAACATTTTAAACATAGGTTGCAAAATGCGTGAGTGATGGTACAGGCAATTAGTGGGTCGAACAGGGTAGGAAACTGGCCAAAAAACATAAGGTTGAAACAGAATGAGATCGATGGGTCAGGTCCAGTTAGGTCGGGTTTGGCCATTAAACAGGTTTTGAAAGTTGTTGATGCATTAATGATGATTACAAAAACCATAATATTACAACAATAATCTTATATTTAACAATGAAACCAATTAACATATTGTAAGCACTGAAACTACATTTGAATTCCATTTGTCCCGTTTGCCCTTTAGCTAGTGTCAAACAAACAAGAGAGAGAGAGAGAGAGAGAGAGAGAGAGAGAGAGAGAGAGAGAGAGAGAGAGATTACTTGAATGTGATCAGCTCCAAGCAGCCTCTTATTACACTTGAGAGCCTCGTGAAGGTATCTAAGAGCAACATGTACGTTTCCTAAACCTTCTTCCATCATTGCCACATTAATGTACGTAGCGGCAGTATTCGGATGAGAAGGCCCACATGTTAAATGCAAAAGATACAATGCGCGATTCACGTACCTGATAAAAAAACAAATTCATCATCCAATGAAGTTTTAATGTATGAGTTTTAGATTATTTAGACACAAGTCACGCTCTATGATGTCATGAAACACAACTAAAAGACAGAACATGTAAGGGTTGTATGCTTGCAGTTCTAAATATATCAAACAAAGACAGAATATGTACTTCAGAGCCAACTCGGTGTGCTGTAGACGATAGTAGAAAACCGCTAAATCCCCATAACTCTTCATTGTGTCTGGATGATCGAGTCCAAGTTCTCTCTCATTGATATCCAAAGCTTTTTGTTGATAGATAGTAGCCTGAAAAAAACAAAACAAATTGTGATTAGATCTGAATAATATGTGTTCCCTAAAGAAACTACGTAGTTGCTATTCATCTTGACAACCAGATTTGACATAAATGTCGTTTTAACCTACTATTGTATCTGTGCAGATAGTTTTTGTAGAATTCCAAATGCATATTCAACACTAAAAAATAAATGAATATACGATATATAAAAAAGTGAATACTAATCTTTTTGGAATATAGTAAATCTATACATTGCAAGAACAAATTATTTGGAGTAATAATCAGGATAAGCAGTTCGGTACTTCGACTAGATACCATAGCACTATTTCACGTATTATAAAGTTTAAGGGAATGACCATTTACCTGATTAAAATCACCAGTATGATAGAGCACCACAGCCAAAAGACTATAGGCGCCAGCTGTCATTCGATGATAAGGACCACAGACAGCTACAAGTTTTGCAAGTGCCTGCAGAAATCAGGTCCTAAAGGTTGGTCGAAAGAGCATGGAAGAAACTGTCAAACCATAATATCATTCAACACAAAAGATTCAATCACCTTTGTTCCATGGTTAACCGCATCTTCTAGTTTTCCTTTATCCAATGATGTTTTAGATGACTCCAAAAGTGTACGTCCATCAGCAGATGAGCAAGCAACATGCTGTATGATTGGTAAATATTCAAATGTTTAAAATGTTACATCTACCATGAGTTATCAAGTATTCTAATGATAAAAAATAAATTGAATATCAACCTTATATACAGGAACCATGCTTATAATATCTGCCTTCTTAAAAGGGTATGCAGAATCCATATCATAGTCTCTAGGAACGAGCTCAAGTCCAACCTGGCGAGCGAAGTTAACATTCAAGAAAAATAATAATTTAGGGTAAATTTTAACTTCACTCTCGAATCAGGAATATTATTAAACATATCCATCATAATCCGGTACAGTCTAGTCACCTTGCCCATGTTTTGAATAAGTGTCATCTTAGTATCATACCTTATGGCAAAGCCCTCGAAGTACGGAAACTTTACGAAGACTGGTGCGAAATTCATTTTTCGTTTGACATGCAAATCTTTTAGACAAGAATGATTCAACCCAATCCCATTTTAAGTCTGATTCTGCAACACTTGTATTGGGTGTTCCTAGCAGTACATTTAGGCATGCTGCTATCGATCCTGCTAAATCAGTTATATCATCAACGGCTGCAATAACTGCTTGCAAAATGTGCTTGTAAGCACGAATAACCATCTCATGAATACAGAGTGATTGCACATGAGGGAGTTTGTCTGCAAGTTCAACCTGAGAAGTATCCAATAATCAATTTTTCATCCAGCATGTACATTAACCAAGTAGAAGAATAAAAATAAACATAAACAACTTACCACTCGCCCCAACGAACACATACGCAAACCCCTTGTGTGCATAAAATCTGTAAGTGTTCTCCCATCAACAGGTGAAAGTTCAAGGGAGCCAAAATCAGCCACCTAACAAAAACAATATTGCAAGTATTATTTACACACTTGATACGAATTGAACAAATAAATATACAATGTCCTTCTAGTAATGTTAGAAGAACTAACCAACTTTGGGAGGGCTGTTTCGTCATAAAACTTATGTGCCATCTCAATCAACTCATCAGGTGACTGCCAACATTAAAGAATACAATATCATATACAAAAAGGAACTTTTTTAATATACATATAGCCTCCAATATTAGGAGTTTATTCTTAAATAGACACCTAACCTTAAGATGGAAACCAGTGCCTGATTCTTTAAGACGCGAATATGCTGCTTCGGGAAGCAGATTTTTCCATAGAATTTCACATTCTCCATCCAACTTTCCCATGTCTTTCTTATTGCTATCATCCAATTTACTACCATTTTCAGCAACCTCTTCGTTGGATTTAATGTTCTTATCCTCGAGTTTTTTCTTGATTCCCTTAAGCAATCCTTTTCCTAGACCTTTCACATCTGGCTCTCTCTTAGCTTCTTCAGCTTTGTTCGTGTCGTTTTTCACAGAATCCTGGTTCTGTAAATGTTGCACCCAACATGCTCCAAGTTCCCATCTGATAGACTTTGTAGGTTTAATGGCTTCACCCTTTATTTTCTTCAAACTTTCTTCCAACACTTTCATGACCAAATTATTAGCAGATTTCACACTTACAGCATCTGAGCTCTGCACTTGTTGTCCACCAGAAGGTTGAACTGTCGGCAACTTGTGCAATAACATTCTTAAACTGTGACATCAACAGTTAAAATATATATTCAGCAACAGAAATCTGTCATGAATGAATAAATCGAATGATATACGGCACAAAACAAATAAGAGAAGATAACTGGTTTTAAGAAAACGTTATTACTTCCATTTAAAAGTTCAATTATATTACTTTTAAAAATCATCACCAGATAGTAAAGTAATGGTAGTCCTTCAAGCACTTCCGATATTTGAAAAAAGTCAAACAGTCAAATAACTTGTGCAAATGATGAGGGTCGATGAATTAAATGATCTACTGATGTCAAAAAATTGATGTTAAAAAAAAGTATTGGTCTGCTCAAACACTGCATTTATCTAAGACAAGAAAGTAAGGTGATGTATGTTTCTTTAAGATGTTTTTGTCTCAAGATCCGCGGACCATGTATGTAGAGAAGATATGACCTAAAAGGTCCGTATGCTGAATAGTGAAGATTGTTTGTTTTATGTCTGCAAAATAACTTAATCTTGTCTGCAGCACTTAGAAGCATATTTCTAAGTCTGCGAGTTTGCCGAAAAAATTAGACATTATTTTATCTAATGTCAACAGAAAAACAAACACAAACAGTCTGCAGTAAAAACAGGCATAATAATTTAGCAAATTGAAAAACAAACAACACCTAGAACTGTAAAAGTCAATTTTGCAAAACAGCTTTTGTACAGACCTATTGACATTTAAAGCATGGGCACCCCCTTCAGGTTGGTCCTCAATGTCTATGTCCTGGGGAACAGGTTTACCGTTCCAGTTTACCTCAGCATCAACTTTCACAATGGCAGTATAACCACAGTGTCTAACAACCACTACGCCCAACGTAGAGGTATCCTGTATGGTAACAACAGCATGCAATATTCATTAGAATCAGATCACAGTAAATTTACTCCAGTGAAAAAATTAAAGATATAATATTTACTGACATGAACGGTTGCACTTTCATCTGCAGTTATGCCTTTTAACAAGTTTCTTTTAGCAAGCTCTTCATGTGACAGTCCCAGAACACGACTCCCGTCATTTTTAGCATCGACCTTTGTGCTTGCATCAGCCACATCTCTCATAACCCTAATAACCAAATCTCCAATTTTCTCCTCGTGCAAAACTGAACCATTGGAACCATTTGAGGAGCATTTGCTATTTTCGGTGAGTTGTTTAATGGCTGAAACAGCTTTTAACACTGATACATCGACAAATAGACTGTGAAGTAGAAAAGCTTTCCTATCTCTAACTTGTCTTTCTTCTGCTGTTTTACAAGGCATTGCAGCCAAAATCGAAAATTCTTTTGCCCATTGTCTATGATCATGTTTACCATCTCGTCCTTGTCCACCGCCATTTCCGCCCCAATTTTCATCTTCTGCAGGAAGTGGTGGGAAAACAGACGGGCTATCCGCAACAATCGGAGGTACGACCCATGTGTTGGCTTGAAACCCGTAAGGAAGATTTCCAAACTGAAATAGTTATAGTTACAAATCTGTTACTTGCACGTCTTCTCGCAAAATCGATGTGATAAAGTGTGAATTCAACTTACTTTATTGTGATCGATGAACGCTTTCATGAGAGCTTTGTATGCCTGCAGTATTTCAAATTAGGAAGATAAATACATAGTTGATTTAAACATTAAACAATAACCTTCACATGACAACTAATGGTGTATCCTATCGTATACACACATAAAAGGCATAATGGTTGCATAAAAATAGCATCAGGAAGGCTGGAAACAACAGTTTTGTGGAATTATCCGTCCAGCGTTCTCCGCTGTACAGGCTGCTCCGTCATGCGTAAGCCCTGAAGGCCGCCTAGCGTGTAAGCCCTCGCCGGAGAACGGCACTTTCAGCATAAATTTCGGACCGCGAGTAACAGAACGTATCATCATCTGACACATGTCCCTGAGCAATCTGGTGGATCTAATACTATAAATAGACCCCTTGGGTCGTCATTTTACACGGTTCAGACATTCTGACAACTTTGAGAGCTGAGACTTCACTTCTCTCTTTACTTTCTCTCACTAGAAGTCATCCGGCTAGCACTTATACGCTCTGCGGACGACAGATTGATTAAGCCACCCCACAAGTTCTTACACTTGTGTACCGGGTCTGCAGGGATTATTTCCCGAGGGTAAAAATCAATCGGCAACACTCCGCCCTCCTAAAAGCTAGATCACTTCTGGTCTCTTGTTGACACACTAAGCCTTACCTCATAAGGAAATAGGTGTTAACAATGGCGCCATCCATTATTAAGACGAATCATCTCACCAATACTGATAAAAACGGCGAGGATAATGAATTCATACCCATAGAAGTGGGCATGATACATCCATGGAAAGCTGGACAACGAAGGAAGGCAGAAGTATTAGAAGATTGGGAAGAACAATTAATATCATTTCCTTCTATGTGTAACACAAACCCATCTGATGGTCCAGTAGTTATAGAAGCGCGAGTTGCAAATTGCTTAATACGCAACATTTACACTGACACAGGAGCTGGAGCAGACATTATGTATGAACATTGTTTCATACAGCTACCCAAAGATGTGCAAGAAGGAATGAAGGAAACATATGTGCCGTTGGCAAGTTTTACAAGTGAGCCATCGTGGTCTGAGGGAAGTATTTTGCTTGAAGTAACCTTGGGGAAGCCACCCCTAAGACGTACAGCCAACATTGAGTTCTTGGTAGTTAAAGCAAATTCACAGTACAACATAATTTTGGGAAGAACTGCTTTAATGACGTTTGGAGCTGTAACGTCAACTGTACATGGTATGATGAAGTTTCCAACACCAGGCGGAGTGGCAACGTTATATGCAGAACGGCAGAAGTCAATTGAGTGTGCCCAAGTAACAAAGGCAGTAATTAAGCCAATTATACACGATGATGGGTCAATTTCACCAAATCTTAAATTTCCAGATCAGAAAATCATAATTGGGCATACGTTGTCCACTGAATGTAGAGAAAAATTATACAATATTTTGACAACAAATTTAGACGTTTTTGCATGGCAGCCGTCTGATATGACCGGTGTTCCAAGGGAAATTGCAGAGCATAGGCTAAATGTGAACCCCAATGTACATCCTGTTTGTCAGAAAAAGCGTGGCATGGCGCCAGAAAGAAGCAAGTTCCTTCGTGATGAGGTACGAAGTTTGGTAGATGCTGGGATCTTGCGAGAGGTCAAATATCAGACATGGGTAGCCAATCCGGTCATGGTTAGGAAACCGGATAATTCATGGCGGATGTGTGTGGATTTCACGGATATCAATAAAGCATGTCCAAAGGATAATTATCCTTTACCTGAAATTGATTGGAAGGTTGAATCATTAGCAGGATATCGATTCAAATGTTTTCTAGATGCAGCTAAGGGATATCATCAAATCCCGATGGCTTTAAAGAATGAAGACAAAACGGCTTTTCACACGACGGAAATATTCTGTTATATGAAAATGCCTTTTGGTTTGAAGAATGCAGGAGCAACATATCAACGACTTATTGATATGGCGTTTAAGGATCAAATTGGGCGAAACTTAGAAGCTTACGTTGATGACATTGTCATCAAAAGTCATACTGAAGAAAAGATGTTACGAGATATACAGGAAACTTTTGCATCTCTGCGAAAAATTAACATGAAATTAAATCCCAAGAAGTGCACGTTTGGTGTGGAAGAGGGAAAATTCTTAGGTCATATTGTCACAGAACGTGGAATTAAAGCTAATCCTAAGAAAATTCAAGCAATTGAAGATATGAAGTCACCAACTAGCAAGAAGGATGTTCAACGGTTACATGGATGTCTAGCAGCATTAACAAGATTCTTGTCCAGAGCAGCTGAAAAGTCACTTCCATTCATGAAGGTGTTAAAGGGCTGTTTGAATAAAAAAGATTTTATGTAGACGGCGGAAGCCGAAAATGCATTCCAAGAGATCAAGCAGTTGTTAAAAACATTACCTACGTTAACAGCACCAAAAGAGGGGGAAACCCTAATTTTATACTAAGCTGTCTCAAAGGAAGCAATAAGTTCTGTTCTAATCGCAGAACGGAGCGGCGTGCAAATGCCCATATATTTTGTTAGCAAGGTGTTGCAGCTTAGTGAAACAAATTATCCACCACTTCGCCGAATGGTTTATGCCCTTGTGCATACTGCACGACGTCTACGAAGATATTTCAGGGTCATCTCATCTTAGTGTTGACAGATCAACCATTGAAGCAAATACTCCGGCGCCCAGAATCATCTGGCCGTTTAGCGAAATGGGCCATCGAGTTGGGGGAGTATGAAATCAATTTTGCTCCTCGAAATGCAGTTAAAGGGCAAATTTTGGCAGATTTCCTCTTGGAGACAAATGAAAAAGTAGAGTATGACAACAAAATGGCACCATCACAGCATGAGTGGGAGTTACACACTGATGGGGCATCCAGTGAAGAGGGAACAGGTGCAGGGCTAGTTTTAACAAGTCCAGACGGTGAAGAATATACTTATGCACTGAAATTCTGTTTTTATGCTTCAAACAATGAAGCAGAGTATGAGGTGTTACTCTCCGGCCTCCGCATAGCGGTAGAAATGGGCATAACAAATTTACGAGCGTATGTTGATTCTCAAATTGTTGCCCAGCAGGTTAATAAAACATTCGATGCAAGGGATGCATCCATGAGGCAATATGTAAAGTTGGTGGAAGCAATTTCAAAGAAATTTGATAACCTTGAAGTCGTGCAAATCCCTCGAAATAAGAACAAAAAAGCTGATGTTTTGAGCAAGTTAGCCACGTTAACATTTGATCATTTGCACAAACGAGTGTTGGTTGAAGAACTTAAGGAGAAATCAATACATGGAAAACCAATTATTGCAATAGTTGAAGAAGCTAAGGAAACTTGGATGGCTCCGTATTTGAGATATTTGCATGACGGATGGTTACCTGTTGATAAAGCGGAAGCAAGAAGAATAAGAGTGACTGCACCAATGTATGAAATAGTTAGTGGCGTCCTTTATCGAAAATCATACAATGGTCCGTTGTTAAGGTGTCTAACCGATGATGAAGCGTTAAAGGTGGTCAAAGAAATGCATGAAGGAGTCTGTTCGCAACATTCCGGTTTCCGTACTGTGGCGTCACGGATCATGCGACAAGGGTATTTTTGGCCTTCACTTTATCGGGATGTTGCAGAAATCATCAAAACATGTGAGAATTGTCAGATGCATGGAACAATTCAGCGTCTTCCAAAGTATGACTTGATACCGGTATCATCCGCTTGGCCGTTCTGTAAATGGGCTATTGACATTGCGGGGCCATTCAATAGGAGCACTGGTAATGCTAAGTTCTTGGTGGTAGCAATCGATTTTTTCACGAAATGGGTTGAAGCAAAGGCTTTAGCAAAAATCACAGGAGAAAATGTCAAGAAATTTGTTTGGCATGATATTATATGCTGTTATGGGGTGCCAAATGAAATAGTTAGCGATAACGGCAAGCAATTTGCAGAAAATCCATTTCGGAGTTGGTGTGAAGAGCTAGGCATCAAACAAAATTTTACATCTGTTGCTCATCCTCAAGCGAACGGACAAGTGGAGGTTACCAACAAGGAAATTGTTGCTGGCATTAAGGCACGATTAGGTCTAAGTCAAACTGGATGGGTGGATGAATTGTCAAATGTATTGTGGGCACACCGGACGATGCCAAAGCGGAGCACGGGGGAAACACCTTTCAGTCTGGTGTATGGAACTGTAAAGTCCTCCCAATAGGGTCTGGAAGAAACGTTACTAATATCAAATAAACCAACATATTATAATACGAGAAACAATACTAAATGAGAAAAGTTTAACTTTATTGAGTACGCAGTGGAAAATGAAATGTCGTTACAATAATGGAAATAACGATAAAGTAATTGTTCATATCCTATCGTATACACACATAAAAGGCATAATGGTTGCATAAAAATAGCATCAGGAAGGCTGGAAACAACAGTTTTGTGGAATTATCCGTCCAGCGTTCTCCGCTGTACAGGCTGCTCCGTCATGCGTAAGCCCTGAAGGCCGCCTAGCGTGTAAGCCCTCGCCGGAGAACGGCACTTTCAGCATAAATTTCGGACCGCGAGTAACAGAACGTATCATCATCTGACACATGTCCCTGAGCAATCTGGTGGATCTAACACTATAAATAGACCCCTTGGGTCGTCATTTTACACGGTTCAGACATTCTGACAACTTTGAGAGCTGAGACTTCACTTCTCTCTTTACTTTCTCTCACTAGAAGTCATCCGGCTAGCACTTATACGCTTTGCGGACGACAGATTGATTAAGCCACCCCACAAGTTCTTACACTTGTGTACCGGGTCTGCAGGGATTATTTCCCGAGGGTAAAAATCAATCGGCAACACTCCGCCCTCCTAAAAGCTAGATCACTTCTGGTCTCTTGTTGACATACTAAGCCTTACCTCATAAGGAAATAGGTGTTAACAACAACAAATGCTACATAAAGAAATTCTGTTTCTATCTGAAAATATATGCAAAAAAAATTTATCATATGTATTAGCACACGCCTGTAAGTAAGTATATGTAAGTCAGAGAATCAAGGATATAGTTTTAACTTACACTATCAAAGATACGGCTTGTCTGCTGCAATAGACCAACTAAAGAATGATTTAAAAGATTACGTTTTCCAGCAGGATAGAAACCTTTCTTCGACGCAACAATTGTCATTGGCTTCCCCCCGGAAACTCGTACCTTCATATATATAAGTAAGCATCCACACAATTAATCTCAATTCTAAGAGTTTACATATACTAGCAGCACAATGTGAACATGAGCGGTCCATAGATTTAAATAGCATGTAAAGAATAGTGCTTCATAATGCTCACATCTATTTGGAAGTAATCATTTTCCGTTTTATCTTCAAGGAACGGACGAGTGGATCTCCGAATATCTGTAAAACCAATACACAATCCATAAATCCTGGAACACATTTAACAAGGTCGATAATACTCACTCCAAACAAGACACACACTTCGAGTTCTTGGATGAGGGATCAAACATACGACTTTATATTAGCAAGTATATTACTCCGTATATGATTGAAATTTGAGAAGTCATCAAAGGTAGAAATAAAGTGTATCTATTCTTGCTAAGAGAAATAAAAGCAAGTATATATAATGTAATTGATAGGTTTCAATAATCATCTTTTTGTTACAACTAGTTTTGAAAACAGCTTCGACGTTTATCAAGCAACTTAAACATAAAACAGCCTCTACATACATAATTTATAGTTTCTTGAGCCTCATGCGATACTTTGTATATAAAATAAGTAAACTGCAATTAGCACAAGATGTTAAAGTTTAACTTATATCTACGAGAAAACTTACTAGTAATATGAATTTGATGTGACTGATATATAATATGTGTAAAAAGAAATGATGAATCATAATCATCATAATATCAATGATAACAATACTCAAGCCTATCAGCTTATGCAACGTTAGTGTAATTTAGAAGGTTAACTACATGTGGATGACAATTAAAATTGAAACTGTAAATACATATCTATTTTTTTTTAATAACCTTCAGAAAAATACTAATAATGTTAACATTGTTGATGTGATTCTCTAATTTAATGAGTTCATGTTCGAGTAATTTAAGCCAAGCTCGAAACCTTAGCCTAAAAATTTGTCGAGTCGCACTGCTAACAGTCGGAAAAGTAAAGTCAAGTTTAAGCAGGAGGAGTACATACATTGAATCGGAGCGGCGAGGTGAGAGAATGAAAAGAAATCGTAAAACTGTCCGAGCTTCGGCGGCGGATAAATCTCCCCCGCGGAATCACCTTTCTCCGAGAACTCGTTTGCGATCGAGACATTTGTCGTCGGAGACTTCGCTTCACCGTTCAATTTCTCCTTCGATGAGTTAGAGGAGCCGCCGAACGCGGTGGTGCAGGCGACGATGTCCAGTAACCGACGTACGTGTGCGACAGCGGTAGATTCCGTGTAATCCTCTGTCAAAAATGAAATAAAAATTCAGTTTTAGGTGAATGTTTATTTAGACCCCTGATGTTATGGCTATTGGCAAGATGAACCCGAAATATTTTTGGGGAGAAAGCTATTACCTTCAACGACGGTTAGATGACATGGTTTGAGTGAAACGATTTCAACTGTATCTTTTAACCTTGGGCCTCGTACCTGTCAGCATTCGTCGTTAGTAAGGCTGTTTGTAACGGTGCAAAGTGACACCGTCACTCACACATGTGGCAACAAAAAAATGCCAATTTTTGTTGTAATGGAGTGTCACTTTGTGGCGTTACTTTGGTGTGAGTTAGAAAGTGACATCAAAAGAAACTTTGTATCACTTGTTTATTTTTTATTTTTATTAATTTAAAAATATTATTTTTACCCTCTTTTAATACGTAACTCAATTATATTTTAACACATCATCACAATACTCCTAACTAACACCAAAAAGAAACGACACCACTACTCCATCCAAAAAAGAAACGTCATACTCAGCAAAAAAGTGCAAAAAGGCAAGTGACACCACAAAGAAACGTCACAACCGTTACAAATAGTCTAATAGTCAGTTTATCATGATTTTATAAAAACGGTACTCCGTATTATGTAATTTAATTACTCCGTATATATTTTAAATACTATTATTATTATATTATTATTGTTATTATTATTATTATTAATTATTATTATTATTATTTATAATTAATAATTATTAAAGTGTTGTTATTAATATAATATAATATAATACTGTAATAATAATAATAATAATAATAATAATAATAATAATAATAATAATAATAATAAATAAAATCATTATTATTATTAAAACATTAATAACAAAATCATTGACTAATTACGGAGTATTATTATCAAATTAAATTAAATTAATTATATAATCATTATTACCAGTTGAAGTACTGAACAGTATTGATGTCACGAAAGTAATGGTGGTCCAAACCATACTAATTTTAGCAGTTATTAAATTGTATCTTTTTATGCTTATTAATGAAATTGTTTTGCTTTTTTTTTTTAAAAAAAAAAAAAATTGTCTCTTTTCACTACATGGAGTTATGTAACATGAAAGACATGCAACGCAATAGCTATAGCCTATAGCTAATAGCTAATACTACGTATTAATTAAAAAAAAAAAAAAGCTATTACGGAGTATTAATTAATTAATAATTGATGAAAAATTGATTAATTTTATTTTGAAAAATGCTAAACGTAGCCCTTAAGGTTACGTTTAAGCATACCATAAATAATATAATTCCCTATTTATAACTCAAACCTGCCATGAATAATATTGATACCAAATTTATATAAAGAAAGTCAATATTAAAAAAGAAATATTAATACTTTGTAATTAATTAAGATGAGTTACAAACCTAATTATGGTATGTTTAAACGTAACTCTAAGGGCTACGTTTAGCATTGTCATTTTATTTTAGCAAAACACAAAACTTCATTAACAAGGACAACTCATCAAAAAAAGATAAAAGCCAAATAGAAGATGAAAATTTAGTTGATAAATAATAATTACGATCATTATTGTCCTATTAACTTTGCTATAATGAATAACAAGTTGAAAAAGAAGATAACTGTGTCACTGTTGCACAAAATTGACTATTAAAATTTTATAGAAGTTTTACTAGCATTCTAATTCTAAAGAGTATGTATATAATATGTAATACGTAACGATTATTAATTATTAATATTATAACCTAATTTTCATGGTTCGTGGTTCTTTACGTGGGATTGGTCGAGGGAATTAACCGGTAGACTACATGGGGAACTTACAAATTTAGAAAACAAGGTATCTTCAAATGAATCATTGGGTTCGGGTGTCGGGTCATGGCGTTTCAAACCAAGTGGGAAGGAGTTATATGTTTCGGGATCTATATCAAAGGCAATTGACGAACACTACCTAGTCGAGAATACTCCCGGTTTTGAAACCCTCCAAAATAAACTTGTGCCGCAAAAAATCGGCATATTTATTTGGCGGGTCTTGAGGTCAAGAATCCCGGTTAGAGTAGAACTTGAGAAGCGGGGTGTCGAGATCGATTCAACGTTATGTCCAATGTGTGGTAGCATGCCGGAAACCGTGGGGCATGTTATTGTTGATTGTTCACATGCAAAAGATATTTGGGAAGGCATTTTTAAATGGTGGGGTGCATCAACGCCGAGGAACAAAACCATCGCAAATTCATTTCTAGGTTCCAGTATACGTGGACTATCGGGTATTTACAAGGATATATGGCAAGTAATTGAATGGGTTACGGGGTATCTAATTTGGAAGAATCGAAATCTTAAAGTCTTTAAGAATGATAATTGGGCAGCGCCAAAAGTGGTGAGTGAAATTCAAGTCAAAACGTTTGAGTGGATTAATACTCGATCGAGACTTAAGCCTATTGATTGGCACCAATGGCTACTCCACCCTAACACGTTATCTTTCCCGTATGTAAATAATCGGGACCCGGGTTGAAGGAGCCTTGTATACTCTAATTATAAGTCTTGTTGTATCATTGTAAATATAGGTTCTTGTGTAAATTCGAGCCATAGTGTCGCGTGAGCAATGCCTATGCTCACCATTTTGTAATTTTTAGTTTTATTAATAAAAGTTGCTTTTCAAAAAAAAAAAAAAAACCTAATTTTCATGAGAATAAAAAAAATGTTAAACTTAATATACCTCATGTGACAAAGAGTAGTTCGTCACGTGGCATGTCTCGACATGTACTGCTAACAGCTTTCGGACATCCAATAGTTTGTCCGTAGATATTCCCTGAACTCAGCCGAATCAAGGAAGTCACAAAGTTAGCTTTTTCCAAAATAAGAAATAGTAGCAAATATTACGAGCTCCTCTTGTGTTTTATTAAAGAAAAATTGAATTCAATATTCATTGTAGGTACTTTTTCTAACGGTTGAAATTGAATATTTATTATGGGTACTTTTTTTAACGGATGAAATATATAAAATGATTAGTAAGAAGCTACAACAAATTACAACTTCATATCTCAAGAGTTCCAACTAGTACATTTAATCAAAAAAAAAAAAAAAAAAAAAAAAAAAAAAAAAAAAACACACACAAATGAATAGAATCAAAATTATAATATAACATTTTTTAACAATGTTTATTTTAGAATATTCAAACATTTAAGATGTAATATAAAACTAATCAAATGCGCACACGCGCATATGTGTTATTCGCAGCGCATCAAAGGCGTACTTAATAAATCAAGCATAAACGCATAACAATAAAGCGCAAATGTGCTACTTTGAGAACATTATAAATAGCGAAGTATGGATCTCATTTTTGGGGATTCTGTTACGGAAGAATAAGCTCATACATCAAAGATATGAGATTAATTGTACTTTTCGAAGTAGTGATTGAGTGATCACACGGATCGTTACTAACGAGATGTGGTGATTTTACATTCCGGGATGATCTTGGAATGATTATCATAATATCATTAAAACGCAATAACAATCTCAAAATCTTTTCCACACAAACTGTGTTTAAATCTATACGAATGAAATAGATTCGATCAAATATCACAATTAACTATAATTTTGAATATTTACTAACAGATAATGCTACAAATATAATTATGTATAAGGGTTTTGTACGGCATGTGTGTAATAGTTCTACACGTTCGCAAACTCGAAAATAAATTTAATCTTTGTAGTCAAACACGACTTACACATGCATATAAGGCATGATTCACCCTCCTACAATTGATTGCATTAAACTAGATATTATTTTTTTTTTTTTTTTTTTTTAACAGCAAAAGAATTATATATATAAACAAGCTAGCTAGAAGCCAGAAAAAATTATATATATAAACTAGATATTTCTAACTAGTACTCACTCGTTAGATAATATTTTATATCCGGTTAAAGTTTTCTTAATATGCTATTTTGCATAAATTATTAATCTATATATCATTAGTAATGTAGATACTTACAGTAAGATAAAAGTGCAATAAGTTATAATAAAAATCACCCACCTGTGTCTAATGGAAAGCATCATGTATTTCAACTCAATGGCTTGTTAACATGTCGCACTAATTTGATTATTACATCGATTTAATGACGTACCTTAAGTGTAACTCCGCACTCGTCAGACGTTTCTATTGCAATTTCTACGACCGTCGGCAGTGCTGCTAAAATAAAAAACTAAGTGTCACTCTTTCAATGTTTGTAAATTAGTAATAATAAGGTTGCTCGAAATGAAATGTCATTTTAACATTCGTTATCAAGCATATGTCGTTAGAAGCATATGTCATTTTTCTCTCCTCAAACATCATTTGGGCTAAACATGACAAATGCACTAAAAGAGTAGTCAAAATAAAGTTTGTTAAAGTATTAAATATCGTATTAATTAATTTTTGAACAGCTAATTTCATTTTAGAATAAATAGAAATAAATATAAATATTTTAATATTAAACAAAATTACATCTGCATAATAACCATATGCGTGAAACGGCCATAAATTGAGACAAGCACACGAAGATTGTGATAATTTTTAAAACTAAAAAACAACTTTTAAACCGTTAAACTACTACTACGATTTAAGGTTTCAAAAGTTTATCATAGATACGGAATGTATAATAAGAGAGCGTAGTACTTTAGAAATCAGAGCTCGTCAGCATATACTATGTAGATGAAAATAAAAAATCAAAATTTATTTTAAAATAAGTAATCTTCTTTCATAGTACACCGAACATTTGAATTAAAAATACTCAACCTTTTATTACAACATCCGTCCAAAATTTGTTGATTACATTCGTAATGCAAGTTAGTCTAAATCGTTAATTAGTAAGTCGTTGAACACACTATACAACATAAGGTGAATGTGAATGATTAAAGTACGTACAACTTTAGTATACGAAACAATACTAATTCAGTCGATATGTTAGTTAACTTACAAACTTATACTGAATTGGAGGCTGCATGAGACAAATTCAATCTCTTTACAACAATTCAAATCAATATTATCTTCTCAAAATAATGTTGTTTATTCAAAGTGCAAAAGTTTTAAATGACAAATAAAGACGCCTACTAAGTTTACGTACCTTTCTCTTCCTTCTTCTTCTTTTCGCCTTTTGTCTTATGAGGTTTTCCTTTGCTAGATTTTGGAGCCATATAATTAATCAAAATTCAATTCTCAACAGGAATTATTATTATATCAATGATACAGTAAACTTAAAACTTTAACTCGTAATTCGTAAATATTTAATCAAATGAAATTGAAACAGAGTAACTAAAATCGAGTATGAATTCTAAATTAAAATAAAGAATCTGGAAACTAAAAAATGGAAGTATGAAGGAATTGAATTGAAGGTATAGAGGGTTAAGGTTTATTTTTGTTTTTAGAAAAAAAATGGAAGAGGTAAAAGGAAGGGATGATAGGTAGATAGGATAAGGTAACGAGACAGGTAGTTTAACTTGCGTTTGTGTGTGTGTAGAAATTGGAAGATTTTGTAGGTACGTTTGATTGAACGTAATGGGGGTAACTGGATATATGGATGGCAATTTTAGACCGTTCGTCTAATCTCCTTTTTGTCTTTAGCTTCTCACTACAAAATATTATACCTTCACATGAACCACAAAAAAACTCTCGAGAACAATTCAGGCAGTTGATGAGTGTCTGTATCCTGAAGGGTGTTGACACTTTAACTAATTATCCCATATCAATTTTGTAAGACGTAGTGGTGGTATTAATGTGGTAAGGTGATGATGTTTTTTTTTAGAGGATGTTAGTGATGTGGCAAAGATTTGGTAAAAAGAGTACTAAGTAACGTCAAGGTGTTGGTGTATTTGGTGGTGATCTGATTTTACAGGTTCGACTCCCATGAGTTGCAAAAAAAAAAAAAAAAAAAAAAAAAAAAAATTTTGAGGTTACTTGCTCATTTTATGGGCTTCTAAAGTTTCGAACGTATTGCGTTCCACCTCACTTGAGAGTTTCACCGTGCGTCGCCTGTATAGATTCGCCATGGGAGTTTCCTCCTGATGGGAGGTAAAACTGTAATGTTCGTCCCAGAAAATGATCGGGTGGGTGGGGTTCCGACATCACGTTTGGACCCATCAGTGACTCATAACCGTCGTTAAATATAGGGGAAGTTGTGGGAAAGGATGATGAGAGAGTATTGAGTAATGTGTAAAATTATGATTGAAAGTTTAGTATAAAATGTGTTAAGAAGATATTAGAAACACAAAATATGGCCTAACACGGTTGTGTCTAGCTCGTGATGCTATCGGGCACGCCACCAAAATGTGCCTTCAACACGCTCTATTACTAGCGTGTTGGGCATGCTCCTTCCACAAAATACCCAAGAACGCCGCATTGCAAATGGTCTAAACTTGTGAGGTTGTGTTTACGTGTTGCTGCGGGTTTTTTTTCGTTGATGTACTTGTTATCGTTGTAAATAATCATAAGTCAAAAGTCATTTGAATAAAAAATCTTGTAAACAATGATAACTTGTTTTACTATACATTATGATAACCTTTTAGTATCACTTTATATGAATTGGAAATTATAAATTTTGAATTGGCTCTATAAATTGGTGAGACGGTCGTGTATTTGAGTAATATAATATATAACTCTATTGTGCTTTAAAAGTGAATAAAATGGGAAAAGTCGCGTTCTACGCATGATTGCAGTCTTGGATTTGAAATTGGTGCAAAAATTGACCAAAGTGTGTGAAAAAGATCAAAAAAACTGCAAAGTGCTGAAAACTTACCAAGAACGACGTTCCTTACCATGGGAACGACGTTCCAAATGCCAGAACGACGTTTCAAATAAAGGAACGATGTTCCACCTGCAGAAAATGACGTTTCAGGTCTGAAGAACGACGTTCCAATACAAAGGAAATGAGAAAAAATGGAACAGAGCATTTAGATGCCGAATTGGGAACGACGTTCCTTATAAAGGAACGGAGTTCCACTTCATGTACAGAAGAATGACGTTCCTGCAAATGGAACGGCGTTCCTACTCATCGGGCACCAGGAACGACGTTCCGGATAGTGGAACGGCGTTTCACCTGGGTTTTCTGGGCAGAATTTTAAGTGGAGTATAAATGGAAAGAGATGAGGTTTTTCAAAGTGTGACAACCCTCATTTTTCCATTCTTGAAAAGACTAAATTACCCATATGGTTTCTTTGCATGTTTACCTGAGTATTCATTATTAGGGTTGTTGTCCGGACTAGTTAATATACGAATTAATTACAACGTTGACCGAATAATAATTTTTAGTCAACACCTCTTGTTAATTTAAGTTATATTTATGATATATTAGGTTATATTATTAAATGTGACTCAATATTATTAATTAAAATAACTATAGTAAATAACGATTAGTAAAAATATTTGTGGCACAATTATAGAATGTAAAACTATAATGTAAAACTATAAGTTAATTAAATAATTAATTAATGTAATTATTTAATTAAATCAAAGTATTGATATTATTATTATAAATCGGATAAATAAATAAATAAAGGAAGTATTACATTTATTTTAAATTCTAGAATCTTCCATTTAAAATATAAGATAATTGTAAATAAATATTTCTAGAATATTCTAAATAATATATAAGGATAAGATTTGTATTAAAAATATAAAAAATTAATTTTTTATTAAAAAATCGGCCTACCTTTTTATATATGGAAATAATATATTTTTTATTTTATTTTATTTAATTAAATAACTTATTCTCTAAGTAACTCACACTCTATAAATAAAACTCCAAACCCATCATTTTTTTTGTAAAAATTCTGGAAATTCTCTCAAAGCTTCGTAATATTATTAAGGTCCTTTTCATAATTTTCTTATGTTTTATTTCGTTTTAATTAATTTTCTTTCAATTATTACAGCTGATATACCTTTTAAATTGTAATAAATCAAAAATTAACTTTATAATTATATTGGATCTGATGAAAAATCATAATATTAATATTCTAAGATGAAACATATTTTTATATATTATTTAGATCATTAGAATAATTATTTTTGTATATAAAGTTTTCGGTTTATAAATATATGTATATAAAAATCGAAATTAAATCATCCAAACACTTAAAAATAGTAAAAGTAATTTTTACAGAATGTAATAGGTTTATAATATTTATTAGAGTCAAAAATCTAATTTATATATCATTATATGTATTTATTCTTTATTTATTTATGTACCGGTTGATTATATAAACATAAAACGAATAAAAATTTTAAAAAATATTAAGAACAGTAAATTTTATAAAAACTATTTGAAACAGTGATAGAACATGTAAAAATAATTGTTGGAGTTTTTGGAGTATTATTTATAATTAAATATGAATTATATATTATATAAACGTAAAAACTATTCAAAATTCGTAATAAATAATTATAACAGTAAATAAAGTATATATATAATTTTTTATGAGTTTATCAAACTTAGATAAACCTGTAAAAAATATATATCTAATTATTTGGGTCGAATTAGTATTTATTCCATAATTAAACTCTTATATTGTATAAACCGAGAATAAAAGAAAGGATAAATACAAAATAAATATAAAAATAATATAAATTATTTATATAATTTTTTTTTGCAGATTTAAACACTAAAAGGAATATATAAAACTTATAAACATAATTATTGGATGATTAAATAAATAAAAAAACAAAATTAGGGAATATATATCTATTTTCGGAATGTATATAATGTATATAAAATATATATCAACTAATTATATTATTTATAAAAATAAAAAAACTGTAAATAAACATTTTATTAATAATTATATATTTACCTAAATATATAAAGAATGTCTTACATAATTATTAATGTTACTTAACTATTAATATACATGCATTTTTTAATAAAATAAATAACATATATTATATTATTATATACTATATTATTCATTAATATTATTTAACATATAATGACATAACATAATAATAAATAAAACCTATATACACTTATACTATCAATGTATAATATAAGGTAATTGAATTATTAATACGATAACAAATAAAATAAACAAATTAATAACATATCGACGTGTCGTACTCCTATACGTACGTAACAAGTAATCTAACTAAGTGTTGTATTCCTATACACACACAACTAGTGAATACCATAATCATACCGATAAATGTACAACTTATACAAACTTCACCGCTACTTACGGTCGTAAGTGAATGATGTCTAGGTTGCCATTATGGGATAAGGTTATGGATCTCGAATGTCATGACATAGTTTCTGATCAAGATTCCTGGCCCTCGGTTACATCTAGTCATTCCGAACTTATTTAATAGCATCGAGGTTTGGGCAAGGTTATATAAACATCAATGTGATTATAGTAGGCATGCAAACACTTATTAATTAACTCTTGTGTTTACTTAGTATTTTCATTGTCATTTGGACAATTTCTAATCAAACTTATATATCTCTAGGTTGAGATCTCAATTGCATTTCTTGCTTCTATTTCCGTTTGTGGGTATTCTTCTTCATGCTATTCTAAGGTGAACTTCATAACCCCGCTTTTACATACTTTATTGAATTTAATAAATCTTGGGGTAAGACACATGCTTATTTTAAATGATTTACAATTTAGACACAAGTGTCTAAACTTTTTGATATGCAACTTCATGAGACTTTTGTTGACTTGTATTCTTACATGCAAATCCCCACCATGATATCGTTAATTGCTGAAATTAGAATGTGGCAAGCTTAATTATTGTGAATAGGCCTATTGAGAGCGACGTCTCTACCCATTGAACGATCGTCAAGGGGGTACATAATAATGATTACCGACACACGCGTAGTGTCAGGGGTTTTAGTGTTTAGCTCGATATTATAACTCATGGCATATTGATTACTTTTGATATTTTAAACTAAATCTTGTGGTCTAAAATCTCTATTTCAATTATTAAACATATGTTGTTCACTCAACCATTGTGTTGATTTTTAAGCATGTTTTGTCTCATGTAACTATTAGCCTATGTGCCGATGATGATTGATATATGTGTGTTGCCTTGCATTGGAGTTTTGCATATTTCATTTTATTAAACTTCTGACATTTACTTTTGGATTATAATGTAAACTTCATTTTTATTCCGCTGCAATACTATTTATGTTGTTATAAAACGTCTCATATAGAGTCGTTCTCTTTATATACTTGTGTTTTAGTATTGAAAGGTCACATTTACCCCCGGCCCTATTTGGGGGTGTGACAGATTGGTATCAGAGCCAGATTGTTATAGAGAACCAGGATTGCATTTTATGTGTGCCTTATGTGTTAGTTAAGGTGCCCTAACGATCTTTAGGTCTATAACCTTTCCTGGCTTAGTTTAAGTGCCTTTTCTTATTTGTCTATATTCTTGCATTTATTTTAAGTGTCTTTACTTGTTCATATTCCCGTCTTAGTTTTTAGTGCTTCCTTACTATATGTTTCTTTATATCTTGCCCTTATATCTTTCCTTAGCATCCCTCTTAATATCCTGCTTCCTTTCCTAAGAATGTCATTTACGAATTCTGAATTTCACGACATTTTCCATGTCACCTATTACGGTCATTATTGTTATAATACATACTGTGGTGCATTGGTTTGCGAACCAGAAAATGTCCTTCTAGACTCATGAAGATTCTCTTCGTGCAATCTTTATTGCGTTGGGAAACGCTTTAGGTTATGAACTCTTTAAACGGCAATTAAGTTTTAAGTTCTTAGGAAGTTTTCTAATAGATAAAATTTTGTAGTTTAAATCACGTGTCCTGACCTTATTGAGTGATTTTGAAGTGGAAATATGAATTAGTGAAATATAATGACGCCTGTCCAACGTGATTATATTATGGTAATTCATAAAGAAATTCCAATATCATGACATATGGAATAGAAAGTGAATCAAATAAAAATTCTCAAACCATTCATTCGAAAATCTCAATGTTATTAACATGAAGGGTAATCATCATCTGATTTGTAGATATACGAAGAGCTCATTTCAACCAAACTATCTATTTCATACCCATGGATAGTGTAACAATCCCTCATATACCATAAACATTGCAAAACTTTGCATTCTTTCTTTCTTAAACAACATATCTCCTTATCTTTGACGCTTAATTATCACTCTTAATCACTACCGTATCCTCGCTGGAAGGAAGGATGCATATTCTTAAGCAATCTGAAGTGACACCCCCGAAATTTCCTCGAAGCATGCCACTTTTTATCTGTAATTACGTTCCTGGTTTAGATTTTCATGAACCCATTAGAAAACCCATTGAAGATAAGCGACAATCACTCGCAAGGATTTAATTTGAATTATCAAGTGTCGATTCTTATAAACACCACACACCTAAGTATTCACCTACTACACCATTATATACTCCTGATACACCACCACCATCACCTGATCATGACTCTTTGACTAAAGACGCTGCTTACCATGGTAGAACCTTCCAACGGGTATCTTTTGATTACCATATAAATCAAAAGAATTCCATCATACTCTAGCGTATCTACATTTCGGGCCAATAAAGGGCGTAGTGTATATATATATATATATATATATATATATATATATATATATATATATATATATATATATATATATCCCCCACGATATTGAAAAACATGTGATCCCTCACACGCACCATATGATCAAAGGTAGCATTGATATGATTATCATTACGTTACTTAATGTCAAACATTGCGTAATTTGTTGTACCTAAACAATAAGTCGTGACCTTTGAATCGTTAACCGTTTTCCTAAAAAATCTTACAATTTCGCCTCGGTGTTAAAAGCATGTTAGTTGTATCTTTAAATGATCATATAGTAATGGTTCTAACAATAGGCAAGTGACTCCATGTCTATACATCGCCCTTACTTATTGTGGAAATTCATACCATCCCGACAATAATCACAGATTTAGCGAGAACTTGATAAATTGATGATCATCACATAGTCGAAAGTCACTGCATTAGCGTGTCTTCATACCTGTCTATGTGAACATCAGATTATTCATGCTCAAGTTATTATGAAATCTTTGTGAATGACGGACTCAATCCATGATTATATAATAAGGGCACTTAGAGCTAGCCTTCCGACTCCAATATTAGTCATGACCTGTTTGCATTTCAAAGTCAACAGGGGATTAATTTCACGTTCTCATACTTTACCATTCATATCTCACTTGACAACAACAGCGTCACACGTGAACATTTTGAATTCCAAGAAACTTATAATAGTCATCAACTACATTTAAATTCAATAGTTTTCATTACCTCGTAACATTGTTGCTTAAATATCACCCGAAATTTTCAAAAATCATTCACTCGATCTTCATCAATCTTTTTCCAACTCGTAACCTCCAAAATATGAAAATTATGTTTACCAAAATTTTACACACACCATTTTACTGTGCGATCCTCTCGAAATTTTATAAAATAAATTTATTTACTGCCATTCGTGCAAATTTTATAAATCGTATATATTTATATAATAAAGTAAACCTTACTTATTTTGACTAGTACATATCAAATTATACCTTCACTTTTACAAATCAATTCTTTTACATTTGAATTCAAAAGTTATTTAACTTAAAATAGTACACGTTACACATAACTCCAGTTTTACTAAGAACTTCGTTTCATTATTATTGTCACATCAAAATGTCTCAAACTTTTTTAAAAATTACTTTGACTTATTATATAAAATTTTTCATAATACTCCACACTATGATTGGACCACATTTCTTCTTATTCGTCGTGCAAGAACAAAACATACCTCTTGCGCTCATCAACTATTCTTTTAGGGTTGGCTGTGGCATAAATGCGGGTGGTGAAATCAGTGTCTAAGCTACGGACAGTGGTCACACATATCCTTAAGGGAGGCACTGTGTGGGAATTTAACCTCAACCGTATTTTAGATTGGTATCGATCCTAACTGTTATTACACTAGCATCATGGATAGAGATTTCACTAAGCTCGTCTGAGAAGTTTCTACTTCCGATATTTCACGGCTAAACCACAACACCCTCGTAAACATCAATTCTATAATTTAATATCTTTTTGGCACCAGAAAGCATTTTTCGGAGATTTCCTCACCTGGTGGAAACAATTCTTTATAGCCAATGATTCACATTTATTCTCATCCGCACTTAGACTCATAAGTGAATGATAGATTGACTCGCCATCTGTGCGAGAACGTCTTTCTCATTAAGAGATCACACCTTTCCGTGCGGTTTCTTATCAGAAATATAATTTATAATCCTCTCTATCCTCTCTAAAGAAGTTACCTTAAACGTTCATGACATTTATGTGGTTACTCTAAACATTTCTTCCTTCGTGGGTTGCAACTAGATGTTATCCTAGTCAAGTTTCGATCTCTGATTCGACATGTAACTGAAATCATGATCATAAAGTTACATTCTACAACGTGCTATCAAAAACTATTTCCAAGGATAAGTTCCATGTATTATAATATGCTGAAAGATATTTTTCATTAATCACTCATACCATCATGAGGGCATTTTAGTAAATATGGCTTGCTTTGCATGTAAGCCTGATTAGTAACTCCTCAGCTGCCATCTCGTTTCGTCTATTCACATTAGATATTTCTTGAAAACCAAAGGAATCATGTCTATGGTTACCTTCCGGAATTTAGAGTTGGTACCATCTCTAACAAACACAAGCCATGCATCAAACTTCATGGCTCTGAATTCCATAAACTCCTATCTGTTTGTGTGCCCTAGTGTTGTGGCAGAAAACGTTCAAGGTTTTAAATAAGTTTAGTAATGTTCATGGCTTTATATTAATTGCCTCTAAAGGGTTGGTTGAGTGGTTTGGTGCTTCGAATCTCCAAATGAGACTCAGGTTCAAACCCCACCAACCTCACTTTGGGGCCTTGCCTTTAAAAAAAAAAATGTTCATGGCACATTTCAGGTATCCAATTTACTGAAATGCTTGTATGACTAAAACATCACCATCCCTTTTAAGGAAATCTAGTCTGATGACACTCATGTTATTCCTTATAATGACCTCTGCATTAATAATAAAATGCACATCATAGAAGAACATGTAGAAGTTATGGATCGTGAAATCAAACGCTTGAAACAGGGCAACATTTCCTATAGTAAAAAAAATTCGTTGGAATTCACGACGAGGCCCCGAGTATACATGGGAACGTGAAGACCAAATGAAACGGAAATATCCCCATCTCTTCTCAAACGGTAATGCATCCGAGAAGTCTACCTAAAACTTCGGGACGAAGTTTCCTTTTACGAGGGGATACTGTGACAACCCTCATTTTTTCATTCTTGAAAAGACTAAATTACCCCTAGGGTTTCTTTGCATGTTTACCTGAGTATTAATTATTAGGGTTGTTATCCGAACTAGTTAATATACGAATTAATTACAACGTTGACCGAATAATAATTTTTAGTCAACACCTCTTGTTAATTTAAGTTATATTTATGATATACTTAGGTTATATTATTAAATGTGACTCAATATTATTAATTAAAATAATTATTGTAAATAACGAATAGTAAAATATTTGTGACACAATTATAAAATGTAAAACTATAATGTAAAACTATAAGTTAATTAAATAATTAATTAATGTAATTATTTAATTAAATCAAAGTATTGATATTATTATTGTTATAAATCGGATGAATAAATAAATAAATAAAGTATTACATTTATTTTAAATTCTAGAATATTCCATTTGAAAGATAAGATAATTGTAAATAAATATTTCTAGAATATTGTAAATAATATATAAGGATAAGATTTGTATTAAAAATATAAAAAATTAATTTTTTATTAAAAATTTCAGCCTACCCTTTTTATACATGGAAATAATATATTTTTTTATTTTATTTTAATTGATTAAACAACTTATTCTCCAAGTAACTCACACTCTATAAATAAAGCCCCAAACTCATCATTTTTCTTTGTAAAAATTCTGGAAATTCTCTCAAAGCTTCATAATATTATTAAGGTACTTTTCATAATTTTCTTTTATTTTATTTCATTTTAATTAATTTTCTTTCAATTATTACAGCCGATATACCTTTTAAATTGTAATAAATTGAAAATTAACTTTATAATTATATTGGATCTGATGAAAATTCATAATATTAATATTCTAAGATGAAACATATTTTTATATATTATTTAGATCATTAGAATAATTATTGTTGTATATAAAGTTTTCAGTTTATAAATATATGTATATAAAAATCGTAATTAAATCATCCAAACACTTAAAAATAGTAAAAGTAATTTTTACAGAATGTAATAGGTTTATAATAATTATTAGAGTCAAAAATATAATTTATATATCATTATATGTATTTATTCTTTATTTATTTATGTACCGATTGATTATATAAACATAAAATGAATAAAAATTTTAAAAAATATTAAGAACAATACGAATTTTATAAAGACTATTTGAAATAGTGTTAGAACATGTAAAAATAATTTTTGGAGTTTTTGGACTATTATGTATAATTAAATACGAATTATATATTATATAAACATAAAAACTATTCAAAATTCATAATAAATAATTATAACAGTAAATAAAATATATATAAAAATTTTCTGAGTTTATAAAACTTAGATAAACCTGTAAAAAATATAAATCTAGTCTTTTGGGTCGAATTAGTATTTATTCCATAATTAAACTCTTATATTGTATAAACCGAGAATAAATGAAAGGATAAATACAAAATAAATATAAAAATAAGATAAATTATTTATATAAAATTTTTTTGCAAATTTAAACACTAAAAAGAATATATAAAACTTATAAACATGATTAATGGATGACTAAATAAATTAAAAACAAAATTAGGGAATATATATCTATTTTCGGAATGTATATAATGTATATAAAATATATATCAACTAATTATATTATTTCTAAAAATAAAAAAACTATAAATAAACATTTTATTAATAATTATATATTTACCTAAATATATAAAGAATGTCTTACATAATTATTAATGTTACTTAACTATTAATATACATGCATTTTTTAATAAAATAAATAACATATATTATTATATACTATATTATTCAATAATATTATTTAACATATAATGACATAACATAATAATAAATAAAACCTATATACACTTATACTATCATTGTATAACATAAGATAATTGAATTATTAATCTGATAACAAATAAAATAAACAAATTAATAACATATCGATGTGTCGTATTCCTATACGTACGTAACAAGTAATCTAACTTAGTGTTGTATTCCTATACACACACAAATAGTGAATACTATAATCATACTGATAAATGTACAACTTATACAAACTTCACCGCTATTTACGGTCGTAAGTGAATGATGTCTAGGTTGCCATTGTGGGATAAGGTTGTGGATCTCGAATGTCATGACATAGTTTCTGATCAAGAGTCCTGGCCCCCGGTTACATCTGGTCATTCTGGACTTATTTGATAGCATCGAGGTTTGGGTAAGGTTGTAAAAACATAAATGTGATTATAGTAGGCATGCAAACACTTGTTAATTAACTCTTGTGTTTACTTAGGATTTTCAATGTCATTTGGACAATTTTTGATCAAACTTATATATCTCTAGGTTGAGATCTCGATTGCATTTCTTGCTTCTATTTCCGTTTGTAGATATTCTTCTTCATGCTATTCTAAGGTGAACTTCATATCCCCGCTTTTACATACTTTATTGAATTTAATAAATCTTGGGGTGAGACTGTGACGACCCGGAAATTTTCGAACAAACTTAAAACTAACCTTTTTATGGTTTCGACACGATGAGCAAAGTCTATTTAGTTGGGTCTCAAAATTTTGAACTATTCAATTGACCATCGACTGTTCTCGTGAAATGCCCCGTCCTAATCTATCTGGACGAAGTCTTCAATAGTTGGTCCCATTGCGAGGTTCTGACCTCTATATGCCATAAACGACTCCATGTAATATGAGCAAATGCACAGCGGAAGATTTCTTTCATACCTGAGAATAAACATGCTTTAAAGTGTCAACCAAAAGGTTGGTGAGTTCATAAGTTTATCATAAACAATAAAAATTCAACATTTTGATAGACCACAAGATTGAAATGCTGCATGGTACAAATGGGCCCGAATCCTATACCCACCTGTAATGAACATGCTATATCTTTTAAATACAGTACATATTTCTCGTGTACGAAACCATTTTCATAAATCATAGTAACCGTACACATATCTTGTGCATAAAAATAAATACACATAACCTGTGTATAAAATCATTCTCTCGATATATAACATTCACATCAACTTGTGGCAATTATCATGTCCACATAATTTAATGGTGGCAATTATCATGTCCACATAATTCAATGGTGGCAATTATCATGTCCACATAATTCAATGGTGGCAATTATCATGTCCACATAATTCAATAATAATCCGCAGAACTTCTGTCTCCATAATAATTCATTTGAGGAATGTTTTGCTTGTGTCTATCTCGTCAAACATTTATAAAAGCATTTCATGTATTCGCAGTTCAAAATATATTTCAAAAGCATTTAATAAAGCAGTTATAAAAACAGCGCATGTATTCTCAGTCCCAAAAATGTAAAGAGTAAAAGGGAATCAAATGAACTCACCCTACAATATTTTGTAGTAAAAATATTCATACGACAAAACTGAACAATGCAGGGTTGGCCTCGGATTCACGAACCTATATCATTCATATATGTATTAACACGTATTCTTGTAATCGAGCAATATTTATATTATTATTAGTGATAATTCATATATATATATATATATATATATATATATATATATATATATATATATATATATATATATATATATATATATATATATATATATATATAGTAGATTAATAAATTCCATTATATTTATTTTGTATATCAAAATATTAATTTTGTTATGTTATATGCATTAAATATATATATATATATATATATATATATATATATATATATATATATATATATATATATATATATATATATCATTTGTTTGTTAATGAAGATGGTAATTATAATATTATTAAAATAATATTAAGTACGATTATATTACTTAAGATTTCTAAGAAAAGTAATATTGTTAATAATTCTGTTAGTGATAATAATAATGATATTAATGATAATAACTATAAAAATATTAATTTTATTGTAAATGATAGTTATGATAATGATTTTAGTAATTGCATAGTAATAATACTCATGATAATATAAATAATAATACTTATAATCATATTAATGGTAATAATAATAAAAATATTAAAATTAATATTAATGATGATAATAATATTTATAGTTATGTTAATAATACTCATTTTAATGATAATATTATGAAATCTTCATTATTATAGTATTACTAATAATTAACTTATAATAATAATAATAACTATATTGATAATGATAATCATGTTAATAATAATAATTGTAATACTAATACTAACACTTATAGTAATGATAATAACAATTGTAAATATGATTATAACACTAGTATTTAATGATAGTAATAATAAATTGTAGTATAATAGTTATAATAATACTTATCTTAACAATAATAATAATATTATTCATTTTTTGTAAAAATAATGTTTACTACTTAAATTGGTAATGATAATTAACTAATAATAATTTTTAATACTATCAATAATAACAACAATAATAATAATCAGATTAATAATATCAATAATAATAATAATAATAATAATAATAATAATAATAATAATAATAATAATAATAATAATAATAATAATAATAATAAAAATAAATAATTTAACTACCTTAGTGAAATAGCTCAATAAAAAGAAAACTGCCATCCACCAGGCTCGAACCAGTGACCTCTCGTTCATCCAAAACACCCTCAAACCATCAAGCTGGGTCTGTTTTCATGATTTATATTACACCCAAATTATATCTAACCCGTTTTCAGTAACCATGTACGATCAACTTCTTGGGCCAATTACAAACACTGCCCAACAGACAACCTAATATAGATCTTGGCCCAATACCTAAACTAAAAGTATTTCAACCCAGTCTTAAGTTGATCCAACATCAATATCTTAAGCCCAATTATCTGGGTTTCGGCCCAAGCAACTTTACGGCAAAAAAAAAAAAATATATATATATAAAGAGTAATTGTTTGCTGGCTCGTTTCTTATTAAAGATAATTGATTAACATGGAGTCCCAACAACACTATAATCCTATTTAATTGTTACCACTCCAACTGTATATGTCCCACGTATATTAATCCACCTATATGTCCCAGCGTGTTCTTCACCTCTATTAATCCAAATGAATAGAAAATATAAAATAAATAAATAAATACCACCGAAAGATTTAAGTGGGTGTTTGCAATCGTGGCCTACCCGTTTTCTTTACTCTCTTTTTCTTTTAATTAAAACGTAACTTGGTAGTAGCATTCACACTCAAAGGAGTATACAGCATTTAATGTTGCCATCCTATGTTGTCCCTCTCCCACTTTTCTTTTAAATCATAAAAGCCACTACCACCCAATCCATTCTCTCTTGTTTCTTTACGGTGTATAACAACAACAAAAGAAAAGAAATGATAACAGAAATAATAGCGAACTGCAGTTGGTTATGGGTTTAAATCGGCTGGAAACAGAAAAATAATTTAGCGGCGAGCAGTAGTAGTGACTTGGGATGTGGTGGTTGTTTATAACAGTTTACAAAGAGGAAGAAAAAGACTCGATGGTGGTTGTTATGGCGGTAAACAGAAGGTATGTAATTGTATGTATCTAGTATGTATGTGTATGTATTTATATATAGAGAGAGAAAAATGATTCCATGTTGTGAAGGTGGTGAGATCAAAGTGGTTTTATTGTGGTTTGTGATTCCCATTGTTGGTGATAGTGGAGGTCACGGTGGTGATGGAAGGTTGTGGTTTCATTTTAGAAACCGGAAGCATGTGAGGCTTTAACTACGATGGTAATGGTGATGATTGGTGTTGGATAGTTGTTTTGTGGTGTTCTTTGAATATATAAAACCGAGGTGGGTTGTTGTCGAAAGTGGGTGGCGGGTTTGTGGTGATTACATGGTGGTGCTTAGTTTGAATTCGATTGGAACCCAGGGATCATGCAGCAAAAACAATTGAAATGTGTTTTGATTTCCTTGAGATTGTATAGTCAACAATTTAAAGATTATGGTGATTAATGAAGATGATGATCAAAGGTGGTGGTGAATGAAAATCTATAACTCTCATCCTTTTTATGCTTTGTATATGTGATTATATATATAGTGAGCAAGAGAATAAGAATCACATTAAGTGAATGTGTGGCATCGACAGAGATATTAGAACCAGGAAGAAGAAAACAAAGGAAGTATAAAGTAGATACTGATCTTCAACAGATTTTGTTCATATTACCCCAGTGATTGACAAATAATTCAAGAAAATAACTAAAGTGAAAGGGATTGGAAACAGAATTGTACAATATATGGTACAGATATTTGACAAGTTAGACAGGAAACAAAACAAATACTGTTTTGATTGCTACGTGAAACTGATTCTGATTCTAAATTAGTATATATATAATATTATATGGAGCTATACTTTCCAGCTAACAGATTAATTTTCAAGTTAGTCGACAGACGTCAATCACAAATAGTAGGAAGACGTGAAACAGATATTAATATCTAAACTGATTTCATTTTTATATGATTTATTATATTTAATATTACTAATTAATAAATAATAAAATACTGGTAATATTATTGTTAATAATACAAATGAAAATAATTTTAATAATAACATAACAATATTAATAATATTAATAAAAATTAATATTAACATTAACATATAATTAATTACTTAGAATGGAACATTATACTTTCTATATATGATATTTATAAATTTACTTTTATTATAATAATTATGTATAGAAATTAGATATATTACTTATTTTAATTTACAATTGTTAATATATAAATGTTATTAACTTCGTTAAAATAAAATGAGTATTTCAACTATTTAATATTTATTTATTTATTTATTTTATTTTTTATACTTCATTTATATATATATATATATATATATATATATATATATATATATATATATATATATATATATATATATATATATATATATATATATATATATATATATATATATATATATATATATATATATATATATATATGTTTTAAATAATAATTATTATGATATCCTATTTTTATTTTTATTAATTTTTAATAACAACAACATATAATACTTTAAATTATATTTCGAATTATTATTTATATATACATACACCCATATCTAATTACAATTAATTGTTCGTGAATCGTCGGGAGCAGTCGAAGGTCAATTGAATATATGAAACAGTTCAAAGTTTTTGAAAACATCAACATTATAGACTTTGCTTATCGTGTCAAAACAATATAAAGATTAAGTTTAAATTTGGTCAGAAATTTTCGGGTCATCACAGTACCTACCCGTTAAATAAATTTCGTCCCGAAATTTGAGTGAGGTGGTAATGGCTAACAATAAAAATGTTTTCATGACGAATATGAGTTGATAAATAGAGTTTTATTACCATAGAGTAATATAGATAAAATAATTCGATTACTCAAAGAATACGAGTGAAGCTATCACAAAAGAGTGAAATGAATAAATGTAGATTTGTCATATCTTTTGACGTAGTCACGGTTGGTTTCCAAAATTTAAGGGATTCGGAGAAAATCTTCGAAATCTAAAAGATTTGATTCTTCGGCGAATAAGGAAATTAAGATCTCTATAATTAAATACGGTGATCTACCTCGATTACTCTGTCTGATATTTCCATTATAAATTAAACTCCTCCGTTCCATTATTCTCACCATTCCTATACTTTCTTTCTTAGTTCATACATCCAAAAGATTTTGAAAATGCTTAATCCAGTTCTAATCCTTGATATTTTTCTAATTATCATTTCTGTCATCCTTCTTTTCAATCTTTCACCAGAAGAATCTGTTTACTTCTACTATTACCTTGGGGTGATACTATTCGTGTCTTTATATTGCTATTCGTATTAATATCCACGGTTTGTAATTTATGTGTGGTTATCAAGCTTTATATTCTCCTTTATATTTCAACGTCCCTGCTTCTATCTGCAATAATCATTGTCATCCACAGTTAATGCTCTCTCTCCCATTTGCTGCGATTTATACCCCTCATTTCTATTTCGGAGATTCATTCTTTTGTTTTCTCTTCCTGACTTTAAATCAAGCGAATAATGGTCCAGAATTCGTAGATATAGGGTTTCGAATGATTATAATGTTCTAAGCAGGAAAGAACGAGATAGCACAATTTGATTTTCAAATTTATCAAAATCACTGAGGATAGAACTATCAAGAATATATTTTATTGATATGTTCAGAAATTAATCAGAATGAAAGAGTTATGTAACATGACACATGATGACGTTATAATCTGTGAATCATCATGTTCCATTTAGAAACTCAGCAATCTTACTGTAATATAATCACGTTGATCAAGTGTCATTATATTATACTAACTCATGCATCAGTTTCCAACATTACTTCAATAACATTCATATTTCACGCTCGAAAGTTTACAGAATATAGAAACTAATAGTTTCTATATGATGTAACACTGATAGCACTAAGAGATTAATAATTTCAGATAAGAATAGTTATGAAAATATCTTCAGAAATATGGAGGATATTTATAATGAAAGATACGATGATATCTTGGAATTTCTAATATCGAAGGATGGTGAAGAAATTTTTTTTCGAAGAGTTTGGAGTTAGAAGCAAGGTATTCGCTAAAGATTTCATCAGAAACAGAATCATCTGAATTCGTTAAGTACAGGTTTAGTCCTTGTAATTTGTCCACAGTCTCCTTTACTGTTTGTTCAATCCGTTTTTTAGTTCCAACTTTTCTCTTTTTCTGAGCTTTGCCAACACACTATTCTTTATCATCAAACTTTTGACTGTTACGGTTGTCTTACTGTTTCTGCTGCCTCATTCAGCTTTTCTGAAAATTTAGAGAACTAAATCGTCGATTGGAGTGTTTTTCAGAAACTTCACATTCAGAGTATGTAAGTCTAGAAGATAGACGTTATATGTGCACATATAACTGTTGGTGTAGACATGCTGCGAGATTTCAAAATACTGATTGCTGATTCCCAGTAATTGGCATGAAAATTCTTGTTACGAGATGCGGATGAGTAATTGATGGGTTTTGATAAATATAATGATTTTTCGGAAAGTCAAAGATCAGTAAAGCTGTTGGTAAGTTTATTGCTAACGTGGTGGAACATAAATGGTTCTCCGGTAACGATGGCGATAGGGCAACGTATATATCAAGGTTATAATAAGGCTGATCCGAATGAAAGTCGAAGTTGATTTGCTGGAGCTGTGACAAAATTGTCTAATTTAGAAAGGGATTGCAATGTTATTCTCGGTGATAACAACGCCAAAGGAGATAGCACAGATACGTGTTAAATGTTTACTCAGGTTCCTAGTATTTTTCAGATGCATAACTATATGTATTAATCCTTCCTTCCGTAGACGAAGTGAGGTTGGTTCATCCTCTCGATTGAGGTGTTTTCAAGAATTACGAAAGGTTTGAACGCAGATTGTAATCGTCAAGATACAAATGAGGTTTAAGATGAAATCAAGTGGCAAACTTGAAGAATTGTTTAGTTTCATATGTTATAATCAATATTTTAATTCATTTTAATTGTCCAATGTTGGTAGTCCCCAGTTGATAGTCCACAGTTAGCAGTTCAATAATTCATATATAGTTTAATATATTATATTTTGAATTAATTAATATGTCTCGTGACCCGTGTACATGTCTCAGACTCGATCACAACTCAAAGTATATATATATATTACTGTAGAATCAACCTCAACCCTGTATAGTGAACTCGATCATTACAGCATATAGAGTGTCTATGGTTATTCCAAATAATATATATAGATGCGTCGATATGATATGTCAAGACCTTGTATACGTGTCCCGATATTTAATGTGCGTAAAAATAAATAACAGAAATTAAATGACGATAAATAAAATTGCGATAATTAAATTGCGATAAACAAACTGCGATAAATAAAATGTAATCAGTTAGCTAGGAACAGTTAGCTGGAACAGTTAGCGTGAATTCTTAACAAAATTTCTCATAGTAAATTTGTTTGTTTTTAACAAATTTTTATTTTTGTCCAATGTTTTCTTCATTATGCCACTTGTTGAATTCTGTTAGGTCAAAATCCAAATATGATATTGAATGAAAATGGTTATTCTGCGATGAACGGATTTGTATATCTGTGGATGTAAGTAGGATAGTAAATGACTGTTGAATCAGATTCGAAGAATGTACAGTATAACTTATTAATGTGAAATCTAAACATTCCTCGGGTATTACCTACCCGTTAAAATATTTTCATCATTAACAGTTTGTACGAAAGAATTTTTAATCACAATCTTTATGAAAACATATATACATATATATTTTCTTCAGATGTAATCATGGATTCATTGAGTTAATATGATATTAAACTCATTTGGTTTACCGTTATAACTAGAATACATAATCTCTAAAACATTTAGAGATTACTTAATCGCCATGAAGAACGAAGATAATCGATGTAGAACGATACGTAGAACGATGATTATACTCGAGGTACAGAATGAGATGTTGAGGCATGGATTGTTGATGGTACTGGTGCTGTTATTGATGGTACTGTTGGTGCCAGTGATGTTGCTGAAGCTGGTACATTTTGCACCATATTCTCCAAATTTATTTTTCGAGCGCTAAGTTTGTTGACTTCTTCTATTATTCCGGGGTGATTGTCGGTTGGAACGAGCGAATGAATAAGGTTTAGAATTTTAGATAGAATATAATCGTGATGAGGTATTCGAGAAATGAGGGTGAAAATGGTGTTTCGGACTGGTTCTCTGATAAGTGCTTCAGATTCATCGCCAAGAGGTAAATTCGGTTGGTTAAAGGGATCGCCTTCTTCGCGTCTCCATTGATTAAGTCGGCTACGAACCCATCAGATGAATTGGGATGGCTGATTGATTAATTCATTCTGGTGACACTGCTTTCGGAGCTGGAGTGGGACTCCATATCGGAATCCGAGGGACTTGAACTAGTTGTGAGTTCCATTTCGTTCGATTGAATGAAGGATTTCTCGATATGAAATGATTTTCGGATATCGAATGATATTCTACTCACATAGAATATCTATATATATAGAACAAAAGATTTCGTAGATTACGGAGGAATTTATGAAATATATCAGGCTTAGTTTATGGTAACAGATACGCTAAGATATGGATTAGCAGATATGCTAAGATATGAATTTTGTCTATACACTATTCATACAATCAATGCAGTAAGATGTGTCTAGACTAAGAATGATAAGCAGGTAATTTTTTTTACAAGAAATGATAAGCAAAACTTTTGACATGCGGACCAGGTTCAAGTCCAGACACATTAATTTAACCTAACAACTACTAGGTCGAAGTCCAGACTTCACTAATGCATCCTAACAACTAACTGTTAGACACACTAATGCAGACTCACTAATGCATCCTAACAACTACTTGTTAGACACACTAATGCAGAGTCACTAATGCATCCTAACAGCTACCTGTTAGACACACTAATGCAGACCTGATTCGCTAAGACCACCGCTCTGATACCAACTGAAATGCCCCGTCCTAATCCATATGGACGAAGTCTTCAACAGTTGGTCCCATTGCGAGGTTCTGACCTCTATATGCCATAAACGACTCCATGTAATATGAGCAAATGCACAGTGAAAGATTTCTTTCATACCTGAGAATAAACATGCTTTAAAGTTGTAGTGACCCGAACTTTTCCATGTTTATATATATATTAAATGAAATTATTATTTACATGATTAAGTGTTTCCAACATGTTAGGCAATCAAACTTGTTAAGACTTGATTAATTGAAATAGGTTTCATATAGACAATTGACCACCCAAGTTGACCGGTGATTCACGAACGTTAAAAACTTGTAAAAACTATATGATGACATATATATGGATATATATATAGTTAACATGATATTATGATAAGTAAAAATATCATTAAGTATATTAACAATGAACTACATATGTAAAAATAAGACTACTAACTTAATGATTTTGAAACGAGACATATATGTAACGATTATCGTTGTAACGACATTTAAATGTATATATATCATATTAAGATATATTAATATATCATAATATCATGATAATATAATAATTTAACATCTCATTAGATATAATAAACATTGAGTTAACAACATTTAACAAGATCGTTAACTTAAAGGTTTCAAATCAACATTTACATGTAACGACTAACGATGACTTAACGACTCAGTTAAAATGTATATACATGTAGTGTTTTAATATGTATTCATACACTTTTGAAAGACTTAAAGACACTTATCAAAATACTTCTACTTAACAAAAATGCTTACAATTACATCCTCGTTCAGTTTCATCAACAATTCTACTCGTATGCACTCGTATTCGTACTCGTACAATACACGGCTTTTAGATGTATGTGCTATTGGTATATACACTCCAATTATCAGCTCTTAGCAGCCCATGTGAGTCACCTAACACATTTGGGAACCATCATTTGGCAACTAGCATGAAATATCTCATAAAATAACAAAAATATGAGTAATCATTCATGACTTATTTACATGAAAACAAAATTACATATCCTTTATATCTAATCCATACACCAACGACCAAAAACACCTACAAACACTTTCATTCTTCAATTTTATTCATCTAATTGATCTCTCTCAAGTTCTATCTTCAAGTTCTAAGTGTTCTTCATAAATTCTACAAGTTCTAGTTTCATAAAATCAAGAATACTTCCAAGTTTGCTAGCTTACTTCCAATATTGTAGAGTGATCATCCAACCGCAAGAAATCTTTCTTATTTACATTAAGATATCTTTCTAATACAAGGTAATACTCATATTCAAACTTTAATTCAATTTCTATAACTATAACAATCTTATTTCGAGTGGAAATCTTACTTGAACTTGTTTTCGTGTCATGATTCTACTTCAAGAACTTTCAAGCCATCCAAGATCCTTTGAAGCTAGATCCATTTGTCTCTTTTCTAGTAGGTTTATCCACAAAACTTGAGGTAGTAATGATGTTCATAACATCATTCAATTCATACATATAAAGCTATCTTATTCGAAGGTTTAAACTAGAAATCACTAGAACATAGTTTAGTTAATTCTAAACTTGTTCGCAAACAAAAGTTAATCCTTCTAACTTGACTTTTAAAATCAACTAAACAAAAGTTCTATATCTATATGATATGCTAACTTAATGATTTAAAACCTGGAAACACGAAAAACACCGTAAAACCGGACATACGCCGTCGTAGTAACACCGCGGGCTGTTTTGGGTTTGATAATTAAAAACTATGATAAACTTTGATTTAAAAGTTGTTCTTCTGGGAAAATGATTTTTCTTATGAACATGAAACTATATCCAAAAATCATGGTTAAAATCAAAGTGAAAGTATGTTTTTCAAAATGGTCATCAAGACGTCGTTCTTTCGACTGAAATGACTACCTCTTACAAAAATGACTTGTAACTTATATTTCCAACTATAAACCTATACTTTTTCTATTTAGATTTATAAAATAGAGTTCAATATGAAACCATAGCAATTTGATTCACTCAAAACGGATTTAAAATGAAGAAGTTATGGGTAAAACAAGATTGGATATTTTTTGATTTTTGTAGCTACGGGAAATATTAACAATTCTATACAAATCATATCCTAGCTAACTTATATTGTATTATACATGTATTCTAATATATTATGTAATCTTGAGATACCATAGACACGTATGCAAATGTTTTGACATATCATATCGACCCATGTATATATATTATTTGGAACAACCATAGACACTCTATATGCAGTAATGTTGGAGTTAGCTATACAGGGTTGAGGTTGATTCCAAAAATATATATACTTTGAGTTGTGATCTAGCCTGAGACGTGTATACACTGGGTCGTGGATTGATTCAAGATAATATATATCGATTTATTTCTGTACATCTAACTGTGGACAACTAGTTGTAGGTTACTAATGAGGACAGCTGACTTAATAAACTTAAAACATCAAAATGTATTAAAAGTGTTGTAAATATATTTTGAACATACTTTGATATATATGTACATATTTGTTATAGGTTCGTGAATCGACCAGTGGCCAAGTCTTACTTCCCGACGAAGTAAAAATATGTGAAAGTGAGTTATAGTCTCACTTTTAAAATCTAATATTTTGGGATGAGAATACATGCAGTTTTATAAATGTTTTACGAAATAGACACAAGTAATTGAAACTACATTATATGGGTGAATGATCGAAACCGAATATGCCCCTTTTGCTTGGTAGCCTAAGAATTAGTAAACCGATCTACTAATTGACGTGAATCCTAAAGATAGATCTATTGGGTCTAACGAACCCCATCCAAAGTACCGGATGCTTTAGTACTTCGAATTCGTTTTTATCATGTCCGAAGGATTTCCCGGAATGATAGGGGATATTCTTATATGCATCTTGTTAATGTCAGTTACCAGGTGTTCACCATATGAATGAATTTTATCTCTATGTATGGGATGTATATTGAAATGTGAAATCTTGTGGTCTATTATTATGATTTGATAATATATAGGTTAAACCTATAACTCACCAACATTTTTGTTGACGTTTTAAGCATGTTTATTCTCAGGTGATTATTAAGAGCTTCCGCTGTTGCATACTAAAATAAGGACAAGATTTGGAGTCCATGCTTGTATGATATTATGTAAAAACTGCATTCAAGAAACTTATTTTTGATGTAATATATTCTTATTGTAAACCATTATGTAATGGTCGTGTGTAAAAGGTATATTTTAGATTATCATTATTTAATAATCTACGTAATGCTTTTTAAACCTTTATCGATAAAATAAAGGTTATGGTTGTTTTAAAAATAAATGCAGTCATTGAAAAACGTCTCATATAGAGGTCAAAACCTCGCGACGAAATCAATTAATATGGAACGTTTATAATCAATATGAATGGGACATTTCAGTTGGTATCAGAGCGTTGGTCTTAGAGAACTAGAAAATTTGCATTAGTGTGTCTTATCGAGTTTGTTAGGATGCATTAGTGAGTCTGGACTTCGACCGTATTTTCTTTAAAAAGAATTGCTTAACATTTTTGTTGGAAACTATATATTATTAACATGTAAATATTATGTGATATATTAACCTCTTAACATATTTGATATTGTGTGATAGATGTCTACCTCTAGCACAAATCTCATTGACTCACCTAATAATAACGAAGAGTCGAATATATATTGGCAAGATTCACAAGTTCCCGAAGAACCGGAAGAAGAGGAAACGGAACCGGAAGAAGAGGAACCGGAAGAAGAGGAACCAGAAGAAGAGGAACCGGAAGAAGAAGAGGTTCTGGAGGGGGGAATAGTAGGAACCACAGAAAACCGGTCAAATAAAAGAAAATCCTCAACCAATGGACCAAAGTTAATAATGGTCAATGGTGTTTCCGCTAAGGAAGCAAAATATTGGGAAAATTACCAATTTTCCGATGAATCGGATCCTGATGAGGATTCCGATGATGTTATAGATTTGATGACCCAGGAATTTCTGACCAAATTTAAACTTAATCTTTATATAATTTCGACACGATAAGCAAAGTCTGTAATGTTGAGTCTCAAAAAGCTTGAACTGTTCCATGTATATATTTACCCTTCGACTATTCTCGACGATTCATGAACAATTTGTTGTATATGTAAATATAAATAAGAGTACATAAAAAGTTGAGATAATAAAATATAATCTAATCATTTGAATTGAATTGAATATTTAAAATAACACATAAAATAATTAAGTTGTTATTCAAATGAATATATGCATATATACTATAATATATAATAAATATTCAAGATATATTATCATAGAATATATTATCAATATGGCATAAATAATAATATATAATAGTAATATATTTAATTTAATTACAAGTATAAACATAATTGTTATATCTTATTATTATTATTATTATTATTATCTACATTATTATTGTTATTAATATTAACATCTGTAATATTAATATTATTTTTTTTCGATATAAGATATTTAGATTTGTATGTAGTATACATATAAATTGTTATTTTTTTATGCAACTTATGATTATTATCATTTATGTTATTATTATTTTTATTAATATCATTATCATTATTAATATTAATATAAATAAATATTATTGTCCTTGTTATTTATATTATTATTAATGATATTAAAAGTATTATTATTATTAATATATTTATTAAAAATAAATTATATATATAATTACACAGTTATATCAAAGGTTTGTTATCCATCTTTTCCACTTTATCTTTTTTTTTTATGTTCTTTCCCCTTACCCGTGAGCAGGTATTGTCGACTCCCAATAATACCACAAACAAATGACCTCTATTATTTACAAACGTTTAGATATCGATGTGTACCACTGCAAACCGAATTAAGGGAAGATTAAACTGAATTGAAGATTACAGCTGATATTATTTATTTATTTTTTTTCTCTTCTTTCTGTGTACGCTTAATTTTTTTTTTCTCTTAATTCAATTTCGAATCAGTTTCCAAAAACTAATAATGCAGTTACCTTAGGAATCTTCCATTCAAACTATCTCCAAAATCGCAGGTTCTAATTCATTCTAACGAGCAAGAATTGTCAAGTCAAAGTTTCAGTTTCAAAAGTCAAATAATTTTTCTTGGATCAAATTCACGATCGTGTTGTTGTTTCCGATTAATTTGATGATTCCTTAAGTTTATATACAAGATTTGAGTACTAGTTCATGTAGAAATTTCGGTGTAAAACGTTACCCAACTCATAAATAATTTTTTTTTAATATTAGCGACGACAGCAGCAGCTTATGCTGTTCTTTTTATTTTTATTTTTTTTATTTTGTGTTTGATTAATTGGAATAATTATTTCAAGCGTAAACATCTGTTTATAAAAATTTAAAAAAAACAATCGAACTTTTAATTGTTATGATTAAATTGGTGGTGACGTGTGTTTTTGTGGAAGAAGAAGGAAGAAGAAGATAACTGTTAGACAGAGTAAAAATAAATTTAAGTTGGGTTAATATCAGGAAAAACATAAATGGAGGAGTGGCGTAAGAGTGCTTGTAAGATAACAGGAGGTTGTGGGTTCGAACCCGGGCTGAGCCGGGTTGAGCTGTTTTTCTTTTTAGAAACCTATCACCATGAGGTAGTTATTTCATTTTTATTTACTTATTTTCTTTATTATTATTATTAATATTAAATATTAATATTATTATTATCTTTGTTATTAATTATTGTTATCATTATGTTATTTATTGTTATTAATATCTTATTTGTCATTATGAGTTAGATTATTATCATTACTAAGTGTTATTATCATTTATAATAAAAATGATTGTAAGGATTATAAATATGTACATATTGATTATAAATACAAATATGAAAATGGGTAAAACTATGACCAAGTCACGATCTAAATAAGATATTATTATTATTATTATTATTATTATTATTATTATTATTATTATTATTATTATTATTATTATTATTATTATAATTATTATTATTATTATTATTATTATTATTATTATTACTACTACTAAGCTTATAATCATCATTGGTATTATTAATATTGTTATTATTATTTATTATTGATTATTGATTATTGATGTTGTTAGGTAATTATTATTAGTTATCAATATTAATAATAAGATTATTAGTAAAGTATCACTAATATAAGTATTATTATTATCATTATCATTATCATTAGTATAAGTATTATAATTACAATTAGAATTATTATTATTATTATTATTATTATTATTATTATTATTATTATTATTATTATTATTATTATTATTATTATTATTATTATTATTATTATTATTATTATTATTATTGTTTTTAATATGAACCAGATTATTGTAAGTATCATATTTATTATACCATTAATTGTATCATTATCTTAAATTGGATTAGCAGTAAAATTAATATTGTTACAAGTACTATTATTAATATCATTGTTATATTCACTAATAGGGTTATTATTAACATATGTATATTATTAATGTTATTAACATTATTTATTTTTACTAATATTAACTTAGTATAATAGAACTACTGTTTTGATAAACAAATTAACTACATACATAAATATATATATTTAACACATATAACATAACTAAATGTAATATTTTCTATATATATATATATATATATATATATATATATATATATATATATATATATATATATATATACAAAATGAACATATAAAACATATATATATATATATATATATATATATATATATATATATATATATATGTATATATATATATATATATGTATATATATATATATATGTATATATATATATATATATGTATATATATATATATATGTATATATATATATATATGTATATATATATATATGTATATATATATATATACACTATTAACATAAAAATGATATAACTAATACATTTATATATATGTGATCAATTACAACTATAAATATTAATAAATATACAAATGATATAGGTTCGTGAATCCGAGGCCAACCCTGCATTGTTCAATATTGTCATATATATTTTTACTACAAAATATATTAGGTGAGTTCATTTGTTCCCTTTTTACTCATTACATTTTTGGGCTGAGAATACATGCAAATGTTTTAGTAACTGTTTTACAATATTTATATGCGTGAGTTTCATTACTCCCTTTATATATATATTTTTGGACTGAGAATGCATGCGCTTTTATAAATGTTTTACGAAATAGACACAAGTAATCGAAACTACATTATATGGTTGAATGATCAAAATCGAATATGCCCCTTTTTATTAAGTCTGGTAATCTAAGAATTAGGGAACAGACACCCTAATTGACACGAACTCTAAAGGTACATCTATCGGGCCCAAAAAGCCTCATCCAAAGTACCGGATGCTTTAGTACTTCGAAATTTATATCATGTAAGAAGGAGGATCCCGGAATGATGGGGATATTCTAATATACATATTGTGAATGTCGGTTACCAGGTGTTCAATCCACATGAATGATATTTTTGTATCTATGTATGGGACGTTTGTTTATGAGAAATGGAGATATGAAATCTTGTGGTCTATTAAAATTATGAAATGATTATTTATGATAAACTAATGAACTCACCAACCTTTTGGTTGACACTTTAAAGCATGTTTATTCTCAGGTATGAAAGAAATCTTTCGATGTGCATTTGCTCACTTTAAAGATATTATTTGGAGTCATTCATGGCATATTTCAAAAGACGTTGCATTCGAGTCGTTGAGTTCATGAAGATTATCATTAAGTTAATTATAGTTAGATATATTATGAAATGGTATGTCTGTCGTCAACTTTCGATGTAATGAAAGATTGTCTTTTCAAAAACGAATGCAATGTTTGTAAAATATATCATATAGAGGTCAAGTACCTTGCGATGTAATCAACTATTGTGAATCGTTTATAATCGATATGGACTTCGTTCGGATGGATTAGGACGGGTCGCTTCAGTTGGTATCAGAGCGGTGGTCTTAGCGAACCAGGTCTTGCATTAGTATGTCTAACTGATAGTTATTTAGATGCGTTAGTGAGTCTGGACTTCGACCGTGTCTGCATGTCAAAAGTTTTGCTTATCATTTCGTGTCAAAAATTACCTGCTTATCAATCTTAGGGAATCAGTTGCTTATCATTCTTAGTCTAGACACATCGTACTGCAATGATTGCATGAATAGTGTATAGACAAAATTCATATCTTAGCGTATCTGCTAATTCATATCTTAGCGTATCTGTTATTGTTACCTTTGCCTGATAGATTCCGTAGATTCCTCTGTAAATTTATGAGATTTTAGTATTTTATATGCATATGTAAATTATGTATTGTAGGATACTAATCTACATCCTATAATCTATTTCTTATCGAAATTCCTTCATCTGATCATACGAGATGAATCCCATAACCAGTTCGAATCCCTCAGATTTTGATAGCTATTCCAATAGTTATTCCGACAGCTATTCCAACATGGATATTCACCTAAGCTCTGAAGGCGGAGTCACCAGAATAAATCAATCAATCAGCCATTCCCAATTCACCTGATGGGTTCGTAGTCGACTTAATAAATGGAGACGTGAAGAAGGCGATCCTTTCCGTCAACTAAATTCACCATTTGGCGAAGAGCCTGAAGCACTTACCGGCAAAATCATTCGAAACACCATTTTCACACTCATTTCCCGAATATCTCGCCAGGATTACATACTATCTCAAATTCAAAACCTTATTCATCCACTTGTTCCGACTGACAATCATCCCAGAATAATAGAAGAAGTCAACGAACTTCGTGCTCGAGAAATAAATTTGGAGAATATGGTGCAAAATTTACCAGCTTCAGCAACATCATCGGTACCAACGGTACCATTAGCGACAGCACCAGTATCATCAACAATCCATGCCTCAACATCTCATTATGTACCTCGAGTATAACCATCTTTCTACGAATCGTTCTAGATCAATTATCTTCATTCGACATAGCGATTATGTAATCTCTAATCTTTTAGAGATTATATATCCTAGTTTTGATGGTAAACCAAATGAGTTTAATACAAAATTAACTCATTAAATCCATGATTACATCTGAAGAAAATATATATGTATATATGTTTTCATAAAGATTGTAATTAAAAATTCTTTTGTACAAACTGTTAATGGTGAAAATATTTTTAACGGGTAGCTAATACCCGAGGAATATTTAAGATTTCACATTAATAAGTTACACTGTACATTCTTCAAATCTGATTCAGCATTCATTTACTATCCTATTTACATCTACAAAGATACGAATCCGTTCACCGCAGAATAACCATATTCATTCAATTTCATATTTGGATTTTGACCTATCAGAATCCAACAAGTGGCATAATGAAGAAAACATTGGAAAAATAAAATTTGTTAGAAACAAACAATTTAACTATGAAAGGAATTTTGTTAAGAATCCACGCTAACTGTTCCTAGCTAACTGTTCCTAGCTAACGGGTTACATTTTATTTATTGCAATTTAATTATCGCAATTTACATTATCGCAATTTACATTCTCGCAATTTACATTCTCACAATTTACATTATCGCAATTTACATTCTCGCAAATTACATTCTCGCAATTTTATTTATTGTCATTTAATTTCTGTATTTATTTTACGCACTTTAAATATCGGGACACGTATACAAGGTTTTGACATATCATATCGACGCATTTATATATATTATTTGGAATAAACATAGACACTCTGTATGCAGCAATGATCGAGTTCTCTATACAGGGTTGAGGTTGATTCTACAATAATATATATAATTTGAGTTGTGATCGAGTCTGAGACATGTACACGGGTCACGATACGTATTAATTAATTCGAATATTATATATTAAACTATATATGAATTATTGGACTATCAACTGTGGACTATCGACTGTGGACTAATAACATTGGACAATTAAAATGAATTAAAATATGGATTATAACATATGAAACTAAATATTCTTCAAGTTTGCCACTTGATTTCATTGTAAACCTCATTTGTATCTTGACAATCACAATCTGCGTTCAAACCTTTCATTATTCTTGAAAACACCACAATCGAGAGGATGAACCAACCGCACTTCATCTACGGAAGAAAAGATTGATACATATAGTTATGCACCTGAAAAACTCTCAGAAACTGAGTAAACATTTAAAACGTAGCTATGCTAATTTCTTAGTGTTATTAGTACCCAAAATAACTTTACAATTCTTTTCCAAATTAGCCAATTTCGTCACAGCTTCAGCAAGTCAACTTCGACTTCTCAGTAGAATTAACTTTATTATAACCTCGATATATAAGTTTGCCTTTCGTCATCGTTATCAGGAAACCGTTTATATTCCATCGCACTAATAGTAAACTTACCAGCAACTTCATTGATCTTTGACTTTTCGAAAAATCATTAACTTTGTTGAAACCTATTCATATACTCATTCGCATCTTGTAACGAGAACAGCCATACCAATTACCGAGAATCAGCAATCAGTATTTCGAATCTCGTAGCCTTTCTACATCAACAGTTATATGTATAACATTTATCTTTTAGAATTATGGTCTTTTATTCTGAAATTTTGAACAGCACTCAGTCTACAAATCAATACTCTGAATATTGAAAATGCTGAATGAAGTAGCAGAAACTGTAGACAACCGTAAACGACCTTAATCATCAGAAGTTTAATGATAAAGAATTGTATATTGGCAAAGCTCAGAAAAAGTTTGAAACTGAAAAACTGATTGAGCAAACTACGAAGGAGTCTCTGAACAAATCACAAGGACTAAATTTGTACATTAAGAATCCTGATGATTCTGTTTCTGATGAAATCTTTAGTGAATACCTTGCTTCTGACTCCAAACTCTTGCGGACAAATTTTCTTCACCATCTTTCGATATTAGAAATTCCAAGATATCATCATATCTTTCATTATAAATATCCTCCATATTTCTGAAGATCTTTTCATAACTATTCTTATCTGAACTCATTAATCTCTTCGAGCTATCAGTGTTACATCATATAGAAATTGTTAGTTTCTATATTCTGTAAACTTTCAAGCTTAAAATATGAATGTTTTTGAAGTAGTGTTGGAAATTTATGCATGAGTTAGTATAATATAATGACACTTGATCAACGTGATTATATTACAGTAAGTCGTACAGAGTTTCTAATGGAACGTGATGATTCACAGATTATAATGCCATCATGTGCCATGTTACACGACTCTTATATTCTATCTAATCTCCAAACATATCAAGAATATTTCTTCATGATTGTTTTATCTTTTCTCTTGAATTCTGGTAATATGACTAATCAAGATCGTACTATTGCGATTCTTTATTAAAAACACTAGTTATGTTCATCCCGATATTCATATCTACGAATTCTGAACCATTATTCGCTTGATTTAAAGTCGGGAAGAGAAAACAAGAACATTAAGCTCCAATATATAAGAAAAAAAATATAAAGCCCAACAACAACACCGAAATTACAAACTGTGGATATCAGTGCGTATAGCAATATAAAGACACGGGAGGATTATAAATACAATAATCCCTAGAGCATAATAGAAATAAACAGATTCTTCAGGTGGGAGTTGGAAAAGAAGAACGATCATTGCAATAGTTAGAATAAGAACAAGGATCAGAACAGGGTTAAGCATTTTCATAAATCTTCTGAATTTGGGAATTGAGTATAGAAGTGGTGAAAACAAATGGAATGGAAAAGGTAGATTTATAAAGGAAATATCAGACGTAGTAATCGGGGTAAATCACCGTATTTAATTAAAGAGATCTTAATTTCCATAAATCCCGAAGAATCAAATCTTTTAGATTCCGAAAATTTTCTTTAAATCCCTTGAATTCCGGAATTCAACCAAAACAATGTCAAAAGTGAAGACGCATCCTATTTTCTAAATTCAAATGTAACTACGCCAAAAGTTAAGACGAAACTTTACTTTCCTATTTCACTCTTTGGTGATAGCTTCATTCGTACTCCTCGAATAATCGAATTATTTTTATCCATATTACTCAATGATGATAAAACTCAATTTATCAACTCATATTCGTCATGAAAACATTTTTATTGTTAGCCATGACCACCTCACTCAAATTTCGGGATGAAATTTCTTTAACGGGTAGGTACTGTGATGACCCGGGAATTTCCGATCAAATTTAAACTTAATCTTTATATAATTTCGACACGATAAGCAAAGTCTGTAATGTTGAGTCTCAAAAAGCTTGAACTGTTCCATGTATATATTTACCCTTCGACTATTCCCGACGATTCACGAACAATTTGTTGTATATGTAAATATAAATAAGAGTACATAAAAAGTTGAGATAATAAAATATAATCTAATCATTTGAATTGATATGAATATTTAAAATAACACATAAAATAATTAAGTTGCTATTCAAATGAATATATGCATATATATTATAATATATAATAAATATTCAAGATATATTATCATAGAATATATTATCAATATTGAAATGTCCCGTTCTTATTGATTAAAAACGTTCCATATTAATTGATTTCGTTGCGAGGTTTTGACCTCTATATGAGACATTTTTCAAAGACTGCATTCATTTTAAAACAAACCATAACCTTTATTTCATCAATAAAGGTTTAAAAAGCTTTACGTAGATTATCAAATAATGATAATCTAAAATATCCTGTTTACACACAACCATTACATAATGGTTTACAATACAAATATGTTACAACAAAATAAGTTTCTTGAATGCATTTTTTACACAATATCATACAAGCATGGACTCCAAATCTCGTCCTTATTTAAGTATGCGACAGCGGAAGCTCTTAATAATCACCTGAGAATAAACATGCTTAAAACGTCAACAAAAATGTTGGTGAGTTATAGGTTTAACCTATATATATCAAATCATAATAATAGACCACAAGATTTCATATTTCAATACACATCCCATACATAGAGATAAAAATCATTCATATGGTGAACACCTGGTAACCGACATTAACAAGATGCATATATAAGAATATCCCCATCATTCCGGGACACCCTTCGGATATGATATAAATTTCGAAGTACTAAAGCATCCGGTACTTTGGATGGGGTTTGTTAGGCCCAATAGATCTATCTTTAGGATTCGCGTCAATTAGGGTGTCTGTTCCCTAATTCTTAGATTACCAGACTTAATAAAAAGGGGCATATTCGATTTCAATAATTCAACCATAGAATGTAGTTTCACGTACTTGTGTCTATTTTGTAAATCATTTATAAAACCTGCATGTATTCTCATCCCAAAAATATTAGATTTTAAAAGTGGGACTATAACTCACTTTCACAGATTTTTACTTCGTCGGGAAGTAAGACTTGGCCACTGGTTGATTCACGAACCTATAACAATATATACATATATATCAAAGTATGTTCAAAATATATTTACAACACTTTTAATATATTTTGATGTTTTAAGTTTATTAAGTCAGCTGTCCTCGTTAGTAACCTACAACTAGTTGTCCACAGTTAGATGTACAGAAATAAATCGATAAATAATATCTTGAATCAATCCACGACCCAGTGTATACGTATCTCAGTATTGATCACAACTCAAACTATATATATTTTGGAATCAACCTCAACCCTGTATAGCTAACTCCAACATTCACATATAGAGTGTCTATGGTTGTTCCGAAATATATATAGATGTGTCGACATGATAGGTCGAAACATTGTATACGTGTCTATGGTATCTCAAGATTACATAATATACAATACAAGTTGATTAAGTTATGGTTGGAATAGATTTGTTACCAATTTTCACGTAGCTAAAATGAGAAAAATTATCCAATCTTGTTTTACCCATAACTTCTTCATTTTAAATCCGTTTTGAGTGAATAAAATTGCTATGGTTTCATATTGAACTCTATTTTATGAATCTAAACAGAAAAAGTATAGGTTTATAGTCGGAAAAATAAGTTACAAGTTGTTTTTGTAAAGGTAGTCATTTCAGTCGAAAGAACGACGTCTAGATGACCATTTTAGAAACCATACTTCCACTTTGAGTTTAACCATAATTTTTGGATATAGTTTCATGTTCATAATAAAAATCATTTTCTCAGAATAACAACTTTTAAATCAAAGTTTATCATAGTTTTTAATTAACTGACCCAAAACAGCCCGCGGTGTTACTACGACGGCGTAAATCCGGTTTTACGGTGTTTTTCATGTTTCCAGGTTTTAAATCATTAAGTTAGCATATCATATAGATATAGAACATGTGTTTAGTTGATTTTAAAAGTCAAGTTAGAAGGATTAACTTTTGTTTGCGAACAAGTTTAGAATTAACTAAACTATGTTCTAGTGATTACAAGTTTAAACCTTCGAATAAGATAGCTTTATATATATGAATTGAATGATGTTATGAACATCATTACTACCTTAAGTTCCTTGGATAAACCTACTGGAAAAGAGAAAAATGGATCTAGCTTCAACGGATCCTTGGATGGCTCGAAGTTCTTGAAGCAGAATCATGACACGAAAACAAGTTTAAGTAAGATCATCACTTGAAATAAGATTGTTATAGTTATAGAAATTGAACCAAAGTTTGAATATGATTATTACCTTGTATTAGAATGATAACCTACTGTAAGAAATAAAGATTTCTTGATGTTGGATGATCACCTTACAAGATTGGAAGTGAGCTAGCAAACTTGAAAGTATTCTTGATTTTATGTAACTAGAACTTGTAGAATATATGAAGAACACTTAGAACTTGAAGATAGAAATTGAGAGAGATCAATTAGATGAAGAAAATTGAAGAATGAAAGTGTTTGTAGGTGTTTTTGGTCGTTGGTGTATGGATTAGATATAAAGGATATGTAATTTTGTTTTCATGTAAATAAGTCATGAATGATTACTCATATTTTTGTAATTTTATGAGATATTTCATGCTAGTTGCCAAATGATGGTTCCCACATGTGTTAGGTGACTCACATGGGCTGCTAAGAGCTGATTATTGGAGTGTATATACCAATAGTACATACATCTAAAAGCTGTGTATTGTACGAGTACGAATACGGGTGCATACGAGTAGAATTGTTGATGAAACTGAACGATGATGTAATTGTAAGCATTTTTGTTAAGTAGAAGTATTTTGATAAGTGTATTGAAGTCTTTCAAAAGTGTATAAATACATATTAAAACACTACATGTATATACATTTTAACTGAGTCGTTAAGTCATCGTTAGTCGTTACATGTAAGTGTTGTTTTGAAACCTTTAGGTTAACGATCTTGTTAAATGTTGTTAACCCAATGTTTATAATATCAAATGAGATTTTAAATTATTATATTATCATGATATTATCATGTATGAATATCTCTTAATATGATATATATATATTAAATGTCTTTACAACGATAATCGTTACATATATGTCTCGTTTAAAAATCATTAAGTTAGTAGTCTTGTTTTTTACATATGTAGTTCATTGTTAATATACTTAATGATATGTTTACTTATCATAGTATCACGTTAACTATATATATATCCATATATATGTCATCATATAGTTTTTACAAGTTTTAACGTTCGTGAATCACCGGTCAACTTGGGTGGTCAATTGTCTATATGAAACATATTTCAATTAATCAAGTCTTAACAAGTTTGATTGCTTAACATGTTGGAAACATTTAATCATGTAAATATCAATCTCAATTAATATATCAAACATGGAAAAGTTCGGGTCACTACAGTACCTACCCGTTAAATAAATTTCGTCCCGAAATTTTAAGCTGTTGAAGGTGTTGACGAATCTTCTGGAAATAGATGCGGGTATTTCTTCTTCATCTGATCTTCATGCTCCCAGGTGAACTCGGGTCCTCTACGAGCATTCCATCGAACCTTAACAATTGGTATCTTGTTTTGCTTAAGTCTTTTAACCTCACGATCCATTATTTCGACGGGTTCTTCGATGAATTGAAGTTTTTCGTTGATTTGGATTTCATCTAACGGAATAGTGAGATCTTCTTTAGCAAAACATTTCTTCAAATTCGAGACGTGGAAAGTGTTATGTACAGCCGCGAGTTATTGAGGTAACTCAAGTCGGTAAGCTACTGGTCCGACACGATCAATAATCTTGAATGGTCCAATATACCTTGGATTTAATTTCCCTCGTTTACCAAATCGAACAAAGCCTTTCCAAGGTGCAACTTTAAGCATGACCATCTCTCCAATTTCAAATTCTATATCTTTTCTTTTAATGTCAGCGTAGCTCTTTTGTCGACTTTGGGTGGTTTTCAACCGTTGTTGAATTTGGATGATCTTCTCGGTAGTTTCTTGTATAATCTCCGGACCCGTAATCTGTCTATCCCCCACTTCACTCCAACAAATCGGAGACCTGCACTTTCTACCATAAAGTGCTTCAAACGGCGCCATCTCAATGCTTGAATGGTAGCTGTTGTTGTAGGAAAATTCTGCTAACGGTAGATGTCGATCCCAACTGTTTCCGAAATCAATAACACATGCTCGTAGCATGTCTTCAAGCGTTTGTATCGTCCTTTCGCTCTGCCCATCAGTTTGTGGATGATAGGCAGTACTCATCTCTAGACGAGTTCCTAATGCTTGCTGCAATGTCTGCCAGAATCTTGAAATAAATCTGCCATCCCTATCAGAGATAATAGAGATTGGTATTCCATGTCTGGAGACGACTTCCTTCAAATACAGTCGTGCTAACTTCTCCATCTTGTCATCTTCTCTTATTGGCAGGAAGTGTGCTGATTTGGTGAGACGATCAACTATTACCCAAATAGTATCAAAACCACTTGCAGTCCTTGGCAATTTAGTGATGAAATCCATGGTAATGTTTTCCCATTTCCATTCTGGGATTTCGGGTTGTTGAAGTAGACCTGATGGTTTCTGATGCTCAGCTTTGACCTTAGAACACGTCAAACATTCTCCTACGTATTTAGCAACATCGGCTTTCATACCCGGCCACCAAAAATGTTTCTTGAGATCCTTGTACATCTTCCCCGTTCCAGGATGTATTGAGTATCTGGTTTTATGAGCTTCTCTAAGTACCATTTCTCTCATATCTCCAAATTTTGGTACCCAAATCCTTTCAGCCCTATACCGGGTTCCGTCTTCCCGAATATTAAGATGCTTCTCCGATCCCTTGGGTATTTCATCCTTTAAATTTCCCTCTTTTAAAACTCCTTGTTGCGCCTCCTTTATTTGAGTAATAAGGTTATTATGAATCATTATATTCATAGATTTTACTCGAATGGGTTCTCTGTCCTTCCTGCTCAAGGCATCGGCTACCACATTTGCCTTTCCCGGGTGGTAACGAATCTCAAAGTCGTAATCATTCAACAATTCAATCCACCTACGCTGCCTCATATTCAGTTGTTTCTGATTAAATATGTGTTGAAGACTTTTGTGGTCTGTATATATAATACTTTTGACCCCATATAAGTAGTGCCTCCAAGTCTTTAATGCAAAAACGACCGCGCCTAGTTCCAAATCATGCGTCGTATAATTTTGTTCGTGAATCTTCAATTGTCTAGACGCATAAGCAATCACCTTCGTTCGTTGCATTAATACACAACCGAGACCTTGCTTTGATGCGTCACAATAAATCACAAAATCATCATTCCCTTCAGGCAATGACAATATAGGTGCCGTAGTTAGCTTTTTTCTTCAATAACTGAAACGCTTTCTCTTGTTAATCATTCCATTCAAATTTCTTCCCTTTATGCGTTAATGCAGTCAAGGGTTTTGCTATTCTGGAAAAGTCTTGGATGAACCTTCTGTAGTAACCAGCTAGTCCTAAAAACTGGCGTATGTGTTTCGAAGTTTTTGGGGTTTCCCACTTTTCAACAGTTTCTATCTTTGCCGGATCCACCTTAATACCTTCTTTGTTCACTATGTGACCGAGGAATTGAACTTCTTCCAACCAAAATGCACACTTTGAAAACATAGCGTACAATTCTTCCTTCCTCAATACTTCTAACACCTTTCTCAAATGTTCACCGTGTTCTTGGTCATTCTTTGAGTAAATAAGTATGTCATCAATGAAAACAATGACAAACTTGTCAAGGTATGGTCCACACACTCGGTTCATAAGGTTCATGAACACAGCTGGTGCATTAGTTAAACCAAACGGCATGACCATAAACTCGTAATGACCGTAACGTGTTCTGAAAGCAGTCTTTGGAATATCATCTTCTTTCACCCGCATTTGATGATACCCGGAACGTAAGTCAATCTTTGAATAAATAGACGAGCCTTGTAGTTGATCAAATAAGTCGTCGATTCTCGGTAGTGGGTAGCGGTTCTTGATGGTAAGTTTGTTCAACTCTCGGTAGTCGATACACAACCTGAATGTACCATCTTTCTTCTTGACAAACAAAACAGGAGCTCCCCACGGTGATGTGCTTGGTCGAATGAAACCACGCTCTAAAAGTTCTTGTAATTGGCTTTGCAGTTCTTTCATCTCGCTGGGTGCGAGTCTGTAAGGAGCACGAGCTATTGGTGCAGCTCCTGGTACAAGATCTATTTGAAATTCAACAGATCGATGTGGGGGTAATCCCGGTAATTCTTTCGGAAATACATCGGGAAATTCTTTTGCAATGGGAACATCATTGATGCTCTTTTCTTCAGTTTGTACTTTCTCGACGTGTGCTAGAATAGCATAGCAACCTTTTCTTATTAGTTTTTGTGCCTTCAAATTACTAATAAGATGTAGCTTCGTGTTGCCCTTTTCTCCGTACACCATTAAGGGTTTTCCTTTTTCTCGTATAATGCGAATTGCATTTTTGTAACAAACGATCTCTGCTTTCACTTCTTTCAACCAGTCCATACCGATTATCACATCAAAACTCCCTAACTCTACTGGTATCAAATCAATCTTAAATGTTTCGCTAACCAGTTTAATTTCTCGATTCCGACATATATTATCTGCTGAAATTAATTTACCATTTGCTAATTCGAGTAAAAATTTACTATCCAAAGGCGTCAATGGACAACTTAATTTAGCACAAAAATCTCTACTCATATAGCTTCTATCCGCACCCGAATCAAATAAAACGTAAGCAGATTTATTGTCAATAAGAAACGTACCCGTAACAAGCTCCGGGTCTTCCTGTGCCTCTGCCGCATTAATATTGAAAACTCTTCCGCGGCCTTGTCCATTCGTGTTCTCCTGGTTCGGGCAATTTCTAATAATGTGGCCCGGTTTTCCACATTTATAACAAACTATATTCGCATAACTTGCTCCGACACTACTTCCTCCGCCATTACTCGTTCCGACACCATTTGTTCCTTTCGTTCTATTAACCCCTGGTCCGTAGACCTCACACTTCACCGCGCTATGACCATTTCTTTTACACTTGTTGCAAAATTTGGTGCAGAACCCCGAGTGATACTTTTCACACCTTTGACATAGCTGCTTCTGATTGTTGTTGTTGTTGCGATTATTATTGTTGTTGGGATGATTGTTGTAGTTGCTGTTGTTGTTGTTGTTGTTGTTGGGCCGTTTGTTGTAGTTGCGATTGATGTTGCGATTGTTGGGATAATTGTTGCGATTATTGTTGTAATTGTTGTTGTTGTTGTTGTATTGGTGATTCTTATCACCGTTTTCCTCCCACTTTCTTTTGACTTGCTTCACATTGGCCTCTTCAGCAGTCTGTTCTTTAATTCTTTCTTCAATCTGGTTCACTAGTTTGTGAGCCATTCTACATGCCTGTTGTATGGAGGCGGGCTCGTGTGAACTTATATCTTCTTGGATTCTTTCCGGTAATCCTTTCACAAACGCGTCGATCTTCTCTTCCTCATCTTCGAACGCTCCCGGACACAATAGGCACAATTCTGTGAATCGTCTTTCGTACGTGGTAATATCAAATCCTTGGGTTCGTAACCCTCTAAGTTCTGTCTTGAGCTTATTGACCTCAGTTCTGGGACGGTACTTCTCGTTCATCAAGTGCTTGAATGCTGACCACGGTAGTGCGTAAGCATCATCTTGTCCCACTTGCTCTAGATAGGTATTCCACCATGTTAACGCAGAACTTGTGAAGGTATGCATAGCGTACTTTACTTTGTCCTCTTCAGTACACTTACTTATGGTAAACACCGATTCGACCTTCTCGGTCCACCGTTTCAATCCGATCGGTCCTTCGGTTCCATCAAATTCCAAAGGTTTGCAGGCAGTGAATTCTTTGTAGGTGCATCCTACACGATTTCCTGTACTGCTAGATCCAAGGTTATTGTTGGTATGTAGCGCAGCCTGTACTGCGGCTATGTTTGAAGCTAGAAAAGTACGGAATTCCTCTTCATTCATATTCACGGTGTGTCGAGTAGTCGGTGCCATTTCCTTCAAAATAGTCAAATGGAACAAGTTAATCATACAGAATATTAAGAGTAGTTAATAGTATTTCGTAGCATAATATGAACTCATTTATAAAAGCTTTTTCTTCATATTAGCGTTTTATAAGTTTAAATTCGGGTAGTACCTACCCGTTAAGTTCATACTTAGTAGCTAATATACAATTCAACTACTACAATTCTATATGAAAAACTGATTATAATAATATTTCGCGTTCAAACTTTTATACAATATTTTACAAACTTACAATACCGCTTATTTTATATAAAGCACGAAATATAGCACACAATAACTTTGATACAAGATAGTTGTGAAGATAATTCTAGCTAGTACACAAGTCGTTCATCAAAGGAAATAAAGACACGTAATTCATACGTCCAGAAACAAGTCATACATTCTGGTTTTACTAGGACTACTTCCCATCCTTGGTCTTGTGGAACATAACCGTTATGGTCGTTGATAAGACAACGTGTTGTAACGTCGTCAAAGGGATGAGGGTTACGTAATGTCCAACAGTCCCGTAACAATCTAAAAACCTCATTTCTTACCCCAATTACCGACTCCATCACTTGTGAGAACGTTTTGTTTAATAGTTGTAGCCCGATGTTCTTGTTCTCACTTTGGTGAGAAGCGAACATTACTAATCCGTAAGCATAACATGCTTCTTTATGTTGCATGTTAGCCGCTTTTTCTAAATCACGAAGTCCAATATTCGGATATTTTGAGTCAAAATAATTTCTTAACCCATTGCGTAAAATAGCATTTGGGTTCCCCGCAATATATGCGTCAAAGTAAACACATCGTAACTTATGGATTTCCCAATGTGATATCCCCCATCTTTCGAACGAAAGCCTTTTATAAACCAAGGCATTCTTGGAACGTTCTTCGAATGTCTTACAAACTGATCTCGCCTTAAATAGTTGTGCCGAAGAATTCTGACAGACTCTAGACAAGATTTCATCAATCATGTCTCCGGGTAGGTCTCTTAAAATATTGGGTTGTCTATCCATTTTGTGTTTTTATACTGTAAAATAGACAAGAGTTAGATTCATAAAAAAAATACTTATTAATACAAGCAATTTTTACATATATCATAAAGCATAAGCACACTATATTACATATATTACACCACACGAATACAACTATCTTATTCCGACTCGCTTGTTTCTTCTTCTTCGGTTTTGGTTCGTTTTGCCAAGTTTCTAGGGATATATGATGTTCCCCTAATACGAGCCGTAATTTTCCACATTGGTTTAGAAAAACCTGGTGGTTTAGAGGTTCCCGGGTCATTGTTACAACTTAAGGACTTCAGGGGTTGACGATACATATAAAGTTCATCGGGGTTGGAATTAGATTTCTCTATTTTTATGCCCTTTCCCTTATTATTTTCTTTTGCCTTTTTAAATTCAGTTGGGGTAATTTCTATAACATCATCGGAATTCTCGTCGGAATCCGATTCATCGGAGAATTGGTAATCCTCCCAATATTTTGCTTCCTTGGCGGAAACACCATTGACCATAATTAACCTTGGTCGGTTGGTTGAGGATTTTCTTTTACTTAACCGTTTTATTATTTCCCCCCACCGGTTCTATTTCTTCATCCGGTTCCGATTCTTCTTCCGGTTCCGATTCTTCTTCCGGTTCCGACTCTTCTTCCGGTTCCTCTTCGGGAACTTGTGAATCAGTCCACGAATCATTCCAATTTACATTTGACTCTTCATTATTATTAGGTGAGTCAATGGGACTTGTTCTAGAGGTAGACATCTATCACATAATATCAAACGCGTTAAGAGATTAATATATCACATAATATTCACATGTTAAAAATATATAGTTTCCAACAAAATTTGTTAAGCAATCATTTTTCAAGTAAACACGGTCGAAGTCCAGACTCACTAATGCATCCTAACAAACTCGATAAGACACACTAATGCAAAATTCTGGTTCTCTAAGACCAACGCTCGGATACCAACTGAAATGTCCCGTTCTTATTGACTAAAAACGTTCCATATTAATTGATTTCGTTGCGAGGTTTTGACCTCTATATGAGACGTTTTTCAAAGACTGCATTCATTTTAAAACAAACCATAACCTTTATTTCATCAATAAAGGTTTAAAAAGCTTTACGTAGATTATCAAATAATGATAATCTAAAATATCCTGTTTACACACAACCATTACATAATGGTTTACAATACAAATATGTTACAACAAAATAAGTTTCTTGAATGCAGTTTTTACACAATATCATACAAGCATGGACTCCAAATCTCGTCCTTATTTAAGTATGCGACAGCGGAAGCTCTTAATAATCACCTGAGAATAAACATGCTTAAAACGTCAACAAAAATGTTGGTGAGTTATAGGTTTAACCTATATATATCAAATCATAATAATAGACCACAAGATTTCATATTTCAATACACATCCCATACATAGAGATAAAAATCATTCATATGGTGAACACCTGGTAACCGACATTAACAAGATGCATATATAAGAATATCCCCATCATTCTGGGACACCCTTCGGATATGATATAAATTTCGAAGTACTAAAGCATCCGGTACTTTGGATGGGGTTTGTTAGGCCCAATAGATCTATCTTTAGGATTCGCGTCAATTAGGGTGTCTGTTCCCTAATTCTTAGATTACCAGACTTAATAAAAAGGGGCATATTCGATTTCAATAATTCAACCATAGAATGTAGTTTCACGTACTTGTGTCTATTTTGTAAATCATTTATAAAACCTGCATGTATTCTCATCCCAAAATTATTAGATTTTAAAAGTGGGACTATAACTCACTTTCACAGATTTTTACTTCGTCGGGAAGTAAGACTTGGCCACTGGTTGATTCACGAACCTATAACAATATATACATATATATCAAAGTATGTTCAAAATATATTTACAACACTTTTAATATATTTTGATGTTTTAAGTTTATTAAGTCAGCTGTCCTCGTTAGTAACCTACAACTAGTTGTCCACAGTTAGATGTACAGAAATAAATCGATAAATAATATCTTGAATCAATCCACGACCCAGTGTATACGTATCTCAGTATTGATCACAACTCAAACTATATATATTTTGGAATCAACCTCAACCCTGTATAGCTAACTCCAACATTCACATATAGAGTGTCTATGGTTGTTCCGAAATATATATAGATGTGTCAACATGATAGGTCGAAACATTGTATACGTGTCTATGGTATCTCAAGATTACATAATATACAATACAAGTTGATTAAGTTATGGTTGGAATAGATTTGTTACCAATTTTCACGTAGCTAAAATGAGAAAAATTATCCAATATTGTTTTACCCATAACTTCTTCATTTTAAATCCGTTTTGAGTGAATCAAATTGCTATGGTTTCATATTGAACTCTATTTTATGAATCTAAACAGAAAAAGTATAGGTTTATAGTCGGAAAAATAAGTTACAAGTTGTTTTTGTAAAGGTAGTCAATTCAGTCGAAAGAACGACGTCTAGATGACCATTTTAGAAACCATACTTCCACTTTGAGTTTAACCATAATTTTTGGATATAGTTTCATGTTCATAATAAAAATCATTTTCTCAGAATAACAACTTTTAAATCAAAGTTTATCATAGTTTTTAATTAACTAACCCAAAACAGCCCGCGATGTTACTACGACAGCGTAAATCCGGTTTTACGGTGTTTTTCGTGTTTCCAGGTTTTAAATTATTAAGTTAGCATATCATATAGATATAGAACATGTGTTTAGTTGATTTTAAAAGTCAAGTTAGAAGGATTAACTTTTGTTTGCGAACAAGTTTAGAATTAACTAAACTATGTTCTAGTGATTACAAGTTTAAACCTTCGAATAAGATAGCTTTATATATATGAATTGAATGATGTTATGAACATCATTACTACCTTAAGTTCCTTGGATAAACCTACTGGAAAAGAGAAAAATGGATCTAGCTTCAACGGATCCTTGGATGGCTCGAAGTTCTTGAAGCAGAATCATGACACGAAAACAAGTTCAAGTAAGATCATCACTTGAAATAAGATTGTTATAGTTATAGAAATTGAACCAAAGTTTGAATATTATTATTACCTTATATTAGAATGATAACCTACTGTAAGAAATAAAGATTTCTTGATGTTGGATGATCACCTTACAAGATTGGAAGTGAGCTAGCAAACTTGAAAGTATTCTTGATTTTATGTAACTAGAACTTGTAGAATATATGAAGAACACTTAGAACTTGAAGATAGAAATTGAGAGAGATCAATTAGATGAAGAAAATTGAAGAATGAAAGTGTTTGTAGGTGTTTTTGGTCTTTGGTGTATGGATTAGATATAAAGGATATGTAATTTTGTTTTCATGTAAATAAGTCATGAATGATTACTCATATTTTTGTAATTTTATGAGATATTTCATGCTAGTTGCCAAATGATGGTTCCCACATGTGTTAGGTGACTCACATGGGCTGCTAAGAGCTGATCATTGGAGTGTATATACCAATAGTACATACATCTAAAAGCTGTGTATTGTACGAGTACGAATACGGGTGCATACGAGTAGAATTGTTGATGAAACTGAACGATGATGTAATTGTAAGCATTTTTGTTAAGTAGAAGTATTTTGATAAGTGTATTGAAGTCTTTCAAAAGTGTATAAATACATATTAAAACACTACATGTATATACATTTTAACTGAGTCGTTAAGTCATCGTTAGTCGTTACATGTAAGTGTTGTTTTGAAACCTTTAGGTTAACGATCTTGTTAAATGTTGTTAACCCAATGTTTATAATATCAAATGAGATTTTAAATTATTATATTATCATGATATTATCATGTATGAATATCTCTTAATATGATATATATACATTAAATGTCTTTACAACGATAATCGTTACATATATGTCTCGTTTAAAAATCATTAAGTTAGTAGTCTTGTTTTTTACATATGTAGTTCATTGTTAATATACTTAATGATATGTTTACTTATCATAGTATCACGTTAACTATATATATATATATATATCCATATATATGTCATCATATAGTTTTTACAAGTTTTAACGTTCGTGAATCACCGGTCAACTTGGGTGGTCAATTGTCTATATGAAACATATTTCAATTAATCAAGTCTTAACAAGTTTAATTGCTTAACATGTTGGAAACATTTAATCATGTAAATATCAATCTCAATTAATATATATAAACATGGAAAAGTTCGGGTCACTACAAATATGACATAAATAATAATATATAATAGTAATATATTTAATTTAATTACAAGTATAAACATAATTGTTATATCTTATTATTATTATTATTATCTATATTATTATTGTTATTAATATTAACATCTGTAATATTAATATTATTTTTTTTCCGATATAAGATATTTAGATTTGTATGTAGTATACATATAAATTGTTATTTTTTTTATGCAACTTATGATTATTATCATTTATGTTATTATTATTTTTATTAATATCATTATCATTATTAATATTAATATAAATAAATATTATTATCCTTGTTATTTATATTATTATTAATGATATTAAAAGTATTATTATTAATATATTTATTAAAAATAAATTATATATATAATTACATAGATATATCCAAGGTTTGTTATCCATCTTTCCCACTTTATCTTTTTTTTTTATGTTCTTTCCCCTTACCCGTGAGCAGGTACTGTCGACTCCCAATAATACCACAAACAAATGACCTCTATTATTTACAAACGTTTAGATATCGATGTGTACCACTGCAAACCGAATTAAGGGAAGACTAAACTGAATTGAAGATTACAGCTGATATTATTTATTTATTTTTTTTTCTCTTCTTTCTGTTTACGCTTAATTTTTTTTTCTCTTAATTTAATTTCGAATCAGTTTCCAAAAACTAATAATGCATTTACCTTAGGAATCTTCCATTCAAACTATCTACAAAATCTCGGGTTCTAATTCATTCTAACGATCAAGAATTGTCGAGTCAAAGTTTCGGTTTCAAAAGTCAAATAATTTTTCTTGGATCAAATTCACGATCGTGTTGTTGTTTCCGATTAATTTGATGATTCTTTAAGTTTATATACAAGATTTGAGTACTAGTTCATGTAGAAATTTCGGTGTAAAACGTTACCCAACTCATAAATCAATTTTTTTTTTAATATTAGCGACGACAGCAGCAGCTTATGCTGTTCTTTTTATTTTTATTTTTTTTATTTTGTGTTTGATTAATTGGAATAATTATTTCAAGCGTAAACATCTGTTTATAAAAATTTAAAAAAAAACAATCGAACTTTTAATTGTTATGATTAAATTGGTGGTGACGTGTGTTTTTGTGGAAGAAGAAGGAAGAAGAAGATAACTGTTAGACAGAGTAAAAATAAATTTAAGTTGGGTTAATATCAGGAAAAACATAAATGGAGGAGTGGCGTAAGAGTGCTTGTAAGATAACAGGAGGTTGTGGGTTCGAACCCGGGCTGAGCTATTTTTTTTTTAGAAACCTATCACCATGAGGTAGTTATTTCATTTTTATTTACTTATTTTCTTTATTATTATTATTATTAATATTAAATACTAATATTATTATTATCTTTGTTATTAATTATTGTTATCATTATGTTATTTATTGTTATTAATATCTTATTTGTCATTATGAGTTAGATTATTATCATTACTAAGTGTTATTATCATTTATAATAAAAATGATTGTAAGGATTATAAATATGTACATATTGATTATAAATACAAATATGAAAATGGGTAAAACTATGACCAAGTCACGATCTAAATAAGATATTATTATTATTATTATTATTATTATTATTATTATTATTATTATTATTATTATTATTATTATTATTATTATTACTAAACTTATAATCATCATTGGTATTATTAATATTGTTATTATTATTTATTATTGATTATTGATTATTGATGTTGTTAGGTAATTATTATTAGTTATCAATATTAATAATAAGATTATTAGTAAAGTATCACTAATATAAGTATTATTATTATCATTATCATTATCATTAGTATAAGTATTATAATTACAATTAGAATTATAATAATAATAATAATTATTATTATTATTATTATTATTATTATTATTATTATTATTATTATTATTATTATTATTATTATTATTATTATTATCATTGTTATTAATATGAACTAGATTATTGTAAGTATCATATTTATTATACCATTAATTGTATCATTATCTTAAATTAGATTAGCAGTAAAATTAATATTGTTACAAGTACTATTATTAATATCATTGTTATATTCACTAATAGGGTTATTATTAACATATGTATATTATTAATGTTATTAACATTATTTATTTTTACTAATATTAACTTAGTATAATAGAACTACTGTTTTGATAAACTAATTAACTACATACATAAATATATATATTTAACACATATAACATAACTAAATGTAATATTTTCTATATATAAAACACACACATATATATATATATATATATATATATATATATATATATATATATATATATATATACAAAATGAACATATAAAACATATATATATATATATATATATATATATACACACACATTATTAACATAAAAAAGATATTACTAATACATTTATATATATGTGTTCAATTACAACTATAAATATTAATAAATATACAAATGATATAGGTTCGTGAATCCGAGGTCAACCCTGCATTGTTCAATATTGTCATATGTATTTTTACTACAAAATACATTAGGTGAGTTCATTTGCTCCCTTTTTACTCATTACATTTTTGGGCTGAGAATACATGCAAATGTTTTAGTAAATGTTTTACAATATTTATATGCGTGAGTTTCATTACTCCCTTTTTATATATATTTTTGGACTGAGAATGCATGCGCTTTTATAAATGTTTTACGAAATAGACACAAGTAATCGAAACTACATTATATTGTTGAATGATCGAAATCGAATATGCCCCTTTTTATTAAGTCTGGTAATCTAAGAATTAGGGAACAGACACCCTAATTGACGCGAAATCTAAAGGTAGATCTATCGGGCCCAACAAGCCCCATCCAAAGTACCGGATGCTTTAGTACTTCGAAATTTATATCATGTCCGAAGGAGGATCCCGGAATGATGGGGATATTCTAATATACATATTGTGAATGTCGGTTATCAGGTGTTCAATCCATATGAATGATATTTTTGTCTCTATGTATAGGACGTTTGTTTATGAGAAATGGAGATATGAAATCTTGTGGTCTATTAAAATTATGAAATAATTATTTATGATAAACTAATAAACTCACCAACCTTTTGGTTGACACTTTAAAGCATGTTTATTCTCAGGTATGAAAGAAATCTTCCGCTGTGCATTTGCTCACTTTAAAGATATTATTTGGAGTCATTCATGGCATATTTCAAAAGACGTTGCATTCGAGTCGTTGAGTTCATGAAGATTATCATTAAGTCATTTATAGTTAGATATATTATGAAATGGTATGTCTTTCGTCAACTTTCGATGTAATGAAAGATTGTCTTTTCAAAAACGAATGTAATGTTTGTAAAATATATCATATAGAGGTCAAGTACCTTGCGATGTAATCAACTATTGTGAATCGTTTATAATCGATATGGACTTCGTCAGATGGATTAGGACGGGTCGCTTCAATAGAAATTACCCCGACCCAATTTAATGAGGCAAAAGAAAATAATAAGGGAAAAGGCATCAAAATAGAGAAATCTGATTCCGACCCCGAAGAACTTTATATGTACCGTCAACACCCGTATTTTCAATATCGTGACAATAACCCGGGAACCTCTAAACCACCAGGTTTTTCTAAACCAATGTGGAAAACAATGACTCGTATTAGAGGAACATCATATATTCCTAGAAAATTAGGAAAACGAACCAAGTCCGAAGAAGAAGAAACCAGCGATTCAGATTAGAGGGTTGTAATCATGTTGTGTATTATATGTATTGTAGTATGCTTATACTTTTATGTTCTATGTAAAAATTGCTTGTATTATTTGTTAATTATCTTTTATGAATCTAATCCTTGTCTATTTTACAGTATAAAAACAAAATGGATGTTAAGGGTAGACAACCGAATATTTTAGAAGACCTACCAGAGGATATGATTGAGGAAATCTTGTCTAGAGTCGGTCAGAATTCATCAGCACATTTAGTTATGGCGAAATTAACTTGTCAAACATTTGAAAGACTTTCCGGAAATGCCTTAGTTTATAAAAGGCTTTCCTTTGATAGGTGGGGTATATCACATTGGGGAGACCGTAAGTTACGCCGTGTTTTCTTTAAAGTATTAAATGCGGGGAACCCAAATGCAATTTTACGCTACGAGTTAAGAACCAATTTTGACTCAACATATCCCAACATAGGATTTCGTGAATTAGAAAGAGCTTCTAACATGAAACATAAAGAAGCATGTTATGCTTACGGGTTAGTGATGTTCCCTTCTTACCAAAGTGAGAAAAAGAACATCGAATTGCAACTTTTAAATAAAACTTTCCCACAAGTGACGGATTCAGTAGTTGGGGTGAGAAACAAGGTTTTTAGATTATTACGGGGCTGTTGGACATTACGAAACCCTCGTCCTTTTGACGACATTACAACATGCTGCCTAGCCAATGGTCATAACGGTTATTTTCCACAAGACCAAGGATGGGAAGTCGTCTTAGTAAAACCAGAATGCATGACTTGTTTCTGGACTTATGAATTGCGTGTCTTTATTTCCTTTGTTGAACAACTTGCGTATTAACTATGTTTATCTTCAAAACTGTCCTGTATCAAAGTGTACTATATTTCATGTTATATGTAATATAGTGAAGTTGTAAGTTTGAAGAATATTTGCATGTGATATATTATTATAAGCAGTTTTTCATATGGAATTGTAGTAGTTGAATTGTATATTAGCTACTAAGTATGAACTTAACGGGTAGGTAGTACCCGAATTTAAACTTATAAAACACTATTATGAAGAAAAAGCTTTTATAAATGAGTTCATATTATGCTACGAAATACTATTGACTACTCTTAATATTCTGTATGATTAACTCGATTTAGTTGGCTATTTTGAAGGAAATGGCACCGACGACTCGACAAACCATGAATATGAGCGAAGAGGAATTTCGTACCTTTCTTGCTGCAAACATAGCCGCAGTACAGGCTGCGCTACATACCAACAATAACTTTGAATCTAGCAAGGCAGCTAACGGTGCAAGAAATCGTGTAGGATGCACCTACAAAGAATTCACTGCCTGCAAACCTTTGGAATTTGATGGAACCGAAGGACCAATTGGATTGAAACGGTGGATCTAGAAAGTCGAATCGGTGTTTGCCATAAGTAAGTGTACTGAAGAGGACAACGTTAAGTACGCTACGCATACCTTCACAGGTACTGCGTTAATGTGGTGGAACACCTATCTTGAACAGGTAGGACAAAATGCTGCTTACGCACTACCGTGGTCGGCATTCAAGCAATTGATGAACGAGCAGTACCGTCCTAGAAACGAAGTCAATAAACTCAAGGAAGAACTTAGAGAGTTACGAACACAAGGGTTCGACGTTACCACATATGAACGACGATTCACAGAGTTGTGCCTATTGTGCCCGGGAGCATTCGAAAATGAAGAAGAGAAGATTGACGCGTTTGTAAAAGGGTTACCAGTAAGGATTCAAGAAGATGTAAGTTCACACGAGCCCGCTTCTATACAGAAGGCAATTCGAATGGCTCATAAACTCATAAATCAGATTGAGGGAAGAATTAAAGAGCAGGCGGCCAAAGAAGCCAACACGAAACAACTCAAGAGGAAGTGGGAGGAAAACGGTGACAAGAGTCACCAGTACAACAACAATAACAATTACAACCACAATCGCAACAACTATCCCAACAACCGCAACAACAATTGCAACAATAACCGCAATCCTAACAATAACTACAACAAACATCCCAACAACAACAACAACTACAACAACCATTTCAACAACAATAACAATCCCAACAATAACCTCAATAACAACAACGGCAACAAAAACCAAAAACAGCCATGTCAAAGGTGTGAAGAAAATCACCAGGGGTTTTGCACGACATTTTGCAACAGGTGTAAAAGAAATGATCATAGCGTGACAAAGTGTGAGGTCTACGGACCAAAGTTTAACAGAACTAAGGGAGCAAATAATGCCGGAACAAGTAATGCCGAAACGAATAGTGTCGGAGCAAGTAATACCAACGCTGTTTGTTATAAATGTGGAAAACCGGGCCACATTATTAGAAATTGCCCGAATCAAGGGAATACTAATGGGCAAGGCAGTGGAAGAGTTTTCAATAGTAATGCGGCAGAAGCACAGGAAGACCCGGAGCTTGTTACGGGTACGTTTCTTATTGACGATAAATCTGCTTATGTTTTATTTGATTCGGGTGCGGATAGAAGCTATATGAGTAGAGAATTTTGTGCTAAATTAAGTTGCCCATTGACGCCTTTGGATAGTAAATTTTTACTCGAATTAGCAAATGGTAAATTAATTTCAGCAGATAATATATGTCAGAATCGAGAAATTAAACTGGTTAGCGAAACATTTAAGATTGACTTGATACCAGTAGATTTAGGGAGTTTTGATGTGATAATCGGTATGGACTGGTTGAAAGAAGTGAAAGCAGAGATCGTTTGTTACAAAAATGCAATTCGCATTATACGAGAAAAAGGAAAACCCTTAATGGTGTACGGAGAAAAGAGCAACGCAAAGTTAAATCTTATTAGTAACTTGAAGGCACAAAAACTAATAAGAAAAGGTTGCTATGATGTGCTAGCACACGTCGAGAAAGTCAATTCCGAAGAAAAGAACATCAATGATATTCCCGTTGCAAAAGAATTTCCCGATGTATTTCCGAAAGAATTACCGGGACTACCTCCACACCGATCCGTTGAATTTCAAATAGACCTTGTACCGGGAGATGCACCAATAGCTCGTGCTCCATACAGACTCGCACCTAGCGAAATGAAGGAACTTCAGAGCCAATTACAAGAACTTTTAGAGCGTGGTTTCATTCGACCAAGCACATCACCGTGGGGAACTCCTGTTTTGTTTGTCAAGAAGAAAGACGGTACATTCAGGTTGTGTATCGACTACCGAGAGTTGAACAAACTTACCATCAAGAACCGCTACCCACTACCGAGAATCGACGACTTATTTGATCAACTACAAGGCTCGTCTGTTTATTTGAAGATCAATTTACGTTCTGGATATCATCAAATGCGGGTGAAGGAGGATGATATTCCAAAGACTGCTTTTAGGACTCGTTACGGTCATTACGAGTTTATGGTTATGCCATTTGGATTGACTAACGCACCAGCTGTGTTCATGAACCTCATAAACCGAGTGTGTGGGCCATATCTTGACAAGTTTGTCATTGTTTTCATCGATGACATACTTATTTACTCGAAGAATGATCAAGAGCACGAAGAACACTTGAGAAAAGTGCTAGAGTTGTTAAGGAAAGAAAAACTGTACGCTAAGTTTTCAAAGTGTGCATTTTGGTTGGAAGAAGTTCAATTCCTCGGTCACATAGTGAACAAAGAAGGTATTCAGGTGGATCCAGCAAAGATTGAAACCGTTGAAAAGTGGGAAACCCCGAAAACTCCGAAACACATACGCCAGTTTTTAGGACTAGCTGGTTACTACAGAAGGTTCATCCAAGACTTTTCCAGAATAGCAAAACCCTTGACTGCATTAACTCATAAAGGGAAGAAATTTGAATGGAAGGATGAACAAGAGAAAGCGTTTCAGTTATTGAAGAAAAAGTTAACTACGGCACCTATATTGTCATTACCTGAAGGGAATGATGATTTTGTGATATATTATGACGCCTCAAAGCAAGGTCTCGGTTGTGTATTAATGCAACGAATGAAAGTAATTGCTTATGCGTCTAGACAATTGAAGATTCACGAACAAAATTATACGACGCATGATTTGGAATTAGGCGCAGTTGTTTTTGCATTAAAGACTTGGAGGCACTACTTATATGGGGTCAAAAGTATTATATATACCGACCACAAAAGTCTTCAACACATATTTAAATCAGAAACAACTGAATATGAGGCAGCGTAGGTGGATTGAATTGTTGAATGATTACGACTTTGAGATTCGTTACCACCCGGGAAAGGCAAATGTGGTAGCCGACGCCTTGAGCAGGAAGGATAGAGAACCCATTCGAGTAAAATCTATGAATATAATGATTTACAATAACCTTACTACTCAAATAAAGGAGGCGCAACAAGGAGTTTTAAAAGAGGGAAATTTAAAGGATGAAATACCCAAAGGATCGGAGAAGCATCTTAATATTCGGGAAGACGGAACCCGGTATAGGGCTGAAAGGATCTGGGTACCAAAATTTGGAGATATGAGAGAAATGGTACTTAGAGAAGCTCATAAAACCAGATACTCAATACATCCTGGAACGGGGAAGATATACAAGGATCTCAAGAAACATTTTTGGTAGCCGGGTATGAAAGCCGATGTAGCTAAATACGTAGGAGAATGTTTGACATGTTCTAAGGTCAAAGCTGAGCATCAGAAACCATCAGGTCTACTTCAACAACCCAAAATCCCAGAATGGAAATGGGAAAACATTACCATGGATTTCATCACTAAATTGCCAAGGACTGCAAGTGGTTTTGATACTATTTGGGTAATAGTTGATCGTCTCACCAAATCAGCACACTTCCTGCCAATAAGAGAAGATGATAAGATGGAGAAGTTAGATTGACTATATTTGAAGGAAGTCGTCTCCAGACATGGAATACCAATCTCTATTATCTCTGATAGGGATGGCAGATTTATTTCAAGATTCTGGCAGACATTACAGCAAGCATTAGGAACTCATCTAGACATGAGTACTACCTATCATCCACAAACTGATGGGCAGAGCAAAAGGACGATACAAACGCTTGAAGACATGCTACGAGCATGTGTTATTTATTTTGGAAATAGTTGGGATCGACATCTACCGTTAGCAGAATTTTTCTACAACAACATCTACCATTCAAGCATTGAGATGGCGCCATTTGAAGCACTTTATGTTAGAAAGTGCAGGTCTCCGATTTGTTGGAGTGAAGTGGGGGATAGACAGATTACGGGTCCGGAGATAATACAAGAAACTACCGAGAAGATCATCCAAATTCAACAACGGTTGAAAACCGCCCAAAGTCGACAAAAGAGCTACGCTGACATTAAAAGAAAAGATATAGAATTTGAAATTGGAGAGATGGTCATGCTTAAAGTTGCACCTTGGAAAGGCATTGTTCGATTTGGTAAACGAGGGAAATTAAATCTAAGGTATATCGGACCATTCAAGATTATTGATCGTGTCGGACCAGTAGCTTACCGACTTGAGTTACCTCAACAACTCGCGGCTGTACATAACACTTTCCACGTCTCGAATTTGAAGAAATGTTTTGCTAAAGAAGATCTCACTATTCCGTTAGATGAAATCCAAATCAATGAAAAACTTCAATTCATCGAAGAACCCGTCAAAATAATGGATCGTGAGGTTAAAAGACTTAAGCAAAACAAGATACCAATTGTTAAGGTTTGATGGAATGCTCGTAGAGGACCCGAGTTCACCTAGGAATGAGAAGATCAGATGAAGAAGAAATACCCGCATTTATTTCCAGAAGATACTTCAACACCTCCAACTGCTTAAAATTTCGGGACGAAATTTTTTTAATGGGTAGGTACTGTAGTGACCCGAACTTTTCCATGTATATATATATATATATATATATATATATATATATATATATTAAATGAAATTGTTATTTACATGATTAAGTGTTTCCAACATGTTAAGCAATCAAACTTGTTAAGACTTGATTAATTGAAATAGGTTTCATATAGACAATTGACCACCCAAGTTGACCGGTGATTCACGAACGTTAAAAACTTGTAAAAACTATATGATGACATATATATGGATATATATATATATATATATATATATATATATATATATATATATATATATATATATATATATATATATATATATATATATATATATATATATAGTTAACATGATATTATGATAAGTAAACATATCTTTAAGTATATTAACAATGAACTACATATGTAAAAACAAGACTACTAACTTAATGATTTTGAAACGAGACATATATGTAACGATTATCGTTGTAACGACATTTAAATGTATATATATCATATTAAGATATATTAATATATCATGATAATATAATAATTTAACATCTCATTAGATATAATAAACATTGAGTTAACAACATTTAACAAGATCGTTAACTTAAAGGTTTCAAATCAACATTTACATGTAACGACTAACGATGACTTAACGACTCAGTTAAAATGTATATACATGTAGTGTTTTAATATGTATTCATACACTTTTGAAAGACTTCAAGACACTTATCAAAATACTTCTACTTAACAAAAATGCTTACAATTACATCCTCGTTCAGTTTCATCAACAATTCTACTCGTATGCACCTGTATTCGTACTCGTACAATACACAGCTTTTAGATGTATGTACTATTGGTATATACACTCCAATGATCACCTCTTAGCAGCCTATGTGAGTCAACTAAAATATGTGGGAACCATCATTTGGCAACTAGCATGAAATATCTCATAAAATTACAAAAATATGAGTAATCATTCATGACTTATTTACATGAAAACAAAATTACATATCCTTTATATCTAATCCATACACCAACGACCAAAAACACATACAAATACTTTCATTCTTCAATTTTCTTTATCTAATTGATCTCTCTCAAGTTCTATCTTCAAGTTCTAAGTGTTCTTCATAAATTCTACAAGTTCTAGTTTCATAAAATCAAGAATACTTCCAAGTTTGCTAGCTTACTTCCAATCTTGTAGAGTGTAACGACCTGGAAATTTCTGACCAAATTTAAACCTTAAACTCTATATGTTTCCGACACGATAAGCAAAAATCTTAGTGTTGAGTCTAGAAAGTTTGAAATCAATATTCATGTCGTCAATTACCCTTAGACTGTGCTAATCGATTCACGAACAATTGTGTAAAAAAATATGTAAATGTAGGTTTATATTAAAATTGGAAATTATAAAACACAATTAAAAATTTAAGTTACAAAATAATTATGTTGCAAATTAAATAAATCTATATATAATTATATATGATTTCTATATATGATTAGGATTGCATGTATATAGTAATGTATAAGAATGCAATTCAATTATATATATAATATAATAATATATTAAATATTAAACATTATGTAATTAATAAGTTGTAACATTAATATATTAAAAGGAATTCTAAGTTAAAATAGTGTTATTAATACTTTCATTATTGATAAGATAAATATTAATATTATTAAAAGCATTAATAAGATTATATATATATATATATATATATATATATATATATATATATATATATATATATATATATATATATATATATAACTTTTAAATATGAAGTTGGTTATATAAATTTGATATATTATTACTACTTTTTATATATACAAAATATATAAATGTTATTATCAATAATAATATAATTACTACAATTACCATTAATAATATTATTATCATTAGCAAATTCACTAAAATTATTATTATTGTGATTTATTATTACTACTCTTATTATTATAATTATAATTTTTATTATTAATAATAAGATATATTTAATAATACTAAAAATATATATGTATATATATATAAAATAAATAAATAAATAAAAGTACTAATTTTGTTACCCATCGTTGTCTGTTTTGTTTTTGGTGTTTGTCACGAATATTGCTGTCGATGCTTTAGCTGCTATAAAACAAACCGATCAATTCACATATTGGAAACAAATTCGACTGCATACCTTCTTATCAGATAAAAAAAAAATGGAATACCTCTGTTCATGAACCTTTTTAGCCAAAACTCAAACTTGAATCATTCTTTAAAATCTAGAAATGCAGAAGTATTAGGATTAAAGTGTTTAAACTATCTGCAAGGTTTGAATTTCCAAATTTCTATATCGAATTCGAATTTCAAAATCAAAGTTTTGTTTTTAAAAAAGTCAAAGTTTTTATCATCAGGAAATTAGTAATCATTGTAAGGTTTCTGTTAAAATTAACAAACTATAAAGTTTCTAATGATAATTTGCAATACCTTTCATGTTATAAATATGTTGTAAAACGAAATCAAATTGGAAATCAATTTTTTTTTCCCTCCTGTTAACAGCGACGAGCAGCAGCACCTCTAATTCATATTTTTTTTTTTTTGTTTTGTGAATCAAGGATGCAATTCTATAGATACTCAAATCGTTTATGGGTCTTAGATAAAAATATGGGTTCGTAATATTAGTTATCGTGGTCCTTGGGTTAAATTAATTTCATGATGTTGAAGATGAAGTGCAGGCAGAAATCGAATTACATACAAATATAATTAGGGTGGGTCTTAAAACAGAAAAACGCATTGGAGCAGATGGTTGGGTATTGGTTCGGTCTAGCAAGGGGTCTCGGGTTCAAGCCCGGTCCTTGCCATTTTTTTTGGGGAAAAACTCTTTAAGGTAGTTTTAATCATTATTATTATTATTATTTTTATTATTATTATTATTATTGTTCTTATTAATTATGGATAGTATCACTTGTATTATAATTATCATTATTACTATAGTTACTAACATAAGGTATAATTATCAATTATAATTATTATCATTACAATTACAATTATGATTATTATTAATATTATTGTTACAAATATTATATCATTAATATTATTATTATTAACTAGTATCATTAATATCATCAACTGTAATGAGATTCTATTCTTATTAAGTATCAAGTATTGTGTTACTATAAAAAAAATTATTATTACATTATCATTAGTAACAAATTTTTCATTTTATTTACAATTACTGTTATTATCATTATTATAAGATGTATTATTAAAACTAATATTAATATTAATAGACTTATTAATATCACTATTATTATTTTAATCACTACCAATATTATTTTTTGTATTATTATAAATACTATTTTAACAGACAAATGAAATATATATTATATATATATATATATAAATAAGTAATACACATAATATAATTATATTAGAATTGTTCTAATAAATAAAAACTTTCTATTTAAAGTAAATAATGTAAATATATCTAACCACACCATTAAGGAAACATATAAGTTAATAAATATAATTATCACTAATAATATGTATATATATATATTTATTCGATGATAATAATAGATATTAATGAATACACAAATGATATAGGTTCGTGAATCCGAGGCCAACCTTATACTTGATCAATGATGTTATATGTATTTTTACTACAAAATACATTAGGTGAGTATATAGATCCCTTTTTAAACTTTAAATATTTTTGGGCTGAGAATACATGCGCTGTTTTTATAAATGATTTATGTTATGGACACAAGTGATCAAAAATATATTCTACGTTGAGTTGTACCACTGGCATACTTCCCTGTAGCTTGGTAACTGTTATTTACAGCGGTATTGTAAACGCGAATCCTGTTGATAGATCTATCGGGCCTGACAACCCCAACCGGACTGGACGACCAGTATTCAACGGTTGCACAGTACTTCATTTCGTGACTACACTTGGTACGGTGTAGTAAGATTTCCTAATAAAGGGAATATGCGACGTGATTAAATGTTAAGTATGGTTACCAAGTGCTCAACCACTTAGAATATTTTTATTAAAATGTTTATATATGAAATCTTGTGGTCCATAGTTATAACGCTGCTAGCATCAAACCTATATATCTCACCAACTTTATGTTGACTTTTTAAAGCATGTTATTCTCAGGTACGAATTAAGTCTTCCGCTGTGCATTTACTCACACTAAAGACATTACTTGGAATCGATCAACGCAATGAGACCAGATTGATGACTTCGTCCGGAAGGATAAGGACGGGTTGTTACATGTGGTATCAGAGCGTTGGTCTTAGCGAACCAGGTCTTGCATTAGTGTGTCTGACTAGTAGTTGTTAGAATACATTAATGAGTCTGGACTTTGACCGTGTTTATATGTCAAAAGTTTTGCTTATCATATCTAGTCGGAAACCATCTACTTATCATCCTTAGGAAATTACCTGCTCATCAATCTTAAGTCTAGACACATCTTATTGCATTTAGTGCATTGATAGTGTATAGACTAGAATTCATATCTTAGCATATCTGATAATTCACATCTTAGCGCATCTGTAGACCTGCCTGACAAATGCCGTAGGTTCTTCTGTAGTCTACAAAATCCTTAGTGTTATATATATATAGATATTCTATGTAGTTAGAATATCATCCTATATTCGGAAATTATTTCACATCGAAGAACTATTCCATTCATCGACTTTCTCTTGGCATTGAACCTAAAAGCACTTACCAGCGAACCTGTTCGAGAAACCATTTAAACTCTCATTTCTAGAAATATCCCGTTACGATTATATATTATCCTATATTTCGAATCTTACTCACCCGCTCGTTTCAATCGTCAGTTATCCCGACATAATATAAGAAGTTAACGAACTACGTGATCGAGTAATGGCTTTGGAGAATCTGGTGCGGAGATTACAAACACCAGCAGCAACGCCGGCAGCATAATCCGTATCACCATCATCAACGCCGACACTACTTTTATCACCCCAACCACAACCACGCCGTAAATCTCAACGTCACAAATTACACCTCGAGTATAATCACCGTTCTACGTATCGCTCTATCCATTTTATTTCGTTCTACATATCGTTCTACATCGACTATCTTCGATTTTACGTACCATTCTACCTCATTACCTTCGTTCAATATGACGACTAAGTAATCTCTAAAGTTTTAGAGATCATGTAATCCAGTATTAACGATAAATCAAATGAGTTTAATATTTTATTGACTCATTAAATCCATAATTATATCTGAAGAAAATATATATGCAAGTATATTTTCATAAAGACCGTAATTAAAAATTCTTTCGTACAAACTGTTAATGATGAAAATATTTTAACGGGTGGGTAGTACCCGAGGAATATTTAGAATTCACATTAACAAGTTACAGTGTACATTCTTCGAATCTGATTCAATGATCATTTATTATCCTACTTACAACCACCGATATTCATATCCGCTCATCCCGGAATAACCATTTTCATTCAAATTTCATATTCGAATTTTGACCTATCGGAATCCAACAAGTGGCATAAAGAAGAAAACATTGGACAAAATAAAATTTATTAGAAACAGACGAATTAACTAAATTGAAATATTGTTAGGAATTCACGCTAACTGTTCCGGCTAACGGTTCCCAGCTAACTGATTAACATTTAATTTATCGCAATTTACATTCTCGCAATTTTATTTATCGTCATTTAATTTCTGTTATTTACTTTTACGCACTTTAAATAACGGGACACGTATGCAAGGTTTCGACTTATCATATCGACCCATCTATATATATATTTCGGAACAACCGTAGACACTCTATATGTGAAGGTGGGAGTTGGCTATACAGGGTCGGAGTTGATTCCAAAATATATATATACTTTGAGTTGTGATCGACACCGAGACCGGTACACGGGTCACGATACGTATTATTTAATTCGAATATTATATATTAAATTATATATGAATCATTGAACCATCGGACTATTGGACTGCTAACTTTGGACAATTAAAATGAATTAAATTAAAATATTGATTATAACATATGAAACTAAATAATTCTTCAAGCTTGCCACTTGATTTCATCTTAAACCTCATTTGTATCTCGACAATTACAATGCGTGTTCAAATCTTTCATGATTCTTGAAAACCCCTCAATCGAGAGGATGAACCAACCGCGTTTCATCTACAGAAGAAAAGACTTATGCTCCTGTAAGACTCTCGGAGACTGAGTCAACGTATAACACGCAGCAGTGTTAATTTCTTTAGTGTTATTATTACCCAAAATAACTTTGCAATCCCTTTTCAAATTAGCCAATTTTGTCACAGCTCCAGCAAGTTAACCTCGACTTCTCAAAAAGGTTAGTTTCGATATATATACACATTATTCTTTCACTGTCGTTACCGGAGAATCTTTTATAATCCAGCATCAGCGTTTAACCATCTAAAAACACAATTCTCCTGAAACCACCTCAGTTTGATAACCGATGACCCAGATCCGTTAACTTTGAGAATGCTGACGAAGCAGCATGTTGTAGATGGTCTTAATAGCCAAAAGTTGATGATAAAGAACGGAGTATTGGAAACACTCAATAGAAAATTTAGTATCAAAAAGCGGATTATGCGAAACTATGAAGTAAGCCGTTGACAAATCACAAAGAATAAGTTTAACTTCAAAGAATTTAAAAGATTCAGTGCCTGCTGAAATCCTTAGTACATACCCTACTCCTTACTCTAAAACCTTTGCTGACACTATTCTTCATCATCATCCTTCGGCATTAGAAGTTCCAAGATATTATCATATCTTTCATTATAAATATCCTCAATGTTTCTGAAGATATTTTTATAACTATTCTTATCGGAAATCACCTATCTTCTCGCGCTATCTGTATCACATCATGAAAGAAACTGTGTTAGTTTCTAAATTCTGAAACCTTCGAGTTTAAAATAGGAATGTTCTGAATCAGTGTTGGGAACTGATGCATGAATTAGTATAATATAATGAAACTTGATCAACTTCATTATATTACAGTAAGTCATGTTAAGTTTCTAATGGAATGTGATGATTCACAGTACCGTCATCATGTGTCATGTTACACGGCTCTTACAATTCCGAAACATATTAAGAACACATCATCTTGATAATTCTATTTTTCCTGGATATTCTGGTAATTTGACAAATCAAAATCGTGCCATTACCATTCCTTTCTAAGAGCATTAGCTATGTTCATTCTGAATTCTATACCTACGAATTCCGGACATTACTCGCTTGACTCGAAGTCGGGAAGAGAAAAACGAGAGTCTGAAGCTCAGAAAAATAATAAAGGATATAAACCCCAACAACCACTCAGGATTTACAAACCGTGTATATCAATACGTATTGCAACGTAAAGACACAGGAGAATTAAAAACATTAAAATTCCAAGGAAATGATAGAAGTGACTAGATTCTTCTGGCGGTAAATGAAAGAGAAGAATGAAAGATATGAAAGTTAGAAGTATAACAAGAATTAGAACGGGGTGGAGCATTTTAAAGAATACTTTAAGATATGAACTGAGGAGAAAGAATAGGATGTGAGATATGGAAGTAAGGAAGGGGAGGAAGTGGATTTATAGTGAGATATCCGACAGAGATATCGAAACAGATTGCCGCATTAAATTAAAGAAGATCCTGATCATCGAAGAACCAAATCTTATTACGTAAGATTTTCTTTAAATTCCTTAAATCTCGGAAGTCAATAGTAACTACGTCATCGATCCAAACAAATCCATATTACTCATTTCACTCTTTTGTGATAGCTTCACTCGTGCGCATCACATGATCGAATCGTTTTATCTATATCTTTCAATAATGATAAAACTCTATTATTACCTCATATTCGTCATGAAAACATTCCTATTGTTATTTATGACAACCTCTACTAAATTTCGGGGACGAAATTTCTTTAACGGGTGGGTACTGTAACGACCTGGAAATTTCCGACCAAATTTAAACCTTAAACTCTATATGTTTCCGACACGATAAGCAAAAATCTTAGTGTTGAGTCTAGAAAGTTTGAAATCAATATTCATGTCGTCAATTACCCTTAGACTGTGCTAATCGATTCACGAACAATTGTGTAAAAAAATATGTAAATGTAGGTTTATATTAAAATTGGAAATTATAAAACACAATTAAAAATTTAAGTTACAAAATAATTATGTTGCAAATTAAATAAATCTATATATAATTATATATGATTTCTATATATGATTAGGATTGCATGTATATAGTAATGTATAAGAATGCAATTCAATTATATATATAATATAATAATATATTAAATATTAAACATTATGTAATTAATAAGTTGTAACATTAATATATTAAAAGGAATTCTAAGTTAAAATAGTGTTATTAATACTTTCATTATTGATAAGATAAATATTAATATTATTAAAAGCATTAATAAGATTATATATATATATATATATATATATATATATATATATATATATATATATATATATATATATATATATATATATATATATAACTTTTAAATATGAAGTTGGTTATATAAATTTGATATATTATTACTACTTTTTATATATACAAAATATATAAATGTTATTATCAATAATAATATAATTACTACAATTACCATTAATAATATTATTATCATTAGCAAATTCACTAAAATTATTATTATTGTGATTTATTATTACTACTCTTATTATTATAATTATAATTTTTATTATTAATAATAAGATATATTTAATAATACTAAAAATATATATGTATATATATATAAAATAAATAAATAAATAAAAGTACTAATTTTGTTACCCATCGTTGTCTGTTTTGTTTTTGGTGTTTGTCACGAATATTGCTGTCGATGCTTTAGCTGCTATAAAACAAACCGATCAATTCACATATTGGAAACAAATTCGACTGCATACCTTCTTATCAGATAAAAAAAAATGGAATACCTCTGTTCATGAACCTTTTTAGCCAAAACTCAAACTTGAATCATTCTTTAAAATCTAGAAATGCAGAAGTATTAGGATTAAAGTGTTTAAACTATCTGCAAGGTTTGAATTTCCAAATTTCTATATCGAATTCGAATTTCAAAATCAAAGTTTTGTTTTTAAAAAAGTCAAAGTTTTTATCATCAGGAAATTAGTAATCATTGTAAGGTTTCTGTTAAAATTAACAAACTATAAAGTTTCTAATGATAATTTGCAATACCTTTCATGTTATAAATATGTTGTAAAACGAAATCAAATTGGAAATCAAATTTTTTTTTTCCTCCTGTTAACAGCGACGAGCAGCAGCACCTCTAATTCATTTTTTTGTTTTTTTTTTGTTTTGTGAATCAAGGATGCATTTCTATAGATACTCAAATCGTTTATGGGTCTTAGATAAAAATATGGGTTCGTAATATTATTTATCGTGGTCCTTGGGTTAAATTAATTTCATGATGTTGAAGATGAAGTGCAGGCAGAAATCGAATTACATACAAATATAATTAGGGTGGGTCTTAAAACAGAAAAACGCATTGGAGCAGATGGTTGGGTATTGGTTCGGTCTAGCAAGGGGTCTCGGGTTCAAGCCCGGTCCTTGCCATTTTTTTTGGGGAAAAACTCTTTAAGGTAGTTTTAATCATTATTATTATTATTATTTTTATTATTATTATTATTATTGTTCTTATTAATTATGGATAGTAACACTTGTATTATAATTATCATTATTACTATAGTTACTAACATAAGGTATAATTATCAATTATAATTATTATCATTACAATTACAATTATGATTATTATTAATATTATTGTTACAAATATTATATCATTAATATTATTATTATTAACTAGTATCATTAATATCATCAACTGTAATGAGATTATATTCTTATTAAGTATCAAGTATTGTGTTACTATAAAAAAAAATTATTATTACATTATCATTAGTAACAAATTTTTCATTTTATTTACAATTACTGTTATTATCATTATTATAAGATGTATTATTAAAACTAATATTAATATTAATAGACTTATTAATATCACTATTATTATTTTAATCACTACCAATATTATTTTTTGTATTATTATAAATACTATTTTAACAGACAAATGAAATATATATATTATATATATATATATATATATATATATATATATATATATATAAATAAGTAATACACATAATATAATTATATTAGAATTGTTCTAATAAATAAAAACTTTCTATTTAAAGTAAATAATGTAAATATATCTAACCACACCATTAAGGAAACATATAAGTTAATAAATATAATTATCACTAATAATATGTATATATATATATTTATTCGATGATAATAATAGATATTAATGAATACACAAATGATATAGGTTCGTGAATCCGAGGCCAACCTTATACTTGATCAATGATGTTATATGTATTTTTACTACAAAATACATTAGGTGAGTATATAGATCCCTTTTTAAACTTTAAATATTTTTGGGCTGAGAATACATGCGCTGTTTTTATAAATGATTTACGTTATGGACACAAGTGATCAAAAATATATTCTACGTTGAGTTGTACCACTGGCATACTTCCCTGTAGCTTGGTAACTGTTATTTACAGCGGTATTGTAAACGCGAATCCTGTTGATAGATCTATCGGGCCTGACAACCCCAACCGGACTGGACGACCAGTATTCAACGGTTGCACAGTACTTCGTTTCGTGACTACACTTGGTACGGTGTAGTAAGATTTCATAATAAAGGGAATATGCGACGTGATTAAATGTTAAGTATGGTTACCAAGTGCTCAACCACTTAGAATATTTTTATTAAAATGTTTATATATGAAATCTTGTGGTCCATAGTTATAACGCTGCTAGCATCAAACCTATATATCTCACCAACTTTATGTTGACTTTTTAAAGCATGTTATTCTCAGGTACAAATTAAGTCTTCCGCTGTGCATTTACTCACACTAAAGACATTACTTGAAATCGATCAACGCAATGAGACCAGATTGATGACTTCGTCCGGAAGGATAAGGACGGGTTGTTACATAGAGTGATCATCCAACCTCAAGAAATCTTTCTTATTTACATTAAGATATCTTTCTAATACAAGGTAATACTCATATTCAAACTTTGATTCAATTTTTATAACTATAACAATCTTATTTCGAGTGGAAATCTTACTTGAACTTGTTTTCGTGTCATGATTCTACTTCAAGAACTTTCAAGCCATCCAAGATCCTTTGAAGCTAGATCCATTTGTCTCTTTTCCAGTAGGTTTATCCACAAAACTTGAGGTAGTAATGATGTTCATAACATCATTCGATTCATACATATAAAGCTATCTTATTCGAAGGTTTAAACTTGAAATCACTAGAATATAGTTTAGTTAATTCTAACTTGTTCGCAAACAAAAGTTAATCCTTCTAACTTGACTTTTAAAATCAACTAAACACATGTTATATATCTATATGATATGCTAAATTAATGATTTAAAACCTGGAAACACGAAAAACACCGTAAAACCGGACATACGCCGTCGTAGTAACACTGCGGGCTGTTTTGGGTTTGATAATTAAAAACTATGATAAACTTTGATTTAAAAGTTTTTGTTCTGAGAAAATGATTTTTCTTATGAACATGAAACTATATCCAAAAATCATGGTTAAACTCAAAGTGGAAGTATGTTTTTCAAAATGGTCATCAAGACGTCGTTCTTTCGACTGAAATGACTACCTCTTACAAAAATGACTTGTAACTTATATTTCCGACTATAAACCTATACTTTTTCTGTTTAGATTTATAAAATAGAGTTCAATATGAAACTATAGCAATTTGATTCACTCAAAACGGATTTAAAATGAAAAAGTTATGGGTAAAACAAGATTGGATATTTTTTGATTTTTGTAGCTACGGGAGATATTGACAATTCTATACAAATTATATCCTAGCTAACTTATATTGTATTATACATGTATTCTAATATATTATGTAATCTTGAGATACCATAGACACGTATGCAAATGTTTTGACATATCATATCGACCCATGTATATATATTATTTGGAACAACCATAGACACTCTATATGCAGTAATGTTGGAGTTAGCTATTAAGGGTTGAGGTTGATTCCAAAAATATATATACTTTGAGTTGTGATCTAGCCTGAGACGTGTATACACTGGGTCGTGGATTGATTCAAGATAATATATATCGATTTATTTCTGTACATCTAACTGTGGACAACTAGTTGTAGGTTACTAACGAGGACAGCTGACTTAATAAACTTAAAACATCAAAATGTATTAAAAGTGTTGTAAATATATTTTGAACATACTTTGATATATATGTATATATTTGTTATAGGTTCATGAATCGACCAGTGGCCAAGTCTTACTTCCCGATGAAGTAAAAATCTGTGAAAGTGAGTTATAGTCCCACTTTTAAAATCTAATATTTTGGGATGAGAATACATACAGTTTTATAAATGTTTTATGAAATAGATACAAGTAATTGAAACTACATTATATGGGTGAATGATCGAAACCGAATATGCCCCTTTTGCTTGGTAGCCTAAGAATTAGTAAACCGATCTACTAATTGACACGAATCCTAAAGATAGATCTATTGGGCCTAACGAACCCCATCCAAAGTACCGGATGCTTTAGTACTTCGAATTCGTTTTTATCATGTTCGAAGTATTTCCCGAAATGATAGGGGATATTCTTATATGCATCTTGTTAATGTCGGTTACCAGGTGTTCACCATATGAATGAATTTTATCTCTATGTATGGGATGTATATTGAAATATGAAATCTTGTGGTCTATTATTATGATTTGATAATATATAGGTTAAACCTATAACTCACCAACATTTTTGTTGACGTTTTAAGCATGTTTATTCTCAGGTGATTATTAAGAGCTTCCGCTGTTGCATACTAAAATAAGGACAAGATTTGGAGTCCATGCTTGTATGATATTATGTAAAAACTGCATTCAAGAAACTTATTTTTGATGTAATATATTCTTATTGTAAACCATTATGTAATGGTCGCATGTAAATGGTATATTTTAGATTATCATTATTTGATAATCTACGTAATGCTTTTTAAACCTTTATCGATAAAATAAAGGTTATGGTTGTTTTAAAAATGAATGCAGTCTTTGATAAACGTCTCATATAGAGGTCAAAACCTCGCGACGAAATCAATTAATATGGAACGTTTATAATCAATATGAATGGGACATTTCAAAAGTGTCAACCAAAAGGTTGGTGAGTTCATAAGTTTATCATAAACAATAAAAATTCAACATTTTGATAGACCACAAGATTGAAATGCTGCATGGTACAAATGGGCCCGAATCCTATACCCACCTGTAATGTACATGCTATATCTTTTAAATACAGTACATCTTTCTCGTGTACGAAACCATTTCATAAATCATAGTAACCGTACACATATCTTGTGCACAAAAATAACATACACATAACCTGTGTATAAAATCATTCTCTCGATATATAACATTCACATCAATTGGTGGCAATTATCATGTCCACATAATTCAATGGTGGCGATTATCATGTCCACATAATTGAATGGTGGCAATTATCATGTCCACATAATTCAATAATAATCCGCAGAACTTCTGTCTGCATAATAATTCATTCGAGGAATGTTTTGCTTGTGTCTATCTCGTCAAATATTTATAAAAGCATTTCATGTATTCGCAGTTCAAAATATATTTCAAAAGCATTTAATAAAGCAGTTATAAAAACAGCGCATGTATTCTCAGTCTCAATAATGTAAAGAGTAAAAGGGAATCAAATGAACTCACCCTACAATATTTTGTAGTAAAAATATTCATACGACGAAACTGAACAATGCAGGGTTGGCCTCGGATTCACGAACCTATATCATTCATATATGTATTAACACGTATTCTTGTAATCGAGCAATATTTATATTATTAGTGATAATTCATATATATATATATATATAGTAGATTAATAAATTTCATTATATTTATTTTATATATCAAAATATTAATTTTGTTATGTTATATGCATTAAATATATATATATATATATATATATATATATATATATATATATATATATATATATATATATATATATATATATATATATATATATATATATATCATTTGTTTGTTAATGAAGATGGTAATTATAATATTATTAAAATAATATTAAGTACGATTATATTACTTAAGATTTCTAAGAAAAGTAATATTGTTAATAATTCTGTTAGTGTTAATAATAATGATATTAATGATAATAACTATAAAAATATTAATTTTATTGTTAATGATAGTTATGATAATGATTTTAGTAATTGCATAGTAATAATACTCATGATAATATAAATAATAATACTTATAATCATATTAATGGTAATAATAATAAAAATCTTAAAATTAATATTAATGATGATAATTATATTTATAGTTATGTTAATAATACTCATTTTAATGATAATATTATGAAATCTTTATTATTATAGTATTACTAATAATTAACTTATAATAATAATAATAACTATATTGATAATGATAATCATGTTAATAATAATAATTGTAATACTAATACTAACACTTATAGTAATGATAATAACAATTGTAATATGATTATAACACTAGTATTTAATGATAGTAATAATAAATTGTAGTATAATAGTTATAATAATACTTATCTTAACAATAATAATAATATTATTCATTTTTGTAAAAATAATGTTTGCTACTTAAATTGGTAATGATAATTAACTAATAATAATTTTTAATACTATCAATAATAACAACAATAATAATAATCAGATTAATAATATCAATAATAATAATAATAATAATAATAACAATAATAATAATAATAATAATAATAATAATAATAATAATAATAATAATAATAATAAAAATAAATAATTTAACTACCTTAGTGAAATAGCTCAATAAAAAGAAAACTGCCATCCACCAGGCTCGAACCAGTGACCTCTCGTTCATCCAAAACACCCTCCAACCATCAAGCTGGGTCTGTTTTCATGATTTATATTACACCCAAATTATATCTAACCCGTTTTCAGTAACCATGTACGATCAACTTCTTGGGCCAATTACAAACACTGCCCAACAGACAACCTAATATAGATCTTGGCCCAATACCTAAACTAAAAGTATTTCAACCCAGTCTTAAGTCGGTCCAACATCAATATCTTAAGCCCAATTATCTGGGTTTCGGCCCAAGCCACTTCACGGCAAAAAAATATATATATATAAAGAGTAATTGTTTGCTGGCTCGTTTCCTATTAAAGATAATTGATTAACATGGAGTCCCAACAACACTATAATCCTATTTAATTGTTACCACTCCAACTGTATATGTCCCATGTATATTAATCCACCTATATGTCCCAGCGTGTTCTTCACCTCTATTAATCCAAATGAATAGAAAATAATAAAAAAAAATACCACCGAAAGATTTAAGTTGGTGTTTGCAATCGTGGCCTACCCGTTTTCTTTACTCTCTTTTTCTTTTAATTAAAACGTAACTTGGTAGTAGCATTCACACTCAAAGGAGTATACAGCATCCAATGTTGCCATCCCATGTTGTCCCTCTCCCACTTTTCTTTTAAATCATAAAAGCCACTACCACCCAATCCATTACTAAACCTCTTTCTCTCTTGTTTCTTTACGGTGTATGACAACAACAAAAGAAAAGAAATGATAACAGAAATAATAGCGAACTGCAGTTGGTTATGGGTTTAAATCGGATGGAAACAGAAAAATAATTTAGCGGCGAGCAGTAGTAGTGACTTGGGATGTGGTGGTTGTTTATAACAGTTTACAAAGAGGAAGAAAAAGACTCGATGGTGGTTGTTATGGCGGTAAACAGAAGGTATGTAATTGTATGTATCTAGTATGTATGTGTATGTATTTATATATAGAGAGAGAAAAATGATTCCATGTTGTGAAGGTGGTGAGATCAAAGTGGTTTTATTGTAGTTTGCGATTCCCATTGTTGGTGATAGTGGAGGTCACGGTAGTGATGGAAGGTTGTGATTTCGTTTTAGAAACCGGAAGCATGTGAGGCTTTAACTACGATGGTAATGGTGATGATTGGTGTTGGATAGTTGTTTTGTGGTGTTCTTCGAATATATAAAATCGAGGTAGGCTGTTGTCGAAAGTGGGTGGCAGTTTTGTGGTGATTACATGGTGGTGCTTAGTTTGAATTCGATTGGAACCCAGGGATCATGCAGCAAAAACAATTGAAATGTGTTTTGATTTCCTTGATATTGTATAGTCAACAATTTGAAGATTAGGGTGATTAATGAAGATGATGATCAAAGGTGGTGGTGAATGAAAATCTATAACTCTCTTCCTTTTTATGCTTTATATATGTGATTATATATGTAGTGAGCAAGAGAATAAGAATCACATTAAGTGAATGTGTGGCATCGACAGAGATATTCGAACCAGGAAGAAGAAAACAAAGGAAGTATAAAGTAGATACTGACCTTCAACAGATTTTGTTCATATTACCTCAGTGATTGACAAATAATTCAAGAAAATAACTAAAGTGAAAGGGATTGGAAACAGAATTGTACAATATATGGTACAGATATTTGACAATTTAGATAGGAAACAAAACAAATACTGTTTTGATTGCTACGTGAAACTGATTCTGATTCTAAATCAGTATATATATAATATTATATGGAGCTATACTTTCCAGCTAACAGATTAATCTTCAAGTTGGTCGACAGACGTCAATCACAAACAGTAGGAAGACGTGAAACAGATATTAATATCTAAACTGATTTCATTTTTATATGATTTATTATATTTAATATTACTAATTAATAAATAATAAAATACTGGTAATATTATTGTTAATAATACAAATGAAAATAATGTTAATAATAACAAAACAATATTAATAATATTAATAAAAATTAATATTAACATTAACATATAATTAATTACTTAGAATGGAACATTATACTTTCTATATATGATATTTATAAATTTACTTTTATTATAATAATTATGTATAGAAATTAGATATATTACTTATTTTAATTTACAATTGTTAATATATAAATGTTATTAACTTCGTTAAAATAAAATGAGTATTTCAACTATTTAATATTTATTTATTTATTTATTTTATTTTTTATACTTCATATATATATATATATATATATATATATATGTTTTAAATAATAATTATTATGATATCTTATTTTTATTTTTATTAATTTTTAATAACAACAACATATAATACTTTAAATTATATTTCGAATTATTATTTATATATACATACACCCATATCTAATTACAATTAATTGTTCGTGAATCGTCGAGAGTAGTCGAAGGTCAATTGAATATATGAAACAGTTCAAAGTTTTTGAAAACATCAACATTACAGACTTTGCTTATCGTGTCAAAACTATATAAAGATTAAGTTTAAATTTGGTCGGAAATTTCTGGGTCATCACATCTCGACGATTCACGAACTACCTGATGATTATGTGTTTATTGTAATATATTAAAACATATAAAATATTAGATATATGTTATTATACATATAATTAGTAAATAATATATAAGTAATAAATGGTAATACAAATATAATCAGTGTAACTACAAGTTAGAAATATAACTTGTTAAGACAAATATTATTATTATTATTTTCATTAATATCAATATTAGTAATATTAATAAATGTTAAATATTAAAATTTTAATAAATTTAATGTTATGATTATCAAAATAAATACTTAAAATATAAATATTACTATAAGAATGATTAAAAATTATTATTTAATTGTAATTTAGGTATTTTTTAACTATTATGATTAATAATATTATTATTATTATTAATATTATTATTTCTATAAATATAATTTCCATTATTATTAAAAACATTATTAATATTATCATAAAAATAAAACAATTTATACTTAATATCAATTTTTTTATATTGATTATTATTATTTTTATTAATTATTATTATTAATATATTTAATTATTTATATAAATTATATATTAAATCAGATAAAGGAATAGTTGGATTCTGTTTTTACATCGCCATCGACCTATATCAAATTGGTACTACATGCTTCCAAAATTCGTTTCATATCATTTTCATTAGTACAAATCAAATAGGAAGCAGATTCGATTTTATCTTGATTTATTAAATTTCCGTTTCTTTTCTTTTGTCCGATTGAGAAATCGATACCCATTTACATTATATAATTAGTCAATTTCAGTGTTAAGGGATTCAAACGACTTTCTATTCCCAACTATAATTGATACATTTCACTCACCCACTTCAAATCAATCGAATTAAATCAAAAAGATCAAGAAAACCCAGAACCGTCCCCCTGTTCTTGCTTCATTTAATCAATAGCTCGAATTCGAAATTTATTTCAAAATGTGTTAATGTAGTCCTGTTAGTAATATTCTAAACAATATTTCTGCAAAGTTTCAAAAGCCAATTCTTTGTTTTGATCAAGAATTTTGGAGTCAAAATTTAATCCTAAAAAGTCAAAGAATTTGTTCTTCGACAAATTTGAAGTCGTGTTGATGTTTTGAATTAAATTGAGCATAGAGAAAGTTTCTAAGAGGGATTTTAAACTGATTTCATGTAGGAATCGTGGTCTCAAATAGCTTCAATTTCAAAATCACTATAGTGTTCATACATATTCAAGTTTTTTAACAGAAACAATTTAAATTCTGATATTCGTTTGTTTTTATTATTTTAAACACTTTTAAATCGATTATGCATCAAGTATAAATCTTAGATGAAATAAGAAACCTATGAGTAACAAGGATTGAACCCTGGTCATATTTTTCAGTGAAAAAGAAGATGAATATGAATACAAAAATTTATATGTGTTAAATAAATTAATGGATAGAATAGATCAGAAAAACTGTCGACAGAAGATTGGTCCTGGGTGTGAGCGGGTTATCGAGAGGTCGCGGGTTCGAGCCCGGTTGGGGGCTTTTCTTTTTAGAAACTCTTTTAAAGGTAGTTTTATTTTCAAAACTTATTATTATCATTATTATTGTTATTATTGTTATTATTATTATTAGTTATTATTATTGTTATGTTAATTGTTATAATTACTATTATAAATTCAAATTATTATTACTAATAGAGTTAATATCATTATATAATTATTAATATCATTGTTATTAGTATTATTATGAATATTATTATAATTAGTATTAATGTGATTAATAAGATTATTGTTATTATTATCATTTTAGTTATTATTATATAATATCATTAAGTATTAATAGTATTACTATTATCATTGATATAAGCGTGATTATTATGAATATTGTTATTACGAAAATAACGCAAAATATTATTATTATCATTAATATTAGTATTAGTATCAAGTTATTATTATTATTATTATTATTATTATTATTATTATTATTATTATTATTGTTATTATTATTAATAACATAAGTATCATTTAATGAACTACTACTAAAATTATTATCTTTAGTAACAAAATGGTTATTTTTATAGTTATTATTAATATCAGTATTATTACCGTTATCATTAATATTAGAGGTAATCACTATTATTAACATTATAAGTATTAATAAAAATCATATATAAATATTAATCATAATACATAACTATATATATATAAATTTGTTCGATTACGTACTTTAATATATATCATTGATATAGGTTCGTGAATCCGAGGCCAACCCTGCATTGTTCAGTATCGTCGTATGAATATTTTTACTACAAAATATTGTAGAGTGAGTTTCATTTGCTCCCTTTTTAAATGCTTTTGCAATATATATTTTTGGGACTGAGAATACATGCGCTACTTTTATAAATGTTTGATGAAATAGACACAAGTAATCAAAACTACATTATATGGTTGGATTATTAAACCGAATATCGCCCCTTTAAGTCTGGTAACATAAGAATTAGGGAAATGGCCCCTAATTGACGCGAATCCTAAAGGTAGATCTATCGGGCCAAACGAGCCCCATCCAGGGTATGGATGCTTTAGTACTTCGAGGTATTATTTAGTATATTAGCTGCGCACTGTATACTGGGGGATATTCTATATGCATCTTGTTAAGGTCGGTTACCAGGTGTTCAATCCATATGAATGATTTTTATCTCTATGCGGTTTGCGAAATGCGTGATATGAGATGTGTATTTATGAGAAATGAAAATCTTGTGGTCTATTAAAATGATGAAAATGATCGTTTATGATAAACTAATGAACTCACCAACCTTTTGGTTGACACTTTAAAGCATGTTTATTCTCAGGTATCAAAAAGATCTTCCGCTATGCATTAGCTTATTTTAGTGATCGTAATTGGAGTCATTCATGGCATATTTCAAAAGACATTGCATTCGAGTCATTGAGTTCAACAAGATTACTATTAAGTCATTTATAGTTTGGATATATTATGAAAGGGTATGCATGTGATACTGCTCCAAATGAACATATATTTAGTAGCAATATCCTTCCAATATGTAAATTTTCAGTTGCAATTGTTCTATTTTCAAGTAATATTCGTTTAAATAAATAAGTGCGAAGACAAAAGGCGAAAACGAAGATTTGAGGACAAAAACGTCCAAAAAGCTCAAATGTACAAGATACAATCATAGTGGTTCAATTTATTGATAAGAAACGTCTAAAAATGACAAGAGTACAAGTTGCGGAACGCAAAGTACAAGATATTAGATTATACGAAAGGAAGTTCGGAAATCCAGAACCGGGACCTGAGCTAACTATCAACGCCCAACGCAACGGACTAAAAATTATGAGTCAACTATGCACAAGAATATAATATAATATTTAAATAATTATATAAATTATTTATATATTATATATATTTAAATAAAACGTCGACAAGCAAATGGCCAAAAATTTGTGAGCTGGATTTTGGACCTCCGCACTTGCGGAGCTGTGAAGGCTTAAACCTCCACGATCGCGGAGCACACCAGGATCAAAATTTCCTATAAATTCAACGAGCTTCTGCCGAGTTTTAAACATAAAAAATAAATAATACTCCTCTGTAATAATAATAAATATATATATATATATATATATATATATATATATATATATATATATATATATATATATATATATATATATATATATATATATTATATATATAGTATAGTATAGTTTTATATTAGATTAGTTTTGGGTTATGCAAAGGTTATTTTACGGGTTTTAAAGTCGGAGCTCTATCCGTGTAACACTACGCGATAAATAATCAATGTAAGCTATGTTCTCCTTTTTAAATTAATGTCTCGTACTTAAGTTATTATTATGCTTATTTAAGACGAAGTAATCATGATATTGGGCTAAAATACTAAAATTGGGTAATTGGGCTTTGTACCATAATTGGGGTTTGGACAAAAGAACGACACTTGTGGAAATTAGACTATGGGCTATTAATTGGCTTTATATTTGTTTAAATAAATGATAGTTTGTTAATTTTAATATAAAGAATTACAATTGGACGTACCTATAAATAACCATATACACTCAATCGGACACGATGGGCGGGATATTTATATGTACGAATAATCGTTCATTGAACCAGACACGGGAATGAATTAATAGTCACTAGAATTATTAAAACAGGGGTGAAATTATGTACAAGGACACTTGGCATAATTGATAACAAAGTATTAAAACCTTGGGTTACACGCAGTCGATATCCTGGTGTAATTATTAAACAAAGTATTAAGACCTTGTTACAGTTTAAGTCCCCAATTAGTTGGAATATTTGACTTCGGGTATAAGGATAATTTGACGAGGACACTCGCATTTTATATTTATGACTGATGGATTGTTATGGACAAAAACCAGACGGACATATTAAATAATCCAGGACAAAGGATAATTAACCCATGGGAATAAACTAAAAATCAACACGTCAAACATCATGATTACGGAAGTTTAAATAAGCATAATTCCTTTATTTCATATTTAATTGCACTTTTAATTATCGCATTTTTATTTACTATCATTTTATTTATTGCACTTTTAATTATCGCACTTAAATTATCGTCATTTATATTTTTCATTAGGTTTTAATTGTGACTTAAAATATAAAATCGACAAACCGGTCATTAAACGGTAAACCCCCTTTTATATTATTATTATATATAAAAATATATATTTTGTACAAATATAGTTGTTTAAAATATAGTGTAAAATAAGTCGTCTCCCTGTGGAACGAACCGGACTTACTAAAAACTATACTACTCTACGATTAGGTACACTGCCTATAGTGTTGTAGCAAGGTTTAGGTATATCCCATCTGTAAATAATTAAAACTTGTGTAATTTGTATCGCTTTTCGTATCAAAAATATATAGTATTTCACGTACACCTCGCACGACATCAGCATGCATGTCAACTTTCAATGTAATGAAAGTTTGTCTTTCAAAAACGAGTGTAATGTTTGTAAAATGTATCATATAGAGGTCAAATACCTCGCGATATAATCAACTATTGTGAATCATTTGTAATCAATATGGACTTCGTCCAGATGGATTAGGATGGGTCGTTATAGGTGGTATCAGAGCGGTAGTCTTAGCAAACCAGGTCTTGCATTAGTGTGTCTAACTGATAGTTGTTTAAGATGCATTAGTGGGTCTGAACTTCGACCGTGTCTGCAAGTCAAAAGTTATGCTTATCATTTAGTGTCAAAAATTATTTGCTTAACATCCTTAAAGTCTAGACACGTCTTACTTCCTCTATTGCATAGACAATGTATAGATAAATTCATATCTTAACGTATCTGTTATTGTTACCTTTGCCTGACAGCTTCCGTAGATTCCTCCGTAACTTATGGGATTTTAGTATTATATATGCATATGTAAATTATGTATTGTAGGGTACTAATCTACATCCTATAATCTAATTCTTATCGAAAATTCCTTCATCTGATCGTACGAGATGAATCCCTCAACCAGTTTGAATTCCTCGAATTCCGACAGCTATTCCGATATGGAGTTTCGCCTAAGCTCCGAAAGCAGTGTCACCAGAATGAATTGATATCGGCTAAAAAGTCACGTTTTCACCCCAGTATTAAGGCCCAAAAACAAGAAAGATTCGAACTTTGTCGGCAAAATACCCACTTCGTAGGTTAGAATTGAAGAACAAGTAATTACAAAGACGGTGCGAAAAGAATCAAGAGAATCAGAGCTAAAACGAAGATTCTAGAGCGAAAACGGTGAAAGACAAGAAATTAAGTTACGATCCAGGGAATTCAGGCTGACCAGCAAGCCATACGGCCTGCCTTACGGCCTGCCAGTATGGAAACGTCCTACCATATACGTTCCACCACACGAGCCACCAAACGGCCTGCCTTGCATACGGCCTGCCAAACAGCCTGCCAAACGGCCTGCCAGACGTATTTGGCAATTTTCAAGTCTATTTAAAGGGTCTTTGTCATTCATTCCAACACACACTTCAATTCACTTCTTTCTCTCTCTTGTACAATAATAGTCATACTCTCAAGGCCTTCGACTCCGTGCGGGAAACCTAGTACCCGGAGGCGAATGCTGAAGATTGTATTAGGAGCGGTCTGGAGTCTTGAAGTTGTCACTTTTGTATTCGGAACTCGTTTAATCTACTGGTACTTCTATCCTTTATCTTATATAATGTTTTATGATATTATTGCCATGATTAGCGAGTAGTTATCTTTAGTGTATGCTATGATGTAAGCAGTTATAATGCCGAAATAATATTATGGTCTGTGTATGTTGTCGAAATGCTTTCCGATTATGCTTTAAACTCAATCACTTTTCCAACTAATAGAACGTAGTTATAGGCTCTATTATTGGGAAGTCGCGAACCCCGATTCAGAGTACACTATCTGTGTCACCCCTTGGTAAGAGAAGTCTATCGGATACAATGTAAGATCGACCGAGGCACACTAGTTGTAGTAAGTCTATCGAGCTTTGGATTCCGACTGAGGACTCTTTCATAGTGAAACATCTGACTAGGCCCCTAGTACATTGTCGGTCCTAGACCATGCTAGTGTAGTCACCAAGCATATAAACTTCGTACGTGCCTGCTGAAGCACGGCGGTTGTTGTAAGCTGTACCTCTGCTAAGTAAAGCCATGGAACACGGTTAGTGTTGACCAGTACACTGCACCATAACGCGGTCTCAAGCATTGCACCCCGCTTGAGGGATTCTTAGCTAATTAAGGAACTGTTTGTTTAGACACATAAAGGATTGGACCGTTAGGATAACCGAACGTGTTCATGGAAGTCAGACTTGACTTGGCCATGGTGTTCTTTATGGTTGAACTCTTTTTAAAGGCCTAACTATCTTTTACCAATCATTAACGAAAGCATTGAAACACATCACGTCTCTTGGATATGGTAAACCATGTATTCTATTATGCTTAAGAAAGTTTAGACCATTTTGGAATGTTAATACGTCACCCAACTGAGTCGCTCAATTGGATGAGCCGTCTGAACGTGTATGCCTGTAGTCAGACTGCACGGGTGTCGGGGGTAAGGGACGTTGCTGTCTATTCAGAATCTTCAAGCCTAACGCAGTACCCAGTGACATGTCTTATGACAGGGGCGTTTAGGACCAGTGTAATGAATACAGGGCCTCTGCCTATTCATGAGCCAGCATTCCATAATCTCGGCAGAATAACTGATGAAGTCATAGTATGCACTTACTTTAACCTTATCTGAATTACAAATTTTATCGCATTTACTTTATCTATCTTATAAACTAGAAAATCCCAAAAATAAATATTCACTACTCCCTAACTATCTTAGGTTACAATATAGGTTCGACGTTACTGATATCTCAAAAATACGACTCTAGGTCATACTTCCCTTACTTATAAGGAGTAGTAAGATTTAGGCCCTGCTAAATATAAATTTAAAACAGTACCCTCTCCCATGAGTGGCTGATCCTGGCGAGCCACGGTCTAACGACACCGCGCAAATAAAAACCGCCCGTTTCGGCCATATCAAGAGACCTACTAGTTTTTGGCGCCGAAGCCGGGGAATTGGTATCAGGCAATACTGTTTTCAATCAAACTTATTCGCAAGCATTTAGTTGTGTCTAAGAAAGACAATTATATACGGACTTGGTTATTGGATTTTCCGAACAGTAACCAATTATATTGGGACCAAAAGGATCCTGCCTCTCCGTAGTCGGCCTGGCCACTTGGTTTGTTGAATAGTTTGTGCGGAACTTTGTTACCGAAATACCAGGGAATCAGTAGCCAGAACCAAAAACATATTCCACCATAGGATAGTTAGTTAATTAATTAGATTACTTTAGATTACTTTAGTTTACCTTAGATTAGATTACATTAGATTACCTTAGATTACCTTAGATTAAATTAGATTACCTTAGAGTTAGATTAGTTTAGTTTAGCTTATTATAATTTAGCTTATTTGCGAAAATTAAAAACAAAAAGGCATACCTAGTGTATGACCCAAACCCGATCTAGACCAGGGCCATTGTTATTCGTACCTGATCCAGACGCAATAATCTCTAAAGCACACAAAGAAGCACGAATCAGAAACCAAATGGCGTTACGCGTTACTTTAGCAGAAAACACCAAACCCTCGATTGAAGGTCGTGGAGGACCAATCAGATTTCCAGAGATTCAAGGACACTCATTCGAGTTAAAACATCACATCATCCAGCTCATTCAGAATAGATGTCAGTTTCATGGATTACCGAATGACGATCCTAATTCTCACCTTGATAAATTCATATCTCTTTCGAACTCCTACAAACAGCCAGGGATAGGACAAGATATAGTCCGGCTATACTTGTTCCCGTATTCTCTCACTCATCATGCTCAAACTTGGTTTGAAGGACTGGAAAAAGATTCCATCACGTCATGGATGGAGATGGCGACTAAATTCCTAACCAAATATTTCCCTCCTTCAAAACAAACCAAACTGAAGAATGACATCATTAACTTCAAACAAAGTTATGATGAATCTCTTTACACTGCATAGGAGCGTTTCAAAACCCTGCTGAAGAAATGCCCTAATCACCAGTTAGAACGGTTAGCCCAAATCTGTAACTTCTACAATGGTCTTACGGTAAATCATAGGACGACGATCGATGCAGCAGCTCAAGGGAATCTGATGAACCAAACCGCAGATGAAGCATGGGAATTGCTCGAGAACATGACGATGCATCATCATGACTGGAACAGTGGTGAAACAACTTCATCATCTGCCCCACTCTCTGCACTTAACAATTAAACGGAGGCCATCAAATCCCTCACGGATAAAATGGAATCTCTTGCAAAGCAACTCGGAGAATTGAAGACGCAACCGCAGCGGGTTAACCAAGCTCAGGCTTGTGTTAATTGTACTAACCCGTAACCTACTGAAGACTATCAAGTTGAGTATGAAAACCCTGATGGTTCAGTCTTTTACGTTCAATACCCAGCTCGTACACCAAATCTCGGATACAATCAACCACCAAGGGTTAATCAATTTCAGCAAAGCAATCAACCTTTCTGTTATCGCTATCCACCTTATCCAGCCCAACAATCTCAATTGACCTACGATCAACCACTTCCACTCACTGGTCCCCCAGTTGAGGAGAATTCCCCTACCACCCAGATTACAAAAGCAACTAACCCCACTCTCGGAGCTGATGATCAGTTAACTCAGTTCATTCAAGGACAACAACAGTTAAATTAGAGAACTGCAACCAGACAAGATCGGACGGAGATACTAATGAGAAATCAATTGGCTCTGCTCAAAAGTTTAGAAACACAGCTCGAACAGTTATCACAACGCCTTGAAACCCGACCGCAGGGAAGATTGCCAAGTAATACTATCCAGAATCCCCACATAGAAGAAGCAAAGCAAATGGATTCCATAATCCCAGAGGAAGAACTACGGAGAAGGTCAACTAGGCTCAAGGACAAATCAACATATACTTAGAAGCTGACCCCTGAAACTCCAGTTCGCATACCTTATCCTGGAAGGTTACAAGAAGAACCATCCAAGCTTGATTCCTTCAAACTAGATGGAAGATTCTTGGACACTATGTCCAAAGTTCCCAACCAGAAGAGATACATCCGAAGGCTTCTATCTACAAAGGAGAGGATACCAAACTCTAACAAAATTCCACTGAGTGAAGAATGTTCTGCATTACTCAGAAACTCTCTACCACCTAAGCTAGGAGATACGGGTCGATTCGTTTTCCCGTGTTCAATCTACCAATCTGGAACCATTCATGCGCTAGCAGATTTAGGAGCAAGTATCAACCTAATCCCCTACTATCTCTATAAGAGATTAGAGTTAGGAGATTTGTCACCAACCAAAATGACAATCCAACTTGCCGATCATTCAATTCGATATCCTAAGGGCATAGTTGAGAACGTCTTGGTGAAAGTTGACAAATTCTTGTACCCTACGGATTTCGTAGTAATGGATATTAAGGAAGACCTACACACCCCAATAGTGTTAGGAAGACCTTTCATGAATACGGCTAGGACTGTCATTGATGTGTACAATCAAACCATGATCTTACGATCACATGGGGAGAGCGTTACCTTCAAATTTGACCGACCAACCAATCTTTCTGGACAGGCAGAGATGTTTGCTATTTCCACCAGACGGATCACTTCCGATGATGAGTCATTACCATCAGCCGACGATATCGAGATGGGTGTCGAATCACAGTCTGTAGACGACCCAGAAATGGAAAAAGAGGGTCCCAGCGAAGAAATAGAGGAAAAGGAGGAATCTGAAGAGGAAGAGGAAATGAAAGACGTAAAAGAAACTGCGACAACATCCGTTCCAAGCACTGAGCGTCATGAAGAAATAATGAGGCTTGAAACGGCAGATCACAGTTTAATCATTCGCTTCAAAAAGAAGAACGACAAGGCTGATGTTAAGGATATAGAAATTTATCCTGTAAGTATCAAAGTGGAGAATCATAATACTAAATGAACCCGTTCATCAGACGCATCCTCAGAGGAACCGGATACCGATGATGACTAGGAAGAGCATCATGAAGACATTCTGACTAACCCCCACTTTCCAACCGTAGTAGATTAAGGGGAGCCGGACTCTTCTTCAGATCAAATTCCGGTTATATCCACACATGCAGACATGATTACCTTCATTAATGATACCGATGAATTTGAAGACATTCTCGAAGCCATCCGAAAGTCAACCATTGATTTTTCGCTACGCTTAACAGAACGAATCATGGCTATCAGAGAAGAGCACCACCTCTATCTCCGAAGAGAAGACAATGATGTTTAAATCCTAGAAGAACGCATTCAAGACTTTATCAATTCTCTTCACGATCATATCTATCACGAAGAAAGGCAACGAGAGCACAATTCAGTGGTTCGCACTATTCTTGAAACAATATTCTGTCGAGATCAGAGGATCATTTACTCTAAGGTTTATAATGCCTTAGCTGGATCTGCACTTCCGTTCTCACGAAACAAACGAGCACTACTGACTCTCATTCGGAAGCATATGGATCTTTCCACCGGCCGCCCGACTTATCACTCTGATTTGCAAATGATCGAGGATATTCACAGTTTTTTCGCTCTTCTGGATAGAGATAATTTCGAAAGCACACCAGACAGACTAGTGATTTACGTAACAATTGATCACCACGCTGATCTGATTATCAAAGAGTTACAAGACGCTGTTATGGAGGAAGCAAGGCGAAACAATCCATTCTCTCATCTTGAACCAGATCGAGTCAACATTGCCACCTATGTTATGAAGCAGCTATCACGTATATTCCACGAATCCACAGATCCTAGTTTCATATTTAAAGCTGGATGTCGGGAGATATACTCAAAAACGGTGAAATTGATACTCGGATCAGGATTGCTGTTCACTTCCTTCCAGCTTCGTCTCTTAACTAATCTGTGCAAAGCTACAGACTCTTACTGTGGAGATCACCGTTCCTAAGACTTCGAGATTCTATAGATACAGTTTCTGACATTGTTTGAAGACCTCCGAAATGAGCATCCCATCAGAGAAATCATCAACACCAGCACTGCTACCATGATTGACATTCATGGGTCAACCAGCAGAGCTGTGGATCACATTCTCATCGGACTTCAAGACTTATCAAGAGCCGAAACTGCGCACTACTTATCGTTCAGAAGATCTTCAAGAGAAGTACCTGACTTGTTACCACTATTGGTCAGACACTTTCTCAGGACTTATCCACCAAGACTCACATTCCCTCAAGAAGACCAAGATCACAACCATCAACGAGGAATGTTTTCTTTTTGAAGAATCACTACGGTCGAGCCAACGACCTTAAATAAAAGCACTTCTAGGGAGGCAACCCGTGCAATAAAGTAGAGTAGAAGAATAAAGGATGACAAATGAGCCGATAAAGAAGCAAGGAAGCCAGCCACATCTGCTAGGGGTATTTCTTTCTTTTCGCTACTAGCTCAAGATTCAAACTATACCGCATCCTAGCTTATCACTAAGTGTGGGATAACACCCAATTAAAACACTAGACAAACACTCCCAAATCTTTAACTAAAACTCCTAAGTATGGGATACACTAGGAACATTGAGGACAATGTTCGTCTAAGTGTGGGATGTTGGTATCTTTTTATGCTATATCATAATAACCCATTACGAAGATTCCAAGTCCTTAAGCCAAATTTCAAATTTTTTGCAAAAGAAACCCTTTTCGAAAAAGTATTTTTGAAAACCTAAAACGTTTGTCAATAAAAGTAAGGCTTAAGTAAGGTGGAAATCTTTTTAGATTGAAATCTCTAATAGAGCATTGCATGACTAAGGCATTATCGACCTAAATTGATTATGGTGAGGCACCCTAAATAAGACCAGCATTCATCTTTAATGCTTAACTATTTTCTGTTGAGAGTGCCGATGTCTGTGTTCATAATCAGAGCTTGCTTTAGATCTACATCTCCAAGCAGCAAAGCGTGATTTGGTTGTAATCAAAATAGCTACCCATTTGTCAAACATAAGCCTTCCACACCTCCACTACTTCTACTCCACCATCACATCCATATCACCTTTACTATTTCTCAGAAAACCCAGAAAATGAGATTCCTTCCGAAAACCCAATGTTATAAACCTCTCAAGTATCATGGCAAAGGTCTTGAAAAAGTTTACCGGCAAAAAGTTTCTCGAGATGAAGTCTCCAAAAAAAAATCAAAAAATGATGAAGTTCTAGAAAAAGGAGCAGAACTAAATAAGAGAAATGCCGAAGAGAACTCGACCGAAAATGATTATCAAATGAAGAAAAGTTCAAAAGTGCTTCTCAAAATACTTCAGCACTCCTATCTATCCGAATAAAAGTCTGTATAAAGACTACATTACCCTTTTATCTCACCCTTCAAAAATAACTTCACTACCACTCCAAAATTCCTTTCCATCATTGACAAATAACCCATAAAGCTGAGATTACTACCGTTCTCGCGTTAGCAGCAAGGATTTGAGTCTTTATCAATCCTATGACGATAGGTGCAGCATGACTGGCTATGAGCGTATTCATTTCTTAGATCTATAGGGAATCCTAAACACTTGAGCGATTTGAGTGACCCGTGAAAGCTAGCATATGTCATGTAACCTCCTCGCATGCTTGCAGAGATAATTTCAGTCCTAACATAGATGACTCACCTTATCTTTTTGCTCTTATAATAAAAGCAAACCGCTTAGGCTATTAGAAAATAAATGCTGAAAAGATTCTTTAAAATGAGAGTTTGCTTGAGGACAAGCAAAGTCTAAGTGTGGGATATTTGATATCGACTAAAAAGTCACGTTTTCACCCCGGTATTAAGGCCCAAAAACAAGAAAGATTTGAACTTTGTTGGAAAAATACCCACTTCGTTAGTTAGAATTGAAGAACAAGTAATTACGAAGACGGTGCAAAAAGAATCAAGAGAATCGGAGCTAAAATGAAGATTCTAGAGCGAAAACGGTGAAAGACAAGAAATCAAGTTACGATCCAGGGAATTTAGGCTGACCATCAAGCCATACGGCCTGCCATACGGCCTACCATATGGCCTACCAGTATGGAAACGGCCTACCATATACGTGCCACCACACGAGCCACCAAACGGCCTGCCTTGCACATGGCCTGCCAGACGTATTTGGCAATTTTCAAGTCTATTTAAAGGGTCTTTGTCATTCATTCCAACACACACTTCAATTCACTTCTTTCTCTCTCTTGTATAATATTAGTCATACTCTCAAGGCCTTCGACTCCGTGTGGGAAACCTAGTACCCGGAGGCGAATGCTGAAGATTGTATTAGGAGCGGTCTGGAGTCTTGAAGTTGTCACTTTTGTATTCGAAACTCGTTTAATCTACTGATACTTCTATCCTTTATCTTATATAATGTTTTATGATATTATTGCCATGATTAGCGAGTAGTTATCTTTAGTGTATGCTATGATGTAAGCAGTTATAATGTCGAAATAATATTATGGTCTGTGTTTGTTGTCTAAATGCTTTTCGATTATGCTGTAAACTCAATCGCTTTTCCAACTAATAGAACGTAGTTATAGGCTCTGTTATTAGGAAGTCGTGAACCCCGATTCAGAGTACACTATCTGTGTCACCCCTTGGTAAGAGAAGTCTATCAGATACAACATAAGATCGACCGAGGCACACCGGTTGTAGTAAGTCTATCGAGCTTTGGATTCCGACTGAGGACTCTTTCGTAGTGAACCATTTGACTAGGCCCCGAGTACATTGTCGGTCCTAGACATGCTAGTGTAGTCACCAAGCATATAAACTTCGTACGTGCACGCTGAAGCACAGCGGTTGTTGTAAGTTGTACCTCTGCTAAGTAAGGCCATGGAACACAGTTAGTGTTGACCAGTATACTACACCATAACGCGGTCTCAAGCTTTGCACCCTGCTTGAGGGATTCTTAGTTAATTAAGGAACTGTTTGTTTAGACACATAAAGGATTGGACCGTTAGGATAACCGAACGTGTTCATGGAAGTCAGACTTGACTTGGCCATGGTGTTCTTTATAGTTGAACTCTTTTTAAGGGCCTAACTATCTTTTACCAATCTTTAACGAAAGCATTGTAACACATTACGTCTCTCGGATATGGTAAACCATGTATTCTATTATGCTTAAGAAAGTTTAGACCATTTTAGAATGTTAATATGTCACCCAACCGAGTTGCTCAATTGGATGAGCTGTCTGAACGTGTATGCCTGTAGTCAGACTGCACGGGTGTCGGGGATAAGGGACGTTGCTGTCTATTCAGAATCTTCAAGCCTAACGCAGTACCCAGTGACATGTCTTATGATAGGGGCGTTTAGGACCAGTGTAATGAATACAAGGCCCCTGCCTATTCATGAGCCAGCATTCCATAATCTCGGCAGAATAACTGATGAAGTCATAGTATGCACTTACTTTAACCTTATCTGAATTACAAATTTTATCGCATTTACTTTATCTATCTTATAAACTAGAAAATCCCAAAAATAAATATTCACTACTCCCTAACTATCTTAGGTTACAATATAGGTTCGATGTTACTGATATCTCAAAAATACGACTCTAGGTCATACTTCCCTTACTTATAAGGAGTAGTAAGATTTAGGCCCCGCTAAATATAAATTTAAAATAGTACCCTCTCCCACGAGTGGCTGATCCTGGCGAGCCGCGGCCTAACGACACCGCGCAAATAAAAACCGTCCGTTTCGGCCATATCATGAATCAACCAATCATCCATCCCCAATTCATCTGATGAGTTCGTAGTCGACTAAATCAATGGAGACGAGAAGAAGGCGATCCTTTCCATCAACCGAATTCGCCTCTTGGTGAAGAACCTGAAGCACTTACCGGCGAACTTATCTGTAACACCATATTCACCCTCATTTCCAGGATACCACGCAATGATTATATGATATCAAAAATTCTAAACTTTATTCATTCGCTCGTTCCTACCGACAATATTTCCGGAGTAATAAGTCAACGAGCTTCGCACCCGAGTTGTAGCCTTGGAAAATATGGTGCAAAATTTACCAGCTTCAACAACATCACCGTCATCAACAGCGACATCCGCATCCCATGCCTCAACATCTCATTCTGTAACTCGTGTATAATCATCGTTCTACGTGACGTTCTACATTATTTATCTTCGTTCGACATGATGATTATGTAATCTCTAATGTTTTAGAGATTATATACTCTAATTCTAACCGAAAAGCAAATGAGTTTAATGTTATATTAACTCATTAAATCCATAATTACATCTGAAGAAAATATATATGTATATATGTTTTCATAAAGATTTTAATTAAAAATTCTTTTGTACAAACTGCTAATGGTGAAAATATTTTAACGGGTAGGTAATACCCGAGGAATATTTAGATTTCACATTAATAAATTACACTGTACATTATTCGAAGCTGATTCAACAGTCATTCACTATCCTACTTACAACCACCGATATACGTATCCATTCACCGCAGAATAACCATTTCCATCCAATTTCATATTTGGATTTTAATTTACCAGAATTCAACAAGTGGCATAATGAAGAAAACATTGGACAAAATAAAATTTGTTAGAAACAAAAAAATTAACTATGAGAAATTTTGTTAAGAATCCAAGCTAACTATTCCTAGCTAACTGTTCCTAGCTAACTGATTACAGTTTATTTATCGCAATTTAATTATCGCAATTTTATTTATCGTCATTTAATTTCTGTTATTTACTTTACGCACTTTATTTATCGTCATTTAAATACTGTTATTTACGCATTTTAAATATCGGGACACGTATACAATGTTTTGACATATCATATCGACGTCATCTATATATATTATTTGGAATAACCATAGACACTCTATATGCAGTAATGATAAAGTTCTCTATACAGGGCTGAGGTTGATTCTACAATAATATATATACTTTGAGTTGTGATCGAGTCTGAGACATGTACATGGGTCACGATACGTATTAATTAATTCGAATATTATATATTAAGCTATTTATGAATTATTGGACTGTTAAATGTGGACTATCAACTGTGGACTACTAACATTGGACAATTAAAATGAATTAAAATACTGATTATAACATATGAAACTAAACAATTCTTCAAGTTTGCCACTTGATTCCATTTTAAACCTCATTGGTATCTCGATGATTACAATCTGCGTTCAAACCTTTCATGATTCTTGAAAACACCTCAAATGAGAGGATGAACCAACCGCACTTCATCTACGGAAGAAAAGATTGATGCAAATAGTTATGCACCTGAAAACATTCAGAACCTGAGAAAGCGTTTAAAACGTATCTGTGCTAACCCCTTTAGCGTTGTTATTACCGAAAATCACTTTTCAATTCCTCACCAAATTCACCAATTTTGTCACAGCTTCATCAATTCAATTTTGACTTTTCGTTTGAAACAACCTTATTATAACCTTGATATATAATTTGCCTTTCGTCATCGTTACCGGTGAACCATTTATAGTCCATCACATTAGCAGTAAACTTATCAGCAACTTCATTACTCATTGATTTAAGTCTCTCCGAAGAACCATTATATTTGTTCATTAAAATCCTATCATATACTCATCCGCATCTTGTAACGAGAATTGCCATACAAATCATCGGGAATTAGCAATCAGCATTTTGAAATCTCGCAGTATGTCTACGCCAACAGTTATATGTGTATATATATAACGTCAATCTTCTGGACTTACATACTTCGAATGTGAAGTTCCTGAAAAACACCCCAAACTGCGGAATAGTTCTCGAAATGCTGATGAAGCAGCAAAAAAACTATAAATGACCTTAACGGTAAAAAGTTTGATGATAAAGAATAGTGTATTGGCAAAGCTCAGAAAAAGAGAAGTTTTGGAACTGAAAAACGGATTGAGTAAAGTATGAAGGAGGCTGTGGACAAATCACAAAGCCTGAACCTGCCTTCAAAGGATCCAAATGATTCAGTATCTGCTGAAGTCATTATTGAATACCTTACTCCCGACTCTAAACCCTTACGGACAATATTCTTCATCATTCTCTGATATTAGAAATTCTAAGATATCATCTTATCTTTCATTATAAATATCTTCCATATTTCTGAAGATATTTCCATAATTATTCTTATCTGAAATCATTTACCATTTCGCGCTATCTGTATTACATCATAAAAGGAAACTATTTTAGTTTCTAAATTATGAAAAATTCGAATTTAAAATGTGAATATTTTTGAAGTAGTGTTGGGAACTAAAGCATGAGTTAGTATAATATAATGACACTTGATCAACGTGATTATATTACAGTAAGTCATGCTGAGTTTCTAATAAAACATGATGATTCACAGACTATAACGTCATCATGTGCCATGTTACACGACTCTTACATTTTATCTAATCTATAAACATATCAAGAACATATTTTCTTGATAGTCCTATCTTTTCTCTTAAATTCTGGTAATTTAACCAATCAAGATCGTGCTATTACAATCTCTCTCTTTGAACATTAGTCATGTTCCTTCGAAACTTCATACATACGAATTCTGGACCATTATTCGCTTGACTTAAAGTCGGGAAGAGAAAACAAAAGAATGGAACTCCAAAATATAAAGGAAACGAAGAGGGTGGATTTATAGTGAAATATCAGACATGGCAATCAAGGCAGATTTATGCATTTAATTAAAGAGATCCTAATTTCCTGAATTACCGAAGAATTAAATCTTATATAGATAACGAAGATTTTCTTTAAAATCCCTTGAATTCCGGAATTCAACCATGACTAGTGAAAAGTTATGATGAAACTTGTCTATCTCATTTCACTCTTTTGTGATAACTTCAATAGTACGCTTCAAGTAATCGAATTATTTTATCCCTATTACTCAATGGAGATAAAACTCTATTTATCAACTCATATGAGTCATGAAAACATATTTATTGTAAACCATGACTATCCCAATCAAATTTCGGGACGAAATTTCTTTAACGGGTAGGTACTGTGACGACCCGGAAATTTTTGAACAAATTTAAAACTAACCTTTTTATGGTTTTGACACGATGAGCAAAGTCTATTTAGTTGGGTCTCAAAATTTTGAATTGTTCAATTGACCATCGACCGTTCTCGACGATTCACGAACTATTGATTTAATATATATATATATATATATATAGTTATATTTATAGATATATAAATGTAGGTGTAAATAATTTGAAATAATAATAATAACTAATTAAAATAAAATACAAGATAATAATGTTGTTAAAATGAATATATATATATATATATATATATATATATATATATATATATATATATATATATATATATATGAATATGATTCTTATATACCTGATGATTATGTGTTTATTGTAATATATTAAAACATATAAAATATTAGATATATGTTATTATACATATAATTAGTAAATAATATATAAGTAATAAATGGTAATACAAATATAATCAGTATAACTACAAGTTAGAAATATAACTTGTAAAGACAAATATTATTATTATTATTTTCATTAATATCAATATTAGTAATATTAATAAATGTTAAATTTTAAAATTTTAATAAATTTAATGTTATGATTATCAAAATAAATACTTAAAATATAAATATTACTATAAGAATGATTAAAAATTATTATTTAATTATAATTTAGGTATTTTTTTAACTATTATGATTAATATTATTATTATTATTAATATTATTATTTCTATAAATATAATTTCCATTATTATTAAAATCATTATTAATATTATCATAAAAATAAAACAATTTATTCTTAATATCAATTTTTTTATATTGATTATTATTATTATTATTAATTATTATTATTATTAATATTAATATTATTATTAATATATTTAATTATTTATACAAATTATATATTAAATCAGATAAAGGAATAGCTGGATTCTGTTTTTACATCGCCATCGACCTGTATCAAATTGGTACTACATGCTTCCAAAATTCGTTTCATATCATTTTCATTAGTACAAATCAAATAGGAAGCAGATTCGATTTTATCTTGATTTATTAAATTTCTGTTTCTTTTCTTTTGTCTGATTGAGAAATCGATACCCATATCCATTATATAATTAGTCAATTTCAGTGTTAAGGGATTCATACGACTTTCTATTCCCAACTATAATTGATACATTTCACTCACCCACTTCAAATCAATCGAATTAAATCAAAAAGATCAAGAACACCCAGAACCGTCCCCCTGTTCTTGCTTCATTTAATCAATAGCTCGAATTCGAAATTTATTTCAAAATATGTTAATGTAGTCCTGTTAGTAATATTCTAAAAAATATTTCTGCAAAGTTTCAAAAGCCAATTCTTTGTTTTGATCAAGAATTTTAGAGTCAAAGTTTAATCCTAAAAAGTCAAAGAATTTGTTCTTCGACAAATTTGAAGTCGTGTTGATGTTTTGAATTAAATTGAGCATAGAGAAAGTTTCTAACAGGGATTTCAAACTGATTTCATGTAGGAATCGTGGTCTCAAACAGCTTCAATTTCAAAATCACTATAGTGTTCATACGTATTCATGTTTTTTTAACAGAAACAATTTAAATTCTGATATTCATTTGTTTTTATTATTTTAAACACTTTTAAATCAATTATGCATCAAGTATAAATCTTAGATGAAATAAGAAACCTATGAGTAACAAGGATTGAACCCTGGTCGAATTTTTCAGTGAAGAGGAAGATGAATATGAATACAAAAATTTATATGTGTTAAATAAATTAATGGATAGAATAGATTAGAAAAACAGTCGACAGAAGAGTGGTCCTGGGTGTGAGCGGGTTATCGAGAGGTCACGGGTTCGAGCCCGGTTGGGGGCTTTTCTTTTTAGAAACTCTTTTAAAGGTAGTTTTATTTTCAAAACTTATTATTATCATTATTATTGTTATTATTATTATTATATATTATTATTGTTATGTTAATTGTTATAATTACTATTATAAATTCAAATTATTATTATTAATAGAGTTAATATCATTATATAATTATTAATATCATTGTTATTAGTATTATTATGAATATTATTATAATTAGTATTAATGTGTTTAATAAGATTATTGTTATTATTATCATTTTAGTTATTATTATGTAATATCATTAAGTATTAATAGTATTACTATTATCATTGATATAAGCGTGATTATTATGAATATTGTTATTACAAAAATAACGCAAAATATTATTATTATCATTAATATTAGTATTAGTATCAAGTTATTATTATTATTATTGTTATTATTATTAATAACATAAGTATCATTTAATGAACTACTACTAAAATTATTATCTTTAGTAACAAAATGGTTATTTTTATAGTTATTATTAATATCAGTATTATTACCGTTATCATTAATATTAGAGGTAATCACTATTATTAACATTATAAGTATTAATAAAAATCATATATAAATATTAATCATAATACATAACTATATATATATATATATATATATATATATATATATATATATATATATATATATATATATATATATATATATATATATATATATATATATATATATATATATATATATATATATATATATATATATAAATTTGTTCGATTACGTACTTTAATATATATCATTGATATAGGTTCGTGAATCCGAGGCCAACCCTGCATTGTTCAGTATCGTCGTATGAATATTTTTACTACAAAATATTGTAGAGTGAGTTTCATTTGCTCCCCTTTTAAATGCTTTTGCAATATATATTTTTGGGACTGAGAATACATGAGCTACTTTTATAAATGTTTGACGAAATAGACACAAGTAATCAAAACTACATTATATGGTTGGATTATTAAACCGAATATCGCCCCTTCAAGTCTGGTAATCTAAGAATTAGGGAAATGACCCCTAATTGACGCGAATCCTAAAGGTAGATCTATCGGGCCCAACGAGCCCCATCTAGGGTATGGATGCTTTAGTACTTCAAGGTATTATTTAGTATATTAGCTGCGCGCTGTATACTGGGGGATATTCTATATGCATCTTGTTAAGGTCGGTTACCAGGTGTTCAATCCATATGAATGATTTTTATCTCTATGCAGTTTGCGAAATGCCTGATATGAGATGTTTATTTATGAGAAATGAAAATCTTGTGGTCTATTAAAATGATGAAAATGATCGTTTATGATAAACTAATGAACTCACCAACCTTTTGGTTGACACTTTAAAGCATGTTTATTCTCATGTATTAAAGAGATCTTCCGCTGTGCATTAGCTCATTTTAGTGATCGTAATTGGAGTCATTCATGGCATATTTCGCAAGACATTTCATTCGAGTCATTAAGTTCAACAAGATTACTATTAAGTCATTTATAGTTTGGATATATTATGAAAGGGTATGCATGCCTGTCAACTTTCAATGTAATGAAAGTTTGTCATTCAAAAACGAGTGTAATATTTGTAAAATGTATCATATAGAGGTCAAATACCTCGCGATATAATCAACTATTGTGAATCGTTTGTAATCAATATGGACTTTGTCCAGATGGATTAGGATGGATCGTTATAGAGACACATGCTTGTTTTAAATGATTTACAATTTAGACACAAGTGTCTAAACTTTTTGATATGCAACTTCATGAGACTTTTGTTGACTTGTATTCTGATGTGTCAAAAGTGTGTGCACTAGTGCTTAACTTATCTTTCAACTTTAATATTTATAGAACCTTTATTTAATACACTTTAACACCCTAACGAACAACAAAACCCGATCAGATGTAATATTTTAGGTTATCGTCCCAAGAGAGTGTAGATGCGGATAAGAGTTATTTTATTTAAATAGTTTAATTCTTTTTAAAGAATTAAAGATAGATTTTTAAGTCTTTTATTGGATAGATTCTTATCTCTTAGGAAAGAGATGCTTTAAGAGATAAACAAAATAATAAAATAAAATAAGGAATTGAAGATTCAAAATAAACAGATAAAAGTAAAAGCAGTTACATGAACAACTAACTCATACGGGAATCATATTAGGCAAGTTTCATAACTAATATTAACTCAAAGAGGAATAATAATCATAGACCAACTATCATCCCTTAATAGGTTAAGCTAAATGTCGCATATCATTCAACAAGTAGGACTTAAAGCATATGCTAGATATGTGATGTGCATAACTAAAATCTTAATTCTTTATGTTTAATTCAATTACATGATAAACATTAATCTTGTGATGAGGATCAACATGCAAATAAACTGACAAATCATATAAGCTATTAAACACCAAGTAGATCAACTCAAATTACTAGCTGAAAGTCAATTACTACTAAGTTCTCATGCAATCATTGATTAAACAAATCCAAATGAAGGTTCTTCGATTAAGCCTAACAATATCAAACCCTATTATATAAGCGTAATTTCAATTAAACAAGTTTATCACTATTAAGCTTTTTAACTTAGTTGCATGCAATCCAATTAAAAAGTTTGATGGACTAGATCTAAACAAGTAGCATGAATCGAATAATAGATCATCGGATCAAGTACTAATCAATCCTAAAATCATGTTATTTAATCATTAAGCATGGAAAATAAGTGTATTTAAGCAAAAGAGATTCGAAACAGTTCAAACATCATTACAGAAACTCGACCATACAGATCTGGAAAAGAACCAAAAACTATACGGATGAAGCACACGAAGCCGGCGGCTTTGTTCCAGCCAAGCCGGCAGCTTGGGTTGGTGAAGTCTGCGGCTTCATCTGATTCCCAGATGAAGTTCAGTTTTCATCCACGTAACCACTATCAACGTTTAGTTCATAGCAGAAGATGAACAGGAACAATTACAGCAAATAAAATAAATTTAATGATAAAAAAATATAGAATCATACCTTAAAAAGGTAGATGTAAGAAACTTGAATTAAAACTTGAATGATTCTTGAGTACAATGAATAAATCTAATCTAAGGGCTTAGAGAAAATCCTAAAAGAAAAACGAACTAAACAGAATTATTGAATTACTGAACTACCTTCTAAAACTGAGACCGGAAACCTCTATTTATAATATACAGAAATGGTGGCCAAGCCAGCAGCTTCAGTGGGAAGCTGGTGGCTTGCCTTAGGTCGGTGACTCCTTCTGCAAGTTTAACTTAATCCGCAAGCACAAAATCTCTAACCGTCATAATTAAGCCAGCGGCTTGGTGGAAGGCCGACGGCTTCAGTGATCCGGCAAATCTTTCTGATTTTGTTTTCATTTTTAATTGAACTTGGTCGATAAGTTGAGAAATCGTGTTCATTATGCCGGCAGCTTCAGGATGAAGCCGGCGGCTTCTTTGCTTTTTACGTGGTCAACAAGTTCTTTCAAGTTTACAGAAATTCTGGAACATTCTGACGTATTCAACTTCAAAGCCGGCGGCTTCCTTTACTCTAGGCCGGCGGCTTCACATCCTTTTCTGCAATTTTCTCTGTTTTTGATCACGTTTGATACATAACTTTGATAAAATCATTAGAAATACCTTTTTCCATTTTACCCATTTTAGTGTGTTTTAGGATTAAAATGTCTTTAAAATACTAAGATAACTCCTCAAAATGTTATCAAAAAACTGTATAATTTAGGATTTATCATATTCTTACATACAAATCCCCACCATGATATCGTTAATTGCTGAAATTAGAATGTGGCAAGCTTAATTATTGTGAATAGGCCTATCTACCCATTGACCGATCGTCAAAGGGGTACATAATAATGATTATTGACATACGCGCAGTGTCAGGGGTTTTAGAGTTTAGCTCGACATTATAACTCATGGCATATTGATTACTTTTGATATTTTAAACTAAATCTTGTGTCCTAAAATCTCTATTTCAATTATTAAATCTATGTTGTTCACTCAACCATTGTGTTGATTTTTAAGCATGTTTTGTCTCAGGTAACGATTAGCTTATGTGCTGATGATGATTGCTATATGTGTGCTGCCTTGCATTGGAGTCTCGCATATTTCATTTTATTAAACGTCTGACATTTACTTTTGGAGTATGATGTAAACTTCATTTTTATTCCGTTGCAATACAATTTATGTTGTTATAAAACGTCTCATATAGAGTCGTTCTCTTTATATACTTGTGTTTTGGTATTGAAAGATCACATCTACCCCCGGCCCTATTTGGGGTGTGACACAAAGTGTGTAATAATCATATCATTAAGTAGTGCAGTTTTAGAGGCTGAGGATAATTAGGGTTTTCATTAAGTTTTTCATCAATTTCATCATCTACATCAAGGATTTGAGGCTAGCTCAAGATCTAGGGTTTGTTTGAAACGACCCGTCCTTATTCACCTGGACGAAGTCATCAACATCTGGTCCCATTGCGAGGTACTGCCCTAAGTATGCCATGAAGGACTCCAAGTAATGTCTTTAAAATGAGCAAATGCACAGCGGAAGACTTAATTCGTATCTGAGAATAAACATGCTTAAAAGTGTCAACCAAAAGGTTGGTGAGTTCATAGGTTTATCATAATAATCATTTTAATATATTAATAGACCACAAGATTTCATACACATAAATATTTTAATAAAAATATTCTAAGTGGTTGAGCACCTGGTAACCATACTTAACATTTAATCAACGTCGCATATTCCCTTTATTATGAAATCTCACTACACCGTACCAAGTGTAGTCACCGAAACGAAGTACTGTGCAACCGTTGAATACTGGTCGTCCAGCCCAGTTGGGGTTGTCAGGCCCGATAGATCTATCAACAGGATTCGCGTTTACAATACCACATGTAAATAGTAGTTACCAAGCTACAGGGAAGTATGCCAGTGGTACAACTCTTCGTAGAATATGTTTTTAAGCACTTGTGTCTATTTCGTAAACATTTATAAAAGCAGCGCATGTATTCTCAGCCCAAAAATATATATTGCAAAAGCAATTAAAAGGGGAGCAAATGAAACTCACCTAATGTATTTTGTAGTAAAAATACATATGACTATATTGAACAATGCAGGGTTAGCCTCGGATTCACGAACCTATATCATATATATATATATATATATATATATATATATATATATATATATATATATATATATATATATATATATATATATATATATAATGAATTTCAAATAATTCAATCTACTAATTATATAGTATTTATATATATATTTAGTGTTGTAGTTTATATATATAATTTGTACTAAATTCCAATATATACTTTATTTACATTTTATATCTTATGTTATATATGTATGTATTTTGTATATATATGTAATAAAAATGTTAATATTTTTAATATATAATTATAGGTAATATTAATATAATCATAGTATAAGTATATTTTTATATACAATATATATATATATATATATATATATATATATATATATATATATATATATTTTAATAATATAATAATAATAATGATAATGAAATTTTAAATAAAAAAATATTTTAACTAATGAAAATTTTATTAATAATGATATTCTTGATAATACTAAAAATTTTAATGAAAATAAAAATGTAATTTTTAGTAAAAATGATAATTTCAAAAATAATGATTCTTTTAATAATAGTAATAATAATAATAATAATAATAATAATAATAATAATAATAATAATAATAATAATAATAATAATAATAATAATAATAATAATAATAATAATAATAATAATAATAACAAAACTAATAAAACTACCTTTAAAAGTATTTCCAAAAATGAATGCCCCAGACGGGGCTCGAACCCCCAACCTCTCGTTCACCCAACACATGGCCAAACCATCTGCTCTAACTGATTCTTTCTATTTTATTCAGCGAAGTAAATTCTATAACCTATATCTTATCTGTTTCTTCTTCTTCATTAATTCATAATCAATTATCATTTTCTACACATCTATCCATCTTTATGATTATAATATAACTATCATCATGATCATCATTGTCATTAACAACATCATCATAATCAAAAGTTTCCCATGATCTTAAATCCATTAGACAGTCCACTGGCAAATGAATGATACTTGCATATATTCAAAATACCAATTGTTTTTCTAGCCCGATGACCAACCTAGACTTGGCCCAACAAATTCGTCCCAACAAAAGGAACTCGGCCCAGCAACATGATGGATCTCGGCCCACTATCATTATCTAGCCCATCTCATTTTTAACTTGTAAAAATTGGTTGCGTTTCGGTTCAGAAGGAAAGAAAAAAAAATCATAGAATATTCAATCATTCATGTTACATCACTTTGGTAGGCCATGTAATTTTCAATTTGTTCCCCCATGATGTAGAGACACGTCCTAATCCATCCGAACGAAGTCCATATCGATTACAAATGATTCACAACAGTTGATTATATCGCGAGGTAATTGACCTCTATATGATACATTTTACAAACATTGCATTCGTTCTTAAAAGACAAACTTTCATTACATCGACAGTTGACAGGCATGTATACCATTTCATAATATATCCAAATATAATTGACTTAATTATAATCTTGATGAACTCAACAACTCAAATGCAACGTCTTTTGAAATATGTAATGAATGACTCCAAGTAATATCTCTAATATGAGCAAATGCACAGCGGAAGATTTCTTTCATACCTGAGAATAAACATGCTTTAAAGTGTCAACCAAAAGGTTGGTGAGTTCATTAGTTTAACATAAATATTCATTTCCATCATTTTAATAGATCACAAGAATTTCATTTCCAGTTCTCATAAATATACGTCCCATGCATAGAGACAAAAATCATTCATATGGATTGAACACCTGGTAACCGACATTCACAATATGCATATAAGAATATCCCCATCATTCCGGGATCCTCATTCAGACATGATATAAATTTCGAAGTACTAAAGCATCTGGTACTTTGAATGGGGCTTGTTGGGTCCGATAGATCTATCTTTAGGATTCGCGTCAATTAGGGTGTCTGTTCCCTAATTCTTAGATTACCAGACTAAAAAGGGGCATATTCGATTTTGATCATTCAACCATATAATGTAGTTTCAATTACTTGTGTCTATTTCGTAAAACAGTTATAAAAGCAGCGCATGTATTCTCAGTCCCAAAAATATATATTGCAAAAACATTTAAAAAGGGAGCAAATGAAACTCACCTAATGTATTTTGTAGTAAAAATACATATGACTATATTGAACAATGCAGGGTTGGCCTCGGATTCACGAACCTATATCATTTGTATATTCATTAATACATATAATCGTAATCGAACAATTATTTATATTATTATTAGTGATAATTTTTATATTAATAACTTATATATTTTATTATATATTCATTTTGTATATTTTAAGTAAAGTATCTATATATTTAAGTTATGGTTATTATATTTATTTTATATACATAATCTTTTGCTTACAAAATAATATTTATAGTAAGACTAGAGTAATATTAATAATAATAAAAATGACAATAATTATAATACTTAATATTACTAATTAAGATATTAATGGTTATGGTTTTATTAGTGATAAAGTTAATGATATTAATACTAATAATATACTTATATTAATAATAATGGTCCTAATATTTATAAAGTGATAATAATACTAATATTTATGAAAATAATAATAATTTGTATTATCTTCATAATAATAATAATAATAATAAACATATTCATCATAATGATACTAATAATAATATTATAACTTATAAAATGATACAAGTATTAGTTTTTAATGAACAAATAATAATTTTTTTTAATTTTTATAGAAATTATAATAATATTCATAATATTCATATTCATAATCATAATAATAACAATGATAATAATACTAATAATATTACTAATACCTAATAATAATATCAATCAATAATAACAATAACAATAACAATCTATAATAATAATAATTATTATTATTAATAATAATAATAATAATAATAATAATAATAATAATAATAATAATAATAATAATAATAATAATAATAATAAATAACATGAGACTACCTTCAAGAATCCAAAAAGAATAATAAGCTGTCCAAGCCGGGACTCGAACCCACGACCTCTCGAACACCCGCACACCCACCAAACCATTGCACTACTATTACTTTTCTGATCTAATCCCTAATCTATTTTAATTTAACCCGTTTCCTTCTGTTTCCCTTTTTCTTATTCTTCATCATCTTTAACGAATTATAATCATCACGATTCTTAACTACATAAAATTACAATCATCATCATCCTCATATTCACATCATCATAACCATCTATTTCGTGATCATCATCTTTATATTATCAACTCTCGATTATCATCATTCGATTATCGTATGATCATTATTGCATCATAAACCTTACTCATCATATAATTATTATCCAATCATATTATCTTCATCATCCTCTCGAATCATCATCATACCGATAACATAATAACAGTACATCATCATCGTACATGTATCTTTTATCATCATTCAAGCATTATCTCTTTTCTCGTTCTCCACTAACTAGTTACGATTGGTTTTTGGCCCAATTACTATTTTGACGAGTCCAACAATGAAAACAGTCCATAAGTCCACTAAGCAAAACCTATTTTGTTTAAGGCGATTATTATTATTTAAAGGCGCGTATGACTGCAGTAGTATAACATCATCATCATCCTTTACCACGATCACCAACAGTGATATTCATCTTCTTTTAAGTGGGTTTTGGTTTGAAGGTCGTGGTGTGGTGTGAAAACAGAAACAGAAAAATGCAGTAACAATGGGAGTTTGGTTTGGTGATCTTTTCAATTGGAACAAGAAACAGAAATGAATGGAAGCTAGTTGGTGGTTTTGGGTTGTAAATCGATTAGAATCAAGAGTAAACAGACATAGTGAATTGGGGTGATGGTTTGGTTATGAATTTGAATAGAAACATTAGTTAACGCTAGTAAAAAAATATATATATTTTATATCATCATTGTTATTTTATGTAACATATCATCTTGTCAATAATAGGGATGTTCGATTTAAAACAAGAACAAGAATTGAACGAAACACGTAACAACGAGGATTGTATGGGTCTGTGTTAATGGAGTTTCAAATGGTGGTCGTTGGTCTTGGTAGTAGTTAAATGGGTGGTTGTTTATGGGGACGGTTGATGAGGGTGAGGATGATACACAATAGTAGCTCGAAATAGTAGGTGATATATTTGTGGGTTTGTGTCTCGTTAATAACATTAATAACCATGATGGTTTGGTTTCGTTCGAAAGGAATAGAAACAGAAACATAGTAGTTTGCAATTCTTGGTGAGGGTTACGATGGAATGGTGGTTGTGGAGGTGAAGGAAATCGATGGACAGGAAATGGAAACAGAAAATTTGATTGGGATGGTGATTGTTCTATGGTGCTTTGGAAATGATAAAGGTGGTAAGGTTTGTTGTAGGTTTGATTTGAGCAGGTAGCAAAAAAATAGGTAAGTGATATTCGCATTCATATATCCCACACACATATATATATATCTATATATGTCAAAAGGTTGAGGTAACATAAAGTAAAAAGATTAAAGTATATACAGAAAGAAACAGTGTAAGTTGTTAGTAATGGATTCGGTTAATGTTCATACAAGCAGCTAGAATATAAGTTAGTGGCAGACAAAAACAAAATCATTAATATAATAATAAATATAATGAATATGATAATCTATATCATATGTTAAAAGAACATGTAAGCATAGTGAACCAATAGTTTAGCATCCGTGATTTTGTATGATTTTACCGACAGTTTTAACGGACTATAATATCGTGCCCCGTTGTTTACTCAGTGGCGAATAAAAAGTCTTCAAAGAAATTCCATATTTTTATAATAATTATCTTTATTTATTTTAGTCATCATGGTATAAAATTTAGTCATTAATTTAATAAATAAAAAGTACATCAACTGTCCCTCTCATTTATGAGTAAAATATAAAAAGTTTTAAAATTAAATAATTAGTTCCTAAATATACTTTTAATAAGCCTATAACTTATATAACCCATTTTCGAATCACCTTTTATTTTAAAAAAAAAAAAACATAAGTTCGAATTTAACTTGCTTAATATCAATCGGAACACCAAACGAGTATCACAAGCATTTAATATTTATTTTTTAATATACTTTATTTATATATAGAGATATATTTTTTAATAATAATTATTATAATATCCTATCTTTATTTTATTAAATTTTAATAGTAACATATAATACTTCAAATTATACTTCGAATTATAATTTATTTATATATACATACACATATATCTATTTACAATTAATTATTCGTGAATCATCGAGAACAGTCAAAGGTCAATTGAATATATGAAACAGTTCTAAATTATTGAGACTCAACCTAAAAGACTTTGCTTATCGTATTGAAATCATATAAAGATTAAGTTTAAATTTGGTCGGAAATTTCCGGGTCATCACAGTACCTACCCGTTAAAGAAATTTCGTCCCGAAATTTGTGTGAGGTCGTCATGGCTAACAATAAATATGTTTTCCTGACTAATATGAGCTGATAAATAGAGTTTTATCATTATTGAATAATACAGATAAAATAATTCAATTATGCGAAGAGTACGAGTGAAGCTATCACAAAATAGTGAAATGAAAGGATAAAGATTTGTCTTAGCTTTTGACAGAGTCAGGGTTGAATCTGGATAATAAGGTGCGTCTTAACTTTTGACGTAGGGGGTTGAATTCCGGAATTCAAAGGATTTAAATAAAATCTTCGAAATCTAAAAGATTTGATTCTTAGGTGAATAAGGAAATTAAGATCTCTATAATTAAATACGATGATCTGCCTCAATTGCTCTGTCTGATATTCCCAGTATAAATAAAACTTTTTCCGTTCCATTAGTTTCACCATTCCTATACTTTCTTTCTTAGTTTATATATCCCAAAAGATTGTGAAAGTGCTTAATCCAGTTCTAATTCCTGATATTTTCCTAATTATCATTTCTGTCATCCTTCTTTTCAATCTTCCACTAGAAAAATCTGTTTACTTTTAATATAACCTTGGGGTGATACTATTATTAATTATACCGTGTCTTTATATTGCTATTCCTATTAATATCCACGGTTTGTAATTTATACGTTGTTATCGGGCTTTGTATCTCCCCTTATTTTTCAATGTCCCTATTTCTGTTTCCTATAATCATTGTCATCCACAGTTAATACTCCCTCCTATTTGCTACGATTTATACTCCAATTTCTATTTCAGAGTTTTGTCCCTTCGTTTCTTTTTCTTGCGGTTAGGCATCTCTTGTAATGGTCCAGAATTCGCAGATATAATTTTCAAAATGAACATTGTTAATGTTCTAAGAAAGGAATGGTAATGGCACGATCTTGATTCGTCAAATTACCAGAATATCCGGGAAAGATAGAACTATCAAGAAAATATGTTCTTGATATGTTTATATATCAGATAAAATGTAAAAGTCGTGTAACATGGCACATGATGATGTTATGATTAGTGAAACATCACGTTCCATTAGAAACTCAGCATGACTTACTGTAATATAATCACGTTGATCAAGTGTCATTATATTATACTAACTCATGCATCAGTTCCCAACATTACTTCAATAACATTCGTATTTTAAGCTCAAAAGTTTATAGAATATAGAAACTAACAGTTTCTATATGATGTAATACTGATAGCACGAAGAGATTAATGATTTTAGATAAGAATAGTTATGAAAAAATCTTCAGAAATATAGAGGATATTTAGTATGAAAGATACAATGATATCTTGGAATTTCTAATATTGAAGGATGGTGGAGAAAATTTTCCTGCAAGAGTTTGGAGTCAGAAGCAAGGTATTTGCTAAAGATTTCATCAGAAACAGAATCATCAGAATTCTTAATGTACAAATTTAGTCCTTGTGATTTGTTCAGAGACTCCTTCGTAGTTTGCTCAACCAGTTTTTCAGTTTCAAACTTTTTCTGAGCTTTACTAACATACAATTCTTTATCATCAACTTTTGGCTGTTGAGGTCGTTTACAGTTTTTGTTACTTCATTCAACCTTTCAAAATTCATAGCATTAATTCGCAGACTGGGTGATTTTCAGAATTTCAGAATGAAAGATCATAGTTCTAAGAGATAAATGTTATATGGATACATATAACTGTTGATGTGGAAACGTTGCGAGACTCACAATACAGATTTACTGATTCCCGGTAATTAGTATGGCAATTCTTGTTACAAGATGCGGATGAGTACATGATGAGATTTCAATAGATAATTATAGTGATTTGTCGGAGAGATTTAAGCCAAGGAGCAACGAGGTTGCTGGTACATCTGCTGGTAATATGGTGGAATATAAAAGGTTCCCCGATAACAATATAAGAGCACGCATATATATCAAGGTTATAATAAGGTTATTTCGAACTAAAATTCGAAGTTATATTGCTGGAGCTGTGAAAAAATTCGCTACTTTGAAAAGAGATTATCAAGTTATTTTGGGTAATAATAACACTAAGGAATTTGCACAACTACGTGTTAACCGTTTATTCAGTGTCCGAGAGTTTTTTTTCAGATGCATAACTATATGCATAAATCTTTTCTTCCACAAATGAAGTACGGTTGGTTCATCCTCTCGATTAAGGTATTTTCAAGGATTATGAAAGTTTGAACGCAGATTGTAATCATCAAGATACAAATGATGTTTAAGATGAAATCAAGTGGTAAACTTGAAGAATTGTTTAGTTTCATATGTTATAATCAATATTTTAATTCATTTTAATTATCCAATGTTATTAGTCCACAGTCGATAGTCTACAGTTGACAGTCCAATAATTCATATATAGTTTAATATATAATATTCGAATTAATTAATACGTGTCGTGACCCGTATACGTCTCAGACTCGATCATAACTTAAACTATATATATTATTGTAGAATCAATCTCAACCCTGTATAGCTAACTCCATCATTACTGCATATAGAGTGTCTATGGTTATTCCAAATAATATATATAGATGCGTCGATATGATATGTCAAAACCTTGTATACGTGTCCTGATATTTAAAGTGTTTAACATAAATAACAGAAATTAAATGACGATAAATAAAATTGCGATAGCTAAATTGCGATAAATAAATTGCGATAATAAAATGTAAACAGTTAGCTAGGAACAGTTAGCTAGGATTTTTGTTAGCGTGGATTCTTAACAAAATTTCTCATAGTTAATTTGTTTGTTTCTAACAAATTTTATTTTTGTCAAATGTTTTCTTCATTATGCCACTTGTTGGATTCTGGTAAATCAAAATCCGAATATGAAATTGGATGAAAATGGTTATTCTGCGGTGAACGGATTTGTATATCGGTGGACGTAAGTAGGATAGTAAACGACTATTGAATCAGCTTCGAAGAATATACAATGTAACTTATTAATGTGAAATCTGAATATTCCTCGAGTATTACCTACCTGTTAAAATATTTTCACAATTAACACTTTGTACGAAAGAATTTTTAATTACAGTCTTTATGAAAACATATATACATATATATTTTCTTCAGATGTAATCATGGGTTCATTGAGTTAATATGATATTAAACTCATTTGGTTTACCGTTAGAACTAGAATACATAATCTCTAAAACATTTAGAGATTACTTAATCACCGTGAAGAATAAAGATAATTGATGTAGAACGATACGTAGAACGATGATTATATTCGAGGTACGGAATGAGATGTTGAGGCGTGTGATGTTGAAACTTGTATTGTTGGTGGTACTGTTGATGTCGGTGATGTTGCCGAAGCTGTACGTTTTGCACCATGTTTTCCAAATTGATTACTCGAATGCGAAGTTCGTTGACTTCTTGTATTACTCCGGGATGATAGTCGGTCGGAACGAGCGAATGAATAAGATCTAGGATTTGAGATAGTATATAGTCGTGATGAGATACTCTGAAAATGAGGCTGAAAATGGTGTTTCGGATAGCTTCGCCGGTAAGTGCTTCAGGTTCTTCGCCAAGAGGTGAATTCGGTTAGTGGAAGGGATCGCCTTCTGCGCGTCTCCATTGATTAAGTCGACTACGAACCCATCAAATGAATTGGAGATGGATGATTGGTTGATTCATTCTGGTGACACTGCTTTCGGAGCTTAGGTGAAACTCCATATCGAAATAGCTGTCGGAATTCGAGGAATTTGAACTGGTTGAGGGATTCATCTCGTACGACCAGATGAAGGATTTTCGATAAGAAATAGTTTATAGTGTGTAGATTAGTACCCTGCAATACATAATTTACATATGCATATATAATACTAAAATCTCATAAGTTGCGGAGGAATCTACGGAATCTGTCAGGCAAAGGTAACAATAACAGATACGCTAAGATATGAATTTTGTCTATACACTATTCATGCAATCATTGCAGTATGATGCGTCTAGACTAGGAATAATAAGCAGGTAATTTCCTAAGGATAATAAGTAGATGATTTCTGACACGAAATGATAAGCAAAACTTTTGACATGCAGACACGGTCGAAGTCCAGACTCACTAATGCATCCTAACGACTTATCATTTATACACACTAATGCAGACCTGGTTCGCTAAGACCACTGCTCTGATACCAACTGTAGAACAGTTGGGGACAACCACCGTCTTACCCAGTGCCTTCCCAGCTAACCGCCTGGTGACGACTGAGTGTACCTCATATACTGATTTTAGGGCCTACCTCTCGGCTACTACCAACCCTCGTAAGGGATCGCAAGGAGTAAGAGCCAATGCTTCGTCACAGGTAACAGTGTGAGAACCTCCTTTACGACTAACCCGCCACACATGGACGGCGTTATACCAGCTCTGATGCCAACTGTAGAGACCCGTCCTAATCCATCTGGACGAAGTCCATATCGATTACAAACGATTCACAACAGTTGATTACATCGCGAGGTAATTGACCTCTATATGATACATTTTACAAACGTTGCATTCGTTCTTAAAAGATAAACTTTCATTACATCGACAGTTGACAGGCATGTATACCATTTCATAATATATCCAAATATAATTGACTTAATTATAATCTTGATGAACTCAACGACTCAAATGCAACGTCTTTTGAAATATGTAATGAATGACTCCAAGTAATATCTCTAATATGAGCAAATGCACAGCGGAAGATTTCTTTCATACCTGAGAATAAACATGCTTTAAAGTGTCAACCAAAAGGTTGGTGAGTTCATTAGTTTAACATAAATAATCATTTCCATCATTTTAATAGATCACAAGAATTTCATTTCCAGTTCTCATAAATATACGTCCCATGCATAGAGACAAAAATCATTCATATGGATTGAACACCTGGTAACCGACATTCACAATATGCATATAAGAATATCCCCATCATTCCGGGATCCTCCTTCGGACATGATATAAATTTCGAAGTACTAAAGCATCCGGTACTTTGAATAGGGCTTGTTGGGCCCGATAGATCTATCTTTAGGATTCGCGTCAATTAGGGTGTCTGTTCCCTAATTCTTAGATTACCAGACTAAAAAGGGGCATATTCGATTTCGATCATTCAACCATATAATGTAGTTTCAATTACTTGTGTCTATTTCATAAAACAGTTATAAAAGTAGCGCATGTATTCTCAGTCCCAAAAATATATATTGCAAAAACGTTTAAAAAGGGAGCAAATGAAACTCACCTAATGTATTTTGTAGTAAAAATACATATGACTATATTGAACAATGCAGGGTTGGCCTCGGATTCACGAACCTATATCATTTGTATATTCATTAATACATATAATCGTAATCGAACAATTATTTATATTATTATTAGTGATAATTTTTATATTAATAACTTATATATTTTATTATATATTCATTTTGTATATTTTAAGTAAAGTATCTATATATTTAAGTTATGGTTATTATATTTATTTTATATACATAATCTTTTGTTTACAAAATAATATTTATAGTAAGACTAGAGTAATATTAATAATAATAAAAATGACAATAATTATAATACTTAATATTACTAATTAAGATATTAATGGTTGTGGTTTTATTAGTGATAAAGTTAATGATATTAATACTAATAATATACTTATATTAATAATAATGGTCCTAATATTTATAAAGTGATAATAATACTAATATTTATGAAAATAATAATAATTTGTATTATATTCATAATAATAATAATAATAAACATATTCATCATAATGATACTAATAATAATATTATAACTTATAAAATGATACAAGTATTAGTTTTTAATGAACAAATAATAAAAAAAAATTTTGATTTTTATAGAAATTATAATAATATTCATAATATTCATATTCATAATCATAATAATAACAATGATAATAATACTAATAATATTACTAATACCTAATAATAATATCAATCAATAATAACAATAATAACAATAACAATAACAATCTATAATAATAATAATTAATAATAATAATAATAATAATAATAATAATAATAATAATAATAATAATAATAATAATAATAATAATAATAATAATAATAATAATAATAATAATAATAAATAACATGAGACTACCTTCAAGACTCCAAAAAGAATAATAAGCTGTCCAAGCCGGGACTCGAACCCACGACCGCTCGAACACCCGCACACCCACCAAACCATTGCACTACTATTACTTTTCTGATCTAATCCCTAATCTATTTTAATTTAACCCGTTTCCTTCTGTTTCCCTTTTTCTTATTCTTCATCATCTTTAACGAATTATAATCATCACGATTTTTAACTACATAAAATTACAATCATCATCATCCTCATATTCACATCATCATAACCATCTATTTCGTGGTCATCATCTTTATATTATCAACTCTCGATTATCATCATTCAATTATCGTATGATCATTATTGCATCATCAACCTTACTCATCATCTAATTATTATCCAATCATATTATCTTCATTATCCTCTCGAATCATCATCATACCGATAACATAATAACAGTACATCATCATCGTACATGTATCTTTTATCATCATTCAAGCATTATCTCCTTTCTCGTTCTCCACTAACTAGTTACGATTGGTTTTTGGCCCAATTACTATTTTGACGAGTCCAACAATGAAAACAGTCCATAAGTCCACTAAGCAAAACCTATTTTGTTTAAGGCGGTTATTATTATTTAAAGGCGCGTATGACTGCAGCAGTATAACATCATCATCATCCTTTACCACGATCACCAACGGTGCTATTCATCTTCTTTTAAGTGGGTTTTGGTTCGAAGGTCATGGTGTTGTGTGAAAACAGAAACAGAAAAATGCAGTAACAGTGGGAGTTTGGTTTGGTGATCTTTTCGATTGGAACAAGAAACAGAAACGAATGGCAGCTAGTTGGTGGTTTTGGGTTGTAAATCGATTAGAATCAAGAGTAAACATACATAGTGAATTGGGGTGATGGTTTGGTTATGAATTTGAACAGAAACAGTAGTTAACGCTAGTAAAAAAATATATATTATATATCATCATTGTTATTTTATGTAACATATCATCTTGTCAATAAAAGGGATGTTCGATTTAAAACAAGAACAAGAATTGAACGGAACACGTAACAATGAGGACTGTATGGGTCTGTGTTAATGGAGTTTCAAATGGTGGTCGTTGGTCTCGGTAGTAGTTAAATGGGTGGTTGTTTATGGGGAAGGTTGATGAGGGTGAGGATGATACACAATAGTAGCTCGAAATAGTAGGTGATATATTTGTGGGTTTGTGTCTCGTTAATAACATTAATAACCATGATGGTTCGGTTTCGTTCGAAAGGAATAGAAACCGAAACATAGTAGTTTGCAATTGTTGATGAGGGTTACGATGGAATGGTGGTTGTGGAGGTGAAGTAAATCGATGGACAGGAAATGGAAACAGAAATTTTGATTGGGATGGTGATTGTTCTATGGTGCTTTGGAAATGATAAAGGTGGTAAGGTTTGTTGTAGGTTTGATTTGAGCAGGTAGCAAAAAAATAGGTAAGTGATATTTGCATTCATATATCCCACACATATATATATATATCTATATATGTCAAAAGGTTGAGGTAACATAAAGTAAAAAGATTAAAGTATATACAGAAAGAAACAGTGTAAGTTGTTAGTAATGGATTCGGTTAATGTTCATACAAGTAGCTAGAATATAAGTTAGTGGCAGACAAAAACAAAATCATTAATATAATAATAAATATAATGAATATGATAATCTATATCATATGTTAAAAGAACATGTAAGCATAGTGAACCAATAGTTTAGCATCCGTGATTTTGTATGATTCTACCGACAGTTTTTACGGACTATAATATCGTGCCCTGTTGTTTACTCAGTGGCGAATAAAAAGTCTTCAGAGAAATTCCATATTTTTATAATAATTATTTTTATTTATTTTAGTCATCATGGTATAAAATTTAGTCATTAATTTAATAAATAAAAAGTACATCAACTGTCCCTCTCATTTATGAGTAAAATATAAAAAGTGTTAAAATTAAATAATTAGTTCCTAAATATACTTTTAATAAGCCTATAACTTATATAACCCATTTTTGAATCACCTTTGATTTTAAAAAAAAAACATAAGTTCGAATTTAACTTGCTTAATATCAATCGAAACACCAAACGAGTATCACAAGCATTTAATATTTATTTTTTAATATACTTTATTTATATATAGAGATATATTTTTTAATAATTATTATTATAATATCCTATCTTTATTTTATTAAATTTTAATAGTAACATATAATACTTCAAATTATACTTCGAATTATAATTTATTTATATATACATACACATATATCTATTTACAATTAATTGTTCGTGAATCATCGAGAACAGTCGAAGGTCAATTGAATATATGAAACAGTTATAAATTATTGAGACTCAACCTAAAAGATTTTGCTTATCGTATTGAAATCATATAAAGATTAAGTTTAAATTTGGTCGAAAATTCCCGGGTTATCACACATGATACATTCGTTAGTGAGCTGTAAAGTAGCATAAATTATTTCCAACTTGTCAACTTTTTAAATTGTGCACCTCATTAAATCAATACTCAATATCGTTATAGTTTAATCAATCAATGAGTATCGGTTTGTTTGTTTCCTTAATAGGAGAAGTAAACAGAATCGCAGCAGCAACAATAACAGACACAAATTGGTGGTTTGTTTAGAGTGATGAGGTGATGGTTTTGAAGATTATGGATGGTGTTTGTAAACCGAGAGTGGTGGTGACGGTGAGGGTTGTACCATGTAAGTGATCATGGGTGCCATATATATGTATATCTATATGTATAATATAGAGATTAGATAGATAATAGAAAAGAAATAAAGAAGTGGGTGTAAGTGGAGCTCGATGGAGAGGGTGGCAGTTTATATGGTGTCAGGTTGATCTAGCAAACAGAAATAGACATTTGTAGGTGTGGTGGTAGTGTGATGGTGGCTGGAGTTGGTGGGGGTTCCAAGGTGTTGATGGCCGAATGGTTGTAGGTGATGGTGCTCGTGGTGGAAGAGGTGTAAGGTGGCGATGGTAGTTGTCTTGATGAAATAGCTGATAGTTGATGGAAGAGCAATAAGGTGGTGGTGGCTCGATGGTGATGATCGTGGGTGATGTGGTTTAATGGTGGTGTAAGGTGGTGTCCGGTGGTAGGGTGAAGTGGGTTTGGCCGGTTATGGTGGCGGTTCTTGGTTGTGGTATTGAACTTAAACGAAAAGCAGTATCTATAAATTTTGTTTCGTAAAAAGTCTTATGATGGTTGATCATTGATCCAGAAAACAAGGAAGCAAAAGTAAAAAAAAAAAAAAAAAGTGTACTGAAAGTGTGTATGTGATTGATCGAGCCACTTGTCCACATATATGTATAGGTGCATATAAATATATATAAGCAATAGATAAATGGTAGATATAATTATCAAAGGAATCACAAGGAAACAGTAACATAGTAGCTTAACTAATTAAAACTGCGAAGTCTGGCGACAGTTTTTCCCGTATGGATATATCGTGTCCATTGCTAAACAGTTAACGTATAAAAGTGTTCCTAAAAATCCCAAATTTTTAGACTAAATATATTTAATTATTTCACTCATTAACTGTTTGAAACCTGATCAAAAAGGTTCACTAATTATTTATTTTCTGTTTCAATTAACGTGTACGGAGTACTAAAACTTAAACTAAAAGGGGTAAAAATATTTTTATCGAGCCCATAATCTCTTTAATCAATATGCGGACCAACTTTTATTTAAGTCCTCATAGATATATATTAGGTTTATATTAAAATCAACGAAACGTCAACCGGGTGTTCCAAACGTTTACAGTTTAGACTCGAAATCATTTTTATTTAATGTATACTTTAAATATATAAGAACATTCATAAATAACAAATTTTACTTCGTAAATAAATATATTAGTTAAATATATTAAACATTTATATTTAATATATTAATATATATATATACAAGTAGTATTCATATATATACATATAATAATAGTTTTCATTACAACGTATTTTATTTTAATTATTTAGTTATAATAATAATTCGTATAATAGTTATTATTGTTTTAAGTTATATATACACATATACATACATTTATATATACACACATTTCCAAATAATGGTTCGTGAATCATCGGGATTAGTCAAAAGGTAAATTAATATGCATAATAAATAAATAAATTTTGAGACTCATCCTAATAGACTTTGCATATCATGTCAAAAATATTAAATCGTATCGAGAGTTTGATTTAAAATTGGTCGAAATTTTCCGGGTCGTGACACTACCTACCCGTTAAAGAAATTTCATCCCGAAATTTGATCGAGGTCGTCATGGCTAACAATAAAAATGTTTTTATGACGAATATGAGTTGATAAATAGAGTTTTATCATTTTTGATTAATATAGATAAAACGATTCGATTACTCGAAGAGTACGAGTGAAGCTATCACTAAATAGTGAAATGATCATAACTTTTGACGTAGTCATGGTTGAATTTAGAAAATAAGGTTCGTCTTAACTTTTGACGTGGTAACGGTTGAATTCCGGAATTTCAGGGATTTAGGGAAAATCTTCGAAATCTAGAAGATTTGATTTTTCGGCGAATAAGGAAATTAAGATCTCTGTAATTAAATGCGGAAATCTGTCTTGATTTCTTTGTCTAGTATTTTCACTATAAATGGACTTCTTCCATTTCATTACTTCCCACCACTCCCATACTTTCTTTCTTAGTTCATACATCCAAAAGATTGCGAAAATACTTAATCCCATTCTAATTCTTTATATTTTTCTAATTATTAATTCTGTCATCCTTCTCTTCCACCAGAACAATCTGTTTACTTCTACTATTACCTTGGGTGATATTATTCTTAATTATACCGTGTCTTTATATTGCTATTCATATTAATATTCACGGTTTGTAACCTCCGTGTTGTTATTAGGCTTTATATTTTCTCTTATATTTTGGAGCTCTTTGCCTTTTTATTCTCCTCTCGACTCCTAGTAAAGCAAGTAATGGTCTAGAATTCGTAAGTATGGAGTTTCGAATGATTATAATGTTCTAAGCAGGAAGGAACGTGATAGCACAATTTGATTTTCAAATTTATCAAAATCACTGCGGATAGAACTATCAAGAATATGCCTTCTTGATATGTTCAGAAGTTAAGCAGAATGACAGAGTTATGTAACATGGTACATGATGATGTTATGATATATGAATCATCACGTTCCATTAGAAACTCAGCATGACTTACTGTAATATAATCACGTTGGCCAAGCGCATTATATTATACTAACTCATGCTTCAATTTCCAACACTTCTCTAGGAAATCATTCATAATTTAAACTCAAATTTTATAGAAGGATGGAAACTAAAACAGTTTCTTTTATGATGTAACATAGATAGCACGAGGAGATAGATAATTTCTGATAAAGATATTTATAAAGGTATCTTGAGAAATATCAAAGATATTTATAACGAAAGATAAGATGATATCTTGAAATATTTAAGATCAAAAGATGATGAAGAAATTTGTCCGCAAGGATTTAGAATATGTAGGAGCAAGATATTCGTTAAAGATTTCATCGGATACAGAATCATCTGGGTTCATTAAATACAAGTTTAGTCCTGGTGATTTGTCCACAGCCTCCTTCATAGTTTTGCATAATCCGCTTTCCAGTATCAATTTTCCATCGAGTGTTTCCAACAATCTATTCTTTATCATCAAACTTTTGGCCATTATGACCATCTATAACATGCTGCTTCGTCAGCATTCAAAGTTATCATAATTGAATCGTCGGTTAACAATCCGAAGTGTTTTCAAGAATTTAAAAGGGTTTGGATGCAGATGGTAATCGTCAAGATACAAAAATTGTTTAAGATGAAATCAAGTGGCAAACTTGAAGAATTATTTAGTTTCATATGTTATAATCGATATTTTAATTCATTTTAATTGTCCAATAATGGCAGTCCTTAGTTGATAGTCCAATAATTGGTTTATATATATATATATATATATATATATATATATATATATATATATATATATATATATATATATATATATATATATATATATAATCTTAGAATTACCTAACGACGTATTGTATACGTATTGTCTTGCATCAACCCAGAGACGTATTGTAGACGTATTGTCTTAGAATTAACTAAGACGTATTGTGTACGTATTGTCTTAGGATTTATCAAAACGTATTGTATACTTATTGTGTTAGGATGTACCAAATATTCGAATTAATAAATACGTATCATGACCCGTGTACACTTATTGTCTCAGAATTAATCCGACGTATTGTGTACATGTGTCCTGATTTATCCGACGATATGTAAAGTACGTAAAATAAATAACAGTTTTAAATGACGGTAAATAAAATTGCGAGAATATAAATTGCGATAATTAAATTGCGATAAATAAAATGTAACCAGTTAGCTAGGAACAGTTAGCGTGAATTCTTAACAAAATTCTTTATAATTAATTTGTTTGTTTCTAACAAATTTTATTTTATTCAATGTTTTCTTCATTATGCCACTTGTTGAATTTTGATAGGTCAAAATCCAAATATGAAATTGAATGAAAATGGTTATTCTGCTGTGAACGGATTCGTATCTTGTGGATGTAAGTAGGATAGTAAATGACTGTTGAATCAGATTGGAAGAATGTACAATGTAACTTATTAATGTGAAATTTAAATATTCCTCGAGTATTACCTACCCGTTAAAATATTTTCACCATTAACAGTTTGTACAAAAGAATTTTTAATTACAATCTTTATGAAAATATACTTACATATATAGTTTATTCAGATGTAATCATGGATTTAATGAGTCAATAAGATATTAAACTCATTTGATTTATCGTTAGTACTAGATTACATAATCTCTAAAACTTTAGAAATTACATAATCGCCATGTCGAGCGAAGATAATCGATGTAGAACGAAGATAAAGTAGATAGAACGATACGTAGAACGATGATTATGCTCGAGGTACAGAATGAGATGTTGAGGAATGTGATGTTGAAACTTGGGTTGTTGGTGGTACTGGTGTTGATGTTGGTGGTACTGTTGGTGCCGGTGATGTTGCTGAAGCTGGTAGGTTCAGCACCATATTTTCCAAAGCTACAACTCGAGCGCGAAATTCGTTGACTTCTTCTATTATTCCGGGATGATTGGCGGTTTGAACAAGGGGATGGATAAGGTTTAGAATTTGAGATATTATATAATCGTTGCGAGATATTCTGGAAATGAGAGTGAAGATGGTGTTTCGAACTGGTTCGTCGATAACTACTTCAGGTTTTTCGCCAGGAGGTGAATTCGGTTGGTGGAAGGAAAGGATCGCCTTCTTCTCGTCTCCATTGATTAAGTCAACTACGAACACATCAGATGAATTGGGGATGGATGACTGGGTGATTCATTCTGGTGACGCTGCTTTCAGAGCTTAGGTGAAACTCCATATCGGAATCTGAGGGACTTGAACTAGTGGTGAGTTCCATTTCGTACGATTAGATAAAGGGTTTTCGATATGAAATGATTTTCGGATATCGGATGATATTCTAATTACATAGAATACCTATACATAGTACAGGAGATCCCGTAAATTGCGGAGGGAATTAAAGAAACGTGTCAGACAAAGTTTAATGTGATGGGATATGGATTCGTCTATACACTGTCTATGCGATAATTGCAATAAGACGTGTCGAGACTGAAAATGATAAGTATATATCTTTCGACAAATGGTGGTAAGCAAAAACTTTTAACATGCAGACCAGGTTCAAGTCTAGACTCATTAATATAACCTAACAACTACTAGGTCGAAGTCCAGACTCATTAATGCATCCTAACAACTCCTAGTTAGACACACTAATGTAAGACCTGGTTCGCTACAACCACCGCTCTGATACCACCTGAAACGACCCGTCCTTATCCACCTGGACGAAGTCATCAACATCTGGTCCCATTGCGAGGTACTGCCCTAAGTATGCCATGAAGGACTCCAAGTAATGTCTTTAAAATGAGCAAATGCACAACGGAAGACTTAATTCGTACCTGAGAATAGACATGCTTAAAAGTGTCAACCAAAAGGTTGGTGAGTTCATAGGTTTATCATAATAATCATTTCAATATATTAATAGACCACAAGATTTCATACACATAAATATTTTAATAAAAATATTCTAAGTGGTTGAGCACCTGGTAACCATACTTAACATTTAATCAACGTCGCATATTCCCTTTATTATGAAATCTCACTACACCGTACCAAGTGTAGTCACCGAAACGAAGTACTGTGCAACCGTTGAATACTGGTCGTCCAGCCCAGTTGGGGTTGTCAGGCCCGATAGATCTATCAACACGATTCGCGTTTACAATACCACATGTAAATAGTAGTTACCAAGCTACAGGGAAGTATGCCAGTGGTACAACTCAACGTAGAATATATTTTTAAGTACTTGTGTCTATTTCGTAAACATTTATAAAAGCAGCGCATGTATTCTCAGCCCAAAAATATATATTGCAAAAGCAATTAAAAAGGGAACAAATGAAACTCACCTAATGTATTTTGTAGTAAAAATACATATGACTATATTGAACAATGCAGGGTTAGCCTCGGATTCACGAACCTATATCATATATATATATATATATATATATATATATATATATATATATATATATATATATATATATATATATATATATATATATATATATACATATATATATATTAACACATATAATGAATTTCAAATAATTTCATCTACTAATTATATAGTATTTATATATATATTTAGTGTTGTAGTTTATATATATAATTTGTACTAAATTCCAATATATACTTTATTTACATTTTATATCTTATGTTATATATGTATGTATTTTGTATATATATGTAATAAAAATGTTAATATTTTTAATATATAATTATAGGTAATATTAATATAATCATAGTATAAGTATATTTTTATATACAAAATATTTATATATATATATATATATATATATATATACACATATATATATATATATATATTTAATAATATAATAATAATAATGATAATGAAATTTTAAATAAAAAAATATTTTAACTAATGAAAATTTTATTAATAATGATACTCTTGATAATACTAAAAATTTTAATGAAAATAAAAATGTAATTTTTAGTAAAAATGATAATTTCAAAAATAATGGTTCTTTTAATAATAATAATAATAATAATAATAATAATAATAATAATAATAATAATAATAATAATAATAATAATAATAATAATAATAATAATAACAAAACTAATAAAACTACCTTTAAAAGTATTTCCAAAACTGAATGCCCCAGACGGGGCTCTAACCCCCAACCTCTCGTTCACCCAACACATGGCCAAACCATCTGCTCTAACTGATTCTTTCTATTTAATTCAGCGAAGTAAATTCTATAACCTATATCTTATATGTTTCTTCTTCTTCATTAATTCATAATCAATTATCATTTTCTACACATCTATCCATCTTTATGATTATAATATAACTATCATCATGATCATCATTGTCATTCACAACATCATCATAACCGAAAGTTTCCCATGATCTTAAATCTATTAAACAGTCCACTGGCAAATGAATGATACTTGCATATATTCAAAATACCAATTGTTTTTCTAGCCCGATGACCAACCTAGACTTGGCCCAACAAATTCGTCCCAACAAAAGGAACTCGGCCCAGCAACATGATGGATCTCGGCCCACTATCATTATCTAGCCCATCTCATTTTTAACTTGTAAAAATTGGTTGTGTTTCGGTTCAGAAGAAAAGAAAAAAAATCATAGAATATTCAATCATTCATGTTACATCACTTTGGTAGGCCATGTAATTTTCAATTTGTTCCCCCATGATACATTCGTTAGTGAGCTGTAAAGTAGCATAAATTATTTCCAACTTGTCAACTTTTTAAATTGTGCACCTCATCAAATCAATACTCAATATCGTTATAGTTTAATCAATCAATGAATATCGGTTTGTTTGTTTCCTTAACAGGAGAAGTAAACAGAATCGCAGCAGCAACAATAACAGACACAAATTGGTGGTTTGTTTAGAGTGATGAGGTGATGGTTTTGAAGATTATGGATGGTGTTTGTAAACCGAGAGTGGTGGTGACGGTGAGGGTTGTACCATGTAGGTGATCATGGGTGCCATATATATGTATATCTATATGTATAATATAGAGATTAGATAGATAATAAAAAAGAAATAAAGAAGTGGGTGTAAGTGGAGCTCGATGGAGAGGGTGGCGGTTTATATGGTGTCGGGTTAATCTAGCAAACAGAAATAGACATTTGTAGGTGTGGTGGTAGTGTGATGGTTGCCGGAGTTGGTGGGGGTTCCAAGGTGTTGATGGCCGAATGGTTGTAGGTGATGGTGCTCGTGGTGGAAGAGGTGTAAGGTGGCGATGGTAGTTGTCTTGATGAAATAGCCGATAGTTGATGGAAGAACAATAAGGTGGTGGTGGCTCGATGGTGATGATCGTGGGTGAGGTGGTTTAATGGTGGTGTAGGGTGGTGTCCGGTGGTAGGGTGAAGTGGGTTTGGCCGGTTATGGTGGCGGTTCTTGGTTGTGGTATTGAACTTAAACGAAAAGCAGTATCTATAAATTTTGTTTCGTAAAAAGTCTTATGATGGTTGATCATTGATCCAGAAAACAAGGAAGCAAAAGTAAAAAAAAAAATATATATATATATAGTGTACTGAAAGTGTGTATGTGATTGATCGAGCCACTTGTCCACATATATGTATAGGTGCATATAAATATATATAAGCAATAGATAAATGGTAGATATAATTATCAAAGGAATCACAAGGAAACAGTAACATAGTAGCTTAACTAATTAAAACTGTGAAGTCTGGCGACAATTTTTCCCCGTATGGATATATCGTGTCCATTGCTAAACAGTTAACGTATAAAAGTGTTCCTAAAAATCCCAAATTTTTAGACTAAATATATTTAATTATTTCACTCATTAACTGTTTGAAACCTGATCAAAAAGGTTCACTAATTATTTATTTTCTGTTTCAATTAACTTGTACGGAGTACTAAAACTTAAACTAAAAGGGGTAAAAATATTTTTATCGAGCCCATAATATCTTTAATCAATATGCGGACCAATTTTTATTTAAGTCCTCATAGATATATATTAGGTTTATATTAAAATCAACGAAACGTCAACCGGGTGTTCCAAACGTTTATAGTTTAGACTCGAAATCATTTTTATTTAATGTATACTTTAAATATATAAGAACATTCATAAATAACAAATTTTACTTCGTAAATAAATATATTAGTTAAATATATTAAACATTTAAATTTAATATATTAATATATATATACAAGTAATATTCATATATATATATATATACATATAATAATAGTTTTCATTACAACGTATTTTATTTTAATTATTTAGTTATAATAATAATTCGTATAATAGTTATTATTGTTTTAAGTTATATATACACATATACATACATTTATATATACACACATTTCCAAATAATGGTTCGTGAATCATCGAGATTAGTCAAAAGGTAAATGAATATGCATAATAAATAAATAAATTTTGAGACTCATCCTAATAGACTTTGCATATCGTGTCAAAAATATTAAGTCGTATCGAGAGTTTGATTTAAAATTGGTCGAAATTTTTCGGGTCGTGACATTGTTCCTCATCATCTTCATCTTCTACTTCTAGCTCAATTTGTAATTTTCATAGTTGGTACAATTTCATCTTTAATATTGCAATATGTTGTTTGAATCTTCATTTACTTTGATTATCTTGTTAGTTCTAGCCATACTTAGCTAGATTCTTATATGTACACTTGTTAATGAAGCTTGTAAACTAAGGATTGTTCTATATTCATGTTTATGATTGTGTTTGAATGAATCTATGAGTTGTTGATTGAGTTATGCTATTAGAATTAGCTAAAGAACCTTTGTTATCTTTGTTTTAGACTTTACTTTGATTATATGAGTTGCCTAGCTTTTATTAGGGATTTAATTAGTGAATCAACTTGTACTTCAACACTTAGGTGATCTAGACAATCAAATTTGGGATTTCAAGGGATTGGATTCTTGGTTTGGATTGATTTTCAATTGGTCTTTAGTCAAAATAGTGGAGTTTGGTTTTCTTAAGGGAATTTGATTACCAAAGAATTTTAGGGGACTTTAATCCAAGCTAAGTACTAATAGCACTTTTATGATTCAACTACATCTTATTGATGTAAGCTTATGGGAATTCGCGAATATTGATTTGATCATTATAGTTTTGGTATGGATACTAGAACACCTTGTTTGAATACAATTTGATCTTAATTAGAACAAAGGACAATCCGAATGCTTCAAGTGGAATAGTCAATTGTGCATGCTTTTATTATTATTGTTAGTTTATAATCATTTTTATTTACTTATTATTACCAGTGTCTTTCAAAACGTTTCAAAACCTCCCAACCAAACAAACTTTATGATAATTATTAGTTTTCATTAATCCGATTGGCAATTATCGCTCTCTTGGGACGAATCTTAAAAGAAAAACTTACTACTATAAGGACCGAGTCATTGTTTCTCGGAGCTTGTTGATATCGCTCCATTTATATATGTTTTATTTCGTGATATCTACCTCACTTTGCTCGGTTTATGACTATCTTAGAGCCTATTTTGTGTGCTATTAAGCTAAATGGTAAATTAAGGGCTAAGGAGTTGATTTAGTGTAAAATTGACCAAATATTGGGCACAATTGGCTAAGAAAATGGAAAGTGCAGAATCAGCATCAAAAGCGCCGCTCCTCATTAAAGAGTGCCGCTCCTGTGAGCCAAAAGCGCCGCACCAACTGAAAAAGCGACGTCCTCATGCACATTTCAGCTCCATTTTCCTCCAGTGAGCAAAAGCGTCGTTCCTACACTGAAAAGCGCCGCTCCTATTCAGCCAAAAGCGTCGCTCCTCAACAAAAGCGTCGTCCCTGTTTAGAGCTAAAAGCGGCGTTCCTGATCAAAAGCGCCGCTCCTCATTAAAGCCAAAAGCGCCGCTCCTGAGCCAAAAGCGGCGCTCCTGTCGCTGTTTCAGCCCAGATTTTCAGCACTATAAAAGGAACGAGATTAGGTCATTTTTCATATGCATCTTAGAGAGCAGCTGCTTAAGGTCCGAATTTCACATACAAAACCCTAATTTCATCATCCATTGGTGTTTAAGGGTGGATTCAAGGAAGCTAGCTCAAGATTCATCATTGTTTAGCTTAGATATTCATCTTCTTTACGTTTTGGGTTGTAATCTTCACTTTGCTTTATCTATTTTGCACCAATTAGTTGTAATCATCATTTTGCTTTATCTACTTTACATTGATTACTTGTAATAGCTTGAAGATGATGATGATTTACATTTCTATGCTTATTCTTAGTTTAATTTTAGCTATGATTGGCTAAATCTCTTGTGTTTGCTTATCTATTAATCTCTAATGCTAGTGTTTGCCCCAAATCAATTGATTATTGTTGTTTGAATGAATTACATGATCATGTGTTGTTGAGTTAGCTAAAGATTCATTGCTATGAGTTTGTTTTAGGCTTGACTTTGATTACATATGTTGTGTAGCTCTCTTAGTGATTTGAGAAGTGAATCAATGTATGCTTCAACACCTTAGGTGATCTAGACAAATAGCTTAGGAATTGCAAGTGATTGTGTTCTTGATCTAGGTTGGTTTTCAATTGGCCTCTAATCAACATAGTAATGCCGATTATCTTAAGTGATTTCGATAGTTGGGGGTTTTAAGTGATTTCAACCCAAGCTCAATCTCAATGACCAAATCATGCTTAACTCGATCTTAGGATCTAAAGCTTATGTGAATTCGCGAAGTATCATTTGATTTGAGGTTTAGTAGTGATGCTAAACATTTAATAGTTCAACAACTAATGAGATAGCAAAATAGGCAAAACGGGGCAAGCCAAGCATAAGGATTGATTAAATTAGTGAACACGTCTTAGTTAATTTGTGTTAAGTCTTAATACTTCACTACTTGTTTCTTACTACTAGCTTAATTGTTAAATTTAGGTTTGTTTAATTGCGCAAGTTTTAGTTGTTAATTGATAAACCCCCAATCAAACAAACCCTAGGACAATTGATAGTTTCAAATATCCGACTTACACCGCTTCCCTTGGGACGAACTTGATAAGAATACTTACATTAAAGTGCTATAATAATCGGGTTCTAAGTGCTCGTTAGTTGTGTGTGCTTGATTTTAGTGTTTGAATCAAATATAAATTTAGAGGGTAAAAGATGTATATCGCACGAACGCATCACTTGTCATCTTAATCGAGTCCACGTTTAATTCAATTATAAATTTAAAAGAAATGCGACTAACACATCAAATAACAACTAATGGAAATTTTGCAACTAACGAAATTTTGACCTCCCATACGGGAAGTCAGGTCATCACCACTACGCAAACTCCTTGCTGTTTATATTTATATCTTTCTTTCATTTAATAAAAGCATTTTACCATCACTTATGTGTGGATTTTAGTTATAAATATATGAAGTATATCATTTTCCGAGATAACTCGCGAGTTCGGTACCGATCGTTAACTAACAGAGGTGGATGGGGAAGACTATTTATAGCTCATAGTACTCTCCCCTTACATTTAAGCTTAGGTGACTAATGTGCCTCACTTCCTTCATTAAAATGACCAATGTAGCCTTACACAAAGAATGGTGTGTGTGACCTTAAGTGAAGTGGTCCATAATTTCATGACCAGTAATGAGTTGTCGAGTTGGGATCTATAATACCTAAATATGAAGTACGATACATAAATGAAAACTTATTATTAATTTCTACTAATAGTAGAACATAGAAAAGGGAATCTTTTTGGATATTTCGGTACACACACAACTATATGAATGATTCAATTGCGACTCAAAGATGACAGTGTCAGGTAGCTCAATTGGTAATGTGTGTAACACCTTGTCACTTAAAAAGCTCATTTGGTAATGGGTGCCTGGGTGGAACGTCTCGTCACTTAAAAAACACAAGGCCGGAGGTTTAAACTGACACCTTGTAGTCACAATTGTTGAGTAAGTCAAATATATCTCCTATATTATGGAATTTATTGACGACCGATTGTGGGTCGGCTTAGGGCCAGCCCAAAGGGAGTGCAAGGTGATCACTTGCACATGACCCATCATTTTTAGGGGCCCAACAAAAATGGCCTATAAAATTATAAGGGGAAGAAGAAAAAAAATCAGACCCAAGGTAAATAAGGCCCAACTTTTCTATTTTTAATTCCTACCATGGACCTCTATTTTTATACAAAACCTTGCCTTGTTGATTTCCATCACCCATCCGGTACGGGATACCTTCACTCTTATAAAATTGTACAATATTTTCCTTGCTTTGGTCAGTGTTTCAAGAGTGCGTCATTTATTGAAGGTCCAACAATATACACACATTTCACACTCTTTGTGTGTGTATTTCGATAATTTCAGTTAGATGTGGACATATTACAATGTGATTTTATGATTTAATATCACTAGATCTTAGTTGTGTTTGTTTTTTGTTTTTTGTTTTTTGTTTTTTTTTTTTTTTTTTTTTCATGAACACACTCCAATTCTAGATCTTAAATTGTCTGGTGCTTTTATGTGTATTGATTGTTTTAATTTTAGTGTGTATTTCTCAAGTTTATTTGTGATTGTATTTAAGTATTAATGATTTAATATATTTATTTTATATATTTTTTAGGTACCAAACGGATATCGTACTACTTTCTACCGTACCGATACCGGAACCATACCGGTACCGAATCGATTTTATCGGTACGATATTCGGTACTAATATTAGAGTCAAAAATAAAAGTAGTACCAAGTGGTTCGGTATCGGAACCGTACCACGCTCATCCCTAGCCTAGATTGACTATGTTTCGACCCCTAAAAGTGAGTGTATTATTTGTCTACAGGGGCCCTATCTTTTCGACCCGCTCAGGTCACCAGAAAACACAGGACCGGCCCTGGGTCGGCCTATCATGTTATCTACTTTTTATCGAAAATTTATATAACGACTAAAAATCACAGAAGGTAGATGTCATTTCTGTAATGATGCAAGCATATTTAGTGTGACTACGATGTAGCATAACACTGGCCGGTTTAATGATAGATAACTAATAACTAGTTTTAAGTTTTCTACACATGGTCACCGAATTCTTGGTTATTGCAACTATTTCTATATGTTTGCAGGATGACAAGTAACAAGTTTTTTTTTTTTTTTTTTTTTTTTTTTTTTTTTTTTTTTTATAAACGAGAAAACCATTATATGAACGAGCACATTGGCTCCCCATAGAAGGTAAAACCTCGTGTAATCAAACCTCCCGAGCACGAGACCTGGTACCGGATTAATTGCGCATTATGCGCACAATCTAGTCACACTCCCTCTTTGAACAACATGACATAGCCAGAAATTCAAGTTTATATTTTTAAACAAACAATTACGCATCTCCTCCTAAAAATGCACCTATATAACATGGCTTTTCAAACACTCATTAAAATCATTCTACATTATACATTTAAAACTTTTATTTTAAAAATATGTAATTTATGTGATTTTTGAGGGGTATATATGTAGTTGTCTATTTGAACATCGTATAATTTTATGTATTTATATTTATATTTTTGTAGGTATGTTTATGAACGTAACTAACGGTAAAACAATTCTATATGGTTTCGAGATTATTACAAACAATTTTAGCGTAAAAATTTAAGCGTGACTTCATAACATGCAGAAATCATCCCATATACAAGGGCGGAGCTTTCTTAGGGCAGGAGGGAGCCCTCGCCCCTCCAAAAGTTTGAGTTGCTAGTGGAGATTTGTAGTCCTCTGAGTTACTGACGTTCGGGCGTTTGAATCAATTAAAACGGGGTCCGTATGAAGAAGATATGACCAAAATAGTGAAGGCTAGCAAACTTTGTGAGTTGCCACCGCTTTGGTTATATTTCCTTCAAACGGACTCGAATTTAGTCGATTTAAAATTTCAAACGCTCGTAACTCAAAGGAATACAAATTTCGTTTTGATTGTTACCTGAAATTAAGAGATATTGGTCCCGGAGAGACTATTTTCTCTCAGAGATATCACTAACATATTCAAAATTAATATTTTTCACTAGAAACGGTTGATATCTCGATATAATATGTCATGTTCGGCCCCTCCAACATAAATATTCAAGCTCCGTCACTGCCCATATATAGAGTGATTTTTTTCCACATAAAAAGATAAATTAAGGACAAAATTGCTCATTTCGTCCCTGCGTTTTTCACTTGTGCCCGTTTCATCCATGTATTTTATATTCTGCATTTTTCATCTTTAAAAGCATTTTGAAGTCCCAATTTTATCCCTCACCCTAACAAAGGTTAACCGAGTCCGTTAAAACTATTCACATAGACTATCCACGTAATCATTAACTAGTTAAATTGTGATGACCCGGGAATTTCCGACCAAATTTAAACATAATCTTATATGATTCGACTCGATAAGCAAAGTCTATTAAACCGAGTCTCATTATGTTTGAACTATTTCATGATAACATTTGACCTTTAACTATTTCCGACGATTCACGAACCTTTAATTGTAACTAAGAATGTAAATATAAATAATTATATATAAAACTAATTATATTAGTATTAATGAACTATTAAGTAATTTTGTTATTATAAAAGATAACATTTAATAACTAAAGATTTTCATTTTGAATATATATAGTATATTGTATATAAATGATTCAAACATATTTTACCAACGTTATCAAAATATTAAATGTACAATGTTATACTTTGTAGTTAATTGTTTAATATACATAATTAATCATCTACTCAACATTTAAAACATGATTTTATATATATGGTAGTATACATATATACATAAATATAACTATATATATATATATATATATATATATATATATATATATATATATATATATATATATATATATATATATATATATATATATATATATATATATGATTTTATACATAATTATTATATTATGTATATGTAGAAATTTATAATATATCTATGATGAAATAATGTACTATTTTAATAAATATATATAATACTTACATATATAAAACATTTATATTTTTCATAATTACATACATAAGTATAATATAATTAGTATGTAAATAAATATTATAATATATTTATATTAAAATGCATAAATATATAATATTCAGTATATGTTACAATACATATTACATAATTATTAAATATTACATAATAATAGATGATATTAATAAATTAAATTTAAATACAAATATAGTTGTTGTAGTAATGTTATTTGTATCGTCAAATATCAATATTTGTATTCATAATATCACTTTATATCATATAAAGATGAAATTGGATGTATAAATTAGATTATTATTACTAATATTATTATTATCGATAAAATATTAATATTATCATAATTAGTATGGTATTATTATTATTATTATTATTATTATTATTATTATTATCATTTTTACAATTATTATTATCATTAATATTATATTTATCATTATTATTAATTTTATTAATATTATTAGATATTAATAGTATTGTTATTATATATTATTATTATTATTAATTAAAAAAAAAGCAGTATGGATCTATATTATACGCTTGACCTCTGTATCCTTTATCTCTATTATTATTATTTTTTTTGTTTCTTTCCTGCTCCCAACTCGTGAACCTGTGTTGACATTTTCTCCATTTTTTTATCAACCGATCTCTATTATTACAACATGATTATGTATAATTGCAAATCAAATAAAAAGGAAATCCAATGGGATTAAAGAGCACAGCGATATTTTTGTTTTCTTCTTCTCTGCACGCTCCAATTTTTTTTTCTCTTAATTCAATTTCGAATAAAGTTTCAAAATCTAAAAATGCAGAAAGGTTAGAAATCTTTCTTTGAATCTATCTGCAAAATCTCAACTCTCAAATCTTTATATCGATCTTGAATTTTGAAGTCAAAGTTTAGTTTAAAAAAAGTCAACAATTGTTCTTGAGACAAATTCGCGTTCGTGTATATGTTTCTGATCAAATTGACGATTCCAGTAGTTTTTATACATGTTTAGAAAACTATTTCGTGTTATAAACATTATCTATAATGTTATCTATTACGAAATCAATTTTTTTTGTTTTGTTCCAAGAACCGACGCTGCAGTAGGCCTTAGTGTTTTTTTTTTTTTATTTTAGAACCCAAATTATTTTTTTTTCTGTAATGTTTTGAAGCTTTAAAGGGAACCCCGATTTTTTTTTTTTTTTTTGGTTATTGATGTTTTGTTGAATCCATGAGACTTGTGGAGAAGAAGAGGAATAGAAGAAAAACAGTTTATATATAAAATTTAAATTCGATATTAGTACAGAGAATCAGAATTGGTGGGATGGTCGAGAGTGTTTGCGTGTGAGCATGTGGTCACGAGATCGAGTCCAGAGGACGGTAGTTTCTTTTTTTTTTGAAACTCTTTTCATGTGAGGTAGTTTTCTTTTCTAATTTTTTTATTGTTATTATATATTAATTATTATTAGTATTATTATTATTATTGTGATTGTTTTGATTGTTATTGTTATTGTTATTATTAGTATCATACTTGTTATCATATTTGAAAGTATTATAGACATTACTATTATTATTATGATAGGTATTAATAATATTATTATTAGTAATAAACTTATCATTTTAGTATTTTATCATCATTAGGATTATGATTATGATTATCATTATTATTATTATGAAGGAAATAAAAATATATTATTATCATCAATATTAGAATTTGTACCGGTTTATAAATAATAGTATCATCAGTACATTTACAATTAATAATATCATATTTATCAGTATCATCATTAATATTTACTAGTATTATTATGATTATCATTTATCATTTTATAAATATTAGAACCCTTATTATTAACATAAGTATGGTATTAGTATTAATATTATTTTAGAGTTATTATTATTAGTATCATTAACAGTTATCATTTTCATTTTTTTGCTATTAGTATTATCATTATTAATAAAATTATTATTATTATTAGTAAATCATTATTATCTAAATTATTATTTTAACAAATAAATCTTTTGTACACTATATATATACTTATGGTATATACTAGGATTGTATTAATAATTCACATAACAAACTAATAAAATTTCATAAATACAATACTAACCACAAATATATGTATATAAATATATTAATGTCACTATTTATATAAACGTAAATCATTATAGATATATACATAAAATCGATATATATATAAAATATAACTTAAAATATAATATAAGTATACGTTTTAAAATAAAGGTTAGAATAAATTCTACAAAACTATAATATATAAATAATACATATTAATAAATGAAATTTTGTAACTTACATTATACGTATTAATATATACACAATTGATATAGGTTCGTGAATCCGAGGCCAACCCTGCATTGTTCAATGACGTCATATGTATTTTTACTACAAAATACAGTATCGTGAGTTTCATTTGCCTTTTTACCCTTTATATTTTTGGGCTGAGAATACATGCGCAACTTTTATAACTGTTTTACGAAATTGACACAAGTACGTGAAACTACATTCTATGGTTGGATTATCGAAGTCGAATATGCCCCTTTTTATTAAGTCTGGTAATCTAAGAATTAGGGAACAGACACCCTAATTGACGCGAATCCTAAAGATAGATCTATCGGGCCCAACAAGCCCCATCCAAAGTACCGGATGTTTTAGTACTTCGAAATTTATATCATGTCCGAAGGAGGATCCCGGAATGATGGGGATATTCTTATATATGCATATTGTTAATGTCGGTTACCAGGTGTTCAATCCATATGAATGATATTTTTGTCTCTATGCATGGGACGTATGTTTATGAGAAATGGAAATCTGAAATCTTGTGGTCTATTAAAATGATGGAAACGATTGTTTAAGTTAAACTAATGAACTCACCAACCTTTTGGTTGACACTTTAAAGCATGTTTATTCTCAGGTACGAAAGAAATCTTCCGCTGTGTATTTGCTCATTTTATAGATATTACTTGGAGTCATTCATGGCATATTTCAAAAGACGTTGCATTCGAGTCGTCGAGTTCATCAAGATTATTATCAAGTCAATTATAGTTGGATATATTATGAAATGGTATGCATGCCTGTCCACTTTCGATGTAATGAAAGTTTGTCTTTTCAAAAACGAATGCAATGTTTGTAAAATGTATCATATAGAGGTCAAGTACCTCGCGATGTAATCAACTGTTGTGAATCGTTTATAATCGATATGGACTTCGTCCGGATGGATTAGGACGGGTCTTCACAGTTGGTATCAGAGCGGTGGTCTTAGCGAACCAGGTCTTGCATTAGTGAGTCTAACTGATAGTCGTTAGAATGCATTAATGAGTCTGGACTTCGACCGTGTTTGCATGTCAAAAGTTTTGCTTATCATTTAGTGTCGAAAAATTATTTGCTTATCATCCTTAAAGTCTAAGACACGTCTTACTGCCTTTATTGCATAGACAGTGTATAGTTAAATTCATATCTTAGCGTATCTGTTATTGTTACCTTTGCCTGACAGCTTCCGTAGATTCCTCCATAGCTTATGGGATTTTAGTATTATATATGCATATGTAAATTATGTATTGCAGGGTACTAATCTACATCCTATAATCTATTTCTTATCGAAAATCCTTCATCTGATCGTACGAGATGAATCCCTCAACCAGTTCGAGTCCATCAGATTTCGATAGCTATTTCGATAGTTATTCCGACAGCTATTTCGATATGGATTTCCACTCGAGCTCCGAAAGCAGAGTAACCGGAATGAATCGATCAATTAGCCATCATCTATTCTGAATGAATTGGAGATGGGTTCGTAGTCGACTTAATCAATGGAAACGCGAAGAAGGCGATCATTTCCACTAACCAAATTCACCTCTTGACAATGAACCTAAAACGTTTACCGGCGAACCTGTTCGAGACACCATTTTCTCTCTCATTTCCAAAGTATCTCATCACGATCATATACTATCTCAGATTCTAAACCTCATTCATCCGCTCGTCCGAACCGACAATCATCCCGGTGTAATAGAAGAAGTTAACGAACTTCGCGCATAAGTTGTAGTCTTGGAAAATATGGTGCAAAACGTACCAGCTTCATCCAAATCACCGGCACCAACAGTACCACCAACAACCCAAATTTCAATATCACATGCCTCAACATCTCAATCTATACCTCGAGTATAATCATCATTCTACATGACATTCTACATCAGTTATCTTCGTTCGACATGGTGATTATGTAATCTCTAATGTTTTAGAGATTATTTATTCTAGTTCCAACTGAAAACTAAATGAGTTTAATATCATGTTAACTCATTAAATTCATGATTACATCTGAAGAAAATATATATGTATATATGTTTTCATAAAGATTGTAATTAAAAATTCTTTTGTACAAACTGTTAATAATAAAAATATTTTAACGGGTAGGTAATACCCGAGGAATATTTAAATTTCACATTAATAAGTTACACTGTATATTCTTCGAATCTGATTCAACAGTTATTCACTATCCTATTTACAACCACCGGGATACTTATCCGTTCACCAAAGAATAACTATTTTTATTCAAATTCAATTTCATATTTGAATTTTGACCTATCAGAATCCAACAAGTGGCATAATGAAGAAATAATGGACACAATAAAAATTGATTAGAAACAGACTAATTAACAATATTAAATTTTATTAAGAAACCACGCTAACAAAATTCTAGCTAACTGTTCCTAGCTAACTGTTAATTCCGTATTACATTTTATTTATCGCAATTTATTTATCGCAATTTATTTATCGCAATTTATTTTATCGCAATTTATATTCTCGCAATTTTATTTATTGTCATTTAATTTCTGTTATTTACTTTACGCACTTTATTTATCGTCATTTAATTTCTGTTATTTATTTTACGCACTTTAAATATCGGGACACGTATACAAGGTTTTGACATATCATATCGACACATCTATATATATTATTTGGAATCACCATAGACACTCTATATGCAGTAATGATCGAGTTCTCTATACAGGGTTGAGGTTGATTCTATAATAATATATATACTTTGAGTTGTGATCGAGTCTGAGACATGTACACGGGTCACGATACGTATTAATTAATTCAAATATTATATATTAAACTATATATGAATGATTGCACTGTCAACTGTGGACTATCGACTGTGGACTAATAACATTGGACAATTAAAATGAATTAAAATATTGAATATAACATATGAAACTAAACAATTCTTCAAGTTTGCCACTTGATTTCGTCTTAAACCTCATTTGTATCTTCACGATTACATTCTGCGTTCAAACCTTTCATGATTCTTGAAAACACCTCAATCGATAGGATGAATCAACCGCACTTTATCTACGGAAGGAAAGATTTATGCATATAGTTATGCACCTGAGAAACTCTCGGCAATTGTGTAAAAGTTCAACACGTAGCCGCGTCAGATCCTTTGGCATTTATTAACAAAAACAACTTTGCGATCCCTTTTCAAAATTAGCCAATTTTGTCACAGCTCCAACAAGTCAACTTCGACTTTTCGTACGAAACAACCTTATTATAACGTTTATATATACGCGTGCTCTTTTATTGTTACCAGGTAACCTTTCATATTCCATCATATTACCATCAGCGTTTAATCATCTAAAAACACAATTCTCCTGAAACCACCTCGGATTAATAACCGATGATTCAGATATCATAGCATTAAATGCAGAGGAAACAGAAAAATGGTAGATGGTCTAAACGGACAAAAGTTTGATGATAAAGAAAGGAGTGTTAGGAACGCTCGATAGAAAATTGGGTATTGAAAAACAGATTGAGTTACCCATGAAGGAGACCAAGGACAAATACAAGGACCAAATCCTATATTCAAAGGATTCAGGTAATTCTGGATCCGTTGAAATCTTTAGAGAATATCTTGCTCCGAAGTCATGTTAAAATCTTTCGGAAAATCTTTCTCCATCAACCGTCGAACTTAGAAATTCCAAAATATCATCATCAATATCTTTGATATTTCTGAGGATATTTTCATAAATATTCTCGTCCGAAATTATATACCTCTTCGTGCTTCCTGTGTATCAATATATTGGAAACATTCAATAGAAAATATAGTACCGAAAAGCAGATTATGCGAAACTATGAAGAAAGCCGTGGATAAATCACAAAGAATAAGTTTGACTTCAAAGAATCCAAATAATTCAATGTCTGCTAAAGTCTATAGTGAATAACTTGCTCCTTACTCTAAACCCTTGCAGACAATAGTTTCTATCATCCTATGATCTTAGATATTCTGAGATATTATCGTACCTTTCATTATAAATATCCTCCATATTTCTGGAGATATTTTTATAACTATTCTTATCTGAAATCATTAATCTTTTCGTGCTATCAGTATTACATCATATAGAAACTGTTAGTTTCTATATTCTGTAAATTTTCAAGCTTAAAATATGAATGTTATTGTAGTAATGATGGGAACTAATGCATGAGTTAGTATAATATAATGACACTTGATCAACGTGATTATATTACAGTAAGTCATGCTGAGTTTCTAAATGAAACGTGATGATTCACAGATCATAACGTCATCATGTGCCATGTTACATAACTCTTTCATCCTACTTAACTCCGTAACAAATCAAGAAAATGTATTCTTGATGGTTCTATCTTCCGTGATGTTGATAAATTTGAAAATCAAATCGTGCTATCACGTTCCTTCATGCTTAGAACATTATAATCATTCGAAACTCTATATCTATAAATTCTGGACCATTATTCGCTTGACTTGAAGTCGGGAAGAGAAAACAAAAGCATAGAGCTTTGAAATATAAGGGAGAATATAAAGTCCGATAACAACACATAAATTACAAACCGTGTATATCAATGTTTATCGCAACATAAAGACACGGGAGAATTAAAAACATTATAATCCCGAGGGCGAAGTAGAAGAAAGCAGATTCCTCTGGTGGAAGTTGGAAAAGGAGAATGATTGTTGCGATAGTAAGGATGAGGACAAGGATCAGAACTGGATTAATCATTTTCAGAATCTTTTGGATGTATGAACTAAGAAAGAAAGTATAAGAATGGTGAGAATAATGGAAAGGAAGAGCTTAATTTATACTGGAAATATCAGACGTAGTAATCGGGGCAGATCACCGTATTTAATTAAAGAGATCTTAATTTCCATAAATCCCGAAGAATCAGATTTTATAGATCTTCAAGATTTTCTTTAAATCCCTTAAATTCCGGAATTCAACCAAGGCAATGTCAAAAGTTAAGACGCGCCTTATTTTCTAAATTCAAACCTGACTACGTCAAAAGTTAAAAACAAATCTTTGTTTCTCATTTCATCCTTTTGTGAATAGCTTCATTCGCACTCTTCGAATAATCGAATTATTTTTATCAATATTACTCAATGATGATAAAACTCAAGTTATCAACTCATATTCGTCAGGAAAACATATTTATTGTTAGCTATGACGACCTCACTCAAATTTCGGGACGAAATTTCTTTAACGGGTAGGTACTGTGATGACCCGGGAATTTCCGACCAAATTTAAACATAATCTTATATGATTCGACTCGATAAGCAAAGTCTATTAAACCGAGTCTCATTATGTTTGAACTATTTCATGATAACATTTGACCTTTAACTATTTCCGACGATTCACGAACCTTTAATTGTAACTAAGAATGTAAATATAAATAATTATATATAAAACTAATTATATTAGTATTAATGAACTATTAAGTAATTTTGTTATTATAAAAGATAACATTTAATAACTAAAGATTTTCATTTTGAATATATATAGTATATTGTATATAAATGATTCAAACATATTTTACCAACGTTATCAAAATATTAAATGTACAATGTTATACTTTGTAGTTAATTGTTTAATATACATAATTAATCATCTACTCAACATTTAAAACATGATTTTATATATATGGTAGTATACATATATACATAAATATAACTATATATATATATATATATATATATATATATATATATATATATATATATATATATGATTTTATACATAATTATTATATTATGTATATGTAGAAATTTATAATATATCTATGATGAAATAATGTACTATTTTAATAAATATATATAATACTTACATATATAAAACATTTATATTTTTCATAATTACATACATAAGTATAATATAATTAGTATGTAAATAAATATTATAATATATTTATATTAAAATGCATAAATATATAATATTCAGTATATGTTACAATACATATTACATAATTATTAAATATTACATAATAATAGATGATATTAATAAATTAAATTTAAATACAAATATAGTTGTTGTAGTAATGTTATTTGTATCGTCAAATATCAATATTTGTATTCATAATATCACTTTATATCATATAAAGATGAAATTGGATGTATAAATTAGATTATTATTACTAATATTATTATTATCGATAAAATATTAATATTATCATAATTAGTATGGTATTATTATTATTATTATTATTATTATTATTATTATTATCATTTTTACAATTATTATTATCATTAATATTATATTTATCATTATTATTAATTTTATTAATATTATTAGATATTAATAGTATTGTTATTATATATTATTATTATTATTAATTAAAAAAAAAGCAGTATGGATCTATATTATACGCTTGACCTCTGTATCCTTTATCTCTATTATTATTATTTTTTTTGTTTCTTTCCTGCTCCCAACTCGTGAACCTGTGTTGACATTTTCTCCATTTTTTATCAACCGATCTCTATTATTACAACATGATTATGTATAATTGCAAATCAAATAAAAAGGAAATCCAATGGGATTAAAGAGCACAGCGATATTTTTGTTTTCTTCTTCTCTGCACGCTCCAATTTTTTTTTCTCTTAATTCAATTTCGAATAAAGTTTCAAAATCTAAAAATGCAGAAAGGTTAGAAATCTTTCTTTGAATCTATCTGCAAAATCTCAACTCTCAAATCTTTATATCGATCTTGAATTTTGAAGTCAAAGTTTAGTTTAAAAAAAGTCAACAATTGTTCTTGAGACAAATTCGCGTTCGTGTATATGTTTCTGATCAAATTGACGATTCCAGTAGTTTTTATACATGTTTAGAAAACTATTTCGTGTTATAAACATTATCTATAATGTTATCTATTACGAAATCAATTTTTTTTGTTTTGTTCCAAGAACCGACGCTGCAGTAGGCCTTAGTGTTTTTTTTTTTTATTTTAGAACCCAAATTATTTTTTTTTCTGTAATGTTTTGAAGCTTTAAAGGGAACCCCGATTTTTTTTTTTTTTTTTGGTTATTGATGTTTTGTTGAATCCATGAGACTTGTGGAGAAGAAGAGGAATAGAAGAAAAACAGTTTATATATAAAATTTAAATTCGATATTAGTACAGAGAATCAGAATTGGTGGGATGGTCGAGAGTGTTTGCGTGTGAGCATGTGGTCACGAGATCGAGTCCAGAGGACGGTAGTTTCTTTTTTTTTTGAAACTCTTTTCATGTGAGGTAGTTTTCTTTTCTAATTTTTTTATTGTTATTATATATTAATTATTATTAGTATTATTATTATTATTGTGATTGTTTTGATTGTTATTGTTATTGTTATTATTAGTATCATACTTGTTATCATATTTGAAAGTATTATAGACATTACTATTATTATTATGATAGGTATTAATAATATTATTATTAGTAATAAACTTATCATTTTAGTATTTTATCATCATTAGGATTATGATTATGATTATCATTATTATTATTATGAAGGAAATAAAAATATATTATTATCATCAATATTAGAATTTGTACCGGTTTATAAATAATAGTATCATCAGTACATTTACAATTAATAATATCATATTTATCAGTATCATCATTAATATTTACTAGTATTATTATGATTATCATTTATCATTTTATAAATATTAGAACCCTTATTATTAACATAAGTATGGTATTAGTATTAATATTATTTTAGAGTTATTATTATTAGTATCATTAACAGTTATCATTTTCATTTTTTTTGCTATTAGTATTATCATTATTAATAAAATTATTATTATTATTAGTAAATCATTATTATCTAAATTATTATTTTAACAAATAAATCTTTTGTACACTATATATATACTTATGGTATATACTAGGATTGTATTAATAATTCACATAACAAACTAATAAAATTTCATAAATACAATACTAACCACAAATATATGTATATAAATATATTAATGTCACTATTTATATAAACGTAAATCATTATAGATATATACATAAAATCGATATATATATAAAATATAACTTAAAATATAATATAAGTATACGTTTTAAAATAAAGGTTAGAATAAATTCTACAAAACTATAATATATAAATAATACATATTAATAAATGAAATTTTGTAACTTACATTATACGTATTAATATATACACAATTGATATAGGTTCGTGAATCCGAGGCCAACCCTGCATTGTTCAATGACGTCATATGTATTTTTACTACAAAATACAGTATCGTGAGTTTCATTTGCCTTTTTACCCTTTATATTTTTGGGCTGAGAATACATGCGCAACTTTTATAACTGTTTTACGAAATTGACACAAGTACGTGAAACTACATTCTATGGTTGGATTATCGAAGTCGAATATGCCCCTTTTTATTAAGTCTGGTAATCTAAGAATTAGGGAACAGACACCCTAATTGACGCGAATCCTAAAGATAGATCTATCGGGCCCAACAAGCCCCATCCAAAGTACCGGATGTTTTAGTACTTCGAAATTTATATCATGTCCGAAGGAGGATCCCGGAATGATGGGGATATTCTTATATATGCATATTGTTAATGTCGGTTACCAGGTGTTCAATCCATATGAATGATATTTTTGTCTCTATGCATGGGACGTATGTTTATGAGAAATGGAAATCTGAAATCTTGTGGTCTATTAAAATGATGGAAACGATTGTTTAAGTTAAACTAATGAACTCACCAACCTTTTGGTTGACACTTTAAAGCATGTTTATTCTCAGGTACGAAAGAAATCTTCCGCTGTGTATTTGCTCATTTTATAGATATTACTTGGAGTCATTCATGGCATATTTCAAAAGACGTTGCATTCGAGTCGTCGAGTTCATCAAGATTATTATCAAGTCAATTATAGTTGGATATATTATGAAATGGTATGCATGCCTGTCAACTTTCGATGTAATGAAAGTTTGTCTTTTCAAAAACGAATGCAATGTTTGTAAAATGTATCATATAGAGGTCAAGTACCTCGCGATGTAATCAACTGTTGTGAATCGTTTATAATCGATATGGACTTCGTCCGGATGGATTAGGACGGGTCTTCACATAAATTACAAAAATTAATTCCTTCTTCCTCTCATTCTATCTGACATTTCAAAACCTTAAAGTATTATGTCTGGCATCTTAAAACAGTTACATTTATTTCATTCACTCAAATTAAGTCTTCGTTTCACAAGATCATGTGATCCTAACATTTAAAAAAAAATTCAAAAAAAAAAAGAGGCTTATAATCATGTAAACTTGCTGCGGGGTGAAACCTTAAGGAATAAATTCATCCCGACAAATGTGGAGGTGTTCATTTGGAGATTACTTAAACGACGCTTACCGAGTCGAATTGAACTAGACAAACGAGGTATCGATTTACATTCCGTTAGATGCCCCGTTTGTGATGATGATGTCGAAACTCTTGATCATGGTATCTTATTCTGCAAAAATGCAATGGATATTTGGGAAAGGGTTTACAAGTGGTGGGGTTTGAGTAATGTTTTCAACTTGAGCATCAACGAAGCTTTTCGGGGTAAATGCAATCGAGCTCTCTCAGAATCGGAAGCTCTTATATGACAAGCAGTGAAGTGGATTTGCGCTTATTCAATTTGGAAGAACCGAAATAACAAGGTATTCTCGAACAAATCATGGACAGGTGCATCTGCCTTGCTTGAAATTCAATCCAAATCTTTCGAATGGCTTTCGGCTAGAGCAAAGAAAATAGGCTGGACTGGATCGAGTGGATTACAAATCCTATTGTGTGTGCTAAAATTAGGTAGAACTGATGCATTGGCGAGCTGCAATCTCAACAACTTGGTGTCTGCATACCTCTATAGTTCTCTCAAGTAGGATGTTTTTGTTTCCTGTTCTATTTTCTTTTTCTGTAGCTTTCGAATTGTTCTCATGTATTGTAATCAATCGAATTCTCACTGTAATTTGCATGAGGGGCCTTCCCCTTTGTCTCGTGTTTGGTTAACAAAATACTTTTGCTTTTCGAAAAAAAAAATCAAAAAAAATCAATTTTTTGTTTTTTGTTTTACTTTCCTCTCCAAGAAATTAATTCAACGGTATAATAGTCACAAATGGTCAAAGCTTGTAAGAAAGATCTCTGAAACATCGTAGATTCTCGTCATACATTACCATAAGAACGATTTCAACATTCGTAATTTTGGTGCTTTATTTTACCGATTTTTGTAGATTTTGAGCTAACTCACCTACAATGTTCTAGTAATTGTTTCTGTTTATATTTGTCCAATTTTTTGTATTATATTAGAAATGATGATTATGATTATTATACATACGCCTATTGAATTTGTGATCTGTGAAATGATTTGTAGATTCTCAATAGAAGTCTACATGCTTTATTATCTAGGTTTACGTAATAAATTAAGGAATAAATAGTAATGGAATTATTTGCAGGAAATACAAAACCTGTAGATCTGTATATCTTAGTAGCTATTAAGAGAGTCATAATATATTGCCGATTTAAAACATGAAGGATCATCATATGTGTGTCTAGAAATAAAGCGATTGATACATGGGCGGATCTAGTATATCTTGAGTGATAGCACGTGACACCACTGAAATATGCGATGTAGTGAAATAATCTTTGAGTTTTCAACTAGTGACACCAGTAAAAAAGGGCGGATTCAGGTTGGGGCAACCGGGTCAGGTGCCCTCAATGGACAAATTTTTATTTTTGTGAAATTTTATGTGTTTTAATGGAAGAATATGGTGAAGGTGGAAGCTTTCTTTTAATGGAGTTAGAGTGGCTGTCAAGGAGACTAAAATAAGTGGAAAGGAGATGGAGAAAAATGAAAGGTGAGATGTTGACCACTAAGCTATTCTATTTTAATATACACTTTTTATTTCAAAGGACCCCTATCATTATCTACACTACTTATTTCATACTCCCTATCTAGTTTTATGTTGTACTTCGTATCTACTACTCCGTATCTAGTTTTATTTAACCTCTGTATAATTGTGCTTACTTCGTATTTATGTGGAAATGAAAATTAATTTGTTATTATTAGTATTAGTAATTAGTAATTACTATTAATATTAATAGCTATTAATTAATACTACTACTACACCTTCCGTTTTAAATCTATTGTCTTTTTTTGACTTTGAAACTATCTTTCCTTCAACTGTGACTTCAAATATTGTATTATATATTTTTCGATAATGGATTGGTTTTTAAATATACTTTCAACGGTATAACATTCATCATATATTATATAACACATAAAACATACTCCGCAATTTATAGTTAAAATTGGAAAGAAAATACTTCTAAATCAAAACATTACAATATATTTGTGACTGAGTATTATTATTATTATTATTATTATTATTATTATTATTATTATTATTATTATTATTATTATTATTATTATTATTATTATTTGTGCTACCAGTCACTATGATTCCTAAATCCGTCACTGGATTGATATGTTGTATCATCAATATGGACAGAATAGATTACTTAAGGTCGGCTATGTAGGTATCATATATGTGTGTTTTTTAACTACATATATATGTGAATGATCATCATATGTGTTTTTCACTTAGATATATGTTTTGAGTTTCTTCTTACTTTGGTTGTTTGTATGCAACCAGCCATGATCTTGTATCAGATAGTAGTTGTAACATCCCGCCTTTTTCCGTTTACTTTTTCGTTTAATTATTTAAAGTCCGTTATATGATTATAACATCCCTCGTTAATACGCGTTTTAAAAATATCTCGTTTAGGTAATTCACGCACCCGCAACCGAACTCGAGGGACTAGTTTCGCCAAGGGAGCAAAGATGTGACTAGCTTTTGACTAGTCAACACCCTCCTCCCTTCTTTTTCATTTTCATTTCTCTTTTCTTTCACTACTTTCATATTTTCTTTCAATTATCCATTTCCAAGATTCATAATCTAAATCACATCTAGCAAGCTTCAATTAAAACAAATTACATATTTGGAATCCTTGCAACTTCCTCTTCAATTCCATACCGATTTCATCAAGTTTGAGTAACTTTCTAAAATTACTAGATTTTCTGTTCTTGATGTTTTTAACTTATAAAGTTGTTAATTAGTGTCTATGGCTCAAGTCTAACATGAATATATGATTTATATGTTCGATTCTGTTATTTGAAGTAACTAGCATGAACATAAACTTTGGTGTGTTTGATTTGGTGATTTGGTTGTTTGAATGAGGTTAAATGTTATAAATGCATGTATTAAATGTGTTCCTAACATCACTAGCTTCAATTTGATATGTAGGTTGCTTTAGAAAACTCCATAAACTTGATTAGTGATTTTGGTGAATTTGAGTTAGGGTTTTGATGAACTTTAAATGCATTTTTGATGTATTGAATGCCATGAATTGTTGTTGGTAAGTGGTTAGTTAGATTGTATGTTTGATTACCTACGAAACGGCGTGTCATATGTATGCATTTAATTTTCCCGAATCATAAATGTGCATTTATGAATTTGAAGCATTTATGGTGTGCATTGATTGATCATTTAACTTGGAAAGTCGATTGTTGCAAATGATGTTTTTGGTTGGTGATATGTATTTAGTTGTGTTCTTTGTCAAATTACCTTTCTAACGATATAAGATACGAGTTCTAAGTGTTAGCGGTTTGTGATTTATGCTTGAAAGAGTTTTGATTTGAGACTTGGACATTTAAGACTGACCAGGTACCAGCACACGTTAAATGCCGCGGCGCGGCAGTCTTGGGTCGCGGTGCGACCTAAGGCGTGTCCAAGTTCTGACCTACATGGTCAAAATTCGAAAAATGTTTGCTATGCTACGCACCTCCGATTCACATGTAACTTGTTCTAACATGGTTATATATGAATAAAAACTTCAGAAAAATAGTTCGGGACCCAACCCGAACGTGTTGACTTTTTCGTTGACTTTGACCCGACCAAAGTTTGACTTTTTGTCAAACTTAACCAAATACTTATACAATCATTCTAACAAGCTTTTATACTTGTACCTTGCATGAAACTTGATAATTTGATTCACATGCTATAATGATCGAGTCGTAACGAGTCATAGGACTAACTGAAAACTTTGACCTATTGTGTTCACCGTTATTGATACAATCTATTTGTTTAGGTCAAGACTAGCATTCGTTCTTGCATACGTTTACTTGTTGAAGTACTTTTACATACGTGCACTCAAGGTGAGATCATAGTCCCACTTTTACTCTTTTGAACTTACATTTGGGATGAGAAAACATAAACGTTTCTTTTTACTAAGTGAACACAAGTACAGGAAAACAAACATTCTACATACGAGTTTGAACAAAAATCCTCAATTCGATTATCATTAGTTACACTTGCCGGGTGTAAGCGAGAACTTATGTTATATGGCCATATGGGTTTGACAAACCCTCATTTAAACGGTTCGCTACCGTTTACGAATTAAATATATTTTCGAGAAACAGTGTATGTTCTAACACTATTGTGATGGGGTTCTATGGAAGGAATGTTAAGCATTGATAATTGGGTGCTCGTGAAACAAACTTTTGGAATGTATTACTATTATATCAATGTTACAAATCTTGTGGTTCACTTGTACTTACTTACTTAAACCTATGATTTCACCAACGTTTTCGTTGACAGATTTCTATGTTTTTCTCAGGTCCTTGAACGTTTAGTGATACATGCTTCCGCTCATTACTTTTGATACTTGCTTGGATGTCGAGTATATACATGCATACATGGAGCATCTTTTGGCTACTTTTAAATCGTGTCGCATAGATTTCAATTGTACTTATAACTTTGTAACGTAACTTTTGGATGAACGATTCTTGTAAACTTGGGAACAAATCCTAACTTTTGAAATGAATGCGACATATTTTCGGTCAAACGTTATTTTAAAGACTTATGACCACGTAATGGGACCTAAGTAGTCGGCGCCGTCAATGACGATTTTGTCGGGTCGCTACAGATGGTATCAGAGCGTTGGTTGTAGGGATTTAGAGTTCATTGGTGTCAACCCCTAGTCATAGGGTACATTAGTGAGTCTAGACTACAACCGGCATATAGACTTGAAGTAGGAATTACTTGACTACTTGTGCATTTATACTCGAACGTTTCTACTCATATCTACTCTTTGTTCATCTTAATCTCACGTTGTTTAATTTGATTGACACGCCACCTTGACTATATGAAATGATGTCGAATGCACATATGAATCAGGGTAATATAATTTCCGGGATTATATTACGGTGACTCATGTGAACGTTCCGACATTGTGGCATAAAGAATTTAAGGCGAGTCAAGGAAAATTTTTTCCTCTATCCTTATTCCATATCATGATTAGTATTATTGAAAATACTAATCAACGGTATTCTTGTGTTTTGAAGGAACAATGCCTCCTAGTCGTGTGTCACGCCATGACACTCCCAAACAAGCTCTATAACGAATGATAGCCACCGCCGTGGATGCAGCCATGGCTGGTCACTCCTCCAACAACAACAATAACAACAACCACAACAACAATAATCAAGGAGCCGGTAACTCAAGCGAGGGGTGCTCCTATAAAGCCTTCATGGGGTGCAAACCTCATACTTTTGATGGGATCGGGGGACTGGTTACTCTCACTCGATGGTTCGAACAAACGGAGGCCGTCTTTAGCATAAGCGGTTGTCGGGACCAAGATAAGGTCAAATACTCCACTCACACTTTCGCCGGTGTCGCCCTCACATGGTGGAACACCTATGTACAATCGGTGGGTACCGATGAAGCTCACGCCCTCTCTTGGGCCGACCTAAGGGAAAAGATGATCGTTGAATATTTCCCTCGTGAAGAAACCCGAAGGCTCGAACAAGAGCTAAGAACTTTGAAAGCGGTCGGAAACGATCTCAAGGCTTATAATCAACGATTTTCCGAACTAGCCTTGATGTGCCCAAACCTTGTGAACCCCGAAGCTTTAAGGGTTGAAGTTTACATGGATGGTCTCCTAAAGAGCATCAAACACGGGGTAATGTCATCCAAACCCACTAATCATCAAGAAGCTTTGAACATGGCCCGCAAGTTGATATAAACGGTGGACGAAATTGTAGTGCCGGCACCTAAAGCCGAGGATAAGTCGGGTAACAACAAAAGAAAATGGGAAACCCCCCAATCAAGCAACAACAACTTTGCCAAGAAGCCTTACACCTCCGACGGCAAGAAAGGTTATGCCGGAAACCTACCTCTTTGCAACAAATGCAACAAGCACCACTTTGGTGAATGTGGCAAGCTAATTTGCCATCGGTGCTAAGGAGTTGGTCATAAGGCCAACGAATGTAAAAGTGTCGCCCCCATCGCTCGAAAGGGGCCCAATGCACCAAAACGGGCACTTGTTACGAATGTGGCCAAACGGGCCATTATAGAAATGCATGCCCGAAGAAGAAAGATAATCCCAATACGCGCGGCCGAGCTTTCAACATCAACACCGAGGAAGCCCGAGATGACAATGAATTAGTCACGGGTACGTTTCTTCTCAACAACACTTATGTTACTTGTTTATTCGATTCGGGTGCCGATAAATGCTTTGTATCCAAGACTTTGATTCATTCTTTTAGCACTCCACCACTCCCACTAGATACCACTTATACCATTAAAGTGGCCAATGAGAAACTATTGAGTGCCGACACTGTAACACCCGCGTTTTAGGCCTAGATAAAATGACCATTGTACCTTGGGGTATGGCGTAATTAGTGATTTTTATAATTATATGTTTATAATTATTTGGTTGTTTAGTTGAGACCAGTTTGTGACAAGGGTCATAGAACAGGTTGGTTTATTTAATTTGGACTCCGTTAGGACCGCCTAAGGAGATACGAAAGGTTATCAGATAAGATAACTGGTAAATACCCGTGTGATATGGGGTATAAGTTTATAACCCATTTATATGTATGTTTCTGGAAATTTCTTCTCATTTCCCAAAATAAAAAAAAAACTTGCTCGTACCAAACTTCATCTCCTACACAAACCCTAGTTTAATTCAAGATTAGAAATTGGATCTAGTAGCATAAGTGACTAATTTCTTGTATCCTTGTGATCATCTAATCAGGTTTGTTTACTTGAATCCTTGCTTTGATTCTTGATTAAATGGGTTTTGTGTTCTTGAATAAAAAGTGTGATTTTAAGCTTGAATCTTCATGTTTGGTGTTTGTTATGCTTAATTGATGTTAGAAATAGGTTGTATATATGTTTAGTAGCTTCCATGTGCTTAAAATTTGATCAAAATCGCTCAAAAATTGAGTTTTGGGCGAAAAATGTTCGAAATCAGCGAACTTGTTCGAAACCAGTTGCTACAGTATTTTGCTACATTATTTGCTACAGTACCCCCGAGTTGCTACAGTGTCACTATTTGCTACAGTACCCGAGTTGCTACAGTACCACTATTTGCTACAGTACCTTTTATGAAATTGAAACGGGTGTAACTTTCAAAACGTAACTCCGTTTTTGATGAATAAACTATCGTTAGAATCGTAATAAAGAATAATTTTCAATGGTGAACTTTTAAGAAACTAGATCAAACTATTTTTGGGTCAGAAAAGGAGTTTTACTGTGTATGTCGTGTTTTGCACGCACCTGTATGCCATTATTGAATGGAGTCATGATGTAGACTCATAAAATTATGAATATATGGTGTTATGACCTAGTTTAAAGTATGATTTGATTATACTATTTATTGAGATATGTATATTGACTTCGTTATGTTGTTCTCAGGTGATAAGAACAAGGAAGAAGCTCAGAAGTAAGATAACTGAGATGTAGCTGGTAATCGGTGAGTGGGATTATCTTCGGGTGTAGTATAGAGTAGCAAGTTATGCTACTATGTTATATTGTTTTAGTTGCTATGCTTAGTAGATATGTTGTAATAATGATCATTGTAGAGTTGTCATGCTAGTCGTAGGGACTGTTGTTCGTAGTGGTAGTTGCTTAACAGTTGTGTGCACAAGTTGTAGTTGCCTGTTGGAACCTATTGTTGTTAGGTTCAGCTCAGAGTGGTCAACCTTGTTGTGGTTAGGTCCAGTTGGCTACTGTTTGTTGAGTATTGTACTGAATGACGCATCACCTGCGTGTGGATTTACTATACTGGAGATTCAGTAGTAAGGACTTTCGGTAGACGCTAGACTGATCACCTAGTGGTCGTGTGCTCGTACAAGCTGCCGAGTCTCTAGTTGGAGCATAGTTGCCAGTTGTTAGTTGTCGGTTGCCTGTCATTGATTGTTGTAGTTGCTGTAGTTGTACAATTTGGTACTGTATGCTAGATCTGTTAGATAATTCCATTCACTTAGCCTTGTGCTAACCCCCCTCACCTCCTCCCTTGCAGGTTTTGGAGGTTAGCGGGTTTTGGGATAGAAGTGGTTGTTTGGAGATATGTTTGACAAGACGAACTCTGATGTCTTAACTTTTATAAATATGTAACTAGTTGTTTAACGTAACACCGGTGGTTTGTAATAAGTAACTAGCTAATGATTTGTGATAATCATGTTTGTAATTAACTAAGGGTATTTATGTAAATTAAGTCTTTCGCTGTGATTTAAAAAAAAAATCTAGGGTGTTACAACTTGGTATCAGAGCATAGGTTTGGCCGCATGTACATTGTGTTGAATGTCATGTTCCCAAACCTTGTGTTGTGTCAAATATATATGAAGGGATAGGTTAAGTGAATGTAGGGATTATATGTGTTAGTTGATAGGTACTAACCTGTTTTCCACTAAGAGTTTGTGTGAGATGTTGTGGTAGTGCAGATATGGCAGATAATACAGGAAACGCAACTGGTCCGTCAGCCCCCGGAACATTCAGAGCCCCAGATGTAGACGAAAATGTGTCAGAAGAGGATCTGCAGGAACAAATTTTAGATTTACAAAGTAAGTTAAAGGAAGCACGTGATCGAATAAGGGAATTAGAACAACGTCAGGTAACCGTGAATCCAAGTGGTAGTGTACCGAATCAAACGATTAGTGGGTATCAGGTGCAGTCAAATAATTATCAACAAATTGGAAGTGCTTTCCAACAACAGTAATGGTTACCACCTCAGTATCAGTTTCCTCAACAGTATCAGATGCCACCTCAGTTTAATCAACAGTTCTCAAATCAGATGTGGGGTCCGTATCAGACGCCGATGTTTCAACAACCAAAGAAATGTACGTTCAAACAGTTTCTGAATTGTAATCCACCCAAGTATTCAGAAAGTTCTAACCCAACGGTAACCCTTAACTGGTTAAGAGAGATAGAAAAGGTTTTTGAGGCATGTCAGTGCGAACCAGAATTACAGGTTATTTATGCTAGTCGAATGTTGAAAAATAGGGCAATGGTTTGGTGGGATATGGTTATTTCTAGTATACCGAAAGAGCAAGTGAACATGATTACTTGGGAACAATTTTATAGTAAAGTTTGTGAGCAGTATTGTTCATCTTATGACCTCAATCGAATTAAGACGGAATTTCTGGCAATGAAAATGACACCTCAGATGACGATAGATGAGGTGATTGAGCAGTATATGGATAAATTAAGGTTTGTGCAACAGTGGGTTCCAGATGAGCAGTCCAGAATTCAGCACTTTGTTAACATAATTTTACCAGAGTACAGAACAATGGTTAGGATGGCGACGACGTTATCGCAAGCGTTTGTTATGGCCAAGATGGTAGAGGATGATGTCAGAGCAGCAAGGAATAGAATAGTAGGTTATGAGATGTCACAACAAGATCAGGCGATGAGTCATTCGGACTCTAAGTCAAAGAAGTCTGTTAAGTTGAAACATAAGAGTGGGTCAGAACAGAATGGGTCAGCATCAAGTCAGAATTCTTGGTGTTATAGTTGCAGATCATCTCATAGTGGTCCTTGTTCAGATTCAACCAAAAGATGTTTGAGATGTGGTATTGTGGGACACGAGATTCGGATGTGTTCGTTCCAAGAGGATGTATGTTGGAGATGTCATCAAGTGGGGCATAGGTCAGCTCAGTGTCCGTATGTAAGAGGATCAAGTTCTGGGGCAGGGTGATATGCGCAGAGGTGTATATAAAATAGCTTATATTTTACAAGGAAATACTATTAAATACGATACAATTTTACACAAGATATTTATTTATTTATTGAATGGATATACTTAAACCTTGCTACAACACTTATAGGCAGTGTACCTAATCGTACAGTAGTGTAGTTTTTAGTAAGTCCGGTTCGTTCCACAGGGAATCTTTTAATCAAAGCTTAACGCTATATTAGTTTAATTTATAAAAATACGAATATATATATATATATAAGTAATATTATTATTTTAAAGGGGGGTTTTTACCGTTTAATGACCGGTTTGTCGATTTTAAAACTTTAGTCGCAGTTAAAACCAAATGTAAAGTATTAAATAAATAAAAGAATTAATTTAAAGCGTAAAGTAAATAACGATAATGAAATTGCGATAAATAAAAGTGCGATAAAATAAACTTGCGATAATTAAAAAGTACGATAATTAAAAGTGCAATTAAATACAATAACAAAAAATAAAAGTACGATAATTAGAAGTGCAATTAAATATAAAATAAAGGAAATTAAATATGAAATAAAAGAATTATGCTTATTTAAACTTCCGTAATCATGATGTTTGACGTGTTGATTTTAGTTTTATGCCCATGGGTTAATTGTCCTTTGTCCTGGATTATTTAATATGTCCATCTGGTTTTTGTCCATAACAGTCCATCAGTCATAAATATAAAGTGCGAGTATCCTCGTCAAATTATCCTTATACCCGAAGTTAAATATTCCAACTAATTGGGGACTTAAACTGTAACAAGGTTTTATTACTTTGTTTATTAATTACACCAGGATATCAACTGCGTGTAACCCAAGGTTTTAATACTTTGTTAACAATTACGCCAAGTGTCCTTGTACATAATTTCACCCCTGTTTTAATAATTCCATAGACTATTAATCCATTCCCGTGTCCGGTTAAATGAACGATTATTCGTACATATAAATACCCCGCCCATCGTATCCGATCGAGTGTAAATGGTTATTTATAGGGATGCCCAATTGTAAATCTTTATGTTAACATTAACAAACTATCATTTAGTTAAACAAATATAAAGCCCATTAATAGCCCATAGTCGAATTTCCACAAGTGTCGTTCTTTTGTCCAAACCCCAATTATGGTACAAAGCCCAATTACCCAATTTTAATATTTTTAGCCCAACATCATGATTACTTCGGATTAAATAAGCATAATAATAACTTAGCTACGAGACATTAATGTAAAAAGGTTGAACATAACTTACAATGATTAAAAATAGCGTAGCGGTACACGGACAGAATTTCGACTTACACCCTTACAACATTCGCTAACAAACTCTTATTATTAGGATTTAAAATTAAAATTAAAATATAAATTATATATACATATACTACGTTTGAGTGAAGAAGAAAAAGATGTTTTTTTTTGCGTCCAAAACTCGCGAACTTTATAGGACAGGCCTGGAAAAAGGGCTCATGCGATCGCATGGGCTTTGCCCTTCAAGGCCATGCGATCGCATGGCCAGCTGGGGAGGCTCAAAAGTCTTTGTTTTTTTATGCCGACGGTTTTATAATATAATATAATATATATATTAATTTTAAGAATTAATTATATATTATATTATATTCATGTGCATAGTTGACTTGTAATTTTTAGTCCGTTGCGTCGAGCGTTGAGAGTTGACTCTGGTCCCGGTTCCGGATTTTCAAACGTCCTTGCGTACAATTTAATATCTTGTACTTTGCGTTTTGAATCTTGTACTCTTGTAATTCTGAGACGTTTCTTATCAATAATTGGAACCTCTTTGATTGTATTTTGTACTTTTGAGCTTTTTGGTCGTTTGCGTCTTCAATTCGTCGAATCTGTCTTTTGTGTTCACCTTTTATTATTTAAACGAATATCACTTGTAAATAGAACAATCGCAACTAAAAGCTTGTCTTTCTTGAGGGATAATGCTATGAAATATATGTTCGTTTTTAACATTATCAAATATTTCCACACTTGAGCGTTGCTTGTCCTCAAGCAATATAGTCTTGAAATACTAGAATCACTTCTTTATTCTTCACACTTTGTACATCAGTGATTTCAATACGGCGGTATAAACAATGGTAGTAACGATGTGGTTTACAGTCCCACATGACTATAAAATTTAGATCCATTAAGGAAATTGGATCTTTATAAAAACATTTGATCTTTTTTTTTTGAAAATTAAATCTAGCTTTTACCCTAGATAAGTTTTCCGGAATAACCCTTCACCGGTGTTTGCAAAATATTTTTGTGGGTTTGGTGGGTTTCAGATTTGAAAATTTTAGCTCAAAACTTGCGGTTTTGTGTCACTCACTTGCTAACCTTGTATTGGGAAAGCAACACCTCCAGTTTACTTGTTCCGAATATTACCTTTCGGTAAACTACCGTCCGTTTGTAAAGGAAAGCGTTGAACAAGCAACTGTTAAGGCAATGTCCCGTGACATGCTTTTGATTATGGTCTTTAACGTGACGGACGCAATTACTATCCTTTGTAGGAGCAATAGTAAAGCTCACCCTTATAATTTTCCAGTCTGGCACAAGGTTGTAGTGACCCGAACTTTTCCATGTTTATATATATATTAAATGAAATTGTTATTTACATGATTAAGTGTTTCCAACATGTTAAGCAATCAAACTTGTTAAGACTTGATTAATTGAAATATGTTTCATATAGACAATTGACCACCCAAGTTGACCGGTGATTCACGAACGTTAAAACTTGTAAAATCTATATGATGACATATATATGGATATATATATAGTTAACATGATACTATGATAAGTAAACATATCATTAAGTATATTAACAATGAACTACATATGTAAAAACAAGACTATTATCGTTGTAAAGACATTTAATGTATATATATCATATTAAGAGATATTCATACATGATAATATCATGATAATATAATAATTTAAAATCTCATTTGATATTATAAACATTGGGTTAACAACATTTAACAAGATCGTTAACCTAAAGGTTTCAAAACAACACTTACATGTAACGACTAACGATGACTTAACGACTCAGTTAAAATGTATATACATGTAGTGTTTTAATATGTATTTATACACTTTTGAAAGACTTCAATACACTTATCAAAATGCTTCTACTTAACAAAAATGCTTACAATTACATCCTCGTTCAGTTTCATCAACAATTCTACTCGTATGCACCCGTATTCGTACTCGTACAATACACATCTTTTAGATGTATGTACTATTGGTATATACACTCCAATGATCAGCTCTTAGCAGCCCATGTGAGTCACCTAACACATGTGGGAACCATCATTTGGCAACTAGCATGAAATATCTCATAAAATTACAAAAATATGAGTAATCATTCATGACTTGTTTACATGAAAACAAAATTACATATACTTTATATCTAATCCATACACCAACGACCAAAAACACCTACAAACACTTTCATTCTTCAATTTTCTTCATCTAATTGATCTCTCTCAAGTTCTATCTTCAAGTTCTAAGTGTTCTTCATAAATTCCAAAAGTTCTAGTTTCATAAAATCAAGAATACTTCCAAGATTGCAAGTTTACTTCCAAGTTTTCTAAATCCATTCCAAGTAATCATCCAAGATCAAGAAACCTTTGTTACTTACAGTAGGTTATCTTTCTAACACAAGAACTTTCAAGCCATCCAAGGATCCTTTGAAGCTAGATCTATTTTTCTCATTTCCAGTAGGTTTATCCAAGGAACTTGAGGTTCGTGAATCAACCAGTGGCCAAATCTTACTTCCCGACGAAGTAAAAATCTGTGAAAGTGAGTTATAGTCCCACTTTTAAAATCTAATATTTTTGGGATGAGAATACATGCAGGTTTTATAAATGATTTACAAAATAGACACAAGTACGTGAAACTACATTCTATGGTTGAATTATCGAAAACGAATATGCCCCTTTTTATTAAGTCTGGTAATCTAAGAATTAGGGAACAGACACCCTAATTGACGTGAATCCTAAAGATAGATCTATCGGGCCCAACAAGCCCCATCCAAAGTACCGGATGCTTTAGTACTTCGAAATTTATATCATGTCCGAAGGAGAATCCCGGAATGATGGGGATATTCTTATATATGCATCTTGTTAATGTCGGTTACCAGGTGTTCACCATATGAATGATTTTTATCTCTATGTATGGGATGTGTATTGAAATATGAAATCTTGTGGTCTATTATTATGATTTGATATATATAGGTTAAACCTATAACTCACCAACATTTTTGTTGACGTTTTAAGCATGTTTATTCTCAGGTGATTATTAAGAGCTTCCGCTGTCGCATACTTAAATAAGGACGAGATTTGGAGTCCATGCTTGTATGATATTGTGTAAAAACTGCATTCAAGAAACTTATTTTGTTGTAACATATTTGTATTGTAAACCATTATGTAATGGTCGTGTGTAAACAGGATATTTTAGATTATCATTATTTGATAATCTACGTAAATCTTTTTAAACCTTTATTGATGAAATAAAGGTTATGGTTTGTTTTAAAATGAGTGCAGTCTTTGAAAAACGTCTCATATAGAGGTCAAAACCTCGCAACGAAATCAATTAATATGGAACGTTTTTAATCAATAAGAACGAGACATTTCAAAGGTCCTGTCTTTGACCATGCTATGCAACCACCGTTCTTACGGTTGACACCCGATTTGGTTCAGGTGACCTAATGAATTCCAGGTGAATTCCTAGGATTTTACGTTCAATGGTAATGAACGCATTGAAAATGGGTTTTCAGAAAACAAATCGGTTTATAATTTGATCAAAATATTTTCTCGTTCAAGCTTGAGTTTATATATCATTGAATTCCATGAGTTTGTAATTCTCAATCTTTAAGGTCAATCTCTAGGATTGAATAATATCAGTCTTAAAAGCTGATTTTTGATCTTTTAAGGAGATTATCCTTTCTGGGGGTCTGATTCATTAGTCTTATCAAGCTAATTTACACGGTGCCCCCCCATTGTACGAGATAAATCCTTCTCATGGTTAGGATAAATCTGACCACTTGGCGACCCTGTTTTATGCTGAGGTCCGTGGATTTCCTGCTGATTTTAGAGATGACTTTTCTAGATTTTTCATCAACCTACAGCTGGTCTGGACGACAACTTCATGACCTAAATCAAGAAGCGCGTTTCTTTTTTGAAAGACTTTACTTTCTTTTAACGATGGAATTGATTTATCGTGTAGATCCATCTCTTCTTTTCTTTCATCGGGTAAAACAGTTAATTATCGTCCAAAATAAAAGTATTTTCAATTATTTGTACAAAAATATGTAATATATATTTTGAATAACTCGGTGAAAATTTCCCACACTTGGCTTTTATTTTCCTTTTTATTGTCCTCTATTCCATTTTAAATGAATTCTAACATTTTGGTTTGTTTCTCAATTTATGTCCTTTCCGAGGTAACAATAATTTCGGTGTTAACACCTAGTTTTATCGTTCATAAATATGTATAAACATGATTTTGAGTTCATTTAATTGAAAATTTTGAAAATTTTTACTAGAATTGGGTAGTCAGTATATAAGACTAGGGCTGTTCTTTATTATCAGAGAGCACTAGATTCTAATACAACTACTACTCTACTAGTATTTCTAATGGTAACCAAGTGTATAAAGTAAAAATTTTAAAATCCGAAAGAATTTAACCCCTTCCCACACTTAAGATCTTGCAATGCCCTCATTTGCAAGAAATCAGTAACAATTTAAATTATTGAGGGTGATTAGCTTAGAAATGATTAAATTTTACCAAAGTTTCCAAACATATTGGCATTTGTTTGCTGAATGATAAATGGTGCATATCATTTGTTCATTCCGTCTGTTGTTACATCACATTTATTTGTCATCTTGTCGTCAAAATTAGTAGCTTTTGCTGAACTTAATGTCAGTCTTTGAAAATGCGCTGTTTTACCCTGTTTTGTACAATTCACAATATACATACATACAAATATAAACATGCATGGCAATTTGAAATGAGACTTAATATCCCACTTTCAAATCCAAATGTGAAATATTAGTACACAATAATAATAAAAATGATAAAGATTACATAAGTATATTCAATAACATAAGTTTAAACATGAATAAGTAAAAAGATAAAAACATAAAAATCATATAAATAACCAAATGGAACTAAATCAGTCTGGATATGGGTTCCAGTTTATCTCATCAGGTGGGTTCCATTGTTAGTTATAGGTGTTCTGATAGGCTTGGTTATAGTCATACCGGTTAAAGGGTGGTCTGATATCGGGGCTGTGTGGCGGAAAATGAGCAGGTCGAGTAGGCACGTAATTATTTGGTACCTGATATGATAGCTGGCTCATGATTTGGTGCTGATGAACTACCCAGCTATCGTGTTGGCGTCGCCTATAATCCTCGTATACTCGCTCGGAGTTCCACTGCTCATACATACTATGTCTGGCCGCGTTCGTCATTGCTTCCTCATCTATACGAACGTGGACGTCAAGAATAGCATCTCGAAAGATATCCCTAATGTCTTCCGCCTCCTCCATTTCCTCGTCTGAGCCTCTCTCTACCTGAGGATGAGATCCCTCATAGGGTACTGCCTGGTTACTTCTACTTTTCAATACCTTAGCACCCACATAAACTTTCAATCCTAAGGGCTCAACATGTTCTCTACAAAGCTGTAATGGACCCCCTTGGTTCCTATCAACACCTAAATACTCTCCAATGAGAGTAACAAAAATACCTCCTCCTATTATACTCCCTTCCTGCATTCCCTCTACCATTTTAGATAAATAAAAAGCAACACAGTAAGGGATATTGACAAAGCTTCTAGGATCCCGAATACACTTTAGGTAGAATAAATCATGTAATGTAATTTTTTCTTTATTGTGACCTCTCTGTGTAATCGAGTTAGCCAAAAATCTATGAATAATACGAAGCTCGGCTCTGTCAATATGTGTATAGGAGTGTCCTCCTGCTCGTGTAAAAACATCAAAATGTGACATACGCCTCCAAATGGCGTCAGCGTCAAAGTTACTATCTACCCTTTCACCATAATGAATCAAATTTGTACAATCGGGTAATAGCAACTCACCAGGAGTATATATCTGTAAGGCCCTGGCCATGTCTAGCATGGACATTCTGTACATCCTACCGCCAATGATAAACCTAAGAAATCTTCTATCATCTATTCTAACTATATTTGTATCAAGTGATACAGTACTCATCAACTCAACACACCATTCCTTATATACAGGTCTACGAATGGTGAAAAGACGTTCCCAATCTGTAAAAGAAGAACTGCCATACCTTTGAACTAAAAACTGTCTAACACGGTCAGCTAGATGGACCATTTTCAAAGGGGCCCAATCGATTACCCTTGGCACCTCTACATTTTTTGTTACCAATTTGAATTTGTTCCTTTGATATGTCTCGTAATCTCTCCATCTCCTATCAAATCTCAGATTAGGATGCAGAGTATACTCAGGAATCATTAGGAATTCTACTGGCGGCCTCATTGGGAATACTATAAATTCATCAACAAACTGTACCGGATCATAATAAGGTATGTGCTGATCAGGCTGTTGTTGTGGTTCTTGTTGTGGTTCTTGTTCGTGTTGCATTTCTGGTTCTGGTTCTGGTGCTGGTCGTCTAGATGATGATGCTCCTGAACCTCCAGTATCGGCTTTCTGCAAAACACATTAAACACAAAATTTGTCCATCCAAATATGCATTAGTGTCAGCAAAATAACAACTTAAAACAATCACTATAACATGTTAAATCAAAATTAAACTTATACACATTTTCACAATTTTTCACAATTCTACACTTTTCAAATAAGCACATATGAAAATGTATACAAAGTTCATAAGCATTTAACTTAAATAACATGTCAAAATAGTCATTACTAATAATTAAACAAGTCTCAAATGGCAAATATATCAAATTAATCAAGTTCATGAATTTTGGACTTAAAAAGTCCACTTTAATCTCTAAAAATCATGTTTAGGATCAATGTTTGGATCATTTAACTATCTAAACATGTTACACTACTCAATTTAGCAATATTTCATGACAAAAATCGGCCATAACCTGTTTATATCAAAAAGCCCCAAATTGCTCAAGAACACAAACCCTAGATTTCTAAAAATTTTGAAGTTTTTGGCTTCAAATCATGTTAAATAGCATCAATCTAGGTTATACATGCATAAAATACTAACAATTTAACACTAATTACACTAGAAATTAACAAAATTACATTAGGTAAAAAATTGGTAATTATCACAAAAACTAGGAATTTATAGAGTTTAGGGGTGTAATTTTTACCATTTTGCTGAAGAATGAGAATCTAGGCATGATTAGAGCAAGAAAAATGACGAATTACGGTGGATTTTGGTGAATTTTGATGAAGATTTGAGAGTATTTTCGTATGTGTTGTGTCTGTTGGTGTGAGGCAGAAGCAGGTCGACTGGGACTTTTGTGTCTGGCCTGATTTCCAGGGCCATGCGATCGCATGGCTGCAAAGGCCAAACTCCATGCGATCGCATGGAGTCCCGGGTACAGTACTTTGCCTTTTTTTTTTTTTTTTTTTTTTACAAAACCTTATAACTTCTAAAACATATAATTAATAAAATTCTAAAAATTTTGTTTTCCTTTAGGAGCGAGGGCGTTTCGGATCGTTGTCCTAGTCTGTCCCTTGACAAAATTTTTAAAATTTGTCAAATCAAAGCGCGGTTTTAAAAGTAAAGATTTTTGGGTTTTTTTTTTTTTTTATGTTTTTGGCATACTTTAATTCAATAAGATTAAAAATAATGATAATAAAAGTTCTCGTCCCTCCCTCGGGTAAAGCAATTTCGGTTCAACGACCTAGTCTTCAACTCACGACGAATTTTAAAAATCATATTTTTAACTTAGCGAAATAAAGTAAATTTTTGTTTTTAAATTCACACCAAACTTAAATTTAAAATGCATAAAATTAAAAATTCACACCAAACTTAATTAAAAATTCATATTATTAATTCACACCAAACTTATATTATATTTTTGTTTTTATACATACAAACTTATATTAAAAAGATTAATTTTTCAAATATTTACAAACTTAAATATATTGATTTTACAAAGCTTAAAATATTAATTTAATATTTATATATTAATTTTAAAAACATGGTAAAAAATAAAATTAAAAATCTTTTTGGCTTTTATCCCACTTTAATCAATCAAATATTATCAAAAATATACGCCCCTCTTTTCGGTAAAGTAATTTCGGTTTCATGACCTAATTTAACTCATGACGAATTTTTGAAATATTTTGGGTTGATTGATTAGAGAATTTTATATCTTAAGAATAAACGTTAAATTTCGCAGTGATGTAATAAATTTTTGTATGATATCAATAATTTCAGTCGCCAAACCTAATTTCATTCAATACCAATTTAATACTTTATAGCGAACAAATTAGCGTTTATTATCAAAAGGTTAAAAATAAAAATAAAAAAAATAAAAAACTGTACAGACTTACCTGTGAGATAGTATTCTTAGTTATATGATCTATCCCATTCATAAGATAGTCGGTTTAATTGATTTTCTATAGCTACATAGGCGTAACCTCGAGCATTCAGTATTTTTTCTTCTAAACATATGAACGGTCCATCTCTGCATAAAGTAACAAATTCGGTATTTGAATAGGTTTGATTATTTGAACATTTACCTCCATGTGACCATTTTCCGCATTTGTGACATCTTTCAAGGTGTCGTGCTCTTCATTTCGCTGCAGATTTTGATTTTCCTTTACCAAATTGTAACTTATTATCTTCGCATCTGGATTCTTTTCTTACTCCGTCCAATCTTTCTCTGATTACTGATACTATTTCACTCGGAAGTGTGTCATTATTACGTTTAGTGATCAAAGCGTGTAGCATTAGACCATGGTTTAGTTCACAGAAAGTCTTCATTTCGTAAAAACCTAAAAAAAATAAAAATTCAGAATGGGGGGAGAAGACTAGTTCTTTAGGGTCTGCTAGGGAAAGACCATTCGGGTTCCATTTTCGAGAACTACACGAAAACAGAAAATCTAACTCTAACAGAAATACATATTATCCTTTAAAGACTTGATTCTCCCCACACTTAGTTAGCTGTGGTATCGAAATTGTGATTAACTTCGTTGTCGACTTTCATCGGATTATCTATGTAATATTTAACTCTGTGACCATTAACTTTAAATTCAATTCCATTTGAATTTATTAATTCTATCGTTCCGTATGGGAAAACTCTTTTGACTATGAATGGTCCAGACCATCTTGATTTCAATTTTCCAGGAAATAGCTTGAATCGTGAATTGAAAAGAAGAACTCTGTCTCCTTCTTTAAATTCTTTTGAACTTCTGATTCTTTTATCATGCCATTTCTTCGTTCTTTCTTTATAGATTAACGAATTTTCGTATGCTTCATGTCTTAATTCTTCTAATTCGTTTAGTTGACTTAATCGTAGACATCCAGCTTCATGTAAATCAAGATTACATGTCTTCAAAGCCCAAAATGCTTTGTGTTCAATTTCTACTGGAAGATGACATGCTTTTCCATAAATGATTCTAAAAGGTGTGGTTCCAATTGTAGTTTTGTAGGCTGTTCTAAAAGCCCAGAGTGCATCCTCCAATTTAATGGACCATTCCTTCGGATTTGATCCTACGGTTTTCTCTAGAATACGTTTTAAAGCTCGGTTGGTATTTTCAACTTGTCCACTTGTTTGTGGATGATATGCGGTAGAGATTTTATGAGTTACTCCATATCTTTTAAGAACTTTCTCAAGTTGATTATTACAGAAATGAGTTCCACGATCACTTATTAAAGCTTTCGGTGTTCCAAACCTTGCAAAAAGACGTTTTAAAAAGTTGACTACAACTCGTGCATCGTTAGTTGGGAGAGCTTGTGCTTCCGCCCATTTAGATACATAATCAATGGCGACGAGAATATAGAGATTATTATGAGATTTTGGAAATGGACCCATAAAGTCAATACCCCAAATGTCAAATACTTCACATACTTGAATGACATTTTGTGGCATTTCATCACGTTGACTTATTTTTCCGGCCCTTTGACAAGCATCACAGGATTTGCAAAGAAGGTGAGCGTCTTTGTAAATTGTAGGCCAATAGAATCCAGCATCATAAACTTTTCTTGCTGTTAGTTGAGGCCCATAATGCCCTCCTGTTGGTCCTGTGTGACAATGGTTTAAAATTTTACTAGCTTCATCTCCGAATACACATCGGCGTATTATTCCATCGGGACAACTTTTAAACAAATGTGGATCTTCCCAGAAATAGTGTTTTATATCACTAAAGAATTTCTTTCATTTTTGGTACGATAATCCTTTTTCAAGGAATCCACATACTAAGTAGTTTGCATAGTCTGTAAACCATGGAATTTCAGTATAATCTATCTTCAATAGATATTCATCAGGAAAGTTGTCTTGTATGGCCGATTCATTTAGAACTTCTAATTCGGGATTTTCAAGACGAGAAAGATGATCAGCGGCGAGATTTTCTGCTCCTCTTTTATCTCGGATTTTAATATCGAACTCTTGTAAGAGTAAGATCCAACGGATTAATCTTGGTTTGGCATCTTGTTTCGAAAATAGGTATCTAAGAGCAGAATGGTCGGTATAGACCACCGTTTTTGCTAGAACGAGATATGAACGAAATTTGTCAAAAGCAAAGACAATAGCAAGGAGTTCTTTTTCAGTAGTTGTATAGTTCATTTGTGCTCCTTGTAACGTCTTACTAGCATAATATATAGGTTGAAATCATTTTTCAATCCTTTGTCCTAAAACGGCTCCCATTGCAAAATCACTTTCATCGAACATTAGTTCAAACGATAGATTCCAATTTGGTGTTATCATGATCGGCGCATTAGTGAGTTTCTCTTTAAGAATATTAAAAGATTTGATACATTCATCTGAAAAGATGAATGGAGCATCCTTTTCTAGGAGTTTATTCATAGGAGTGGCAATTTTAGAAAAATCTTTTATGAAACGTCGGTAAAAACCGGCATGCCCTAGAAAACTCCTAACTCCTCTAACATTGGTGGGATGTGGAAGTTTAGCAATTACATCTACTTTAGCTTTATCCACTTCAATTCCTTCTTTTGAAATTTTATGTCCAAGAACGATGCCTTATTTAACCATGAAATGGCATTTCTCCCAATTAAGTACTAGATTTGATTGTTCGCATCTAATCAGCATTCGTTCAAGATTAGCTAGACATGATTCAAATGTATCACCGAAGACTAAAAAGTCATCCATGAAAACTTTCATGCATTCTTCTATCATGTCGTGAAAAATCGCCATCATACACCTTTGAAAGGTTGCAGGGGCGTTGCAAAGTCCAAATGGCATGCGTTTGTAAGCAAAAGTACCATAAGGGCACGTGAATGTGGTTTTCTCTTGATCTTCGGGTGCTAATGGAATTTGAAAATATTCGGAAAAACTATCAAGAAAACAATAGTAACTATTTCCGGCTAATCTTTCCAACATTTGATCAATAAAAGGTAAGAGAAAGTGATCTTTTCTGGTGGCGTCATTTAATTTTCTATAATCAATACATACACGCCATCCTGTTACAGTCCTAGTAGGAATAAGCTCATTTTTTTCATTTATAATGACAGTCATGCCACCCTTCTTAGGCACGCATTGAACTGAGCATACCCATGGACTATCAGAAATTGGATAAATTAGACCTGCATCTAGCAGTTTAATAATTTCTTTTTTAACTACATCTTGTATATTAGGATTTAGTCTTCGTTGGCGTTGCACATGCGTTTTATGACCTTCTTCCATAAGGATTTTATGTGTGCAATACGAAGGACTTATTCCTTTAATATCATGAATCTTCCATGCAATGGCTGGTTTATGAGCTTTCAACACAGAAATGGGTTGAGATTTTTCATTTTCAGTAAGAGAAGACGATATTATTACAGGTAATTCAGATTCACCATGTAAATAAGCGTATTCCAAATGGTTTGGAAGTGGCTTTAACTCTAATGTCAGAGGTTCTTCTATCGATGATTTATATCGATATCCGTCTTCTTCTTTTAGCATTTGAATTTCTTCTGTTGTTGATTCATATCCATTTGCTATTAGTGTAGCTAACATTTCAGCTTCATCAATTTGTTCAGTTCCTTCTCCTAAAGAACATTCTCATGTTCCTTGTAATTCTGGAAATTCTTCCAACAATTCTGCATGTGAATCTATAGTTTGAATATAATAACATGTATCATCTGCAGATTGCGGTTGTTGCATTGCTCTATCAACTGAAAAGGTAACACTCTCATCCTCTATACTTAGGGTCAATTTTTTACCAAACACATCTATCATTGCTTTAGCCGTGTTTAAGAATGGTCTTCCTAATATGAGTGGAACTTGAGAATCTTCTTCCATGTCCAGAACAACAAAATCTACTAGAAATACTAAAGTACCAACTTTAACTAGCATGTTCTCCATTATCCCTCTAGGATATTTTATTGATCGATCGACTAGTTGTATACTTATTCTTGTTGGTTTCAATTCTCCAAGGTCTAGTTTAGTGTATAGTGAATACGGCATTAAATTTATACTAGCACCTAACTCTGCTAATGCTTCTATTGAACTAAGACTACTCAGAAAACATGGAATTGTGAAACTTCCTGGATCAGATAATTTTTCTGGTATCTTATTCAACAGCACTGCTGAACAATTAGCATTCATAGTAACAGCCGAGAGTTCTTCCATTTTCTTTCTATTCGTGATCAGATCTTTCAAGAATTTAGCATATCTAGGCATTCCTGAAATCACATCAATGAAAGGAAGATTTACATTTATCTGTTTAAACATATCCAAGAATTCGGATTGCTCGGCTTCAAGTTTCTCTTTCTTCATTTTACTCGGGTAAGGAAGTGGTGGTTGGTATGGTTTAACATAAGGTTTAGCCTTAACTGTGTTATCTTCATTAACCTTTTCAACTACCGGTTCTTTTTCCTTATCTTGATCAGGTTGTGGTTCTTGTGGAGTAGGAATAGCTTCATCAGAAGTTACAGGTATTTCAGGTGGTTTAAGTGTTGTACCACTTCTTGTGGTAATGGCTTTAGCTGTTTCATTCCGGGGGTTTGCATTTGTATCACTAGGTAAACTTCCCGGTTTTCTTTCACCTATTAACCTTGCTAAGTTACTTACTTCTTGTTCCAAGTTTTGAATAGAAGCTTGTTGATTTCTAAATGCTTGAGCATTTTGTTCATTAGTTTGTTTTTGAGATGTGAAAAACTGCTTTTGAGTTTCAACTAGCTTCGTCATCATATCTTCTAAATTCGGCTTTTTATCATCGGGTTGTGGTGGTTTGTTTTGAAAATTAGGTCTTTGCTGGTTGTAAGTATTATTAGATACTTGTTGATTGCTAGGACCTTGTTGGTTGTTGTATGGAATATTTCGGTTATAATTCTGGTTTTGATTGTAGATCGGTCTTGGCGGTTGATAATTATTCTGATAATTATTTCCAGGCCTTTGGTTTAGATATGAAACATTCTCTCTTTGTTCCATTGTTAATTCAATACTGAGACAATATTTTATCAAATGTGGTCCTCCACACTGCTCACAACTAATTCGTATTGAGTGGATATCTTTAGTCATCTTTTCCATTCGTCTCTCCACATCATCTATCTTTGCGGAAATGGAATCTAAGTCATGGCTAGAATCGGCTCTAGCTGCTTTAGATGATCTAATGATATCTTTTTCTTAGTGCCACTCATGTGAGTGGAAAGCAGTGTTATCAATAATTTTGTAAGCATCAGTTTTGGTTTTCTTCATAATAGAACCACCAGCTGCTATGTCGATGTCTTTCCTTGTAGTGATGTCGCATCCTTGGTAGAATATTTGTACTATTTGACAGGTGTCTAAACCATGTTGCGGACATCCTCTTAATAACTTTCCAAATCTTGTCCACGCCTCATATAGAGTTTCATTTGGCTTCTGTGTGAACGTAACAATTTCTCCTTGAAGTCTTACGGCATTAGATGCCGGAAAGAATTGTTTAAGAAATTTTTCAACTAAAACGTCCCATGTATCAATCGCCCCTTCAGGTAATGATTCCAACCAATCTTTGGCTTATCCCTTTAAAGTCCAGGGAAATAACATGAGATATATCTGTTCATCCTCCACTTCTCGGATTTTAAATAGTGTGCAGATCCTATTAAAGGTACGAAGATGTTCATTTGGATCTTCCTTCGGCGTACCATTAAATTGGCATTGATTAGTCACCATGTGTAGAATTTGTCCTTTGATTTCATAATCTGGCGCATTAATGTCTGGATGAGTAATTGCGTGACCTTGGCCAGTGCGTTTAGCTCTCATTCGGTCTTCCATACTTAAAGGTTCCAGATTCTCTATAATTGAATTTGTTGAATCGGAATCACTAGAGGATTCTGATTTAATGGTTCGTTCCTCAACAATCCTTATTTGATTGATTGGTGGTTCCTGTAGTGACCCGAACTTTTCTATGTTTATATATATATTAAATGAAATTGTTATTTACATGATTTAGTGTTTCCAACGTGTTAAGCAATCAAACTTGTTAAGACTTGATTAATTGAAATAGGTTTCATATAGACAATTGACCACCCAAGTTGACCGGTGATTCACGAACGTTAAAACTTGTAAAAACTATACGATGACATATATATGGTTATATATATATAGTTAACATGATTTTATTATAAGTATGTATCTCATTAGGTATTTTAACAATGAGTTATATACATAAAAATGAGACTATTAATTTAAGAAACTCGAAAACGATATATATAACGATTATCGTTATAACAACGTCTTACTAGGTACATATGAATCATATTAAGATATTGATACACTTGGTTAATTATGTTAAATGATAAGTAAATATATTATTAAGTGTATTAACAATGAAATACATATGTAAAAATAAGACTACTAACTTAATGATTTCGAAATGAGACATATATGTAACGATTATCGTTGTAACGAAATTTAACTGTATATATATCATACTAAGATATATTATATATCATAATATCATGATAATATAACAATTTAACATCTCATTTATTATAATAAACAATGGGTTAACAACATTCAACAAGATCGTTAACCTAAAGGTTTCAAAACAACATTTACATGTAACGACTAACGATGACTTAACGACTCAGTTAAAATGTATATACATGTAGTGTTTTAATATGTATTCATACACTTTTGAAAGACTTCAAGACACTTATCAAAATACTTCTACTTAACAAAAATGCTTACAATTACATCCTCGTTCAGTTTCATCAACAATTCTACTCGTATGCACCCGTATTCGTACTCGTACAATACACAGCTTTTAGATGTATGTACTATTGGTATATATACTCCAATGATCAGCTAACATATGTGGAAACCATCATTTGGCAACTAGCATGAAATATCTCGTAAAATTACAAAAATATGAGTAATCATTCATGACTTATTTACATGAAAACAAAATTACATATCCTTTATATCTAATCCATACACCAACGACCAAAAACACCTACAAACACTTTCATTCTTCAATTTTCTTCATCTAATTGATCTCTCTCAAGTTCTATCTTCAAGTTCTAAGTGTTCTTCATAAATTCTACAAGTTCTAGTTACATAAAATCAAGAATACTTTCAAGTTTGCTAGCTCACTTCCAATCTTGTAAGGTGATCATCCAACCTCAAGAAATCGTTGTTTCTTATAGTAGGTTATCATTCTAATACAAGGTAATAATCATATTCAAACTTTGGTTCAATTTCTATAACTATAACAATCTTATTTCAAGTGATGATCTTACTTGAACTTGTTTTCGTGTCATGATTCTGCTTCAAGAACTTCGAGCCATCTAAGGATCCGTTGAAGCTAGATCCATTTTTCTCTTTCCAGTAGGTTTATCCAAGGAACTTAAGGTATTAATGATGTTCATAACATCATTCGATTCATACATATAAAGCTATCTTATTCGAAGGTTTAAACTTGTAATCACTAGAACATAGTTTAGTTAATTCTAAACTTGTTCGCAAACAAAAGTTAATCCTTCTAACTTGACTTTTAAAATCAACTAAACACATGTTCTATATCTATATGATATGCTAACTTAATGATTTAAAACCTGGAAACACGAAAAACACTGTAAAACCGAATTTACGCCGTCGTAGTAACACAGCGGGCTGTTTTGGGTTAGTTAATTAAAAACTATGATAAACTTTGATTTAAAAGTTGTTCTTCTGGGAAAATAATTTTTCTTATGAACATGAAACTATATCCAAAAATTATGGCTAAACTCAAAGTGTAAGTATGTTTTCTAAAATGGTCATCTAGACGTCGTTCTTTCGACTGAAATGACTACCTTTACAAAAACGACTTGTAACTTATATTTCCGACTATAAACCTATACTTTTTCTGTTTAGATTCATAAAATAGAGTTCAATATGAAACCATAGCAATTTTATTCACTCAAAACGGATTTAAAATGAAGAAGTTATGGGTAAAACAAGATTGGATAATTTTTCTCATTTTAGCTACGTGAAAATTGGTAACAAATCTATTCCAACCATAACTTAATCAACTTGTATTGTATATTATGTAATCTTGAGATACCATAGACACGTATACAATGTTTCGACCTATCATGTCGACACATCTATATATATTTCGGAACAACCATAGACACTCTATATGTGAATGTTGGAGTTAGCTATACAGGGTTGAGGTTGATTCCAAAATATATATAGTTTGAGTTGTGATCAATACTAAGATATGTGTACACTGGGTCGTGGATTGATTCAAGATAATATATATCGATTTATTTCTGTACATCTAACTGTGGACAACTAGTTGTAGGTTACTAACGAGGACAACTGACTTAATAAACTTAAAACATCAAAATGTATTAAAAGTGTTGTAAATATATTTTGAACATACTTTGATATATATGTACATATTTGTTATAGGTTCGTGAATCGACCAGTGGCCAAGTCTTACTTCCCGACAAAGTAAAAATCTGTGAAAGTGAGTTATAGTCCCACTTTTAAAATCTAATATTTTTGGGATGAGAATACATGCAAGTTTTATAAATGATTTACAAAATAGACACAAGTATGTGAAACTACATTCTATGGTTGAATTATCGAAATCGAATATGCCCCTTTTTATTAAGTCTGGTAATCTAAGAATTAGGGAACAGACACCCTAATTGACGCGAATCCTAAAGATAGATCTATTGGGCCTAACAAACCCCATCCAAAGTACCGGATGCTTTAGTACTTCGAAATTTATATCATGTCCGATGGAGGATCCCGGAATGATGGGGATATTCTTATATATGCATCTTATTAATGTCGGTTACCAGGTGTTCACCATATGAATGATTTTTATCTCTATGTATGGGGTGTTTATTGAAATATGAAATCTTGTGGTCTATTGTTACGATTTGATATATATAGGTTAAACCTATAACTCACCAACATTTTGTGTTGACCTTTTAAGCATGTTTATTCTCAGGTGATTATTAAGAGCTTCCGCTATCGCATACTTAAATAAGGACAAGATTTGGAGTCCATGCTTGTATGATATTGTGTAAAAACTGCATTCAAGAAACTTATTTCGTTGTAACATATTTGTATTGTAAACCATTATGTAATAGTAGTGTGTAAACAGGATATTTTAGATTATCATTATTTGATAATCTACGTAAAACTTTTTAAACCTTTATTGATGAAATAAAGGTTATGGTTTATTTTAAAATGAATGCAGTCTTTGAAAAACGTCTCATATAGAGGTCAAAACCTCGCAACGAAATCAATTAATATGGAACGTTTTTAATCAATAAGAACGGGACATTTCAGTTGGTATCCGAGTGTTGGTCTTAGAGAAACAGAATTTTGCATTAGTGTGTCTTATCGAGTTTATTAGGATGCATTAGTGAGTCTGGACTTCGACCGTGTTTACTTGAAAAATGATTGCTTAACAAATTTTGTTGGAAACTATATATTTTTAACATGTGAATATTATGTGATATATTAATCTCTTAACGCGTTTGATATTATGTGATAGATGTGTACCTCTAGAACAAGTCTCATTGACTCACCTAATAATAATGAAGAGTCAAATGTAAATTGGAATGATTCGTGGACTGATTCACAAGTTCCCGAAGAGGAACCTGAAGAAGAGTCGGAACCGGAAGAAGAATCGGAACCGGTAGAAGAAATAGAACCAGTGGGGGAAATAATAAAATGGTTAAGTAGAAGAAAATCCTCAACCAACCGACCAAAGTTAATTATGGTCAATGGTGTTTCCGCCAAGGAAGCAAAATATTGGGAGGATTACCAATTCTCCGATGAATCGGATTTCGACGAGAATTCCGATGATGTTATAGAAATTACCCCAACTGAATTTAAAAAGGCAAAAGAAAATAATAAGGGAAAGGGCATAAAAATAGAGAAATCTAATTCCAACCCCGATGAACTTTATATGTATCGTCAACCCTCGAAGTCCTTAAGTTGTAACAATGACCCGGGAACCTCTAAACCACCAGGTTTTTCTAAACCAATGTGGAAAACGACGGCTCGTATTAGGGTAACATCATATATCCCTAGAAACTTGGCAAAACGAACCAAAACCGAAGAAGAAGAAATGAGCGAGTCAAGAATAAGATAGTTGTATTCGTGTGGTGTAATATATGTAATATAGTGTGCTTATGCTTTATGATATATGTAAAAATTGCTTGCATTAATAAGTATGTTTTTTATGAATCTAACTCTTGTCTATTTTACAGTATAAAAACACAAAATGGATAGACAACCCAATATTTTAAGAGACCTACCCGGAGACATGATTGATGAAATCTTGTCTAGAGTCGGTCAGAATTCTTCGGCACAACTATTTAAGGCGAGATCAGTTTGTAAGACATTCGAAGAACGTTCCAAGAATGCCTTGGTTTATAAAAGGCTTTCGTTCGAAAGATGGGGGATATCACATTGGGAAATCCATAAGTTACGACGTGTTTACTTTGACGCATATATTGCGGGGAACCCAAATGCTATTTTACGCAATGGGTTAAGAAATTATTTTGACTCAATATATCCGAATATTGGACTTCGTGATTTAGAAAAAGCGGCTAACATGCAATATAAAGAAGCATGTTATGCTTACAGATTAGTAATGTTCGCTTCTCACCAAAGTAAGAACAAGAACATCGGGCTACAACTATTAAACAAAACGTTCCCACAAGTGACGGAGTCGGTAATTGGGGTAAGAAATGAGGTTTTTAGATTGTTACGGGACTGTTGGACATTACGTAACCCTCGTCCCTTTGACGACGTTACAACACGCTGTCTTATCAACGGCCATAACGGTTATGTTCCACAAGACCAAGGATGGGAAGTAGTCCTAGTAAAACCAGAATGCATGACTTGTTTCTGGACGTATGAATTATGTGTCTTTATTGCCTTTGCTGAACGACTTGTGTACTAGCTAGAATTATCTTCACAACCATCTTGTATCAAATTTATTGTGTGCTATATTTCATGCTATATGTAAAATAAGCGGTATTGTAAGTTTGTAAAATATTGTGTAAAAGTTTGAACACGAAATATTATTATAATCAGTTTTCATATAGAATTGTAGTAGTTGAATTGTATATTAGCTACTAAGTATGAACTTAACGGGTAGGTACTACCCAAATTTAAACTTATAAAACGCTAATATGAAGAAAAAGCTTTTATAAATGAGTTCATATTATGCTATGAAATACTATTAACTACTCTTAATATTCTGTATGATTAACTTGTTCCATTTGACTATTTTGAAGGAAATGGCACCGACTACTCGACACACCGTGAATTTGAATGAAGAGGAATTCCGTACTTTTCTAGCTTCAAACATAGCCGCAGTACAGGCTGCGCTACATACCAACAATAACCTTGGATCTAGCAGTATAGGAAATCGTGTAGGATGCACCTACAAAGAATTCACTGCCTGCAAACCTTTGGAATTTGATGGAACCGAAGGACCGATCGGATTGAAACGGTGGACCGAGAAGGTCGAATCGGTGTTTGCCATAAGTAAGTGTACTGAAGAGGACAAAGTGAAGTATGCTACGCATACCTTCACAGGTTCTGCGTTAACATGGTGGAATACCTATCTAGAGCAAGTGGGACAAGACGATGCGTACGCACTACCGTGGTCAGCATTCAAGCACTTGATGAACGAGAAGTACCGTCTCAGAACCGAGGTCAATAAGTTCAAGACATAACTTAGAGGGTTACGAACCCAAGGATTTGATATTACCACGTACGAAAGATGATTCACAGAATTGTGCCTATTGTGTCCAGGAGCGTTCGAAGATGAGGAAGAGAAGATCGACGCGTTTGTGAAAGGATTACCGGAAAGAATCCAAGATGATATAAGTTCACACGAGGCCACCTCCATACAACAGGCATGTAGAATGGCTCACAAACTAGTGAACCAGATTGAAGAAAGAATTAAAGAACAGACTGCTGAAGAGGCCAATGTGAAGCAAGTCAAAAGAAAGTGGGAGGAAAACGGTGATAAGAATCACCAATACAACAACAACAACAGCAATTACAACAATAATCGCAATAATTATCCCATCAATCGCAATTACAACAAACGGCCCAACAACAACAACAACAACAACAACAACAACAACAACAACAACAGCAACTACAACAATCATCCCAACAACAATAATAACCACAACAACAACAACAACAACAACAATCAGAAGCAGCTATGCCAAAGGTGTGAAAAGTATCACTCGGGGTTCTGCACCAAATTTTGCAACAAGTGTAAAAGAAATGGTCATAGCGCGACGAAGTGTGAGGTCTACGGACCAGGGGTTAATAGAACGAAAGGAACAAATGGTGTCGGAACGAGTAATAGCAGAGCAAGTAGTGTCGGAGCAAGTTATGCCAATGTAGTTTGTTATAAATGTGGAAAACCGGGCCACATTATTAGAAATTGCCCGAACCAGGAGAACACGAATGGACAAGGCCGCGGAAGAGTTTTCAATATTAATGCGGCAGAGGCACAGGAAGACCCAGAGCTTGTTACGGGTACGTTTCTTATTGACAATAAATCTGCTTACGTTTTATTTGATTCGGGTACGGATAGAAGCTATATGAGTAGAGATTTTTGTGCTAAATTAAGTTGTCCATTGACACCTTTGGATAGTAAATTTTTACTCGAATTAGCAAATGGTAAATTAATTTCAGCAGATAATATATGTCGGAATCGAGAAATTAAACTGGTTAGCGAAACATTTAAGATTGATTTGATACCAGTAGAGTTAGGGAGTTTTGATGTGATAATCGGTATGGACTGGTTGAAAGAAGTGAAAGCAGAGATCGTTTGTTACAAAAATGCAATTCGCATTATACGAGAAAAAGGAAAACCCTTAATGGTGTACGGAGAAAAGGGCAACATGAAGCTACATCTTATTAGTAATTTGAAGGCACAAAAACTAATAAGAAAATGTTGCTATGCTGTTCTAGCACACGTCGAGAAAGTACAAACCGAAGAAAAGAGCATCAATGATGTTCCCGTTGCAAAAGAATTTCCCGATGTATTTCTGAAAGAATTACCGGGATTACCCCCACATCGATCCGTTGAATTTCAAATAGATCTTGTACCAGGAGCTGCACCAATAGCTCGTGCTCCTTACAGACTCGCACCCAGCGAGATGAAAGAACTGCAAAGCCAATTACAAGAACTTTTAGAGCGTGGTTTCATTCGACCAAGCACATCACCGTGGGGAGCTCCTGTTTTGTTTGTCAAGAAGAAAGATGGTACATTCAGGTTGTGTATCGACTACCGAGAGTTGAACAAACTTACCATCAAGAACAGCTACCCACTACCGAGAATCGACGACTTATTTGATCAACTACAAGGCTCGTCTGTTTATTCAAAGATTGACTTACATTCCGGGTATCATCAAATGCGGGTGAAAGAAGATGATATTCCAAAGACTGCTTTCAGAACACCTTACGGTCATTACGAGTTTATGGTCATGCCGTTTGGTCTAACTAATGCACCAGCTGTGTTCATGGACCTTATGAACCGAGTGTGTGGACCATACCTTGACAAGTTTGTCATTGTTTTCATTGATGACATACTTATTTACTCAAAGAATGACGAAGAACACGGTGAACATTTGAGAAAGGTGTTAGAAGTATTGAGGAAGGAAGAATTGTACGCTAAGTTTTCAACGTGTGCATTTTGGTTGGAAGAAGTTCAATTCCTCGGTCACATAGTGAACAAAGAAGCTATTAAGGTGGATCCGGCAAAGATAGAAACTGTTGAAAAGTGGGAAACCCCAAAAACTCCGAAACACATACGCCAGTTTTTAGGACTAGCTGGTTACTACAGAAGGTTCATCCAAGACTTTTCCAGAATAGCAAAACCCTTGACTGCATTAACGCATAAAGGGAAGAAATTTGAATGGAATGATGAACAAGAGAAAGCGTTTCAGTTATTGAAGAAAAAGCTAACTACGGCACCTATATTGTCATTGCCTGAACGGAATGATGATTTTGTGATTTATTGTGACGCATCAAAGCAAGGTCTCGGTTGTGTATTAATGCAACGAACGAAGGTGATTGCTTATGCGTCTAGACAATTGAAGATTCACGAACAAAATTATACGATGCATGATTTGGAATTAGGCGCGGTTGTTTTTGCATTAAAGACTTGGAGGCACTACTTATATGGGATCAAAAGTATTATATATACCGACCACAAAAGTCTTCAACACATATTTAATCAGAAACAACTGAATATGAGGCAGCGTAGGTGGATTGAATTGTTGAATGATTACGACTTTGAGATTCGTTACCACCCGGGGAAGGCAAATGTGGTAGCCGATACCTTAAGCAGGAAGGACAGAGAACCCATTCGAGTAAAATCTATGAATATAATGATTCATAATAACCTTACTACTCAAATAAAGGAGGCGCAACAAGGAGTTTTAAAAGAGGGAAATTTAAAGGATGAAATACCCAAAGGATCGGAGAAGCATCTTAATATTCGGGAAGACGGAACCCGGTATAGGGCTGAAAGGATTTGGGTACCAAAATTTGGAGATATGAGAGAAATGGTACTTAGAGAAGCTCATAAAACCAGATACTCAATACATCCTGGAACGAGGAAGATGTACAAGGATCTCAAGAAACATTTTTGGTGGCCGGGTATGAAAGCCGATGTTGCTAAATACGTAGGAGAATGTTTGACGTGTTCTAAGGTCAAAGCTGAGCATCAGAAACCATCAGGTCTACTTCAACAACCCGAAATCCCGGAATGGAAATGGGAAAACATTACCATGGATTTCATCACTAAATTGCCAAGGACTGCAAGTGGTTTTGATACTATTTGGGTAATAGTTGATCGTCTCACCAAATCAGCACACTTCCTGCCAATAAGAGAAGATGACAGGATGGAGAAGTTAGCACAACTGTATTTGAAGGAAGTCGTCTCCAGACATGGAATACCAATCTCTATTATCTCTGATAGGGATGGCAGATTTATTTCAAGATTCTGGCAGACATTACAGCAAGCAATGGGAACTCGTCTAGACATGAGTACTGCCTATCATCCACAAAATGATGGGCAGAGCGAAAGGACGATACAAACGCTTGAAGACATGCTACGAGCTTGTGTTATTGATTTCGAAAACATTTGGGATCGACATCTACCGTTAGCAGAATTTTCCTACAACAACAGCTACCATTCAAGCATTGAGATGGCGCCGTTTGAAGCACTTTATGGTAGAAAGTGCAGGTCTTCGATTTGTTGGAGTGAAGTGGGGGATAGACAGATTACGGGACCGGAGATAATACAAGTAACTACCGAGAAGATCATCCAAATTCAACAACGGTTGAAAACCGCCCAAAGTCGACAAAAGAGCTACGCTGACATTAAAAGAAAATATATAGAATTTGAAATTGGAGAGATGGTCATGCTTAAAGTTGCACCTTGGAAAGGCGTTGTTCGATTTGGTAAACGAGGGAAATTAAATCCAAGGTATATTGGACCATTCAAGATTATTGATCGTGTTAGACCAGTAGCTTACCGACTTAAGTTACCTCAACAACTCGTGGCTGTACATAACACTTTCCACGTCTCGAATTTGAAGAAATATTTTGCTAAAGAAGATCTCACTATTCTGTTAGATGAAATCCAAATCAACGAAAAACTTCAATTCATCGAAGAACCCGTCGAAATAATGGATCGTGAGGTTAAGAGACTTAAACAAAACAAGATACCGATTGTTAAGGTTCGATGGAATGCTCGTAGAGGACCCGAGTTCACCTGGGAGCGTGAAGATCAAATGAAGAAGAAATACCCGCATTTATTTCCAGAAGATACGTCAACAACTCCAACTGCTTAAAATTTCGGGACGAAATTTATTTAACGGGTAGGTACTGTAGTGACCCGAACTTTTCCATGTTTATATATATATATATATATATATATATATATATATATATATATATATATATATATATATATATATATATATATATTAAATGAAATTGTTATTTATATGATTAAGTGTTTCCAACATGTTAAGCAATCAAACTTGTTAAGACTTGATTAATTGAAATAGGTTTCATATAGACAATTGACCACCCAAGTTGACCGGTGATTCACAAACGTTAAAACTTGTAAAAACTATACGATGACATATATATGGTTATATATATAGGTAACATGATTTTATTTAAGTATGTATCTCATTAGGTATTTTAACAATGAGTTATATACATAAAAATGAGACTATTAATTTAAGAAACTCAAAAACGATATATATAACGATTATCGTTATAACAACGTCTTACTAGGTACATATGAATCATATTAAGATATTGATACACTTGGTTAATTATGGTAAATGATAAGTAAATATATTATTAAGTGTATTAACAATGAAATACATATGTAAAAATAAGACTACTAACTTAATGATTTCGAAATGAGACATATATGTAACGATTATCGTTGTAACGACATTTAACTGTATATATATCATACTAAGATATATTATTTATCATAATATCATGATAATATAACAATTTAACATCTCATTTGTTATAATAAACAATGGGTTAACAACATTCAACAAGATCGTTAACCTAAAGGTTTCAAAATAACATTTACATGTAACGACTAACGATGACTTAACGACTCAGTTAAAATGTATATACATGTAGTGTTTTAATATGTATTCATACACTTTTGAAAGACTTCAAGACACTTATCAAAATACTTCTACTTAACAAAAATGCTTACAATTACATCCTCGTTCAGTTTCATCAACAATTCTACTCGTATGCACCCGTATTCGTACTCGTACAATACACAGCTTTTAGATGTATGTACTATTGGTATATACACTCCAATGATCAGCTCTTAGCATCCCATGTGAGTCACCTAACACGTGTGGGAACCATCATTTGGCAACTAGCATGAAATATCTCATAAAATTACAAAAATATGAGTAATCATTCATGACTTATTTACATGAAAACAAAATTACATATCCTTTATATCTAATCCATACACCAACGACCAAAAACACCTAAAAACACTTCCTTTCTTCAATTTTATTCATCTATTTGATCTCTCTCAAGTTCTATCTTCAAGTTCTAAGTGTTCTTCATAAATTCTACAAGTTCTAGTTACATAAAATCAAGAATACTTTCAAGTTTGCTAGCTCACTTCCAATCTTATAAGGTGATCATCCAACCTCAAGAAATCTTTGTTTCTTACAGTAGTTTATCATTCTAATACAAGGTAATAATCATATTCAAACTTTGATTCAATTTCTATAACTATAACAATCTTATTTCAAGTGATGATCTTACTTGAACTTGTTTTCGTGTCATGATTCTGCTTCAAGAACTTCGAGCCATCCAAGGATCCGTTGAAGCTAGATCCATTTTTCTCTTTTCCAGTAGGTTTATCCAAGGAACTTAAGGTAGTAATGATGTTCATAACATCATTCGATTCATACATATAAAGCTATCTTATTCGAAGGTTTAAACTTGTAATCACTAGAACATAGTTTAGTTAATTCTAAACTTGTTCGCAAACAAAAGTTAATCCTTCTAACTTGACTTTTAAAATAAACTAAACACATGTTCTATATCTATATGATATGCTAACTTAATGATTTAAAGCCTGGAAACACGAAAAACACTGTAAAACCGAATTTACGCCGTCGTTGTAACACCGCGGGCTGTTTTGGGTTAGTTAATTAAAAACTATGATAAACTTTGATTTAAAAGTTGTTCTTCTGGGAAAATGATTTTTCTTATGAACATGAAACTATATCCAAAAATCATGGCTAAACTCAAAGTGTAAGTATGTTTTCTAAAATGGTCATCTAGACGTCGTTCTTTCGACTGAAATGACTACCTTTACAAAAACGACTTGTAACTTATATTTCCGACTATAAACCTATACTTTTTCTGTTTAGATTCATAAAATAGAGTTCAATATGAAACCATAGCAATTTGATTCACTCAAAACGGATTTAAAATGAAGAAGTTATGGGTAAAATAAGATTGGATAATTTTTCTCATTTTAGCTACGTGAAAATTGGTAACAAATCTATTCCAACCATAACTTAATCAACTTGTATTGTATATTATGTAATCTTGAGATACCATAGACACGTATACAATGTTTCGACCTATCATGTCGACACATCTATATATATTTCGGAACAACCATAGACACTCTATATGTGAATGTTGGAGTTAGCTATACAGGGTTGAGGTTGATTCCAAAATATATATAGTTTGAGTTGTGATCAATACTGAGATATGTATACACTGGGTCGTGGATTGATTCAAGATAATATATATCGATTTATTTCTGTACATCTAACTGTGGACAACTAGTTGTAGGTTACTAACGAGGACAGCTGACTTAATAAACTTAAAACATCAAAATGTATTAAAAGTGTTGTAAATATATTTTGAACATACTTTGATATATATGTACATATTTGTTATAGGTTCGTGAAACGACCAGTGGCCAAGTCTTACTTCCCGACGAAGTAAAAATCTGTGAAAGTGAGTTATAGTCCCACTTTTAAAATCTAATATTTTTGGGATGAGAATACATGCAGGTTTTATAAATGATTTACAAAATAGACACAAGTATGTGAAACTACATTCTATGGTTGAATTATCGAAATCGAATATGCCCCTTTTTATTAAGTCTGGTAATTTAAGAATTAGGGAACAGACACACTAATTGACGTGAATCCTAAAGATAGATCTATTGGGCCTAACAAACCCCATCCAAAGTACCGGATGCTTTAGTACTTCGAAATTTATATCATGTCCGATGGAGGATCCCGGAATGATGGGGATATTCTTATATATGCATCTTGTTAATGTCGGTTACCAGGTGTTCACCATATGAATGATTTTTATCTCTATGTATGGGATGTTTATTGAAATATGAAATCTTGTGGTCTATTGTTACGATTTGATATATATAGGTTAAACCTATAACTCACCAACATTTTTTGTTGACGTTTTAAGCATGTTTATTCTCAGGTGATTATTAAGAGCTTCCGCTCGCATACTTAAATAAGGACAAGATTTGGAGTCCATGCTTGTATGATATTGTGTAAAAACTGCATTCAAGAAACTTATTTCGTTGTAACATATTTGTATTGTAAACCATTATGTAATAGTCGTGTGTAAACAGGATATTTTAGATTATCATTATTTGATAATCTACGTAAAGCTTTTTAAACCTTTATTGATGAAATAAAGGTTATGGTTTATTTTAAAATGAATGCAGTCTTTGAAAAACGTCTCATATAGAGGTCAAAACCTCGCAACGAAATCAATTAATATGGAACGTTTTTAATCAATAAGAACGGGACATCTCAGTTCCGGAGGAAAAATTAATGGTTCAGGATCTATGAATTGTCCCCGAATATTCTCCGGATTCTCAATTGTGAGGTCGGGTTCAAAAAATGGATTATCGGAAATTTGAATTGGAGTACTTGGTCGACTGGATGACGATTCTAAAGAAAAATCAACGGCGGTAATATTTGCTAGACGTCTTGATCTAGTTACAGGTGGTGAACGTACAAAAGGTGGTGAATGTCTTGCTCGGTGCATTCACTGAATATCCTATTAGTTTTTAAAAGGAAAGAAAAATTATATAAGTTATCCAATCAATAGACTTTTCTGATTTTTCCCACGTTTTGAATAGCCAAAAGATGCAGCAGAGGGGCAGGATTCGTTTGGTCTCAATATAATTGAGGACTGCTTGGCTCCAATAACCCGGTCCACGTACAAATCCAACTATTACTACGAACCAGAAAATTTTGATGTCTATCAATTTAACCACTTAAAATAAATTTTCGTAATTTTAAGAAATTTAGATAAGAAGTAGAATAAAAATCTATGTCCTAAAACTAAAATGGCGAGAAATAAGAAAGAAAAAGAGCGCGTCGAAAAAGGTCGAAAAAGAAAAGATCGAAAAATAAAAGGCGTCGAAAAATAAGAAAGAAAAAAAATGACTATAAAACTTAAAAAAAAAACTCGACTAACCCAACCTTATTACTATCACTAACTTAAAATTATAATCGCAAATTGAGATTACTAATTGGAATGATAATTGATACATAGGTAAAAGGCGTCTAAAAATATTAATGCTTACAAGTAAAACTATATCCCAAATGGCAATATCTTAAAAAGGTACTTAAACTTAAAAAGGCGTCGCAGAATTCTAAAGCACCTAAATCTTAGTCTAAAGAAAAAGCACTTAAGGGATTTTACGGCAAGGCCTAAAAATCTAGAAATAAAAATAACTATGGCAAAAACTATGTCTTAAAACTAAATACGAGCGAAAAATACAAAAGTTACGCTAAAACAATTAAAAAAAATAAAATATAAAAATATACTAAAAGTTGTAAAAAGTACAATTTTTATAAAAATATTATTTTTATATTATTTATTTTATAAAACTATTAATTTTAAAATTTAATTAAACTAATTAAACTAAATATATAAATTAAATCTAAAAACTAATAACTAATTAAATAATAAAACCTAATGGGTTTATTAAATAATAATAATAATAATAATAATACACCGTAATAAATGCAGTTTTAGGGTTGCAGTTGGTGTGTCAGACACTCTCATGCGATCGCATGAGTTTATGCCTTCGGGCTCATGCGATCGCATGAGCTGAGGTTTTGGGCCAGGTTACGGGCTGCTACAGTAGCAGGCCCGAGTGTTTTTATATTTTTTATTTTTTTCTGTTTTGAATTTTCTGTTTTATATATTTATGTAATATATTTATATAAATTAAATAAAACTTATATTTTTATAAAATAAAGATAAAGAAACTTTTATAGAACTTAAATATTTAACAAACTCTTAAAAATATTTATATTTTTGTTTTCTTTTTATATTTTCAAATATTTAAAACGTATTTTTACAAAAGCGTATTTTTTTTTATATGTGTGGCGTTTCGCTTCGGCGTTCCCCGGCAGCGGCACCAAAAATACTTGATATGCGCGGAGGTGTATATAAAATAGCTTATATTTTACAAGGAAATACTATTAAATACGATACAATTTTACACAAGATATTTATTTATTTATTGAATAGATATACTTAAACCTTGCTACAACACTTATAGGCAGTGTACCTAATCGTACAGTAGTGTAGTTTTTAGTAAGTCCGGTTTGTTCCACAGGAAATCTTTTAATCAAAGCTTAACGCTATGTTAGTTTAATTTATAAAAATACGAATATATATATAAGTAATATTATTATTTTAAAGGGGGGTTTTTACCGTTTAATGACCGGTTTGTCGATTTTAAAACTTTAGTCGCAGTTAAAACCAAATGTAAAATATTAAATAAATAAAAGACTTAATTTAAAGCGTAAAGTAAATAACGATAATGAAATTGCGATAAATAAAAGTGCGATAAAATAAACTTGCGATAATTAAAAAGTACGATAATTAAAAGTGCAATTAAATACAATAACAAAAAATAAAAGTGCGATAATTAGAAGTGCAATTAAATATAAAATAAAGGAAATTAAATATGAAATAAAAGAATTATGCTTATTTAAACTTCCGTAATCATGATGTTTGACGTGTTGATTTTAGTTTTATGCCCATGGGTTAATTGTCCTTTGTCCTGGATTATTTAATATGTCCATCTGGTTTTTGTCCATAACAGTCCATCAGTCATAAATATAAAGTGCGAGTATCCTCGTCAAATTATCCTTATACCCGAAGTTAAATATTTCAACTAATTGGGGACTTAAACTGTAACAAAGTTTTATTACTTTGTTTATTAATTACACCAGGATATCAACTGCGTGTAACCCAAGGTTTTAATACTTTGTTAACAATTATGCCAAGTGTCCTTGTACATAATTTCACCCCTGTTTTAATAATTCCGTAGACTATTAATCCATTCCCGTGTCCGGTTAAATGAACGATTATTCGTACATATAAATACCCCGCCCATCATATCCGATCGAGTGTAAATGGTTATTTATAGGGACGCCCAATTGTAAATCTTTATATTAACATTAACAAACTATCATTTAGTTAAACAAATATAAAGCCCATTAATAGCCCATAGTCTAATTTCCACAAGTGTCGTTCTTTTGTCCAAACCCCAATTATGGTACAAAGCCCAATTACCCAATTTTAATATTTTTAGCCCAACATCATGATTACTTCGGATTAAATAAGCATAATAATAACTTAGCTACGAGACATTAATGTAAAAAGGTTGAACATAACTTACAATGATTAAAAATAGCGTAGCGTTACACGGACAGAATTTCGACTTACACCCTTACAACATTCGCTAACACACCCTTATTATTAGGATTTAAAATTAAAATTAAAATTAAAATATAAATTATATATACATATACTACGTTTGAGTGAAGAAGAAAAAGATGTTTTTTTTTTGCATCCAAAACTCGCGAACTTTATAGGACAGGCCTAGAAAAAGGGCTCATGCGATCGCATGGGCTTTGCCCTTCAAGGCCATGCGATCGCATGGCCAGCTGGGGAGGCTCAAAAGTCTTTGTTTTTTTATGCCGACGGTTTTATAATATAATATAATATAATATATTAATTTTAAGAATTAATTATATATTATATTATATTCATGTGCATAGTTGACTTGTAATTTTTAGTCCGTTGCGTCGAGCGTTGAGAGTTGACTCTGATCCCGGTTCCGGATTTTCAAACGTCCTTGCGTACAATTTAATATCTTGTACTTTGCGTTTTGAATCTTGTACTCTTGTAATTCTGAGACGTTTCTTATCAATAATTGGAGCCTCTTTGATTGTATTTTGTACTTTTGAGCTTTTTGGTCGTTTGCGTCTTTAATTCGTCGAATCTGTCTTTTGTCTTCACCTTTTATTATTTAAACGAATATCACTTGTAAATAGAACAATCGCAACTAAAAGCTTGTCTTTCTTGAGGGATAATGCTATGAAATATATGTTCGTTTTTAACATTATCACGGGGCCAGGAGCACAGTCGGGATCAGTAGGTGGATCTTCTGGTTCTCCAGTTGGGCAGAAAAGAAAGAATCCACCTACGGAAACAGCAAGAGCTTATCAGATGGTTGCAGATGCAGATGTTGAATATGATGTGAATACAGGTATGCTTCAAAATCCTCGTATTGTTTAGTTATATACATGTATATGATTGGGTGTATATATATGTGTGGTAGATTAGTAGATCTTGATAGTAGTGCAAGATTTATTTTGTTGCATTATGTTGTTTATGTTTTGGTTGCGACCCTTCTGTGCCATGTGGGGTAAGGGTGACCCTTAGGTTGACTTTTTGGGATTGAGAACCGTGACTTGGATAGAGATGCGTTGAGTATGTTTGTGTAGTGGACTTTTGGACGACATGAAGTTGTTGGATAGTGGCATGAGTATGATTGTTATGAAGGTATTTCCTAAGCTTGTTGGATGTATGATCTAGTTGACAGATTATATTTGGATGATTGATAGACAAGGTTTGAGTAACTATGATTGGACAGATGTTGTGATTGATTAGTCATAAAGTAGTTAAATTAATTACCGATGCTTATTGAGGAAATTGATTGGACATAAGTTAGTGAATGAGACAAGTAGAATTTTTCTGTTACGAGCAACTCAGAATGAAGGTATGATTTAGGATAATATGCTTGTGTCTGGCCAACAGAAGTATATTGTGATAAATCATACGGAATTTCTGGGAAGCTGAAGGAAAATTAGGCGACCTGTGCTATATTGGATTGTGATGTGACCGGATATGAGACGAATAACCTGTGAAGTTCTGTTGACTTACGAGACAATTTCGTGGACCTAGGTATAGATTTTAGCATGATGACTAATTCTATTGCCTAAGATTTGGATAATTGGGAAAAGTGGATTGTATAAAGAGTTGAATTGGATGACAGATCGTGAAATTTATGATACGGAATGGCGAAGAAACACGAATTTGACTCTGATTATTTGACTTGATCGTGTAATTTGTGCTTAAGTGGATTAACGGACGTTGATCGACGAAGATTGTGACAAGTTATTTGGTATCAGGAGTGTATTGACGTCAGGAATCTCATTTACCTATGCAATTGTGGTGGATATTGTCGGTATCGGGGATAAGATCGATAAATTTAACCGTGTGTTTTGGCGGTGCGAGTAACAATTTTTGGGTTTGTTGACCATAGTTGACCCGATTCCGAGGACGGAATCTCTTTTAAGGAGGGTAGATTTGTAACACCCGCGTTTTGGGCCTAGATAAAATGACCATTGTACCCTGGGGTATGGCGTAATTAGTGATTTTTATAATTATATGTTTATAATTATTTGGTTGTTTAGTTGAGACCAGTTTGTGACAAGGGTCACAGAACATGTTAGTTTATTTAATATGGACTCCGTTAGGACCGCCTAAGGAGATACGAAAGGTTATCATATAAGATAACTGGTAAATACCCGTGTGATATGGGGTATGAGTTTATAACCCATTTATATGTATGTTTCTGGAAGTTTCTTCTCATTTCCCAAAATAAATAAAAAACTTGCTCGTACCAAACTTCATCTCCTACACAAACCCTAGTTTAATTCAAGATTAGAAATTGGATCTAGTAGCATAAGTGACTAATTTCTTGTATCCTTGTGATCATCTAATCAGGTTTGTTTACTTGAATCCTTGCTTTGATTCTTGATTAAATGGGTTTTGTGTTCTTGAATAAAAAGTGTGATTTTCAGCTTGAATCTTCATGTTTGGTGTTTGTTATGCTTAATTGATGTTAGAAATAGGTTGTATATATGTTTAGTAGCTTCCATGTGCTTAAAATTTGATCAAAATTGCTCAAAAATTGAGTTTTGGGCGAAAAATGTTCGAAATCAACGAACTTGTGCGAAACCAGTTGCTACAGTATTTTGCTACAGTATTTGCTACAGTACCCCCGAGTTGCTACAGTGTTACTATTTGCTACAGTACCGTGTTGCTACATTATCACTATTTGCTACAGTACCGAGTTGCTACAGTGTCACTATTTGCTACAGTACCTTTTATGAAATTGAAACGGGCGTAACTTTCAAAACGTAACTCCGTTTTTGATGAATAAACTATCGTTAGAATCGTAATAAAGAATACTTTTCAATGGTGAACTTTTAAGAAACTAGATCAAACTATTTTTGGGTCAGAAAAGGAGTTTTACTGTGTATGTCGTGTTTTGCACGCACCTGTATGCCATTATTGAATGGAGTCATGATGTAGACTCATAAAATTATGAATATATGGTGTTATAACCTAGTTTAAAGTATGATTTGATTATACTATTGATTGAGATATGTATATTGACTTCGTTGTGTTGTTCTCAGGTGATAAGAACAAGGAAGAAGCTCAGAAGTAAGATAACTGAGCTGTAGCTGGTAATCGGTGAGTGGGATTATCTCCGGGTGTAGTATAGAGTAGCAAGTTGTGCTACTATGTTATATTGTTTTAGTTGCTATGCTTAGTAGATATGTTGTAATAATGATCATTGTAGAGTTGTCATGCTAGTCGTAGGGACAGTTGTTCGTAGTGGTAGTTGCTTAACAGTTGTGTGCACAAGTTGTAGTTGCCTGTTGGAACCTATTGTTGTTAGGTTCAGCTCAGAGAGGTCAACCTTGTTGTGGTTGGGTCCAGTTGGCTACTGTTTGTTGAGTATAGTACTGAATGACGCATCACCTGCGTGTGAATTTACTATACTGGAGATTCAGTAGTAAGGACTTTCGGTAGACGCTAGACTGATCAGCTAGTGGTCGTGTGCTCGTACAAGCCGCCGAGTCTCTAGTTGGAGCATAGTTGCCAGTTGATAGTTGCCAGTTGATAGTTGCCAGTTGTTAGTTATCGGTTGCCTGTCATTGATTGTTGTAGTTGCTGTAGTTGTACAAGTTGGTACTGTATGCTAGATCTGTTAGATAATTCCATTCACTTAGCCTTGTGCTAACCCCCCTCACCTCCTCCCTTGCAGGTTTTGGAGGTTAGCGGGTTTTGGGATAGAAGTGGTTGTTTGGAGATATGTTTGACAAGACGAACTCTGATGTCTTAACTTTTATAAATATATAACTAGTTGTTTAACGTAACACCGGTGGTTTGTAATAAGTAACTAGCTAATGATTTGTGATAATCATGTTTGTAATTAACTAAGGGTATTTATGTAAATTAAGTCTTCCGCTGTGATTTAAAAAAAATAAAAAATCTAGGGTGTTACAGACACATATTACCGGGGGTGTACGTTAAACATTTTGGGTAATGAGTTTGAAATTGACTTGATACCCATGGAACTAGGAAGCTTCGATGTAATAATCAGTATGAATTGGCTAGCCAAAACGAAATCTCACATCCTTTGTGATCTTAACGCAATCCGGATTCCTATCGAGAATGGTGAACCTTTGATTGTTTATGGCGATAAGAGTTGCACCGGACTCAACCTCATTTCATGCATTAAAGTTAGAAAACTACTCCGTAAGGGTTGTTTTGTGATCCTTGCTCACATTAAGAAAGTTGAGTCCGATGAGAAGCACATCGATGATGTGCCAATTGTTAGTGACTATTCCGATGTATTTCCCGACGAATTGCCGGGTCTTCCACCTCATCGACCGGTTGAATTCCAAATTGATCTTATTTCGGGAGTCGCACCCGTAGCATGTGCACCATATAGACTCCCTCCATCCGAAATGCAAGAATTGCAAAGTCAAATCCAAGAACTACTTGATCGTGGTTTTATCCAACCTAGCCATTCACCTTGGGGCGCTCCGATTTTATTCGTTAAGAAGAAAGATGGATCCCTACGAATGTGCATTTACTATCGTGAACTAAACAAATTGACGGTTAAGAACCGATATCCTCTTCTGCACATCGATGACCTCTTTGATCAATTACAAGGATCACGTGTATATTCAAAAATCGATCTCCGTTCGGGTTATCATCAATTAAGGGTTAAGGGGGAAGATGTCTCCAAAACCGCTTTTCGAACTCGTTATGGTAGTTATGAATTCCTTGTCATGCCATTTGGTCTCACTAATGCACCAGCGGTATTCATGGACCTTATGAACCGCGTGTGCAAACCGTATCTCGATAAATTCGTCATTGTGTTCATCGATGACATCTTGGTCTATTCTAAAAGCGAAGAAGAACAAGAACAACATTTCCGACTTGTGCTTGAACTCTTGAGACAAGAACAACTCTATGCCAAATTCTCCAAGTGTGAATTTTAGTTGAAGGAAGTTCAATTTCTTGGTCATGTTGTAAGTGATCAAGGTATTAAAGTCGATCCATCAAAAATCGAAGCCATTAGTAAATGGGAGACTCCTACTACTCCTACTCACATTCGTCAATTTTTGGGTCTCGCCGAATACTACCATAGATTCATCAAGGATTTCTCTTTGGTTGCTCATCCTCTAACTGCGTTAACTCACAAGGGAAAAAAATTCATTTGGGCGACCGAACAAGAATCCGCATTTCAAATCTTGAAGACAAAGCTAACCACCGCTCCTATCTTGTAACTTCTCGAAGGTAATGATGACTTTGTTGTGTATTGCGATGCCTCGAAACATGGTTTTGGGTGTGTATTGATGCAACGAAAGAAAGTCATTGCTTATGCCTCTTGACAACTCAAAATTCATGAATGGAACTATACGACACATGATCTCGAACTCGGAGCCGTTGTCTTCGCACTTAAAATGTGGAGACACTATCTTTATGGAACCAAAATTACCATCTTCACCGATCACAAAAGCCTTCAACACATCTTCGATCAAAAGCAACTAAACATGAGACAACGACGGTGGATTGAAACTTTAAACGATTATGATTGTGAGCTTTAAACATAGTAGCCGATGCCTTGAGTCGAAAAGAAAGAGCGGTGCCTCTTCGTGTCCGAGCTTTAAACATCACCATTCACACCAACCTCAATAGCCAAATTCGTGTAGCCCAAGACGAGGCTCTTAAGGATGAAAACATCTCTCTCCAACACTTGAACGTCCTCACCTCTCGATTCGAAGTTAAGGAAACCGGACTCCGATATTTCGTCGGAAGAATTTGGGTACCTAGTTTTGGGGGCTTGCGAAGCCTTATTTTAGACGAAGCCCATAAGTCAAGATATTCAATTCACCCCAGTGCCAATAAGATGTATCAGGACCTCAAAGAACAATATTGGTGGCTGAACATTAAAAGGGACGTAGCTACTTATGTTGGAAAATGCCTAACTTGCTCCAAAGTCAAAGCCGAACATCAAAGACCGTCCGGACTACTTCAACAACCCGAAATCCCGCAATGGAAGTGGGAAAGGATAACGATGGATTTCATCACCAAACTACCAAAGACGGTTGGCGGATATGATACTATTTGGGTTATTGTTGACCGCCTCACCAAATCCGCGCATTTCCTAGCCATGAAGGAAACCGACAACATGGAGAAACTCGCAAAACTTTACATTAAAGAAATCGTAGCCCGACACGGTGTACCCTTATCGATTATCTCCGACCGAGATGACCGTTTTGTTTCTAGATTTTGACGTACCTTACAAGAAGCGTTGGGGACGCGTTTAGACATGAGCACCGCATATCATCCACAAACCGACGGACAAAGCGAACGCACAATTCAAACTTTAGAAGATATGCTACGAGCTTGTGTTATCGACTTTGGAAAAGCTTGGGATAAGCACTTGCCTCTCGCCGAATTCTCCTACAGTAATAGTTATCAAGCGAGTATTAACGCCGCACCATTCGAAGCTTTATATGGCCGAAAATTGTCGTTCTCCTCTTTGTTGGGCTGAAGTAGGCGACACACAAATCACCGGACCCGAACTCATTCATGAAACCACCGAGAAAATCGTTCAAATCCGAGATAGGCTTAGGACGGCCCGAAGTAGTCAAAAGAGCTATACCGACAAACGACGCAACGACCTCGAATTTTAAGTCGGTGGCCGAGTAATGTTAAAAGTCGCACCTTGGAAAGGTGTAATTCGTTTTGGGAAACGTGGGAAGCTAAATTTGCGGTATATTGGTCCTTTCGAAATCTTGGAGCGTGTTGGAACCATTGCTTATCGTTTAGATCTTCCGCCTCAATTGAGCTCCGTTCATCCTACTTTTCATGTATCCAACTTGAAAAAGTACCTTGCCGAACCCGACATCGTCATCCCTCTTGAAGAGCTTACCATTGATGACAAACTTCATTTCGTGGAGGAACCGGTTGAAATTGTGGACACCTCCGTCAAGACGTTAAAACAAAGCCGAATTCTAATTGTCAAGGTCCGTTGGAATGCCAAAAGGGGACCCGAGTTTACTTGGGAAAGACAAGATCAAATGCAAAGGAAGTATCCTCATCTATTCGCGAATTCGGAAACGCAAGATCCCGAGGAAGAAACAACGACTACTACGCCTACTTAAATTTCGGGACGAAATTTCTTTTAAGGAGTAGGTAATGTAACATCCCGCCTTTTTCCGTTTACTTTTCCGTTTAATTATTTAAAGTCCGTTATATGATTATAACATCCCTCGTTAATACGCGTTTTAAAAATATCTCGTTTAGGTAATTCACGCACCCGCAACCGAACTCGAGGGACTAGTTTCGCCAAGGGAGCAAAGATGTGACTAGCTTTTGACTAGTCAACACCCTCCTCCCTTCTTTTTCATTTTCATTTCTCTTTTCTTTCACTACTTCCATATTTTCTTTCAATTATCCATTTCCAAGATTCATCATCTAAATCACATCTAGCAAGCTTCAATCAAAACAAATTACATATTTGGAATCCTTGCAACTTCCTCTTCGATTCCATACCGATTTCATCAAGTTTGGGTAACTTTCTAAAATCACTAGATTTTGTGTTCTTGATGTTTTTAACTTATAAAGTTGTTAATTAGTGTCTATGACTCAAGTCTAACATGAATATATGATTTATATGTTCGATTTTGTTATTTGAAGTAACTAGCATGAACATAAACTTTGGTGTGTTTGATTTGGTGATTTAGTTGTTTGAATGAGGTTAAATGTTATAAATGCATGTATTAAATGTGTTCCTAACATCACTAGCTTCAATTTGATGTGTAGGTTGCTTTAGAAAACTCCATAAACTTAATTAGTGATTTTGGTGAATTTGAGTTAGGGTTTTGATGAACTTTAAATGCATTTTTGATGTATTGAATGCCATGAATTGTTGTTGGTAAGTGGTTAGTTAGATTGTATGTTTGATTACCTACGAAACGGCGTGTCATATGTATGCATTTAATTTTCCCGAATCATAAATGTGCATTTATGAATTTGAAGCATTTATGGTGTGCATTGATTGATCATTTAACTTAGAAATTCGATTGTTACAAATGATGTTTTTGGTTGGTGAGATGTATTTAGTTGTGTTCTTTGTCAAATTACCTTTCTAACGATATAAGATACGAGTTCTAAGTGTTAGCGGTTTGTGATTTATGCTTTAAAGAGTTTTGATTTGAGACTTGGATATTTGAGACTGACCAGGTACCAGCACACGTTAAATGCCGCGGCGCGGCAGTCTTGGGTCGCGGCGCGACCTAAGGCGTGTCCAGGTTCTGACCTACATGGTCAAAATTCGAAAAATGTTTGCTATGCTACGCACCTCCGATTCACATGTAACTTGTTCTAACATGCTTATATATGAATAAAAACCTCAGAAAAATAGTTCGGGACCCGACCCGAACGTGTTGACTTTTTCGTTGACTTTGACCCGACCAAAGTTTGACTTTTTGTCAAACTTAACCAAATACTTATACAATCATTCTAACATGCTTTTATACTTGTACCTTGCATGAAACTTGATAATTTGATTCACATGCTATAATGATCGAGTCGTAACGAGCCATAGGACTAACTGAACACTTTGACCTATCGTGTTTACCGTTATTGATACAATCTATTTGTTTAGGTCAAGACTAGCATTCGTTCTTGCATGCGTTTACTTGTTTAAGTACTTTTACATACGTGCACTCAAGGTGAGATCATAGTCTCACTTTTACTCTTTTGAACTTACATTTGGGATGAGAAAACATAAACGTTTCTTTTTACTAAGTGAACACAAGTACAGGAAAACAAACATTCTACATACGAGTTTGAACAAAAATCCTCAATTCGATTATCATTAGTTACACTTGCCGGGTGTAAGCGAGAACTTATGTTATATGGCCATATGGGTTTGACAAACCCTCATTCAAACGGTTCGCTACCGTTTACGAATGAAATATATTTCCGAGAAACAGTGTATGTTCTAACACTATTGTGTTGGGGTTCTATGGAAGGAATGTTAAGCATTGATAATTGGGTGCTCGTGAAACAAACTTTTGGAATGTATTACTATTATATCAATGTTACAAATCTTGTGGTTCACTTGTACTTACTTACTTAAACCTATGATTTCACCAACGTTTTCGTTGACAGATTTCTATATTTTTCTCAGGTCCTTGAACGTTTTGTGATACATGCTTCCGCTCATTACTTTTGATACTTGCTTGGATGTCGAGTATATACATGCATACATGGAGCATCTTTTGGCTACTTTTAAATCGTGTCGCATAGATTTCAATTGTACTTATAACTTTGTAACGTAACTTTTGGATGAACGATTCTTGTAAACTTGGGAACAAATCTTAACTTTTGAAATGAATGCGACATATTTTCGGTCAAACGTTATTTTAAAGGCTTATGACCACGTAATGGGACCTAAGTAGCCGGCGCCGTCAATGACGATTTTGTCGGGTCGCTACAGTAGTAGTTTAAGGTTTGAAATGACACACATCATGAGAGGAAGAATGATTTATTTTTGTAGTTTAATTAGTTGAAGAATACGTGGATAGTCCCTGTGAATAGTTTTAGCGGACTCAGTTAACCTTCATTAGGGTGAGGGATGACACTTAGACTTTAAAATGCTTTTAAGGATGAAAAATGCAGAAAATAAAACATAAGGATGAAATGAGCAAAAAGTGGAAAATACATGGACGAAATTGACAATTTTGTCTAAATTAAAATTAAAACGATTCGAAAATCAAGTTGATTACGACTAATATAGACCTCAAAAGGTCTTTTTGAAAGTATATACCTAACGATTGACTTGAAAACAACAATCGAACCTGACCCTACTAATTGAAATTATAACGAACCACAACCAAAAGATACAACCAATGTAACTATTGAAATCGTCTTAGAGCACGAGGTGTCGTTTGGTGTCTATTTAAAACATTAAAATTGACTGTTGTGAGATAAATTTGAGGTATCGTTCGGTGTTCATTTTATTTATTTTAATACTATTATTGATATATAACAATAATAGCATAATAATAATAATAATAATAGTAAAATATTTCATATTTAAATATAAAAAAACATTTTCATTATTATTATTAGAAAAAAATACAAAACATATTATATAAAAAATCGACATTAAATTGGGCTAAAATTAACATTATAAATTCAGCCGAATATTTTTAAAATTAACCATTTATTTTATTATTGGGCTAAAGTTAACCTTAGCTTATATAAGCTCCTTATTTTTTCGATCACCACGTCACTGAGCTGCAATTGACTTCATACTTGCAAAAAAAATATATAAGATAAACATACAAAAATAAATTTGATCTCCTTATGCTATAAAATATAGTTGATCGTGAATTAATGATTAGAAATTTAAATATATACGCAATCAACGCCGGATCATCAACACCGAAATCGACGCCGAATCCATCAACGCTAGAATCGAAGCGCTGCCGGTGTCGATTTCTATTGCGTCCCCAACCTCAATTTTAGAGGATGGCAGAAAAATCAAACGACGCATGGTGCTCTTAAATTAAATCTTGCTTCTTGCGTATTAAATCGGCTCAAAATCAATCCGTCACGTTGAGTTAAAAATAGCCAAGACCAAACCAAGGGCTAAACGGCTAAACCGATACCCTAAAATCCTAAACCAAACATATAACCATTTCCTTTTTTGTTAGGAAACTATTTTTAACCAGTTTCACTCACGGGTAGTCCAGTCACCTAAAACCCTAAAAACAATGGCAACCGAAACCCTAAATCAAATTCACCGTCTTCCACAATCAACCTACATCGACGCACTCCGTTTCCTCCCGCCGCTATCCGCACTCGATCGATACGTCGTCGTAGCTTCATTCAATTCCGATTCCGACGAAACCTCAATTCAAATCCATTCCTTAAACCCTAACAACAAAACCCTAGCTTCAATTTCATCATTTCCATCATCTTCCAGAATCACCTCGTTGAAAATTGCTCAAAAGTCGCTCCAAAATCCGTTAATCGCTGCTTCCACCATCGCCGGTTCACTTCACATTCTGTTCCCAAACCCTATAGACGCGTCGTTCGATTCGGAAGTTTCAGTGCCGGAAAAAACATTGCATTTGGGACCGATTTCATGTGTTGATTTGCAGGATAATGGTTCGGGGTGTGTGAGTGTGGGAGAAGATGGTAGAGTGAATTTGATTAGTGTTGGTGAGTCAGGGTTGGATTATTCTAGGGTTTTTGATAGTAAAGGGCTGGTTTCGTATACAGCGTGCAGATGGGCATCACCTACAGAGTTTGCTACCGGCGGTTTTGGGAATTCGATTCAGTGGTGGGATCAGAGGAGACCTGGAGTGCCTGTTAACCAGTTTAAGGGGAACTGGTAAATATAATATTTTTTATATTAAGTACTTTTGTATATGAAATTGATTGTGGAGGTCATGATACTAAATATTTAGCATTTTTCGATCTAGTAGTTTTAGTTATACTTCTGATAATATGTCCTCCTGTTAGTATAACTGATAGTTAGTTTTGTGGTTGAACTTTTTTATGTGCTTATTTTATAATTTAGCATTGTTAGGGTATATAAAGCCCTGACTGGAAATGGGTTCTTGGTTCGCCTGGACATAGTGATGTGTTGAAACTTGTAAGGGATTAGTTATGATAGCAAAATTGAACGTTTGTGGCAAGGCAGGTTAAGAAATACGAATGATAATAGTTTACAATGACATAACAATACTAAAAGGTTTCTATAATTGTTTTTGTTTGTTTGTTTTGAAGTTTATAATCTCAAAAGAAAACCTCGGTCAAATGATAAGCTTTTACAGGCGATGGGCAAATTTTTCTGGTTAACATTAGCAAGTTTGGTAAAGGTTTTAGTGGCAAAGATTACACTAGAAGAGATTGCATTGCTTATCTGGTGATCCTGCCATGTCTTTCTTGTAGAAGATTGAGTGATGATTAGTTTTTACGATTGAGGATTAAGGAATACGTGACCTGATAAACTATCAGTCATATAACTATGTAAATGTTCCTTTCGATTATTGATAGCAATAATATGGATTAACATATTACATATAATGGTAGATGTTGGAACCACTACATGGTTATTTACATTACTTTCACTTTGAGAATTTGTATTCGTACCTCACTGAGAAAGTTCCTGCTCCCATACCTAAAGGGACACTTGATATTTGCATACCTTAGATCACATGATCACTTAATGACTTAGGCCGATATACGTGTGGCAGAATTTAAGAATAATAATATAAGACCTGTATAACATAATATACTTTTTTTCAACTTATTGAGCTTATGACATATGAGACATTAATGATAAACCTCTATTTTTAGCTACTCTAACGGTGTCAACAAAAACACTTATTTTGTTTTATGCTAACATCTGATTGATATGAATCTAATTAGCGTACTTGTATAGATCTAATCAATGGCATACTTTCTTCCTCTTTATAGGAACAAATTATTCGGGTTATGTTTATTGGTCTAGAAACATTTTTTGCACTTTCATATCTATACACTTTTGCTTACGACTTGTTAAGAGTGCATTTCAGGTCTCAGGGAGCTACTTCCGGGCTTGTCCATTCTATTGATATTCATCCATCACGAAAACACACATGTCTGGTGGGTGTGCAGCTTTGTTATTGCCCTTAAACTAATATAACTTACAAAATCGTATAACCTTAGACTGAACACTTAACTTTATGTACCTTTTAAGACCATCATGCTTTTTTTTTTAATTTTTCCTTATATCCTTATATTTTATAATTTAAAAGGCAGGAGGCTCTTATGGTACTGTGTTTGCATGGGATACACGAAGGTCACAACAGCCAATTGTTCTATCTGGAATTGATACTGGTGAGACAACGCCTTGTATATCTGAAAGTGATGTTTGGGAGGTTCAATACGACACTTTTATGAGCGCTTCAAGTCATTCTACTATCTCATCTGAAAGAGTTTTGCCTGCTATGATTTGCTCCGAAGATGGAATTCTTGCTGTTATTAAACAAGGTACGTCACACAATCAAGCTTTATTCGATTCGTATTATTTATACATTTTCTTTGGGGAGGCAACTGTGATGACTAAAGCATCATAAGAGATTTAGCTATAAAATAATTATTTAGATAGATAGATATGATTATCCTTGGCAAACTTTTATAAATAAAGCAATGGCTGTTACAATAATAACAAACAGACTGTCATTGATGACAAACACTTCATTAAGACCAAGGTTGGAAAAGTTACGAGACTTAGACGATTCGGTCGGGACCTTAATTCTACTAGCCGGTCAAGTCGAATGTTGACTTTAATATATTACACACAGACACGCGCTCACAGACACACACGCGCGCGTGCACGCACTCACCCAGACACACACACACACATAGACACATTGAGAGACAGAGGCACGCACGCAGGTGCACGCACACACATACACAGAGACACAGAGAGAGACAGAGGCACGCAGGCGCGCGCACGCGCACACACACACACACACTCTTACTTAAATATATGTTTAAATATATTAAACATAAATATATCAAACTTAAATATTTCTAACATATGTGTAGGGCACAAAATCTGAGTAAAAGTTTGACCTAACTTCGACACTTTGACCAACCTGGACTTTGACTGACTCAGACCTGAAATGACTTTGACCTGACTTTTAGCATTGACTGATAAACTATACAATTTTGGGCGAAACGGGACGGGCTAGTCACCAAACCGACTAGTCGCCGGAGACGGCTGTCGTTTACAACACTGATTAAGGCAAAGTCTTAACAATGAGACAGAATAACTAAGCCACCTATTAACCCTTACAAATTCGTGCAGTTACATTCGATGAACAAAGGTATAAAACTACTAATACGAATAAGTTGGTTTGGATGTTAATTTATTTAGGTGAAGAACCTACCGAGCTACTGGCTGAAAACTGTGCCATCAATAGCTTTGACATTGATCGACAATATCCCTCGGTATGTGCAAACTGAAGTCCTTTAACTGGCTATATTTGTTAATACCATGTTTCTTTGTAATTATTCATATTCCCTTTTTTACTTGGACTTTTCTAATTTACACTAGACTAGTTCATTAAAAAATCTGTATTATCATACACTGTACATAATCTTTAAGTGTTAAGAGTACATACTAACTACCATGTATTACAGGATGTGATATGCAGTTTGGAATGGGAGTACATCACCATATTGACGAGGGCATAGCTTTGGAGAATCCATAAAAGTATTATTATTATTATGTCTTTTTGATTTTTGCTTGTAGTATTGAGATATTTAGTTAGACGCTGATGAAACTAGAGATGGTTTTCCAGCTAATGTTGTAAACTAATCTACTCATCAATTATACTGGATATATTCTGTCCCAATTGAGTATAGGTCTTGGTGAAACATGCTTCGATTTTAGATGACCTGTGTTCATGAAAGTTGTACACGAGATACAAAACCTGAAAGAGTAGATTATTTTTCTCCACTTTGTTTCCAATGTTTTCTGGAACAACTTGGTCATCCAAAGCAGCAACAGAGTTCAAAACTTACCACTTTTGTCACCAAACTTTTCCTGCACAGTGCACACGCTTAAACCAACAATAAGAAACATAAATCAATAACACAATTAGATTGCATCTATTTGACAAATATTGTATGCATGTCTACATTTTTTAAAGATAGCACTTATTGTTTAGATAAGTTCATTAATCAAAACCAAACGTACGGGAGATTACTTTATCGTTTCCATTGAGTGTGTACATAGAAAAAGGTACAGTATTTGTTAACACAAAAGGAAAAAATAGGCTAGGGTTGGCACCGGCTAATGTGAGTTACATACTTACATATACACATCAATCTAAGATAATGTTGCTACATACAGTGACCACAAAAAAGACTATCTTTCACACTTAATAATTGAGATTATCAAAATCGTGTCAAAGATCACTTATGAAAATCTACGTACTAGTCAAGGAAGAAAATGTTATGGTTTCTAGTTCTAGACACCAGTTTAGAGTGATCAGGTAAACACGTCTATTATTCTAATTGAGCGGGTTAATCACATGATGAAAATGTATAGACTTTGAGGTCCAGTTTTTTTGATGTGAGATACAAAATAAAGTAGAGAAAATGATGGAAATCTCTTTTAAATATTAAAAGAGGAGCAATATTTCTCCTCATTAATGTATGTTAGCCAATTATGACCATTAGATCATTACTAATCTTTCATCTAAACCATCCATTTACACTATTGGCTAACAAAAAAAAGAATTAGCTAATCCAAGGTTTAAAAGACTATAATACCCTTTATTTAAATTCATAATTACAAAAAACCCCTTTGTTGATCTAACGAACAAATCTGATATCCAGGTCCAAACAAATAATACACACTCAAGAACCCTAACATTTACATCTAATTTCGATCACACATGTTCTTAGTTGATTGTTCATCAATCATCATCTTGCTCTTCATTTTATACGATTAAATCCTAAGCATGAATCAATTAATCTTTCATCGGCTATTAAAAAAAAAAAAAAGATCAGTTCAGAGATTTTTCGACCAAATAAAGATGATGAATAGGTCTCGAATTAAAAAGATGATGAACAGGTCTCGAATGATGAACATCTTCGATCAGGTATATGTGATATTTGTATTCTAATTTCATTTATCATTATATCCAATTATAAGTTTATTATATGTTCATCTCGCATCATTTGTTTTTTTAATTCTTTCTTCTTGATTCGACAAATATTGAAATTACAAGATAATCGTATACTGTATCCGTTTGATTTTACCAATCTTTGAATTAAATCGTTGTTGGTTAATTGCTGTTATTTCATCACAGGATCATTCTAGAACAACAGCTATTAATAGACATATTTTTGGAAGTTTGACACTAATTGAACACAAAACTGTATCAACAAAATCAATTAAAATAAATTATATTATGGACATGATTTCGTATTCAACCTTTCTAAAATTATTCGCCATAATGGTTGGGTTTTCTTAGTATAAATATCATTCTAAACAAACCCAAAAAATACACTCAATTTTCTCTTCTCTTATAGCATTTCTAAGAAAACAAACGTAATGGCTGCAGTTGTTCAATATACTCCTTTGAACCTGTTAACAAGTGAGATGAATGGTGCTGTTGTTAGGGTTAAGGTTTTTGAAACTCAATCGATTCGTAAAATACTTAAAATAGGAGTGGCCTTTTGGGCGTCTTCGTTTAGGTATTATTTTTATCAAATGTTTTCAGTTTCAGTGTTAGTTGCATTTTCACATTAACTTACAGGTCTTTATTGCTCTGTGATTTACCTTTCTAATTTACCAGGTAGTTCACTGTGTTATGTATTTTAGAATCCCAATCAACTCACTACTTTAAACATTGGATATGAGTTTTCACAGTAGTATTTTTCATTAGACTATTTAGGAGGCAAGTGATAATTGTTGTTTCTCTTTTAAATCATATTGTTGTAGTTATAATTATAGTTATAGTTATGCTTATATATAAAAGAGTAAAAGACTAATGTTAATTGATGTTAAAGGATCATTAATATATTTGTTAATATGATCAATACTGTTAGAGTGTTAGTTTATATAAAGAGTTTAATTAGTTTGGTTTACATTTTATATGTGTTTACAATAGTTTTAAACATTACCCATTTTCAACTTATTTGTCAAATCTTAATGAAATACATTTACGCTATACTTTTATGTAGATGGAAGAAAAACTGAGTTGTTGGTTTTACTCCTTTGCTACTGATTTTAAGATTTAAAAAAAAAAAAAAAAAAAAAGTAAGATGAATCACTTAAATTTATGACCCATTTGGGTCATAAGTGACTATTTTGACCCATATACGTATTCTTGAAAACTAGAAGCCACAAAGAAGTCCAAGAATGCCATTTTAGACTTACGGTATAAGATGGGTCAACCCAGGTTGGTTAGTTTAGGTTTCGGGTCGTGAATGGGAAATTTTTATTATTTTGGTTAAAGTGTCAAACGCTACTCTTGGGCCTAATTTGAGGGTTTGTAAGTTAAAAATGGTTAATATTTGATAAAAACGAATATTTTTGTTAGAGAGTATCCCTGACAAGCTTCAAAATGACATAGAATATATATGATTTTGAAGAGTTTAGACGGGTTTAAATAGTCGTCAAAAGAGTGTTTGGGGGCTGAAAATTTCTGTGCAGAACAGCAGGTAAGCATCAATTTTGTGTCAATTTTGTGTCAATTTTTTGGGTTGTTTTCGTGAAGCCATAACTTTTAACCCGTAACTCCCTTTTGACAAATAAGTTGTGTATAGAAAAGCAGTAGAGTCAACTTTCCAACCGTTGTTCATCGTTATAATTTTCTGTCATATTTTTGGGTTATATTTCTTTTAAAAGCATATTTATTTTGATGCGGATTTGTTGATATTATCAGTCATGTGGGTTAATATAACTAAACGGGTAAATGAATAAGGTTTATACTGTGTAGGTTAGGGTTTAGGTTACCCTAACCTAAATAGGGTTCATTTAATTGTGTTTAATGTTCTTAAAATCTCGGGATAGACTGTTGAACTTTTAAATATCGTTATCTTACAGAGGTCGACGGGTCATCAAGAAAATGCAGAATTTGCAAAAGAGTTCATAATGTGTGCTTACTATGTTTATAAATAGGGATAAGCAGAACTTAATTTTTATGTTTGATTTAATTATCAAACGAGTTCGTAATGTGTTGGGTTGACAGTCTTACACTTTTTGTCTACTTTATTAGAATATGTTATTAAATTTCAGCACAAGAATACTATTATCATAATAGTAATAAATTTGCAATAGAACGATATTGAAGGTTGTATTTTTTTCGGATAAGGTTTTCCCTAGGCTACCCGGGGAAGAGGAGTATTTTTTTACTCTGATATACACGGCTTAACTGGATTATCCCATGATTATTTCCAGCCCTTTTCCCTGGCCACCCTGATATATTGAAGGTTGTATGCAAAAATATAATTTTTGTGACTTTTAACCCATCTAACATATTCCTTTTTAAGTACATTTTATGTTTGACTTCTTTCGGATGAAACACAACCCGTATTGACTCGGTTATTAATAAAAGTGTAGTGACATCAGATGCTAACCCGTATTGTATAGTGCGTTTACAATAACTTGTTTGTTCGTTGTTGTGAATTAAGTTAATTATTGTAGAGGTGGCAAGTTCGACCCATTTCTTAATTTTTTTTATCTGAACAACTTTACTTGCAAAAGTTTAGGAAGATGGGTAAAATGAAATGGGCCGGAAATCACTTAAATAGTTATATCAAATTCTTAAAACCTCCTATCACTTTCATAAAAAAGTCATATCATTAATTCAATACATTTGTTAATTATGTAGTTAAAGAAATGGCCAAAAAGTGTTGACGAGAATTTGAAAATGACTCGACCCACTTGGACCTGTATTAAAAAAAAATGACCCAGGTTGGGCCTGCTCAAATTTTCTGTTGTAAGGATTACCAGACCTGCAACTAATGCTGTTTTTTGTCTGTTTCAGAAAGATTTCTCCTACCATTTTGCTTGATGTACCATAAGAGTCCTTGATTATGATCGAGAAGATATTCGGTCCTTTACTTCCGATAGTAATGGTAAAAATTTGACACTTGAATCATAATTTTGAAATAACTTTAGGTATCAACTATTGTTTTGGTTTATCATGAAGGTTAGAAAAATCAAACGAAGCATTGACCGCTTTGACCCGATGAGAACCAACCATATTTGTCTACTAATCTGCATTGGGTCATGTAGTCTAAACTTATAAAGATTTATTCATAATTTATCTTCTATACATGCATAAATGTGATGATGTTATGCGAGGCGTATATGAAATAACTTTATTTTTACAACTAAACACTATTAAATACGATACAATTTTACACAAGATATTTATTTATTTAAAGAATGGATATACTTAAACCTTGCTACAACACTTATAGGCAGTGTACCTAATCATACAGTAGTGTAGTTTTTAGTAAGTCCGGTTCGTTCCACAGGGAATCTTTTAAACAAAGCTTAACGCTATATTAGTTTTAATTTATAAAAATACAAATATATAAATAAGTAATATTATTATTATAAAAGGGGGGGTTTTTACCGTTTAATGACCGGTTTGTCGATTTTAAAAACTTTAGTCGCAGTTAAAACCTAATGTAAAATAATAAAAATAAATATAACTTCATTTAAAGCGTAAAGTAAATAACGATAAGGAAATTGCGATAAATAAAAGTGCGATAAAATAAAATTGCGATAATTAAAAAGTACGATAATTAAAAGTGCAATTAAATACAATGACAATAAATAAAAGTGCGATAACTAGAAGTGCAATTAAATGTAAAATAAAGAAAATTAAATATAAAATAAAAGAATTATGCTTATTTAAACTTCCGTAATCATGATGTTTGACGTGTTGATTTTAGTTTTATGCCCATGGGTTAATTGTCCTTTGTCCTGAATTATTTAATATGTCCGTCTGGTTTTTGTCCATAACAGTCCATCAGTCATAAATATAAAGTGCGAGTATCTTCGTCAAATTATCCTTATACCCGAAGTCAAATATTTCAACTAATTGGGGACTTAAACTGTAACAAGATTTTAATACTTTGGTTAATAATTACACCAGGTTATCGACTGCGTGTAACCCAAGGTTTTAATACTTTGTTATTAATTATGCCAAGTGTCATTGTACATAATTTCACCCCTGTTTTAATAATTCCATAGACTATTAATCCATTCCCGTGTCCGGTTAAATGAATGATTATTCGTACATATAAATACCCTGCCCATCGTGTCCGATCGAGTGTATATGGTTATTTATAGGTACGTCCAATTGTAAATCTTTATATTAAAATTAACAAACTATCATTTAGTTAAACAAATATAAAGCCCATTAATAGCCCATAGTCTAATTTCCACAAGTGTCGTTCTTTTGTCCAAACCCCAATTATGGTACAAAGCCCAATTATCCATTTTAGTATTTTTAGCCCAACATCATGATTACTTTGATTTAAATAAACATAATAATAATTTAGCTACGAGACATTAAATTAAAAAGGTTGAACATAACTTACAATGATTAAAGATAGCGTAGCGTTACACGGACAGAATTTCGACTTACACCATTACAACATTCGCTAACATACCCTTATTATTAGGATTTAAAATTAAAATTAAAATATAAATATATATATATATATATATATATATATATATATATATATACGTTTACATATAGATAGAGAGATTGATAGATGATATTGATGAACCAAACACTCGTTTTTATAGGGCATGTGGGCTGGAAAAGGTGCTCATGCGATCGCGTGAGCTTTACCCTTCAGGCTCATGCGATCGCATGGCCAGCTGGGGAGGCTCAAAAGTCTACAAAAACGTGGGCTGCTTATTTATTTATTATATAATATAATATATATAATTAAATTTAATTATATATATATTATATTATATTCTTGTACTCCGTTGACTTGTAATTTTTAGTCCGTTGCGTCGAGCGTTGAGAGTTGACTCTGGTCCCGGTTCCGGATTTTCGAACGTCCTTGCGTATAATTTAATATCTTGTACTTTGCGTTTTGAATCTTGTACTCTTGTAATTTCGAGACGTTTCTTATCAATAATTGGAACCTCTTTGATTGTATTTTGTATTTTTGAGCTTTTTGGTCGTTTGCGTCTTCAATTCGTCGAATCTGTCTTTTGTCTTTACCTTTTATTATTTAAACGAATATCACTTGTAAATAGAACAATTGCAACTAAAAGCTTGTCTTTCTTGAGGAATAATGCTATGAAATATATGTTCGTTTTTAGCATTATCAGATGCCCCGTACAAAACCATCGTGTACGAATCATCAACAACATGATCATTACAAGGTCAAACACTATATGCTATTTCAAAATACGTTTGCATTCATGATAAAAGGTGACGTCATAACTAACGTCGAATGTTTTACATCAAAAGTATGCTTCTATGAATAGAAGCAATTAATAATTGTACGTGACCCCAATGGTCGTTACAAATCATAGTTTCAAAAGTAATAATGTTTATGAATGCAAGATAAACGTTCATGCGGTGACATCTCTAAAGCAGTGGGTGTCTACAGCAAGACTAGTACAACAGCGGAAGCAGCTAACCTTAAGCACCTGAGAAAAACATGCTTAAAAACGTCAACACAAAGGTTGGTGAGCTATAGTTTAAGCATAACAGTATGTAAGGTAGGCCACGAGATTTCAGTGCTACAAAGAGCGTTTCAAAACAGTACGATAAAGTATATGTTTAACCGTGGGCACTTGGTAACTAACTTAACGTTTATAACCCCCTGAAAGTACACTTGGCAAGTGCGTATGTTTACGAAGTATTAAACACCCGTCAAAATGCTAGCGCTACTAGCCCGAGTGGGGATGTCAAACTCTATGGATCCATATCTAAGATTCGCGTTCACCGGTTCAAAAACCAATGACTAAACGTTACCGAGCTAAAGGGAATGTTTATGCCGTTGTATAACCCACACATATATAAAGTTTAAGTACTCGTGCCTAGTATGTAAAACGTAAAATGCGCATGTATTCTCAGTTCCCAAAATAGTTAAAGTAAAAAGGGATGCTATAACTCACAGTGGTAATGTAGTGGTAAAGTCGAGTCGGGAAGTAAGCAAGTACGTAGGTCCGGAAAGTCCTCAACCTAAGTCAAATAGTACTAAGTCAATAAATCGTCCCAATAGGTTTAAATGTATGTAAATTAGGTCTTAAGGGTCATCATCATTCATCATCAAACAAAAGGTGTAAAGTAAGTTTCGTTCATGAAAAGAGTTTAAAATAAAGGCTGACTTCAATCAGTCACCACGGCCTCTATACCTACTTAAATAAGGTGAGACCAGTGGCCATGGCTCCGTATATGTGTCCTTTAGTTGTGGTAAAAATTCCAGAAGCAAACTCGTCTTCGTTTGACCGTGGCGACGGTCTAAGTGCGAGTAGGTCAGAATTTTCAGCACAACGTTAAAAGACATAGTGACACTCGGAGGGCCATAAATCCTAAACCATAACTCGGATTAAGACGAGTATTAAACGAAAAATTATCTACTCAAACAGAGATAACTGAAAATCAACTTTACAGTAGCCCAGGTATTCGGGTCTGTTCCATAAAACAGTAAACAGTAGGTTCCGGTGGGTTCTTGGTGCTCGATGCTTATCACGGTTCTCATCCTTGATGCATATAGCTTCAAGTGTACAACTCGTTGATGTGTTTGCATCATCTTAACCAAGGTTTGACCATCATAACACTTGTGTAAGTCTAAGACATGTAGCACAACTCATTTAAGTGTTGCAAGTAGCTTGATGAACCAAAGTTACATCAAAATCTTAGATCCGACACATACATGAACTATAAAAGTAATATTGAACTACAAACTTGAAAGTAAACTAACTAATCAAGATCTTAAGATGTAGAACATAGTTCTTAGTTTGATCTTGAAGATCCAAACCCAAAAGTCTAGATCTAAAGTTAATAAGTTAAATCCTAAGTAATAACACTTGAATCATTACTTTAATGAAACCATAAACTACAAAACTTAGATTTTCATCTTGTAAAGTGTATGTAGGCTTACAAGCTTTTGTTAATGACAAAATAAGTACACCATAAGCTATAGAACTTAGATCTTTCATAAGTATTTGAAGTTATAACTAGAAAGTTATACTTCTATGTTCTTGAACTTTTAAAGTTAACTTTTGATCAAGAAAAATGAGATCAAAGTTAACTAGTAACACTTGACCATTAACAACCAAAATCACGATTTTAAACATGCTAGGAAATGAAGTAATAAGCTAAATAATCAAGTAACAAGTCATGGTTGTTCATACTTTAAAGATTCAAGCCAAGGCTTGATCCTTAAGAAAGTAAACTTTAAGTTTACAATCATGAATCACAAGTATGAGTTTAACAACACATGAACTTTCAATCTTTCAAAAATTAAATGTAGAACATAAACTAGAAAGTTTAGTTCTTGTATGTTCTTGTTATGAACAAGATAAATGAAGAACAAACTAAAGAGTTTGATTCATAATAACTAGTAAGTAACTACAACAACTAACAACTACAAGAAATTAAACAACAACAAAGAACAAATGATGATGATGATTATGTAGCTAGGCTACGGTTTTTGCAAGAAAAGAAGAAGAGAAATGTTTGTTCAAGTTACTTACAAGATGAGAGAAAAAGAGAGAAAAGTTTGAGAGTAAATGGAAGTATTTTGTGTGTGTGAGAAAGTGAAGTAAGTATGAGTGACTATGTAACCAAAATTTGAAAACAAAAGCACTCTCCAAAGGCCTCTAGGCCGTCGGTCATACAAGGGAAGGGAGGAGGGAGTTGTCTACTAGTTTCTTCATGTATCAAGCTCAAAAGTTGGTTATAAGGTTACTTGCATGGGAACTAGATGTAATTGACAAGTAACTAGATTCCATGCAACTTAATCCATCTAGTTTAGTTCTAAAGTAATACTTGCATGAAAGTAATGGGCTAATTAATCCATTAAGTGTGTAGGGTGGGCTCTTAAGTCCATTAATCATGAGTCCATTAATAAAAGATCAAGTATGTAACAAATAATCCAACAAAGCCCAAGTAATTAACTAGTAACCATAGTTAATTAAAATGATTAATAAAATTAATCATGAATGCAAATAATACTCGAAAATATTATTCGTGTAATGTACGTGTGTCACAAAGACTTTTCGGGCATTTAAATGAAATGTCCCGTTCATATTGATTATAAACGTTCCATATTAATTGATTTCGTTGCGAGGTTTTGACCTCTATATGAGACGTTTTTCAAAGACTGCATTCATTTTTAAAACAACCATAACCTTTATTTTATCAATAAAGGTTTCAAAAGCATTACGTAGATTATCAAATAATGATAATCTAAAATATACTGTTTACACACGACCATTACATAATGGTTTACAATAGAAATATATTACATCGACATATGTTTCTTGAATGCAGTTTTTACATAATATCATACAAACATGGACTCCAAATCTTGTCCTTATTTTAGTATGCAACAGCGGAAGCTCTTAATATTCACCTAAGAATAAACATTCTTTAAACGTCAACCAAAATGTTGGTGAGTTATAGGTTTAACCTATATATATCAAATCGTAACAATAGACCACAAGATTTCATATTTCAATATACATCCCATACATAGAGATAAAAATCATTCATATGGTGAACACCTGGTAACCGACATTAACAAGATGCATATATAAGAATATCCCCATCATTCCGGGACACCCTTCGGATATGATATAAATTTCAAAGTACTAAAGCATCCGGTACTTTGGATGGGGTTTGTTAGGCCCAATAGATCTATCTTTAGGATTCGCGTCAATTAGGGTGTCTGTTCCCTAATTCTTAGATTACCAGACTTAATAAAAAGGGGCATATTCGATTTCGATAATTCAACCATAGAATGTAGTTTCGCGTACTTGTGTTTATTTTGTAAATCATTTATAAAACCTGCATGTATTCTCATCCCAAAAATATTAGATTTTAAAAGTGGGACTATAACTCACTTTCACATATTTTTACTTCGTCGGGAAGTAAGACTTGGCCACTGGTCGATTCACGAACCTATAACAAATATGTACATATATATCAAAGTATATTCAAAATATATTTACAACACTTTTAATACATTTTGATGTTTTAAGTTTATTAAGTCAGCTGTCCTCGTTAGTAACCTACAACTAGTTGTCCAACGTTAGATGTACAGAAAAAAAAATTGATATATATTATCTTGAATCAATCCACGACCCAGTGTATACACGTCTCAGGCTAGATCACAACTCAAAGTATATATATTTTTGGAATCAACCTCAACCCTGTATAGCTAACTCCCACATTACTGCATATAGAGTGTCTATGGTTGTTCCAAATAATATATACACATGGGTCAATATGATATGTCAAAACATTTGCATACGTGTCTATGGTATCCCAAGATTACATAATATATTAGAATACATGTATAATATAATATAAGTTAGCTAGGATATGATTAATATAGATTTGTTACCAATTTTCACGTTGCTACAACAAGAAAAATTATCCAATCTTGTTTTACCCATAACTTCTTCATTTTAAATCCGTTTTGAGTGAATCAAATTGTTATGGTTTCATATTGAACTCTATTTTATGAATCTAAACAGAAAAAGTATAGGTTTATAGTCAGAAATATAAGTTACAAGTCATTTTTGTAAAGGTAGTCATTTCAGTCGAAAGAACGACGTCTAGATGACCATTTTAGAAAACATACTTCCACTTTGAGTTTAACCATGATTTTTGGATATAGTTTCATGTTCATAAGAAAAATCATTTTCCCAGAAGAACAACTTTTAAATCAAAGTTTATCATAGTTTTTAATTAACTAACCCAAAACAGCCCGCGGTGTTACTACGACGGCGTAAATCAGGTTTTACGGTGTTTTTCGTGTTTCCAGGTTTTAAATCATTAAGTTATCATATCATATAGATATAGAACATGTGTTTAGTTGATTTTAAAAGTCAAGTTAGAAGGATTAACTTTTGTTTGCGAACAAGTTTAGAATTAACTAAACTATGTTCTAGTGATTACAAGTTTAAACCTTCGAATAAGATAGCTTTATATGTATGAATCGAATGATGTTATGAACATCATTACTACCTCAAGTTTTCTGGATAAAGCTACTGGAAATGATAAAAATGGATCTAGCTTCAAAGGATCCTTGGATGGCTTGAAAGTTCTTGAAGCATAATCATGACACGAAAAACAAGTTCAAGTAAAATTTCCACTCGAAATAAGATTGTTATAGTTATAGAACTTGAATCAAAGTTTGAATATGAGTATTACCTTGTATTAGAAAGATATCTTACTGTAAATAATAAAAATTTCTTGAGGTTGGATGATCACTCTACAAGATTGGAAGTAAGCTAGCAAACTTGGAAGTATTCTTGATTTTATGAAACTAGAACTTGTAGAATTTATGAAGAACACTTAGAACTTGAAGATAGAACTTGAGAGAGATAAATTAGATGAATAAAATTGAAGAATGAAAGTGTTTGTAGGTGTTTTTGGTCGTTGGTGTATGGATTAGATATAAAGGATATGTAATTTTGTTTTCATGTAAATAAGTCATGAATGATTACTCATATTTTTGTAATTTTATGAGATATTTCATGCTAGTTGCCAAATGATGGTTCCCACATGTGTTAAGTGACTCACATGGGCCACTAAGAGCTGATCATTGGAGTGTATATACCATTAGTACATACATCAAAAACTGTGTATTGTACGAGTACGAATACGGGTGCATACGAGTAGAATTGTTGATGAAACTGAACGAGGATGTAATTGTAAGCATTTTTGTTAAGTAGAAGTATTTTGATAAGTGTCTTGAAGTCTTTCAAAAGTGTATGAATACATATTAAAACACTACATGTATATACATTTTAACTGAGTCGTTAAGTCATCGTTAGTCGTTACATGTAAATGTTGTTTTGAAACCTTTAGGTTAACGATCTTGTTAAATGTTGTTAACCCAATGTTTATAATATCAAATGAGATTTTAAATTGTTATATTATCATGATATTATGATGTACGAATATCTCTTAATATGATCTATATACATTAAATGTCGTTACAACGATAATCGTTACATATATGTCTCGTTTCAAAATTATTAAGTTAGTAGTCTTATTTTTACATATGTAGTTCATTGTTAATACACTTAATGATATATTTACTTATCATTTAACATAATTAACCAAGTGTATCAATATATTAATATGATTCATATGTACCTAGTAAGACGTTATAACGATAATCGTTATATATATCGTTTTCGAGTTTCTTAATTTAATAGTCTCATTTTTATGTATATAACTCATTGTTAAAATACCTAATGAGATACATACTTATAATAAAATCAGTTTAACTATATATATAACCATATATATGTCATCGTATAGTTTTTACAAGTTTTAACGTTCGTGAATCGCCGGTCAACTTGGGTGGTCATTTGTCTATATGAAACCTATTCCAATTCATCAAGTCTTAATAAGTTTGATTGCTTAACATGTTGGAAACACTTAATCATGTAAATATCAATTTCATTTAATATATATAAACATGGAAAAGTTCGGGTCACTACAGTACCTACCCGTTAAATAATTTCGTCCCGAAATTTTAAGCTGTTGAAAGTGTTGACGAATCTTCTAGAAATAGATGCGGGTATTTCTTCTTCATCTGATATTCACGCTCCCAGGTAAACTCGGGTCCTCTACAAGCATTCCATCGAACCTTAACAATCTGTATCTTGTTTTGTTTAAGTCTCTTAACCTCACGATCCATTATTTTGACGGGTTCTTCAATGAATTGAAGTTTTTCATTGATTTGGATTTCGTCCAACGGAATAGTGAGATCTTCTTTAGCAAAACATTTCTTCAAATTTGAGATGTGGAAAGTGTTATGTACAGCTGCGAGTTGTTGAGGTAGCTCCAATTGGTAAGCTACTGGTCTGACACGATCTATAATCTTGAATGGTCCAATGTACCTTGGATTTAGCTTCCCCCGTTTACCAAATCGAACAACGCCTTTCCAAGGTGAAACCTTAAGCATGACCATTTCTCCAATTTCAAACTCTATATCTTTTCTTTTACTGTCCGCGTAGCTCTTTTGTCGAGGCTGGGCGGTTTTAAATCTTTGTTGAATTTGGATCATTTTCTCGGTAGTTTCTTGTATTATCTCCGGACCCGTAATCTGTCTATCCCCCACTTCATTCCAACAAATCGGAGACCTGCACTTTCTACCATAAAGTGCTTCAAACGACGCCATCTCAATGCTTGAATGATAGCTGTTGTTGTAGGAAAATTCTGCTAACGGTAGATGTCGATCCCAACTGTTTCCGAAATCAATAACACATGCTCGTAGCATGTCTTCAAGCGTTTGTATCATCCTTTCGCTCTGCCCATCAGTTTGTGGATGATAGGCAGTACTCATGTCTAGACGAGTTCCTAATGCTTGCTGTAATGTCTGCCAGAATCTTGAAATAAATCTGCCATCTCTATCAGAGATAATAGAGATTGGTATTCCATGTCTGGAGACGACTTCCTTCAAATACAGTCGTGCTAACTTCTCCATCTTGTCATCTTCTCTTATTGGCAGGAAGTGTGCTGACTTGGTGAGACGATCAACTATTACCCAAATAGTATCATAACCACTTGCAGTCCTTGGCAATTTAGTAATGAAATCCATGGTAATGTTTTCCCATTTCTATTCCGGGATTTCAGGTTGTTGTAGTAGACCTGATGGTTTCTGATGTTCAGCTTTGACCTTAGAACACGTCAAACATTCTCCTACATATTTAGCAATCTTGGCTTTCATACCTGGCCACCAAAAATGTTTCTTAAGATCCTTGTACATCTTCCCTGTTCCAGGATGTATTGAGTATCTGGTTTTATGAGCTTCTCTAAGTACCATTTCTCTCATATCTCCAAATTTTGGTACCCAAATTCTTTCAGCCCTATACCGGGTTCCGTCTTCCCGAATATTAAGATGCTTCTCCAATCCTTTGGGCATTTCATCCTTTTAATTTCCCTCTTTTAAAACTCCTTGTTGCGCCTCCTTTATTTGAGTAGTAAGGTTAGTGTGAATCATTATATTCATAGATTTTACTCGAATGGGTTCTCTGTCCTTTCTGCTCAAGGCGTCGGCTACCACATTTGCCTTCCCCGGGTGGTAACGAATCTCAAAGTCATAATCATTCAACAATTCAATCCACCTACGCTGCCTCATATTCAGTTGTTTCTGATTAAATATATGTTGAAGACTTTTGTGGTCGGTATATATAATACTTTTGACCCCATATAAGTAGTGCCTCCAAGTCTTTAATGCAAAAACAACCGCGCCTAATTCCAAATCATGCGTCGTATAATTTTGCTCGTGAATCTTCAATTGTCTAGACGCATAAGCAATCACCTTCGTTCGTTGCATTAATACACAACCGAGACCTTGCTTTGATGCGTCACAATAAATCACAAAATCATCATTCCCTTCAGGCAATGACAATATAGGTGCCGTAGTTAGCTTTTTCTTTAATAATTGAAACGCTTTCTCTTGTTCATCCTTCCATTCAAATTTCTTCCCTTTATGCGTTAATGCAGTCAAGGGTTTTGCTATTCTGGAAAAGTCTTGGATGAACCTTCTGTAGTAACCAGCTAGTCCTAAAAACTGGCGTATGTGTTTCGGAGTTTTCAGGGTTTCCCACTTTTCAACAGTTTCTATCTTTGCCGGATCCACCTTAATACCTTCTTTGTTCACTATGTGACCGAGGAATTGAACTTCTTCTAACCAAAATGCACACTTTGAAAATTTAGCGTACAATTCTTCCTTCCTCAATACTTCTAACACCTTTCTCAAATGTTCACTGTGTTCTTGGTCATTCTTTGAGTAAATAAGTATGTCATCAATGAAAACAATGACAAACTTGTCAAGGTATGGTCCACACACTCGATTCATAAGGTCCATGAACACAGCTGGTGCATTAGTTAAACCAAACGGCATGACCATAAACTCGTAATGACCATAACGCGTCCTAAAAGCAGTTTTTGGAATATCATCCTCCTTTACTCGCATTTGATGATATCCAGAACGTAAATCGATCTTCAAATAAACTGACGAGCCTTGTAGTTGATCAAATAAGTCGTCAATTCTCGGTAGTGGGTAGCGGTTCTTGATGGTAAGTTTGTTCAACTCTCGGTAGTCGATACACAACCTGAATGTACCATCTTTCTTCTTGACAAACAAAACAGGAGCTCTCCACGGTTATGTGCTTGGTCGAATGAAACCACGCTCTAAAAGTTCTTGTAATTGGCTTTGCAGTTCTTTCATCTCGCTGGGTGCGAGTCTGTAAGGAGCACGAGCTATTGGTGCAGCTCCTGGTACAAGATCTATTTGAAATTCAACGGATCGATGTGGGGGTAATCCCGGTAATTCTTTCGGAAATACATCGGGAAATTCTTTTACGAAGGGAACATCATTGATGCTCTTTTCTTCAGTTTGTACTTTCTCGACTTGTGCTAGAACAGCATAGCAACCTTTTCTTATTAGTTTTTGTGCCTTCAAATTACTAATAAGATGTAGCTTCGTGTTGCCCTTTTCTCCGTACACCATTAAGGGTTTTCCTTTTTCTCGTATAATGTGAATTGCATTTTTGTAACAAACGATCTCTGCTTTCACTTCTTTCAACCAGTCCATACCGATTATCACATCAAAACTTCCTAACTCTACTGGTATCAAGTCAATCTTAAATGTTTCGCTAACCAGTTTAATTTCTCGATTCCGACATATATTATCTGCTGAAATTAATTTACCATTTGCTAATTCGAGTAAAAATTTACTATCCAAAGGCGTCATTGGACAACTTAATTTAGCACAAAAATCTCTACTCATGTAGCTTCTATCCGCACCCGAATCAAATAAAACGTAAGCAGATTTATTGTCAATAAGAAACGTACCCGTAACAAGCTCCGGGTTTTCCTGTGCCTCTGCCGCATTAATATTGAAAACTCTTCTGCGGCCTTGTCCATTCGTGTTCTCCTGGTTCGGGCAATTTCTAATAATGTGGCCCAGTTTTCCACATTTATAACAAACTACATTGGCATAACTTGCTCCGACACTACTTGCTCCGCCATTACTCATTCCGACACCATTTGTTCCTTTCGTTCTGTTAACCCCTGGTCCATAGACCTCACACTTCGCCGCGCTATGACCATTTCTTTTACACTTGTTGCAAAATTTGGTGCAGAACCCCGAGTGATACTTTTCACACCTTTGGCATAGCTGCTTCTGATTGTTGTTGTTGTTGTTGTTGCGGTTGTTATTGTTGTTGGGATGATTGTTGTAGTTGCTGTTGTTGTTGTTGTTGTTGTTGTTGTTGTTGTTGTTGTTGTTGTTGTTGTTGTTGTTGTTGTTGGGCCGGTTGTTGTAGTTGCGATTGATGTTGCGATTGTTAGGATAGTTGTTGCGATTATTGTTGTAATTGCTGTTGTTGTTGTATTGGTGATTCTTATCACCGTTTTCCTCCCACTTTCTTTTGACTTGCTTCACATTGGCCTCTTCAGCAGTCTGTTCTTTAATTCTTTCTTCAATCTAGTTCACTAGTTTGTGAGCCATTCTACATGTCTGTTGTATGGAGGCGGGCTCGTGTGAACTTATATCTTCTTGGATTCTTTCCGGTAATCCTTTCACAAACGCGTCGATCTTCTCTTCCTCATCTTCGAACGCTCCCGGACACAATAGGCATAATTATGTGAATCATCTTTCGTACGTGGTAATATCAAATCCTTGGGTTCGTAACCCTCTAAGTTCTGTCTTGAGCTTATTGACCTCGATTCTGGGACGGTACTTCTCGTTCATCAAGTGCTTGAATGTTGACCACGGTAGTGGGTAAGCATCATCTTGTCCCACTTGCTCTAGATAGGTATTCCACCATGTTAACGCAGAACCTGTGAAGGTATGCGTAGCGTACTTCACTTTGTCCTCTTCAGTACACTTACTTATGGCAAACACCGATTCGACCTTCTCGGTCTACCGTTTCAATCCGATCGGTCCTTCGGTTCCATCAAATTCCAAAGGTTTGCAGGTAGTGAATTCTTTGTAGGTGCATCCTACACGATTTCCTGTACTGCTAGATCCAAGGTTATTGTTGGTATGTAGCGCGGCCTGTACTGCGGCTATGTTTGAAGCAAGAAAGGCACGAAATTCCTCTTCACTCATATTCAAGGTGTGTCGAGTAGTCGGTGCCATTTCCTTCAAAATAGTCAAATAAAACGAGTTAATCATATAGAATATCAAGAGTAGTCAATAGTATTTCGTAGCGTAATATGAACTTATTTATAAAAGCTCTTTCTTCATATTAGCATTTTATACTCTTTAATTCGGGTAGTACTTACTCGTTAAGTTCATACTTAGTAGCTAACATACCATTTCAACTACTACAATTCTATATGAAAAACTAATCACAAAAAAATATATATCATATTCAAACCTTTATACAATAACTTGCAAACTTACAATACGGCTATTTTACATATAGCATGAAATATAGCACATAAAACTTTGATACAAAGTAGTTGTGAAGATAATTCTAGTTAATAAATAAGGCGTTCAGCAAAGGCAACAAAGACACGTAATTCATACGTCCAGAAACAAGTCATGCATTCTGGTTTTACTAATACCACTTCCCATCCTTGGTCTCGTGGAACGTAACCGTTGTGACCGATAGTATGACAACGTGTTGTAACGTCGTCAAAAGGACGAAGATTACGTAATGACCAACAGTCTCGTAATAACCTAAAAACCTCATTTCTTACCCCAATTACCGACTCCGTCACTTGTGGGAACGTTTTGTTTAATAGTTGTAGCCCGATGTTCTTTTTCTCACTTTGGTGAGAAGCGAACATTACTAACCCGTAAGCATAACATGCTTCTTTATGTTGCATGTTAGCCGCTTTTTCTAAATCATGAAGTCCTATATTCGGATACATTGAGTCAAAATAATTTCGTAACCCGTTGCGTAAAATAGCATTTGGGTTCCCCGCAATATATGCGTCAAAGTAAACACATTGTAACTTATGGGTTTCCCAATGTGATATCCCCCATCTTTCAAACGAAAGCCTTTTATAAACCAAGGCATTCTTGGAACGTTTTTCGAATGTCTTACAAACTGATTTTGCCATAAATAGTTGTGCCGAGGAATTCTGACCGACTCTAGACAAGATTTCATCAATCATGTCTCCGGGTAAGTCTTCTAAAATATTGGGTTGTCTATCCATTTTGTGTTTTTATACTGTAAAATAGATAAGAGTTAGATTCATAAAAGATACTTATTAATACAAGCAATTTTTACATATATCGTAAAGCATAAGCACACTATATTACATATATTACACCGCACAAATACAACTATCTTATTCCGACTCACTCGTTTCTTCTTTTTCGAACTTGGTTCTTTATGCTAAGTTTTTAGGGATATATGATGTTCTCCTAATACGAGCCGTCGTTTTCCACATTGGTTTAGAAAAACCTGGTAGTTTAGAGGTTTCCGGGTTATTTTCACAACTTAAGAAATACGGGTGTTGACGATACATATAAAGTTCATCGGGTTTGGAATCAAATTTCTCTATTTTTATGCCCTTTCCCTTATTGTTCTCTTTTGCCTTATTAAATTATGTTGGGGTAATTTCTATAACATCATCGGAATCCTTGTCGGGATCTGATTCATCGGAGAATTGGTAATCCTCCCAATACTTTGCTTCCTTGGCGGAAACACCATTGACCATAATTAACTTTGGTTGGTTGGTTGAGGATTTTCTTCTACTTAACCGTTTTATTATTTCCCCAACTGGTTCTATTTCTTCTTCCGGTTCCGATTCTTCTTCCGGTTCCGATTCTTCTTCTGGTTCCGACTCTTCTTCCGGTTCCTCTTCGGGAACTTGTGAATCAGTCCACGAATCATTCCAATTTACATTTGACTCTTCATTATTATTAGGTGAGTCAATGGGTCTTGTTCTAGAGGTAGACATCTATCACATAATATCAAACACGTTAAGAGATTAATATATCACATAATATTCACATGTTAAAAATATATAGTTTCCAACAAAATTTGTTAAGCAATCATTTTTTCAAGTAAACACGGTCGAAGTCCAGACTCACTAATGCATCCTAACAAACTCGATAAGACACACTAATGCAAAATTCTGGTTCTCTAAGACCAACGCTCTGATACCAACTGAAATGTCCCGTTCATATTGATTATAAATGTTCCATATTAATTGATTTCGTTGCGAGGTTTTGACCTCTATATGAGACGTTTTTCAAAGACTGCATTCATTTTTAAAACAACCATAACCTTTATTTTATCAATAAAGGTTTCAAAAGCATTACGTAGATTATCAAATAATGATAATCTAAAATATACTGTTTACACACGATCATTACATAATGGTTTACAATAGAAATATATTACATCGACATATGTTTCTTGAATGCAGTTTTTACATAATATCATACAAACATGGACTCCAAATCTTGTCCTTATTTTAGTATGCAACAGCGGAAGCTCTTAATATTCACCTGAGAATAAACATGCTTTAAACGTCAACAAAAATGTTGGTGAGTTATAGGTTTAACCTATATATATCAAATCGTAACAATAGACCACAAGATTTCATATTTCAATATACATCCCATACATAGAGATAAAAATCATTCATATGGTGAACACCTGGTAACCGACATTAACAAGATGCATATATAAGAATATCCCCATCATTCCGGGACACCCTTCGGATATGATATAAATTTCGAAGTACTAAAGCATCCGGTACTTTGGATGGGGTTTGTTAGGCCCAATAGATCTATCTTTAGGATTCGCGTCAATTAGGGTGTCTGTTCCCTAATTCTTAGATTACCAGACTTAATAAAAAGGGGCATATTCGATTTCGATAATTCAACCATAGAATGTAGTTTCACGTACTTGTGTTTATTTTGTAAATCATTTATAAAACCTGCATGTATTCTCATCCCAAAAATATTAGATTTTAAAAGTGGGACTATAACTCACTTTCACAGATTTTTACTTCGTCGGGAAGTAAGACTTGGCCACTGGTCGATTCACGAACCTATAACAAATATGTACATATATATCAAAGTATATTCAAAATATATTTACAACACTTTTAATACATTTTGATGTTTTAAGTTAATTAAGTCAGCTGTCCTCGTTAGTAACCTACAACTAGTTGTTCAACGTTAGATGTACAGAAAAAAAATTGATATATATTATCTTGAATCAATCCACGACCCAGTGTATACACGTCTCATGCTAGATCACAACTCAAAGTATATATATTTTTGGAATCAACCTCAACCCTGTATAGCTAACTCCCACATTACTGCATATAGAGTGTCTATGGTTGTTCCAAATAATATATACACATGGGTCGATATGATATGTCAAAACATTTGAATACTTGTCTATGGTATCCCAAGATTACATAATATATTAGAATATATGTATAATACAATATAAGTTAGCTAGGATATGATTAATATAGATTTGTTACCAATTTTCACGTTGCTACAACAAAAAAAATTATCCAATCTTGTTTTACCCATAACTTCTTCATTTTAAATCCGTTTTGAGTGAATCAAATTGCTATGGTTTCATATTGAACTCTATTTTATGAATCTAAACACAAAAAATATAGTTTTATAGTCAGAAATATAAGTTACAAGTCGTTTTTGTAAAGGTAGTCATTTCAGTCGAAAGAACGACGTCTAGATGACCATTTTAGAAAACATACTTCCACTTTGAGTTTAACCATGATTTTTGGATATAGTTTCATGTTCATAAGAAAAATCATTTTCCCAGAAGAACAACTTTTAAATCAAAGTTTATCATAGTTTTTAATTAACTAACCTAAAACAGCCCGCGGTGTTACTACGACGGCGTAAATTCGGTTTTACGGTGTTTTTCGTGTTTCCAGGTTTTAAATCATTAAGTTAGCATATCATATAGATATAGAACATGTGTTTAGTTGATTTTAAAAGTCAAGTTAGAAGGATTAACTTTTGTTTGCGAACAAGTTTAGAATTAACTAAACTATGTTCTAGTGATTACAAGTTTAAACCTTCGAATAAGATAGCTTTATATGTATGAATCGAATGATGTTATGAACATCATTACTACCTAAAGTTTTCTGGATAAAGCTACTGGAAATGATAAAAATGGATCTAGCTTCAAAGGATCCTTGGATGGCTTGAAAGTTCTTGAAGCAGAATCATGACACGAAAAACAAGTTCAAGTAAGATTTCCACTCGAAATAAGATTGTTATAGTTATAGAACTTGAATCAAAGTTTGAATATGAGTATTACCTTGTATTAGAAAGATATCTTACTGTAAATAAGAAAGATTTCTTGAGGTTGGATGATCACTCTACAAGATTGGAACTAAGCTAGCAAACTTGGAAGTATTCTTGATTTTATGAAACAAGAACTTGTAGAATTTATGAAGAACACTTAGAACTTGAAGATAGAACTTGAGAGAGATCAATTAGATGAAGAAAATTGAAGAATGAAAGTGTTTGTAGGTGTTTTTGGTCGTTGGTGTATGGATTAGATATAAAGGATATGTAATTTTGTTTTCATGTAAATAAGTCATGAATGATTACTCATATTTTTGTAATTTTATGAGATATTTCATGCTAGTTGCCAAATGATGGTTCTCACATGTTTTAGGTGACTCACATGGGCTGCTAAGAGCTGATCATTAGAGTGTATATACCAATAATACATACATCTAAAAACTGTGTATTGTACGAGTACGAATACGGGTGCATACGAGTAGAATTGTTGATGAAACTGAACGAGGATGTAATTGTAAGCATTTTTGTTAAGTAGAAGTATTTTGATAAGTGTCTTGAAGTCTTTCAAAAGTGTATGAATACATATTAAAACACTACATGTATATACATTTTAACTGAGTCGTTAAGTCATCGTTAGTCGTTACATGTAAATGTTGTTTTGAAACCTTTAGGTTAACGATCTTGTTAAATGTTGTTAACCCAATGTTTATAATATCAAATGAGATTTTAAATTGTTATATTATCATGATATTATGATGTACGAATATCTCTTAATATGATCTATATACATTAAATGTCGTTACAACGATAATCGTTACATATATGTCTCGTTTCAAAATCATTAAGTTAGTAGTCTTATTTTTACATATGTAGTTCATTGTTAATACACTTAATGATATATTTACTTATAATTTAACATAATTAACCAAGTGTATCAATATCTTAATATGATTCATATGTACCTAGTAAGACGTTATAACGATAATCGTTATATATATCGTTTTCGAGTTTCTTAATTTAATAGTCTCATTTTTATGTATATAACTCATTGTTAAAATACCTAATGAGATACATACTTATAATAAAATCAGGTTAACTATATATATAACCATATATATGTCATCGTATAGTTTTTACAAGTTTTAAGGTTCGTGAATCACCGGTCAACTTGGGTGGTCATTTGTCTATATGAAACCTATTCCAATTAATCAAGTCTTAATAAGTTTGATTGCTTAACATGTTGGAAACACTTAATCATGTAAATATCAATTTCATTTAATATATATAAACATGGAAAAGTTCGGGTCACTACATTAAAGTCATGTATGGTAACAAGTAAATGTATAGAAATACATTCGTTTAATCACAAGTATTAATAATAAATATTAATAAGTAAACGTTGGAAAATCCAGGGTCGTTACATTACCCACCTGTTAAAGAAAATTTCGTCCCGAAATTTTAAGCTGAGGTAGATGGAGGAGTCGGGAAAAGGTGAGGATACTTCTGCATCATTTGATCCTCTCGCTCCCAGGTAAACTCAGGTCCTCGTTTGGCATTCCATCGTACTCTGACGATCGGAATCTTATTACGTTTCAAAGTTTTGACCTCACGGTCCATAATTTCAACAGGTTCTTCCACAAAGTGGAGTTTATCATCAATCGTAAGTTCTTTCAGTGGTATGATAAGTTCGGGTGCAGCAAGACACTTCTTCAAGTTTGACACGTGGAAAGTAGGATGAACTGAGCTCAATTATGTTGGAAGATCCAAACGGTAAGCAACGGGTCCAACACGCTCCAAGATTTCAAAAGGCCCAATGTATCGTGGGTTTAACTTTCCACGTTTTCCAAAACGAATCACACCCTTCCAAGGTGCAACCTTCAACATTACACGGTCACCAACGTTGAATTCAAAGTCTTAACATTTAAGATCGGCATAACTCTTTTGGCGATCGCTGGCAGTCTTAAGTCTAGCCTGAATCTGAGCAATCTTCTCCATGGTTTCATGGACTACCTCGGGTCCGGTGATTTGCTTTTCGCCTACTTCGGCCCAACAAATAGGTGATCGGCACTTGCGGCCATACAATGCTTCAAAAGGTGCGGCATTAATACTCGAGTGATAACGGTTGTTGTAAGAAAATTCGGCGAGTGGCAAATGCCTTTCCCAGGCCTTTCCGAAATCAATAACACATGCACGCAACATGTCTTCCAAGGTCTGAATCGTTCGTTCACTTTGCCCGTCAGTATGTGGGTGATATGCAGTACTCATGTCGAGACGAGTTCCCATGGCTTCTTGTAAAGAACGCCAAAATCTAGAGGCAAAACGGGGATCGCGATCTGAGATGATCGATAAAGGTACACCATGACGAGATACAACCTCTTTAATGTATAGTTGAGCAAGTCTCTCCATTGTATCCGTTTCCTTCATAGCCAAGAAGTGTGCAGATTTGGTAAGACGGTCAACGATAACTCAGATGGTATCGTATCCGTCCATCGTCTTTGGCAGCTTGGTGATGAAATCCATTGTGATCCTTTCCCACTTCCATTGCGGGATTTCCGGTTGTTGAAGTAACTCAGAAGGTCTTTGATATTCAGCCTTAACTTTCGAGCAAGTCAGACACTTACCAACATAAGTTGCAACGTCCTTCTTAAGATTCGGCCACCAATACTGTTCGAATGGATGGTGATGTTCAGAGCCCTAACACGAAGAGGTGCCGTCCTCTCCTTTCGGCTTAAAGCGTCAGCTACAACATTGACCTTGCGAGGATGATAGCGAAGTCTAAAATCATAGTCGTTTAGCATCTCAATCCATCGACGCTGTCTCATATTCAGTTGCTTCTGATCGAATATGTGCTGGAGACTCTTGTGATCGGTGAAGATAGTACTTTTCGTTCCATAAAGATAGTGTTTTCACAATTTGAGCGCAAGGACAACGGCTCCAAGTTCAAGATCATGAGTAGTGTAGTTCCGCTCGTGAATATTCAGTTGATGGGAAGCATAGGCGATAACCTTTGTGCTTTGCATCAGTACACAACCAAAACCACTTTTCGATGCATCGCAATAAATGACGAAATCGTCACTGCCTTCAGGAAGTGATAAGATAGGTGCGGTGGTTAACTTCTTCTTCAAGGTTTGAAATGCTGATTCGTGTGCGGGTTCCCAAATGAACTTCTTCCCTTTGTGAGTCAATGCGGTCAAAGGACGCGCAATCAGAGAGAAACCTTCAATAAACCTCGGTAGTAACCGGCGAGGCCTAGAAATTGGCGAATATGTGTCAGAGTAGTGGGGGTTTCCCACTTGCTGATAGCTTCAATCTTGGCGGGATCAACTTTGATACCCTGGTCGCTCACAACATGACCCAGAAATTGGACTTCCTTCAACCAAAATTCACACTTGGAGAATTTCGCATATAGTTGCTCTTGTCTCAAGAGTTCAAGTACTAGTCGGAGATGTTGCTCATACTCTTCTTCGCTCTTAGAGTAGATGAGGATATCATCTATGAAGACGATAACGAACTTATCCAGGTACGGCTTGCAGACACGATTTATGAGATCCATAAACACGGCAGGTGCGTTGGTTAAACTGAATGGCATCACAAGAAACTCATAATGACCATAATGAGTTCTGAATGCAGTCTTCATCACGTCGCTCTCTTTCACCCTCAGCTGGTGATAACCGGATCGCAAATCGATCTTAGAGTAAACGCTCGATCCTTGAAGTTGGTCAAAGAGATCGTCAATTCGGGGAAGAGGATACCGATTCTTGATTGTCAATTTGTTGAGTGCGCGGTAGTCGATACACATACGGAAGGATCCATCCTTCTTCTTCACAAATAAAACAGGTGCGCCCCAAGGCGAGAAACTTGGTTGGATAAATCCACGATCTAGCAGTTCTTGTAATTGGCTCTGCAATTCTTGCATCTCGGAAGGTGCGAGTCTATAAGGTGCGCGACCTACAGGTGCAGCTCCTGGCACTAAGTCGATCTGAAACTCTACTGCTCTTGGTGGCGGCAATCCAGGCAATTCCTCAGGGAAGACATCGGAAAATTCGTTCACAATTCGAACGTCGTTCACACTCTTCACCTCGGTTTCTACCGTTTTCACATGTGCTAGGACAGCAAGACGTCCCTTCTTCATGATCTTTTGCGCTTTCACGTAACTAATGAGGTTCAGCTTCGAGGTACATCTCTCTCCATAAATGATCAGTGGCTCACCATCTCCTTGTGGTATACGAAGAGCTTTATCTCCACAGATAATGTCGGCCCTTATCTTGGTCAACCAATCCATACCGACGATCACGTCAAAACTTCCCAATTTAATAGGTATCAAATCAATTTCGAAATCTACACCAGCTATGTTGATAATAGCTCCTCGACTAATATGGTCAACGTTCTCAAGTTTTCCATTGGCGACCTCGACAAGCATACTCTCTTTTAAAGGGACTAACGACCAATTAATCTTATCGCAAAAGTGTCTACATACATAACTTCTATCGGCACCAGTATCAAATAGGACAGAAGCTAATAAATTGTTGATAGTGAATATATCTGTCACCAAGTCGGGATTCTCTCGGGCGTCCCTTGCATTAACATTGAAAGCTCTACCACGCGGTGGTCCGCCATTTTTTCTTTTGTTGGGGCACGCATTTCTGAAATGGCCCGTCTGTCCGCATTCGTAGCACTTTTTCGGTCCATTGGGGTTCGCCTTCATATTCAGGGTGGTGACCTTGCAGTCTTTACCGATATGTCCAGTCCGTTGGCACTTTTCACAAACAACATTACAATACCCAGTATGGTGCTTGTAGCACCGCCTGCATTGTGGTAAGGTTCCATTGTAGTTGGGGTTTGAGTTGGTGTTCGGATTGGGGTTTCCACCGTTGTTGTTTCCTCTAAAAACCTCATGTCGTTTCGCCAGGTTTTGATCATAGGTCCTTCCCCTGTTGTTATCCATTTGCGCTTCTCACTACTACCCGCTTCAGACTTAGCCTTCTCCGGTTCGTCGATGATAATTTGGTTCATTAAAGTATGCGCCATGCGCATCGCTTCCGGGACATTGGGTGGTTTGGACGAGGTGACGTTTCCCTTAATGGACTTAGGAAGTCCCCACAAATATCTCTCCATACGCTTGAATTCCGGGGTGACCATGGTAGGACACATCAGGGCTAGTTCCAAATACCTACGATTGTACCCATCGAGATCGTTTCCCACGACCTTCAACTGCATAAACTCAATCTCCATTTTCTGGGTCTCGGTCCTAGGGCAATATTTTTCAATCAGGGCCCCTTTAAATTCCTCCCATGGGGTAGCAAACGCCTCATCAATACCCTTTGCTTGAGCCAACGTGTTCCACCATGTTAGTGCGCCGTCAGACAGCGTGCATGAATCAAACTTGGTTTTATTTGCCTCTGAGCAGTTACTAACTCGAAACACATATTCTAATTTCTCGAACTATCTAGTGAGACCAACCGGCCCCTCTGTTCCACTGAAGTTGTGGGGTTTGCAGCTTTAGAACTCTTTGTACGTGCACCTATTACGAATGGGTTGAATAACCGGTGGCGGTGGCGGTGGAGCATGGAGGTTACTTTCTGCTAAAGCTGCGGTGACTCGCTCATTGATCATCTCCTCGATTTGGGCTACGGTAGGTGTTGATCGTCCGTTGGCCATGGTGTTCTAAACAAAAATTTTGACTCAAGTCAAAATCCAGTATTCAAATAGTAATAATGCAGTATATGTAACCAACACAGAATCAACACATCACATGTTTATTAAGTAACGCATTTAGGTACAAATACCACAGAATCATCATACAGTAACGTAAATAGAACACCGTACAAGAATTAAATAACGCAAAGTTCCATTCATTAATAATAATAAGTTGCATACATTCGCATAATTTCGTACAAGACATAAGTGAAACATAAAACTACAACTAGATTACATAATGAAATCTACTACAAAAGTCCTACGGTGAAGGTGGGCGTAGGATGTCCAATACGTGGGACATCTGGTCCTCGAGCTCAGTTACCCGAGCACGGAGGATCTCCACCTCCCTCATCAGTTCCTTGAAAGAGGGAGATGGTGGGGCAGGCGGTGCAGTCGGTACGGGTGGTCCTGGTGGAGCTGGTGGTGCAGACGGTCCGGCTCCAGAAGTAGAGGCTGCGAAGCGGTAAGGCTTACGGATGAAGGGATCAGCAGGATACGGCACAAGCCGCTTACGGGCTGTAACCCTATGACGCCGACCGTATGTGTAGCGACCCGACCAAATCATGTTTGACGGCGCCGTCTACTTAGGTCCCGTTACGTGGTCATAAGTCTTTAAAACCACGTTTGACCAAAAGATATGTCGCATTCATTTCAAATGTAAAGATTGTTCAAAGTTTATAAGAATTGTTCCACCACAAGTTACGTTACAAAGTTATAAGTACATGTGAAACTTATGCGACACAATTTAAAAGTAGCCAAAAGACGCTCCATGTATGCATATATATACTCGACATCCAATGCAAGTATCAAAATAGTGAGCGGAAGCATGTATCATGTATCGTTCAAGGACCTGAGAAAAACATAGAAATCTGTCAACGAAAACGTTGGTGAAATCATAGGTTTAAGTAAGTAAGTACAAGTGAACCACAAGATTTGCAACAATGAGATAATAGTAATACATTCCAAAAGTTTGTTTCACGAGCACCCAATTATCAATGCTTAACATTCCTTCCATTGAACCCCATCACTTAGTGCTAGAACATACACTGTTTCTCGAAAATATATTTCATTCGTAAACGGTAGCGAACCGTTTGAATGAGGGTTTGTCAAACCCATATGGATCCATACAACATAAGTTCTCGCTTACACCCGGCAAGTGTAACTAATGATAATCGAATTGAGGATTTTGTTCTAAACTCGTATGTAGAATGTTTGTTTTCCTGTACTTGTGTTCACTTAGTAAAGAAATGTTTATGTTTTCTCATCCCAAATGTAAGTTCAAAAAGAGTAAAAGTGGGACTATGATCTCACCTTGAGTGCACGTACGAAAAGTACTTCACAAAATAACGTGTGCGAAGGATAGTGCTAGTCTTGACCTAAACAAATAGGTCGTATCAATAACGGTAAACACGAGATGTTCAATTAGTCCTATGGCTCGTTACGACTCGATTATGTAGCATGTGAAATCAAATTGTCAAGTTTCATGCAAGATACAAGTATATAAACAAGTTAGGAAGGTTGCATAATCATTTGGTTAAGTTTGACAAAAAGTCAAACTTTGGTCGGTCAAAGTCAACGAAAAAGTCAACACGTTCGGGTCGGGTCCCGAACTATTTTTCTGAGGTTTTTAATCATGTATGAGCATGTTAGAACAAGTTACATGTGAATCGGAGGTGCGTAGCATAGCAAACATTATTCGAAAATTGACAAAGTTGGACAGACCACTTTGGCGCGCCGCGCGGGTATATGGCGCGCCGCGCCATTACCTGTGCAGAGAATTCTGGCAGTTTTTAAGTTTTATGCACGAACCTAACTTCAAACAATCACCATTTATGATCCGCAAACAATCAAGACAAGTATCTTATACCGTTGGGAAGGTAATTTGACGAGGAAAACAACTAAACACATTTCATCAATCAATCTACCTATTACAACAACCAAAACCGCATCTAATGCTTAACATTAACCGCATACAAGTTCATAAATGCAATTCAATGATTCGGGCAACCAATTTACATGAATGATATGCCGTTTCGAAGGTAATCAAGCATACAATCCAACTAAACACTTACCAATAATAATCCATGGCATTCAATGCATCAAAAGTCCATTTCAAGTTCATCAAACCCTAACCCAAATTCACCAAAATCAATAATCAAGTTCATGAAGTTTTTCTAAGGCAACCTACACATCAAATTGAATCTAGTGATGCTAGTAACACAATTAAAACATCAACTTTTAACATCTAACAACATATGATCATCCTAAATTCAAGAACAACACACCAAAATTCAAGTTCATGCTAGTTACACTAAAACAACGAGATCGAGCATATAAATCATATATTCATGTTAGACTTGAGCCATAGACACTAATTAACACTTTTATAAGTTAAAAACATCAAGAACACAAAATCTAGTGATTTTAGAAAGTTACCCAAATGAGATGAAGTTGGTACCAAAATGAAGAGGATGAAGAGAGGATCACAAATATGTAGTTTATTTTGTTGTAAGCCTCCTAGATCGAATTTAGATGATGATTGAATGAATTTGGTAAATGGGTGTGTGTTCTTGCTAGAGAGAAAGAGAGAGAGATGGAGATGATAATGAATGGGTGAAAGGGGTTTGACCCTTTGACCTAGTCAAGGGTTTGATCCCTTGTCAAGTTTAGTCCCTCAACTTTCGTTCGGGTGCGGGAATTACCTAAACGAGATAATTTAAAACGCGTATCAACGGGAGATGTTATAAACATATAACGGACTTTATATTAGTATAACGGAAAAGTAAATGGAAAAAAAAGGCGGGATGTTACATTACCTACTCCTTAAAAGAAATTTCGTCCCGAAATTTAAGTAGGCGTAGTAGTCGTTGTTTCTTCCTCGAGATCTTGCGTTTCCGAATTCACGAATAGATGAGGATACTTCCTTTGCATTTGATCTTGTCTTTCCCAAGTAAACTCGGGTCCTCTTTTGGCATTCCAACGAACCTTGATAATCGGGATTCAGCTTTGTTTCAATGTCTTGACGGAGGTGTCCACAATTTCAACCGGTTCCTCCACAAAATGAAGTTTGTCATCAATAGTAAGTTCTTCGAGAGGGATGACGATATCGGGTTCGGCAAGACACTTTTTCAAGTTAGATACATGGAAGGTAGGATGAACGGAGTTCAATTGAGGCGGAAGATCTAAACGATAAGCAACGGTGCCAATACGCTCCAAGATTTCGAAAGGACCAATATACCGCGGATTTAGCTTCCCGCGTTTCCCAAAACGAATTACACCTTTCCAAGGTGCGACTTTTAACATTACTCGGTCACCGACTTGAAATTCGAGGTCGTTGCGTCGTTTGTCGGTATAACTCTTTTGACGACTCCGGGCCGTCCGAAGCCTATCTCGGATTTGAACGATCTTCTCGGTTGTTTCATGAATAAGTTCGGGACCGGTGATTTGTTTGTCACCTACTTCGGCCCAACAAAGAGGAGAACGACATTTTCGGCCATATAATGCTTAATGGTGCGGCGTTAATACTCGCGTGATAACTATTGTTGTAGGAGAATTCGGCGAGAGGTAAGTGCTTGTCCCAAGCTTTTCCGAAATCAACCACGCAAGCTCGTAACATGTCCTCTAAGGTTTGAATTGTACGTTCGCTTTGTCCATCGGTTTGAGGATGATATGCGGTGCTCATGTCTAAACGCGTTCCCAATGCTTCTTGCAAAGTACGCCAAAATCTAGAAACGAAACGGCCATCTCGGTCGGAGATAATCGATAAAGGTACACCGTGTCGGGCTACGATCTCCTTAATGTAAAGTTGTGCAAGTTTCTCCATTTTGTCCGTTTCCTTCATGGCAAGGAAGTGTGCGGATTTGGTGAGACGGTCAACAATAACCCAAATGGTATCATAACCGCCCGTCGTTTTTGGTAGCTTGGTGATAAAATCCATCGTTATCCTTTCCCACTTCCATTGCGGGATCTCTGGTTGTTGAAGTAGTCCGGACGGTCTTTGGTGTTCGGCTTTGACTTTGGAACATGTCAAACACTTGGAAACATAAGTAGCTACGTCTCTTTTGATGTTCGGCCACCAATATAGTTGTTTAAGGTCGTGGTACATCTTATTGGCACCGGGGTGAATCGAGTATCGTGACTTATGGGCTTCATCTAAAATAAGGCTTCGTAGGTCCCCATAACTAGGCACCCAAATCCTTCTGGCGTAATATCGGAGTCCGGTCTCCCTAATTTCGAATCGAGAGACGAGAATGTTCAAGAGCTCGTGTGAAAGGTTTTCATCCTTGAGAGCCTCATCTTGGGCTACCCGAATTTGGCTATTAAGGTTGGTGTGAATGGTGATGTTTAAAGCTCGGACACGAAGAGGCACCGCTCTTTCTTTTCGACTTAAGGCATCGGCTACTACGTTTGCCTTCCCGGGATGGTAACGAAGCTCGCAATCGTAATCGTTCAAAGTTTCAATCCACCGTCGTTGTCTCATGTTTAGTTGCTTTTGATCGAAGATGTGTTGAAGGCTTTTGTGATCGGTGAAGATAGTACTCTTGGTTCCATAAAGATAGTGTCTCCACATTTTAAGTGCAAAGACAACGGCTCCGAGTTCGAGATCATGTGTCGTATAGTTTCGTTCATGAATTTTGAGTTGTCGAGAAGCATAAGAAATGACTTTCGTTCGTTGCATCAATACACACCCAAAACCATGTTTCGAGGCATCGCAATATACAACAAAGTCATCATTGCCTTCGGGAAGTGACAAGATAGGAGCGGTGGTTAGCTTCGTTTTCAAGATTTGGAATGCGGATTCATGTTCGGTCGCCCAAATGAATTTCTTTCCCTTGTGAGTTAATGCGGTTAGAGGACGTGCAACCAAAGAGAAGTTTTCGATGAATCTACGATAGTACCCGGCGAGACCCAAGAATTGACGAATGTGAGTAGGAGTAGTAGGAGTCTCCCATTTACTAATGGCTTCGATTTTCGTGGGATCGACTTTAATACCTTGATCACTTACAACATGACCAAGAAATTGAACTTCCTTCAACCAAAATTCACACTTGGAGAATTTGGCATAAAGTCGTTCTTGTCTCAAGAGTTCAAGCACAAGTCGGAGATGTTGTTCGTGCTCTTCTTCATTTTTAGAATAGATCAATATATCATCGATGAACACAATAACGAATTTATCGAGATACGGTTTGCACACACGGTTCATAAGATCCATGAACACCGCCGGTGCGTTAGTGAGACCAAATGGCATGACGAGGAATTCATAACTACCATAACGAGTCCGGAAAGCGGTTTTGGAGACATCTTCCCCCTTAACCCTTAATTGATGATAACCCGAGCGGAGATCAATTTTCGAATATACACAAGACCCTTGTAGTTGATCAAAAAGGTCATCGATGCGAGGAAGAGGATATCGGTTCTTAACCGTCAATTTATTTAGTTCACGATAATCAATGCACATTCGTAGGGATCCGTCTTTCTTTTTAACAAACAAAATCGGAGCGCCCCAAGGTGAATGGCTAGGTTGGATAAAACCACGGTCAAGTAGTTCTTGGATTTGACTTTGCAATTCTTGCATTTCGGACGGAGCAAGTCTATACGGTGCACGTGCTACGGGTGCGGCTCCTGGAATAAGATCGATTTGGAATTCAACCGGTCGATGAGGTGGAAGACCCGGCAATTCGTCGGGAAATACATCGGAAAAGTCACTAACAATTGGCACATCATCGATATGCTTCTCATCGGACTCGACTTTCTTAACGTGGGCAAGGATCGCAAAACAACCCTTACGGAGTAGTTTTCTAACTTTAAGGCACGAAACGAGGTTGAGTCTGGTGCAACTCTTATCGCCATAAACAATCAAAGGTTCACCATTCTCGATAGGAATTCGGATTGCGTTAAGATCACAAAGGATGTGAGATTTCGTTTTGACTAACCAATTCATACCGATTATTACATCAAAGCTTCCTAGTTCCATGGGTATCAAGTCAATTTCAAATTCTTTACCCAAAATGTTTATCGTACACCCCCGGTAATATGTGTCGGCACTTAATAGTTTCCCGTTAGCCACTTCAATGGTATAAGTGGTATCTAATGGAAGAGGTGGAGTGCTAAAAGAATGAGTCAAAGTCTTGGATACAAAGCATTTATCGGCACCCGAATCGAATAAGCAAGAGACATAAGAATTATTGAGAAGAAACGTACCCGTGACTAGTTCAGTGTCATCCCGGGCTTCCTCGGTGTTGATGTTGAAAGCTCGGCCGCGCGTGTTGGGGTTATCTTTCTTCTTTGGGCATGCATTTCTATAATGACCCGTTTGACCACATTCGTAACAAGTGCCCGTCTTTGGTGCATTGGGCCACTTTCGAGCAACGGGAGTGGCACTTTTACAATCGTTGGCCTTATGACCAACTCCTTGGCACCGGTGGCAAATTAACTTGCCACATTCACCAAAGTGATGTTTGTTGCATTTGTTGCAAAGAGGTAGGTTCCCGGCATAACCCTTCTTGCCGTCGGAGGTGTAAGGCTTCTTAGCAAAGTTGTTGTTGCTTGATTGGGAGGGTTCCCACTTTCTCTTGTTGCCGCCCGATTTATCCTCGGCCTTAGGTGCCGGAACTACGATTTCGTCAACCGTTTCTATCAATTTGCGGGCCATGTTCAAAGCTTCTTGATGATTAGTGGGTTTGGATGACATTACTCCGTGTTTGATACTCTTTGGAAGACCATCCATGTAAAGTTCAACCCTTAAAGCTTCGGGGTTCACAAGATTTGGGCACATCAAGGCTAGTTCGGAAAATCGTTGATTATAAGCCTTGAGATCATTTCCGATCGCCTTTAAAGTTCTTAGCTCTTGTTCGAGCCTTAGGGTTTCTTCACGAGGGAAATATTCGACAATCATCTTTTCCCTCAAGTCGGCCCAAGAGAGGGCGTGAGCTTCATCGGTACCCACCGATTGTACATAAGTATTCCACCATGTAAGAGCGACACCGGCGAAGGTGTGAGTGGAGTATTTGACCTTGTCTTGGTCCTGACAACCGCTTATGCTAAAGACGGCTTCCGTTTGCTCAAACCATCGGGTGAGCACGACCGGTCCCCCGGTTCCATCGAAAGTGTGAGGTTTGCACCCCATGAAAGCTTTATAGGAGCATCCCTCGTTTGAGTTACCGGCTCCATTGTTGTTGTTGTTGTGGTTGTTGTTATTATTGTTGTTGTTGTTGTTGGATGAGTGACCGGCCATGGCCGCATCTACGGCGGTAGCTATCATCCGTTCGAGAGCTTGTTCGGGAGTTTCACTGCGGCGTACACGACGAGGAGCCATTGTTCCTTCAAGACACAAGAATATCATTGATTAGTATTCTCAATAATACTAAAAGTGATATAGAATAAAGATAAAGAGAAATTTTTCCTCGACTCGCCTTAAATTCTTTATGTCATAATGTCGGAATGTTCATATGAGTCACCGTAATATAATCCCGGCAATTATATTACCCTGATTCATATGTGCATTCGACATTATTCTATAAAGTCAAGGTGGCGTGTCAATCAAATTAACCAACGTGAGATTAAGATGAACTAAGAGTAGATATGAGTAGAAGCGTTCGAGTATAAATGCACAAGTAGTCAAGTAATTCCTACTTCAAGTCTATATGCCGGTTGTAGTCTAGACTCACCAATATACCCTATGACTCGCGGTTGACACCAATGAACTCTAAATCCCTACAACCAACGCTCTGATACCATCTGTAGCGACCCGACCAAATCATGTTTGACGGCGCCGTCTACTTAGGTCCCGTTACGTGGTCATAAGTCTTTAAAACCACGTTTGACCAAAAGATATGTCGCATTCATTTCAAATGTAAAGATTGTTCAAAGTTTATAAGAATTGTTCCACCACAAGTTACGTTACAAAGTTATAAGTACATGTGAAACTTATGCGACACAATTTAAAAGTAGCCAAAAGACGCTCCATGTATGCATATATATACTCGACATCCAATGCAAGTATCAAAATAGTGAGCGGAAGCATGTATCATGTATCGTTCAAGGACCTGAGAAAAACATAGAAATCTGTCAACGAAAACGTTGGTGAAATCATAGGTTTAAGTAAGTAAGTACAAGTGAACCACAAGATTTGCAACAATGAGATAATAGTAATACATTCCAAAAGTTTGTTTCACGAGCACCCAATTATCAATGCTTAACATTCCTTCCATTGAACCCCATCACTTAGTGCTAGAACATACACTGTTTCTCGAAAATATATTTCATTCGTAAACGGTAGCGAACCGTTTGAATGAGGGTTTGTCAAACCCATATGGATCCATACAACATAAGTTCTCGCTTACACCCGGCAAGTGTAACTAATGATAATCGAATTGAGGATTTTGTTCTAAACTCGTATGTAGAATGTTTGTTTTCCTGTACTTGTGTTCACTTAGTAAAGAAATGTTTATGTTTTCTCATCCCAAATGTAAGTTCAAAAAGAGTAAAAGTGGGACTATGATCTCACCTTGAGTGCACGTACGAAAAGTACTTCACAAAATAACGTGTGCGAAGGATAGTGCTAGTCTTGACCTAAACAAATAGGTCGTATCAATAACGGTAAACACGAGATGTTCAATTAGTCCTATGGCTCGTTACGACTCGATTATGTAGCATGTGAAATCAAATTGTCAAGTTTCATGCAAGATACAAGTATATAAACAAGTTAGGAAGGTTGCATAATCATTTGGTTAAGTTTGACAAAAAGTCAAACTTTGGTCGGTCAAAGTCAACGAAAAAGTCAACACGTTCGGGTCGGGTCCCGAACTATTTTTCTGAGGTTTTTAATCATGTATGAGCATGTTAGAACAAGTTACATGTGAATCGGAGGTGCGTAGCATAGCAAACATTATTCGAAAATTGACAAAGTTGGACAGACCACTTTGGCGCGCCGCGAGAACCTAACTTCAAACAATCACCATTTATGATCCGCAAACAATCAAGACAAGTATCTTATACCGTTGGGAAGGTAATTTGACGAGGAAAACAACTAAACACATTTCATCAATCAATCTACCTATTACAATAACCAAAACCGCATCTAATGCTTAACATTAACCGCATACAAGTTCATAAATGCAATTCAATGATTCGGGCAACCAATTTTCATGAATGATATGCCGTTTCGAAGGTAATCAAGCATACAATCCAACTAAACACTTACCAATAATAATCCATGGCATTCAATGCATCAAAAGTCCATTTCAAGTTCATCAAACCCTAACCCAAATTCACCAAAATCAATAATCAAGTTCATGAAGTTTTTCTAAGGCAACCTACACATCAAATTGAAGCTAGTGATGCTAGTAACACAATTAAAACATCAACTTTTAACATCTAACAACATATGATCATCCTAAATTCAAGAACAACACACCAAAATTCAAGTTCATGCTAGTTACACTAAAACAACGAGATCGAGCATATAAATCATATATTCATGTTAGACTTGAGCCATAGACACTAATTAACACTTTTATAAGTTAAAAACATCAAGAACACAAAATCTAGTGATTTTAGAAAGTTACCCAAATGAGATGAAGTTGGTACCAAAATGAAGAGGATGAAGAGAGGATCACAAATATGTAGTTTATTTTGTTGTAAGCCTCCTAGATCGAATTTAGATGATGATTGAATGAATTTGGTAAATGGGTGTGTGTTCTTGCTAGAGAGAAAGAGAGAGAGATGGAGATGATAATGAATGGGTGAAAGGGGTTTGACCCTTTGACCTAGTCAAGGGTTTGATCCCTTGTCAAGTTTAGTCCCTCAACTTTCGTTCGGGTGCGGGAATTACCTAAACGAGATAATTTAAAACGCGTATCAACGGGAGATGTTATAAACATATAACGGACTTTATATTAGTATAACGGAAAAGTAAATGGAAAAAAAAAGGCGGGATGTTACAGTATGCGTCAGTGAATGCTCGACCTCAATTGATCCCTGAAATGACGGTACCATCGAAACGGTACCGCTTCTTCGGCGGGGTGAAGGGTGGCTGTACAGGTGCATCATCAGGGTCCTCCTCATCGGAGTCATCGTCACTAGAGTCGTCTGTGGATGAGTCGTCGGACGACTGGTCATCTGAATCATGTGGAGGTGGCTACACGGGTGGCTGTACTGGCTCTCCTCGGGCGGCCATCATCTGTCGGTATCTGAAAGGCGGGATCGGCACGAGACGTCCATCAGGAGCGCGTCGGCACCAATGACGATACTGATTACGGAATGGACCTTCCTCAAATTCCGCGGGAATCACAACACCACCGGGATGGTGCTGTGGCTCCTGAGGTACCGGGGCAAGTGGAGCTGGAATCTCCGGGAGGTCCTGGGCTCCGTCTGCAGTACCCACTAGGGCAGGCGCATGACTACTAGCTCCGGAGGACGAAGCGCCTGAGTCACTAGAGTGTGTCGCCGACGGGATCTGGGGATCGGCAACAGTGGCAGGTGAAGTGGCTGATGAGTCTGTGTCGCTGCCCAAAATGATAGCAGGTGGAATATCTGACATCTGAACAAGGAAAAATAAATTTTCCATGTCAGTAAGTCATAAAGCAAGCACGTATTAGGCCAAGTAACTACAACAGTCTAAATCATGTATAACTGTAAGTTGCATGGCAATAACGACAAATATCATGCAATCGAAAGCAGATAATAGCATGCAGTAGTGAAATCATGTAATAGCATACGGCATATAGCAGTAAAAGTAAGCAGCAGCATGCAGCAAGTTCCGCAGAAACAAGTAAACTAGCAGGTTGTAGATTAGTCCTATTAGTGAATCCTACTCGGGTCGGTCATAGACTCACTAATGCAACCTAATTCCCTGCAACCAATGCTCTGATACCAAATGTGATGCCCCGTACAAAACCATCGTGCATGAATCATCAACAACAGGATCATTACAAGGTCAAACACTATATGCTATTTCAAAATACGTTTGCATTCATGATAAAAGGTGACGTCATAACTAACGTCGAATGTTTTACATCAAAAGTATGCTTCTATGAATAGAAGCAATTAATAATTGTACGTGACCCCAATGGTCGTTACAAATCATAGTTTCAAAAGTAATAATGTTTATGAATGCAAGATAAACGTTCATGCGGTGACATCTCTAAAGCAGCAGGTGTCTACAGCAAGACTAGTACAACAGCGGAAGCGGCTAACCTTAAGCACCTGAGAAAAACATGCTGAAAAACGTCAACACAAAGGTTGATGAGCTATAGTTTAAGTATAACAGTATGTAAGGTAGGCCACGAGATTTCAGTGCTACAAAGAGCGTTTCAAAACAGTACGATAAAGTATATGTTTAACCGTGGGCACTTGGTAACTAACTTAACGTTTATAACCCCCTGAAAGTACACTTGGAAAGTGCGTATGTTTACGAAGTATTAAACACCCGTCAAAATGCTAGCGCTACTAGCCCGAGTGGGGATGTCAAACCCTATGGATCCATATCTAGATTCGCGTTCACCGGTTCAAAAACCAATGACTAAACGTTACCGAGCTAAAGGGAATGTTTATACCGTTGTATAACCCACACATATATAAAGTTTAAGTACTCGTGCCTAGTATGTAAAACGTAAAATACGCATGTATTCTCAGTTCCCAAAATAGTTAAAGTAAAAAGGGATGCTATAACTCACAGTGGTAAAGTAGTGGTAAAGTCGAGTCGGGAAGTAAGCAAGTAAGTAGGCCCGGAAAGTCCTCAACCTAAGTCAAATAGTACTAAGTCAGTAAATTGTCCCAATAGGTTTAAATGTATGTAAATTAGGTCTTAAGGGTCATCATCATTCATCATCAAACAAAAGGTGTAAAGTAAGTTTCGTTCATGAAAAGAGTTTAAAACAAAGGCTGACTTCGATCAGTCACCACGGCCTCTATACCTACTGAAATAAGGTGAGACCAGTGGACATGGCTCCGTATATGAGTCCTTTAGTTGTGGTAAAAATTCCAGAAGAAACTCATCTTCGTTTGACCGTGGCGACGGTCTAAGTGCGAGTAGGTCAGAATTTTCAGCACAACGTTAAAAGACATAGTGACACTCGGAGGGCCATAAATCCTAAACCGTAACTCGGATTAAGACGAGTCTTAAACGAAAAATTATCTACTCGAACAGAAATAACTGAAAATCAACTTTACAGAAGCCCAGGTATTCGGGTCTGTCCCAGAAAACAGTAAATAGTAGGTTTTAGTGGGTTCTTGGTGCTCGATGCTTATCACGGTTCTCATCCTTGATGCATATAGCTTCAAGTGTACAACTTGTTGATGTGTTTGCATCATCTTAACCAAGGTTTGACCATCATAACACTTGTGTAAGTCTAAGACATGTAGCACAACTCATTTAAGTGTTGCAAGTAGCTTGATGAACCAAAGTTATATCAAAATCTTAGATCCGACACATACATGAACTATAAAAGTAATATTGAACTACAAACTTGAAAGTAAACTAACTAATCAAGATCTTAAGATGTAGAACATGGTTCTTAGTTTGATCTTGAAGATCCAAGACCCAAAAGTCTAGATCTAAAGTTATTAAGTTAAATCCTAAGTAATAACACTTGAATCTTTACTTTGGGTGTGTTTGGATGAAACTAGTTGGAGCTGGAGCTTATAGTTAGAGCTGGAGCTTATGGGCTAGAGCTGGAGCTGGAGCTTATGGTAGCTGGAGCTTATTATTTTTTATAAGTGTTTGGTAAACTAGCTGGAGCTTATTTTCCAGTTCATAAGCTCTACTTTTTTTCATAAGCTACTAAAAGTAGCTTCTTTTTCTAGAGCTTATGATTTTCATAAGCTCTACTTTTTATGTCTACCAAACAAAGCTTATTACTTGGAACTTATTAAAATCATAAGCTCAAGCTCCCATAAGCTCTCATAAGCTCCCATAAGCTCTTGCGCTAAACACACCCTTTAATGAAATCATAAGCTACAAAACTTAGATTTTCATCTTGTAAAGTGTATGTAAGCTTACAAGCTTTTGTTAATGACAAAATAAGTAGACCATAAGCTATAGAACTTAGATATTTCATAAGTATTTGAAGTTATAACTAGAAAGTTATACTTCTATGTTCTTGAACTTTTAAAGTTAACTTTTGTTCAAGAAAAATGAGATCAAAGTTAACTAGTAACACTTGACCATTAACAACCAAAATCACGATTTTAAACATGCTAGGAAATGAAGTAATAAGCTAAATAATCAAGTAACAAGTCATGGTTGTTCATACTTTAAAGATTCAAGCCAAGGCTTGATCCTTAAGAAAGTAAACTTTAAGTTTACAATCATGAATCACAAGTATGAGTTTAACAACACATGAACTTTCAATCTTTCAAACATTAAATGTAGAACATAAACTAGAAAGTTTAGTTCTTGTATGTTCTTGTTATGAACAAGATAAATGAAGAACAAACTAAAGAGTTTGATTCATAATAACTAGTAAGTAACTACAACAACTACAAGAAATTAAACAACAACAAAGAACAAATGATGATGATGATTATGTAGCTAGGCTACGGTTTTTGCAAGAAAAGAAGAAGAGAAATGTTTGTTCAAGTTACTTACAAGATGAGAGAAAAAGAGAGAAAAGTTTGAGAGAAAATGGAAGTATTTTGTTTTTGTGAGAAAGTGAAGTAAGTATGAGTGACTATGTAACCAAAATTTGAAAACAAAAGCACTCTCCAAAGGCCTCTAGGCCGTCGGTCATACAAGGGAAGGGAGGAGGGAGTTGTCTACTAGTTTCTTCATGTATCAGCTCAAAAGTTGGTTAGAAGGTTACTTGCATGGGAACTAGATGTAATTGACAAGTAACTAGATTCCATGCAACTTAATCCATCTAGTTTAGTTCTAAAGTAATACTTGCATGAAAGTAATGGGCTAATTAATCCATTAAGTGTGTAGGGTGGGCTCTTAAGTCCATTAATCATGAGTCCATTAATAAAAGATCAAGTATGTAACAAATAATCCAACAAAGCCCAAGTAATTAACTAGTAACCATAGTTAATTAAAATGATTAATAAAATTAATCATGAATGCAAATAATACTCGAAAATATTATTCGTGTAATGTACGTGTGTCACAAAGACGTTACGGGCATTTAAAGTCATGTATGGTAACAAGTAAATGTATAGAAATACATTCGTTTAATCACAAGTATTAATAATAAATATTAATAAGTAAACGTTGGAAAATCCAGAGTCGTTACAATAATGGAATGACTCCATATTGCACCTTTCTGTTTGGCACTCTCTTAGAACAGAGGAAAGCTCAACTATGAACACATTGCTAGAGCGTAACGCTGATTGTAGTGTTAGTAATATTTTGTGCTAAAGATGATTTATTACTCACGGTGTAACGACCCTGGTTTTTCCAACGTTATTTATTAATAATTATTATTATTAATACGCTTGATTAAACGAATGTATGTTATTACATTTACATGTTGCTTTAATTGCCCGTACTTGAACTTTAAATGCCCGAAACGTCTTTGTGACACCCGGAACTTGCACGAATAATATTTTAAGGTATTATTTACATTCATGATTAATTTTATTAATCATTTTAATTAACTAAGATGGTTAGTTAATTACTTGGGCTTAAGTTGGACTTATTTGGATTACTTGCAACTTGGGCTTTAATTAGTTTAATGGACTCATGAATAAGACTTACAAGCCCACCCTACAATTATTAGTGGACATTTAGCCCACTCTTTTAAGTGTAAGTATCAATTAGATCATGAACTAGTTAGTTAATACTTAAAGGAATCTAGTTTGCTCATTATCCCCATGAACACCACCCTTTTACCCAACTTTTTCAAGCTTTACATACAAGTAACCATAAGACTTCTTCTTCCCTCCTTTTTGCTGCAGAAAGTCGTGGCCCTTAGGCCATAGAATGGGCATTTTAGTTTCATTTTTCATTCACATATTACTTGCTCACTCATTTCTCAAACACACTCACTTTACTTGCTTCATCTTTTCTCTTATCTTTCTCTCAAGTTCTTCTTTCTTTCTTGTAAGTAACAACTTCTTTTCTTCTTTTCTTTGTTGGTAAAAACTGATTTCTACATGAACATAATCATCATCAATCTTTGTTGTTATTACTTGTTCTTGTTAAAGATTAATTACTTGTCTTGATTACTAGTTATTATTTACTTACTTACTTGTCTTTCTTTACCAAGTTACAAGATCAAACTTTCTAGTTTTGATTCTTCATTTATATCTTGTATTTAACAAGAACATCAAGAACATAATCTCTCTAGTTATGTTCTACATATTTTGTTTCAAAGAATTAAAGTTCATAGTTGTATAAACTCTTTACTTGTAGTTCTTGAAGTAACTTTGAAGTTACTTCACTTAAAGATCAACTTGGGTTGAATCTTTAAAAGTAAGAGCAACTATGAATCATCTTCTTGTTTAGTTAACTTTCTACTTTATTTATTTCAAAGATTTAAAGTTTATAATCTTTATAATTGTTACTTGTGTTCTTGTTTGTTGTATGTTACTAGAATACCACCTTCATGGTTGGTTTAGGCTTATCATTCATTTTCTTTATTTCTTATTGTTAGTTGCTTACTACATATTTGAACAAGGACATGAAACCAACAAGAGCTTACACTTTGGTGCAAGTATCATGGATCCAACACTTGGTTGTGATCTTTCTTAGTGTTCATGAACTTGTTCATAAACTTACATGTAACCTTGGTTCATCAAACACTTACAACACTTGCACTTGAGTTATGATGGACAAACCTTGGTCAAAATGATGTTAACACATCAACGAGTTGTACACTTGAAGCTATACGCATCAAGGATGAGAACCGTGATGAACATCAAGCACCGAGACAACCGGAACTCTCCAAAACCCACTGTTCTGTCCAAAACCTACTGACCTGATGCTTCTGGAACAGACCAGTAGACCTGGGCTGTTCTAACCTTGATTTTTAGATATAACTTTTCGAGTAGATAACTTTTCATATAGGACTCGTCATAATCCGAGTTACGGTTTAGGATTTATGGCCCTCCGATCGTTACCATGTCCTTTAACGTTGTGCAGAAATTTCTGACCTACTCGCACTTAGACCGTCGCCACGGTCAAACCAAGACGAGTTTGCTTCTGTAAATTTTACCACACTTAAGGGACTCATAGACGGAGCCATGACCACTGGTCTCACCTTAATTCAGTAAGGGTAGAGGCCGTGGTGACTGACCGAAGTCAGCCCTTGTTTTAAACGACTTTCATAATCGAGTCTTACTTGTTACCTTTTGTTTAATGATGATTGATGATGACCCTTATGACCTTAATTACGTACTTGTAAACCTTTTGAGACGACTTATTGACTTAGTGCTATTTGACTTAGGTTGAGGACGTTTGGACCGTTACTTGCACACCACTTTCCGACTACTACCTTACCATTACTGCTAATCATTGTGAGTTATAGCATTCCCTTTTTACTTTAACTTATTTTGGGAACTGAGAATACATGCGGATTTTATGTTTTACATACTAGGCACGAGTACTTAAACTATATATATGTGTGGGTTATATAACGGCAGAAACATTCCCTTTAGCTCGGTAACGTTTAATCATTGGTTTTTGAACCGTGAACGCGAATCTTAGATATGGATCCATAGGGTTTGACATCCCCACTCGGGCTAGTAGCGCTAGCATTTAACGAGTGTTTAATACTTCAAGGTTATACGCACTTGCCAAGTGCACTTTAAGGGGGTACATTAAACGTTAAGTTAGTTACCGGGTGCCCACGGTTAAACATATACTTTTACATACTTTTGAATCGCTCGTTGTAGCACTGAAATCTCGTGGCCTACTTACATTACTGTTATACTTAAACTATAGCTCACCAACCTTTGTGTTGACCTTTTTAAGCATGTATTTTCTCAGGTGCTTGAAGTCGCTTCCGCTATCTTACTAGTCGTGCTGTAGAACCCGCTGCCTAGAGTTGTTATCGCATGACTACTTATGTTGCATTCAAACTTTTCACTTATGAACTTATGTTATGTAACGACCATTATGGTCACGTACACTTATTTAATGCTTCTACTTAGCGAAGCATACTTTTGATTTGTAAAACAATTGACGTATGTTATGACGTCACTTTTATTTATGAATGTAAACTCTGTTTTGAAAACGCATATAGTACTTAACCTTGTAATGATCCTGTTGTTGATGGTCCGTACATGATGATTTAGTACGGGGCGTCACATTTGGTATCAGAGCATTGGTTGTAGGGAATTAGGATGCATTAGTGAGTCTAAGACCGACCCGAGTAGGATTCACTAATAGGACTAATCTACAACTTGTTAGTTTACTTGTTTCCGCTAAACTTACTGCATGCTGCTGCTTACTGTTACTGCTATATGCCGTATGCTACTACGTGATTTCACTACTGCATGCTATTACTTGCTTTCGATTGCATGCTAGTTTCGTACGATTACTGATATTGCCATGCTACTTATTGTTATACATGATTTAAACTGTTGGCCTATTATTTGCTTGCTTTATGACATACTGACATGGAAAATTTATTTTTCCTTGTTCAGATGTCGGACGTTCCACCTACTGACATTCCGAGCGGCTCAGGCCCCATTGTTCCACCCACTGCTGCACCTGTTGCTGCTGCTGCTGCTGCTGCTGCCGACATTCCGGCCCCGACACCCACTGGCGACCCCGGCGCCTCTAGTTCTGGAGCTAGCTCTAGTGTGCCTATCCCGGCGTCTTCTTCCAGACCCCTGAGACAACTAGCTCGCATTGGTGGCATGGAGATCCCCGCGGAGTTCGGGGAAGGACCCTTCCGTAATCACTGGCGCACACCTTGCCGACGCACTGCCGACGGCCGCTTAGCCGTGATTACGCCAGGCCGACACCGACAGATGTTGGCCGCTTTCGGATACGTTGAGCCACCCGCGCCACCACCGCATGATTCAGACGACGGTTCTTCCACCGATGCTTCTTCAGACGACACCTCATCTGACGACTCCAGTGATGAGGAGGATCCCGCTGACCGACCGATTCAGGCACCTTCTACCCCGCCGAAGAAGCGGTATCGCTTCGCTGGCATAATTCCTGGTCGTACTGTCACTGACGCTTATGGTCGGCGTCGTAGGATCACTGCTCGTAAACGGCTGGTGCCGTACCCCGCCGACCCACTGATATTACCGTCTCCACCCAGAGCCGGACCATCCACTTCAGCACCACCGGCTCCACCTGCACCGCCAGCACCACCTGCCCCACCATCTTCCTCTAATGAGGAAATGAGGCGGGAGATTGAGATTCTCCAGACTCGAGTTACTGAGCTCGAGGAGCAGTTGGCTCATGTTTTGGACATCTTGTACCCACCATCGCCGTAGGACTTTGTACTAGATTCTGTATTGTAATCTCTTTTGTAATTTCATATTTCACTTATGTAATGTACGAACTTATTGTAATGTATGAACTTATTATCATTAATGAATGGAATTTGTGTTGCTTACTTCTTGCGCAAGTGTTCTATTTACGTTATCATCTCATGGTTTTGTGGTACCTATATCTGCTTGCGTTATTTAATCAACATGTGTTGTGCTGTTTTCATGTTGGTTGTTATATAATGTACTATTATTATTTGCATAATGGATTTTGACTTGAGTCAAAATGTTTGTATAGAACATCATGGCCAACGGGAGATCTATCCCCACCGCGGCACAAATTGAGGAAATGATTAACGAGCGAGTCGCTGCTGCACTAGCTGAAAGACAACCCCAAGTTCCACCACCACCGCCTGTCAATCCACCTGTCGTCCGAGATGGGTGTACTTACAAGGAATTTCAAAACTGCAAGCCACACTACTTCAGTGGCACTGAGGGACCCGTCGGTCTCACCAGATGGTTCGAAAAGTTGGAATCGGTATTCAGGGTTAGCAATTGTTCTGAGGCTAACAAAACGAAATTTGCATCTTGCACGCTGTCTGATGGCGCGCTCACATGGTGGAATACCATGGCCCAAGCGAAAGGAATTGATGAGGCGTATGCTACGCCTTGGGAAGAATTTAAATGTGCTATGATCGAGGAATACTGTCCGAGAACCGAGATTCAAAAGATGGAAATCGAATTTATGCAATTGAAAACTGTAGGGAACGACCTTAACAGCTACAACCGTAGGTTCTTGGAATTGGCTCTTATGTGCCCAACCATGGTCACCCCCGAATTTAAGCGTTTGGAGAAATACTTCTCGGGACTTCCTAAGTCCATCAAGGGTAATGTTACCTCATCCAAGCCACCAAGTGTTCCCGAAGCAATGCGCATGGCGCATACTCTCTTGAATCAAATCATCCTGGACGAGCCGGAGAAGGCTAAGTTTGAAACTGTTAGTGGTGAAAAGAGGAAATGGGACAACAACCACAACAACAACAGGGGTAGGAACTATGATCAAAACCCGGCAAAACGACATGAAGGGTTCAGGCAAAACAACAACATGCACAACAACAACACCAACCCCAACAACAACAACCGCACCAATCCGAACTACAAAGGAACCTTACCACAATGCAATAGGTGCTACAAGCACCACACTGGGTATTGCAATGTTATCTGTGAGAAGTGCCAACGATCTGGACATGTTGGCAAGGATTGCAAGGTTACCACTTTGAATGTGAAGCCAAACCACAACAACAATGGGCCTAAGAAGTGTTATGAATGTGGAAAGACGGGCCATTTCAGAAACGAGTGTCCTAACAAGCGTAAGGATGGCGGACCACCACGTGCTAGAGCCTTCAATGTTAATGCAAGGGACGCTCGCGACAACCCCGACTTGGTGACAGGTATATTCAAGATCAACAATCTTTTAGCTTCTGTCCTATTTGATACTGGTGCCGATAGGAGCTATGTGTGTAGACATTTTTGTGATAAGTTAGATTGGTCGTTAGTTCCCTTAAAGGAAAGTATGCTTGTCGAGGTAGCCAATGGAAAACTTGAAAAGGTTGACCATATTAGTCGTGGAGCTATTATCAACATAGCTGGTGCAGATTTCGAAATTGATTTGATACCTATCAAACTGGGAAGTTTTGACGTGATCGTCGGTATGGATTGGTTGAGCAAGATAAAGGCCGATGTTATCTGTGGAGATAAAGCACTTCGCATACCACAAGGAGATGGCGAACCACTGGTTATCTATGGAGAGAGATGTACCTCGAAGTTGAACCTCATTAGTTGCGTGAAAGCGCAAAAGATTATGAAGAAGGGACGCTTTGCTGTCCTAGCACATGTGAAAGCGGTAGAAACTGAGGTGAAGAACGTGAACGATGTGCGTATTGTGAACGAGTTTTCCGATGTCTTTCCCGAAGAACTGCCTGGATTACCGACACCGAGGGCAGTAGAGTTTCAGATTGACTTAGTGCCAGGAGCTGCACCTGTAGCTCGCGCACCTTATAGACTCGCACCTTCCGAGATGCAAGAATTACAGAGTCAACTACAAGAGCTATTAGATCGAGGGTTTATCCAACCAAGCTTCTCGCCTTGGGGCGCACCTGTGTTGTTTGTAAAGAAGAAGGATGGATCCTTCCGTATGTGTATCGACTACCGTGAGCTCAACAAATTGACAATCAAGAATCGATATCCTCTTCCACGAATTGATGATCTTTTTGATCAACTACAAGGATCGAGCGTTTATTCAAAGATCGATTTGCGATCCGGATATCACCAGCTGAGGGTGAAGGAAAGTGACGTGATGAAAACTGCATTCAGGACCCGTTATGGTCATTATGAGTTCCTCGTGATGCCATTCGGTTTGACAAATGCACCTGCCGTGTTCATGGATCTCATGAATCGTGTCTGCAAGCCTTACTTGGATAAGTTTGTTATCGTCTTCATAGATGATATCCTCATCTACTCTAAGAGCGAAGAAGAACATGAGCAACACCTTCGACTAGTGCTTGAACTCTTAAGACAAGAGCAACTTTACGCCAAATTCTCCAAGTGCGAATTTTGGTTGAAGGAAGTACAATTTTTGGGTCATGTTGTGAGCGACCAGGGTATCAAAGTTGATCCCGCCAAGATTGAAGCCATCAGCAAGTGGGAGACCCCCACTACTCCAACGCATATTCGCCAATTTCTAGGTCTCGCCGGTTATTATCGAAGGTTTATCGAAGGATTTTCTCTGATTGCGCGTCCTTTGACCGCACTGACTCACAAGGGCAAGAAGTTCATTTGGGAACCCACACACGAATCAGCATTCCAAACTTTGAAGAAGAAGTTAACCTCCGCACCTATCCTATCACTTCCTGAAGGCAGTGACGACTTTGTTGTTTATTGCGATGCATCGAAGAGTGGTTTTGGTTGTGTACTGATGCAACGATCAAAGGTTATTGCCTATGCCTCCCGCCAATTGAAGATTCACGAGCGGAACTACACTACACATGATCTTGAACTTGGAGCCGTTGTCTTTGCACTCAAATTGTGGAGACATTATTTGTATGGAACTAAGAGCACTATCTTCACCGATCACAAGAGTCTTCAGCACATCTTCGATCAGAAGCAATTGAATATGAGACAGCGTCGATGGATCGAGACGCTCAACGACTACGATTGTGAACTCCGTTATCACCCTGGCAAGGCCAATGTTGTAGCTGACGCTTTAAGCCGAAAGGAGAGGACGGCACCTCTCCGTGTTAGGGCTCTGAACATCACCATCCATTCGAACCTCAACAACCAGATCAGAGTAGCCCAAGTTGAGGCTCTCAAGGAGGAGAACATATCTCACGAGCATTTGAACATACTTGTCTCTCGATTCGAGGTTAGAGAGTCTGGACTCCGAGGTTATGCCGGAAGAATTTGGGTACCTTACTATGGAGATCTACGAAGCCTGATACTTGATGAAGCACACAAATCAAGATATTCGATTCACCCCGGTGCAGGTAAGATGTACCACGACCTTAAAGAACAGTATTGGTGGCCGAATCTTAAGAAGGACGTTGCGACTTATGTTGGTAAGTGTTTGACTTGCTCGAAGGTTAAAGCCGAACATCAAAGACCTTCTGGGTTACTTCAACAGCCGGAAATCCCACAATGGAAGTGGGAAAGGATCACAATGGATTTCATTACTAAGCTGCCAAAGACGGTGGGCGGATGCGATACTATTTGGGTTATTGTTGACCGCCTCACCAAATCTGCACACTTCCTAGCGATGAAGGAAACTGATACAATGGAAAGACTTGCTCAGCTGTACATCAAAGAGGTTGTATCTCGTCATGGTGTACCTTTATCAATCATCTCCGATCGCGATCCCCGTTTTGCTTCCAGATTTTGGCGTTCTTTGCAAGAAGCCATGGGAACTCGTCTTGACATGAGTACTGCTTATCATCCTCAGACTGACGGGCAAAGTGAACGAACGATTCAAACCTTGGAGGACATGCTGCGTGCATGTGTCATTGATTTTGGAAAGGCCTGGGAAAGGCATTTGCCACTCGCCGAATTCTCGTACAACAACAGTTATCACTCAAGCATTAATGCTGCACCTTTTGAAGCATTGTATGGTCGTAAGTGCCGATCTCCTATTTGTTGGGCCGAAGTAGGTGAAAAGCAAATCACCGGACCCGAGGTAGTTCACGAAACCACGGAGAAGATTGCTCAGATCCAAGCTAGACTTAAGACTGCCCGTGATCGCCAAAAGAGCTATGCCGATCTTAAACGGAAAGACTTTGAATTTAATGTTGGTGATCGTGTAATGTTGAAGGTTGCACCTTGGAAAGGTGTGATCCGTTTTGGAAAACGTGGAAAGTTGAACCCACGATACATTGGTCCTTTCGAAATTTTGGAACGTGTTGGACCCGTTGCTTATCGTCTTGATCTTCCAGCACAATTGAGCTCAGTTCATCCTACCTTCCATGTGTCAAACTTGAAGAAATGTCTTGCTGCACCCGAACTCATCATACCATTGGAAGAACTTACTATTGATGACAAACTCCACTTTGTGGAGGAACCTGTTGAGATTATGGATCGTGAGATCAAAACCTTGAAACGCAACAAGATTCCGATTGTACGAGTACGATGGAATGCCAAACGAGGACCTGAGTTTACTTGGGAACGAGAGGATCAAATGATGCGGAAATATCCTCATCTTTTCCCGACTCCTCCATCTACTTCAGCTTAAAATTTCGGGACGAAATTTTCTTTAACAGGTGGGTAATGTAACGACCCTGGTTTTTCCAACGTTATTTATTAATAATTATTATTATTAATACGCTTGATTAAACGAATGTATGTTATTACATTTACATGTTGCTTTAATTGCCCGTACTTGAACTTTAAATGCCCGAAACGTCTTTGTGACACCCGGAACTTGCACGAATAATATTTTAAGGTATTATTTACATTCATGATTAATTTTATTAATCATTTTAATTAACTAAGATGGTTAGTTAATTACTTGGGCTTAAGTTGGACTTATTTGGATTACTTGCAACTTGGGCTTTAATTAGTTTAATGGACTCATGAATAAGACTTACAAGCCCACCCTACAATTATTAGTGGACATTTAGCCCACTCTTTTAAGTGTAAGTATCAATTAGATCATGAACTAGTTAGTTAATACTTAAAGGAATCTAGTTTGCTCATTATCCCCATGAACACCACCCTTTTACCCAACTTTTTCAAGCTTTACATACAAGTAACCATAAGACTTCTTCTTCCCTCCTTTTTGCTGCAGAAAGTCGTGGCCCTTAGGCCATAGAATGGGCATTTTAGTTTCATTTTTCATTCACATATTACTTGCTCACTCATTTCTCAAACACACTCACTTTACTTGCTTCATCTTTTCTCTTATCTTTCTCTCAAGTTCTTCTTTCTTTCTTGTAAGTAACAACTTCTTTTCTTCTTTTCTTTGTTGGTAAAAACTGATTTCTACATGAACATAATCATCATCAATCTTTGTTGTTATTACTTGTTCTTGTTAAAGATTAATTACTTGTCTTGATTACTAGTTATTATTTACTTACTTACTTGTCTTTCTTTACCAAGTTACAAGATCAAACTTTCTAGTTTTGATTCTTCATTTATATCTTGTATTTAACAAGAACATCAAGAACATAATCTCTCTAGTTATGTTCTACATATTTTGTTTCAAAGAATTAAAGTTCATAGTTGTATAAACTCTTTACTTGTAGTTCTTGAAGTAACTTTGAAGTTACTTCACTTAAAGATCAACTTGGGTTGAATCTTTAAAAGTAAGAGCAACTATGAATCATCTTCTTGTTTAGTTAACTTTCTACTTTATTTATTTCAAAGATTTAAAGTTTATAATCTTTATAATTGTTACTTGTGTTCTTGTTTGTTGTATGTTACTAGAATACCACCTTCATGGTTGGTTTAGGCTTATCATTCATTTTCTTTATTTCTTATTGTTAGTTGCTTACTACATATTTGAACAAGGACATGAAACCAACAAGAGCTTACACTTTGGTGCAAGTATCATGGATCCAACACTTGGTTGTGATCTTTCTTAGTGTTCATGAACTTGTTCATAAACTTACATGTAACCTTGGTTCATCAAACACTTACAACACTTGCACTTGAGTTATGATGGACAAACCTTGGTCAAAATGATGTTAACACATCAACGAGTTGTACACTTGAAGCTATACGCATCAAGGATGAGAACCGTGATGAACATCAAGCACCGAGACAACCGGAACTCTCCAAAACCCACTGTTCTGTCCAAAACCTACTGACCTGATGCTTCTGGAACAGACCAGTAGACCTGGGCTGTTCTAACCTTGATTTTTAGATATAACTTTTCGAGTAGATAACTTTTCATATAGGACTCGTCATAATCCGAGTTACGGTTTAGGATTTATGGCCCTCCGATCGTTACCATGTCCTTTAACGTTGTGCAGAAATTTCTGACCTACTCGCACTTAGACCGTCGCCACGGTCAAACCAAGACGAGTTTGCTTCTGTAAATTTTACCACACTTAAGGGACTCATAGACGGAGCCATGACCACTGGTCTCACCTTAATTCAGTAAGGGTAGAGGCCGTGGTGACTGACCGAAGTCAGCCCTTGTTTTAAACGACTTTCATAATCGAGTCTTACTTGTTACCTTTTGTTTAATGATGATTGATGATGACCCTTATGACCTTAATTACGTACTTGTAAACCTTTTGAGACGACTTATTGACTTAGTGCTATTTGACTTAGGTTGAGGACGTTTGGACCGTTACTTGCACACCACTTTCCGACTACTACCTTACCATTACTGCTAATCATTGTGAGTTATAGCATTCCCTTTTTACTTTAACTTATTTTGGGAACTGAGAATACATGCGGATTTTATGTTTTACATACTAGGCACGAGTACTTAAACTATATATATGTGTGGGTTATATAACGGCAGAAACATTCCCTTTAGCTCGGTAACGTTTAATCATTGGTTTTTGAACCGTGAACGCGAATCTTAGATATGGATCCATAGGGTTTGACATCCCCACTCGGGCTAGTAGCGCTAGCATTTAACGAGTGTTTAATACTTCAAGGTTATACGCACTTGCCAAGTGCACTTTAAGGGGGTACATTAAACGTTAAGTTAGTTACCGGGTGCCCACGGTTAAACATATACTTTTACATACTTTTGAATCGCTCGTTGTAGCACTGAAATCTCGTGGCCTACTTACATTACTGTTATACTTAAACTATAGCTCACCAACCTTTGTGTTGACCTTTTTAAGCATGTATTTTCTCAGGTGCTTGAAGTCGCTTCCGCTATCTTACTAGTCGTGCTGTAGAACCCGCTGCCTAGAGTTGTTATCGCATGACTACTTATGTTGCATTCAAACTTTTCACTTATGAACTTATGTTATGTAACGACCATTATGGTCACGTACACTTATTTAATGCTTCTACTTAGCGAAGCATACTTTTGATTTGTAAAACAATTGACGTATGTTATGACGTCACTTTTATTTATGAATGTAAACTCTGTTTTGAAAACGCATATAGTACTTAACCTTGTAATGATCCTGTTGTTGATGGTCCGTACATGATGATTTAGTACGGGGCGTCACACACGGTTTCTACTATTTCGGATTATGCTAAAAAAAAGTTTAGGTTAAATGGATGTTGAGTAACGGGTCAAAACATGGGTTGAACCAAAACTCTAAATCGTCCATATTTGTGGTACTAACTTTTAAAGTTGATTTTTCACGTATCAACACACAAGTTATGATACGTTAAAATATTATTAGTTTCAGAGTGAAATGAATACAGAGGTTTTATACACTTAAACTACTATTTGAGTGATTTTAAACCTATTTTACCTATTCTTTCCACAAATATCTTTCTGTATACCTTGACTCATGTAAATATTTTGATTTTACTTCATTTTTAGGTGGCACATGAAGGTATGACTCTTCTCTTTATCACATGAAGTTATATATGTTGGTTGATTAGGCTTTTGCAGTGGTCTTGATTTGTAATTGCATTTTGTGAGCTTGGTAATTGGTAATAACATTGTTTATATTTATTGATCGTCAATTAGTTTAAAATTGCATAATTTCAAGCAACGAGAGATGAACGAAATCTGTTTGTAATGAGTCTGGCCCTTCTGCGGTTCCCGTTGTTGATTATTTTGGTTTTCGCGGACTTTTAGAATGGTATATCATATATTTGTGTTATAATGGTTGAAGATTGTCTTAAAATATTATCATTTCATAAAACCCGCGAAACCGCGGGTATTTAACTAGTAAATGTTATATTAGATAACTAATACTCCGTATGTATTTTTATCTTTAAAAGGAAGATATTAAAGGAAGAAAAACGTCATTTTGTTTCTGAATGAGTTCAAATATAAATGGAAAATATTCACAATAAATTACCATTGATTTCTAATCTATTTTTGTTCATTCATTTTAGATTCAAAACAATCAATCTTTCTAATCTATATGTGTTCATTCATTCATTTTCTTATTAAAACACTGAAATGGTTTTTTGTTAGTAAATTTTTAAAGTTCTTTTCGTGTACTTATAAAAGAATTTGGGCATATATGATAATCCACTTTTCTCTAATCCTTTCCTTTCATTTATTAAAACTCAAAGAATATATATATATATATATATATATATATATATATATATATATATATATATATATATATATATATATATATATATATATATATATATATATAGGGAGAGGATCCAGTGAGAATCCAATTGGTGTGAGAACCCTCAGAACGGGCGGGCGAACAAAAACAGAGGAAGTCGAACAAAAAATTTGGCGGCCGAACAAAAAAACGTGAGTCGAGCAAAAATTTAGATGCATGTTCTATATTTTCTGTTGGGTTCTACAAAATTGTAGAACGCAAATTCGTTCGAATTTGGGACAATTTGTTCGCCCGCCTGAATTTTTGTTGTGTTATACAAAATTTTGGTTCGGTTCTACAAAATTGTAGAACGAAAATTGGTTCGAATTTCTTTTTTTTTGTTCGAATTTCACCTGTTTTTTAAAAAATCAAATTTTTTTTTTGATTTAGCCCGATTTAGAGTTTAGGATTTACGATTTAGGGTTTAGGGTTTTCGGGTTTACTCCGTAAACCCTCAACCCTAAACCCTAAACCCTAAACTCTAAACCATTCGTGTAAAAAACTCATTCTAAACCCTAAACCCTAAAATCTAATCCCTAAATCTAAACCTTAACTTAATTTGATGAAAATTGATGTAAAACAAGTGTAGAACAACATGTTCTACATCATGTTCTACATAAAAATGTAGAACCAAGAAACAATGCATCTAATAACTAAAAATTAAAAATTGTTCGACTATCAATTTTTTTGTTCGGCCGCGTCCCAATTTTTGCTCAAATTTGTGAGTTCTCAGGGTTCTCAATGCAAAATTGGCTCTCATTTGATCCCTCTACTATATATATATATATATATATATATATATATATATATATATATATATATATATATATATATATATATATATATATATATATATATATATATATATATATATTTGTTATTTCTATGTTACTCCATAATTTATTTTCTTTTTCTATATATAAATAAAATTCAAGAACACATCATAAATTAATAGGTGAAAGACATAATCAAAGGATCATTGGGCTAACAGTATCGTGATGACTTTTACGAGTGGGGGTTCAAGTTATGAAATTGAGATATATGAATATATTAGTGAAACTAGAAATAAGAGGACGAGCGATGAAGCCCTTTTGCGGTGACTACTTCTCGCCGCTAAACGACAAAATGCGTAATGAGCAGGTTGGTGTTGAACGAGAAATAATGTTTGCAGTCTTAGGCCTTCGGTATGGTTGGGAACGGGGTGTCAGTCCAAGGATAAAGGGCTCACGAAGGTCCGTTGATTCGTGTACATCCACCCAAACGAGTCAACAATTGTTCACGGAAGAAGAAGTTCATCGTAGGTGGGCCGAGGACGCCGAACGATTTAAAGCGAGACGGAGAGTGTCAAGAAATCGGTGACAAAAAATGTTAAAAAAAGTATGCACAATATAATGAGGAACTTGATAGGTTTAGGTGGTGGAGGCGGGAAAGGAAAAGGAAAACCCCCATGAATGACGAAAGCGATGATCAGTCGTTAGACATAGATCTGAACCAAAATACAAAATACTTTCTCCTTAGGTAACATGAAAAGATCTTTTTTAGCCTTTCAGTTGTTTAATACCCCATATGTTTTTAATAGGTTTGCTTATTTATGTGCATCAATCAAGAAGCTAGAAATAAAATGTGTTCGAGTAGGCTAGCAAATTTTAAAAATTTTTCTCACACGCTAGTTTTATTAGCGTTTGAGTTTTTCTTTCAAACTAAAACCTTTGAGCTCTTTTAAACAAATGAAAGTTTTTATTACTATAGGAGTTTTCTTATAAAAGGTAAAGCTCCAAAAAACTCTAGCCTAAAACGATTTATATTGTGTATAATCTTTTGGTTATAGACAATACTAGTCAACAAGCAAAACAATTTAATAGATTTACATTCATATTATGGTAAAATATGAATGAATACAAACTAAATCACATTCTACGTAATTGTGTGACACGCAATTATCCACGTAAATTATATATTAAACCATGTCCACACAAAACATAATCATAGGTATCTTATAATCATTATCATTACACTATATAAAGACTGGATATTCAAAAGAATATCAATATCAACCCTTATTTAAGAAACTACAGTATATGATTAATCTACTTAGCAAACGCCATATCAAACGTGCGCTGGTATGTGGCGTTTGCATTCTTGAATCCAAATGGCATTTTCATGTAGCAGTATATCCCTTGGTCTGTGTGAAATGCCGTTTTTTCTTCATCTTCATGCGCCATCTGAATCTGATGGTACCCTTCATAGACATCAAGAAAGCACTTATACTTGAAGCCAGCAAGAGAGTCGACCTTCCAATTTATTTCAGGTATGGGTAATTGACTTTTGGGCAAGCTTTGTTGATATATTTGAAGTCAACACAAATGCGTCATGACCCATTCACTTTAAGTACTAAAACCGGGTTAGCCACCCAAGTGTGATAGTTCACTTTGCACAATATGTTGGCCTTTACTAGTTTATCTACTTCTTTAAGAAACCATTCACTTCTTTCTGGAACCATGGGCCATTTCTTTTTCCGAATTGGCATCATATTTACACTCGCGTTTAGGTGATGTTGCGTAATTTCGAGCGAAACTCCTGTCATGTTAGCATCGCACCAACAAAATACATCCTGGTTGGAAATAAGGATATCCCGCAATTTTACTTTTGTTTCCTCTAACAAATCTGCCCCTATTTTTATTTTCTTATCCGGGTAAGCGGGACTTTCCACAACAAAATGATCTTTTTTGTGTTCACTTGCAACCGGTGGCTCGTCACTGATTGTTACCGATGTGCACAAAGTATCTTCAGGTTTTGATTCTAGAGTTGCTATTCCCTGAGTTGTTGGGAATTTTACCAGTCCATTTGTCATTGACATAATCACGCCGAATTTTTGAATGAAGTTCTTCCAAGTAGCGCATTGTACCTTGAGCGCGAACGCACGACGCAGAACTCAACGTCTGCAGCGCGTGCCATGGACTTGTCTTTTTCATCCCTTTACTCCAATTTCGGATTTGACATTCCAACTGGCCACGCAAATTCTCCTGAGAATCTGGATAATGCTACTGTAGGTGGTTTGATGGTTAGCCTAATGGGTTCGGGTATATGTCTAAAGTAATGTTCATACTTTATGTCGACACTACTACCGGTGTCCATGTGTAAGCGCTTTATACCATATCCAGATTCAAGAAAGTAACCCTGCACCACGATGGGTTCGCACGAGGTGTTCGACGTCAGGATGGCTGGGAAAGAGATTGCAGATGTTTCCCATCCTTTGATTTGATCGGCCTTGCGCTTCATATGTTTCTGTTAATAGTTGTTTGTTATGCTTATTTTTTCCTAGTTATCTACTATATCTAATTGTAACAACACGCAAATGAGAACAAGTGAATTCATGAACACCAAAATAAAAGATCAAATAAAAATTTTAACTCACGTGTCCCATTGATGGCGCCATTTGATCAAGCATATAATTGATCAAATGGGTTCCGCCTACACTTGTCAACAAAAGAGGTGGATTTAAGGCTCATTGGAGTTTAACTCTCCGGTCAGGTATACCATGAATAACCCCAATGTGAGATGATGATCTCAACATGTGTGGTTAAAAGTCGACCCACCATCAGCGAGATAACCGGTATTTTGATGAATCAAGGGAGGTGTTTAGGGTTTTTGCTCAAATGAACGTTACCTGTAACCGTCGAACAGAGCTTTACAAGCTGTTGAGTCCGGTGGCACGGGTTAATCATCAGATGATGATACGAAGATCTCATAGAATGAGTGTGTGAGGATGTGTGTGTAATTTATAAGAATGTTGTATGTGCATAATAAATGTAATGAGGGCCCTTGTCCTGTAATAACCCGCCTTTTTTCGTTAATTTATTTTAACGCCCGTCTTCTTCTTTATATAATATCTTTCGTTATCTATATTCGTATCATCCGTTTATCTATTTTAAAATCCGTTATTTAATAATAACATCTCTCGTTCACTCTAGCGTATTTAAAATAACTCGTTCGGTTAATACACGCATCCGCTTTTAAAATCAAGAGACTAGACTTGTCATGGGACCAAAGTTGTAACTAGTTGTTGACCTAGTCAACTCCACCTCCCACCATTCATTTCATTTCTTTTTCTTTTCCATTTTTCTTTCACTTATTAGTTCCATTCTTATATCCTTTTCACCTTCATCACTAATTCATCATCTACTTAAGCCTCAACTCAAACAAATTGTACTTTTGGAATCCTCTCATCATCCTCTACACATAGATACCAATTTCATAACTTGGGGTAAGGTTTTTCTAAAACTCAAATTTCTCTAAATTCATTTTATGAACTTATAAGTATGTTAGTTAGTGTCTATGGCTCAGGTATAACATGAGTATGTGATTTGTTTGTTTGTTCTTGATGTTTTGAGTAACTAGCTTAACTTTGGAAAAATGACTAGTTTAATCTTGAGTTTTGGTTAATTAAATGTTGTTATATGTTAAATTTCATGTGCTAAATATGTTACTAGCATCATTAGCTTCAATTTGATGTGTAGGTTGACTTGGAAAACTTCACTAACATGATTATTAATTTTGTGATTTTTGGTTAGGGTTTGATAGACTTAAATATGAACTTTTGATGCATTAAATGCTATGAGATGTTGTTGGTAAGTGTTTAGTTGTATTGTATGCGTAATTACCGACGAAATGGCATATCATATTTGTGCATTTACTTCCCGAATCATCAAATTGCATTTATGAACTTGAAACATTAATGACGAACGTTAAATGATCATTCAACGAGGATTTAGTCATTTTAAATATTGGATTTGCTTGATGATATGTGTTTAGTTGTATTCCTCATTAAAATACCTTTCCAACGATATATGATATGCATTTTTAGTATTTCCGGATCATTATTTGTGATTGAAAGAGTTTTGGTTCGTGCACTTGGGAAATTCAGCAACAGCACTAGAAACCAGGGCCTTCGCAACCACGAAGCCCTCCACACACAAAACCTCGCGATCGCGAGATACTGTCTGACCCAGAAAATTTTGTGTTTTCACAATTTCATCCCCGCTTACTCGTAACTCCGATTAACATGAAACTTGACCAACATGCTTATATATGACTTCTTATTATCGAACAATAGACGAAAACCCGACCCGACTCCGTTGACTTTGACTTTGGCTTTGACCGAGTTTGAATTTTAGTCAAACTTAACCAAATACTTATGCAATCGTTATAACTTGCTTTTATATTTATATCTTGCATGAAACTTGACAACGTGACTCACATGCTATATAATCGATTCGAAACGAGCCATAGGACTAATTGAACACATTTCGATCGACCTTGTGTCTTACCCGGTATTGATATAACTTACTTGTTTATGTCAATACTAAACAACTTTCATGCATATATTTACTTTGTGAAGTACCTTTATATTCGTGCACTCAAGGTGAGATCTGTGACGCCCCGTACAAAATCAACGTGTACGGATCATCAACAACAGGATCTTTACACGGTTACAACACTATATGCTGTTTTAAAACAAGTTTTGCATTCATGAAAGGGTAACGTTTTTACCAACGTTAAATGTTTTACAAAAGATGACATCTTTACCAACGTCGAATGTTTTACAAAAGATGACGTCTTTACCAACGTCAAATGTTTTACAAGGATAACGTGCTTCTACGAATAGAAAGCATTAACATAAGTACGTGACACAAAGGTCATTACAAAACCATTGTTCAAATGTAACATAAGTTGTGAATGCAAAGTAAAAGTTCCATGATTGAGACATCTCTAAACAATGCAGCGGAAGTCTAACACAGCGAGTCTGTAACAGCAAGTCTATAACACCAAGACTATAACAACAAGTCTAACAGCGGAAGCAACAATGTCTAAGAACCTGAGAAATACATGCTTTAAAAAGTCAACACGAATGTTGGTGAGCTATAGTTTGATTGTAAGCAACAATGTAATGTAGACCACGATATTTCGTATTCAAAACAGTATCTCAAATCCATATGATAAAGTATATGCTTATCCGTGGGCACTCGGTAACTAACTTAACGTAAAAAAATATATCACCCCCTAAAAGTACACTTGGCAAGTGCGTATGTTCTCGAAGTATTAAACACCCATTAAATGCTAGCGTGACTAGCCCGAGTGGGGATGTCAAACCCTATGGATCCATATCTAATATTCGCGTTCACCGGTTCAAAAACCAATGATTAAACGTTACCGTGCTAAGGGGAATCTTTGTGATGTTATATCACCCATACATATATAAATTTTAAGTACTCGTGTCTAGTATGTAAAATGAAATGTCCCGTTCTTATTGATTAAAAACGTTCCATATTAATTGATTTCGTTGCGACATTTTGACCTCTATATGAGACGTTTTTCAAAGACTGCATTCATTTTTAAAACAAACCATAACCTTTATTTCATAAATAAAGGTTTAAAAAGCTTTACATAGATTATCAAATAATGAAAATCTAAAATATCCTGTTTACACACGACCATTACATAATGGTTTACAATACAAATATGTTACATCGAAATCAGTTTCTTGAATGCAGTTTTTACACAATATCATACAAACATGGACTCCAAATCTTGTCCTTATTTTAGTATGCAACAGAGGAAGCTCTTAGTATTCACCTGAGAATAAACATACTTTAAACGTCAACAAAAATGTTGGTGAGTTATAGGTTTAACCTATATATATCAAATCGTAACAATAGACCACAAGATTTCATATTTCAATACACATCCCATACATAGAGATAAAAATCATTCATATGGTGAACACCTGGTAACCGACATTAACAAGATGCATATATAAGAATATCCCCATCATTCCGGGACACCCTTCGGATATGATATAAATTTCGAAATACTAAAGCATCCGGTACTTTGGATGGGGTTTGTTAGGCCCAATAGATCTATCTTTAGGATTCGCGTCAATTAGGGTGTCTGTTCCCTAATTCTTAGATTACCAGACTTAATAAAAAGGGGCATATTCGATTTCGATAATTCAACCATAGAATGTAGTTTCATGTACCTGTGTGTCTATTTTGTAAATCATTTATAAAACCTGCATGTATTCTCATCCCAAAAATATTAGATTTTAAAAATGGGACTATAACTCACTTTCACAGATTTTTACTTCGTCGGGAAGTAAGACTTGGCCACTGGTTGATTCACGAACCTATAACAATATATACATATATATCAAAGTATGTTCAAAATATATTTACAACACTTTTAATATATTTTGATGTTTTAAGTTTATTAAGTCAGCTGTCCTCGTTAGTAACCTACAACTAGTTGTCCACAGTTAGATGTACAAAAATAAATCGATAAATATTATCTTGAATCAATCCACGACCCAGTGTATACGTATCTCAGTATTGATCACAACTCAAACTATATATATTTTGGAATCAACCTCAACCCTGTATAGCTAACTCCAACATTCACATATAGAGTGTCTATGGTTGTTCCGAAATATATATAGATGTGTCGACATGATAGGTCGAAACATTGTATACATGTCTATGGTATCTCAAGATTACATAATATACAATACAAGTTGATTAAGTTATGGTTGGAATAGATTTGTTACCAATTTTCACGTAGCTAAAATGAGAAAAATTATTCAATCTTGTTTTACCCATAACTTCTTCATTTTAAATCCGTTTTGAGTGAATCAAATTGCTATGGTTTCATATTGAACTCTATTTTATGAATCCAAACAGAAAAATTATAGGTTTATAGTCGGAACAATAATTTACAAGTCATTTTTGTAAAGGTAGTCATTTCAGTCGAAAGAACGACGTCTAGATGACCATTTTAGAAAACATACTTTCACTTTGAGTTTAACCATAATTTTTGGATATAGTTTCATGTTCATAATAAAAATAATTTTCCCAGAATAATAACTTTTAAATCAAAGTTTATCATAGCTTTTAATTAACTAACCCAAAACAGCCCGCGGTGTTACTACGACGGCGTAAATCCGGTTTTACGGTGTTTTTCGTGTTTCCAGGTTTTAAATCATTAAGTTAGCATATCATATAGATATAGAACATGTATTTAGTTGATTTTAAAAGTCAAGTTAGAAGGATTAACTTTTATTTGCGAACAAGTTTAGAATTAACTAAACTATGTTCTAGTGATTACAAGTTTAAACCTTCGAATAAGATAGCTTTATATGTATGAATCGAATGATGTTATGAACATCATTACTACCTCAAGTTCCTTGGATAAACCTACTGAAAATGAAAAAAATAGATCTAGCTTCAAAGGATCCTTGGATGGCTTGAAAGTTCTTGAAGCAGAATCATGACACGAAAACAATTTCAAGTAAGATTTCCACTCGAAATAAGATTGTTATAGTTATAGAAATTGAATTAAAGTTTGAATATGATTATTACCTTGTATTAGAAAGATAACCTACTGTAAGTAACAAAGGTTTCTTGATCTTGGATGATTACTTGGAATGGATTTAGAAACCTTGGAAGTAAACTTGCAATCTTGGAAGTATTCTTGATTTTATGCAACTAGAACTTTTGGAATTTATGAAGAACACTTAGAACTTGAAGATAGAACTTGAGAGAGATCAATTAGATGAATAACTTGAAGAATGAAAGTGTTTGTAGGTGTTTTTGGTCGTTGGTGTATGGATTAGATATAAAGGATATGTAATTTTGTTTTCATGTAAATAAGTCATGAATGATTACTCATATTTTTGTAATTTTATGAGATATTTCATGCTAGTTGTCAAATGATGGTTCCCACATGTGTTAGGTGACTCACATGGGCTGCTAAGAGCTGATCATCGGAGTGTATATACCAATAGTACATACATCTAAAAGCTGTGTATTGTACGAGTACGAATACGGGTGCATACAAGTAGAATTGTTAATGAAACTGAACGAGGATGTAATTATAAGCATTTTTGTTAAGTAGAAGTATTTTGATAAGTGTCTTGAAGTCTTTCAAAAGTGTATGAATACATATTAAAACACTACATGTATATACATTTTAACTGAGTCGTTAAGTCATCGTTAGTCGTTACATGTAAATGTTGTTTTGAAACCTTTAGGTTAACGATCTTGTTGAATGTTGTTAACCCATTGTTTATTATAACAAATGAGATGTTAAATTGTTATATTATCATGATATTATGATATATAATATATCTTAGTATGATATATATACAGTTAAATATCGTTACAACGATAATCGTTACATATATGTCTCGTTTCGAAATCATTAAGTTAGTAGTATTATTTTTACATATGTATTTTATTGTTAATACACTTAATAATATATTTACTTATCATTTAACATAATTAACCAAGTGTATCAATATCTTAATATGATTCATATGTACCTAGTAAGACGTTGTTATAACGATAATCGTTATATATATCGTTTTCGAGTTTCTTAAATTAATAGTCTCATTTTTATATATATATAACTTATTGTTAAAATACCTAATGAGATACATACTTATAATAAAATCATGTTAACTATATATATAACCATATATATGTCATCGTATAGTTTTTACAAGTTTTAACGTTCGTGAATCACCGGTCAACTTGGGTGGTCAATTGTCTATATGAAACCTATTTCAATTAATCAAGTCTTAACAAGTTTGATTGCTTAACATGTTGGAAACACTTAATCATGTAAATAACAATTTCATTTAATATATATATAAACATGGAAAAGTTCGGGTCACTACATAAAACATAAAAAGCGCATATATTCTCAGTCCCAAAAATAGTTAAAGTAAAAAGGGAGCTATAACTCACAGTGAATGTGGGGTAAAATCGATACGAAAATGTAAGCAAGTAGTAAGTCGGTCCAAACAAGTAAGTTGGTCGATCCAAAAGGTCCTCAACCTAAGTCAATGGTTACTAAGTCAGTAAATTGTTCCCCAAAAGTTTAAAAGTAAATAAGTTAAGTCTTAAGTATCATCATCATCATCATAATTCGTAAAAGATAAAGTAAGTTTTCAACAAGAATAGAGATCGAAACAAAGGGCTGACTTCGGACAGCTGCTACGACCTCTATACAAACTGAAATGATGCGCGGACAGTGGCCAAGGCTATGTTTAAGTCCTCTTATCGCTGTCCAATTTTCAGATCCTAACTCGATGTCGTTTGACCGTGGCGACGGTTCAGGCGCGAGTAGGTCAGAAATTTCAGCACGTCGTTACGAAGGCGTAGTGATTTTTGGAAGGCTATAAATCCTAAACCGTATATCGGATTTAGGTGAGTCTTAAACAAAAAGTCATCTACTCAAACCTAACTATCTGAAAATAAACTTTCCAGAAGTCTCAGGAGTCTGATCAGACCCCGAAAAACAGAAACAAGTGCTTCGGTGGGTTTCATGGTGCTTGATACTTATCACGGTTCTTATCCTTGATGTGTATAAGCCTCAAGTGTACAACTTTTTGATGTTTTAGCATCATTATGACCAAGTTTTAACCATCAACACACAACTAAAAGTAAAAGCTAACTTTCTACAAGTTTTGAACATCAAGGTTGTATCTTTATTGTATAATCACAATAAAGCTTCAACCTTTGTCCTTTTGATACAAGTTTATGCATCTTCATTATATGAGATGATGAAGACTTGATTTTTATCACCATAAAAATCATAAAAAGGTTCCAAGTAAGTGAGATCTACAATAATAACTTAGATCTCAAGTGTTAAGAAACCCTAAACTAGAAAGCTTGGATCTTTACAAGATTAATGAGACCATGAGCTAGAAAGCTAAGATCTAGTAAAAGTAATGAGATCATAAACTCAAAAAGCTTAGATCTAAACAAAATAATGAAACCCTAAGCTAGAAAGCTTGGATCTTTAATGTTTTTGAAGATCCTTAAAGCAAAAAGCTAGATCTACAAGTTACATGAAGATCATAAACACAAATTTTGATCTTTTAACAAAATAAAGCGATCTTAAGCTTCAAAACTTAGATCCAACAAAGTAATGAAGATTCAAAGCTAAAAAGCTTGAATCTCTCATGTTCTTAAATGATGTCGTGGTTAAGAAGAAAAAGAGAAGAAGAATAAAATTCAAGAACTTACAATTTTAGTGTGAGAAAGACTATAGAGAAAATTAGAGAGCAAGTGTGTGTAAAATGAGAATGAAATGAAGTGTGAAATGAAAGAATAAGGCTTGTATTTATAGTGGTGGAGGTGGTGCTTTGTGTCTCCAAAACCGTAGGCCAGGGGGGAGGGGACAAGGGGGACAACTTTTTGCTTTTTGCATGGTGGTGGTCTAAAGGCGGTGCTTGTTGTTGGGATCCCATTCAACATGTGTAGTAATGGTTAACAAAAATGCTAGTATGTTGGCTCATCTTAATGAGTTTTTGTCCCACATCTTAATGGGTCATAAATCCATTTAAACTGGGCTAACTTAAGAGTCCAATAGCTAGAGTAGGGTGGGCTTAAGTCCATTAAGGTAGAAAATCCATTAAGACTAACTAGTGTGCATTAGTAAAACACTAAGCGTAATTAAGAAATCATCAAGCCAAGTAATTGATATTAATAAATAACAATTAGTATTGCGTAGTCACAATATTTCAATTATGACAAAAGTTTAACGTGTACAAAGTACATAGCTCATTTCAAACGACAAGTGACACTAACGGTTGTAAAAGCATTCGAGGATCAAGTTAAGTGATTACGCACTTAACAACACGTTGTAAGATACTAACGAAAGTAATTAATCATGAATAAAGATCCCAGAGCATAAACTAGCTCAGTACGCACATATACGCATATTCATGAAAGTATAGAGCACAAGAATATAAGTCGAAAAAGTTGGGTCGTTACATTACCCACCCGTTAAAGAAAATTTCGTCCCAAAATTTTGAGGAGTGACCAACAATGGTACCGAATTTGAAGAAAAGGGAGCGTATCAAAGTTCCAAGAGACTCGTGGGCTCAGAAGTGAGCTATTTACTTTGAAAGGTACTTGGGCGTATAAAAGTAAGAATAGGTATATGCCATTAATCAAGTCTCTTGACCTTAAGATCAACAAATTGATTTCGTTTCTTGTTAACATGAATATATCATCTGAATATATATCCACAAAAGGAAAGATGATGTTTTTAGCCTTACAGGCGTCTTCAGTAAGCTGGATGCATGAAATGCATCATGAATGTTACTAAACTCATCTAAAATATTGAGCGCTTATGTCGCAATACAAAGCTGGCAGATAGAATGGAAAACATTGTGACGCCCCGTATAAAATTAACATGTACGGATCATCAACAACAGGATCATTACAAGGTCAAACACTATATACTGTTTTTAAAATAAGTTTGCATTCATAAAAAGGGGTAACGTCTTTACCAACGTCAAATGTTTTACAAACGATAGTGTGCTTCTACGAATAGGAAGCAATAACATAAGTACGATACTCAAAGGTCATTACAAATTCATTGTTCAAAAGTAACATAGATTGTGAATGCAAAGTGAATGTTTCATGCAGAGACATCTCTAAACAAGCAGCGGGAGTCTACACAGCAAGTCTAACAGCGAGACTAGTACAGCGGAAGCATCAAACGTCTAAGCACCTGAGAAATAACATGCTTAAAAGTCAACACGAATGTTGGTGAGCTATAGTTTAATTGTAACAGTAATGTGAGGTAGGCCACGAGATTTCGTATTTCAAAACAGTATGAAAAGTATATGTTTATCCGTGGACACTTGGTAACTTAACCTAATATCTCCCCCTAAAAGTATACTTGGCGAGTGCGTAAGTCTACAAAGTATTAAACACCCGTTAAATGCTAGCGCGACTAGCCCGAGTGGGGATGTCAAACCCTATGGATCCATATCTAAGATTCGCGTTCACCGGTTCAAAAACCAATGACTAAACGTTACCGAGTTAAGGGGAAAGTTTATGACATTATACAACCCACACATATATAAAGTTTAAGTAATCGTGCCTAGCAAGTAAAACATAAAAAGCGCATGTATTCTCAGTCCCAAAAATAGTTGATGTAAAAAGGGATGCTATAACTCACAGTGAAAGTGCGGTAAAAGTCGATACGAGATAAGTAAGCAAGTAAGTCGGTCCGAAAGGTCCTAAACCTAGGTCAAAAGTTACTAAGTCAGTAAATCGTTCCCAAAGGTTTAAAAGTACGTAAGTTAAGTCTTAAGTATCATCATCATCAACATCATACGTAAAAAGTAAAGTAAGTTTTCAATCAAGGATAGAGACCGAAACAAAGGCTGACTTCGTTCAGCTGCTACGACCTCTATACAAACTGAAAAGATGTGAGGCCAGTGGCCATGGCTCCGTATGTGAGTCCTCTAACCTCTGACCAATTTTCAGAACCTAATTCGTCTTCGTTTGACTGTGGCGACGGTTTAAGTGCGAGTAGGTCAGAAATTTCAGCACAACATTACAAGGGCGTAGTGACTTTCAGAAGGCTATAAATCCTAAACCGTACATCGGATTTAGACGAGGCCTAAACGAAAATTCATCTACTCGAACCGAAATATCTGGAAATCAACTTTTCTAGTAGCCCATGAGCCTGATCAGACCCTGAAAACAGAAAGGAAATGCTCTGGTGGATTTCTCGGTGTTTGATGCTCATCACGGTTCTCATCCTTGATGCGTATAAGCCTCTAGTGTACAACTCTTGATGTTTTAGCATCACTTTAACCAAGGTTTAACCATCAACACACAAAGTTAAGACTAGGAAACAAATAACAACTCATGTACGAGTTTGAGCAAGATGATGAACCAAAGTTACATCAATTCCTAGTTTCAACACAATCACAAGTTCTATTAAGCTATAAACTTTGAATCAAACTAAATAAGCAAGACCTTAAGCTAGAGAGCTTAGATCTTAGATAAATATTAAAGACCTTAGACTACAAAGTCTAGATCTCATGTTCTTGGTGAAACCCTAAGTCATAACACTTAGACTTTCAACTTTTACACAACCATAAGTTAGGAAACTTAGATCTTGTAAAGTAAGTGATCATAAGCTAATAAGCTTTCTCTTAAACAAAGTAGAAGATCATAAGTTACATAACTTAGATCAACCACAAAAATGAAACCCTAAGCTAGAGAGCTTGGATTCCTAACAACACTTATGAGATCTCATGTTAGTAAGCTTGCATCTTTTGTTTCTTGAAAACAGAAGTCACAAATCTAAACTACAACAAACAAAAGAAGATCATAAATTAACAAACTTTGATCTTATCTTAACTTTTCGTAGAAACATCAAGCTAGTAAGCTTGTATTTCAAACTTTCTTGAAGATCCATAAAGTAAAGTGTTGGATCTTCAAGTTACATGAAGATCATAAACATGGGTTTTGATCTTTAAACATAAATAAAGAGATCTTAAGTAAATAGACTTAGATCTAGCAAGATTATGAAGATTCAAAGCTAAGAAGGTTTAATCCATCATGTTATTGAAAGCTTTTCAAAACAAAGTTTAAATCAACAAAAGTTATGAAGATTCAAGTTACAAAACTTGAATCTTTGTTCATGATGATGATGATTTATGAATTAAAGTTAAGAAAAGAAAAAAAAAGAAGTAACTTTTCAAACTTACAATTTGAGAGAAAATTCTAGAGTGAGAAAGTAGAGAGAAGTGTGTGTTCGAGAAAATGAATGAAGAATGAGAGAAGTGGATGAAGTGTTGGTATTTATCAAAGAAAGAAAAAGAAAAAAATAAAAATTGGTGGGGATGGGGGTGGTGGCCGACGGTCATGGGGGGCAAGGGTGGGGGGACCATCTTGGCCTTATGTGGTGTGGTGCATGGTGGTAGTACATGGTGATGGTGACATGTTGGGTGGTTTGAGACATCATGCAAGTCTTGGTACATAAGCATGCATAATACTTGTCTTATGCTTTCATGGGCTAAATCTTAATCACATGGGTTAATTAGTCCAGTAACTAGCCCACTAAGTTGGGTGGGTTGGGCCATGGAAGTCCATTAAGGTGTTAAGTCCAATAAGGTAACTAGTAAGCCTTAGTAAACACTTAAGTATAATTAAGGAACCATAAAACTAAGTAATTGCCATTAATAAGTAAAAATTACTTTTACGTAGCCACAATATCCCAATTATGACAAAAGTTTAACGTGTACCAAGTTGGTAGCTCGTTTTAATCCTTAAGTAACACTAACGGTCGTAAATGCAATCAAGGATCACGTTAAGTAATTAAGTACTTAAAAGCACGTTGCAAGGCATTAACGAAAGTAATTAGCATAATTAATGATCCCAGAATATAATCTATCACAGTATGCATAAATACGCAGTTTCGTGAAAGAAATAAACATAATTAAAAGTCGGGTCGTTACATTACCCACCTGTTAAAGAAAATTTCGTCCCAAAATTTAAGCTGAGGTAGATGGTGGAGTCGGGAAAAGGTGAGGATACTTCTGCATCATTTGATCCTCTCATTTCCAGGTAAACTCAGGTCCTCGTTTGGCATTCCAACGGACTCAGACAATTGGAATCTTGTTACGTTTCATGGTTTTAACCTCACGGTCCATAATTTCAACGGGTTCTTCCACGAAGTGGAGTTTGTCATCAATCGTAAGTTCTTCTAGTGGTATGACAAGTTCCGGTTCAGCAAGACACTTCTTCAGATTCGATACGTGAAAGGTAGGATGAACGGACATAATTGTGTCGGAAGATCCAAAAGGGAAGCAACGGGTCCAATACGCTCCAAGATTTCAAAAGGACCAATGTATCACGGATTTAACTTTCCACGCTTTCTGAAACGGATTACACCTTTCCAAGGTGCTACTTTCAACATCACGCGGTCGCTCACTTGGAATTCGAAATCTTTACGTTTAAGGTCGGCATAGCTCTTTTGACGATCACGGGCCGTCTTGAGCCTCGCTTGAATTTGAACAATCTTCTCGGTGGTTTCATGAATGAGTTTGGGTCCGGTGATTTTCTTCTCACCCACTTCGGCCCAACAAATAGGAGAACGGCACTTGCGGCCATACAATGCTTCAAAAGGTGCGGCATTAATACTCGAATGATAGCTGTTTTTGTAAGAAAATTCGGCTAGCGGCAAATGCTTTTCTCTAAATTTTCCGAACTCAATAACACAAGCACGCAACATGTCCTCCAAAGTTTGAATCGTGCGTTCACTTTGTCCGTCAGTTTGGGGGGGTATTCGGTACTCATGTCGAGACGTGTTCCCAAAGCTTCTTGTAGGGAATGCCAAAATCTAAAAGCAAAACGGGCATCTCGGTCTGAAATAATCGATAAGGGCACACCATGACGAGATACAATTTCCTTTATGTATAGCTGAGCGAGTTTCTCCATTGTATCAGTTTCTTTCATGGCTAGGAAGTGTGCAGATTTGGTAAGACGGTCAATGATAACCCAGATGGTATCGTATCCGCCCACCGTCTTTGGTGGTTTCGTAATGAAGTCCATCGTTATCCTCTCCCACTTCCATTGCGGGATTTCGGGTTGCTGAAGTAACCCGGATGGCCTTTGATGTTCGGCCTTAACCTTTGAACAAGTCAAACACTTCCCAACATAAGTAGCAACGTCCTTCTTAAGATTAGGCCACCAATACTATTTCTTGAGATCGTGGTACATCTTACCGGCTCCTGGATGAATCGAATATCTTGACTTGTGGACTTCGTCTAGAATGAGGCTTCGTAAATCCCCATAACTAGGCACCCAGATTCTTCTGGCAAAGTACCGGAGTCCAGTCTCCTTGACCTCAAATAGAGAAACAAGGATGTTTAAATGTTCTTGAGAAATATTCTCCTCTTTGAGAGCCTTATCTTGGGCTACTCGGATTTGGCTATTGAGATTCGAATGAATGGTGATGTTCAAGGCTCGGACACGAAGAGGTACCATTCTTTCCTTTCGGCTCAAATCATCGGCTACAACATTTGCCTTGCCAGGATGGTAACGAAGTTCACAATCGTAGTCGTTCAGCGTCTCGATCCATCGTCGCTGTCTCATGTTTAGTTGCTTCTGATCAAGGATGTGTTGGAGGCTTTTGTAGTCGGTGAAGATGGTACTCTTTGTTCCATAAAGATAGTGTCTCCATAGTTTTAATGCAAAGACAACGGCTCCAAGTTCGAGATCGTGAGTCGTGTAGTTTCGCTCGTGAATTTTTAGTTCACGAGAGGCATAAGCAATAACTTTCGTTCGTTGCATTAGTATACACCCAAAACCATTTTTTGAGGCATCGCAATACACAACAAAATCATCACTGCCTTCTGGGAGGGATAGGATAGGTGCGGTGGTCAACTTCTGCTTCAAGGTTTGAAATGCTGACTCTTGCTCGGTTACCCAATCGAATTTCTTCCCTTTGTGAGTCAGTGCGGTTAATGGGCGTGCAATTAGAGAGAAACCTTCAATGAACCTTCGGTAATAACCGGCGAGGCCTAGAAATTGGCAGATATGAGTTGGAGTAGTGGGGGTTTCTCACTTGCTGATAGCTTCGATCTTTGCGGGGTCAACTTTGATACCCTGATCACTCACAATATGACCCAGAAATTGGACTTCCTTCAACCAAAACTCACACTCGGAGAATTTGGCATAAAGTTGCTCTTGTCTCAAGAGTTCCAGTACGAGTCGGAGATGTTGCTCATGTTCTGCTTCACTTTTGGAGTAGATGAGGATATCATCTATGAAGACGATAACGAGCTTGTCCAGGTATGGTTTGCATACGCGATTCATGGGATCCATAAACACAGCAGGTGCGTTAGTTAAACCGAATGGCATCACAAGAAACTCATAATGACCATAACGGGTTCGGAACGCAGTCTTAAGTACATCGCTCTCCTTCAACCGCAACTGGTGATAACCGGATCGCAAATCAATCTTAGAGTAAATGTTGGATCCTTGCAGCTGATCAAATAGGTCGTCAATCCTGGGAAGGGGATACCGATTCTTGATCGTCAACTTGTTGAGTTCGCGGTAATCAATACACATGCGGAAAGATCCGTCCTTCTTCTTTACGAACAAAACAGGAGCGCCCCAAGGTGAAGAGCTTGGTTGGATAAATCCACGGTCTAACAATTCCTGTATTTGACTCTGCAACTCTTGCATTTCGGAAGGTGCAAGTCGATAAGGTGCGCGAGCTACAGGTGCAGCTCCTGGTACTAGATCAATCTGGAATTCCACTGATTACGGCGGTGGTAATCCAGGTAACTCTTCTGGAAAGACATCGGGAAATTCATTCACAATTCGTACATCATCAACGCTCTTCTCCTCGGTATCTAACCTCTTCACATGTGCTAAAATAGCAAAACGTCCTTTCCTCATTACTTTCTGTGCCTTCATGCAATTAATAAGGTTCAGTTTTGGGCTACCTTTCTCTCCATATATAATCAATGGCACACCGTCCTCGTGTGATATACGGATAATCTTCTCTCCACAAACAACTTCTGCTCTTACTTTGGACAACCAATCCATACCAACTATCACATCAAAACTTCCCAACTTGATGGGTATCAAATCAATCTCAAAGTTCACACCAGCTAGGTTTATTATACCTCCTCGGCCAATTTGGTCAGCTTTCTCAAGTTTCCCATTGGCTACTTTAACAAGAATACTCTCGTCTAAAGGTACTAATGACCAGTCTATCTTAGAACAAAAATGTCAACATACATAACTCATATCGGCACCGGTATCAAATAAGACAGAAGCAAATAGGTTATTGATAGTGAATGTACCTGTGACCAAGTCAGGATCCTCACGGGCATCCCTGGCGTTCATGTTGAAAACCCTTCCACGTGCCGGTCCGCCGTCCTTCTTCTTGTTCGGGCATTCATTACTGAAGTGGCCCTGTTGACCGCACTCAAAACACTTTCTTGGTACAGTAAGGTTTATCTTCACAGCTATGGTAGTGATCTTGCAATCTTTGCCAATGTGTCCAGTCCTCTTACACTTTTCACATACCACGTTGCAGTACCCAGTATGATGCTTGTAGCATCTCTTGCACTGTGGGAGACTACCCTTGTAGTTAGGGTTCGAGCTAGGGTTCGGGTTGGGGTTCATCCAGCCGTTGTTTTCCTTAAAACTTTCATGCCTTTTAGCTGAGTTTTGATCAAAGACCTTTCCTTTGTTGCCTTCCCACTTACGCTTAGCTCCTGATTCTGAATTTTCTTTCTCTGGTTCCTTGCGGATGATCTGGTTCATCAGGGTGTGCGCCATGCGCATAGCTTCCGGGACATCTGCCGGTTTCGAAGAGGTAACATTTCCCTGAATGGTCTTGGGAAGTCCCCACAAATACCGTTCCATTCACTTAAATTCAAGGGTAACCATCGTGGGGCACATCAAAGCTAACTCCAAGTACTTGCGGTTATAGCCATCAAGATCAGTCCCTACAACTTTCAGTTCCCAAAACTCCGCTTCCATCTTCTGAATTTTGGTTCTAGGGCAGTACTCCTCGATCATAGCACTTTTAAACTCCTCCCATGGTGTAGCATAAGCCGCGTCAATTCCCTTAGCCTGAGAAAATGTGTTCCACCAGGTTAAATCGCCGTCCGGCAATGTGCAGGAGGCGTACTTAGTTTTGTTTGCTTCGGAACAGTTACTCACGCGGAAAACAGCTTCCAACTTTTCAAACCATCTCGTTAATCCAACCGGCCCCTCAGTACCACTGAAATTGTGGGGCTTGCAGCTCTGAAATTTCTTATAGGTGCACCCGTTCTGAATGTTCTGGTTAGCCGGTGGAGCTTGGGGGTTGACATTCGCCATTGTTGTGGCTACTCGAGCAGTTATCATTTCCTCAATCTGTGCCGCTGTGGGCGTTTCCCTTGGAACACTTCCATTTGCCATTGATCTTCTAAACAAAATTTCGACTTAAGTCAAAATCCAGCATTCAATAAGTCATAATATTATAGCATGTGGTAACCAATATGGAATCAACACAAACACGACAACTAAGCATGGCAAACAGCAGCAGATTGCACAAAAGCCAACATGCAATAACTTAAATAAACATCGTACAATAATTAAACAACGTTAAGTTCCATTCACTAATAAGAAAGTTGCATACATCCGCATAAGGTTCGTACAATACATGAGTAAAACATGAAACTACCAACGGGATTACATAATGAAATCTAATACAACAGCCCTATGGTGATGGTGGGTAAATGATGTCCATCATGTGGGTCATCTCGTCCTCGAGCTCCGTCACCCGAGCACGGAGGGTATGCACTTCCCTCGTCAGCTCCTCGACGGTGGGAGACGCTGGTGGGGCAGGTGGTGCAGATGGTGCAGATGGTGCAGGTGGTGCCGGTGGTGCAGACGGTGCAGTGCCAGAAGTAGAAGGCGCATAACGAGCGGCCTTACGCACGAATGGATCAGCAGGATATGGCACTACCCGCTTACGGGCAGTAACCCTAACCAACTGTCCACGTGCGTCCATGAACGGTCTGCCTCCGTTAATCCCTGGGATAATAGTACCATCGAAACGATACCGCTTCTTCGGCGGGGTATAGGGCGGCTGCACGGGCTCCTCCTCAGGGTCCTCCTCGGAATCCTCCTCGCTGGTGTCATCGGATAATGAACCGTCTGAATCATCTGAAGGTGGATCTGCCCGGCCGGTGGTCATAAGTCGATATCTGCCATGTGGGATCGGCATGACACGTCCATCAGCAAGACGTCTACCCCAATGTCCATGCTCATTACGGAAAGGACCGTCCTTATTTCCCCCAGGAATTACAGTACTACCGGAATGGTGCTGTGGCTCCGGGAGTCTAAGGCTGGGTGGAGCTAGAATCTCCGCGAGATCCTCGTCTCCGTCTGAGACATCCATAAGGTCAAGCACAAGTCCACTGGAAGGTGAATCGCCAGAGTCGTCGGAGGGTAGCGGTGACGCGATCTGTGAGTCAGCAACAATGGTAGGCGATGCAGCGGACGAATCTGAGTCACTCTCCAAATCAACGATAATGGACGGTATGTCCGACATATGAACAAGGAAAAATAATTTTTTCCATGTCAGTAAGACAGATAGCAAGCACGTAATTAGGCACTACAGCATCCTAGCAGTACATAGCATGGTAATATTAACAGTACTAAGCAAAGTAACATGCAATTAAAAGCAGACAGTAGCATGCAGTAACGAGAATAAGCAGTAGCATACAGCAAGTACTCATATTAGTAAAGGTAAGCAGTAGCATGCAGTAAGTTCAGTAGAAACAGGTAAACAAGCAAGTTGTAGATTAGTCCTATTAGTGAATCCTACTCGGTCTGGTCTAGACTCACTAATGCAACCTAATTCCCTACAACCAATGCTCTGATACCAAATGTGACACCCCGTACAAAATTAACGTGTACGGATCATCAACAACAAGATCATTATAAGGTCAAACACTATATGCTGTTTTAAATAAGTTTGCATTCATAAAAAGGGGGAACGTCTTTACCGACGTCAAATGTTTTACAAACGATAGTGTGCTTCTAAGAATAGGAAGCAATAACATAAGTACGAGACTCAAAGGTCATTACAAATTCATTGTTCAAAAGTAACATAGATTGTGAATGTAAAGTGAATGTTTCATGCAGAGACATCTCTAAACAAGCAGCGGGGGTCTACACAGCAAGTCTAACAGCGAGACTACTGTTTCATGCAGAGACATCTCTAAACAAGCAGCGGGAGTCTACACAGCAAGTCTAACAGCGAGACTACTACAGCGGAAGCATCAAACGTCTAAGGACCTGATAAATAACATGCTTAAAAGTCAACACGAATGTTGGTGAGCTATAGTTTAATTGTAACAGTAATGTGAGGTAGGCCACGAGATTTCGTATTTCAAAACAGTATGAAAAGTATATGTTTATCCGTGGGCACTTGGTAACTAAGTTAACGTAATATCACCCCCTAAAAGTACACTTGGCGAGTGCGTAAGTCTACGAAGTATTAAACATCCGTTAAATGCTAGCACGACTAGCCCGAGTAGGGATGTCAAATCCTATAGATCCATATCTAAGATTCGCGTTCACCGATTCAAAAACCAATGACTAAACGTTACCGAGCTAAGGGGAAAGTTTATGCCATTATACAACCCACACATATATAAAGTTTAAGTACTCGTGCCTAGCAAGTAAAACATAAAAAGCGCATGTATTCTCAGTCCAAAAAAATAGTTGATGTAAAAAGGGATGCTATAACTCATAGTGAAAGTGCTGTAAAAGTCGATACGAGATAAGTAAGCAAGTAAGTCGGTCCGAAAGGTCCTAAACCTAGGTCAAAAGTTACTAAGTCAGTAAATCGTTCCCAAAGGTTTAAAAGTACGTAAGTTAAGTCTTAAGTATCATCATCATCAACATCATATGTAAAAAGTAAAGTAAGTTTTCAATCAAGGATAGAGACCGAAAAAAAGACTGACTTCGTTCAGCTGCTACGACCTCTATACAAACTGAAATGACGCGAGGCCAGTAGCCATGGCTCTGTATGTGAGTCCTCTAACTGCTGACCAATTTTCAGAACCTAAATCATCTTCATTTGACTGTGGCGACAGTTTAAGTGCGAGTAGGTCAGAAATTTCAGCACAACATTACAAGGGCGTAGTGACTTTCGGAAGGCTATAAATCCTAAACCGTACATCGGATTTAGGCGAGGCCTAAACTAAAAGTCATCTACTCGAACCGAACTATCTGGAAATCAACTTTTCCAGTAGCCCAGGAGCTTGATCAGACCCTAAAAACAGAAAGCAATTGCTCTGGTGGGTTTCTCGGTGTTTGATGCTCATCACGGTTCTCATCCTTGATGCGTATAAGCCTCAAGTGTACGACTCTTGATGTTTTAGCATCACTTTAACCAAGGTTTAACCATCAACACACAAAGTTAAGACTAGGAAACAAATAACAACTCATGTACGAGTTTGAGCAAGATGATGAACCAAAGTTACATCAATTCCTAGTTTCAACACAATCACAAGTTCTATTAAGATATAAACTTTGAATCAAACTAAATAAGCAAGACCTTAAGCTAGAGAGCATAGATCTTAGCTAAATATTAAAGACCTTAGACTACAAAGTCTAGATCTCATGTTCTTGGTGAAACCCTAAGTCATAACACTTAGACTTTCAACTTTTACACAACCATAAGTTAGGAAACTTAGATCTTGTAAAGTAAGTGATCATAAGCTAATAAACTTTCTCTCAAACAAAGTAGAAGATCATAAGTTACACAACTTAGATCAATCACAAAAATGAAACCCTAAGCTAGAGAGCTTGGATTCCTAACAGCACTTATGAGATCTCAAGTTAGTAAGCTTGCATCTTTTGTTTCTTGAAAACACAAGTCACAAATCTAAACTACAACAAACAAAAGAAGATCATAAGTTAATGTAACATCCCATTTTTCCCACACATATTGAAAGGTACATACTTAATCATTTGTACGTTTGTAGCTCGCTAGATTATGCGTAATTGTATAGATATATGTGTGTATATATATATATATATATATATATATATATATATATATATATATATATATATACTTGATAATGTGTGCGCATACAAGTTTATACATGGGCTTTGATAGCGTTAAGTCTTGTGAGACTATTGTTGAAGGTTAGGCGAATGTAGGAAGCGGGATTTAGGTGTACGAATCAAATGAAATCAAAATGTGTTTTAGATTGTCAAACTGTTCAGGCTTAGGCTAATGCCGCGCCGCGGCGATCTGGGCCGCGACGCGACAAACAAAGGAAATCTGGATCAGAAGTTGAGTTAAGAAGGGTCTTTTTTCCTTTTATACGCCGCGCCGCGAGAATTTGGGTCGCGCCGCGACATTTCTGCTGGACAGATTCCGGACTTAGCTCATTTTAAGAGATTTTTATGGGCAATTTGGTAATTTGACTTGTGGATCTGATGGAGCATTAAATCTCCACCACTTATCCATTTATTTCATTTTTCCTTTTATCTTTTCTTTCCATTTTCTCTCCCAAAACACAAAACCCACTTAGTTTAATCTTGAGATTTGAAGGTGAAGATTTGTGAATCAAACCTAGGAGCAAGAATTAAAGTTGTTCTCCGTGTTGTTAGCTACAAGAAGATAGTCTTGGTAAGTTCTAACTCTATGTTTCGAGTTTTAATTAGTTATGCTAGGGTTTTGGTTCATTTGGAACTTATGTGACCCATTTGGGGTTAAAATGGGTGAACTTGAGTTGTGTTGATGAAAGGAAACCCTAAGTAACTATAATCTAGGGTTTGGACTTAAGATTTGAAGTTGAAAGTGTTAAATGGGTTCTTTGTCACTAATACACTTGTTAATGATGATGAAAATAGTTAATGAACTAAGTTTGACTTGATTGTGAGTCTAAGTAATATAAAATGGGTCAAAATGTACTAGTTGACCTAATTAGATGAAATGGGTATGGATTACCCTAAGTTTTGTGTTAATTGAAGTTAGTAGACTTTAATTCACTAGCCTTGGTGATTAAAGTTGTGTCTTGGCCATTTATGGGCGGTTGTGTGTAGTTGAGTCATTTAATGCAAATTGGGTCATTAAATGCTCAAGTGGGAGTATTGTGGTTAATCCCACTAGTTGTGAAATTGAATGTGCACTTAATGATTTAGGTACATTGCGTTGAAGCTCGGAAGTGCTAAATCATCATCCTTGTGACAAGGTGAGTGGAGTAATTATACGTATGTGTATATAGAGTATTTATTTGTGAATGTTATGGTATGAACCACCGAGCCGATAGTGCCATAACATGTGTGGGTTAGGATGTGAACCACGAGCCGGTAGCATCGAGTGTGAACCAAGAGCCGGTAGCACTATAAACTAAGATGTGAACCACGAGCCGGTAGCATCGAGTGTGAACCACGAGCCAGTAGCACTATAAACGAGTATGACTCAAAAGCGTATGGTGTGAACCACGAGCCGGTAGCACCATAGCGATATTGATTAACCATATTGGGATTGTTGTTTTTGTTTAGCATATTATATATATACTGAATTGAGTATATGCTAATGAAGTGGTGTGATAATGTACGACTTGTTAGTGTTACGGGTATGTTGACATGTTATTTGAGTTACAAGTTCGTATGAGGTATTTGGTATTCTGATTGCAAATGGATAGGTTATATATATGTATGTATAATTGTTGCACTCACTAAGCATTGCTTACCCTCTCGTTGTTTATCATTTTATAGGTTCCGGCTTGGACAAGGGTAAGGGCATACGGTTGGATTAGTTGTCTCCCGTTTATGTTGACAGTGGGTGCTTTTGGCATAGCTTTTGAAGTTTGGCCTAACGTTTTGGGTAGTTTAGCCCAAAACCGTGCTCGAGTGTCGTTTGGATTATAAACTATCATTGTAGTGGGTCAAACTTGTATAAAACTTAATTAATGGCCTTCGTTCCTTTTGTAAACATTTAAATTGATGTACGTTTAAATGGAACTTGTGGAATGGTTTACATATTTAATTGGCGCGTAAATGTGTATTATATAAAAAAAAATTATCGTATGGAATACGAGTTGGGTTGTTTCAGTTAACAAACTTTGATCTTATCTTAACTTTTTGTAGAAACATCAAGCTAGTAAGCTTGTATTTCAAACTTTCTTGAAGATCCATAAAGTAAAGAGTTGGATCTTCAAGTTACATGAAGATCATAAACATGGGTTTTGATCTTTAAACATAAATAAAGAGATCTTAAGTAAATAGACTTAGATCTAGCAAGATTATGAAGATTCAAAGCTAAGAAGCTTTAATCCATCATGTTCTTGAAATCTTTTCAAAACAAAGTTTAAATCAACAAAAGTTATTAAGATTCAAGTTACAAAACTTGAATTTTTGTTCATGATGATGATGATTTATGAATTAAAGTTAAGAAAAGAAAGAAAAGAAGTAAGTTTTCAAACTTATAATTTAAGAGAGAATTCTAGAGTGAGAAAGTAGAGAGAAGTGTATGTTTGAGAAAATGAATGAAGAATGAGAGAAGTGGATGAAGTGTTGGTATTTATCAAAGAAAGAAAAAGAAAAAAAAAGAAAAATTGGTGGGGATGGGGGTGGTGGTCGACGGTCATGGGGGGCAAGGGTGGGGGGACCATCTTGGCCTTATGTGGTGTGGTGCATGGTGGTAGTACATGGTGATGGTGACATGTTGGGTAGATTGAGACATCATGCAAGCCTTGGTACATAAGCATGCATAATACTTGTCTTATGCTTTCATGGGCTAAATCTTAATCACATGGGTTAATTAGTCCACTAACTAGCCCACTAAGTTGGGTGGGTTGGGTCATGGAAGTCCATTAAGGTGTTAAGTCCAATAAGGTAACTAGTAAGCCTTAGTAAACACTTAAGTATAATTAAGGAACCATAAAACTAAGTAATTGCCATTAATAAGTAACAAATACTTTTACGTAGCCATAATATCCCAATTATGACAAAAGTTTAACGTGTACCAAGTTCATAGCTCGTTTTAATCCTTAAGTGACACTAACGGTCGTAAATGCAATCAAGGATCACGTTAAGTAATTAAGTACTTAAAAGCACGTTGCAAGGCATTAACGAAAGTAATTAACATAATTAATGATCCCAGAATATAATCTATCACAGTACGCACAAATACGCAGTTTCGTGAAAGAAATAAACATAATTAAAAGTTGAAAAAGTCGGGTCGTTACAAACATGGTGATCACAACCATGTGATTTGATGTCTGGATAGTGTTAGCCACGGATTTTACTAACCCCTTATTTTCGAAAGAAGACCAAAGGCATAAAGAACCCGATATTTAAGAAACGTTTCATTTGAATAAATGAATTGAAATTTTAGCTGAGAGTGACTAATCAGACTTACATGCAATGCAAGCCATAATTATTTATAGTGTCTTCAGGACGGTCTGAACGAACGATGAAAGATATCACCCAGTTTAATATACTGCAGGTGAACTTATCCTGGGATGGAATGAAAGCACAGTTCCATAATGTAACTATATGCTTTTAGTTACATGCTGAAGTTAGGGTTAACATCGACTAGAACAATATATAGTTGCAACCAACGAAGGAAGAAATATATAGCGTAACCACATCAGTGTTATAGATGTTTTAAGCAGTCACTTCCAAGAGGATAACAAGATTCATAGATTTTTAAAGTATTTTACATTACATTTCAGAAAGAAAATCGCAAGAAAGCTGTGATCTTTGAGAGTGAACTCTTTGTACAACGAGCGAGTTGATCTGAATTTATCCTTATACTTAAGGGGATGCGCGGATGAGAAGATACGTGAACCCTTGGTCATAAAGAATGGTTTACTCCAAGTGAAAAGAATCTCAAAAATGATTTCTTGTACATCAACATACTGATTCATAGAGATGATGTTTACGAGGGGGTTGCGATTAGCCGTGAAATATTGAGAGTAGAAACCCATCTAGTGCCTTTCCTACAATAGGGTGCCTTTCCTACAACATCTTTGGAATGCAAACGATTTGGGTAATCAACTTATACTTAATCTTGTGGTTCAAAAACAACGTTTACAAATACACCTATGAATTCACCAACGTTTTTCGTTGACAGTTTTCTATATGTTTCTCATGTTCTTGATTGGCTACCTGATACATGCTTCCGCACACTTTGATTTCTTACTTGGGGTCAAACATACATGCATACGCTAATGATAGCACCTTTGGAATCAAACTTAAAGCATATATGCATACGCTATTGATAACATCCGTGATTTTCAACTTATTTATTTCGCAAGTTATTTCATTTATACTTTATAATTTTTGTAAACTTAAACTTGTTGTCGAACCGTTGATAAACTTAAACTTTGCAAGTCATACACGTTTCAAATGAATGCGACATAATTTTGGTCAAACGCGTCTCATTTAGGGACTATGACCACGTAATGGGACCTAAATTGACGGCGCCGTCAATGGCGATTTTGGCGGGTCGTCACATGTCCTTTAATGCCACGTAATAGGACAAAAGGAACATGACCTTTGCTAAGTCATATTATTTGGTCGGTTAAAGCTGAAAAGCTGCAAGTGGTCCCAGCGCAGTCTGCCAGCTGTTTTTGACAGCTGTCATGTGGGTTACAATACCTTATGTTAATCGTACAGTGTTTGGATCATGCCAACATTCTGTGACGTCTTTTGTTGGTTTGTACAATGGGTAATGAGCTTTACAGAATACGACAAGAAGATGATGATTACGACTTTTCAGACTTATATGGTATGTATTTCTTCAGTTGTGTTAACACTAAATATTCATAAAATTAGCGATTTTTTATTTATTGTATAAAATGAGTTTTTTTTTCATCAGAAGCATTATCCATATTATTTTACGATAAAGCTTCATTATGGTGGTAATTTACACACAAGCCTGGAAGGGAATACATCAATGATGGGGTCACTTATATTGATCTTATTGACATTGATATGTGGCCTGTAATTATGTTGAATGTTATTATTGAGTCACTAGGGTACGATGGTAGGAGTTTGATTTTATTCTACTTTTTAAAACCAAATACTCATTTAGATTATGTATTACAAGATTTTGGTAGTGATCAGGAAGTTTTGAACTTGGCTAAGTATGTGGTTGAACACAAAGAAATATGGATGTAATTAATAACATGCTTTTTTACTATCAAAATAAGATCTAATCAACATTAACATTGTTCATCAGTTCATCATTTACCTAATTTGGGCATGAGTAAAAATGACAATCTGGGATTCTGTCTGTCCATGAACATTGAAGTACAGCACACCTACCAAAAAAACAATTCACCATTTCGGCAATTTTGTCTTGAAGTAACGTGATTTAAAAAACTCTAAATTGATCGATTATGTTGATTTAGGGCTTATACGATCGAGTGTTGTAAATGAAATAGAAAGAAAAAGAAGCAAACGAGGTTGAATAGAGAAATAAGCAGGGAAAAGTAAAATACCGATATTACCCATCACATGTTTCTCACATGCGTCCTCTTAATGGCTAATTTAGACGTCTGTCAGAAATAGAGACTAAATCAGCAACATTGACATATCACGAGGACGAACTAAGTCAAAAAAAATAAATGACTAAATTAGCATTTTGGTACAAACTACATAGATCATTTCAACAATTCACCTCAACTAATCCACCACGTAAGCTTAATGTTGACATTTGAGAAAATTTTGTTCAAATATCTTGCTTGCTTATATTTCAACTTGATAAAAAGACAGCTACTTTGACTTGCATTAGCTGTGGATATATTAAGTTCTTCATAGACTATTCTAGAAGAAGTTGAACATCTCATTTCTAAATTGACATGGCGGCAATTAGTATTTTTTTCATCCGGTTTAACTATCCACTTTCATAAATAAAGTAATAAAAATAAAGAGAGAGATAAAATTCATTTATAATGTTAATAAATTTATGTAGATGAAAACATAAGGTAAAAATAAATAGGGTAAAACTGTAAAATGTTAAAACGTACAATGTAAGTATGGAGTAATAAAAATTCTTAAACTACACGCTATTTATCGATAAAATTAAATTGGAACGGAGTGAGTGTGTTATAGCCTATAGGCTTCAAACTTTTAGAAAAACAATATCAGCAAACATATGGAAAGTCGAGGCCGTCTCATTGATTCTGAGGGTCCTGTGCAGAAATAAAAGGACCCCTAAATGTTGATTACTTTTTGAGTTAAAATGATTCGATCAGCTTTGTGTACTAACACTAATTCGACTCAGCATTAATTTTTTTGGGTCAAATGTATATAATTATGAAGGATTTACCAAAATTTTGAGCCCCTTAAAATGTTCAGGCCGCGTTCGACCGCACACTTTGTACATGTTCTAAGACGTCCCTGTGAAAAGTTCATCAGTATTTAATAACAAGCATTGGGCAAAACGAAATGTAAATGAAAAAAATTGAACTTGGTTATCACAATATAAAAAACTAAAAATACCGTATAAATCAAATTAAAAAAAATAAAAATACATCCATTGAAAAAAAAGAGACATGGAAGACAACTAAAAATTGTATAGCCATTACAAAAAAATAAAATGAAGTTTGATATAATATACGATCATTGACCTTTTATTATAATTTTCTTTAGTTAAATATACGATCAATAACACGCCAACGGGTTATTTTCTACCTGCTCACTCGTTCAGATGCTTAACAGCATAGCAGCTGAAAAACTCTGCTCGAACTCTCAGCCTCCAAACCCTACGGATCTTAATCCTTTTATCCCGTAAAAAATTGGCATTTTTGTTTGGAGAGCGAAACTCGACAGGCTTCCGGTTAGGGTAGCCCTTGATAAAAAAGGTATTGACCTTCAATCTCTAAGATGCCCGGTATGTGATGATGATATAGAAACCTTGCAACATTCGCTAATTTCTAGTTCCTTCGCCAAAGATATTTGGGAAAGAATTCGAAAATGGTGGAAATTCAATCATTTAGCTTTTTCTAACACTTCCGAGATCGCCAAAAGTTCAAATCCATTTCTCTCATCAAACCTCGGTTTAACAATCTGGCAAGCCGTGGTTTGGGTCACCTCATATCACATTTGGACTCATAGAAATGCCCGTACCTTCGGGAAATCTTGCCTAAGTTCTCCAAAAATTGTTGCAGATATCCAAAGCGAATGTTTCGAGTGGATAAATTGCCGATGGAAAAAAGGTACATTGGATTGGCATACGTGGATCACGAATCCTAAATTTTTCGATGCTTCACAATTTAGAGTAGGGGTTGGTTAAAGTAGGTTTTTTATGCCGGATCTCGTCGATTTATTGCTTAGTGGGGTCTAAGTGGTATTAGGCTCGATAGCTTTGTCGCTGCGGTTGATCAGCACTGTTATTCGAGTTCTAGTCCGGCTTGTCTTTTCAAGTTGATCCTCCTAAGCGGTAACCGGTGGGTGAAGGCTTTTTCCTACCACCTAATTAACCAACCTTCTGTCCATATTTTTTTCTCGTGTTAATCCTTAGATGTTAGCTTCCCCTGTCATGTTTAGCTGTAGTTTTATACATCCTCGAGTTTTGTAATATGTCCTTTGGACCTCCCGGTTGTATTCTCTCTTTTTTATATATAATTGTTTGGCTTTTCAAAAAAAAAAAAATTTAGTTTATGTGACAACCCGGAAATTTTTGACCAAATTTAAACTTTATCTTTAAATGATTTAACGTTTCCGACACGATAAGCAAAGTCTGTAAAACCGAATCTCAAAAATTTTGAACTATTCAAGTACCCTTCAGTTGTTCTCAACGATTCGCGAACCATTATATGTAAATAGATACATATATATACTATAACTTGAAAACGTAACAAAGTTTTAATTGCATAATACGGTACATTAAACTTATTGGTTTATATATCTATTTGAATATATATGATTTCAAGTTATTTAGTAAACGATAGTAACCGATAGTAACATTCGATTGATATTTAGATAAGTTAACTAAAACGTTTAAGATGAACAAGTGAAACACTAATTTACTACAGTATTTTCGAATTACTACAGTACCCGAAAAGCTAGAGTGTTTTCAAAAAACACTATTTGCTACAGTAAAAAACGAATTTGCTATAGTGCTACAGTGCTACAGTGAAACGACCTTGCTACAGTAAAACACTATTGCTACAGTAAAAACGATTTTTGCTACAGTGCTAAAGTAAAACACTATTTGCTACAGTGCTGCAGTGAAAACGACTTGCTACAGTAAAAACACTATTTGCTACAGTAAACACTATTGCTACAGTAAACACTATTTGCTACAGTTTTTTTATGCCGACGAATTAGCAAACAAAAGCGGATTAGGCGGCCATGCGATCGCATGGCAAAAGCACTGAAAACCCATGCGATCGCATGGGGTACTGTAGCAGGCCAGATACTATAAAAGCTCGAACTGGTTCAGCTTGTTTCTTCATTCTTTTTTTTTACTCGTATCATTTAAATTATTTATTTTATTATTATTATTATTATTATTATTATTAAGATTAATATTATTATTAATTTTATTATTATTATTATTATTAATTAGTATTATACATAAAATACTACGACGAGGTTATGAGCGTGTCACTTTCAAAATGGGTTTTCGAGCGGGATAAAGCTAATGAAATTATGGGTTATAACTATGGAGGTTATGGGTAATGTTCATGGGTAATATTCGCAAGTCAAACCTAGTGTTTATCATCTATGTTGCTTCTACATACTTTTCTGAAATATTGAATCACAATATTGATACGTAAGCATTTATATTTTATCTTTTATAAATTAATAGTGTATACATGTCTAGTGCTCGAGTATATATATTTATACATGTTTGTATGCTAAATTTCGTCGTTAAACAGTTTATAATGAATCACGAATTAAATACATATATTACTGGTAAAAGGTATATGATATACATGTTTTCGGAAAGCTGGCGAAAAATCAATAACTTTTCATTTAGACACCGAATAGTTTCGATGAACGGATTAAAAGATATGATCAACTGAATTATGATTGACGTTAATTGAAATTGCTTTTGAATCTGCAATTAAGATTTAAACAACTTGTTTACGAGATTGATAAAATGGATTTTTGAATATTACCAACCGAGTAAATGAATCCTTATATAAGGCACGTCTCGTTTTGTTGAACTATTGTCAAAATTGACTTTTTGAAACGACTTTGGATAACTTTTGTATGTAGATCTCGAGCATTAGGATTGTGATACACTATGACCTGACCTAGCTTGATAGACATTTATTGATCAACATATGTTCTCTAGGTTGAGATCTAAGATTATTTGATATTCCGAGTTTCGGTCACATTACGATGAACAACTTTATGTGCTGCTAAGGTGAGTTTCATATGATCCCTTTTACTCAATATATTTTTGGGCTGAAAATACATGCAATTTATTTTAAACGCAATGGATACAAGTACATACTTAATTCTACACTGAGTTTAAACCGAAAATCCCTTAGCTTTGGTAACTAGTAACTGCCAGTACATAGGATGTGGACTGGTGGGCGCAAATAACGGAATATGGATCCATAGGGCTTGACATCCCCGTCCGAGCTAAAGCGCTAGCCTTTTAACGGACGTGTGTTATTTGAGTTTAGGACACGTTGTTTTGCGTGTATTAAAACGAATGGGGTATTTATCATTATAACGTTAAAGTTTAGTTATCAGGGTGCTCTGTTATGTAGAATCTATTGATAAACGTTTCTGGAGGAAACAACTGAAATCTTGTGATCCACTTTTATATACAGATTATGCGAAACACTAAAACTATGAACTCACCAACCTTTGTGTTGACACTTGTTAGCATATTTATTCTCAGGTTCCCTAGAAGTCTTCCGCTGTTTGCTTACATGTTATACAAGCTATGTGCATGGAGTCTTGCATGCTTTATTCAAGAAAACGTTGCATTCACAAAACCATCATCATGTATCTATTTTGACTGCATTGTCAACGGAAGAATTATTGTAAACTATTATTTACGGTGATTGTCTATATGTAGAAATCATCAGATGTCGAAAAACCTTGGAATTAAATATTCATTTACGGTATGCCTTTTCAAAAGAATGCAATGTTTACAAAACGTATCATATAGAGGTCAAATACCTCGCAATGAAATCAATGAATGGCGTGTTCGTCAATATGGATTTGGAGCGATCGTCACAGTTTAGTTTACTAATTTAGTCAAGGGATAAAAGGTAAAATAAAAAAGAGAAAAATAAAGTAAAAAATAATATTTTTTAAAAATAGTAAAATAAAAAAGTAAAAGAGACCAGACATGGATCAAACAAAAGTTATAAAAAAAGGAAAATGAAAAGCGTAACTTGAACTATGGTTAAATATTAACTGAAAGTTAATATTTTCAATACAAAACTATATATATTTACATTAATAAATTGACCTCCTAAGTTTAAGTATAAAAAATAAGTTTTTTTTCCAAATGTGAGAATATATTAAACTTCAACAACTTACAAAACAAGGGCAATGTATATCCTTGCCCAAATAAAAACAAATACAAGGAAAACTAGGGGTGAGCAAAAAATCGCATTAACCAAACCATAACCGTATTAACCGCTATAACCAAACCGAATTAACCAAACCGAACGCATAACCGCGAGTTTGGTTAACATTTTTGAATTAACCGCACTTTGTGGGGCGGTTATTAAAATAACAAATATCCGCACCAATTTAACCGCACCGCCCCATTTTATAACTAATATTTGATAAAGTATATGTATACCGAGAGACTGTTATCAAATAATAGCCGACTACTAAAACTATAAAAAATTACAACTTTTTTATATATGATTATATATAAGATATCATCTCCCTGGTCATCACTATTATAAAATTATTAGACCCTAAATATCATTTTAATCATATGAATTCAGACCCACATGTTCATCATTTTGATGATTTGATGTGTTATATTATACGTCTTAACTTAAATATTAGATATTAGATGGTTTAATCTGTGAAATGTTGGTCATTGGACACAAATTTTATTACTTTTTGTGATAAATGGTTAACCGAATTAACCGTTTTTATCAACACATTAACCAAATTAACTGCATTAACCAAACTGTTTTTAACCGCACCGAATGGTTAAAAATATTGATTAACCGAAGTTTGGTTATGGGGGTGGAGTTTGTCTCTAACCGCCCCCAACCGCCCCACGCTCAGCCCTAAGGAAAACCCATAACACCCAATAAACAAACACAATCTGCATACAAATCTACCAGAGTACCAGATACACACTATGTCAACAATAACATATTACTTCCCAGCTTCAAACCATAAAGTATGAAAAATAAGTTTGATATAAAAATAAGTTTAGAACCAAAATTCGGTTTGGCTAATGAATTTGGTTGTATCATTCACTTATTCACAGCATTTTACAAGAGCTTGCGGTTTAATAAACAAACCGTAACACCTAATATAATTTTTGAGTTACCAAAGTTTCATGTTTAATATTCTTGTGTTATAGTACTAACGAGGAAAGAAGCCCCTGCGCGTTGCGACGGTAAATAATATTCTTTTGTATATATCAAATTAATTGTTATAAATTAAATAGTACTTCACCAAAGTCTTAAAAAAATATTGAAAACAAATGGCTAGATATTTAAAATAAATATTTACATATTCAAAATAATAATGGCTACATATTTAACAAAATGGATGATGTAGTAAAGGGATTAAAAGTAACAATTTATTAGTGGTTGATATAAAGAAAAGATAAAAGGATATAATCTCAAGGTGCGGTTGTATTGGTGATGACTTGAATTTCTTTAAGGGTCGGTCAGGGATTCGATCTCATTAGCTGTAAAATATTTCTCTTGAGATTACCCGCTTCATGGGCCTCGGAGGTAGCGGAGGTCTTGTGTTCGAGCCTTACAGAGGGGGTTTTACCACACACGATTCTCGTACGGATTCGCCATAGGGGAGAAGCCGGTACGAATGTAATGTTCATACCAGGAAATGATCATGTGAGTGAGTTCCGAAATCGCGTTCGCACCTAGTCAGTAACTTTTAACCGCTGTTTAAAAAAATGGTAGGATAAAAAAAACTTGAGTGACGACATTATCAAAGTGGTGATGATGTTACTATAGCTGTTGTTCATTCCGTTTACATTTAACATATATAGGTCTATAATTATAATTATTCAATTCATTTGCTGCCTACCCTTGGATTACTTTGACCAAAGGAATTACTTAAACAACAATTTGCTCACACGAAATAAAACATAATACGGCAATTGGACCTTCCGCTGTTATTATTATTAAATATTATTATTATTTATTATTATTATTATTATTATTATTATTATTATTATTATTATTATTATTATTATTATTATTATTATTATTATTATTATTTTATTTTACATGTATATAACATTAAACAAATTAATATAACATAAAAATTAAATGTTACATTAGCATTTCACTATCAACTCACACCAAAAACCACACCAGTGTTACTTAATGAAAGTAATTGATCCGATGATGTCTGTTGATTTATTTGATCGCTATATATAATACAATAGTATCCTTATCTATGGTAAGTGTATAACTACTTTGACCTATATACATGGAAGGATAATTATCACAATAATGGGTACAATATACTCTAGATATAGACGATTCTGTTGTGATCTCTATTACTCCCCCGCAGTCGATACTCTCGGGTTGCACACACACAGGCAGTTGCGGAAGTCGTTAAAGAGCAGACGGGGTAAGCCTTTCGTGAAGATGTCTGCGATTTGATATCGCGTAGGGACGTGTAAGACCCTAACTTGACCACGAGCTACCTTTTCCAGGACGAAATGTATATCTAACTCGATGTGTTTAGTTCTTTGGTGCTGCACCGGATTACCTGTTAAGTATATGGCACTTACATTGTCACACAAAACTAACGTAGCTTTATTAACCGGACACCCAAGTTCAAGCAGTAGATTCCGAATCCAACATGATTCGGCGACAACGTTTGCGACCCCTCGATATTCGGCTTCTGCACTAGAACGTGAAACAGTGGGCTGGCGTTTGGAGGACCACGAGATAAGGTTATCACCCAGGTACATACAATAACCGGATGTAGATCGTCTAGTGTCAGGACAACCTGCCCAGTCGGCGTCCGTATATGATATAAGTGAGGCTGTTGCGGACCTGGAGATGTGTAAGCCGAATGATGTTGTACCTTGAAGGTAGCGAGTGATTCGTTTCAAGGCAAGTACGTGAACCGTGTAAGGAGCATGCATGTGGAGGCAAATTTGTTGTACCGCGTAAGATATATCCGGTCGGGTGAATGTTAAGTATTGTAAAGCCCCTGCTAAACTTCTATATTTTGTTGGGTCGTGGTATGGTACACCAATGGTAGCACTAAGTTTTCCTTGAGTATCGACTGGAGTACTAACCGGATTACATAATTGCATGCCGGCTCTTTGAATGATATCCTTAGCGTAAGCAGATTGATTCAAGAACAAACCATCCCTATCTCGTGTGACTGAGATGCCAAGAAACGAGCTAAGTGATCCACAATCTTTCATAGCAAACTCTTTGGCAAGCATTGTCATCAGCTTGTCACGTAAAGAATCTGTAGATGTTACCAAAATTATATCGTCAACGTATAACAAAATATAGGCGATGTGTTTACCCTTTTTGAAGACGAACAGTGAATGATCACAAATGCTATGTGAGAAACCGATGGTTGACACAAAATCTGCGAATCTTTGGTACCACGCTCGTGGAGATTGCTTCAGGCCATAAAGCGATTTCTTTAATAAACAAACATGGTTCGGATGGGTAGGGTCACGAAAACCCACGGGTTGGTACATGTATACCGTGTCGTTTAATTTCCCGTGCAAGAAAGCATTTTTTACATCTAATTGATGTATCGGCCAAGCTTTTGAAACTGCGATACTCAGGACCGTTCGAATGGTCGCGGGTTTTACCACGGGACTAAATGTTTCGTAACAATCTATGCCTTGTTGTCGTGAGCGGCCGTCGGCTACTAGCCGTGCTTTGTACCGTTCAAATGAACCATCCGATTTAGTTTTATGTCTAAAAATCCACATAGACCGAATGACATTCATATTAGGTTGACGTGGGACAAGAACCCATGTTTTATTATCAATAAGCGCTTGGTATTCTTCGGTCATGGCTAGGTTCCAATTACGATCGGCTAGAGCAGATTTTGGATTAGATGGGATAGGAGAGAATGAGTTGGTGGTAGTAGCAGACAAGTTAAATTGTGTCTTTGGTTTAAATATGCCATGCATGCTTCGAGTGTGTATGGTGCGCTGGTTAGTTGTGGTAGGAGGTGGATCCAGTACAGAAGGAATAGAGTTTGTAGATGAGTTAGGATTAGTAGAATTTGAGGTTGAGGAATAATTGGGTGAATTTAGTATACGTGTGGGGCTTGGAGAGGAGATGGGACTTACTGGTGGTGTATTGTTAGGTGGTGGTGGGCTAGATTCATTTCGTGAATTGGGTTGGACTGGCCCAGTGGGCTCGTTGGTTGAGAATACAGTGGAGTAAACAAGTGGATTAATACTGGAAGTAAGGAAATCATAGGTCTGTGTATTTGAGTCGACATTTTTGGCAAAGGGAAATGTTTGCTCATCAAATATTACGTGTCTGGATAATATGATTTGATTAGTGGACATGTTATAACACTTATAACCACGATGACTTTTTGGGTACCCGAGAAACACACAAGGAGTGGAGCGGTTTTGTAATTTGTGTATATTTGTGGAGGGTATAAGTGGAAAACATAAACAACCAAAGACGCGCAAGTGTTGGTAGGAAGGACATCGACCATAAAGGAGATGAGTTGGAGTGAGGTTTTGAAGGAGCTTACTAGGAATAATATTTAACAAGTATATGGACATTTCTAAGGCATGTGTCCATAATCTGTGTGGGACTTGAGAGTGCGAGAGGATGGTGCGCATTATGTTGTTGATGGCACGGATTTTTCGTTCGGATTTTCCATTTTGTGAGGATGTGTATGGGCAAGAAAAACGAAATAACATACCATGTTTAGCACAAAATTGATGAAAGGAGGTATTATTGTATTCAGTGCCATTATCGCATTGGAATGTTTTAATGGATTTTCCAAACTGTGTTTTAACATAGGTGTAAAATTGAACAAATATATCATAGACTTGAGATTTAGATGCAAGAGGGAAAGTCCACAGAAAATTCGTATAATCATCCAAGAATAACATATAATATCTATGGCCACCGTTACTAAGTATGGGGGATGTCCATAAATCGCTATGAATGATATCAAATGGTGCATAAGTAGAGGTAGTAGAAGTATGAAAAGGTAAGCGAATGTGTTTTCCAAAAACGCAAGATTGACAAATAGTATTTTTATTAATAGAATTACAATGAATGTAATTTTTATTCCTAAGCAAGCTTATGATATTTGAACCAGGATGCCATAGTCGTTGATGCCATAAGTTGGAAGAGAAAATAGTAAAAGCAGAAGCATGTTGTGGTTGACTTTGTTGGAGCGTGGATGGATGAAGTGGATAAAGATCTCCAGTGCTATTACATCGCATTAGAGGGGTCCCCTTCGTAAATTCCTTCACAGTAAAACCAAAAGGATCAAACTCAAGTGAGATATTATTATCAATAGAAAGGCGACGAACAGAAATAAGATTTTTGATTAAATTAGGAGCATGAAGAACGTTAGTAAGATATAATGGATGATTAATAGATAAAGGTAAAAGTGTATGGCCATGACCGTTAATTGGGATACCGTTACTGTAACGACCCTACTTTTTCCGTTATCTTTTACCGTTAACTATTTAACGACCGTTAACTGTTATTCGTGCCACGTCATTTCTATGACCTATATTATTATTTTTGTAATAATATATTAATTATTATGTGCTATATGAATATTTGTATTCATATCTTTAATTGTACGTTTCTACGTATCGCGGATTTCTATCTGGCGAAACTTTTCGGTTTTCAAACCAACGATCGAGCTTTTGGGATTTCTAGTTCTAATTATTTTAAATATGATATTTTAATGTCATATGATCATATTTAGTGTTTATATATTTTATTCGTCGCGTATTTGTTATCTCTCCGAAAAATCAATCGCGTAGTAGCATTTTCGCAGTTCAGGCTTCGTTCGAGCTTTCGGGCCACAAGCAATTGCAAGTAACATAAAAATGGGCCAAGAGGGACCCACCCATGTATGGGGGACGGCCTAAATCTCCCAAGGGAGGGGGAGGACTTGTTTTGCCAATTTCTTGAACTTGATTTAATCTTAAACCTAAATCACTACTTCATTTTTCCAAAACACATTTTATTTTTTTCTCTCTTCCTCTCTTTTTCTCTCCTAGGGCCGCCATTTTTCTCATCCTCATCATCTTCAATTGATCATCATCTAGAGCTTGGATCAAAGGGCTTTTAACATCAACGCGTTCCTCTCGTTCTCCTCTACATGTTCATATCCTTCAATTCTTGATTAGGGTATAAACCCTAACCCTAACTTTTTGATTTTTCTTTAATTTTACTGTTTTTATATGTTATATTGATAGTATGATGATTATATGTTATTGTATTGTTGATAATATGCGTAGAAATGCTCGTTAATTCATGTTTTCGGTTTGATTGATTTGGGACAGCGGTTTGTTTTATTGTTTCTGTAAACACAACTGATATAAAAGTGAAATTAAAGTGTCTAAGATGAGTTCCTCTCATCAAGACATTAATTTTAGACTCCGGATTCATGTTATTTCAATTCCCGGAACATAAGTTATGATCAAAATGTTGTTTAATTGAAATTAAAATATGAAAACGAATTGGTACAGGTATGGTCTGACTTTGTGACCATTTTTAGAGTCTTTAGGGTATACTAGTGTGTTAGGATTGATGATTGGATGAACATTCATGTTCGGGTCATCGAAATCCGAGCCACGGATCACCCGTTATGACTAAAACATGTTTTTAAACGGATTAAAGATCCAAATTGAGTAATGGCTGTAAGTCACGACTTGGTGGCTGTTTTTGAGATGTTCTTGAGCACACTAAGGTGTCGGGTGGGTTGGTTAGGCAAAGATATATATAAGACTCGCCGAAAACTGATTCCCGGAGCTCAAGTTATGACCCGATGAACTTTTAATTAAAACTTATGGTTATGAAATAAGACTTATGATATGAATAATGATTTTCATTATTAATAAATTACTTATGATATAAAAGTAATTATTTTAATTTAAGACTTATGATATACATATTTATTATATCATTTATTAATTAATTATGATTAATGAAACTTTAATTAAACTTATGATTAATAATACTTTTATTATTAATGAAAAGTACTTATGGTAAGTATTAAACTTATATTATGAGGTGATTATAATAAGACTTATAATAAGAATTAATTGATTATTTAATTATTATAAGATTTAATTATTATTTAATTATAATTTAATTATTAAATACTTATGATTTAATGATTATAATTAGAAACTTATGATATGATTAATAATTCATTATTAATTAATAATACTTATGATATGATTTAAAACCTATTATTAATTAATAATACTTACATTATGATTAATATTTAATTAATTAATTAAATACTTATGTTATATTAATTATAACATTTAAACTTATGTTAACTTTAAAAATTCATTTTAATTTAATTAAACTTATGTTATGATATAATTATACATATTTACCTTTAATTAACATTATAACTTATGGTATTATTACAACTTACACTTTTAAAATTAATGTTGACTATGTTTGACCAAGGTTGACTTTTGCGTTGACTTTCGGTTGACTTTGACTTTCAGTTGACTTTTGTTGACTTTCTAATTAAGGAAACTTCCCTAACTTAAAAACTTTCTAAAAATAGAAACTTTCTAAATATGGAAACTTTCTAAATTTGGAAACTTTCCAAAAATAGAAACTTTCCTAAAATAGAAACTTTCCAAAAATAGAAACTTTCCTAAAATAGAAACTTTCCAAAAATAGAAACTTTCCAAAAATGGAAACCTGCTAAAAATAGAAACTTTCTAAAAATAGAAAGTGTGTGACCGTACGCTGTTCCGATCAAACCGATGCATGTTGAGTGTTGTTCTATGTCTACTTGCAACATATACAATAGCTATCATACTAAGATTTGACCTAAGTTAGTTATTTATATCGACCTGCTTTATTCATAGGTCGGCGTTGTGATCATTCCTGATCACTTTACTTCTTTTGCTGTTCGCTTATTTGTGTGATTACTTCGTTTGCTATTAAGGTGAGTTATAGTCCCATTTTTCTACTTTAACTCTTTTGGGATGAGAATACATGCAATTTATTTTATATTTTGGACACAAGTGAAAGTTGATTTAAATTATTCATTGTGAGTTGAACAAAAATATTCCCTAGTCTGGTAACTGTAATCACTGGTTTCTACTAGTGAACGTGAATCCTACGGATAGATCTATCGGGTTTGACAACCCCATTTCGAGCTAGTCGCGCTAGCAATTTATAATCGGAATGTTTAGTACTTCGTATTTTGTTGTAGATACACTTGTTCGGTGTATATTATTTATTGTGTTTGGCAAGGGTAAATAAAGGGTTAAGTGGTTACCAGGTGGCTCACGGAAAATGGAATAATGTTTTATTATATGTTTTCTAGCATATAATTTTGTGGTCCAACAAGGAGTTTTTATGTTTTCAAACATAAATTTTTATGGTTTAAATTAAATATTGTTTGTAATATTAAACCTATAATTCACTCAACATTTTTGTTGACAGTTACTCGCATGTTTTATTCTCAGGTTCATGATTGATTGCTTCCGCTGTGCTTAGAGAGTCTGCATATTTATGATGGCAGCTTTTGTTAAACATTAATTTGCATTCTATTTTGATACATTTAATAGTGGATGTTGTTGACTTTGTTTAGGTCAACTTTTGGTTAAGTAATAGTGTATGGTTTTTCTAAACTTACATATTTTGAAAGGTTTCCTTTATAGGAAATCATTTTTAAATAAACAATGCAAGGTTATTTATTAAATTCATATAGAGTTATGATCAAGCTGTGGGATCAAGATAACGATGGTCGTCAAGTGTACTTTGACGGGTCGTTAAAGTTGGTATCAGAGCCTTGGTTGTAGGGAATTAGGCTGCATTGATGTCGTTACCCGAGTCAATAGGGTGCATTAGTGAGTCTAGTCTACAGCCCGGCCTATAATATATTATTATATGTGATTATTTGTATCGTATTGGTATGTATATTGTTATCATACATACATTCCAATTATGTTCTGAATCCGGGAGGAACTCCCATTCCGACTTAAACGAACTCTCCGACTCATGCGAACTTATCCTTATAAGAACACCTCGGGTAGTGAAACCGAGGGATGTCATTCTTGACTTCTGAAATTCTCGACATTTCTAAGTCATCTGTTATGGTTAAGTATATATAATGTTTGAGTTATATTACGCGAGATGTCATTCTTGACTTCTAAATGCTCGACATTTCAATGTCAGCTATTATGTTTAGGTATATAACATTCTTGTTATATTACGTGCCTTTGTGCCGTTGTGCCTATGTGCTTTGGTTTTTGAACCGGAAAACGTCATTCTTGACTTTTAGAGATTCTTGGTACTTTGAAGACATTTTTATGTCATCGTTACTCATATCCATTACTTATGATGTTTTTATCTCTTGTGTTATCCTTAGCACATTGTTTAAGAAATTGTTTTAGAGAAATTGTGTGGAAATCTGAGGTTGATCGCGTGTCCTGACCTCATGTGGTGCTATTGGAATGGAACTATGAATTAGTGAAATATAATGGCGTCAGGCCAACGTGATTATATTACGTTAATTCATAAAGAAGTCCCAATATTGTGACATGAGGAATAGAAAGCGAGTCAAAGAAAATTTTTACACCACTCATAAATTCCGATGTATTACATGGGTAGGGAATATATTCATTATCTTATTTGTTGATATGCGAGGAGCTTGTTTTAACCAGATTATCCATTTCATGCTCTATCTTTCATAACTCACTTGTTAGCAACAGCTTCGCTCGGGAACAGTTTTGGCCCAAGGACTTATGTCCTGATAATAGTCAAAACAACATTTAACTCATTGGTTTTGATGACCTCGTAACAATTGTTGGTCAAATGTTGCACGACGATTCAGGTCATTTACTCGATCTTTCACAATCTTACTTCATTTTGTAACCTCTGAAATACAGATACTCTGTTTATCATCGGGAGTTTTACACATTTGTTTAATTGGGTGGTTCTCGCGGATTTATGGACGAATAGAAGTAATGAAATATTTTGTCATGTATACAATTTATAAAATCGTATATGTACATATGGATTCAAATGAATAAGTTTACCTTAACCTATTTTGATTAGTACATACTAAATTATACCTTCAAAATTATTTTAAAACCACACCTTTATTGAGTTGTTTAATTAAGTCAGATTTTTTATATAAAATGGTACACATTGTACGTACTTCTAAATTACTAAGAACTTCGTTCCGTTTATGTTGTCACATCAAACGTTTAAAGCTTTTTCAAAACTCCTTTGATTAATTTTATCAACTTTTCGCATTACCCTACAGAGTGTCTGGATCACAGTTCTTCTCATCCTCAGTTTAAGGATGAAACTTACCATTAAGTTCATTGATAGAAACTCTTACGCCACTTTGGATGCCGGTTTTATAAAATTTGTTGGAAAGTCTTTGCGCTCATAAAATTTTCCCTCTTATGGTTGGACATGGCCGAAACACGGACCGATAAATCAATTTTCTGGGATACGCTCGGTAGTCACCCTATTATAGAAAAGGCACTAGGCAGGTTTCTACCCCAACTGTTGTTATAGTGGGTATCATGGATATATATTACACTAGACCGTTTGAGGAGTTTCTACTCTCAATATTCGCTGTCAACCGCAACACCCTCGTAAACATCAATCCTAGGATTCAATACTTTGAGGTGCACGAAATTATTTTTGGAGATTCATCCCACCTGGAGTTGGCCATTATTTATAACCCATGATTCGCGTTCTTTTCATCCGCACATAAATTTAAGAATATGGATGAATCCTAGATTTCCTCACTCATTGTACAAGGAAGTACACTCTCGTTGAAATATCACACCTTTCGTACGTCTTCCTTTCGGAAATGTAATGAAAATTTACTTTGAAGTCCATGATCCTCGTTATCTCCTTTGAGAGAATTGCCTTAAATATCTATGCCACTTATGTGACTACTCCATATATTTCTTCCTTCATTGTTGCAACTATGTTTCATTCGTCCCAGTTCGTCCCCTTGGGGAGCTCCTATTTTGTTTGTCAAGAAGAAAGATGGTTCATTCCGATTGTGTATTGATTATCGCAAGTTAAACAAGCGTACTATTAAGAATCGTTACCCTTTTCCGAGAATTGATGATCTGTTCGATCAACTTCAAGGTTCGTCCACTTATTCTAAGATTGATCTTCAATCTGGTTATCACCAATTACGCGCTAGAGAAACTGATATTTCGAAAACCGCTTTCCGTACCCGTTATGGTCACTGCGAATTTCTTGTTATGCTGTCTGGATTGACTAACGCACCTGCTGTGTTCACGGACCTCATGAACCGTGTGTGCAGACCCTATCTAGACAAATTCGTTATCGTTTTCATCAACGACATCCTTATTTATTCCAAGAGTGATGAAGAGCACGAAGAACATTTGAAGTTGGTGCTTGATTTGTTGAGAAAAGAAGAATAGTATGCTAAGTTCTCTAAGTGTGCTTTCTGGTTAAGAGAAGTTCAATTTCTTGGACATATTATTAGTAAACATGGAATACAAGTTGACCCTGCTAAGATTGAGGCGATTGAAAAGTGAGAAATTTCCGAAAACCCCCACTCAGATTCGTCAGTTTCTAGAGTTGGCAGGTTACTAAAGAATGTTCATTCAAGATTTCTCTCGTATAGCGGAACCTCTGACTGCTTTAACACACAAGGGGAAGAAGTATGAGTGGAAGGATGAACAAGTGACTGCTTTTCAAATTTTGAAGAAGAAGTTGACTACCGCTCCAATATTATCACTACCTGAGGGTAATGATGATTTGTTTATCTATTGTGATGCTTCGTGTCAAGACTTTGGTTGTGTTTTGATGCAACAAAAAAAAGTCATTGCTTACGCGTCACGTCAGTTGAAGATTCGTGAACAGAATTATACAACCCATGATGTAGAATTGGGAGCTGTTGTGTTCGCACTCAAGAATTGGAGACATTACTTTTATGGGGTCAAATGTACAGTGTACACTGATCACAAAAGTCTTCAACATAACTTTGATAAAAGACAGTAGTATATGAGGTAGCGAAGATGGGTGGAATTGTTGAACGGTTTTGATTGTGAACTCCTTTAACCATTATGGGGAAAGGCCAATGTTGTGGCCATTGCATTAAGTCAAAAAGAGAGAATTGAACCTCGTAGGTTTAGGGCCTTGAATATGACCATTTGAACAAACCTCGCAAGGCAGATTCTTGCAGCTCAACAAGAAGCCTTGAAGGAGAAGAATTTTGTAACGGGAAGGTCCGAGGCTTGAGTAAATAGTTAGAGGTATGAACCGATGGTACTCGGTATTTTGCGAGACATCTTTGGGTTCCGAAATTTTGTGATTTGCGACAACTTATTCTAGATGAAGCTCATAAATCTGGGTACTCTATTCATCCTGGTTCAGGAAAGATGTATCATGATCTTAAGGAGCTGTATTGGTGGCCTAATTTGAAAGCTGATGTGGCTACGTATGTGGCTAAGTGTTTGATCTGTGCTAAGGTTAAAGCTGAACATCAGAAACCGTCTAGACTTTTAGTGCAACGTGATATTCCCGAGTGGAAGTAGGAAGGTATTACAACGGATTTTATTACGAAGTTACTGAGAGTTGTGGGTGGTTATGATACCATTTGGGTGATTGTTGACCGACTCACACAATCAGCTCATTTCTTACCGATTAAGGAAACAGATTCGAAGGAGAAGCTCACTCATTTGTATTTGCAGGAGATTGTTTCTAGACATGGTGTTCCCGTATCTATTATTTTGGACCGAGACAATCGATTTACATCGAGGTTTTGGCAGTCCTTACAAGATGCTTTGGGGACTAAATTGGATATGAGCACCGCTTATCACCCACAGTCGGATGGTGAGAATGAAAGGACCATCCAAACGTTGATAGGCCTGTTGAGGGCATGCGAAATTGATTTTGGTAATGGTTGGGATAGATACTTACCGTTGGCTAAATTTTCTTATAACAACAAGTTATCATGCAAGTATTAAAGCCGCACTGTTTGAAGCTCTGTATGGTAGGAAGTGTAGATCTCCTGTCTATTGGAATGAGGTTGGGGATGCTCAACTCACAGGTCCAGAAATTATTCATGAGACTACCGAGGAGATTGTACAGATTAAGGAGAGATTGAATACCGCCAGGAGTCGGCAAAAGAGTTACGCCGATGTTAGAAGGAACGATATTGAATTTCAGGTTGGTGATCGTGTTATGTTGAGGGTATCACCTTGAAAGGGCGTAATACGTTTTGGTAAAAGGGGAAAGTGAATCCTCATTTTGTTGGACCGTTTGAGATTATTGAGAGAGTTGGACCCGTGGCTTATCATTTGAAATTGCCACAAGAACTCAGTACTGTTTATTACGTTTTTCATGTATCGAATTTGAAGAAGTGTTTGGCCGAGGCCGATGAAACTATTCCTCTGGAGGAACTTCATGTTGGTAAGCAACTTCATTTTATTGAGGAACCTGTTGAAATTATGGATCGAGAGGTTAAGACTCTTAAGCAGGGTAGAATTCCTATCGTCCGAGTTAGATGGAATGCTAGACGCGGACCCGAGTTCACTTGGGAACGTGAAGATTAGATGAGGCAGCAGTACCCGCATTTGTTCCCAGATGCCGAGTCAACCCCTGCACCTGCTTAAATTTCGGGACGAAATTTCCGTAACGGGAAGGTACTGTAACGACCCTACTTTTTCCGTTATCTTTTACCGTTAACTATTTAACGACCGTTAACTGTTATTCGTGCCACGTCATTTCTATGACCTATATTATTATTTTTGTAATAATATATTAATTATTATGTGTTATATGAATATTTGTATTCATATCTTTAATTGTACGTTTCTACGTATCGCGGATTTCTATCTGGCGAATCTTTTCGGTTTTCAAACCAACGGTCGAGCTTTTGGGATTTCTAGTTCTAATTATTTTAAATATGATATTTTAATGTCATATGATCATATTTAGTGTTTATATATTTTATTCGTCGCGTATTTGTTATCTCTCCGAAAAATCAATCGCGTAGTAGCATTTTCGCATTTCAGGCTTCGTTCGAGCTTTCGGGCCACAAGCAATTTCAAGTAACATAAAAATGGGCCAAGAGGGACCCACCCATGTATGGGGGACGGCCTAAATCTCCCAAGGGAGGGGGAGGACTTGTTTTGCCAATTTCTTGAACTTGATTTAATCTTAAACCTAAATCACTACTTCATTTTTCCAAAACACATTTTATTTTTTTCTCTCTTCCTCTCTTTTTCTCTCCTAGGGCCGCCATTTTTCTCATCCTCATCATCTTCAATTGATCATCATCTAGAGCTTGGATCAAAGGGCTTTTAACATCAACGCGTTCCTCTCGTTCTCCTCTACATGTTCATATCTTTCAATTCTTGATTAGGGTATAAACCCTAACCCTAACTTTTTGATTTTTCTTTAATTTTACTGTTTTTATATGTTATATTGATAGTATGATGATTATATGTTATTGTATTGTTGATAATATGCGTAGAAATGCTCGTTAATTCATGTTTTCGGTTTGATTGATTTGGGACAGCGGTTTGTTTTATTGTTTCTGTAAACACAACTGATATAAAAGTGAAAATAAAGTGTCTAAGATGAGTTCCTCTCATCAAGACATTAATTTTAGACTCCGGATTCATGTTATTTCGATTCCCGGAACATAAGTTATGATCAAAATGTTGTTTAATTGAAATTAAAATATGAAAACGAATTGGTACAGGTATGGTCTGACTTTGTGACCATTTTTAGAGTCTTTAGGGTGTACTAGTGTGTTAGGATTGATGATTGGATGAACATTCATGTTCGGGTCATCGAAATCCGAGCCACGGATCACCCGTTATGACTAAAACATGTTTTTAAACGGATTAAAGATCCAAATTGAGTAATGGCTGTAAGTCACGACTTGGTGGCTGTTTTTGAGATGTTCTTGAGCACACTAAGGTGTCGGGTGGGTTGGTTAGGCAAAGATATATATAAGACTCGCCGAAAACTGATTCCCGGAGCTCAAGTTATGACCCGATGAACTTTTAATTAAAACTTATGGTTATGAAATAAGACTTATGATATGAATAATGATTTTCATTATTAATAAATTACTTATGATATAAAAGTAATTATTTTAATTTAAGACTTATGATATACATATTTATTATATCATTTATTAATTAATTATGATTAATGAAACTTTAATTAAACTTATGATTAATAATACTTTTATTATTAATGAAAAGTACTTATGGTAAGTATTAAACTTATATTATGAGGTGATTATAATAAGACTTATAATAAGAATTAATTGATTATTTAATTATTATAAGATTTAATTATTATTTAATTATAATTTAATTATTAAATACTTATGATTTAATGATTATAATTAGAAACTTATGATATGATTAATAATTCATTATTAATTAATAATACTTATGATATGATTTAAAACCTATTATTAATTAATAATACTTACATTATGATTAATATTTAATTAATTAATTAAATACTTATGTTATATTAATTATAACATTTAAACTTATGTTAACTTTAAAAATTCATTTTAATTTAATTAAACTTATGTTATGATATAATTATACATATTTACCTTTAATTAACATTATAACTTATGGTATTATTACAACTTACACTTTTAAAATTAATGTTGACTATGTTTGACCAAGGTTGACTTTTGCGTTGACTTCCGGTTGACTTTGACTTTCAGTTGACTTTTGTTGACTTTCTAATTAAGGAAACTTCCCTAACTTAAAAACTTTCTAAATATGGAAACTTTCTAAATTTGGAAACTTTCCAAAAATAGAAACTTTCCAAAAATAGAAACTTTCCTAAAATAGAAACTTTCCAAAAATAGAAACTTTCCTAAAATAGAAACTTTCCAAAAATAGAAACTTTCCAAAAATGGAAACCTGCTAAAAATAGAAACTTTCTAAAAATAGAAAGTGTGTGACCGTACGCTGTTCCGATCAAACCGATGCATGTTGAGTGTTGTTCTATGTCTACTTGCAACATATACAATAGCTATCATACTAAGATTTGACCTAAGTTAGTTATTTATATCGACCTGCTTTATTCATAGGTCGGCGTTGTGATCATTCCTGATCACTTTACTTCTTTTGCTGTTCGCTTATTTGTGTGGTTACTTCGTTTGCTATTAAGGTGAGTTATAGTCCCATTTTTCTACTTTAACTCTTTTGGGATGAGAATACATGCAATTTATTTTATATTTTGGACACAAGTGAAAGTTGATTTAAATTATTCATTGTGAGTTGAACAAAAATATTCCCTAGTCTGGTAACTGTAATCACTGGTTTCTACTAGTGAACGCGAATCCTACGGATAGATCTATCGGGTTTGACAACCCCATTTCGAGCTAGTCGCGCTAGCAATTTATAATCGGAATGTTTAGTACTTCGTATTTTGTTGTAGATACACTTGTTCGGTGTATATTATTTATTGTGTTTGGCAAGGGTAAATAAAGGGTTAAGTGGTTACCAGGTGGCTCACGGAAAATGGAATAATGTTTTATTATATGTTTTCTAGCATATAATTTTGTGGTCCAACAAGGAGTTTTTATGTTTTCAAACATAAATTTTTATGGTTTAAATTAAATATTGTTTGTAATATTAAACCTATAATTCACTCAACATTTTTGTTGACAGTTACTCGCATGTTTTATTCTCAGGTTCATGATTGATTGCTTCCGCTGTGCTTAGAGAGTCTGCATATTTATGATGGCAGCTTTTGTTAAACATTAATTTGCATTCTATTTTGATACATTTAATAGTGGATGTTGTTGACTTTGTTTAGGTCAACTTTTGGTTAAGTAATAGTGTATGGTTTTTCTAAACTTACATATTTTGATAGGTTTCCTTTATAGGAAATCATTTTTAAATAAAGAATGCAAGGTTATTTATTAAATTCATATAGAGTTATGATCAAGCTGTGGGACCAAGATAACGATGGTCGTCGAGTGTACTTTGACGGGTCGTTAAAGTTACCATTACCGACAATAACACGATTTGGAGCGCTTGTTTGATAATAAGACATAAGATTACCTTGGTTACCCGTCATGTGCGATGTAGTTTCGGTGTCCATATACCAGTTTTCATTCGGGGGATTCAATGTCATGGTGTGAAGTGCAGCCTCGATGTCAGTAGCAGTGGGCGTATTAGAAGCAACAGATTGGGCATAAGCATGAGCTGGGCGTGGCCCTAATAGTCCTGGTTGATTTGTAGGCGTAGTGGGCCTTGTCCAAGATGAAGTGGGAAACGGACAGGGTGGTGAATTCCACTGTGTGTTCTGCCAGGCCCATAGTGCATATTTTGTGGAGTTGGGTTGTAAGGCCCACCAAAACTATGTGGCCCAGAAAAGTTTGTTGGATACCCATAGTGATTTCTGCCTCTTCCACGACCACGATTGCCATGATTCTGGTTGTTCGAGCCTCGATAATTTCCACGGTTTCCACGATTGTAACCACCACGATACTTAGTGTTATTAGATGATGAGGGTTTCGGATTGTTTTGTGTAGCAGTGGTGAGAAGGGCGGTGGCAGTGCTAGAGGCGGCGATGGAGGTTTGTTTCATCTTGCGGGTTTCTTCCAAAAGTAACATCGATCGTGCTTGATAAAAGGTCGGTAACTTACTTTGGTGGTGCAACATGGTTGCCATACTCTGGTAACTTTCGTCCAAGCCGGTGATGAGTTGAAGAACAAGTTGATCATCAGTGATTTTGTTGACACTAACACTGGACAATTGATCGCCAATGGTTTTAATCTCCTGACAGAAAGCAGCCATGTTGGGAAAGTAATCTTGACGGATGTTTGAGAACTTTTGTTGAAGATACACGGCCCTAGAGTGTTGATTATCTTGAAACATGTCTTTGAGACGATCCCACGCCTCACGGGAAGTTTGATCTGGGGACATAATGGCCAGCAGTAATTCGATTGATATAGTACCGTATATCCACTGAAGGACTACGGCATCCAATCGTGCCCATGATGCAGGTTGAGTTGGAGGGTTGTCATCGGTTTGAGAAGAAGAATCTTCAGAAGCAGATGGAGGCAAGATGTGGTCGATGACCTCATAAGCTCGGCAGTGTATTTTAAATAACTCTGCCCAAGAACCATATTGGGTTTTATCCATCTCGAGAACGAGTGGAACAAAGTTGCGAATGTTGTTAACGGTGATTGCAGGGTGGATCTTGTTATCGGACATGGTGGGGGTTTTTGAGAAAGAATGAAGAAGATGATGAATATAGAAGAGTGTTTTGGAAGAGATCGGTACCTAAACTCGTGATACCATGAAAGTAATTGATCCGATGATGTCTGTTGATTTATTTGATCGCTATATATAATACAAGAGTATCCTTATCTATGGTAAGTGTATAACTACTTTGACCTATATACATGGAAGGATAATTATCACAATAATGGGTACAATATACTCTAGATATAGACGATTCTGTTGTGATCTCTATTACTTAACATCAAAACTCACACTGCCAAGTCATCAAAAAAGTGCGAAAAAAAACTCACACCGCCGACTCACGCTCCTCCCCATTACAAATGGTCTAATAGAAGTAATAATTGTATTATATTAGACGAGTGGCTTATAAAGTCATTATAGACGTTTTGTTTAGTTTGACATTTTAGCCGTTGCATGTTGATTCTTGGCTTTTTCTTAACTATTTGCTACGGGGTTGTTTGTTTCTGTAAGTTTTGCAGTTCAACAAAAATTATGGTGTGTATAATCTTTCGATTGGTTATAGTCTTATAGACAATATTAGTCAACAAGCAAAACCAATTAATAGATTCATATAATCATGCCCGTGCGTTGCACAGTGGTTCTATAAAATAGTATTTTATAATTTTAGTATTGATATTTATCAAATGTAATTACAATGAAAAAAAAACTCTATTACTGATTAATTACAATGAAAAATCCCTCTAATACTGATAATATTTTTATCAAAAACATTAATTTTGCATACTAACATATAGATTATGAGTCCGTTAAAATTATTTTAATTTTAATTTATAAATAATCGATAAAACACTGAACATGGGCCCGTAAAATATTGCTTTAAAACTGCATGTTAATAGTAATAGTTTTTATGTATAACTCTTTTTTTTTTTTTTTTTTTTGAAAAGCAAGCAAAAAAAACTTTTATAAAAATAAACAAGAAAACAAGAGTACAACAGGAGCACAAAATGACTCCTACCAACACCAACAAAAACCAAAGCACAAATGAGGAACAGAGAAAGAAGAGAACTAAAGAAAAAAAGGCTGCAGAGCTAGCAGCGGAACAACTATAAACAAGCTACAACTCCCCATAAGTGCTTGGATTCGTAAGCCAAATGAGCCAATCGATTTGTTAGTTGCGAATACGTCTTGAAATCCAATCAAAGCTTCTCACTTGAATCTCGTTTAGCGCAATCGGACCATTCCATTTTTTCTTTTTGAAAACCATCGAATTTCGATTCTTCCAAATTAGGTAGCTAGTAGTGAACTTTACCGCTTGCCAAATTTGATGACCTAACGAAGACTTTGCCCTGATAAAATTTCTTTTAAAAATATCCTCGAAAGAGTTATTTTGAAGGTTGTCATTATTCCACCATTTATAAATCCTACCCCACACCTCTTTCGCGTCTTTACAATCCCATAAACTATGATCAACCGATTCTAATCCCTCGTTGCACAATGGACATCTTACCGAGTCAAGATCCACATCTCTTTTATCAAGCTCGAGTCTTACCGGAAGTCTCTTGAGAGCTGCACGCCAATTGAAAATCACTACTTTTTTCGGGATCAGCACGTTACAATTTGTCTTTAAGTTGCACAAAAATTGAGTCAGCAGCTTATTGTCGACTAAGTTGGTAAGCTCTTTTGTTGTGAAAGAATGTTTGCTCGAAAGGTTCCATTCCCAAACGTCTTCGGTCCTGTCATATTTTGTCAGAGAATCAAACATGTTAGTAATTTCTTGCAGCTCCCCGAGTTCCCTTCCGAAGAGATTCCTGTTCCAGCTCCAAGTTTGCCTCCAGCTGTTACCCGTCCATTGAACTCGATCACATACCCGAACGTCTTTCACAGTTTCTTGCCTGAACAATCTTCGAAATTTATCCTTCAATATTATCCCATGAAGCCAAGGATGATCCCAGAATAGAGTGCTCGAGCCATCCCCAATACACTTGGAAAAGGACTTTGTAAAACAGATGCCTGCACGATCTATTTCCTGACCTGTTACAAGAATTTTATGCCAAGTAGTACCCTTAGACCGAATGGGATCATGCATAGAAAACAGTCCCCCATTTGACCCATGGATACTTGAGATAATTTTTACCCAAAAGGAGTTGTTTTCGGTAAGAAAACGCCACCACCATTTGCCAAGCAATGCCATATTTTTACCCTGAAGAGACCCGATATTTAACCCCCCCGAATCGTAAGGAACAAGCAATTTTTCCCACTTAACCCAAGCCAATTTGTAGTTATCACCCGACCCGCCCCAAAAAAAATTTCGTCTCAATCTCTCAAGCACTTTTAACACACACACGGGAGCACGATAGAGCGAGAAATAATACAAGGGCAAGCTATTGAGAACCGACTTTACTAAAGTTAATCTACCACCGAACGACAAATTACGTTCTTTCCACTCCGAGAGCCTTTTCTTGAAATTCTCGATGACCGGTTGCCAATCCTTCAATCTATTCATTTTTGCCCCCATTGGTAATCCTAGGTAAGTAAACGGAAACTCACCCATCTTACACCCGAGACTGTCAGCCATGGATATAGTGTCCATCTTATTTACTCCAATTCCAAAAATGTTGCTTTTATGATAATTGATTTTGAGCCCGGAAACCAACTCGAAGCATTTGAGAATATTTATAAGATTTTGAGCGTTTCTTCGACTCCATTTCCTGAAAAACATAGTATCATCTGCATATTGCAAGTGAGTTTTTATGTATAACTCTAATTGTACATGTTTAATGTTTTTACTACAAACTAATTTTATTATATCAAAATGTCAAACGATAGATCTACACAGCTATAAGGATTACCAAATAACCAAATAATCGATAAAACATGTAATATGAGCCCATAAATAGATTTTTTACCAGTTAACGGATGGTCATGACTGAAAAAACTTTTATATTACTAAACAAATATATTTACAGTAAAAATTTAAGTTGTAGTTCAAACATCATGCAAGTATAATATATGTTTCTTTTATTGGGGTACGTTTCTCTTTTATATGATATCATATAGACTTAAATTGTAGTTCAAATATATAAAAGATAAGTAAATAAAAATATATCAATACTGATAAATATGATGTTATCATAATATATGTTTCTTTTTATTCAGTTTAAAACTAAAATTAAAATTAAGAAGACTAAATAGTATGATCGATAGAATGGTCAGATATATAAGTATTTATGCTATGTTAAATATGGTATAATGGTATATATATTGTCATAATAGTAATAATAATAATAAATAAATAGATAATTAATTTGAATGGGAGTGGGAATGGGAGTGGGATAATTGTTACCTAATTTGAATAGGTCAGGATAGTTGAGCTTAGAGTGCTTCTAAGTATATTCTTTTAATTTAATAAAAAAAATAACCATATATGATTATTGAAAAATAGATTTGAGAAAAGAAGTTGCACTTTATAGTGCAATCGTAAAATTTGTTTGGAAAGGTTGTTATAATATCAATGAAATAATTAATGGATAAGATATGAGTCATTATTATATTTAAGTTATTTTAGGATTTACGTTATATAGTTACTATCTTTAACTAATTAAGGCGATGTATCTAGTATGTTATCTATCTACGACATGTAATGTTATAACTAAATTTATTTACAAATATAAAATTACCTTTTTAAAAAAAAAAAAGTTTGCCGATCTACAAATCTGCCTATAATATAGGAAAATTATGTACGGTAGTCCATAGAAAGTTATTTTAGGAAGTTATTTAATTCAGTTTAATTAATAAAAAATATGTAAGATTATTTAATTCAGTTTAATTAAAAAAAATGACACGTAAGATTATTTAATTTAGATTAATTGAGAAATTGACAAATAAGATTATTAGCACGTGCTTTATAATAATGTATAGATTAATATGAATATGAATGAATACAAACTAAATCACTTTCTAAGTAAATTGTGTGACACACAATTAATTATCCACATAAAATATATATTAAATCATGTCCCCACAAAACATAAGTAATCATTATCACTACATTATATAAAGAGACTTGCTATGTAAAGGATATTTATCTTAGTTTAAGCAACTATGATTAGCTTGCTAAATTCTAGATAGAAATTGTTATATGTGTGAGTGTGAGTTACTTGTAGGATTCTCCTAAAATAATCAAAACAACTCAAAAGTTCTTCACAATTCATTTCATCTTAAACATGGAGATAACGTTTATACAAGCTCTTGTTTTAATCTTGTCCATATTCCTCTTCATCTACTCATATTTCATCTTCTACTCATCAAACACTAAATCCAAATCCACCCCTCAATTTGGCTTCAAAAACTATCCAATACTCGGAACCATACCCGAATTTTTCCTAAATCGTCACCGTTTTCTCGACTGGAGTACCGATGTCCTATCTCGATGTCCTACCAACACCGCGGTCTTCATTCGTCCCGGGAAATTTAACGGCGTTTTAACCGCTAACCCTGATAACGTCGAACACATACTAAAAACCAACTTTGAAAATTACCCAAAAGGAACCCGGTTTATTTCCCTCCTTGAAGACTTTCTTGGTCATGGCATTTTTAATTCGGATGGCGAAATGTGGAGGACACAACGTAAAACCGCTAGTTACGAGTTCAATACGCGGTCCTTAAGGAATTTTGTAATCGAAACAGCTTCTGTTTTGTTACATAAACGGTTGATACCGGTTCTTGAAAAGGCTGCTGATTTAAACCAAGTTGTTGATCTTCAAGACCTTCTTGAAAGGTACTCTTTTGATAATATATGTAAAGTCGCGTTTAACGTTGACCCTGGTTGTCTCAATGGTGACGAGAGCGAATTCATGAAAGCTTTCGAAGAAGCTACAACGCTTAGTTCGGGGAGGTTTATGTATCTTTTTCCCGGTGTTTACAAAATTAAAAAGTTGTTGAACTATGGTTCCGAATGGAAGTTACATAAATCGATCGTTAAGGTTCATAAGTTTGCAGACGACATCATAAAGTCAAGAATGAAGGAAATGAAAGAAAAACAAGAAGAAGATTTGTTATCGCGATTTATGGACAAACCAGATTTTTCACCCGAGCTTCTTCGAGATATCGTTATAAGTTTTATATTAGCGGGTCGAGATACTACTTCGGCTGCATTAACATGGTTCTTTTGGCTTTTATCTTCGCATCCTGAAGTGGAGCGAAAAATACTTGACGAATTGAAAACAATTCGTCATGGATCTAACAAAAGTGATGTTGAAAAACTTTATACTTTTGACGAACTTCGACAAATGCATTACCTGCAAGCTGCAATTTCGGAAGGATTACGTTTGTACCCTCCGGTGCCTGTGGACACAAAAGCTTGCTTAAAAGATGATGTCATGCCAGATGGGACGTTTGTTGGGGAAGGTTGGTTCGTTACGTATCACACGTACGCAATGGGACGAATGGAGAGTGTTTGGGGGAACGATTGTCGTGAGTTTCGGCCCGAGCGATGGTTGGAATTAGACGAGAGAGATGGAACGAAAATAGTCATGTATAAACCCGAAAACCCGTTTAAGTTTCCAGTGTTTCATGGTGGACCGAGAATTTGTTTAGGAAAAGAAATGGCGTATACTCAAATGAAGTTAGTTGCAGCGACGATTATTGAGATGTTTAAGGTGGAGGTGGGGCCCGATGCGAATGAGAAAAATCCGCCGGAGCATGTATTGGCGTTAACGATTAGGATGAAAAATGGGCTGGGTGTGACGGTTAAGAAAAGATGAAGCAGATTAAATTTTGGTGATAAAATGGTTGATATGTATAAGCTTATGTTTTTAGTTAGACTATTTTGTTTTGTTCATGTATCATATAGTAAAGTAATACATTAGCTGGTTAAAACTTAGGTATTTGTACTTGAATTAGTTTTTGTGTGAGGTCATTAAACTTGTGTTGTAACTATAAATATCATCTTAACAAACCATAAAATATTGAAAAGATTTTCTAATGGACCCACTTAAGAAAGCAGAAAGACGGACAAGCAGAAAGTGGACAATTTGAATAGTACAAAACCATGATTGCTCAATTGAAAAGGAAAAGGCAGGGTGTTTGTCCATACGTGGTACAATTCTAGTGATTCAAAAGAGACACAAGCGACAAAAGATAATTGTACGTATGTATCTACAAGAGAATACATACACGTATTTATACTCCTAATGTTTTTACGGCAAAAGAGAGAATTTAAATTAGAGTAAATTCGAAGATCTAATCGAAATAGAATATGATGGAAACATAAACACTCTGAGTGACAAGATCCAATGGTCGATTTCATGTACACATTGAACTAAACTTAACTACTTTGAACAAACGTTAAGGCTCCGTTTGGCTCACGGAATCCGATAAAATTCCGTCGGAATTAGAATTGAATTTAGACATGCGGAATTCTAAATTCAATTCCAATTCCGCTAGAATCCCATCGGATTTCGTGAGCCAAACGGTGCCTAAACATATCAATAAACAATTGAAAACAACAAAGCCGACATCTTTGTTAAGCACCAATCAAGAGCATCAACGGAAAGTAAATCGGCAACTTGCAATAAATGGTGTGAACATTTGACAATTTGATGAAAACGAATAGCATCCCCAAACCCACACGAAGCCCTAATAGTCAACCGTCAAACCATACAAAACTTAGACACAAACAATGGGCAAAATACCCGACTCCGAGGACACTGAAAATAGCTGTCCACTCGGACAACCGATCGAAACACCCGATCAAAAAGAGATTAGTTGTCCACTCGGGCAACCTGTGAAGGCGGAGTGGAGTGAAGGCATTCTCTTAGGAGAAGCCCGCCAGCATGTTGCTTCGGCGGCGTTTTGCCTTCATCCTAAATTCAGGTCTTGTTCCCCACTTAAATGGGTAACTCGAAGCCTTACCTTGACCAAGGAGGTATGAACCTTAACAGACAACAAAATCCTAGGATGTATGTAATTAATGGAAAGGAGGCGAATCCACTAAGCAAGAGAACACTAGAGACAAACCGTGCCAAAAGAACTGATGACATACCAATGGCTCATCCGAGCCGGGTGGTGCTTCAGTGAGATGGCACGAAAACCAAAAAGGAAGCCACCCCGGACAAACCAAACCGAAGACGCCAGGAGATGCAGTCCATGTGAACCAAACAAAACACATACTGAATGACCCATACCACCACACATCACCCCGCAACCGACGACCATTCGCTATTGAAATTCCTAAAATCAAACTAGAATCGGTAGAAACCAACATCTATGACTTACAGGAACCACAAACCTAATCCACCCAAAGAATGACCCAAATCGCGACCAAACAACCACGAAAACACCCACAAACGCCTGAAAACACATATGCACCGAACCAAGAAAAGATTCTCGGCCGAGACCGTAATCACACGACCAAAAGGACCACCGGCAAGGTGACCGGCGATGCAAGCTGTAGATGTGAGATGAAAAGTGAAAATGAAAGGGTGGGGGAAGATACGTAGAGAGAAGTCAATCTTTATTAATATCATATACTTCAATTTACCAATAGCTCATTACAGAAACAGGACTTTTTGCTATTAGCAGAAAATCACACTATGAGATGTTAGTTTAGAATATGCCTCTCGATATTCTAACGTTTTCCAAAAAATGGGAGCTACGTCACTACGTCAGGCCAGCAGTAATATTAGATACATTCATTCATTCACTATAACCTCGTCTTAAATACGTTAACTTTACAGTTTTTGTTGTTAACTCGTTAACGGGTGAATAAACAAAACCTAAATGTTTAAAGTATGAAAAAAGGTCCATGCTTTCTGACCCATATGGACAGCTATACGTCGCAAACATTATACCTTATTCACCGTAAAAAAAATTGATAAGATCTAGAGAGAACATGGGCTTAAGATATAATGATAATTTAGCAATTTTGTTTCCAGCAAATCAGAACTTTAAACCAGAGTTGAGTAATGTCACATCTTGTGTGAAAATCTACACAGAAAAATGGCACCTAAATTCAAACATGTAAACAAGAAGCTCCAGTTTTAAGTTTCTGTACTTTCTATCAGCTATAACAAATTTTTTCTCATGTACCAAAAATGGTTTCGCCTTCAACAAAATTGTATCATTAGATTGTTCTTCAAGCCAGCTTTGAACAAAAAGTACATATAGGATCAGTCGATGGTTCCTGAGGTGTACCTTGTTGCAAGCATTCGGTATGGTACGCATGGCCACATGGCAAGATATCAACAGCAGGAAGAAGTGCAGGCATGACATCATCATAATACCCATCATCGTCCGCCTCCTCCTCATCATCATCTTCTTCGTATTGATAATCATCATTAGATTCAGAATCATCATCTTCTGTTACACCCGAGAGATCCTTATTGCATATTATACAACTCTGGCCAAATGGCCTATTTTCCAAATCATCATCACCTACAATATTGATAGCATGGTATTAGTCAGAACAAACCCACACAAAACAAAAGTTTATGAATCTTTATGCTTATGGTAGCCCTTTTATCTGTATAAATATATGATTTTTACCAACTACTAGCACTCGTAATTCATAAAATTAGTGATACATACACAAGAGGCCTGGTGAAAATCTCGGGTGGCCAGGGAAAGGGTCGGAAAAGGTAACGTGATAACCCAATTAAGCCGCGTACATCTAAGTGGAAAAATCGCCCTCCCCGGGTAACCTGAACTGGGAAAAAAAAACGCCCATTTACCTGTTTGGTGGAACATACATTATACTATCACACAATCTTCTAGTACAGTTATGCAGTAGCGAAGTTACATGGTCAAAATTTAAGGCCATGTAACAAGTTACTCTAGATGTTACATGGCCTAATTTTAGATAATGTTCTCTCCAACTCAAGATCTAATCTATTTCAAAATGGAAATTACCAACAATTAAATGAGTTTACATTTATTTTGCTCTTGTGGATATCATCACACAGCTAAATCGATATCTTTGTTGACATTATTTTATAGTAAGTAATAATTTTATAATTTACTTTCCCTGCTTTTTATTGTCTAGTTTTTTTCCTTGTTGCTATAAAAGTGGCACTTGAATATTACTCAACGTCAAGTACTATCTATTTTAATTTTTTCATGATGTAATGGCTAGAAGTAGGCTATCATTGATCCAAGTACGTTACTTTTTTAAACTACTGAAGTTTACTTTATACTAACATAATTTGGCAGTCCAATTATAGATAATTAGAACTATTAAGTTCCTTTTTAAAAGTTGATTGATTACTAACACCGAGAGACATTACTTAATGTTAGGTTACGCAATATAAACTAAGTTATTGAGATTGTTTATGCATCTTAATCACTCCTAAATTGTAACATTCGGTTATGTACTAATTTGAATATTTTATCATTGATTATACTATGTATTTTTTAAGTATCTATCCCCCATTAAAGCTAGATTCTACCTCCGCCCCTGCCATTATGGTAATCTTGGAGTAATCTCGCGTGATATTAAAAATCCATATGCTACTGAAAATCTATGCGAAAGACAAGACAAGAAAAGCTTTAAAGAGATATCATTGAACATACCTTCCCATCTGATATGATACATTGGTTCACGGAAAAGCGATTCATATTGACTGGTCAAAAGGTCATTTTTCTTGTCAAGGCTTTCCAGGGATGTAGTTGAAGGTTTTGCGCTAACGATCTTATTAACAGGCGGTGCCGAATTTTTCAAGATTCCCTTCTTCTGTATATCAGCTGAAAAATCATTAGCACGGTAACTTTTAGGGCTTTCCCTCTTTAAATTACTTGTTGAAACATTCTCGCCTCCAGTTTTTTGAACTTTACTCCTCAGATTATAAGCTGGAGAATCTTTACCACCTTCAGTTAACTGATCTTTACTCCTAAAATTATAAGTCGGTGAAGAAGCCTTCGGGGATGCGCCGAATTTCCTTTTCATGGCGGGTAGTGGCGGAGGTTTGCTCGATTGTTTTACAACACTCTGCTTGGATTTATCCACTTGGTCTCCTATACCAGGAAAATTTAATAAGCCATATACTTACAAGTTTTGTTCTATGGGATTAAAAAGAGCAGATACTGAAGTTTCTAACCTGCTAGTTTTTCCCTGTTAGTGCATCTTGCAGATCCAAGTTTAGAAGAAGCCACCACAGATCTCTTCTTACTTGTCCTCGAGTCATCCATAGAAGCAGTACAGGAAAAAACACTATAGTGACAACAAAACCATTACTTTTTGACACATTAATTATGCAAATCAGATATTAACGCAGTATTATCACCATAAATCCTTCTAGTTGTATTATTGAAGCACGTACAGTAAAACATCTATAATTTAATACTCGATAAATTAATAACCTCGATAAAATTAATAATTTGTCCGATCCTAACTTGGGACCAATATAAAATTGGACCCCAATCGATAAAATAATAAGATAATAATTTTTTTTTTTGAAATCTCAATGTAAATATAGTGGTCCCAGCTAAACTATAAATTAATAATTACTAAAATATTCTAAAATTTTGGGATTACTTAATAAAAAATTAATCTATAGTGATCGATCTAGATGTGATTTTAAAATTTATCATTAGACATTTTATGGTGATCAATCTAGATTTATGTACATTGAACTTGACAAGTTCTTTTACGTGCAAATGTACGTAGATCAGAATTTTGAAGGTCATTGTTTATGCTTTATTCAAATAGGTAAAGTGAACAGACATAGTAATTTCGAATGTCGATACATTATTTTGAGAGTTGCTCACTGATATAAGTCAATTTTTTAAATTAATAATTTATTAATTTATCGATATAATAATATCTCGCTAAATTAATAAAATATCTCGGTCCCAACATTATTAATTTATAGAGGTTTTACTGTACTACAAATAATATGACCTAATTCTATCAAAGCCATTGTACACCGCATAAATGTATAAGCGTTTCAAAGCAAAATACAATCACTATTCAGTAGTCACAGCACTTATTTCTAATTTGGATATTAATAACAGATTTCAAAATTTAATAATAACGACGCTGCTGTTCTCTGTTTAACTGTTTTAACACCGGATGTGCTTACGGTGACTTTCTCAATTAAGCACCATTTTTTTATTTCATTTCTTCAGACATTATGTAAATAAATACCATAAAATCCCAAACATACAAAACGTTAAAAAAGTAACCTAATTTGATGAAACCCTAGCAAATGTATATGTACACATGTATATAAAATATTATAACAAATTTGCAATCTTTATACGTCTAATACCTTTCGCATGTTATTAATCGTGCATACAGATCAAATACTCGTAGAAAAGAGACAACAATTGATGAATTCACAAATAAAACCTAATTTTTAAACCCAAATAGATATTAAAATTGATACATAAATTAGAAATAATCAATGTGGAATTACTCACCTGAGAAATTATAATATCAGAATCGAAGGAATCATAAAGAAAAATTCGGCAGATTGACAGATGGATTTTAGTACTAATTTTGATTTAATTTCGCGCAAGAATTTGGTCGGAAAAGTTGAGATGACTGAACGACAACATAAAGGGGTTTTAGGGCTTTAATGGTATTTATAGCTTTGCATCACGTAGGCCCAGCCCGGTTCATATCACTACTCCAGTACTCCGTATCATTTTGTAAGTTATTAACCAGGGCCCAATAAGTAGTAAATAAACTCAAGATGGCAAGTAAATTTGAAAATCTAGATTTTTTGTTCCGGTTGAGATTGTAAATTTTTTTTTTTTTTGTTTTTTTGTTTTTTTTTTTTTTTGCAAAGATAATTATTTATTTCATTAAACACTAAACAACATACAAAGGACAGGACATACCCCAACTCAAAAACAAAGCACAAAGGCTAATCAATTATTTATTTCCTCTTTAAGCTTCACACACCACACTTCTTCCGCTTTTGCAACTGCATCAGAATTGTTGACTTTAACGCTGCATTCTCGAGTTTTTTTTAACGGAAAGGAAAAGAAACCGATAGATTTAAAAAATAACAGTGATTCTCGAGTTTTAATTTTAAGTGGAAAGGAAAAGAGAGTAGAGAATTAGAAAGGATAATACAGTTATATTTTATTAACAACACTCTCCCCATATTTGAACGGATTATGAAGGATAGTAAAACACTCTCATCCCCTTTCTTTTCCACTCCTCTCCGCTGAAAAATAAAGGGTCAAAAGTTTGACCCGAATGTAACTTTGAGCAGACTCGATTAGCTCATGCACTTTCCTCTTCTTCCCTTGAAAAATTCTTAAATTCCTTTCTTGCCATAGAAAATAAACTGTTACTACAATGACCAATCTAGTAATGATGCTCCAAATTTGGTTCCTGTAGGGGTAATTAGACATAGTATCAACCACCTACTGCAACTTATTTGTCAATCCTTTAAACAACAGCTTACATTTCAGACTTTCTCATACAGCTTTGGCATAATCACACTTAAAAAATAGATGTTCAGCTGATTCAATATCTTGATCACATAAGCAACACTTATCATTTACCATTGGATTTCATCTTTGAATTCTAATTTTTGTTGATAGTCTGTCCCAAATAGCCAACCAAAGAACAAATGCATGCTTAGGGATTATTTGGTTAAACCACACTACATGATACCATCTTTTTGTAGCACCAATAAGTCTCAAATCCAACCAGGCCTGTTTAGTAGAATAATGCACCTTAGTGCCATTGTTGCTTAACCACAGAACCTGATCATCTACATTCTGCAAATTAGGAATTGTAACATGGTTCAATATTGGAAATTTGGATTTCCACTCTTCAGGCCAATCATCACCAACAATCTGCCTATACTGTGCCATAGTTCTATCATCCTTAAATCTTGCATTATATCTTTCTCTTCTTGAAATCAATTGATCTAAAGAACCCATTGCACTCCCACTATCAAACCATATTGAAGTATGTTCCTCATTGCCAATCACATAATGCACATGTCTCTTAACTTTATCCCTCGTACCCTAAAGTTGTTTCCAATTCCAACTGTCATTACACTCAACTTGAATATCCCATATGCTTCTATCTTTAAGTTTAACCAAGTTCACCCATTTAAACCACAAAGTGTCTTTTCTTTCAATAATCTTCCATAACTGTTTCATCAAAAGCACTTCATTCCACTCCATAGATTTTATACCCAAGCCACCATGTTCTTTAGGAGTACATACAATTTTCCACTCCATTGGTTGAGATTGTAATTTGTGCATTACATATAGCTATGTTTGACTCTTGTAGCTGATAACTTTTTATATGTGTTTAGATATTTGTTAGGTTGGCTGAAACTGTTAAATAAAAAATAAAATGGCAAAAAAGTTATGCGTTTTTTTTTCTTTCAAAAACTAGTTCAATTATCGGTTTGTTGTTTCCCTCTCTCAAAAAACTTTAAGCTCTTTATAATCAAACGGAGCTTTTTACTTAATAAAAGTTTTTTTATAAAAGTTAAAAACTAAAAGTTTCTAAAAGCTTCAAAAAATTTGATGCCAAACATGCCCAATACAAAACATGGATATTTTTATAAGAAACATTTCATATACGAAACGTGCGTATAAGACCTCATCATCACTTCATAGTTCATACCTTTCACAAACACTATCATACAAGAAAATTTGCCTTTTTGAACATAACAATTTATTATTTTCTCATATTCTTTATTAAGTTAAATGTATTTAACCTATTCCAAAGCTCATCATGTCTACCATTTCAACACATTTACCTCCCCTTTTGAGATTTTTTTGTTTTAGCAAACATTTTCACAAATTAAACGGATTAAGTCTTAGGATCTTTGGTGCATAATCCTGTATAATCTTTATCGATTAATGTTTCTCTACAAAATTGACAACACACAAACATCTACTGTATATGAACGTAGAATGTGCATGTCACAGCCTCAGAAAATTCACCAGTAATTATAATATTGGTATTATCTACCATGACAACTAATAATAGTGTCATGAAAAACAAAAATTAGATGCCAACTTTTTCCACTTGCAGATTAATGCAAGTTTATCAAGTGTTAACTATCTTTCTTTTCATCCAATTTCTTTGGAAGGTCTTCAGCATTTGGGCGTTTATCGATCAGCACGCCGCTACGCTTTGCAAGAATACCAACCTTTTTAGCAAGCACACGAACACATTCATGAAACTCGACAGTGCAATCATCAACATTAACATTTGCAGAACTGAAAACAAACAAATAAACATGCAATATACTTTACTCATAATAATCTATGTTAAAGTGTCAAAACAAAATTAAAACGACTGAGAACTAAATGCAGGAGTTTTAACGAGTTACGTGGTGAGAGATTGAGCTAAAGCATGCAATGAGTCAGCAAAATCAGTTACACCGGCTAAGGAAACACATGATTTAAGCCGCTCAAAGAGGCTGCGTAATCTTAATGTTGACCCACGTAATGTGTTGTATTCAGATGCTTTTCGATCAGCTGCACAGAGATGAGTTTGAGCCTCTGCTCGTGCTTCATTCAGACAATTCTCCAAGTGAGCACAATTAATCTGTTGAGTAACAGATTCATCATGTTCATATTAATACAAAGAGAAAGGCAACCTACCTGACCCGCTCAGTTTGACACCTCTAAACAGTGTATATAACACGAATTACAAAGTTTAAAGCTTAAAAAGACGCGATAAATGGAACCACATTTAGAAAATAGTATTATACGCAGTACCATAATTACCTGAAATTCTTCTAGAAGCTTCCGATTCATTTCCAACTGCTGAGCAAGTTTCGTGACCTCTTCCAAAGCGGCTTCAAGTTTGACTTCCGCTTCAGTAAGTTGATTCGACTTTTCTTCAATTATGCTCTGCAATTCCACCACAAGATCACCACTGGTTTTATCTCCGCGTGTTTTTGAAAGTGGGGCCATGTTATCGGCTGACGAACTAGTAATTAATTGCATCCCGATATCGTCCTTTTCATTACGAATTATTTCCCTCATTGATGAATCCAAATGAGAGTTCGGGTTTACCATTCCCGACGATTCACTCATCGTATCATCCAAAATCTTACCATGTTTTTCAACGCCCAATTCGGTAACTAACGTACTATGACCATATGAAGCATCATCCATAGACTCGGAAACTAAACATATATCCGATTTACTATCCACAATTTTGCCAATTGATAACGAATCGTGATCAGATAACTTTTGTTCCAGTTCCTTTATTCGTTTCTCATACAAACCGCATTGAATTTGTTTTTCTCTCAAAACAGATTCCAATTGTTTCCCATATTCATCTTTCAACCGCAAGGCTTCATTAGTCTTTTCTTCTGCATTTTTCAACAAAATTACCATTTCGCCCTCATCAAACTGATAAAAACAAAGACGAGCAATCGCAGAAGCCAGTTCCGCTTTTAACTTTGCATTCTCGACTTCCATCTTGCTTGTCCCAACAATTTCCTCCAAATCAATAGAAACCTGAAATTCGGTAAACTGTTCAGGGGCAAAACGGTCCAAATCCGAAATCTCAAGATCAAGTAAATCACTATCAAACGGAACAACATTGACATCACATGTGCTCGGAGTATCATACAGTCCCATTAACGCTAAAACATCTCGAGGTATATACAAACTATGTACTTTTATAAATTCCTCTCGTTTTCTCACTTCAAATTCCCGTTTAGATGCAAGACTTTCGGCTAACTGGCCCGCCATTCCCATAAAAAGTTTCATCGACGCCTTTCTTCTAACTATTTCTGCAAGACACGCTCGATAAGCGGGCCCAATCCCACGAACCACCTTTAACTGCTCAAACTGATCGTTTTGACGATTTATTGCCTCGTTAAATACAGAAAATTTGTACCTAACGTCTCTAATGATGTACTGTATATACGCAATCTTTTGCATGTATCCGTGAACAAAACTGTTCATTTGTGACTTTTTGTCTTTGCAGAACATAAAGAGGTCGGAAATTGTGTGCTCACATGCCTGCATATTCGGAAGATAATTTTTGTCGTGACCCTCGTACATCGGGCCCAATGCTGACACTGCATCATGAGGACGAAGGGAACTCGATAGTTGACTGGTCAAACAATCATCCACGAGTTTCTTTACCGTGCCCACATCTTTGCTGTATTGATGTACATACCAAAATAAACGAGAAAATATTATCAGTACAACCATAACTGCGTTTTCTATATCGATAAATAAGTCATCTTTACTCAAACAAACCCTTAAACCTGTGTTTATCAACGTAGCATATATTAATGAGCGAAAAACTGGATTATACTCTGCAGATTCCAAACGAAGACATTTTCGCATCAACAACATTACAAAGATATAACCGAACAGTCAACATTGATTATTAAATGTCAAATTAGTTACCTTTTAATCTTAAAATTTAAGGTAACTATTTATATTTATTCTTTGGGGAATATTTGATACCATGTTGCAGTTACAATTAAGAACTTCACATTTAAAACACTTAACAAATAAGAACCAATATGATGTACACTAATTCTAAATTTACAATGTACTAGGGTTAAATCATCCAAACCAATATATTAGATCTTTATTATCAGAAGTAATTAAGATACAAACTTTTATTTGGTAACAGAACCATATACAGAGTATCTTCTATTTGGTCTACAGAATGACATAATAAATCTTCATAAATACGATAATCGCCACATGTACCCTAATTATCACACGCAACAAGCCTTCTTGATACGAACTCAGGTAACAGATATTTAACAAGGAAAATAAATATACCAACCTCAAAACTTGCATAATACTTTTCTGCTCATTTATGTGGTGCTGGTGCTCCTTAATCGTTCGCTCCAAATCTCGACTAATAATCGAAGCTTCACTAGAAAACAAAAGTTCAGTACTACCCTTTAACTCTCTAAATTCTTCCTTAAACTCTGCAAATTTAATTTCAAACTGCCTGTGCGAATTACTGCAATCATCCACCGTTTTTTTCAAATTTTTTTCCTTCACAAAATCGGATAAACAGTTATGATTATCTGTCTGTAACGAGGGTATAAGTTTAATTGACCTTAATCTCTCGAAATCCCTCCAAAAATTCACTAAAAGATTCGAATGTGATCTATGCTGATGTGAGTAACGCTTAACAAAATCAGAGTAATTATGAAGGACCATTTTATAAATATGGTCCAAATTACCCCTGGCAATTTCTAAAGCCTTCTCTTGAATCTTAAGCTCTTTTAAAAACCGTTCACATGTTTCATATTTCAATAGGGTACGTCGGTAAATTGTGTCTCCAAGCTGATAGTGGTACCTAAATTGCCTCTCGTATGAAGGTAACGCCTTTAAAGCAGGTTCAGATGCTTCATCTAACGGATGAGGATCGTTTAATGATGATGACGATGGTAGTGGTGGGTCCAGATGAATTTTCTCAGGTAACTCGATTTCTTCCGGTTGAGGTGGGATCGAATTACTTCTCATTTTCGATTTATTATATAAGAATACTTCTTTATCATCTAAAGGGAGTTTATATGCAGAAAGTGGCTGTTGTGGTTCTAACTTCATGTCTAAATACAAAAGAAGCTGATCGTTTAATCGAATCCCAGAAAGCGATTCGAGATACCTTTGAACAGCTTCAACAAGTGTATATTCATCACAATTTAGCTCATACGAATGCCCATTTTCGGCAACATGAACTAAAAGCTTCCCCCTTTGTACACTTGAACTCATCTTCCTCAACAATTATTATTACAAAATCAAAAAATAATTTAATCCCACAAATAATCTGCAATCATTCACAAATAAACACCCTACCAGCTATATTTTCACCATCATCAAAGTCTGTAAAAAAGTAATTCAAAAGTTACTAAAACCCTAAGAGAATCAAAACCCACAAACAAAATTCAAAAAAAGTAATGTAATTGTCAATTTAATTATAAAAACTTCAAAACCCTAATACTCACCAGCCCACCAAGATTCTTGAAAATCACAACTCAAAATCTCCAAACTGTAAGGAACCAGAGAGATTATAATGAAACAAAAATACTCAGAAAAAATTAAATATATAATTATACATACACTAAAATCCAAAGATGGGTTCAATGACTAAAACTCCGATAAATAAAGTGAATGCAGGATACATACAAAATTAATGATTAATAACGTGTAGCAAACGGAAAAAAAAAATAGACATAATAAAAAGAATTACTCACAGTTGACCCAGAAACAACAAAGTAATATCTTAATTTTAATTAGAGGAAAATATAATAAAAGTGCTTGATCATATTAGCAACATTACCAACGAAGCAGTGCTTCAGTGGTACCCGTCGCTTATGATCCCAAGGCTCACAGGAGGGCCTTGTTGAATACAGATAGGTGCAGGTTCGATTCTCGGCCTGCAACTTCCTGTTGGGTATTGTGGGGGAGGTGCTTTACACGGCTTACTTAGCCCTAGCGGGGTGGGCGGTATGGGTGACATAGTCACACGGATTCAGGGTTTTTCCGCCAGAATAAACCTTTTGAATATTAGCAACATTGTTATTTAAATGATTAAATTAGTAAATATCGAGATGGATGATAAAGAACCTTTTATTAGAGTAACCCACAAGGTACTGCAAATGTGGATGCAGTTGGAAAAAAGCTCGATTCTTTTTTGTAGTTATCTACAGAATATATAATATTAATTAATTAATATGGATGGATGTATAAATCATTAATGCATATATACTGTATATAATACGTATATGTTCTTCCCTCACACGAGCATGAAGAATTGAAGATTCAGTCGATAAAGCTTTGATGGTTTTATATTTGTTATTTTGTTATTGTGAATCTAAAACCATTCCCAACCAGTGGCGGTAACACGACTTTTTTTTTTACTAGGGGCAAAAACAATTAAAACCGTAACAATTTTTTTGGACAAAATATGGAGGTTTTGGGGTAAAAAATTGAGGTTTTTAGGCAAATTATGCAAGTTTTTTTGGCAAAATTTGAAGGTTTGTGGGCAAAATTTGAAGGTTTTGGGGTAAAATTTGGAGATTTTTGGGCAAAATCTGAAAATTTTGGGGCAAAATATGTAGTTTTGAGACAAAAAAAAAAAATCCACCGGGGGCAAAATCGAAAAATCCAAAAAATTTACACTTAAAATTGTAAATCCACTGGGGGCGCCTGCCCCGTTTGCCCCTAAATAAAACCGCCCGTGTTCCCAACCACGACGCCTTCCTCAAAATTTACTCAGCGCCACATCAGCTTTCTCTCTCCTCATTTCTCACCACTTCCTCACATAACACAACATTGTCAACCATGACATACTTTCTCCCCATCACATACCCACAAAATTAATTAAATAAATTAAGTTACAAATATATAAGTTATGAGTACAAGTGAAAACAACACTTCTCTCTTTTTCATACGTCCTCATTTATGCTTATACATGACAAATTCTAGGGCGAGAGAGGTGAAGGCAAGTGAGGGATAGGTGAGGGCTTGACATTGCCAATGGCGCCCTCGCATGACATGATTGATGACACTCCCCAGCACTTGCCGCTGGGAGTGGTCTAACAAGTATGGAGTACAGAGTAATTTATTTTATTTTATTTTATTTTATTTTGAAAATAAACAAATTAGCCGAATGTTAATTGGTTACACGTGTAACTTTTCACCGTTTCATATTCACGGAGGGTTTTAGACGTTCTGATTTTAAACCGTGATTTCGAGATGTACTCGTATTTTGCTAGTAATTTTATTCGATTAAAAAAGTCTGACATCAACCATTTTATTTTTTTTTGAAAAAGTTAGTTTTGGAATCAGTTACACTAGTTGTAGTGGTAGGGGGCGTGAGTTGGTGGTGTGAGTTGTTTTTTACATTTTTTGATAACTAGACGTGTGAGTTTTTTGTGTCGAGTAGTGGTGTTATTGGTTTTTAGTGTGTGTTGTTAGTGGAATGCTGATGTGACATTTTAATTTTTCTTTTTTTGTATTTCATTAATTTGTTTTATTTTAAGTGAAAAAAATGTAACATAATTTGAATAATTAAAAAGACATCTTCCATTAAAAATAAAAAAAAATACGATTCTTAAAAAAATTACATAAATTAAATTCATAAAATAAAGACGAAAAACATAGACTAGTCGATATTTGGGATGTTGTCAATGTTCAAGTCATCTTTTAATTTGCCACGAATCATCTTTTTTTAGATTTTGAAGACGTGTCACGTCTTCCAGGTCTTCAAATTGAGCAGATGATTTCTCCAACAAATCAAATTGCGTAAGTGCGGTTTGCATACTAACATATTCATTGAATTTATCAATCGCACATTTCTTATTGGTGGCCACATTAGTCATTTGGTCCAAAAATTCATCCACCCTTGACGAGCTCGAACTCTTACTACGGGATGACGCTCCTGCGTTCAAAGAAGCTGTTTTTTTTCCTTGGCTTTCTTTGCTTTATCACGGCCCATTGGACGTGGCATCGGGACGTCCTTATAGTGACCCGGAAAATTTCGACTAATTTTAAATCAAACTCTCGATACGATATTGTATTTTCAACACGATAAGCAAAGTCTATTGTATTCTCAAAAATTATGAACTGTTTCATATATTTAATTGACCTTCGACCATTTTCGACGATTCACGAACAACTATTTGTAAATAGATACATATATATTTTAATATATATATATATATATATATATATATATATATATATATATATATATATATATATATATATATATATATATATATATTGTATGTATTTGAATTTTAATTTAAAATATTGTATGCTTTAATTAATTAGGTAAAATAAAAATAAAAATAAAATATGATATTATGATAATTATTATTTAAAACACATCTATATAAATAAAGTATATTAAATATATATTTTGTGATTTCGAATCTATTTAGTAAAACGAAAAGAACACTCAATTGTCATTCGATCGATATTAAACAAGTTAAATTCGAACTTATGTGATTTAAAAATAAACGGTGATTCAAAAATGAGTTTTATAAATTATAGGTTTATTAAAATGTATTTAGGATAATTCTTGAATTTTAAAACTTTTTATATTTTACTTGGAGTTGGGAGTGAATAATTAATGTAATTTTTATTTAATTGTTAACGACTAAATTTTATACCATAATGACCAAAATAAATCAAATTATTTAATTTAAAAATATGAAATTTTCCCAAAGACATTTTCATCCGCCACTGATTAACAACGGACTACGAAATACTATCCTATTAAAATTGTCGATAAAACAAATCCAAAAGAAGTTGCAAATTGTTGATCTCACACGATTCTTTTTCATTATTATTATTTGTTTATTACATATACTTTAACCGTGTTTCAGTTCTTACAAAACATGAAAACTAGTTTTACTATTTTCTTTTTCTAATTACTGTTTTTCTTTTGACAAACACCACAAATCATTGAGTACCTTTTGTTGTTTCTCTGCAATATAACTTATATAGAATATAGACATATGAGATCTCATAACCACAATTAATTCATCACCTTTATAAAAACAACTAGTTGGTCAATACCTATGATGAACCATCATCTATCTGTTTATGTTCCGATGACCAAACCAACAATAACCAAGATATGATTCTATCACCACTATCATGTTATTTATTTCTATTTCCAAAACTTGTTCGATTAACATCACCATTTACAAGATAATTACAGTTGCTCTTCGAACAACAAAACCACCTCAATTCACCACTTTCGGCTACTACAATACGATGAAACCCATCACCATCTTAAACCTTCTACTTTTAATAACCATCGAACGCCCCAACATGATTTCATGCTCACCTTCGAACCCTTCTTGCTCACCTTTTGTTTACAACACGACCACCTTCATCACCCTCGGTCGTACACCCTTTTCCATCACCTCACCTCCGGTCACTAACCCATAAACACGCCACCACCTCTACACCACCACCATCGACCTTTACCATCACCAAGAACACCTTTACCGTCCACCATTCACCACCACTATGGAACCACCATTAAAATATTGCTATTATATATATATATATATATATATATATATATATATATATATATATATATATATATATATATATATATATATATATATATATATATATATATATTTGTTTATGTTACAGTCACCAAGATCCAAACCTCCATCAAACCACATCAATATGCCATTATCATCATTAAACTGCCATAACCTGTGATTATGTTACTGCTACTGTTTGGGTGTAACACTAACCGAACCCACATGTGTTGATATCGGTTATTAAGTAGTAAGACCACCACAAACCCACCCATATCGAACCCCAAGCACAAAACCACTTCAGTTTGCTGCAGACCACCAAACCCATAACCTTCATCGCATCATCTTGTAAACTGCTACTAATTTCTATTGTTGTTTACTTCTACTCGACTTTTATTCTTCTGTGTAAATCATCAACCATCGCCACTGCTACAGCGGTTAATGTTGCTGTTTTATGCCATCAAAACCACCCACAACTACCATGTGACAACCCGAAAATTTCTGACCGAATTTAAACTTTATCTTTATATTATTCCGACACGATAAGCGAAGTTTGTTAAGTTGAATCTCAAGAAGTGTAAACTGTATTCATACATTCATTTAGCCTTGACCAAACCCTGACGATTCACGAACCATTATAATTGGATTGGAAAATATACGTGTATATATATATATATATATATATATATATATATATATATATATATATATATATATATATATACAAAAATATAATATTAACTTAGTCAAAAAAACGTCCTGATTTAAAATAATATACTTTGATAAACAACGAGTCACTGATTTATAGAAGCAAATGACCACAACGCTCAATTTTATAAGTTACATTTTTTATAACGTAATTTATTGATGAGTAAGTCAAATTATTAATAAGGGTACACGTCGCGTAACGTAAAAGGCTAGTTTTCTAAACGTACGAAAGTGTGTTCGAAAAACCGAAAGTGGTACACGAGTCGAGTATCAACGTACGAGTCAACGGACCTAAAATTACAAGTCAACTATGTACATGAATATAATATAATATATATATAATTAATATTACGTAGATGCAACGGAGATGATAAATACTAGTTTGACTTGCGAACAATACTCACGAACATTACCCATAACCTCCATAGTTATAACCCATAGTTTCCCTAGCTCTATCCCGCTCGGAAGGCTTGTTTGAAAATAATTCGCTCATGACCTCGTCGTAGTATTTTATGTATAATAATACTAATAATAATACTCCTAACTATAAGATTAATAATAATATTAATCTTAATAATAATAATAATATAAATAATAAATACAAAATATAATACGGAGTAATATAGATATTAATATGTGTGTGTGTGAGAGCAAACTGGCCAATGATAACGCCAAAATTATACATGTTTATTGCCGTTATTTCGATCCAAAGTTTTCCATTTGTATGTAATTGTTGTACATATGTATGGTAATTCGTATATATTTGTAAAAGTCCATTGTGAATGAATAAATGAAGACCAACAGCGAAAACAGAGTTAAAACGAAGATTGAACGCGCAAAACAGCCGGAAACACTGAAACAGGTCCAAATGCGGCGCATCTCTCTTAGATGCGGCGCATCTATGCACCAAATAACTCCTGACAGTTTCAGATGCGGAGCATGCAGACTTCTGGACCAAAACAGCCTCAGATGCGGCGCATCTGAGATGGATGCGGAGCATCCAAGCCAGATGCAGTGCATCTGTCCCAGATGCGGCGCATCTGACCCCCTGCCGACAGTCCTGAGTGCAGAATCGAGCTGGAATCTACTGAACGTAAAGAGATGCGGCGCATCCTAAAGAGATGCGGTGCATCTGGTCACTTTCTGGCCAAAATACCTAACTTTTGAGGCTATTTAATGGAGCCTTTGGTTACTTACTTCATACACCTTCACTACTACGTTCTCCCTCAGTTCTAAGACAATTTTCAAGGTTCAAGGAAGGCTGCAAGTCAATCTCCACTCTTTCGACATCAAGATTAAGCTAGGATCGTTTATCGCAATTGGTACTATTGTAACATCCCGCGTTTTTCCGTTAAATTTAATTTTAACACCGTTTTTTTTTTAAAACATAATCTTTCGTATTTAAATTAATAGTTTCCGTGAGTAACGTTCATTATATTCTCGCTATTTAATTTTGACATCACCCGTTTACTCGAGCGTTTTAAAAATATTCGATCGGTTAAATCCCGCACCCGCTTTGAAACTCGAGGGACCGGAGTTGCCAAATGGGCAAACTAGTTGACTAGGTCAACTAGTCAACCCATTTTTTTTTCTCATTCTATCATCTCCCTCATCTCTTTTCTCTCCATCTCAAGAACACACACACAAACCCATTCCATTCATTCATCATCTAAATTCAATCTTGGAAGCTCACAACAAATCCGACTACATATTTTTAATCCTCTCGTCATTCTCTACGATTTGATACTAACTTCACCGATTTTGGGTAACATTTCTAAAACTCTAGATTTCTCAAATTCGTGTTTTTGACTTGAAATGTTGTTAGTTAGTGTCTATGGCTCGTGTGTAACATGAATATATGATTTGTATGCTCGATCTTGATGTTTTGGTGTAACTAGCTTGAAAATGAAAAGTGTATGCTTAATCTTTGATTTTGGATGATGAAATGTGTTTAGATGTTAATGTTTGTGTGTTCAAAGTGTTAGTTACTTCAATAGCTTCGTTTTGGTGTGTTGATTGACATGAAAACCTTACATTAACATGATTAGTGATTTTGAGGTTTGGTTAGGGGTTGACAACTCTTAAAACGAACTTTTGATGCGTTGAATGCTTATTAATGTTATTGATAAGTGTTTAGTTGTATTACATGTTTCATTACCTTCAAAACGGCATATCATATGTATAAATCGGATTCCCGAAACTTGAATTGCAATTGATGAACTTGAAACCTTGTTTTGGAACGTTTAACGAACTTTCGACGAGATTTTTGTTGTCTAAAATGATAAATTTGATTTAGGAAATGTATCTAGTTGTGTTCCTTGTCGAAAGAGCTTTCCGGTGATATAAAATACATGTCTTGATTGTTTGCGGATCATAAACTAGGATTGATTGAAGTTTGGCTCGTGCCTTGTGTTTTCTGCAAACAGGACCTGTAAGCCTTTTGGGACGCCGTCCCAACCTCCTAGACGCCGTCCCACCTTTTGAACCTAGACGCCGTCTAGGATATCAGGACGCCGTCCCACCCTTCAATGTGGGACGCCGTCTAGCCATTTGGGACGCCGTCCCATTGTACTAAAACTGGCTGTTTTGCTTGGTCATTTGACGTAAAATGTTTGATATGCTACGGACCTCCGATTAACATGAAACTTGGCCAACATGCTCATATATGATTATATAACTTAGAAAAATTGTCGGATACCCGACCCGACATCGTTGACTTTGACTTTGACCAAGTTTTACTTTTAGCCAAACTTAACCAAACGTTTATGCAATCGTTCTAACATGCTTTTATACTTCATTCTCGCATGAAACTTGACAACGTGATTCACATGCTATACTTTTCGAGTCTTAACGAGCCATAGGACTAATTGAACACATTTCACCCGATCTTGTATCGTAACCGGTTAATTGACACAACTTACTTGTTTAGGTCAAGGCTAAGCAACTTTCATGAATACGTTACTTTGTGAAGTACTTTTATACTCGTGCACTCGAGGTGAGATCATAGTCCCACCTTTTCAACAACTTTTTATACTTTTAGATTGTGGGCTGAGAAACATATACTTTGTTACATTTTGTACTACTTACTTTTATACTTTGAACACAAGTACAAGGAAAACAAACATTCCACAGCGAGTTAGAACAAAAATCCTCAATTCGATTATCATTAGTTACACTTGCAGGGTGTAAGCGAGAACTTATATTGTGTGGCCATACGGGTTTGACAAACCCTCATTACGGACGGTTCGCTACCGTCTACAGATGAAATATATTTTCGAGAAACAGTGTATGTTCTAACACTATTGTGATGGGGTTCTATGGAAGGAAACGTTAAGTCTTGATAATTGGGTGCTCGCGAACAATACTTTTGGAATGCAAACGATTTTGATAATCAACTATGGGAATACTAAATCTTGTGGTTCAAAAACAACGTTTACAAATACATCTATGATTTCACCAACGTTTTTCGTTGACAGTTTTCTATATGTTTCTCAGGTTCATACTCGGCTACTTGATACATGCTTCCGCACTCTTTGATTACTTGATTGGAGTCTACCATGCTTGCATACGCTAGGGATAGCATTTTTGGATTCAAACTTTTGTCTACTTACTTACGCTATTTATAGCAACTGTAGTTTCAAACTAATTATGTCGCAAGTTATTTCATTCATACTTTATAACTTTGTAAACTTAAACTTATTGTCGATCCGTTTGTTAAACTAAACTTTGTACCTTTCAAATGAACGCGACATAATTTTGGTCAAACGAGTCTCATATAGGGACTACGACCACGCAACGGGACCTAAGTTAACGACGCCGTCAATAACGGTTTGGTCGGGTCGTTACAAGTGGTATCAGAGCGTTGGTTGTAGGGAACTAGGACGTGCATTAGTGTGTCTAACAGAGTCGTTAGGACGCATTAGTGAGTCTAGACTACAACCGGATAGTTAGCATTTGCATTCTGACATACATTTGCTATAGATAGCACTTACTTGACTACTTGTGCATTATACTTGAATCATTCTTAGGCAAACTTTTTAATGGTACCCAACCTTCATCATACGAACTCGTATTCCGCCACTTTTTGGTAATACACGCGAATTCAAGGTTTATACGCGTACGGATGACCACGACTTCGTTAGTCACTCTAGTTCAGGAATTCTGACTCCTTGGTTGTTATCCACCCCGTCTCAGCTTACTATCCACAAGTGTTGTAAAGTTACCACCACTACTCTAGATGAGTATCGTCATCACTATTTATCACTACGGTTGCGTACTACTCGTTATCATGACTCGTTACTCTTTTCATACCTAAATACATTATTGTCTGACTCGAACCGCATTGACTTGAACAATCATTTATACACTTCCCTAGGGGAACGCTTCCTTAGAGTTGCAAAAATCCTTTCGATTTAATACGAGTCACGTTTGAGACGTCGTTACATTTTGTTCATTTTAGATCTTCACAGTTACACGAACTTGATGTTATGGAGTGATGTGGGAATGGAGGTATGAGTTAGCGTAATATAACGACACTCGATCAACGTGGTTATATTACGGTAAGACATACCAAAGTTCTAGTGACACGTGATGGTGGTTAGACTCGATCAACCTAAACACCACCATGTGCCATGTACATGACTTCATCTATTCATGTTTGGACATCTGAAAACTCCGAGAATATTGATAACAACCATACCAGGGACACATCTTCGATTATTGTCGAACTATATTTATGCTTCCGAATGAATGACAAATTCTCCCAACTTTGACCATACGTTACACGTGTATACTATCTCGTCCTCGCACAGTCTTATTGACTAACTACAACTTACTCGTTATGCTCGCATCGAGGCGGAAACTTCTCTCGCCTTACACTCGTAATTCCGGTTCAGGAAATCTTTTGTTTTAAATTCTTAATGGAGAGAGACTTTTCACGTTATACTAGTTTTCGCCTCGAGGGTGAATAGTCCTGACGAACGTTTTTGGGAAACCGATAAATCTTCCGCGACGCGAATTTCTTGAGAAACTTGTTCTAACTAACGTTTTCGAGTCCTAACGGACTTGTTCAAATATACCTTACGGAATGTACTCCATTTCGGACCGAGATCCTCGTTTCATTTCTAGACTTCGGAGTGCCTTACAAAAAGTCTCGGGACCACGTTTAGACATGAGTACCGCGTACCATCCACAACCGACGGACCGAACAAACACACGATTTAAACCTTGGAAACCATAAGACAAGTTTGTATTACCAACTTCAAATTTGCTTGAGAGAAGCATTTTCCTTTAGCCGCATCCTCGTACTACCATGATTTTCATCGAGTTTTAACGTCACACCTTTTGAAACCACATGTGACCGGAAACGTCATTCTCCTTTTTTTCGAACCAAGTAAACGATGATCAACTCACCGGGGCCGAGTTTATTCATGAACAACCGAGAAAATTTATACATATTCAAGCAAGACCCAACGCGACTCGTAATCACCAAGAGCTACGCCGATGTTAGACGTAAACCTTTCTAATTCCATGGGGAACCGCGTAACGTTAAAAGTCGCACCTTGGAAAGGTGAAATCCGTTTCGGGAAACATAGAAAACTAAATCCGTGATATTTTAATCCTTTTGAAATCTTGGGGCGTTTTGGACCCGTTGCTAGCCGTTTAGATTTTCCGACCCATTTTGAGTCTCCGTTTATCCTACATTCGATGTATCAACTCAAAGACGTGTTTTACGAAACGAGAACTTGTTATCTCCTTTGATGAACTCACTATCGACGATAAACCTCACTTCCTAGGAGGACCGGTTGAAAACCATGAATCATGGAAGCCAAACCTTAAAACAACATATGATCCCGACCGTCAAAATTCGTGGAAGTACTCAAGGACGTACCTTCACTTATTCGTAGAATTTACAACGCAAGATCTCGAGTAAGATTCAACAACTACTACTTCCAACTAAATTTCGGGACGAAATTTCTTTTGAGGCGTGGATAATGTAACATCCCGCGTTTTTCCGTTAAATTTAATTTTAACACCGTTTTTTTTTTTAAAACATAATCTTTCGTATTTAAATTAATAGTTTCCGTGAGTAACGTTCATTATATTCTCGCTATTTAATTTTGACATCACCCGTTTACTCGAGCGTTTTAAAAATATTCGATCGGTTAAATCCCGCACCCGCTTTGAAACTCGAGGGACCGGAGTTGCCAAATGGGCAAACTAGTTGACTAGGTCAACTAGTCAACCCATTTTTTTTTCTCATTCTATCATCTCCCTCATCTCTTTTCTCTCCATCTCAAGAACACACACACAAACCCATTCCATTCATTCATCATCTAAATTCAATCTTGGAAGCTCACAACAAATCCGACTACATATTCTTAATCCTCTCGTCATTCTCTACGATTTGATACTAACTTCACCGATTTTGGGTAACATTTCTAAAACTCTAGATTTCTCAAATTCGTGTTTTTGACTTGAAATGTTGTTAGTTAGTGTCTATGGCTCGTGTGTAACATGAATATATGATTTGTATGCTCGATCTTGATGTTTTGGTGTAACTAGCTTGAAAATGAAAAGTGTATGCTTAATCTTTGATTTTGGATGATGAAATGTGTTTAGATGTTAATGTTTGTGTGTTCAAAGTGTTAGTTACTTCAATAGCTTCGTTTTGGTGTGTTGATTGACATGAAAACCTTACATTAACATGATTAGTGATTTTGAGGTTTGGTTAGGGTTTGACAACTCTTAAAACGAACTTTTGATGCGTTGAATGCTTATTAATGTTATTGATAAGTGTTTAGTTGTATTACATGTTTCATTACCTTCAAAACGGCATATCATATGTATAAATCGGATTCCCGAAACTTGAATTGCAATTGATGAACTTGAAACCTTGTTTTGGAACGTTTAACGAACTTTCGACGAGATTTTTGTTGTCTAAAATGATAAATTTGATTTAGGAAATGTATCTAGTTGTGTTCCTTGTCGAAAGAGCTTTCCGGTGATATAAAATACATGTCTTGATTGTTTGCGGATCATAAACTAGGATTGATTGAAGTTTGGCTCGTGCCTTGTGTTTTCTGCAAACAGGACCTGTAAGCCTTTTGGGACGCCGTCCCAACCTCCTAGATGCCGTCCCACCTTTTGAACCTAGACGCCGTCTAGGATATCAGGACGCCGTCCCACCCTTCAATGTGGGACGCCGTCTAGCCATTTGGGACGCCGTCCCATTGTACTAAAACTGGCTGTTTTGCTTGGTCATTTGACGTAAAATGTTTGATATGCTACGGACCTCCGATTAACATGAAACTTGGCCAACATGATCATATATGATTATATAACTTAGAAAAATTGTCGGATACCCGACCCGACATCGTTGACTTTGACTTTGACCAAGTTTTACTTTTAGCCAAACTTAACCAAACGTTTATGCAATCGTTCTAACATGCTTTTATACTTCATTCTCGCATGAAACTTGACAACGTGATTCACATGCTATACTTTTCGAGTCTTAACGAGCCATAGGACTAATTGAACACATTTCACCCGATCTTGTATCGTAACCGGTTAATTGACACAACTTACTTGTTTAGGTCAAGGCTAAGCAACTTTCATGCATACGTTACTTTGTGAAGTACTTTTATACTCGTGCACTCGAGGTGAGATCATAGTCCCACCTTTTCAACAACTTTTTATACTTTTAGATTGTGGGCTGAGAAACATATACTTTGTTACATTTTGTACTACTTACTTTTATACTTTGAACACAAGTACAAGGAAAACAAACATTCCACAGCGAGTTAGAACAAAAATCCTCAATTTGATTATCATTAGTTACACTTGCAGGGTGTAAGCGAGAACTTATATTGTGTGGCCATACGGGTTTGACAAACCCTCATTACGGACGGTTCGCTACCATCTACAGATGAAATATATTTTCGAGAAACAGTGTATGTTCTAACACTATTGTGATGGGGTTCTATGGAAGGAAACGTTAAGTCTTGATAATTGGGTGCTCGCGAACAATACTTTTGGAATGCAAACGATTTTGATAATCAACTATGGGAATACTAAATCTTGTGGTTCAAAAACAACGTTTACAAATACATCTATGATTTCACCAACGTTTTTCGTTGACAGTTTTCTATATGTTTCTCAGGTTCATACTCGGCTACTTGATACATGCTTCCGCACTCTTTGATTACTTGATTGGAGTCTACCATGCTTGCATACGCTAGGGATAGCATTTTTGGATTCAAACTTTTGTCTACTTACTTACGCTATTTATAGCAACTGTGGTTTCAAACTAATTATGTCGCAAGTTATTTCATTCATACTTTATAACTTTGTAAACTTAAACTTATTGTCGATCCGTTTGTTAAACTAAACTTTGTACCTTTCAAATGAACGCGACATAATTTTGGTCAAACGAGTCTCATATAGGGACTACGACCACGCAACGGGACCTAAGTTAACGACGCCGTCAATAACGGTTTGGTCGGGTCGTTACAACTATTGTTCTATATCTTTTTAACATGAATTCAACTTGTATTTACTGTTTCATTAGTTCTACTATGATTATGTTAGGCTAAAAGCCTTGTGTGTTTACTTCAATATAAGATTTATGGCTTGGGATTGTTCTATACTTTGAGGTTATGCTAGTTATACATATGTTTGATTGATTAAATTATCTAGTTCAACCGTAAGAACCATTGTTATGCTTGTTTAGATCATTACTTCAATTATATAGATTGCAAACCTATTAATGTGAGTTAACTAGGAAAACAATCTATACTTCAATACACCTAGTAATCTAGACGATTAGATACATATACTTAAGTGATTTTGTTACGTGTTTAATTCGGTAATTGAATAAGTTCCAAAGCAACATAGTTATGAAATTACCTCAAGTGATTGTTGTAATTTAGGTTTCACGTGAGTTTAACTTGGTTGGATCTAGTTAGTTAATCAATCTAAATCACCATGTTCTTTCAAAAGATCCATTGTTGTAATCATCCTTGTATCCTAGTTCAATTATGTAAGTTATGACTTGGTTTATGTGAGTTTATCAAAGACCATAGCTTATACTTCAACACCTAGTGATCTAACCACCTATATGTGAGTATAAGATGTTAATTGAACGATATTTAGGATATACAATCATGTAGTTTACTTAGAGTGATCTTAGTAAACTAGGTTTTATGTGAATTCAACCACGAAAGAATCTTGTTGATTAAACATAGCTCTTAAGTTTATAGATATTGTGAAATTGATATAAACTAATTACTTGTAACTATGAAATAACCGTTTTAATTACAAAAGAACAATCCCTGTCATTTATCAAGCATAGAAGTAAACACCGCATTCTCATTCTTGTTATTCATTATAATTATTTACTGTTTCGTTAAACGAAAATACAACTTCAAACACAAACCCCCCCCACCCTCTTTAGAATAATTAATCGTTGTAAAATCCTTAAAACAAACTTTTCCCTGTGGATCGAACTGGTCAATTTACTTGCTAGTTACTGCATGATCGGGTTTTAGTTGCCTGTATTATGTGTTAATTATTAAACATATTGTCTACATTTTAAAGGTTACGTCTTAACACATCAACTTTTTGGCGCCGCTGCCGGGGAAGCAGTTTTGTTAAAAGATTTTAAATAAACTTTGAATTATTCGATCCTTTTGTAGGAATTCAATTCCTAGAAAAGTTACTTTTTATTGTAAGTGAAATGTCCCATTCTTATTGATTAAAAACGTTCCATATTAATTGATTTCGTTGCAAGGTTTTGACCTCTATATGAGACGTTTTTCAAAGACTGCATTCATTTTAAAACAAACCATAACCTTTATTTCATCAATAAAGGTTTAAAAAGCTTTACGTAGATTATCAAATAATGATAATCTAAAATAACCTGTTTACACACGACCATTACATAATGGATTACAATACAAATATGTTACAACAAAATAAGTTTCTTGAATGCAGTTTTTACACAATATCATACAAGCATGGACTCCAAATCTCGTCCTTATTTAAGTATGCGACAACGGAAGCTCTTAATAATCACCTGAGAATAAACATGCTTAAAACATCAACAAAAATGTTGGTGAGTTATAGGTTTAACCTATATATATATCAAATCATAATAATAGACCACAAGATTTCATATTTCAATACACATCCCATACATAGAGATAAAAATCATTCATATGGTGAACACCTGGTAACCGACATTAACAAGATGCATATATAAGAATATCCCCATCATTCCGAGACACCCTTCGGATATGATATAAATTTCGAAGTACTAAAGCATCCGGTACTTTGGATGGGGTTTGTTAGGCCCAATAGATCTATCTTTAGGATTCGCGTCAATTAGGATGTCTGTTCCCTAATTCTTAGATTACCAGACTTAATAAAAAGGGGCATATTCGATTTCGATAATTCAACCATAGAATGTAGTTTCACGTACTTGTGTCTATTTTGTAAATCATTTATAAAACCTGCATGTATTCTCATCCCAAAAATATTAGATTTTAAAAGTGGGACTATAACTCACTTTCACATATTTTTACTTCGTCGGGAAGTAAGACTTGGCCACTGGTTGATTCACGAACCTATAACAATATATACATATATATCAAAGTATGTTCAAAATATATTTACAACACTTTTAATATATTTTGATGTTTTAAGTTTATTAAGTCAGCTGTCCTCGTTAGTAACCTACAACTAGTTGTCCACAGTTAGATGTACAGAAATAAATCGATAAATATTATCTTGAATCAATCCACGACCCAGTGTATACGTATCTCAGTATTGATCACAACTCAAAATATATATATTTTGGAATCAACCTCAACCCTGTATAGCTAACTCCAACATTCACATATAGAGTTTCTATGGTTGTTCCGAAATATATATAGATGTGTCGACATGATAGGTCGAAACATTGTATACGTGTCTATGGTATCTCAAGATTACATAATATACAATACAAGTTTATTAAGTTATGGTTGGAATAGATTTGTTACCAATTTTCACGTAGCTAAAATGAGAAAAATTATCCAATCTTGTTTTACCCATAACTTCTTCATTTTAAATCCGTTTTGAGTGAATCAAATTGCTATGGTTTCATATTGAACTCTATTTTGTGAATATAAACAGAAAAAGTATAGGTTTATAGTCAGAAAAATAAGTTACAAGTCGTTTTTGTAAAGGTAGTCATTTCAGTCGAAAGAATGACGTCTAGATGACCATTTTAGAAAACATATACTTCCACTTTGAGTTTAACCATAATTTTTGGATATAGTTTCATGTTCATAATAAAAATCATTTTCTCAGAATAACAACTTTTAAATCAAAGTTTATCATAGTTTTTAATTAACTAACCCAAAACAGCCCTCGGTGTTACTACGACGGCGTAAATCCGGTTTTACGGTGTTTTTTGTGTTTCCATGTTTTAAATCATTAAGTTAGCATATCATATAGATATAGAACATGTGTTTAGTTGATTTTAAAAGTCAAGTTAGAAGGATTAACTTTTGTTTGCGAACAAGTTTAGAATTAACTAAACTATGTTCTAGTGATTACAAGTTTAAACCTTCGAATAAGATAGCTTTATATGTATGAATCAAATGATGTTATGAACATCATTACTACCTTAAGTTCCTTGGATAAACCTACTGGAAAAGAGAAAAATGGATCTAGCTTCAACGGATCCTTTGATGGCTCGAAGTTCTTGAAGCAGAATCATGACACGAAAACAAGTTCAAGTAAGATCATCACTTGAAATAAGATTGTTATAGTTATAGAAATTGAACCAAAGTTTGAATATGATTATTACCTTGTATTAGAATGATAACCTACTGTAAGAAACAAAGATTTCTTGAGGTTGGATGATCACCTTACAAGATTGGAAGTGAGCTAGCAAACTTGAAAGTATTCTTGATTTTATGTAACTAGAACTTGTAGAATTTATGAAGAACACTTAGAACTTGAAGATAGAACTTGAGAGAGATCAATTAGATGAAGAAAATTGAAGAATAAAAGTGTTTGTAGGTGTTTTTGGTCGTTGGTGTATGGATTAGATATAAAGGATATGTAATTTTGTTTTCATGTAAATAAGTCATGAATGATTACTCATATTTTTGTAATTTTATGAGATATTTCATGCTAGTTGCCAAATGATGGTTCCCACATGTGTTAGGTGACTCACATGGGCTGCTAAGAGCTGATCATTGGAGTGTATATACCAATAGTACATACATCTAAAAGCTGTGTATTGTACGAGTACGAATACGGGTGCATACGAGTAGAATTGTTGATGAAACTGAACGAGGATGTAATTGTAAGCATTTTTGTTAAGTAGAAGTATTTTGATAAGTGTATTGAAGTCTTTAAAAAGTGTATAAATACATATTAAAACACTACATGTATATACATTTTAACTGAGTCGTTAAGTCATCGTTAGTCGTTACATGTAAGTGTTGTTTTGAAACCTTTAGGTTAACGATCTTGTTAAATGTTGTTAACCCAATGTTTATAATATCAAATGAGATTTTAAATTATTATATTATCATGATATTATCATGTATGAATATCTCTTAATATGATATATATACATTAAATGTCTTTACAACGATAATCGTTACATATATGTCTCGTTTAAAAATCATTAAGTTAGTAGTCTTGTTTTTACATATGTAGTTCATTGTTAACTATATATATATATCCATATATATGTCATTATATAGTTTTTACAAGTTTTAACGTTCGTGAATCACCGGTCAACTTGGGTGGTCAATTGTCTATATGAAACATATTTCAATTAATCAAGTCTTAACAAGTTTGATTGCTTAACATGTTGGAAACATTTAATCATGTAAATATCAATCTCAATTAATATATATAAACATGGAAAAGTTCGGGTCACTACAGTACCTACCCGTTAAATAAATTTCGTCCCGAAATTTTAAGCTGTTGAAGGTGTTGACGAATCTTCTGGAAATAGATGCGGGTATTTCTTCTTCATCTGATCTTCACGCTCCCAGGTGAACTCGGGTCCTCTACGAGCATTCCATCGAACCTTAACAATTGGTATCTTGTTTTGCTTAAGTATTTTAACCTCACGATCCATTATTTCGACGGGTTCTTCGATGAATTGAAGTTTTTCGTTGATTTGGATTTCATCTAACGGAATAGTGAGATCTTCTTTAGCAAAACATTTCTTCAAATTCGAGACGTAGAAAGTGTTATGTACAGCCGCGAGTTGTTGAGGTAACTCAAGTCGGTAAGCTACTGGTCCGACACTATCAATAATCTTGAATGGTCCAATATACCTTGGATTTAATTTCCCTCGTTTACCAAATCGAACAACGCCTTTCCAAGGTGCAACTTTAAGCATGACCATCTCTCCAATTTCAAATTCTATATCTTTTCTTTTAATGTCAGCGTAGCTCTTTTGTCGACTTTGGGCGGTTTTCAACCGTTGTTGAATTTGGATGATCTTCTCGGTAGTTTCTTGTATAATCTCCGGACTCGTAATCTGTCTATCCCCCACTTCACTCCAACAAATCGGAGACCTGCACTTTCTACCATAAAGTGCTTCAAACGGCGCCATCTCAATGCTTGAATGGTAGCTATTGTTGTAGGAAAATTCTGCTAACGGTAGATGTCGATCCCAACTGTTTCCGAAATCAATAACACATGCTCGTAGCATGTCTTCAAGCGTTTGTATCGTCCTTTCACTCTGCCCAACAGTTTGTGGATGATAGGCAGTACTCATGTCTAGACGAGTTCCTAATGCTTGCTGTAATGTCTGCCAGAATCTTGAAATAAATCTGCCATCCCTATCAGAGATAATAGAGATTGGTATTCCATGTCTGGAGACGACTTCCTTCAAATACAGTCATGCTAACTTCTCCATCTTGTCATCTTCTCTTATTGGCAGGAAGTGTGCTGATTTGGTGAGACGATCAACTATTACCCAAATAGTATCAAAACCACTTGCAGTCCTTGGCAATTTAGTGATGAAATCCATGGTAATGTTTTCCCATTTCCATTCCAGGATTTCGGGTTGTTGAAGTAGACCTGATGGTTTCTGATGCTCAGCTTTGACCTTAGAACACGTCAAACATTCTCCTACGTATTTAGCAACATCGGCTTTCATACCCGGCCACCAAAAATGTTTCTTGAGATCCTTGTACATCTTCCCCGTTCCAGGATGTATTGAGTATCTGGTTTTATGAGCTTCTCTAAGTACCATTTCTCTTATATATCCAAATTTTGGTACCCAAATCCTTTCAGCCCTATATCGGGTTCCGTCTTCCTGAATATTAAGATGCTTCTTCGATCCTTTGGGTATTTCATCCTTTAAATTTCCCTCTTTTAAAACTCCTTGTTGCGCCTCCTTTATTTGAGTAGTAAGGTTATTATGAATCATTATATTCATAGATTTTACTCGAATGGGTTCTCTGTCCTTCCTGCTCAAGGCATCGGCTACCACATTTGCCTTCCCCGGGTGGTAACGAATCTCAAAGTTGTAATCATTCAATAATTCAATCCACCTACGCTGCCTCATATTCAGTTGTTTCTGATTAAATATGTGTTGAAGACTTTTGTGGTCGGTATATATAATACTTTTGACCCCATATAAGTAGTGCCTCCAAGTCTTTAATGCAAAAACAACCGCGCCTAATTCCAAATCATGCGTCGTATAATTTTGTTCGTGAATCTTCAATTGTCTAGACGCATAAGCAATCACCTTCGTTCATTGCATTAATACACAAACGAGACCTTGCTTTGATGCGTCACAATAAATCACAAAATCATCATTCCCTTCAGGCAATGACAATATAGGTGCCGTAGTTAGCTTTTTCTTCAATAACTGAAACGCTTTCTCTTGTTCATCATTCCATTCAAATTTCTTCCCTTTATGCGTTAATGCAGTCAAGGGTTTTGCTATTCTAGAAAAGTCTTGGATGAACCTTCTGTAGTAACCAGCTAGTCCTAAAAACTGGCGTATGTGTTTCGGAGTTTTCGGGGTTTCCCACTTTTCAACAGTTTCTATCTTTGCCGGATCCACCTTAATACCTTCTTTGTTCACTATGTGACCGAGGAATTGAACTTCTTCCAACCAAAATGCACACTTTGAAAACTTAGCGTACAATTCTTCCTTCCTCAATACTTCTAACACCTTTCTCAAATGTTCACCGTGTTCTTGGTCATTCTTTGAGTAAATAAGTATGTCATCAATGAAAACAATGACAAACTTGTCAAGGTATGGTCCACACACTCGGTTCATAAGGTCCATGAACACAGCTGGTGCATTAGTTAAACCAAACGGCATGACCATAAACTCGTAATGACCGTAACGTGTTCTGAAAGCAGTCTTTGGAATATCATCTTCTTTCACCCGCATTTGATGATACCCGGAACGTAAGTCAATCTTTGAATAAACAGACGAGCCTTGTAGTTGATCAAATAAGTCGTCGATTCTCGGTAGTGGGTAGCGGTTCTTGATGGTAAGTTTGTTCAACTCTCGGTAGTCGATACACAACCTGAATGTACCATCTTTCTTCTTGACAAACAAAACAGGAGCTCCCCACGGTGATGTGCTTGGTCGAATGAAACCACGCTCTAAAAGTTCTTGTAATTGGCTTTGCAGTTCTTTCATCTCGCTGGGTGCGAGTCTGTAAGGAGCACGAGCTATTGGTGCAGCTCCTGGTACAAGATCTATTTGAAATTCAACGGATCGATATGGGGGTAATCCCGGTAATTCTTTCGGAAATACATCGGGAAATTCTTTTGTAATGGGAACCTCATTGATGCTCTTTTCTTCAGTTTGTACTTTCTCAACGTGTGCTAGAACAGCATAGCAACCTTTTCCTTTTAGTTTTTATGCCTTCAAATTACTAATAAGATGTAGCTTCGTGTTGCCCTTTTCTCCGTACACCATTAAGGGTTTTCCTTTTTCTCGTATAATGCGAATTGCATTTTTGTAACAAACGATCTCTGCTTTCACTTCTTTCAACCAGTCCATACCGATTATCACATCAAAACTCCCTAACTCTACTGGTATCAAATCAATCTTAAATGTTTCGCTAACCAGTTTAATTTCTCGATTCCGACATATATTATCTGCTGAAATTAATTTACCATTTGCTAATTCGAGTAAAAATTTACTATCCAAAGGCGTCAATGGGCAACTTAATTTAGCATAAAAATCTCTACTCATATAGCTTCTATCCGCACCCGAATCAAATAAAACGTAAGCAGATTTATTGTCAATAAGAAACGTACCCGTAACAAGCTCCGGGTCTTCCTGTGCCTCTGCCGCATTAATATTGAAAACTCTTCCGCGGCCTTGTCCATTCGTGTTCTCCTGGTTCGGGCAATTTCTAATAATGTGGCCCGGTTTTCCACATTTATAACAAACTACATTGGCATAACTTGCTCCGACACTACTTGCTCCGCCATTACTCGTTCCGACACCATTTGTTCCTTTCGTTCTATTAACCCCTGGTCCGTAGACCTCACACTTCGCCGCGCTATGACCATTTCTTTTACACTTGTTGCAAAATTTGGTGCAGAAACCCGAGTGATACTTTTCACACCTTTGGCATAGCTGCTTCTGATTGTTATTGTTGTAGCGGTTATTATTGTTGTTGGGATGATTGTTGTAGTTGCTGTTGTTGTTGTTGTTGTTGTTGTTGTTGTTGTTGTTGTTGTTGTTGTTGTTGTTGTTGTTGTTGTTGTTGTTGTTGTTGTTGTTGTTGTTGTTGTTGTTGTTGTTGTTGTTGTTATTGTTGTTGTTGTTGTTGTTGTTGTTGTTGTTGGGCCGTTTGTTGTAGTTGCGATTGATGTTGCGATTGTTGGGATAATTGTTGCGATTATTGTTGTAATTGCTGTTGTTGTTGTATTGGTGATTCTTATCACCGTTTTCCTCCCACTTTCTTTTGACTTGCTTCACATTGGCCTCTTCAGCAGTCTGTTCTTTAATTCTTTCTTCAATCTGGTTCACTAGTTTGTGAGCCATTCTACATGCCTGTTGTATGGAGGCGGGCTCGTGTGAACTTATATCTTCTTGGATTCTTTCCGGTAATCCTTTCACAAACGCGTCGATCTTCTCTTCCTCATCTTCGAATGCTCCCGAACACAATAGGCACAATTCTGTGAATCGTCTTTCGTACGTGGTAATATCAAATCCTTGGGTTCGTAACCCTCTAAGTTCTGTCTTGAGCTTATTGACCTCGGTTCTGGGACGGTACTTCTCGTTCATCAAGTGCATGAATGCTGACCACGGTAGTGCGTACGCATCGTCTTGTCCCACTTGCTCTAGATAGGTATTCCACCATGTTAACGCAGAACCTGTGAAGGTATGCGTAGCGTACTTCACTTTGTCCTCTTCAGTACACTTACTTATGGCAAACACCGATTCGACCTTCTCGGTCCACCGTTTCAATCCGATCGGTCCTTCGGTTCCATCAAATTCCAAAGGTTTGCAGGCAGTGAATTCTTTGTAGGTGCATCCTACACGATTTCCTGTACTGCTAGATCCAAGGTTATTGTTGGTATGTAGCGCAGCCTGTACTGCGGCTATGTTTGAAGCTAGAAAAGTACGGAATTCCTCTTCATTCATATTCACGGTGTGTCGAGTAGTCGGTGCCATTTCCTTCAAAATAGTCAAATGGAACAAGTTAATCATACAGAATATTAAGAGTAGTTAATAGTATTTCGTAGCATAATATGAACTCATTTATAAAAGCTTTTTCTTCATATTAGCGTTTTATAAGTTTAAATTCGGGTAGTACCTACCCGTTAAGTTCATACTTAGTAGCTAATATACAATTCAACTACTACAATTCTATATGAAAAACTGATTATAATAATATTTCGCGTTCAAACTTTTACACAATATTTTACAAACTTACAATACCGCTTATTTTACATATAGCATGAAATATAGCACACAATAAATTTGATACAAGATGGTTGTGAAGATAATTCTAGCTAGTACACAAGTCGTTCAGTAAAGGCAATAAAGACACATAATTCATACGTCCAGAAACAAGTCATGCATTCTGGTTTTACTAGGATTACTTCCCATCCTTGGTCTTGTGGAACATAACCGTTATGGCCGTTGATAAGACATCGTGTTGTAACGTCGTCAAAGGGACGAGGGTTACGTAATGTCCAACAGTCCCGTAACAATCTAAAAACCTCATTTCTTACCCCAATTACAGACTCCGTCACTTGTGGGAACGTTTTGTTTAATAGTTGTAGCCCGATGTTCTTGTTCTCACTTTGGTGAGAAGCGAACATTACTAATCCGTAAGCATAACATGCTTCTTTAAGTTGCATGTTAGCCACTTTTTCTAAATCACGAAGTCCAATATTCAGATATATTGAGTCAAAATAATTTCTTAACCCATTGCGTAAAATAGCATTTGGGTTCCCCGCAATATATGTGTCAAAGTAAACACATCGTAACTTATGGATTTCCCAATGTGATATCCCCCATCTTTCGAACGAAAGCCTTTTATAAACCAAGGCATTCTTGGAACGTTCTTCGAATGTCTTACAAACTGATCTCGCCTTAAATAGTTGTGCCGAAGAATTCCGACCGACTCTAGACAAGATTTCATCAATCATGTCTCCGGGTAGGTCTCTTAAAATATTGGGTTGTCTATCCATTTTGTGTTTTTATACTGTAAAATAGACAAGAGTTAGATTCATAAAAAAAATACTTATTAATACAAGCAATTTTTACATATATCATAAAGCATAAGCACACTATATTACATATATTACACCACACGAATACAACTATCTTATTCCGACTCGCTTGTTTCTTCTTCTTCGATTTTGGTTCGTTTTGCCAAGTTTCTAGGGATATATGATGTTCCCCTAATACGAGCCGTCGTTTTCCACATTGGTTTAGAAAAACCTGGTGGTTTAGAGGTTCCCGGGTCATTGTTACAACTTAAGGACTTCGGGGGTTAACGATACATATAAAGTTCATCGGGGTTGGAATTAGATTTCTCTATTTTTATGCCCTTTCCCTTATTATTTTCTTTTGCCTTTTTAAATTCAGTTGGGGTAATTTCTATAACATCATCGGAATTCTCGTCGGAATCTGATTCATCGGAGAATTGGTAATCCTCCCAATATTTTGCTTCCTTGGCGGAAACACCATTGACCATAATTAACCTTGGTCGGTTGGTTGAGGATTTTCTTTTACTTAACCGTTTTATTATTTCCCCCACCGGTTCTATTTCTTCATCCGGTTCCGATTCTTCTTCTGGTTCCGACTCTTCTTCCGGTTCCTCTTCGGGAACTTGTGAATCAGTCCACGAATCATTCCAATTTACATTTGACTCTTCATTATTATTAGGTGAGTCAATGGGACTTGTTCTAGAGGTAGACATCTATCACATAATATCAAACGCGTTAAGAGATTAATATATCACATAATATTCACATGTTAAAAATATATAGTTTCCAACAAAATTTGTTAAGCAATCATTTTTCAAGTAAACACGGTCGAAGTCCAGACTCACTAATGCATCCTAACAAACTCGATAAGACACACTAATGCAAAATTCTGGTTCTCTAAGACCAACGCTCGGATACCAACTGAAATGTCCCGTTCTTATTGATTAAAAACGTTCCATATTAATTGATTTCGTTGCGAGGTTTTGACCTCTATATGAGACGTTTTTCAAAGACTGCGTTCATTTTAAAACAAACCATAACCTTTATTTCATCAGTAAAGGTTTAAAAAGCTTTACGTAGATTATCAAATAATGATAATCTAAAATAACCTGTTTACACACGACCATTACATAATGGATTACAATACAAATATGTTACAACAAAATAAGTTTCTTGAATGCAGTTTTTACACAATATCATACAAGCATGGACTCCAAATCTCGTCCTTATTTAAGTATGCGACAATGGAAGCTCTTAATAATCACCTGAGAATAAACATGCTTAAAATGTCAACAAAAATGTTGGTGAGTTATAGGTTTAACCTATATATATCAAATCATAATAATAGACCACAAGATTTCATATTTCAATACACATCCCATACATAGAGATAAAAATCATTCATATGGTGAACACCTGGTAACCGACATTAACAAGATGCATATATAAGAATATCCCCATCATTCCGGGACACCCTTCGAATATGATATAAATTTCGAAGTACTAAAGCATCCGGTACTTTGGATGGGGTTTGTTAGGCCCAATAGATCTATTTTTAGGATTCGCGTCAATTAGGGTGTCTGTTCCCTAATTCTTAGATTACCAGACTTAATAAAAAGGGGCATATTCGATTTCGATAATTCAACCATAGAATGTAGTTTCACGTACTTGTGTCTATTTTGTAAATCATTTATAAAACCTGCATGTATTCTCATCCCAAAAATATTAGATTTTAAAAGTGGGACTATAACTCACTTTCACAGATTTTTACTTCGTCGGGAAGTAATACTTGTCCACTGGTTGATTCACGAACCTATAACAATATATACATATATATCAAAGTATGTTCAAAATATATTTACAACACTTTTAATATATTTTGATGTTTTAAGTTTATTAAGTCAGCTGTCCTCGTTAGTAACCTACAACTAGTTGTCCACAGTTAGATGTACAGAAATAAATTGATAAATATTATCTTGAATCAATCCACGACCCAGTGTATACGTATCTCAGTATTGATCACAACTCAAAATATATATATTTTGAAATCAACCTCAACCCTGTATAGCTAACTCCAACATTCACATATAGAGTGTCTATGGTTGTTCCGAAATATATATAGATGTGTCGACATGATAGGTCGAAACAATGTATACGTGTTTATGGTATCTCAAGATTACATAATATACAATACAAGTTTATTAAGTTATGGTTGGAATAGATTTGTTACCAATTTTCACGTAGCTAAAATGAGAAAAATTATCCAATCTTGTTTTACCCATAACTTCTTCATTTTAAATCCGTTTTGAGTGAATCAAATTGCTATGGTTTCATATTGAACTCTATTTTGTGAATCTAAACAGAAATGTATAGGTTTATAGTCGGAAAAATAAGTTACAAGTCATTTTTGTAAAGGTAGTCATTTCAGTCGAAAGAACGACGTCTAGATGACCATTTTAGAAAACATACTTCCACTTTGAGTTTAACCATAATTTTTGGATATAGTTTCATGTTCATAATAAAAATCATTTTCTCAGAATAACAACTTTTAAATCAAAGTTTATCATAGTTTTTAATTAACTAACCCAAAACAGCCCGCGGTGTTACTACGACGGCGTAAATCCGGTTTTACGGTGTTTTTCGTGTTTCCATGTTTTAAATCATTAAGTTAGCATATCATATAGATATAGAATATGTGTTTAGTTGTTTTTAAAAGTCAAGTTAGAAGGATTAACTTTTGTTTGCGAACAAGTTTAAAATTAACTAAACTATGTTCTAGTGATTACAAGTTTAAACCTTCGAATAAGATAGCTTTATATGTATGAATCAAATGATGTTATGAACATCATTACTACCTTAAGTTCCTTGGATAAACCTACTGAAAAAGAGAAAAATGGATCTAGCTTCAACGGATCCTTTGATGGCTCGAAGTTCTTGAAGCAGAATCATGACACGAAAACAAGTTCAAGTAAGATCATCACTTGAAATAAGATTGTTATAGTTATAGAAATTGAACCAAAGTTTGAATATGATTATTACCTTGTATTAGAATGATAACCTACTATAAGAAACAAAGATTTTTTGAGGTTGGATGATCACCTTACAAGATTGGAAGTGAGCTAGCAAACTTGAAAGTATTCTTGATTTTATGTAACTAGAACTTGTAGAATTTATGAAGAACACTTAGAAATTGAAGATAGAACTTGAGAGAGATCAATTAGATGAAGAAAATTGAAGAATGAAAGTGTTTGTAGGTGTTTTTGGTCGTTGGTGTATGGATTAGATATAAAGGATATGTAATTTTGTTTTCATGTAAATAAGTCATGAATGATTACTCATATTTTTGTAATTTTATGAGATATTTCATGCTAGTTGCCAAATGATGGTTCCCACATGTGTTAGGTGACTCACATGGGCTGCTAAGAGCTGATCTTTGGAGTTTATATACCAATAGTACATACATCTAAAAGCTGTGTATTGTACGAGTACGAATACGGGTGCATACGAGTAGAATTGTTGATGAAACTGAACGAGGATGTAATTGTAAGCATTTTTGTTAAGTAGAAGTATTTTGATAAGTGTATTGAAGTCTTTAAAAAGTGTATAAATACATATTAAAACACTACATGTATATACATTTTAACTGAGTCGTTAAGTCATCGTTAGTCGTTACATGTAAGTGTTGTTTTGAAACCTTTAGGTTAACGATCTTGTTAAATGTTGTTAACCCAATGTTTATAATATCAAATGAGATTTTAAATTATTATATTATCATGATATTATCATGTATGAATATCTCTTAATATGATATATATACATTAAATGTCTTTACAACGATAATCGTTACATATATGTCTCGTTTAAAAATCATTAAGTTAGTAGTCTTGTTTTTACATATGTAGTTCATTGTTAATATACTTAATGATATGTTTACTTATCATAGTATCATGTTAACTATATATATATCCATATATATGTCATTATATAGTTTTTACAAGTTTTAACGTTCGTGAATCACCGGTCAACTTGGGTGGTCAATTGTCTATATGAAACATATTTCAATTAATCAAGTCTTAACAAGTTTGATTGCTTAACATGTTGGAAACATTTAATCATGTAAATATCAATCTCAATTAATGTATATAAACATGGAAAAGTTCGGGTCACTACAGTAAGCTTGTGTTTTTTCAATTGGTTTGTTTGTGGTGTTGTGATTGCAGGATAGGTGTTAGTGCATGAATCTGCGTTCTTCCAACTCTAATTTAATTCCTTCATATCCTGAACCTGAAAGAGAATTTCACGAACGCTTAAGAGCTCAAGAAGTAGAATCTCTTGCTCAGGGTTTAGAATCACTTTCATTAGATTCTAACTCTGAACCAATTGTTCAACCAATCATCGAGCCAGTCATTAAAGAAGAGGAAGAGATGACTGCTACAAATCAAACGATGGATGCTTTGATGAAGGCAACAAGGTCAGGACAAGGCCATGCAATTATTCAACCTACAATGACTGATGGTTTTGAAATAAAGGGGCAATTTCTACACATAGTGACTAATACCTGCCAATTCGGTAGAGCCCCAAATGAAGATGCTAACGAGCATCTTCGTAAGTTTGTAAGCATTTGCAAGCTTTTCAAAATCAAAGATGTCTCCGATGAAGTTGCATGTTTAAAAATCTTTCCATGGTCCCTAAAGGATGATGCAAGAGATTGCTAGACTCATTATCGGAAGGTTATATTGAAGATTGGAATAACATGATGGACAAATTTTTGTCAGAATTCTTCCCTGCTTCGAAAGCAGCAAAACTGCAAAGTGATATAAATCACTTCAAGCAAAAGTCTAACGAGACTCTTTATGAAGCTTGGACCCGATTTAATAAAATGCTTAGGGTATGTCCTCAACACGGGTTGAATACATTCCAAAAGGTCTAAATATTCTACAAAGGAGTCAATGTATCTACCCGAAAGGATATAGATGTTGCAGCAGGAGGATCAATCATGAAAAAAACGCCCGAAGACGCTCACACAATAATTGCCAATATAGCAGCCCATTCTCACAATTGGCATCAAGAGATGGAATTCTCTAGATCGTCAACAGTTGCTAATGTCGAAAGCAACGATGAAATCGCTGCATTAAAAGTTCAATTGGCAAATCAAGCAAGGCAAATTGAGAAGGTAACCAAAGAAATGCACGCTATCAGGGTAGGGTGCGAATTTGTAACAACCCAAACCAACCCGCGAGCAAACCACGTGAAAAATACAAAATAAAAAAAAACTGATTTCGCCGTAAATAGTTGTGCCGAAGAATTCTGACCGACTCTAAACAAGATTTCATCAATCATGTCTCCGGGTAGGTCTCTTAAAATATTGGGTTATCTATCCATTTTGTGTTTTTATACTGTAAAATAGACAAGAGTTAGATTCATAAAAAAAATTACTTATTAATACAAGCAATTTTTACATATATCATAAAGCATAAGCACACTATATTACATATATTACACCATACGAATACAACTATCTTATTCCGACTCGCTCGTTTCTTCTTCTTCGGTTTTGGTTCGTTTTGCCAAGTTTCTAGGGATATATGATGTTCCCCTAATACGAGCTGTCGTTTTCCACAACGGTTTAGAAAAACCTGGTGGTTTAGAGGTTCCCGGGTCATTGTTACAACTTAAGGACTTCGGGGGTTGACGATACATATAAAGTTCATCGGGGTTGGAATTAGATTTCTCTATTTTTATGCCCTTTCCCTTATTATTTTCTTTTGCTTTTTTAAATTCAGTTGGGGTAATTTCTATAACATCATCGAAATTCTCGTCGGAATCCGATTCATCGGAGAATTGGTAATCCTCCCAATATTTTGCTTCCTTGGCGGAAACACCATTGACCATAATTAACCTTGGTCGGTTGGTTGAGGATTTTCTTTTACTTAACCGTTTTATTTTTTCCCCCACCGGTTCTATTTCCTCCTCCGGTTCCTCCTCTTCCGGTTCTGATTCTTCTTCCGGTTCCTCTTCGGGAACTTGTGAATCAGTCCAATATATATTCGACTCTTCGTTATTATTAGGTGAGTCAATGGGATTTGTGCTAGAGGTAGACATCTATCACACAATATCAAACATGTTAAGAGATTAATATATCACATAATATATACATGTTAATAATATATAGTTTCCAACAAAAATGTTAAGCAATCATTTTTAAAGAAAACACGATCGAAGTCCAGACTCACTAATGCATCCTAACAAAATCGATAAGACACACTAATGCAAATTTTCTGGTTCTCTAAGACCAACGCTCGGATACCAACTGAAATGTCCCGTTCTTATTGATTAAAAACGTTCCATATTAATTGATTTCATTGCGAGGTTTTGACCTCTATATGAGACGTTTTTCAAAGACTGCATTCATTTTTAAAACAAACCATAACCTTTATTTCATAAATAAAGGTTTAAAAAGCTTTACGTAGATTATCAAATAATGATAATCTAAAATATCCTGTTTACACACGACCATTACATAATGGTTTACAATACAAATATGTTACATCGAAATCAGTTTCTTGAATGCAGTTTTTACACAATATCATACAAACATGGACTCCAAATCTTGTCCTTATTTTAGTATGCAACAGCGGAAGCTCTTAGTATTCACCTGAGAATAAACATGCTTTAAACGTCAACAAAAATGTTGGTGAGTTATAGGTTTAACCTATATATATCAAATCGTAACAATAGACCACAAGATTTCATATTTCAATACACATCCCATACATAGAGATAAAAATCATTCATATGGTGAACACCTGGTAACCGACATTAACAAGATGCATATATAAGAATATCCCCATCATTCCGGGACACCCTTCAGATATGATATAAATTTCGAAGTACTAAAGCATCCGGTACTTTGGATGGGGTTTGTTAGGCCCAATAGATCTATCTTTAGGATTCGCGTCAATTAGGGTGTCTGTTCCCTAATTCTTAGATTACCAGACTTAATAAAAAGGGGCATATTCGATTTCGATAATTCAACCATAGAATGTAGTTTCACGTACTTGTGTCAATTTTGTAAATCATTTATAAAACCTGCATGTATTCTCATCCCTAAAATATTAGATTTTAAAAGTGAGACTATAACTCACTTTCACAGATTTTTACTTCGTCGGCAAGTAAGACTTGGCCACTTGTTGATTCACGAACCTATAACAATATATACATATATATCAAAGTATGTTCAAAATATATTTACAACACTTTTAATATATTTTGATATTTTAAGTTTATTAAGTCAGCTGTCCTCGTTAGTAACCTACAACTAGTTGTCCACAGTTAGATGTACAGAAATAAATCGATAAATATTATCTTGAATCAATCCACGACCCAGTGTATACGTATCTCAGTATTGATCACAACTCAAACTATATATATTTTGGAATCAACCTCAACCCTGTATAGCTAACTCCAACATTCACATATAGAGTGTCTATGGTTGTTCCAAAATATATATAGATGTGTCGACATGATAGGTCGAAACATTGTATATGTGTCTATGGTATCTCAAGATTACATAATATACAATACAAGTTGATTAAGTTATGGTTGGAATAGATTTGTTACCAATTTTCACGTAGCTAAAATGAGAAAAATTATCCAATCTTGTTTTACCCATAACTTCTTCATTTTAAATCTGTTTTGAGTGAATCAAATTGCTATGGTTTCATATTGAACTCTATTTTATGAATCTAAACAGAAAAAGTATAGGTTTATAGTCAGAAAAATAAGTTACAAGTCATTTTTGTAAAGGTAGTCATTTCAGTCGAAAGAACGACGTCTAGATGACCATTTTAGAAAACATACTTCCACTTTGAGTTTAACCATAATTTTTGGATATAGTTTCATGTTCATAATAAAAATAATTTTCTCAGAATAACAACTTTTAAATCAAAGTTTATCATAGTTTTTAATTAACTAACCCAAAACAGCCCGCGGTGTTACTACGATGGCGTAAATCCGGTTTTACGGTGTTTTTCGTGTTTTCAGGTTTTAAATCATTAAGTTAGAATATCATATAGATATAGAACATGTGTTTAGTTGATTTTAAAAGTCAAGTTAGAAGGATTAACTTTTATTTGCGAACAAGTTTAGAATTAACTAAACTATGTTCTAGTAATTACAAGTTTAAACCTTCGAATAAGATAGCTTTATATGTATGAATCGAATGATGTTATGAACATCATTACTACCTCAAGTTCCTTCTATAAACCTACTGGAAATGAGAAAAATAGATCTAGCTTCAAAGGATCCTTGGATGGCTTGAAAGTTCTTGAAGCAGAATCATGACACGAAAATAATTTCAAGTAAGATTTCCACTCGAAATAAGATTGTTATAGTTATAGAAATTGAATTAAAGTTTGAATATGATTATTACCTTGTATTAGAAAGATAAGCTACTGTAAGTAACAAAGGTTTCTTGATCTTGGATGATTACTTGGAATGGATTTAGAAAACTTGGAAGTAACTTGCAATCTTGGAAGTATTCTTGATTTTATGAAACTAGAACTTTTGGAATTTATGAAGAACACTTAGAACTTGAAGATAGAACTTGAGAGAGATTAATTAGATGAAGAAAATTGAAGAATGAAAGTGTTTGTAGGTGTTTTTGGTCATTGGTGTATGGATTAGATATAAAGGATATGTAATTTTGTTTTCATGTAAATAAGTCATGAATGATTACTCATATTTTTGTAATTTTATGAGATATTTCATGCTAGTTGCCAAATGATGGTTCCCACATGTATTAGGTGACTCACATGGGCTGCTAAGAGCTGATCGTTGGAGTGTATATATCAATAGTACATACATCTAAAAGCTGTGTATTGTACGAGTACGAATACGGGTGCATACGAGTAGAATTGTTGATGAAACTGAACGAGGATGTAATTGTAAGCATTTTTGTTAAGTAGAAGTATTTTGATAGGTGTCTTGAAGTCTTTCAAAAGTGTATGAATACATATTAAAATACTACATGTATATACATTTTAACTGAGTCGTTAAGTCATCGTTAGTCGTTACATGTAAGTTTTGTTTTGGAACCTTTAGGTTAACGATCTTGTTAAATGTTGTTAACCCAATGTTTATAATATCAAATGAGATTTTAAATTATTATATTATCATGATAATATGATGTATGAATATCTCTTAATATGATATATATACATTAAATGTCATTACAACGATAATCGTTACATATATGTCTCGTTTCGAAATCATTAAGTTAGTAGTCTTATTTTTACATATGTATTTCATTGTTAATACACTTAATAATATATTTACTTATCATTTAACATAATTAACCAAGTATATCAATATCTTAATATGATTCATATGTACCTAGTAAGACGTTGTTATAACGATAATCGTTATATATATATATATATATCGTTTTCGAGTTTCTTAAATTAATAGTCTCATTTTTATGTATATAACTCATTGTTAAAATACCTAATGAGATACATACTTATAATAAAATCATGTTAACTATATATATAACCATATATATGTCATCGTATAGTTTTTACAAGTTTTAACGTTCGTGAATCACCGGTCAACTTGGGTGGTCAATTGTCTATATGAAACCTATTTCAATTAATCAAGTCTTAACAAGTTTGATTGCTTAACATGTTGGAAACACTTAATCATGTAAATAATAATTTTATTTAATATATATATATATAAATATGGAAAAGTTCGGGTCACTACAAAACTACACTACGAGCATGGCGTTTGGGATTAAACTACTCAAGTCTCGGTCAAACTCCAAGAACTAAACTTCCAAAAAGCGTCCCCTAATCAACAAAGCGGGAATCTCTATTCCATGATAATGCCCTTACCCTTGTCCACAACCGAACCTATAAAAATAGTAAACAATGAGAGGGTAAGCAAAGCTTAGTGAATGAAATAATTATACGAATACATATATAATTATACCTACTTGCATACACTTACACACCAAACCGCAAACACGCTAGCATACACACTTAGCTTATCGTCACAATAACAAGCTATAAATCTCCAATACCACAAGCTAGCATAATAACCGCATATGAATATAACTCGAATAATATAATATGCTTACAACAAAAATAACCATGGTTAACCAATAGTACAAGGGAACGGCGCTCGAGAAAACGCCATCGGTGTTCACAACATCCGTTAGGGCACTTAACACCTCGCACAACTAACCCCTAGGGTGGCACCTTAACACCTCGGCACATCACCCCGAGTGGCATCTTAACACCTCGATGCATCACTCATTAATTTACGGAGTGGTGTCTTAACACCTCGACACTACACTCCTAGGTGGCATCTTAACACCTCGATGCTACACCCGAGTGGCATCTTAACACCTCGATGCTACACTCTTCACGTGAAACATGGTGTCTTAGCACCTCGACACTACACATTTCACGCTACAACAAATAGATACATTATATACATACGCATATAATTATTCCACTCACCTCAAAGTCTTGTGAAAAGATACCCGAGCTTGCAAGACCTCAAAGTAACGTACCTATCATATTATACACATCATCAATCGCAAACTCAAGTCGGTCAACCAAACCCTTTCACCATTCTAAGCCATTTTGACCCAAGGTGCAATTTCAACCCATTTGCACCCTTAACCCTAATTTGGGTCAACACACACCAAAACCCTAATCATTCGTCAAGATGGATTTAAAACACATTTAGGTCACAAGGTTAACTCGTTTTCATACTTGCTAGGCCACTTAGGTCATTAAAGACTCATTTGACCCATTTCAAGGTCAACACACCCATCTGGGTCATCCATACCCAATAACACCCATTTACATATTATTAAAGTGTTCTAGCAACTAACTAACCAAATTTAAGACTCAAAAGTCCAATTAACACATTCAAACCCTAGGTTAGTCATCAATGAGTCTTCATAACCCATAATCACCCAAAATACCAAAAATACTAACAAAATGGGTCTTTGGTTCATCACTAGCCCAAAACCTAACCCTTAAAGCAATTAAAGTAAGAAATTGGGTTTTATAACTTACCAACACAATCACCGCGTAGCTATCGACTAGATGAATGACTTTAAAACTTGCACCAAGACCCGATTCAACCTCTTTCACCCTTTAATGGAGCTTTCTCTCTCAAGGGTTGCACTCTCTTTCTAGAGTTTAATTGGAGAAGATAAGGTTGTTGGGAATGGAGTGAATGAAGCTCCAAAACTGATCCAAGGCATTAAATTCGGGCTCCAATGTGTTTTGACCAAAATGCTCTCAAAATATCTATTTTAAAAGAAGAGGAGAATCTGTCGCAGACAGATGGCGCGGCGCGCCACCAGGCCGCGCGACGCGCGACACCTCCAGTTCAGCTTCTTTCTTGCTTTTAAATATATACAACCAAAACCCCACAACTTGAATAACTTATACACACATATGTACAATAAAATATTTGGGTCTTACAACTCTCCCCCACTTAGATTGGATCACGTCCTCGTGATCCGCACCAAATACTAGAAGTTAAGCACTTCTACCTTGAACATTTCCGTCTCCAATGTGGAAATTACACATGTAGCAATCACCCATTCGGGTTCTCACTTCCATTCGATCAAAACTTCCAACACTCACTCGGAAGTACACCATGAAAACTTCATAATATTTTTCCAAAAGCCATATCATTCCCTCATTTCAACGATATCGGGTAATCAACCCACGAGACAAAACAACCACAACCGTTTGCTCCTATGCCGAGTATCCAAACTCGTACCATACACTCCACAGTCGTCCTAAAAGTAACACAATTCACCGACAATCATCGTCGTTACGCCTTTCAATCGTGGAATATTCGAGAATCATCCCGACGCTTTCCGAAAATCTCTCGTATCCCTCTATCGGGAACCTCGCCATTCCGACTCACGTCGCTAAATACCTTCGCAATTTATTTCTAAAGTCCAACTTGAGGCTTTTTCGAAGACCACCAAAGCTTTCCTTTCCTAAATAAGCGACACCCGTTCACTCATCACGCCTACTAGATAGGAACTTTTCCCGCTAAACATCACACTATACTATAGTTGTAAATTCGGGTTTCTCACCGATACTCAAAATCAAAGTAATCACACCATCGGAGTCAGAAGTTACTCTAGCAGGTATAAAGAGGCACCTGTCGTTGTGTTATCCAACCCCAATTACCAACACCGAGTCTCCAAAGACTCGACCCTTACGGGGTCTACTCCCTGTGTCACACGTCACCTGACTACACGCGGTCACCAAATCTATCGAACTCTGTGGCTTAACGCCCATGACTTCCTAACGACGCCCGCTAGTCACTATCCACCTAGGCCGCATAGCTAGCCTATTTATCTTTCAACTCAATAATAAGGAGGCGCTTGAAACACCAAGGCTTACACCTTTCCTACTTCGTCCTAACCACTGACCCAGTTACCTACATACATAAGGATAGTTAACCACCATGACTCTACTCGTACACGAACGTGGTTAACGGAAGTGCCTCTCGAACTGCATACCGCATACACCCCCAAAATCATAAAAGAAAAGAGTGGCCGTCAAGAGCGTACAACACTCGCCACACAATCACAAAACCGCCATCGAAATCGAACTGCCATTTAATCATCAATTCGAAGATTATTCCAATAACTAAATACACACTTGCACGCATTCCGAAACGTGCAATGCACACAACGATCACTTAGAATACGCGAAAACGTCACGTATTCTTCCAACTTCTCTAGGCAATCCTTCTCCAAGAGTCAACATTAATAACCAAATTGTCACCCGCAATTTATTAAAGTCCACAATTCCGAGCACAAAATTTGCTCAATCCCTTATATCGGAAAAAAAACTTAACCGATCTCGTACCAAGATATCAATCCCTTAGCGTACCCTTACCAAGTACAAAGCTAAAAACAACCAAGTCTCAACCTAATGTCAAAAACCCAAAAGATGAAGACCAAGTAAAAACGAATCCTTACGGATAACACTTACCACCTAACACTCCTCTTAGTACGCATACACGGCTAATATGCATCTACCACATGTAACACGGCTATTGTATCACTAGTCGCACAACATGGTCCTCATGACCTAACCACCGGCGTATTTAACCAGCAGTTTTCAATACTAACACTAAGAAGGTTATTCAATACAAAACTCAAGGTGTACAAAAACGACTATCGTGATATATCCGTAGTGTACAAAAACGGCTATTGCAACACTACCAACATTATGTGAGCGAAACACGGCTATCGCATTATTAATACCAATGTGTGAGTAAAAACCAGCTATTACTCACAACCATGTGCACAAAACGGCTATGTGCACAATTCCTACGGGTAATTAAAATCATAAATATACAAGTAACGGTTCTTTCCGGGAACCATCCTTCCGGATATCACTCATCACCTATCACAAGTCAAACGTTTTCGCCATTTACCGTCGTACACGACCATACTCGGCGTCGATCCCTCTTCCCGAATTCTCAAGAGCTCAATTCGATAATAATAAAAACTAACGTGTACCGTCACCTGTTTGTGCAACTAAAGCGATGACACAATGTCAACATAACACGTATCCTTTTAGAACGAAAATACCGCTACCCGCAAGGTAGACTTTTCCAACTATCAAATTCTTTCTAACCGTTACCACTACAAAATCATCCGGCCGACGATACACACATGTTCTCAAGGGTTTCACCCACCCTACGAACCTCATGGCTCACCCACTTCACTACAAAAGCGAACACGCGCTCACAACCTAACACCAAAGTCCGTTCTTATGGCTTAGTAGAATCATTTACCCCATCACTAAGAAATGCTTGGTTGCACCAAGTCTTACGCCCTCGCCGTCAATACAACGTCATCATAGGGTGTTTCCATTAGGAATGTCACCCATATCAATACTACGTATTACCTCCATGCATTCGTCCCCAGGGCGCATTTTCACGAGTCAACGACTTAGCGCTACCCCGGTGCACTATCATAAAAACCATCAACAAACCGAATCTTCACCGAGTTCACTAACCCTGCACCCTTATGGGTACCTTTGAAAAATACGCTCACTTGAGACTAATTAGACCGGGAAACAAAGTTTAAGTCTCTAATTCATACATGAATCAACCGGCACACAATAAACAATAATAAGGCATATTTATACCAAAGACGAAAATACCTGAAACATCATCGTTGGACCCTTGCGCTTCACTAATCATCAGATAGTCACGCTCTAACCTCCTAACCCGATCGACAAATGATTCGGAACACTCCGACTTTCGGTGTCCCTTCTTTTGGCAAATAAAGCACTTGATCGTGCTTAAAGGTACACTCGTACAATCCCGTGCCAAATGACCTCGTCCTCCACACCTAAAGCACGTAGGCCCATAACCTCTCTTACTATTCTTCTTCACTTTTTCAACACCTTCGGGCGTACTTCTCGCCCTTTTACTAGGAGCACCTCTTGATTTGAACTTTCTCTTACCCAAGGAGTGATCAGCAAATTTTGGAGCATGAGATTCAATCCCCATAGTTGCTCCTTCGTCACCGTCACCTGGAGGTTTAGGAACCCTCTTTTCTAACTCTTCCTTCACGGCCTTAGGCACTTGGTCTCGGACCATCTCGGTCACTATTCCCTCGAACGACTCTTGGAGAACTTGCTTAACCTTGTTGGCGAAAATCAAGATATAGCATTCGAACTCCGCCTCAATCCTTAATGTTAACTCATCCTTCCCCTCATGAATAGGCGCGTCCGTTCCGGTTCCATCTTCCGTCTTCATTCTAAAGAATGCATATAGATTAAACAACGAAACAAAAAGGAACGACATACATATACCACACCGCCCCATCTTGCTTGATACTCATCGTACATTGCTTGTTTGACACGTCTTGAACCCGTAACAATGGTAGCTAATCATTGTTACGCGAGCACATCGCATTAACTTGCTAGTACAACGTCTATCTCGCTTGATGATTGCTAAAACAACACAAAACGATTAGTGCAAGGTTAGTTCACATAGACCTAAGCACTAACCAAATCCCCGGTCCGACCCGTCTCCTACAAGTCCCGCAAAAAGTGCATACACAATAAAGTCTAAGTCTAGGCACCTATCTCAAGTCGCCTAAATCCCTTAGACCATGCTCTGATACCACTTGTAACAACCCAAACCAACCCGCGAGCAAACCACGTGAAAAATACAAAATAAAAAAAAAATTGCTGCACAGTGAACTGGCGCGGCGCGCCAGGATGGCCGCGCGGCGCGCCATTCGGGTCTGTCCGGAAAGTCTCAAAATGCGAAAAAGATCGACCAGTTCCCGACATTTTTAGACGACACGCTTTTAACCACACATTCAAATATGTAAAACTAACACAATTCAAACGTAAAATAAGTTTTACAAAGCGGGGCCCACTTCGGCCGTTTTACGAGTTTAATACAAAATATGAGTTTCGACCGCCAAAAAGTTTAAGTACCAAACTACACTACGAGCATGGCGTTTGGGATTAAACTACCCAAGTCTCGGTCAAACTCCAAGAACTAAACTTCCAAAAAGCATCCCCTAATCAACAAAACGGGAATCTCTATTCCATGATAATGCCCTTACCCTTGTCCACAACCGAACCTATAAAAATAGTAAACAACGAGAGGGTAAGCAAAGCTTAGTGAATGCAATAATTATACGAATACATATATAATTATACCTACTTGCATACACTTACACACCAAACCGCAAACACGCTAGCATACACACTTAGCTTATCGTCACAATAACAAGCTATAAATCTCCAATACCACAAGCTAGCATAATAACCGCATATGAATATAACTCGAATAATATAATATGCTTACAACACAAATAACCATGGTTAACCAATAGTACAAGGGAACGACGCTCGCGAAAATGCCATCGGTGTTCACAACATCCGTTAGGGCACTTAACACCTCGCACCACTAACCCCTAGGGTGGCACCTTAACACCTCGGCACATCACCCCGAGTGGCATCTTAACACCTCGATGCATCACTCATTAATTTACGGAGTGGTGTCTTAACACCTCGACACTACACTCCTAGGTGGCATCTTAACACCTCGATGCTACACCCGAGTGGCATCTTAACACCTCGATGCTACACTCTTCACGTGAAATATGGTGTCTTAGCACCTCGACACTACACATTTCACGCTACAACAAATAGATACATTATATACATACGCATATAATTATTCCACTCACCTCACAGTCTTGTGAAAAGATACCCGAGCTTGCAAGACCTCAAAGTAACGTACCTATCATATTATACACATCATCAATCGCAAACTCAAGTCGGTCAACCAAACCCTTTCACCATTCTAAGCCATTTTGACCCAAGGTGCAATTTCAACCCATTTGCACCCTTAACCCTAATTTGGGTCAACACACACCAAAACCCTAATCATTCGTCAAGATGGATTTAAAACACATTTAGGTCACAAGGCTAACTCGTTTTCATACTTGCTAGGCCACTTAGGTCATTAAAGACTCATTTGACCCATTTCAAGGTCAACACACCCATTTGGGTCATCCATACCCAATAACACCCATTTACATATTATTAAAGTGTTCTAGCAACTAACTAACCAAATTTAAGACTCAAAAGTCCAATTAACACATTCAAACCCTAGGTTAGTCATCAATGAGTCTTCATAACCCATAATCACCCAAAATCCCCAAAATACTAACAAAATGGGTCTTTGGTTCATCACTAGCCCAAAACCTAACCCTTAAAGCAATTAAAGTAAGAAATTAGGTTTTATAACTTACCAACACAATCACCACGTAGCTATCGACTAGATGAACGACTTTAAAACTTGCACCAAGACCCGATTCAACCTCTTTCACCCTTTAATGGAGCTTTCTCTCTCAAGGGTTGCACTCTCTCTCTAGAGTTTAATTGGAGAAGATAAGGTTGTTGGGAATGGAGTGAATGAAGCTCCAAAACTGATCCAAGGCATTAAATTCGGGCTCCAATGTGTTTTGACCAAAATGCCCTCAAAATATCTATTTTAAAAGAAGAGGAGAATCTGTCGCAGACAGATGGCGCGGCGCGCCACCAGGCCGCGCAGCGCGCGACACCTCCAGTTCAGCTTCTTTCTTGCTTTTAAATATATACAACCAAAATCCCACAACTTGAATAACTTATACACACATATGTACAATAAAATATTTGGGTCTTACAGAATTGTGCCAAGGTCCCCATCTCACTCGAGATTGCGACCAAACAACAATGGAAGAGCAAGCAAATTTCTTAGGTTACTTGCGTAAAGGTGAAATGAATTTTGACGACTTTCTGGCGGTTGATGCAATGAACCGGAAGTACCCTCCTGTCAACAGTTATCAAATAGGGGGACCTTCAAGTTCAAACAACAATTACCATGGAGGAAATTCAGGTTACCAAAATAATCGGAATTTTCCAAATCAAAATCAAAGAAATGCACCACCTGGTTACAATCACATAAACAATCGTAATCAACCTCCATGAAATTACCAAAATAATTTCCAACACAATCAACCACAACCACAACCACAAGCACATGTACAACCACAACCCGAGAAGAAATCCGGTTTAGAAGATCTTTTTAGAGATTTTATGGTTAAACACGAGCAAAATGCGGAACTTCAAACTCAGCAAATTCGAAATCAACAAGCTATGATTCAGAATTTAGAAAGGGATGTTGGAAGGATCTTACAGTTACTAGCAGAGAGACCACCTGGTGCTCTCCCCTCAAATACTCAAGTGAATCCCAGTAACAATCAAACAAGGAATGAGCAAGTAAATGCTATAACTACTAGAAGTGGTTTAACCACTAACCCAGAGATTCCAAAGTCCCCGGAAGTTCCTTTGTCTCCTTTTGTTTTGTAGGTACATGTTGATGTAGATGAGCATGTTGAAAAAGAACAAGAGAAAAATGATCCACCAGAGGTCATATCGAAGAAAAGTGAAGAACCACCAGTGAAGGTGTACAAGGCACCTATTCCATACCCAAAAGCATTGAAGAAAGACAGACTCGCGAGCCAATATCAGAAATTTGCAGATATGATCAAGCAAATCAGCATTAACATGCCACTCGCGGAGGTTCTTAAGGGTATGCCCCATTACGGGAAATTTTTGAAAGATCTCATATCCTCGAAGGGTAAATACCACGATGTTTCTGCCACATTCCTCCATGAGGAGTGTTCGCCCATCTTGAAAGAGCAAAATGTACCTCCAAAATTGGGAGATCCGGGTAGTTTTATCATCCCATGTATGATGGGTGATTCGGTAGTGTACGATGTACTAGCCGACCTAGGTGCAAGTGTTAACCTAATTCCTTACTCGTTATATTTGAAACTTGACTTAGGAGACTTGAAACCAACCCGGATGGGTATTCGATTAGCAAATCAATCATTTGATACTCCCATAGGTATAGCCGAGGATATTCTTGTAAAAGTTGGCTCACTTATCTTTTTCGTCGACTTTGTTATTCTAGAAATGCAAGAGGACACAAAAGTTCCTATCATTTTAGGACGTCCTTTCCTTAACACCGCAGATGCTATCATTAATGTCCAAAAAGAACAATTAAGTCTAGGTGTGGGAAACGAGAGAATAATTTGTCATATTGACAAAGCCATGAAAAGACCCACTTCCACCGATGACTCTTGTTTTCAAATTGATGTTATAAATCTTTGTGTTGAGGATGAATTGTAGGAGCTACTTGAAATTGATACATCGGGGTTTGCCCCTGTAAGTGAAAGTGAGTATTTCAATATTGATGAAGCTTTTGATGAGTTGATGAAAGTGGTCACGGATGATGAGACCATGGAAGAGGAAATTCCCAAGGAAGAGGAATCATTTGAAGATATCGGAAATAAAGATAGATTCCGAATAAAGAATTCCTTGGAAGAACCACCCGTACTAGAGCTTAAGGAGCTACCCAAACACTTGGAGTATGCTTATCTCGAAGGTACATCTCAATTACCGGTAATTATTGCTTCACACCTTTCCGGTAACGAGAAGGATAGGTTAATCTCTGTTTTGAAAACCCATAAAAAGGCTATAGCCTGGAAAACGACCGACATTCCAGGAATAAACCCGTCTTATTGTACACATAAAATTCTCCTTGAGAATGACTTCAAACCAGTAGTACAAAGACAACGTAGGTTAAATCCCAACATGAAAGAGGTTGTTAAAAAGGAGGTAGTCAAGCTTCTTGACGCTGGGTTAATCTACCCCATCTCCGATAGTCCTTGGGTTAGTCCAGTACAAGTAGTGCCCAAAAAGGGGGGTACAACCGTTATTGTAAATGAAAAGAACGAACTCGTTCCAACTAGAACGGTTACCGGCTGGAGAGTATGTATTGATTACAGACGTCTCAATGATGCCACTAGAAAGGATCATTTCCCGTTGCCTTTTATTGATCAAATGATTGAACGATTAGTGGGGAAAGAATACTATTGCTTTCTAGATGGTTTCTCCGGTTACTTCTAAATTCCAATTGATCCCAACGACCAAGAAAAGACCACATTCACTTGTCCTTTCGGGACCTTTGCCTATCGTCGCATGCCATTTGGTTTATGCAATGCACCCGGAACCTTTCAAAGGTGCATGATGGAAATTTTTGATGATATGGTAGAGGATTGTATGGAAGTCTTCATGGATGACTTTTCCGTGTTTGGGGACTCCTTTGAATCGTGTCTTTTTAACCTTGAACGTATGCTTATCCGATGTGAAAAAGCAAACTTGGTCCTAAATTAGGAAATATGCCACTTTATGGTAAAGGAGGGCATTGTACTTGGTCACAAAATATCTCGTGCGGGAATAGAGGTAGATAAAGCTAAAATTGAAGTTATCTCTAAGTTACCTATACCGACGAATGTCAAGGCCATTAGAAGTTTTCTTGGTCACGCTGGATTCTACAGACGATTTATCAAAGATTTTTCTAAAATCGCCCGCCTAATGACCAAACTTCTAGAAAAGGATGCTCATTTTGACTTCGATTCCAATTGCGAGAATGCATTCTCCATTCTAAAGTCAAAATTCACACAAGCTCCCATTATCGTATCTCCGGATTGGAGTATGCCTTTTGAGTTAATGTGTGACGCGAGCGACTATGCCTTAGGTGCTGTTTTAGGACAACGTCCCGATAATCATTTTCGCCCAATTTATTATGCGAGCAAAACTCTAACGGGAGCTCAAATTAATTATACCACCATGGAAAAGGAGCTCCTGGCGGTTGTTTATGCGTTTGATAAATTGCGGTCATATTTGATGTTGTCCAAAACCATTGTATACACGGACCATTCAACCCTTAGGTACTTATTCTCGAAACTAGATGCAAAACATCGTCTCATACGTTGGGTTCTTTTACTTCAAGAGTTTGACATTGAGATACGTGATAAGAAAGGAGCCGAGAATCTAGCCGCCGACCATTTATCCCGACTTGAAAACCCCGAATTAGAAAAACTCGATGATACAATCATCAAGAACACATTTCCTGATGAATCTCTAATGAGGGTTGGCAAGGAATCTGAAATCCCATGGTTTGCCCATTTTGCAAACTATCTTGCATCAGGCATTCTTCAAAAAGGACTTTCTTATCAACAAAAGAAGAAATTCTTTGCGGATTTGAAGTCCTATTTCTAGGAACATCCCGACCTATTTCATGTTTGTGCGGATCAAATGATTCGCCGTTGTGTGTACGGAAAAGAGGCTCAACAAATTCTTGAGCATTGTCATCAAGGGCCCACCGGCGGTCATTTCGGACCAAACCACATCGCAATAAAAATCCTTGACTCAGGCTTTTATTGGCCCACGATCTTTAAAGATGCCCATAATTTTGTTCGGACTTGTAATGCATGCCAACGAACGGGTAACATCACGAAAAAGGATGAGATGCCTCAAACCGGCATCCAAGTTTGTGAAATCTTTGATATTTGGGGAATCGACTTCATGGGACCATTTCCAAGTTCCCATAAGTGCAAGTACATCCTAGTAGCCGTTGACTATGTATCTAAGTGGACTGAAGCGAAAGCTTTACCTACGAATGATGCTAGGGTGGTGGTGAACTTCTTGAAAAATCTCTTCTCGCCCTTTGGAATCCCAAAGGCGCTCATATCCGATCGAGGAACACATTTTTCCAACAACCTTCTTGAAAAGTGTTGAAGAAGTATGGCGTAACTCATCGTTTCTCTACTCCGTACCACCCGCAAACGAGTGGTCAAGTAGAGAACACGAATCGTGCCTTGAAACACATACTTGAGAAAACGGTTGATAACAACCCTAAGATTTGGCAACGCAAGTTAGATGATGCGTTGTGGGCCTTTAGGACTGCTTTTAAAACACCAATCGGTACCACACCATTTAGACTTGTATATGGTAAAGCGTGCTATCTTCCGGTTGAAGTGGAACATAGAGCATACTGGGCATTAAAGCTTTGTAATTTAGACATGGAAAAGGCTGGTGAAAACCGATTCATGCAAATGCATGAATTGGAAGAGTTGAGGTTAGAAGCGTACGAGAATTCGAGCTCGTATAAGGAGAAAACAAAAAGGTGGCATGATGCCCGATTGAAAGAAGTGAAGGAGTTTAAAACCGATGATAAGGTTTTGGTTTTTAACTCACGGTTTAAATTTTCTCCCGGGAAGTTGAAGTCCCGATGGACGGGACCTTATTTGGTGAAACAAGCATTTCCATCGGGATATGTTGAATTATTTGGAAACGGGAATACTTTTAAAGTGAATGATCATCGATTAAAACTCTATTTTGATGGAGTTGATACCACGGTTCAAGATGACATCACTTTCTCCCCCAATGCTAATTAGCTTGGGAAGGAGTCGTGTGAACGACTAGCTAATAAACTTCACAACGTGTACATAGTCTCATTCGTGTGTCTCGTTTATTAGGATTTATTGTTTTTGAGTGATTTGAGTGATTTTTCGAGCTTTAGTACGAACCAAGTTGTTTACGGACCTTCCGCAATGCTTAAAACGCGAAAAAATTGCAAAAACTGATGAAACAGAGTCAGATGCGCCGCATCCAGTCTAGATGCGCCGCATCTGAGGACAAGAAAAAAGCCGACAGTTTTTGATGCGCCGAGAAAAGGTCATTCCGCTTTTGGGCCACCAGATGTGTAACATCCCGCCTTTTTCCGTTTACTTTTCCGTTTAACTATTTAAAGTCTGTTATATGATTATGACATCCCTCGTTAATATGCGTTTTAAAACATCTCGTTTAGGTAATTCACGCACCCGCAACCGAAATAGAGTGACCATTGTTGCCAAGAGAGCAAAGAGGTGACTAGGTCAACTAGTCAACCCTTCACTCTCATCCATTCATTAATTCCTTTTCTTTTTCCTTTTTTCTCTAATACTTTCACCAAATCTCTCAAACACCACTTCAAGGATTCATCATCCAAATCAAATCGAGCAAGCATCCATCTAAACAAATTGCATATTCGAAATCCTCTCATCGTCCTCTTCGATTCCATACCGATTTCATTAAGTTTGGGTAACTTTCTAAAATCACTAGAATTGGTGTTCTTGATGTTTTTAACTTATAAAGTTGTTAATTAGTGTCTATGACTCAAGTCTAACATGAATATATGATTCATATGTTCGATTTTGTTATTTGAAGTAACTAGCATGAACATAAAATTTGGTGTGTTTGATTTGGTGATTTGGTTGATTGAATAATGTTAAATGCCATAAATGCATGTATTAAATGTATTCCTAACATCACTAGCTTCAATTTCATATGTAGGTTGCTTGAGAAAACTCAATAAACTTGATTAGTAATTTTGGTGAATTTGAGTTAGGGTTTGATAAGCTTGAAATGGATATTTGATGCATTGAATGCCATGAATTATTGTTAGTAAGTAGTTAGTTGTATTGTATGCTCGATTACCTACAAAACGGCATGTTGTATGTATGCATTAAATGCCCGAATCATAAATGTGCACTTATCAAATTGAGCATTAAATGTGTGCTTTAATTGATCATTTACTTTGGAAATCCGATTATTACAAATAACGTTTTTGGTTGGTGAAATGTATTTAGTTGTGTTCTTTGCTAAATTACCTTTCTAACGATATAAGATACGAGTTCTAAGTATTAGCGGTTTGCGAGTTATGCTTGAAAGTGTTTTGAATTGAGACTTGGACAATTGAGACTGACCAGGTACCAGCTCCCGCGTATTGTCGCGGCGCGGCAATCCTGGGTCACGGCGCGGCCTAAGCCGTGTTCAGGTTCTGACCTACATGTCAAATATATGAAAAATGTTTGGCACCCTATGGACCTCCGATTCACATGAGACTTGTTCTAACATGTTTATATATGAATAAAAACCTCAGAAAAATAGTTCGGGACCCGACCCGAATGTGTTGACTTTTTCATTGACTTTGACCGACCAAAGTTTGACTTTTTGTCAAACTTAACCAAATGATTATGCAACTTTCCTAACTTGTTTCTATACGTGTATCTTGCATGAAACTTGACAATTTGATTCACATGCTACATAATCGAGCCGTAACGAGCCATAGGACTAATTGAACATCTTTGACCTATCGTGTTTACCGTTATTGATACGACCTATTTGTTTAGGTCAAGACTAGCATTATCCTTCACACACGTTACTTTGTGAAGTACTTTTCATACGTGCACTCAAGGTGAGATCATAGTCCCATCTTTCAAACAACTTTTATGCTTTAAACTATGGGATGAGAAACATATACGTATCATACTTTTACACATTGAACACAAGTACGGAAACGAACATTCCACGTACGGGTTTGAACAAAAATCCTCAATTCAATTATCATTAGTTACACTTGCAGGGTGTAAACATGAACTTATATTATGTGATCACATGGGCTTGACGAGCCTCATTCGGACGGTTCGCTACCGTTAGCGGATGAAATATATTTTCGGGTCTAGTGTATGTTCTAACACTACGCAAAGGGTGCAAAATAGTTAAGTTTAATAATTGGGTGCCCGCGAAACAAATAACAACTTTGGAATGCAAATGATTTAGATAATCATATTATATTAAATCTTGTGGTTCAAATGCAACGTTTACTAAAACACCTATGATTTCACCAACGTTTTCGTTGACAGTTTTCTATATGTTTTATCAGGTCCTTGAAAGCTACTTGATACATGCTTCCGCACTCTTTTTGATACTTGCTTGGATGTCGAGTATACATGCATAGTTGGAGCGTCTTTTGACTACTTTAAATTGTGTCGCATAGGTTTCATTCGTACGTTAAACTTTGTAATGTAACTAGTCTTTTGAACTACATTTGTAAACTTGAAACATCCTTTTACTTATGAAATGAATGCGACATATTTTGGTCAAGCATCATGTTAAAGACTTATGACCATGTAACGGGACCTAAGTAGTCGGCGCCGTCAAACATGATTTGGTCGGGTTGCTACAGATGGTATCAGAGCGTTGGTTGTAGGGATTTAGAGTTCAATGGTGTCAACCCCGATTCATAGGGTACATTAGTGAGTCTAGACTACAACCGGCATATAGACTTTAAGTAGGAATTACTTGACTACTTGTGCATTATACTCGAACTCATCTATCATTTCTAATTCCTATTCAATCTTAATCTCACGTTACTTGATATAATTAACGCGCCACCTTGACATTATGAATTAGTGTCGAATGCACATATGAATTAGGGTAATATAATTTCCGGGATTATATTACGGTGACTCATACGAACATTCCGACATTATGACATAAAGAATTTAAGGCGAGTCAAGGAAAATTTCTCTCTATCCTTATTCCATATCATGGTTAGTATTATTAAGAATACTAATCAACGGTATTCTTGTGTTTTGAAGGAACAATGCCTCCTCGTCGTGTGCCACGCCATGAGACTCTCGAACAAGCACTACAACGAATGATAGCCACCACCGTAGAAGCGGCCATGGCCGATCACTCCTCCAATAATAACAACAACCACAACAACAATCAAGGGGCCGGTAACTCAAGCGAAGGGTGCTCCTACAAAGCCTTCATGGGGTGCAAACCTCACACTTTTGATGGAACCGGGGGGCCGGTTGTGCTCACGTGATGGTTCAAACAAACGGAAGCCGTTTTTAGCATAAGCGGTTGTCGGGACCAAGATAAAGTCAAATATTCCACCCACACTTTTGCCGGTATCGCCCTCACGTGGTGGAACACGTATGTACAATCTGTGGGTACCGATGAAGCTCACGCCCTCTCTTGGGCCGATTTGAGAGAAAGGATGATCGTCGAATTTTTCCCTCGTGAAGAAACCCGAAAGCTCGAACAAGAGCTAAGAACTTTAAAGGCGGTTGGAAACGATCTCAAGGCCTACAATCAACGATACGCCGAGCTATCCTTGATGTGTCCTAACCTCGTGAACCCCGAATCTCAAAGGGTTGAACTCTATATGGATGGTCTTCCAAAGAGCATCAAACAAGGAGTGATGTCATCCAAACCCGCTAACTTACAACAAGCTTTGAACATGGCCAGCCAATTGATCGAAACGGTTGACGAAATCGTAGTTCCGGCACCTAAGGCCGAGGATAAATCGGGCGACAACAAAAGAAAATGGGAAGCCCCCCAATCAAGCAACAACCACAACAACAACTTCACCAAAAAGCCTTTCACCTCCGATGCCAAGAAAAGTTATGGCGGAAATAAACCCTTTTGCAACAAATGCCACAAACACCACTATGGTGAATGTAGCAATCTATTTTGCCATCGGTGCCAAAGGGGTGGTCATGTGGTCAACGATTGTAGAAGTGCCGCCCCCGTCGCTCAAAAGGTGCCCAACGCACCAAAACCGGGTACTTGTTATGAATGTGGCCAAACGGGTCATTTTAGAAATGCGTGTCCGAAGAAGAAAGCCAACACCAACACGCGCGGACGAGCTTTCAACATCAACACCTAGGAAGCCCGAGATGACAATGAATTAGTCACGGGTACGTTTCTCCTCAACAACACTTATGTTACTTGTTTATTCGATTCGGGTGCCGATAAGAGTTTTGTATCCAAGACTTTAACTCATTCTTTTAATACTCCACCACTTTCACTAGATACCACTTATACCATTGAAGTGGCCAACGGAAAACTATTGAGTGCCGACACATATTACCGGGGGTGTACGTTAAACATTTTGGGTAATGAGTTTAAAATTGACTTGATACCCATGGAACTAGGAAACTTCGATGTAATAATCGGTATGAATTGGCTAGCCAAAACGAAATCTCACATCCTTTGTGATCTTAACGCAATCCGAATTCCTATCGAGAATGGTGACCCTTTGATCGTCTATGGCGATAAGAGTTGCACCGGACTCAACCTCGTTTCATGCATTAAAGTTAGAAAACTACTTCGTAAGGGTTGTTTTGCGATCCTTGCTCACGTTAAGAAAGTCGAGTCCGATGAGAAGTACATCGATGATGTGCCAATTGTTAGTGACTATTTTGATGTATTTCCAGATGAATTGCCGGGTCTTCCACCACATCGACCGTTTGAATTCCAAATCGATCTTATTCCGGGAGCCGCACCCATAGCACGTGCACCATATAGACTCGCTCCATCCGAAATGCAAGAATTGCAAAGTCAAATCCAAGAACTACTTGATCGTGGTTTTATCCAACCTAGTCATTCACCTTGGGGCGCTCTGATTTTGTTTGTTAAAAAGAAAGACGGATCCCTACGAATGTGCATTGATTATTGTGAACTAAACAAATTGACGGTTAAGAACCGATATCCTCTTCCTTGCATCGATGACCTCTTTGATCAACTACAAGGGTCTTGTGTATATTCAAAAATCGATCTCCGCTCGGGCTATCATCAACTAAGGGTTAAAGGGGAAGATATCTCCAAAACCGCTTTCCGAACTCGTTATGGTAGTTATGAATTCCTTGTCATGCCATTTGGTCTCACTAACGGACCGGCGGTGTTCATGGATCTTATGAACCGTGTGTGCAAACCGTATCTTGACAAATTCGTTATCGTGTTCATCGATGATATTTTGGTTTATTCAAAAAGCGAAGAAGAACACGAGGAACACCTCCGACTTGTGCTTGAACTTTTAAGATAAGAACGACTCTATGCCAAATTCTCCAAGTGTAAATTTTGGTTAAAGGAAGTTCAATTTCTTGGTCATGTTGTAAGTGACCAAGGTATTAAAGTCGATCCAACGAAAATCGAAGCCATTAGTAAATGGGAGACTCCTACTACTCCTACTCACATTCGTCAATTCTTGGGTCTCACCGGATACTATCGTAGATTCATCAAAGATTTCTCTTTGGTTGCTCATCCTCTAACCGCTTTGACTCACAAGGGAAAGAAATTCAATTGGGCGACCGAACAAGAATCCGCATTTCAAATCTTGAAAACAAAGCTAACCACCGCTCTTATCTTGTCACTTCCCGAAGGCAATGACGATTTTGTTGTATATTGCGATGCCTCGAAACATGGTTTTGGGTGTGTGTTGATGCAACGAACGAAAGTCATTTCTTATGCTTCTCGATAACTCAAAATTCATGAACGAAACTATACGACACATGATCTCGAACTCGGAGCCGTTGTCTTTGCACTTAAAATGTGGAGACACTATCTTTATGGAACCAAGAGTACTATTTTTACCGATCACAAAAGTCTCCAACACATCTTCGATCAAAAGAAACTAAACATGAGACAACGAAGGTGGATTGAAACCTTAAACGATTACGATTTCGAGCTTCGTTACCATACCGGGAAGGCAAATGTAGTAGCCGATGCCTTAAGTCAAAAAGAAAGAACGGTGCCTCTTCGTGTCCGAGCTTTAAACATCACCATCCACACCAACCTTAATAGCCAAATTCGGGTAGCCCAAGACGAGGCTCTCAAGGATGAAAACGTTTCACACGAGCTCTTGAACATTCTCGTCTCTCGATTTGAAACTAAGGAAACTGGACTCCGGTATTTCGCCGGAAGGATTTGGGTGCCTAGTTATGGGGACCTACGAAGTCTTATTTTAGATGAAGCCCATAAGTCACGATACTCGATTCACCCCGGTGCCAATAAGATGTACCACGACCTTAAACAACAATATTGGTGGCCGAACATCAAAAGGGACGTAGCTACTTATGTTTCCAAGTGTTTGAAATGTTCCAAAGTCAAAGCCGAACACCAAAGACCGTCCGGACTACTTCAACAACCCGAGATCCCGCAATGGAAGTGGGAAAGGATAATGATGGATTTTATCACCAAACTACCAAAAACGACGAGCGGTTATGATACCATTTGGGTTATTGTTGACCGTCTCACCAAATCCGCACACTTTCTCGCTATGAAAGAAACCGACAAAATGGAGAAACTTGCACAACTTTACATCAAGGAGATCGTAGCCCGACACGGTGTACCTTTATCGATTATCTCCGACCGAGATGGCCGTTTTGTTTCTAGATTTTGGCGTACCTTGCAAGAAGCGTTGGGAACGCGTTTAGACATGAGCACCGCATATCATCCCCAAACCGATGGGCAAAGCGAACGCACAATTCAAACCTTGGAGGACATGTTACGAGCTTGCGTGGTTGATTTTGGAAAAGCTTGGGACAAGCACTTACCTCTCACCGAGTTCTCTTACAACAATAGTTATCACGCGAGTATTAAAGCCGCACCTTTTGAAGCGCTATATGGCCGAAAATGCCGTTCTCCTCTTTGTTGGGCCGAAGTAGGCGACGTACAAATCACCGGACCCGAACTCATTCACGAAACCACCGAGAAGATCATTCGAATCCGAGATAGGCTTCGGACGGTCCGGAGTCGTCAAAAGAGCTATACCGACAAAAGACGCAACGACCTTGAATTTAAAGTCGGTGACCGCGTCATGTTAAAATTCGTACCTTGGAAGGGTGTAATCCATTTTGGGAAACGCGGGAAGCTAAATCCGCGGTATATTGATTCTTTCGAAATCTTGGAGCGTATTGGAACCGTTGCTTATCGTTTAGATCTTCCGCCTCAATTGAGCTCCGTTCATCCTACCTTCCATGTATCTAACTTGAAAAAGTGTCTTGCCGAGCCCGATATCGTCATCCCTCTCGAGGAACTTACTATTGATGACAAACTTCATTTTGTGGAGGAACCGGTTGAAATTGTGGACACCTCCGTCAAGACATTGAAACAAAGCCAAATCCCGATTATCAAGGTTCGTTGGAATGCCAAAAGAGGACCCGAGTTTACTTGGGAAAGGCAAGATCAAATGCAAAAGAAATACCCTCACTTATTCCCGATTCCGGAAACGCAAAATTTCGAGGAAGAAACAACAACCACTACGCCTACTTAAATTTCGGGACAAAATTTCTTTTAAGGAGTAGGTAATGTAACATCCCGCCTTTTTCTGTTTACTTTTCCGTTTAACTATTTAAAGTCCGTTATATGATTATGACATCCCTCGTTAATACGCGTTTTAAAACATCTCGTTTAGGTAATTCACGCACCCGCAACCGAACTAGAGGGACCATTGTTGCCAAGAGAGCAAAGAGGTGACTAGGTCAACTAGTCAACCCTTCACTCTCATCCATTCATTAATTCCTTTTCTTTTTCCTTTTTTCTCTAATACTTTCACCAAATCTCTCAAACACCACTTCAAGGATTCATCATCCAAATCAAATCGAGCAAGCATCCATCTAAACAAATTGCATATTCGAAATCCTCTCATCTTCCTCTTCGATTCCATACCGATTTCATCAAGTTTGGGTAACTTTCTAAAATCACTAGAATTGGTGTTCTTGATGTTTTTAACTTATAAAGTTGTTAATTAGTGTCTATGGCTCAAGTTCGATTTTATTATTTGAAGTAACTAGCATGAACATAAACTTTGGTGTGTTTGATTTGGTGATTTGGTTGATTGAATAATGTTAAATGCCATAAATGCATGTATTAAATGTATTCCTAACATCACTAGCTTCAATTTCATATGTAGGTTGCTTGAGAAAACTCCATAAACTTGATTAGTGATTTTGGTGAATTTGGGTTAGGGTTTGATAAGCTTGAAATGGATATTTGATGCATTGAATTCCATGAATTATTGTTAGTAAGTAGTTAGTTGTATTATATGCTCGATTACCTACAAAACGGCATATTGTATGTATGCATTAAATACCCGAATCATAAATGTGCACTTATCAAATTGAGCATTAAATGTGTGCTTTAATTGATCATTTACTTTGGAAAGCCGATTGTTACAAATAACGTTTTTGGTTGGTGAAATGTATTTAGTTGTGTTCTTTGCTAAATTACCTTTCTAACGATATAAGATACGAGTTCTAAGTATTAGCGGTTTGCGAGTTATGCTTGAAAGTGTTTTGAATTGAGACTTGGACAATTGAGACTGACCAGGTACCAGCTCCCGCGTATTGTCGCGGCGCGGCAATCCTGGGTCGCGGCGCGGCCTAAGCCGTGTTCAGGTTCTGACCTACATGTCAAATATATGAAAAATGTTTGGCACCCTATGGACCTCCGATTCACATGAGACTTGTTCTAACATGTTTATATATGAATAAAAACCTCAGAAAAATAGTTCGGGACCCGACCCGAACGTGTCGACTTTTTCGTTGACTTTGACCGACCAAAGTTTGACTTTTTGTCAAACTTAACCAAATGATTATGCAACTTTCCTAACTTGTTTCTATACTTGTATCTTGCATGAAACTTGACAATTTGATTCACATGCTACATAATCGAGTCGTAATGAGCCATAGGACTAATTGAACATCTTTGACCTATCGTGTTTACCGTTATTGATACGACCTATTTGTTTAGGTCAAGACTAGAATTATCCTTCGCACACATTACTTTGTGAAGTACTTTTCATACGTGCACTCAAGGTGAGATCATAGTCCCATCTTTCAAACAACTTTTATGCTTTAAACTATGGGATGAGAAACATATACGTATCATACTTTTACACATTGAACACAAGTACGGAAACGAACATTCCACGTACGGGTTTGAACAAAAAATCCTCAATTCAATTATCATTAGTTACACTTGCAGGGTGTAAACGTGAACTTATATTATGTGATCACATGGGCTTGATGAGCCTCATTCGGACAGTTCGCTACCGTTAATGGATGAAATATATTTTCGGGTCTAGTGTATGTTCTAACACTACGCAAAGGGTGCAAAACAGTTAAGTTTGATAATTGGGTGCCCGCGAAACAAATAACAACTTTGGAATGCAAATGATTTAGATAATCATATTATATTAAATCTTGTGGTTCAAATGCAACGTTTACTAAAACACCTATGATTTCACCAACGTTTTTGTTGACAGTTTTCTATATGTTTTCTCAGGTCCTTGAAAGCTACTTGATACATGCTTCCGCACTCTTTTTGATACTTGCTTGGATGTCGAGTATACATGCATAGTTGGAGCATCTTTTGACTACTTTAAATTGTGTCGCATAGGTTTCATTCGTACGTTAAACTTTGTAATGTAACTAGTCTTTTGAACTACATTTGTAAACTTGAAACATCCTTTTACTTATGAAATGAATGCGACATATTTTGGTCAAACGTCATGTTAAAGACTTATGACCACGTAACGGGACCTAAGTAGTTGGCACCGTCAAACATGATTTGGTCGGGTCGCTACAAGATGCGCCGCATCTAGACTGGATTCGGCGCATCTGACTCTGTTTCATCAGTTTTTGCTGTTTTTTCGCGTTTTAAGCATTGCGGAAGGTCCGCAAATAACTTGGTTCGTACTAAAGCTCGAAAAATCACTCAAAAACAATAAATCCTAATAAACGAGACACACGAATGAGACTATGTACACGTTGTGAATTTTATTAGCGAGTCTGTCTAAAAATTTTGCACAAATACGGGAGTTTATCAATTTTACTCATTTTTTCACCTACAACTCCGAACTTCATCTCTTTTTCTCTCAAGGTTTCCACCTCTAAACACTCAATCAACCGATTAAACCCATCTTTGAGCATCTAATCCATATATCAATATGAGAAAGGTAAGATTAATCTTCATTTCTTCATGGTTCTTGTGTTCTTCATTCTCAAATTCGGGTTTAGCTTGTTCTAAGTGTGGGGATGTTTAAATCTTCATGTTTTGGTCATTATATGCATGTATTGTTGTCACTAATCCTTATTTATGCTCGAATTTCATGCCTAATTGCTCAAAAATTTACTTTAGAAATTAGGGTTCTTTATGAATTTGGGGATTTCGAAAAAAATGACCATTACTTGTTTAAATTGGGATGATTTAGAGTTCAATTACTAGTATACATTAGCAAATCCGCATGAACCTTAGTTGAATTACACGATTGCACAAATTATTGAATTTTAGGGTTCTTAAAATAGGGATTTTGACTTTTGTTGACTAGTAAGTGTTCTAAGTGGAATTAAAGCAATGCATTGATTATGCTAAACTCATATATGCCTTAACTTAGTGTTTGTTCGAATTGAAAAGTTTTACTTGTGAAAGTTAAGGATTGTATGCTTAGGCTTTTTGATGAAATTTTTGACTTGAGTTGAATTTAGTGTCTAAATGTATGATAACCATTGATTGCATATTGTTTGACATGCTTATTGATGAATGCTAATGGTTTCATACACTTGTTTTGGTGAAACTAATTATGCTAGATATGATTGAACTTATGAAGAAGAAAAAAATTATGAGTCATACTAGTACATGTTTGTTGAAAATGCGATAAGTACATCCATAATAGACATGAGAGTTTGTGTAATGCGTACGATATAACGTGTTCTACATGGTTTTGGCTTGTGCTATATGAAAGATGTTTTGAATTTCTTTAACGCTAATCAACTTGGTTTGTTGTTTTGTTTGTTTGGTTTTGTTGTGTTTTTGTAGACTAGAGCTTCATCATCAAACCCAAAATCAAAGAAGCAAAAAGCCCCGGCAATTGTAGATGAGGAAACAAGTGAAGAAGAACATGCTGGTGAAGAGGAAGAAATGGATATTGACAACCGGCAGTTAAATGTCCGTGGATTAACCACTCCGGATCCATGGATCAATGCAGTTTTAAGGCATCCGGAATATCATGAACGGATGAAGGCACTTCTATACAAAGACGTATATCCGGGGAAATATATCGATTGGACACCATTAGAAGAAGCCGGCGAATATCAAAATTTTCGCAACCTTTTTCGAGTAACGTATCAAGGCCATCGAATATATGCATGGGAAAACCTATTCAGAATGCAAGAAAAAGTGTACCCACTTTTAGTCAAAGAATTCGTTGGTTCACTTAGGGTTGATTACACGTCACCAACATCCGGTACCTTTATGAGATTTCGTCTTGGAGGACAAGACCGAACATTAACACTGTTACAATTTGTAAACGCGTTGGACATCTATGAAGGGTTGCCACATCAATTAATGCAAAATTACTTTAATCAATGTATATACTATGTTTCTTCTTTTAATCATTCAGAAGCATGGGTGGATATGAGCAATAGCGCATATAGTGCAAGTAAGTAGACTTGTAGCAAGCTACGTACCTACGAGCATCGATGCGTCCAAAGATTCATTTCAAGTACCATAAACTGTCGAAAAGACAGTAGCGAAAAAGTTACCAACTTGGATATCTGGTACATTCATGCGATAATGGATCACTCCCATGTTTATATTCCTCGAATGATTCTTACTTTCCTTCTCGAAGAAAGGAAAAAGATTACACCAATCATGGGCGGCCATTTTGTAACCAGGATTGCCCAACATTTTCGTATCAATACCAGTGGGTTAGAGGAGAAACATATGATTGCCTTTGATAGAGTAAGCTATACAAGGGCAAACATTTTGACTAGGGGGTCGAACGGCCTTCTAACTAGGTATGAGGATCCCGTGAACAGGCAAGCAGAACAACCCCAACCGCAACAAGACCCACAACCGAATGTTGGAAGTAGTTCCAGTCCGGTAAATGATTGGGAGGCTTACATGGCGCGAAAGTTTTCGGATTTGCGACTCCATAATGATCGAAACACCCAAAAGGTAATTGATCACTACGATACAGGTAACAGGGAGATGCAACATTACATTGATGTAGGGAATGATCGAACGTGGTACACTCAAGCGGGGTAATAAAATCAGCTTAACTGGATACATGAACAGACTGTGTCATATGCTGTAGATCCCGCTAACTATACCCCCTCTCCTTGGCCTGCATACGAACCATGGGTTCGAATGGGTGATCCATATCCTGCGCCTTATCCTCCTCCTCCTAACCCGCCTACTGAAGACACCGCTGTCGTCCCTACTCAAGGAACTTATCAGGGGTACAACCCCTCAATATTTCAGGACGATGATGTGGGAAACCAAAATGAAGGCGGAGCTGGCCCAAGTAACTCTTTTTGGGGATTCTTCTGAAGTTGGCATGATTATTGGTGAAGTGTGTGAACGGTTTGATTGATGTTAGTTTATTTCAAAAACAATTTATCTTTATGTTTGATGTGTAATAACTTGATAGTATTTTGGATGATTGTAATTTGAATAATTTAGATAATTATAAGTGGGGTTTTTAGTACATGGAGTACACCCCCATTTATTTGTGTGAATCGTATGTTTACTTTGTTTGAATTGATACAGGTGAGAATTGTGCTATATGCTGCATTTTTACAAAGACTGGCAATATGTTAAGCACATACTTGATTGATGATTGTTTTGTGGTTGCAAGAAGCGGATGATGTTCTTATGCTGGCATTCAGTTCAGCGCCATCATCCTGTGAACTTCGGTTTTAGACCTTGAAAGTAATAAACTCTCTTACACTCTTTAACCCTCTTGAATTTAAATTTTTCTGATTTCATGTAACGAGGGCAATACATGAACTCAAGTGTGGGGTGGAAGTTATAAATTCTTTCGGGTTTTTGATTTTGGTTAAAAAGGCTTAAAATGGTGAAAATTTTAAACTTTTATCTTCATAAATTCAAAATTTTGTTTAAAATTTGTAGATTTTAAAACTAGGTGTATACACCGAAATTATTATCACAAAACAAATTAAGAAACAACCGAATGATTGAGTTTATTTTGTTAAAAATCATAAAGCTAGTAGTCATATAAAAGATATAATCATCATGCTATACCACATTCTGAATGAAAAAAGAATCATCAAGTAATTTGTTGTTCTAACAATCTAATCCAATGCTCATCTATGTAATGATTGTGAAGGAAGTCAAGTCTTCCAATATGACACACTTGCTAACTTATGTTAGAAGATGTAGTCCAGAACAGCTGTAGGTTGACGAAAAATCTTGAAAAGTCATCTCTATCATCGGCTGAAAATCCACCTCACTTCAGCATCAAACAGGGTTTTTGGTGGTCAGAGTTATCCTAACCATGAGATGGATCTGTCTCGTACAATGGGGGGCACAGTGTAAATTAGCTTTTAAGACTAATGAATCTAATCCCCAGATGGATGATCTCCGTAAAGATCAACCGCATCTATGTTGACCGCGGTCAACATACATATGCCATAACAAATTGAGGTGTGCAAACTCATGGTTCACCGATGATATTTGGACACGATATAGTTTCTTTTAAAACTTATGCTATTTTATGAACTATATTGTGTAAAACCATTTTTTAGGACATCCGGTTTCAAGTTTCATGATACTTCAATCATGGGGGCGAGTAGCTTGCTAAGCGCCAACTGAGGCTTCAGTTTTCAGTTACCCTCAACCAGACTTTGAGGTTAAAACCAAAAAACTTGTTAGTGTAAAAACTAACATGTCTAATTTTCAAAATATAAAAGGTTTTTCGCAAAGGTCCCAATTTCCCTAAGGATCCATATTTTTAAGAAATGTGGACTTTAAAATCCAAATTTCGACTTTGGTGTGATTTCATTTCGTGTGTGTACTCTTAGTGTGCGTATTACTTTGTGAAATAAATAAAAGCGTGTGTACTCCAAAGGTGTGTGTATACTCAAAAGTGTGAGTGTGTATATATTGTGACCCGAGTGTGTGTTCCATATAGCGTGAGTTATTGTGTTCCAAAATAACTTGTGTGTCTTGTGTATTATATCGAGTGAGTGTGAGTCGCATTTTTGTGTTCTCAATTAAATAAGTATGTGTACTATAGTAAAATTTCGATTTCTTGTAAGTCTTGCTTGAGGACAAGCAAGGTTTAAGTGTGGGGATTTTGATAACGCCAAAATTATACATGTTTATTGCAGTTATTTCGATCCAAAGTTTTTCCATTTGTATGTAATTGTTGTACGTATGTATTGTAATTCGTATATATTTGTAAAAGTCCATTGTGAATGAATAAATGAAGACCAACAGCGAAAACAAAGTTAAAACGAAGATTGAACGCGCAAAACAGCCCAAAACCACTGAAACAGGTCCAAATGCGGCTCATCTCTCTTAGATGCGGTGCATCTATGCACCAAATAACTCCAGACAGTTTCAGATGCGGAGCATGCAGACCTGGACCAAAACAGCCTCAGATGCGGCGTATCTGAGATGGATGCGGCGCATCCAAGCTAGATGCGGCACATCTGTCCCAGATGCGGCGCATCTGACCCCCTGCCGACAGTCCTTAGTGCAAAATTGAGCTGGAATCTACTGAACGTAAAGAGATGTGGCGCATATGGTCACTTTCTGGCCAAAATACCTAACTTTTGAGGCTATTTAATGGAGCCTTTGGTTACTTACTTCATACACCTTCACTACTACGTTCTCCCTCAGTTCTAAGACAATTTTCAAGGTTCAAGGAAGGCTGCAAGTCAATCTCCACTCTTTCGACATCAAGATTAAGCTAGGATCATTTATCACAATTGGTACTATTATTCTATATCTTTTTAACATGAATTCAACTTGTATTTACTGTTTCATTAGTTCTACTATGATTATGTTAGGCTAAAAGCCTTGTGTGTTTACTTTAATGTAAGATTTATGGCTTGGGATTGTTCTATACTTTGAAGTTATGCTAGTTATACATATGTTTGATTGATTACATTATCTAGTTCAACCGTAAGAACCATTGTTATGCTTGTTTAGATCATTACTTCAATTATATAGATTGCAAACTTATTAATGTGAGTTAACTAGGAAAACAATCTATACTTCAATACACCTAGTAATCTAGACGATTAGATACATATACTTAAGTGATTTTGTTATGTGTTTAATTCGGTAATTGAATAAGTTCCAAAGCAACATAGTTATGAAATTACCTCAAGTGATTGTTGTAATTTAGGTTTCGCGTGAGTTTAACTTGGTTGGATCTAGTTAGTTAATCAATCTAAATCACCATGTTCTTTCAAAAGATTCATTGTTGTAATCATCCTTGTATCCTAGTTCAATTACGTAAGTTATGACTTGGTTTATTTGAGTTTATCAAAGACCATAGCTTATACTTCAACACCTAGTGATCTAGCCACCTATATGTGAGTATAGGATGTTAATTGAACGATATTTAGGATATACAATCATGTAGTTTACTTAGAGTGATCTTAGTAAACTAGGTTTTATGTGAATTCAACCACAAAAGAATCTTGTTGATTAAACGTAGCTCTTAAGTTTATAGATATTGTGAAATTGATATAAACTAATTACTTGTAACTATGAAATAACCATTTTAATTACAAAAGAACAATCCCTGTCATTTATCAAGCATAGAAGTAAACACCGCATTCTCATTCTTGTTATTCATTATATTTATTTACTGTTTCGTTAAACGAAAATACAACTTCAAACACAAACCCCCCCCCCCCCCTTTAGAATAATTAATCGTTGTAAAATCCTTAAAACAAACTTCTCCCTGTGGATCGAACTGGTCAATTTACTTGCTAGTTACTGCATGATCGGGTTTTAGTTGCCTGTATTATGTGTTAATTATTAAGCATATTGTCTACATTTTAAAGGTTACGTCTTAACACATCAGCCAATTTATAGAATGTTTCTGAATTCTGACTGCCATGCGATCGCATGGGTTTTATGCCTATTTCTCATACGGTCGCATGGCCCCAAAATCCAGCTCATAATTTTTTTGTTTTCTTGTTTGTCGACATATAAACAAGAAAACAAAAAAATTGTGAGCTGGATTTTGGGGCCATGCGACCGCATGAGTAATAGGCATAAAACCCATGCGATCGCATGGCAGTCAGAATTCAGAAACATTCTATAAATTGGCCAGTTTGCTCTCACACACACATATTAATATCTATATTACTCCGTATTATATTTTATATTTATTATTTATATTTATTATTTATATTATTATTATTATTATTATTATTAAGATTAATATTATTATTAATCTTATAGTTAGGAGTATTATTATTATTATTATTATTATTATACATAAAATACTACGACGAGGTCATGAGCGAATTATTTTCAAACAAGCCTTCCGAGCGGGATAGAGCTAGGGAAACTATGGGTTATAACTATGGAGGTTATGGGTAATGTTCATGAGTATTGTTCGCAAGTCAAACTAGTATTTATCATCTCCGTTGCGTCTACGTACTTTTCTGCAATATTGAATCACAATATTGATATGTAAGCATTTATATCTTATCTTTTATATATTAATTGTGTATCCATGTCTAGTGCTCGAGTATATATATTTATGCATGCTTGTATGCTAAATTTCCTCGTTAAACAGTTTATGATGAATCACGAATTAAATACATATATTACTGATAAAAGGCATATGATATGCATGTTTTTGGAAAGCTGGCGAAAAATCAATAACTTTTCATTTAGAAATCTCATAATTTCGATGAACGAATTAAAAGTTATGGTCAACTGAATTATGATTGACGTTAATTGGAATTGCTTTTGAATCCGCAATTGATACTTAAACAACTTATTTATAAGATTGATAAATTGGATTTTTGAATATTATTAGCCGAGTAAATGAATCCTTATATAAGGCACGTCTTGTTTTATTGAACAATTGTCAAAATTGATTATTTTATCATATTTTAAAGCCTTATAAAAACTATAGTATTGAATCATGTTGACTTTTTGAAACGACTTTGGATAACTTTTGTATGTCGATCTTGAGCATTAGGATTGTGATACACTATGACATGACATAGCTTGATAGACATTTATTGACCAACATATGTTCTCTAGGTTGAGATCTACGGTTATTTGGTAATCCGAGTTTCGGTCACATTTTGGTGAATGACTTTATATGCTGCTAAGGTGAGTTTCATTTGCTCCCTTTTTAATTGCTTTTGCAATATATATTTTTGGGCTGAGACTTTATTTTAAACACAATGGATACAAGTACATACTAAATTCTACACTGAGTTTGAACCAAAAATCCCTTAGCTTTGGTAACTAGTAACTGCCAGTTATAAGAACTGGTGGGCGCGAGTAGTAGTATATGGATCCATAGGGCTTGATATCCCCATCCGTGCTAGAGGACTAGCCTTTTAACGGACGTATGCTATTTGAGAAGCGTACACGTTGGTTTGCGTGTATTATTAAGATGATTATACAAAGGGTATAAATTATATATATGTTAAGTTTAGTTACCAGGGTGCTCAATTTCGTAGAATATTTTGATAAACGTTTCTGGATTAAACAACTGAAATCTTGTGATCCACCTTTATATACAGATTATACGCAACATTAAAACTATGAACTCACCAACCTTTGTGTTGACACTTTTAAGCATGTTTATTCTCAGGTTCCTAGAAGTCTTCCGATGTTTGCTTATATGATATACAAGATATGTGCATGGAGTCATACATGATTTATTCGAGAAAAACATTGCATTCACAAATCATCACCATCTATCTTATTTATATTACGGTGATTGTCTATATGTAGAAATCATCAGATGTCGAAAACCTTTGATTTAAATATTCATTTATGGTGTGCCTTTTCAAAAGAATGCAATGTTTATAAAACGTATCATATAGAGGTCAAATACCTCGCAATGAAATCGATGAATGACGTGTTCGTCCATATGGATTTGGAGCGATCGTCACAGTTGGTATCAGTGCGTTGGTCCTAGCGAACCAGGTCTTACATAAGTGTGTCTAACTGATAGTTTTTAGGATGCATTAGTAAGTCTAGATTTCGACTGTGTCTGCATGTCTAAAGTTTTGCTTATCATTTCTTATCGAAAATTACTTGCTCATCATTCCTAAGTCTAGACACGTCTTACTGCATTTACTGCATAGATAGTGTACCGACAAAATTCATATCTTAGCATATCTGTTACTGTAAACTTTTCCTGACATCTTCCGAAAATTTCTCCGTAATTTACGGGATTTTGGTATTATATATACATATGTAAATTATGTGTTAAAGAGTACCAATCTAAATTCTATAATCTATTTCATATCAAAAATCATCCCTCTAATTATACAAGATGGATCACGTATCTAGTTCAAATTTCTTAAACTCCGACAGCTATTCCGATATGGATATTCACCTGAACTCCGAAGATAGTGTAACCGGAATGGATCAACCAATTAGCCATCATCTATTCTGGATGAATTGGGGATGGGTTTGTAGCCTACTTAGTCATTGGAGACAAGAAGAAGGTGATCCCTTTCATTCACCACATTGCCCTCTTGGCAAAGAACCTGAAGCACTTACCGGTGAACTTATCCGAAGCACCATTTTCTCTCTCATTTCCAGAGTATCTCGCCATGATCATATACTCTCTCAAATTCTGGATGGTGTACAGAGAAAAGGGCAACACGAAGCTACATCTTATTAGTAATTTGAAGGCACAAAAACTAATAAGAAAAGGTTGCTATGCTGTTCTAGCACACGTCGAGAAAGTACAAACTGAAGAAAAGAGCATCAATGATGTTCCCATTGCAAAAGAATTTCCCGATGTATTTCCGAAAGAATTACCGGGATTACCCCCACATCGATCCGTTGAATTTCAAATAGATCTTGTACCAGGAGCTGCACCAATAGCTCGTGCTCCTTACAGACTCGCACCCAGCGAGATGAAAGAACTGCCAAGCCAATTATAAGAACTTTTAGAGCGTGGTTTCATTCGACCAAGCACATCACCGTGGGGAGCTCCTGTTTTGTTTGTCAAGAAGAAAGATGGTATATTCAGGTTGTGTATCAACTACCGAGAGTTGAACAAACTTACCATCAAGAATCGCTACCCACTACCGAGAATCGACAACTTATTTGATCAACTACAAGGCTCGTCTGTTTATTCAAAGATTGACTTACGTTCCGGGTATCATCAAATGCGGGTGAAAGAAGATGATATTCCAAAGACTGCTTTCAGAACACGTTACGGTCATTATGAGTTTATGGTCATGCCGTTTGGTTTAACTAATGCACCAGCTGTGTTCATGGACCTTATGAACCAAGTGTGTCGACCATACCTTGACAAGTTTTTCATTGTTTTCATTGATGACATACTTATTTACTCAAAGAATGACCAAGAACACGGTGAACATTTGAGAAAGGTGTTAGAAGTATTGAGGAAGGAAGAATTGTACGCTAAGTTTTCAAAGTGTGCATTTTGGTTGGAAGAAGTTCAATTCCTTGGTCACATAGTGAACAAAGAAGGTATTAAGGTGGATCCGGCAAAGATAGAAACTGTTGAAAAGTGGGAAACCCCGAAAACTCCGAAACACATACGCCAGTTTTTAGGACTAGCTGGTTACTACAGAAGGTTCATCCAAGACTTTTCCAGAATAGCAAAACCCTTAACTGCATTAACGCATAAAGGGAAGAAATTTGAATGGAATGATGAACAAGAGAAAGCGTTTCAGTTATTGAAGAAAAAGCTAACTACGGCACCTATATTGTCATTGCCTGAAGGGAATGATGATTTTGTGATTTATTGTGACGCATCAAAGCAAGGTCTCAGTTGTGTATTAATGCAACGAATGAAGGTGATTGCTTATGCGTCTAGATAATTGAAGATTCACGAACAAAATTATACGACGCATGATTTGGAATTAGGTGCGGTTGTTTTTGCATTAAAGACTTGGAGGCACTACTTATATGGGGTCAAAAGTATTATATATACCGACCACAAAAGTCTTCAACACATATTTAATCAGAAACAACTGAATATGAGGCAGCGTAGGTGGATTGAATTATTGAATGATTACGACTTTGAGATTCGTTACCACCCGGGGAAGGCAAATGTGGTAGCCGATGCCTTGAGCAGGAAGGACAGAGAACCCATTCGATTAAAATCTAAGAATATAATGATTCATAATAACCTTACTACTCAAATAAAGGAGGCGCAACAAGGAGTTTTAAAAAAGAGAAATTTAAAGGATGAAATACCCAAAGGATCGGAGAAGCATCTTAATATTCGGGAAGACGGAACCCGGTATAGGGCTGAAAGGATTTGGGTACCAAAATTTAGAGATATGAGAGAAATGGTACTTAGAGAAGCTCATAAAACCAGATACTCAATACATCCTGGTACGGGGAAGATGTACAAGGATCTCAAGAAATATTTTTGGTGGCCGGGTATGAAAGCCGATGTTGCTAAATACGTAGGAGAATGTTTGACGTGTTCTAAGGTCAAAGCTGAGCATCAGAAACCATCAGGTCTACTTCAACAACCCGAAATCCCGGAATGGAAATGGGAAAACATTACCATGGATTTCATCACTAAATTGCCAAGGACTGCAAGTGGTTTTGATACTATTTGGGTAATAGTTGATCGTCTCACCAAATCAGCACACTTCCTGCCAATAAGAGAAGATGACAAGATGGAGAATTTAGCACGACTGTATTTGAAGGAAGTCGTCTCCAGACATGGAATACCAATCTCTATTATCTCTGATAGGGATGGCAGATTTATTTCAAGATTCTGGCAGACATTACAGCAAGCATTAGGAACTCGTCTAGACATGAGTACTGCCTATCATCCACAAACTGATGGGCAGAGTGAAAGGACGATACAAACACTTGAAGACATGCTACGAGCATGTGTTATTGATTTCGGAAATAGTTGGGATCGACATCTACCATTAGCAGAATTTTCGTACAACAACAGCTACCATTCAAGCATTGAGATGGCGCCGTTTGAAGCACTTTTTTGGTAGAAAGTGCAGGTCTCCGATTTGTTGGAGTGAAGTGGGGGATAGACAGATTACGGGTCCGGAGATTATACAAGAAACTACCGAGAAGATCATCCAAATTCAACAACGGTTGAAAACCGCCCAAAGTCGACAAAAGAGCTACGCTGACATTAAAAGAAAAGATATAGAATTTGAAATTGGAGAGATGGTCATGCTTAAAGTTGCACCTTGGAAAGGCGTTGTTCGATTTGGTAGACGAGGGAAATTAAATCCAAGGTATATTGGACCATTCAAGATTATTGATCGTGTCGGACCAGTAGCTTACCGACTTGAGTTACCTCAACAACTCGCGGCTGTACATAACACTTTCCACGTCTCGAATTTGAAGAAATGTTTTGCTAAAGAAGATCTCACTATTCCGTTAGATGAAATCCAAATCAACGAAAAACTTCAATTCATCGAAGAACCCGTCGAAATAATGGATCGTGAGGTTAAAAGACTTAAGCAAAACAAGATACCAATTGTTAAGGTTCGATGGAATGCTCGTAGAGGACCCGAGTTCACCTGGGAGCGTGAAGATCAGATGAAGAAGAAATACCCACATCTATTTCCAGAAGATTCGTCAACACCTTCAACAGCTTAAAATTTCGGGACAAAATTTATTTAACGGGTAGGTACTGTAGTGACCCGAACTTTTCCATGTTTATATATATTAATTGAGATTGATATTTACATGATTAAATGTTTCCAACATGTTAAGCAATCAAACTTGTTAAGACTTGATTAATTGAAATATGTTTCATATAGACAATTGACCACCCAAGTTGACCGGTGATTCACGAACGTTAAAACTTGTAAAAACTATATGATGACATATATATGGATATATATATAGTTAACATGATACTATGATAAGTAAACATATCATTAAGTATATTAACAATGAACTACATATGTAAAAACAAGACTACTAACTTAAGGATTTTTAAACGAGACATATATGTAACGATTATCGTTGTAAAGACATTTAATGTATATATATCATATTAAGAGATATTCATACATGATAATATCATGATAATATAATAATTTAAAATCTCATTTGATATTATAAACATTGGGTTAACAACATTTAACAAGATCGTTAACCTAAAGGTTTCAAAACAACACTTACATGTAACGACTAACGATAACTTAACGACTCAGTTAAAATGTATATACATGTAGTGTTTTAATATTTATTTATACACTTTTGAAAGACTTCAATACACTTATCAAAATACTTCTACTTAACAAAAATGCTTACAATTACATCCTCGTTCAGTTTCATCAACAATTCTACTCGTATGCTCCCGTATTCGTACTCGTACAATACACAGCTTTTAGATGTATGTAATATTGGTATATACACTCCAATGATCAGCTCTTAGTAGCCCATGTGAGTCACCTAACACATGTGGGAACCATCATTTGGAAACTAGCATGAAATATCTCATAAAATTACAAAAATATGAGTAATCATTCATGACTTATTTACATGAAAACAAAATTACATATCCTTTATATCTAATCCATACACCAACGACCAAAAACACCTACAAACACTTTCATTCTTCAATTTTCTTCATCTAATTGATCTCTCTCAAGTTCTATCTTCAAGTTCTAAGTGTTCTTCATATATTCTACAAGTTCTAGTTACATAAAATCAAGAATACTTTCAAGTTTGCTAGCTCACTTCCAATCTTGTAAGGTGATCATCCAACCTCAAGAAATCTTTGTTTCTTACAGTAGGTTATCATTCTAATACAAGGTAATAATCATATTCAAACTTTGGTTCAATTTCTATAACTATAACAATCTTATTTCAAGTGATGATCTTACTTGAACTTGTTTTCGTGTCATGATTCTGCTTCAAGAACTTCGAGCCATCCAAGGATCCGTTGAAGCTAGATCCATTTTTCTCTTTTCCAGTAGGTTTATCCAAGGAACTTAAGGTAGTAATTATGTTCATAACATCATTCGATTCATACATATAAAGCTATCTTATTCGAAGGTTTAAACTTGTAATCACTAGAACATAGTTTAGTTAATTCTAAACTTGTTCGCAAACAAAAGTTAATCCTTCTAACTTGACTTTTAAAATCAACTAAACACATGTTCTATATCTATATGATATGCTAACTTAATGATTTAAAACCTGGAAACACGAAAAACACCGTAAAACCGGATTTACGCCGTCGTAGTAACACCGCGGGCTGCTTTGGGTTAGTTAATTAAAAATTATGATAAACTTTGATTTAAAAGTTGTTATTCTGAGAAAATGATTTTTATTATGAACATGAAACTATATCCAAAAATTATGGTTAAACTCAAAGTGGAAGTATGTTTTCTAAAATGGTCATCTAGACGTCGTTCTTTCGACTGAAATGACTACCTTTACAAAAACGACTTGTAACTTATTTTTCCGACTATAAACCTATACTTTTTCTGTTTAGATTCACAAAATAGAGTTCAATATGAAACCATAGCAATTTGATTCACTCAAAACGGATTTAAAATGAAGAAGTTATGGGTAAAACAAGATTGGATAATTTTTCTCATTTTAGCTACGTGAAAATTGGTAACAAATCTATTCCAACCATAACTTAATCAACTTGTATTGTATATTATGTAATCTTGAGATACCATAGACACGTATACAATGTTTCGACCTATCATTTCGACACATCTATATATATTTCGGAACAACCATAGACACTCTATATGTGAATGTTGGAGTTAGCTATACATGGTTGAGGTTGATTCCAAAATATATATATTTTGAGTTGTGATCAATACTGAGATACGTATACACTGGGTCGTGGATTGATTCAAGATAATATTTATCGATTTATTTCTGTACATCTAACTGTGAACAACTAGTTGTAGGTTACTAACGAGGACAGCTGACTTAATAAACTTAAAACATCAAAATATATTAAAAGTGTTGTAAATATATTTTGAACATACTTTGATATATATGTATATATTATTATAGGTTCGTGAATCAACCAGTGGCCAAGTCTTACTTCCCGACGAAGTAAAAATCTGTGAAAGTGAGTTATAGTCTCACTTTTAAAATCTAATATTTTTGGGATGAGAATACATGCAGGTTTTATAAATGATTTACAAAATAGACACAAGTACGTGAAACTACATTCTATGGTTGAATTATCGAAATCGAATATGCCCCTTTTTATTAAGTCTGGTAATCTAAGAATTAGGGAACAGACACCCTAATTGACGCGAATCCTAAAGATAGATCTATTGGGCCTAACAAACCCCATCCAAAGTACCGGATGCTTTAGTACTTCGAAATTTATATCATATCTGAAGGGTGTCTCGAAATGATGGGGATATTCTTATATATGCATCTTGTTAATGTCGGTTACCAGGTGTTCACCATATGAATGATTTTTATCTCTATGTATGGGATGTGTATTGAAATATGAAATCTTGTGGTCTATTATTATGATTTGATATATATAGGTTAAACCTATAACTCACCAACATTTTTATTGACGTTTTAAGCATGTTTATTCTCAGGTGATTATTAAGAGCTTCCGTTATCGCATACTTAAATAAGGACGAGATTTGGAGTCCATGCTTGTATGATATTGTGTAAAAACTGCATTCAAGAAACTTATTTTGTTGTAACATATTTGTATTGTAAACCATTATGTAATGGTCGTGTGTAAACAGGATATTTTAGATTATCATTATTTGATAATCTACGTAAAGCTTTTTAAAACCTTTATCTATGAAATAAAGGTTATGGTTTGTTTTAAAAATTAATGCAGTCTTTGAAAAACGTCTCATATAGAGGTCAAAACCTCGCAACGAAATCAATTAATATGGAACGTTTTTGATCAATAAGAACGGGACATTTCAAAATACTCCGTGAAGATTATTAAATCTTTAATGTTTTAGAGATTATTCATTTCTAATCTAGCCGAAAATCAAATGAGCTTATATGATATTAACTCATTAAATCTGTATTACATCTGAAGAAAATATACATACATATATTTTCATAAAGACTGTAATAAAATTTTCTGGTACAAAATATTACTTGTGAAACTTTTAACGGGTAGGTAATACCCGAAAGATATATAAATTCACAAATAATATGTTACATTCTTCGATTCTGATTCAGCAAATCATCAACTATACTCACTACTTTCACAACGATATACATTCTTTCATAGAAATCAAAACAACCATTCGCATCCAAATTTGATTACATATTCTGATTTTGAAAAATCAGAATCTAAGCCCAGATTTAACAGAAAACATCACTCTTAGATTCTTACATCTTTCAAATGCCATACTTTGAATTCAAAACTGTACTAGAACATCATATGTATACATATAACATTCATCTCTTAGAATTATGAGCTTTCATTCTGAAAATCTGAAAAGCAACCAGTCTACGAATCAATACTCTGAATGTTGAAAAAGCTGATTGATAATGCTAAAAACGAACATATATTTCATAGCATTATTCCCCAAGAAAGACAAGCTTTTAGTTGCAATTGTTCTATTTACAAGTGATATTCGTTTAAATATTAAAAGGTGAAGACAAAAGACAGATTCGACGAATTAAAGACGCAAACGACCAAAAAGCTCAAAAGTACAAAATACAATCAAAGAGGTTCCAATTATTGATAAGAAACGTCTCGAAATTACAAGAGTACAAGATTCAAAACGCAAAGTACAAGATATTAAATTGTACGCAAGGACGTTCGAAAATCCAGAACCGGGACCAGAGTCAACTCTCAACGCTCGACGTAACGGACTAAAAATTACAAGTCAACTATGCACATGAATATAATATAATATATAAATAATTCTTAAAAATTATATATATATTATATTAATATTTAAAATCGTCGGCAAACAAAGAGCCAAGGATGAATGAGCTGTAAAAACGAACTCCACGACTTGCGGAGTTCGAAGGCCAAATGTACCGCGAGTCGCGGAGATTACCTGGACAAAAATTCCTATAAAAGCAAACTAATTCTGATCATTTTCATAATCCATAATCTATCACTCTCTCAATATATACGTAAATATATATATATAATTTATATTTTAATTTTAATTTTAATTTTAAATCCTAATAATAAGGGTATGTTAGCAAATGTTGTAAGGGTGTAAGTCGAAATTCTGTCCGTGTAACACTACGCTATTTTTAATCATTGTAAGTTATGTTCAACCTTTTTACATTAATGTCTCGTAGCTAAGTTATTATTATGATTATTTAATCCGAAGTAATCATGATGTTGGGCTAATTACTAAAATTGGGTAATTGGGCTTTGTACCATAATTGGGGTTTGGACAAAAGAACGACAATTGTGGAAATTAGACTATGGGCTATTAATGGGCTTTATATTTGTTTAACTAAATGATAGTTTGTTAATGTTAATATAAAGATTTACAATTGGGCGTCCCTATAAATTACCATATACACTCGATCGGACACGATGGGCGGGGTATTTATATGTACGAATAATCGTTCATTTAACCGGACACGGGAATGGATTAATAGCCACTAGAATTATTAAAACAGGGGTGAAATTATGTACAAGGACACTTGGCATAATTGATAACAAAGTAATAAAACCTTGTTACAGTTTAAGTCCCCAATTAGTTGGAATATTTAACTTCGGGTATAAGGATAATTTGACGAGGACACTCGCACTTTATATTTATGACTGATGGACTGTTATGGACAAAAACCAGACGGACATATTAAATAATCCAGGACAAAGGATAATTAACCCATGGGCATAAAACTAAAATCAACACGTCAAACATCATGGTTACGGAAGTTTAAATAAGCATAATTCTTTTATTTCATATTTAATTTCCTTTATTTTATATTTAATTGCACTTCTAATTATCGCATTTTTATTTATTATTGTATTTAATTGCACTTTTAATTATCGTACTTTTTAATTATCGCAAGTTTATTTTATCGCACTTTCATTTATCGCAATTTCATTATCATTATTTACTTTACGCTTTAAATTAAGTCTTGTATTTATTTATTATTTTACATTTGGTTTTAACTATGACTAAAGTTTTAAAATCGACAAACCGGTCATTAAACGGTAAAAACCCCCTTTATAATAATAATATTACTTATATATATATTTGTATTTTTATAAAAGTAAACTAATATAGCGTTAAGCTTTGTTTAAAGATTTTCCCTGTGGATCGAACCGGACTTACTAAAAACTACACTACTGTACGATTAGGTACACTGCCTATAAGTGTTGTAGCAAGGTTTAAGTATATCCATTCTCTAAATAAATAAATATCTTGTATAAAATTGTATCGTATTTAATAGTATTTCGTAGTAAAAAATATATAGTATTTTATACCCCTTAGCTTTAACTATCAAGTATTTTTGGCGCCGCTGCCGGGGATTCGCTTAAAAGCCGGAAGCGCAACGCTAATATAAAAAAAAAGATTTTTATTTTTAGTTTACTTTTATAAAAATACGTTTTTGTAAAAAAATACGTTTTTAATTATTCGAAAATATGAAACGAAAACAAAAATATAAATATTTTTAAGAGTTTGTTAAATATTTAAGTTTTATAAAGTTTCTTTATTTTTATTTTATAAAAATATAAGTTTTATTTAAATATTTTGTGTTTATTTAGAACATAAAAAAAACAAAAAAAAATTTAATATATATATATAAATCTATTTTTAAGATATTTTTAAAATTATAAAGTAGTTCTATTTTTATTTTAGTTTTTAAATATAAGTTTTTATTATATAAATATTTTGATTTAAACAGAAAATATAAAATAGTTGAAAAAATAAAAAAACGTCGAATTAAAAAACTGTACCAGAGTTGAATTTTGGAACCCCGCGACTCGCGGAGTTTGCAGCCTCGAATACCGCGACTCGCGGAGACAGTCTGACACGGGTACACAGAAGCCGTAGCAGCATTAATTACGGGTTTTTATTAATTATATTTAAACTTAAACCCTAATTAGGGTATATTTATTATAATATTTAGTTTTTATTAGTTTATTTTGTTTTAATTAGTTTAATAAAATATAAAATTAATAGTTTTAATAAATAATTAATATAAAAATAATATTTTTATAAAAATTGTACTTTTTACAACTTTTTGTATATTTTTATATTTTGTCCCTTTTTAATCGTTTTAGCGTAATATTTGTATTTTTCGCTCGTATTTAGTTTTAATTCATAGTTTTTGCCATAGTTATTTTTACTTCTAGATTTTTAGGCTTTGCCGTAGAATTCCTTAAGTGCTTTTTCTTTAGACTAAGATTTAAGTGCTTTAGAATTTTGCGACGCCTTTTTAAGTTTTAGTTTCTTTTTAAGTTATTTCCATTTGGGATATAGTTTTTCTTGTAAGCTTTAATATTTTTAGACGACTTTTACCTATGTATCAATTATCATTCCAATTAGTAATCTCAATTTGCGATTATAATTTTAAGTTAGTTGTAGTAATAAGGTTAGGTTAGTCAAGTGTTTTTAAGTGTTATAAGTTTCTTTTATTTTTCCGTCACCTTTTATTTTTCAACCATTTTTCTTTTTCGACCTTTTTCGACGAACTCTTTTTCTTTCTTATTTCTCGTTATTCTAGTTTTAGGACATAGATTTTTATTCTACTTCTTATCTAAATTTCTTAAAATTACGAAAATTTATTTTAAGTGGTTAAATTGATAGACATCAAAATTTTCTGGTTCGTAGTAATAGTTGGATTTGTATGTGGACCGGGTTATTGGAGCCAAACAGTCCTCAATTATATTGAGACCAAACGAATCCTGCCCCTCTGCTGCATCTTTTGGCTATTCGAAACGTGGGCAAAATCAGAAAAGTCTATTGATTGGATAACTTATTATAATTTTTCTTTCCTTTTAAAAACTAATATGATATTCAGTGAATGCACCGAGCAAGACATTCACCACCTTTTGTACGTTCACTACGTGTAACTAGATCAAGACATTTAGCAAATATTACTGCCGTTGATTTTTCTTTAGAATCTTCATCCAATCGACCAAGTACTCCAGTTCAAATTTCCGATAATCCATTTTTTTGAACCCGACCTCACAATTGAGAATCCGGAGAATATTCAGGGACGATTCGTAGATCCTGAACCACTAAACTTTCCTCCGGAACCACCAATCATTCAAACAGAGATTGTTGAGGAACGAACCATTAAATCAGAATCCTCTAGTGATTCCGATTCAACAAATTCAATTATGGAAGTAACAGAACCATTAAGTATGGAAGACCGAATGAGAGCTAAACGCACTGGCCAAGGTCACGCAATTACTCATCCAGACATTAATGCGCCAGATTATGAAATCAAAGGACAAATTCTACGCATGGTGACTAATCAATGCCAATTTAGTGGTGCGCCGAAGGAAGATCCAAATGAACATCTACGTACCTTTAATAGGATCTGCACACTATTTAAAATCCGAGAAGTGGAGGATGAACAGATATATCTCATGTTATTTCCCTGGACTTTAAAGGGAGAAGCCAAAGATTGGTTGGAATCGTTACCTGAAGGGGCGATTGATACATGGGACATTTTAGTTGAAAAATTTCTTAAGCAATTCTTTCCTGCATCTAAAGTCGTAAGACTTCAAGAAGAAATTATTACATTCACACAGAAGCCGAATGAAACTCTATATGAGGCGTGGACTAGATTTGGAAAGTTGTTAAGAGGATGTCCGCAACATGGTTTAGACACCTGTCAAATAGTACAAATATTCTACCAAGGATGCGACATCACTACAAGGAAAGACATAGATATAGCAGCTGGTGGTTCTATTATGAAGAAAACCGAAACTGATGCTTACAAAATTATTGATAACACTGCTTCCCACTCACATGAGTGGCACCAAGAAAAAGATATCGTTAGATCATCTAAAGCAGCTAGAGCCGATTCTAGCCATGACTTAGATTCCATTTCCGCAAAGATAGATGCTGTTGAGAGACGAATGGAAAAGATGACTAAAGATATTCACTCAATACGAATTAGTTGTGAGCAGTGTGGAGGACCACATTTGACAAAAGATTGTCCCAGTATTGAATTAACAATAGAACAAAGAGAGAATATTTCATACATAAACCAAAGGCCTAGAAATAATTATCAGAATAATTATCAACCGCCAAGACCGATTTACAATCAAAACCAGAATTATAACCGAAATATTTCATACAACAACCAACAAGGTCCTAGTAATCAACAAGTATCCAATAATAATTACAATCAGCAAAGACCTAATTTTCAAAACAAACCACCACAACAAACCGATGATAAAAAGCCGAATTTGGAAGATATGATGACGAAGCTAGTTGAAACTCAAACGCAGTTTTTCACATCTCAGAAACAAACTAATGAACAAAATGCTCAAGCATTTAGAAATCAACAAGCTTCTATTCAAAATCTGGAACAAGAAGTAAGTAACCTAGCAAGGTTAATAGGTGAAAGAAAACCGGGAAGTTTACCTAGTGATACAAATACTAACCCCCGGAATGAAACAGCTAAAACCATTACCACAAGAAGTGGTACAACACTTAAACCACCTAAAATACCTGTAACTTCTGATGAAGCTATTCCTACTCCACAAGAACCACAACCTAATAAAGATAAGGAAAAAGAACCGGTAGTTAAAAAGGTTAATGAAGATAACACAGTTAAGGCTAAACCTTATGTTAAACCATACCAACCACCACTTCCTTACCCGAGTAAAATGAAGAAAGAGAAACTTGAAGCCGAGCAATCCAAATTCTTGGATATGTTTAAACAGGTAAATGTAAATCTTCCTTTCATTGATGTGATTTCAGGAAAGCCTAGATATGCTAAATTCTTGAAAGATCTAATCTCAAATAGAAAGAAAATGGAAGAACTCTCGGCTGTTACTATGAACGCTAATTGTTCAGCAGTGCTGTTGAATAAGATACCAGAACAACTATCTGATCCAGGAAGTTTCACAATTCCATGTTTTCTGGGTAGTCTTAGTTCAATAGAAGCATTGGCAGACTTATGTGCTAGTATAAATTTAATGCCGTATTCACTATACGCTAAACTAGACCTTGGAGAATTGAAACTAACAAGAATAAGCATACAACTAGCCGATAGATCAATAAAATATCCTAGAGGGATAATGGAGAATATGCTAGTTAAAGTTGGTACTTTAGTATTTCCAGTAGATTTTGTTGTTCTGGACATGGAAGAAGATTCTCAAGTTCCTCTCATATTAGGAAGACCATTCTTAAACACGGCTAAAGCAATGATAGACGTGTTCGGTAAGAAATTGACCCTAAGTATAGAGGATGAGAGTGTTACCTTTTCAGTTGATAGAGCAATGCAACAACCACAATCTGCAGATGATACATGTTATTATATTCAAACTATAGATGCACATGAAGAATTATTAGAAGAATTTCCAGAATTACAAGGAACAGAAGAATGTTCTTTAGGAGAAGGTAATGAACCAATTGATGAAGCTGAAATGTTAGCTACACTTATAGCTAATGGATATGAACCAACAATAGAAGAAATTCAAATGCTAAAAGAAGAAGACAGATATCGATATAAATCATCAATAGAAGAACCTCCGAAATTAGAGTTAAAGTCACTTCCAAACCATTTGGAATACGCTTATTTACATGGTGAATCTGAATTACCTGTAATAATATCATCTTCTCTTACTAAAAATGAGAAATCACAACTCATTTCTGTGTTGAAAGCTCATAAACCAGCCATTGCATGGAAGATTCATGATATTAAAGGAATAAGTCCTTCGTATTGCACACATAAAATCCTTATGGAAGAAGGTCTTAAAACGTATGTGCAACGCCAACGAAGACTAAATCCTAATATGCAAGATGTAGTTAAGAAAGAAATTATTAAACTGCTAGACGCAGGTCTAATTTATCCAATTTCTGATAGTCCATGGGTAAGCCCAGTTCAATGCGTGCCTAAGAAGGGTGGCATGACTGTCATTACAAATGAAAAAAATGAGCTTATTCCTACTAGGACTGTAACAGGATGGCGTGTATGTATTGATTATAGAAAATTAAATGACGCCACTAGAAAAGATCACTTTCCCTTACCTTTCATTGATCAAATGTTGGAAAGATTAGCCGAAAATAGTTACTATTGTTTTCTAGATGGATTTTCCGGATATTTTCAAATTCCAATAGCACCCGAAGATCAAGAGAAAACCACATTCACGTGCCCTTATGGTACTTTTGCTTACAAACGCATGCCATTTGGACTTTGCAACGCCCCTGCAACCTTTCAAAGGTGTATGATGGCGATTTTTCATGACATGATAGAAGAATGCATGGAAGTTTTCATGGATGACTTTTCAGTCTTCGGTGATACATTTGAAACATGTCTAGCTAATCTTGAATGAATGCTTATTAGATGCGAACAATCAAATCTAGTACTTAATTGGGAGAAATGCCATTTCATGGTTAAAGAGGGCATCGTTCTTGGACATAAAATTTCAAAAGAAGGAATTGAAGTAGATAGAGCTAAAGTAGATGTAATTGCTAAACTTCCACATCCCACCAATGTTAGAGGAGTTAGGAGTTTTCTAGGGCATGCCGGTTTTTACCGACGTTTCATAAAAGATTTTTCTAAAATTGCCACTCCTATGAATAAACTCCTAGAAAAGGATGCTCCATTCATCTTTTCAGATGAGTGTATCAAATATTTTAATATTCTTAAAGAGAAACTCACTAATGCACCGATCATGATAACACCAAATTGGAATCTACCATTTGAACTAATGTGCGATGCAAGTGATTTTGCAATGGGAGCCGTTTTAGGACAAAGGATTGAAAAACGATTTCAACCTATATATTATGCTAGTAAGACGTTACAAGGAGCACAAACGAACTATACAACTACTGAAAAAGAACTCCTTGCTATTGTCTTTACTTTTGACAAATTTCGATCATATCTCGTTCTAGCAAAAACGGTGGTTTATACCGACCATTCTGCTCTTAGATACCTATTTTCGAAACAAGATGCTAAACCAAGATTAATTCGTTGGATCTTACTCTTACAAGAGTTTGATATTGAAATCCGAGATAAAAGAGGAGCAGAAAATCTCGCCGCTGATCATCTTTCTCGTCTTGAAAATCCCGAATTAGAAGTTCTAAATGAATCGGCCATACAAGATAACTTTCCTGATGAATATCTATTGAAGATAGATTATAATGAAATTCTATGGTTTGCAGACTATGCAAACTACTTAGTTTGTGGATTCCTTGAAAAAGGATTATCGTACCAAAGACGAAAGAAATTCTTCAGTGATATAAAACACTATTTTTGGGAAGATCCACATTTGTTTAAAAGTTGTCCAGATGGAATAATACGCAGATGTGTATTCAGAGATGAAGCCAGTAAAATATTAAACCATTGTCACACAGGACCAACAGGAGGGCATTATGGGCCTCAACTAACAGCAAGAAAAGTTTATGATGCTGGATTCTATTGGCCTACAATTTACAAAGACTCACACCTTCTTTACAAATCCTGTGATGCCTGTCAAAGGGCCGGAAAAATAAGTCAACGTGATGAAATGCCACAAAATGTCATACAAGTATGTGAAGTATTTGACATTTGGGGTATTGACTTTATGGGTCCATTTCCAAAATCTCAAAATAATCTCTATATTCTCGTAGCCATTGATTATGTATCTAAATGGGCGAAAGCACAAGCTCTCCCAACTAACGATGCACGAGTTGTAGTCAACTTTTTAAAACGTCTTTTTGCAAGGTTTGGAACACCGAAAGCTTTAATAAGTGATCGGGGTACTCATTTCTGTAATAATCAACTTGAGAAAGTTCTTAAAAGATATGGAGTAACTCATAAAATCTCTACCGCATATCATCCACAAACAAGTGGACAAGTTGAAAATACCAACCGAGCTTTAAAACGTATTCTAGAGAAAACCGTAGGATCAAATCCGAAGGAATGGTCCATTAAATTGGAGGATGCACTCTGGGCTTTTAGAACAGCCTACAAAACTCCAATTGGAACCACACCTTTTAGACTTATTTATGGAAAAGCATGTCATCTTCCAGTAGAAATTGAACACAAAGCATTTTGGGCTTTGAAGACATGTAATCTTGATTTGCATGAAGCCGGACGTCTACGATTAAGTCAACTAAACGAATTAGAAGAATTAAGACATGAAGCATACGAAAATTCGTTAATCTATAAAGAAAGAACGAAGAAATGGCATGATAAAAGAATGAGAAGTTCAAAAGAATTTAAAGAAGGAGACAGAGTTCTTCTTTTCAATTCACGATTCAAGATAGTTCCTGGAAAATTGAAATCAAGATGGTCTGGACCATTCATAGTCAAAAGAGTTTTCCCATACGGAATGATAGAATTAATAAATTCAAATGGGATTGAATTTAAAGTTAATGGTCACAGAGTTAAACACTACATAGATAGTCCGATGGAATTCGACAATGAAGTTAATCACAATTTCGATACCACAGCTAACTAAGTGTGGGGAGAATCAAGTCTTTAAAGAATAATCTGTATTTCTGTTAGAGTTAGATTGTCTGTTTTCGTGTAGTTCTCGAAAAAGGAACCCGAATGGTCTTTCCCTAGCAGACCCTAAAGAACTAGTCTTCTCCCCCCATTCTGAATTTTTATTTTTTTAGGAAATGAAGACTGCCCGTGAACTAAACCATGGTCTAATGCTACACGCTTTGATCACTAAACGTAATAATGACACACTTCCGAGTGAAATAGTATCAGTAATCAGAGAAAGATTGGACGGAGTAAGAAAAGAATCCAGATGCGAAGATAATAAGTTACAATTTGATAAAGGGAAATCAAAATCCGCAGCGAAAAGAAGAGCACGACACCTAGAAAGATGTCACAAATGTGGAAAATGGTCACATGGAGGTAAATGTTCAAATAATCAAACCTATTCAAATACCGAATTTGTTACTTTATGCAGAGACGGACCGTTCATATGTTTAGAAGAAAAAACACTGAATGCTCGAGGTTACGCCTATGTAGCTATGGAAAACCAATTAAACCGACTATCTTATGAATGGGATAGATCATATAACTAAGAATACTATCTCACAGGTAAGTCTGTACAGTTTTTTATTTTTTTATTTTTATTTTTAACCTTTTAATAATAAACGCTAATTTGTTCGCTATAAAGTATTAAATTGGTATTGAATAAAATTAGGTTTGGCGACCGAAATTATTGATATCATTCAAAAATTTATTACATCACTGCGAAATTTAACGTTTATTCTTAAGGTATAAATATCTTTAATCAATCAACCCAAAATATTTCAAAAATTCGTCATGAGTTAAATTAGGTCTTGGAACCGAAATTACTTTACCGAAAAGAGGGGCGCATATTTTTGATAATATTTGATTGATTAAAGAGGGATAAAAAGTCAAAAAGATTTTTAATTTTATTTTTACCATGTTTTTAAAATTAATATATAAATCTTAAATTAATATTGTAAACTTTGTAAAAACAATATATTTAAAATTGTAAATATTTAAAAAATTAATATAAGTTTGGTGTGAATTTATAATATGAATTTTTAAATTAAGTTTGGTGTGAATTTTTAATTTTTAAAATATGAATTTTATTTTTATGCATTTTAAATTGTAAGTTTGGTGTGAATTTTTAATATTAATTTTGAATTTTATATTTAAATTGTGTGAATTTAAAAATAAAAATTTACTTTATCTCATTAAGTTAAAAATATGATTTTTAAAATTCGTCGTAAGTTGAAGACTAGGTCGTTGAACCGAAATTGCTTTACCCGAGGGAGGAACGAGAACTTTTATTATCATTATTTTTAATCTTATTAAATTAAAGTATGCCAAAAATATTAAAAAAAACTAAAAAAAATCTAAGCTTTTAAAACAATCGCTTGAAAAAGACAAATTTTAAAATTTTATCGAAGGACGGACTAGGACATCGATCCGAAATGACCTCGTCCTAAATAACAAGGGAAACAAAATTTTAAAATTAATTACTTAATTGTTTTAATTAGTATAAGATATAAAAAAAAAATACAAACTCCGCGACTCACGGAGTTTGATGGGTCAAACACCGCGACTCGCGGAGGGACCGAAATACAGAAAAAAATAAAACGCCAGAACAGCTCAGTTGCACACCACAACACAGAAAATACTGCGAAAACAAACCGCAAAAACCCGAAAAAACACCCCCAAATTCACAATTTTTGACCGTTAATCATCAAATCTTTTACTAAAATCATGTTGAGAAGGATGCTATCAAGGAATTACTCAAGAAAAACAGTAAATTTCTACACCTAAACACCATTTAATCCGAAAATTAGTGTTCTTGAGCAATTTTTTCCCAAATTTGATTTTGATGCTTTTTAGTGTAATTATGCTTAAATTGTTTATGTATTATGCTTGTATAACCTAGATTGATGCTATTTAACATGATTAGAAGCCTTAAACTTCAAATTTTGAGTAATCTAGGGTTTGTGTTCTTGAGCAATTTGGGGCTTTTTGATATAAACAGGTTATGGCCGATTTTTGTCATGAATTGTTGCTAAATTAAGTAGTGTAACATGTTTAGGTAGTTAAATGATCCAAACTTTGAGTCTAAACATGATTTTGAGAATTAAAGTGGACTTTTTCAAGTCTAAAATTCATGAACTTGATTTTTGAGAGATAATGCCATTTGAAACTTGTTTAATTGCTAGTAATGATTATTTTGACATGTTATTTGAGTTGAATGCTTATGAACTTGGCAAACATTTTCGTATATGCTTATTTGAAAAAGTGTAGATTTGATGAAAATATGAAAATGAGCTTAAGTTTGATATAAATTGATCATGTGATTGTAATTATTTTGATTGATGATTTTGCTGACACTAATGCATATTTGGATGCACAAAAATTATGTTTGATGTGTTTTGCAGACTGAAAGGGGTGAATCTTCATCCCAAGCTCGCAATGCTCCTGCTGAGAATGCGGAACAACAGGAGGTGGATAACTACTACAAACAAGATATACCTCATCCAGTCATGACATTTTCTGATATGCACTTGGAAGATTTGCACCCGAACCTGAGATTTGACAGACTTTGGATAGATTATCCAAAATACCAAAGGGGTTTGCATACTCTTCATTCTAAAGTTGTTGAGGTACCTAGGGTCATAGAATGGGGACCATTAGAAGCTGTAGAATTGGCCGGGCCAATTAGGGAATTACTTGCACAGAGGTATGGTAATTCTACTTTTAACGACTGGGTACGTTTATTCACCATGCGTAGACCTGTATATAAAGTATGGTGTGAAGAATTGTTGTGTAGTATAGAATTAAATGATCGGGTAGCTAGTTTAACCGATCGATCTTTTATTAGATTTTTGTTAGGAGGTTCGATGCGCCACATGTCTTTACTAGATATGGCTCAGGCTTTACGTATATATACGCCTGAGGAGTTAGCATCTGCCGATTGTAGAGGGTTGATACTAAATGGTAGAAAGATAGATGAAAATTTTGATACACATGGTGTATGGAGTCAAATGACAAGCCATCACCGATTCAAAGGGGGAAATTACTCTTATTTGGATATAGATAGAGCTGAATTAAGAGTAATTCATAGGTTTTTAGCTAATTCAATTACACAAAGAGGTAAGAACAAGGAAAAGGTAAATGAACAGGATTTGTTTTACCATATGTGTATTCGAGACCCACAAAGCGCTGTAAGTATACCTTATTGTGTGGGTTATTATTTATCAGCTATGGTTAGGGGGATGAAACCACATAGCATAATAGGAGGTGGTATATTTATTACTTTGATTGCTGAATATCTCGGTGTGGATATAAGTCAGGGGGGATTATTAGTCGAAGAACCAGAACCCCGCGATACAATAGGTTTAAATGTATACCATGGTGCGAAAGTTTTGAAGAGGCGAAATAACGCCGCAGTACAATACCATGGTAGACATCCACAGGTTGAGAGAAACCAACAGCAAGGTAATGTAGGAGGGGGAAATGAAATGGCAGAAATGCAAAGGTTTATAGCTTCACAAGAGTATGAAAATACTAGACATAGAGCATTTGAAGATTGGCAAGTTCATCAAAACCAAATCATAGCTTATTGCCAACATATAGGTAGAAACTATATTCCTACTCCAAAGCCCATATTCCCTCCCTGGTCTATAGAGATTCAACCACCGTATCCTACGTATTACCCAGCCGAAGCATTTTATAGCACCTATGGTTATGCATGGAACCCCTACTGGTATCAGTATCATCCCTAGTCTACTTAGTTTTATTTATTTTGTAATTTGTAATGTTGATACGTTTAATACTTATGTTAATATTGTAATAGTTTTTATAATTTTCTAACTTTTATTCTTAGATTTTAATAATTTTTGAATGTGGGGTAATATACCAAACTTCAAAAATATGTATATATGTTTGCAGTTTATCTTATGTACACAACAGGGTAAAACAATGCATTTTCAAAGACAGGCATTAAGTTCAGCAAAAGCAACTAATTTTGACGACAAGATGCAAAATATATGTGAAATAACAACAAGACGGAATGAACAAATGATATGCACCATTTATCATTTAGCAAGCAAACACAAATATGTTTGGAAACTTTGGTAAAAATTAATCATTTTCACACAAATCACCCTCAATAATTTATATTGTTACTGGTTTCTTGCAAATGAGGGCATTGCAAGATCTTAAGTGTGGGAAGGGGTTAAATTCTTTCGGATTTTAAAATTTTTACTTTATACACTTGGTTACCATTAGAAATACTAGTAAAGTAGTAGTTGTATTAGAATCTAGTGCTCTCTGATAATAAAGAACGGCCCTAGTCTTATATACTGACTTCCCAATTCTAGTAAAAATTTTCAAAATTTTCAACTAAATGAACTCAAAATCATGTTTATACATATTTATGAACGATAAAACTAGGTGTTAACACCGAAATTATTGTTACCTCGAAAAGGACATAAATTGAGAAACAAACCAAAATGTTAAAATTCATTTAAAATGGAATAGAGGACAATAAAAAGGAAAATAAAAGCCAAGTGTGGGAAAATTCTACAAGTTATTCAAAACATATGTCACATATTTTTGTACAAATAACTGAAAATACTTTTGCTTTGGACTAAACTAAAATTTTTTTACCTGATTTACTGTAAGAAAGATGGATCTACACGATGAATCAATTCCATCATTAAAAGGAAGTAAAGTCTTCCGAAAAAGACACGCGCTTCTTGATTTAGGTCAAGAAGTTGTCGTCCAGACCAGCTGTAGGTTGACAAAAAATCTAGAAAAGTCATCACTAAAATCAGCAGGAAATCTACGGACCTCGGCATTAAACAGGGTCGCCAAGTGGTCAGATTTATCCTAACCATGAGAAGGATTTATCTCGTAAAATGGGGGGCACCGTGCAAATTAGCTGAATAAGACTAATGAATCAGATCCCCAGAAAGGATAATCTCCTTAAAAGATTAAAAATCAGCTTTTAAGCCTGATATTACTCAATCCTAGAGATTGACCTTAAAGATTGAGAATTCAAACTCATGGAATTCGATGATATCTAAACTCGAGCTTGAACGAGAAAATATTTTGATCAAAATTACAAACCGATTTGTTTTCTGAAAACCTATTTTCAATGCGTTCATTACCATTTAACGTAAAATCCTAGGAATTCACCTGGAATTCATTAGGTCACCTGAACCAAATCGGGTGTCAACCGTAAGAACGGTGGTTGCATAGCATGGTCAAAGACAGGACTTTGTGCCAGACCAAAAAATCATAAGGGTGAGCTTTACTATTGCTCCTACCAAGGATAGTAATTGCGTCCGACACGTTATAGACCATAATTAAAAGCATGTCAGGGGACATTGCCTTAACAGTTGCTTGTTCAACGCTTTCCTTTACAACCGGACGGTAGTTTACCGAAAGGTAATATACGGGACAAGTAAACTGGACGTGTTGCTTTCCTAATACAAGGTTTGCAAGTGGGTGACACAAAACCATAAGTTTTGAGCTAAAATTTTCAAATATGAAACCCACCAAATCCACAAAAATAATTTGCAAACACCGGTAAAGGGTTATTCCGGAAAACTTATCTAGGGTAAAAACTAGATTTAATTTTCAAAAGATCAAATGTTTTCATAAAGATCCAATTTCCTTAATGGATCTAAATTTTTATAGTCATGTGAGACTGTAAACCATATCGTTACTACCATTGTTTATACCGCCGTAAAGAAATCACTGATGTACAAAGTGTGAAGAATAAAGAAGTGATTCTAGTATTTCAAGACGATATTGCTTGAGGACAAGCAACGCTCAAGTGTGGGAATATTTGATAATGCTAAAAACGAACATATATTTCATAGCATTATTCCCCAAGAAAGACAAGCTTTTAGTTGCAATTGTTCTATTTACAAGTGATATTCGTTTAAATATTAAAAGGTGAAGACAAAAGACAGATTCGACGAATTGAAGACGCAAACGACCAAAAAGCTCAAAAGTACAAAATATAATCAAAGAGGTTCCAATTATTGATAAGAAACGTCTCGAAATTACAAGAGTACAAGATTCAAAACGCAAAGTACAAGATATTAAATTGTACACAAGGACGTTCGAAAATCCGGAACCGGGACCAGAGTCAACTCTCAACGCTCGACGCAACGGACTAAAAATTACAAGTCAACTATGCACATGAATATAATATAATATATAAATAATTCTTAAAAATTATATATATATTATATTAATATTTAAAATCGTCGGCAAACAAAGAGCCAAGGATGAATGAGCTGTAAAAACGAACTCCGCGACTTGCGGAGTTCGAATGCCAAATGTACCGTGAGTCGCGGAGATTACCTGGACGAAAATTCCTGTAAAAGCAAACGAATTCTGATCATTTTCATAATCCATAATCTATCTCTCTCTCTCAATATATACGTAAATATATATATATATAATTTATATTTTAATTTTAATTTTAATTTTAATTTTAATTTTAATTTTAAATCCTAATAATAAGGGTATGTTAGCAAATGTTGTAAGGGTGTAAGTCGAAATTCTGTCCGTGTAACGCTACGCTATTTTTAATCATTGTAAGTTATGTTCAACCTTTTTACATTAATGTCTCGTAGCTAAGTTATTATTATGCTTATTTAATCCGAAGTAATCATGATGTTGGGCTAATTACTAAAATTGGGTAATTGGGCTTTGTACCATAATTGGGGTTTGGACAAAAGAACGACACTTGTGGAAATTAGACTATGGGCTATTAATGGGATTTATATTTGTTTAACTAAATGATAGTTTGTTAATGTTAATATAAAGATTTACAATTGGGCGTCCCTATAAATTACCATATACACTCGATCGGACACGATGGGCGGGGTATTTATATGTACGAATAATCGTTCATTTAACCGGACACGGGAATGGATTAATAGCCACTAGAATTATTAAAACAGGGGTGAAATTATGTACAAGGACACTTGGCATAATTGATAACAAAGTAATAAAACCTTGTTACAGTTTAAGTCCCCAATTAGTTGGAATATTTAACTTCGGGTATAAGGATAATTTGACGAGGACACTCGCACTTTATATTTATGACTGATGGACTGTTATGGACAAAAACCAGACGGACATATTAAATAATCCAGGACAAAGGACAATTAACCCATGGGCATAAAACTAAAATCAACACGTCAAACATCATGGTTACGGAAGTTTAAATAAGCATAATTCTTTTATTTCATATTTAATTTCCTTTATTTTATATTTAATTGCACTTCTAATTATCGCATTTTTATTTATTATTGTATTTAATTGCACTTTTAATTATCGTACTTTTTAATTATCGCAAGTTTATTTTATCGCACTTTCATTTATCGCAATTTCATTATCGTTATTTACTTTACGCTTTAAATTAAGTCTTGTATTTATTTATTATTTTACATTTGGTTTTAACTGCGACTAAAGTTTTAAAATCGACAAACCGGTCATTAAACGGTAAAAACCCCCCTTTATAATAATAATATTACTTATATATATATTTGTATTTTTATAAAAGTAAACTAATATAGCGTTAAGCTTTGTTTAAAGATTTTCCCTGTGGAACGAACCGGACTTACTAAAAACTACACTACTGTACGATTAGGTACACTGCCTATAAGTGTTGTAGCAAGGTTTAAGTATATCCATTCTCTAAATAAATAAATATCTTGTGTAAAATTGTATCGTATTTAATAGTATTTCGTAGTAAAAAATATATAGTATTTTATACCCCTTAGCTTTAACTATCACTGATGAAGCAGCAAAAACTGTAAATGACCTTAACAGTAAAAAGTTGATAATAAAGAATAGTGTGCTGGCAAAGCTCAGAAAAAGAGAAAGTTTGGAACTGGAAAACGGATTAAAGTATGAAGGAGGCTGTGGATAAATCACAAAGACTAAACCTGCCTTCAAAGAATCCAAATGATTCAGTATATGCTGAAGTCATTAACGAATACCTTGCTCCTGATCTAAACCTTTACGGACAAATCTTCTTTATCATCTTTCGATATTAGAAATTCTAAGATATCATCGTATCTTTCATTATAAATATCCTCGATATTTCTGAAGATATTTTCATAACTATTCTTATCTGAAATCATTTATCTCTTCACGATATCAGTGTTACATCAGAAAGGAAACTGTTTTAGTTTCTAAAATCTGAAAAGTTTGAACTTAAATGTTATTGAAGCAGTGTTGGGAACTGAAGCATGAGTTAGTATAATATAATAACACTTGATCAACGTGATTATATTACAGTAATTCATGCTGAGTTTCTAAATGGAACGTGATGATTCACAGATCATAACGTCATCATTTGCTATGTCATACGACTCTTGTATTCTATTTAATCTCTAAAATATCAAGAAAATATTTCTTAATGATTCGGTCTTTTCCAGGGTATTCTGGTAATTTAACAAATCAAGATCGTGCCATTACCATTTTCTTCTTAGAACATTAACAATGTTCATTCCGAAATTTATATCTGCGAATTCTGGACCATTACAAGCAATGCTTAGTCACAAGAAGAAGAAACGAAGGGACAAAACTCCGAAATAGAAATTTGGGTATAAATCGCAGCAAATAAAAGAGAGCATTAACTGGAAATGACAATAATTATAGAAGACAGAAGCAGGAACTTTGAAATATAAGGGAGAATATAAAGCCCGATAACAACACATAAATTACAAACCGTGTATATCAATGTTTATCGCAACATAAAGACACGGGAGAATTAAAAGCACTATAACCCCAAGGGCAAAGTAGAAGTAAGCAGATTCCTCTGGCGGAAGTTGGAAAAGGAGAATAATTGTTGCGATAGTAAGGATAAGGACAAGGATCAGAACTGGATTAAGCATTTTCACAATCTTTTAAATTTGGGAATTGAGTATACGAATGGTAAAAGTAAGGAAACGAAAGGGGTGGATTTATAGTGAAATATTTGCCAGAGTAATCAAAACAGATGATCGCATTTAAAGCGGATCCTAATTTCCTTGATTTCCGAAGAATCAATTATTACTAAGACCTTCTCCAAATCTCTTGAACTCTGGAAATCAACCTGTCTACGTCAAAAGATATGACGAAACTTTACCTACTCATTTCACTCGTTTGTGATAACTTCATTTATACTCTTCGCGTAACCAAATTGTTTTATCTATATTACTCGTTGATGATAAAACTTTAATTTTCAGCTTGCAAACATCATGAAAACGTATTTATTGTCAGCCATGACCATCTCAATCAAATTTCGGGACGAAATTTCTTTAACGGGTAGGTACTGTGACAACCCGAAAATTTCTGACCAAATTTAAACTTTATCTTTATATTATTCTGACACGATAAGCAAAGTTTGTTAAGTTGAATCTCAAGAAGTGTAAACTGTATTCATACATTCATTTAACCTTGACCAAACCCTGACGATTCACAAACCATTATAATTGGATTGGAAAATATACGTATATATATATATATATATATATATATATATATATATATATATATATATATATATATATATATACAAAAATATAATATTAACTTAGTCAAAAAAACGTCCTGATTTAAAATAATATATTTTGATAAACAACGAGTCACTGATTTATAGAAGCAAATGACCACAACGCTCAATTTTATAAGTTACATTTTTTATAAGGTAATTTATTGATGAGTAAGCCAAATTATTAATAAGGGTACACGTCGCGTAACGTAAAAGGCTAGTTTTCTAAACGTACGAAAGTGCGTTCGAAAAACCGAAAGTGGTACACGAGTCGAGTATCAACGTACGAGTCAACGGACCTAAAATTACAATTCAACTATGTACATGAATATAATATAATATATATATATATATAATTAATATATATTATATATATAATAATATGTCGACAAACAAGAAAACAAAAAAATTGTGAGCTGGATTTTGGGGCCATGCGACCGCATGAGAAATAGGCATAAAACCCATGCGATCGCATGGCAGTCAGAATTCAGAAACATTCTATAAATTGGCCAGTTTGCTCACACACACACACATATTAATATCTATATTACTCCGTATTATATTTTATATTTATTATTTATATTTATTATTTATATTTATTATTTATATTATTATTATTATTAAGATTAATATTATTATTAATCTTATAGTTAGGAGTATTATTATTAGTATTATTATACATAAAATACTACGACGAGGTCATGAGCGAATTATTTTCAAACAAGCCTTCCGAGCAGGATAGAGCTAGGGAAACTATGGGTTATAACTATAGAGGTTATGGGTAATGTTCGTGACTATTGTTCGCAACTCAAACTAGTATTTATCATCTCCGTTGTGTCTACGTACTTTTCTGCAATATTGAATCACAATATTGATACGTAAGCATTTATATCTTATCTTTTATATATTAATTGTGTATCCATATCTAGTGCTCGAATATATATATTTATGCATGCTTGTATGCTAAATTTCCTCGTTAAACAGTTTATGATGAATCACGAATTAAATACATATATTACTGATAAAAGGTATATGATATGCATGTTTTTGGAAAGCTGGTGAAAAATCAATAACTTTTCATTTAGAAATCGCGTAATTTCGATGAACGAATTAAAAGATATGGTTAACTGAATTATGATTGACGTTAATTGGAATTGATTTTGAATCCGCAATTGATACTTAAACAACTTATTTATAAGATTGATAAATTAGATTTTTGAATATTATTAGCCAAGTAAATGAATCCTTATATAAGGCACGTCTTGTTTTGTTGAACAATTGTCAAAATTGATTATTTTATCATATTTTAAAGCCTTATAAAAACTATAGTATTGAATCATATTGACTTTTTGAAACGACTTTGGATAACTTTTGTATGTCGATCTCGAGCATTAGGATTGTGATACACTATGACCTGACCTAGCTTGATAGACATTTATTGACCAACATATGTTCTCTAGGTTGAAATCTATGGTTATTTGGTAATCCGAGTTTCGGTCACATTTTGGTGAACGACTTTATATGCTGCTAAGGTGAGTTTCATTTGCTCCCTTTTTAATTGCTTTTGCAATATATATTTTTGGGCTGAGACTTTATTTTAAACACAATGGATACAAGTACATACTAAATTCTACACTGAGTTTGAATCGAAAATCCCTTAGCTTTGGTAACTAGTAACTGCCAGTTATAAGAACTGGTGGGCGCGAGTAGTAGTATATGGATCCATAGGGCTTGATATCCCCGTCCGAGCTAGAGCACTAGCCTTTTAACGGACGTATGCTATTTGAGAAGCGTACACGTTGGTTTGCGTGTATTATTAAGATGATTATACAAAGGGTATAAATTATATATACGTTAAGTTTAGTTACCAGGGTGCTCAATTTCGTAGAATATTTTGATAAACGTTTCTGGATTAAACAACTGAAATCTTGTGATCCACCTTTATATACAGATTATGCGTAACATTAAAACTATGAACTCACCAACCTTTATGTTGACACTTTTAAACATGTTTATTCTCATGTTCCTAGAAGTCTTCCGCTGTTTGCTTATATGATATACAAGATATGTGCATGGAGTCATACATGCTTTATTCGAGAAAACGTTGCATTCACAAATCATCACCATCTATCTTATTTTGACTGCATTATCAACGGAAGTATTATTGTAAACTATTTTATTACGGTGATTGTCTATATGTAGAAATCATCAGATGTCGAAAACCTTTGATTTAAATATTCATTTATGGTGTGCCTTTTCAAAAGAATGCAATGTTTATAAAACGTATCATATAGAGGTCAAATACCTCGCAATGAAATCGATAAATGACGTGTTCGTCCATATGGATTTGGAGCGATCGTCACATACCATAACGAACCCAACAATCACCACCATGGTTAATCACTTACCACGCTGCTATAATACTGTTTTCTGTTTCTTTTTTTTTCTTTTTTTTTCTGCTACAGCATGTTCCGATTTTAGTTTTAGTCAAGAAGACACAAGTTAAATAATTGGAGTAAATAAGAGATAGTGGAATATGACATGATGATGATGTACGAGACAACTAGACAAGTCGATCATGACCAATTTTTCCTTTTAGGCTGTGATATATTTTTTTTTTACTAAATGATCCTGTGTTTTCTTTTCTTGATTGGGCTACGTTTCATGTTGGGCCAACTAAGGTTGTTGGATCAAGTCATAGTTGGGCCATAATTATTTTATTGGTTGGGCCAAAAACTTGCTTTATTGGTTCTTGGGCTGAAACCCAATTGTAAAAATTATGATGATTATGGTACTATGATGATAAATGGTGATCGAGAATGATGATACGATCATGATATTACTACGATGATGGACGTAAATGACGATGATCATGATGTTAGATGATAGATAAATGATGATAATGAGGTTATAATGATTATGATAATCGTAATGAGTTACAATGGTGATGTACACGATGATGATTATGGTTAAAATTATGTCAATGATGATAGTGGTGTTGAAAGAGAACGTGATGATGTTAATGACGTTGTTAAATGATGACAGATGTTAGATGGATGTGGATTAGGTGATAATGATATTAGATTATGTTAATAATATGATGATGATGATGGAACATATATTATGATACGGGTTATATAGATATGTTCAGTGAAATAAAACAGAAAGACAGATTAACTCAACTGGTTAGGGTGTTATCGGTTTAGCAGGACGTCACGGGTTCAAACCCGAACTTGGGCATATTTTTTTTTTATTACATCTTTGAGGTAGAATTCCTATTTACTTATTATTATTAATACTTTTATTATTATTATTATTATTATTATTATTATTATTATTATTATTATTATTATTATTATTATTATTATTATTATTATTATTATTATTGATATTATTATTACATCATTATTATGATTAAAAATAAATATTATTATCACCATTAATATTATTATCATTATTATTATTAATATCATTATCATGATTTATAAATATACATGATTATTATCATTATTTTAATTATCATTAATAATATTATTAATACTATGGTTATTATTACTATAATTATTTTTATTAATAAATATTATTACTATTATTATTATTATAAGATAATACAACTTTTATTTATTAGTATTATATTACCAAATAACAATTAGTTACATAAAACTATAACTAATACATATAACATATAATTAACAAGTATATCATTAATAAAATATATATTCGTTCGATTTCAATTATATGTGTTAATATATATATATATATATATATATATATATATATATATATATATATATATATATATATATATATATATATATATATATATATATATATAAACGATATAGGTTCGTGAATCTGAGGCCAACCCTGCATTGTTCAGTATCGTCGTATGCATATTTTTACTACAAAATATCGTATGGTGAGTTCATTTGCTCCCTTTTACTCTTTACATCTTTGGGCTGAGAATACATGCAAATGCTTTATTAACTGTTTTACAATATTTATATGCGTGAGTTCATTTGATTCCCTTTTACTCTTTACATTTTTGGGACTGAGAATACATGCGCTACTTTTACAACTGCTTTATTAAATGCTTTTGAAATACATTTTGAACTGCGAATACATGAAATGCTTTTATAAATGTTTGACAAGATAGACACGAGCAAAACATTCCTCGAATAAATTATGTGGACGTGATAATTGCCACCATTAAATTATGTGGATGTGATAATTGCCACATTTGATATGAATATTTTTCCCCTGATTATTATTGCTTGGTAACCTAAGAATTAGGGAACATCACTAATTTTGAGAATTAGTGCACGCCTAATTGACGCGAATCCTAAAGGTAGTTACCAGGTTTAACACCCCCACCCAGAATGTTCACTAGGACTGAAGGGCTAGTGGGCGTGGTGTTTAGTACTTCGAAGTTTATATGATTATTATACAGACGAGATGTTCTGTTTTGGGGATATTATTTTGCATATTATATGTTAAGGTCGGTTACCAATCCAAGCTATGAAAGCAAAGTGAATGTTATGTATCGAGAGAATGATTTTATACACAGGTTATGTGTATGTTATTTTGTGTACGAGATATGTGTACGGTTACTAAGATTTATGAAAGATGATTTCGTACACGAAAAAGGTGTACTGTATTTAAAAGATATCACATGTACATTATAGGTGGGTATAGGATTCGGGCCCATTTGTACCATGCAACATTTAAATCTTGTGGTCTATCAAAATGATGAATTTTATTATTTACGATAAACTTATGAACTCACCAACCTTTTGGTTGACACTTTAAAGCATGTTTATTCTCATGTAAGAAAGAAATCTTCCGCTGTGCATTTGCTCATTTTAAAGACATTACTTGGAGTCAATCATCGCAATGGGACCAAATGTTGATGACTTCGTCCAGATGGTTTAGGACGGGGTATGACATGTGGTATCAGAGCGGTAGTCTTAGCGAATCAGGTCTTGCATTAGTGTGTCTAACTGATAGTTGTTTAGATGCATTAGTGGGTCTGGACTTCGACCGTGTCTGCATGTCAAAAGTTTTGCTTATCATTTTGTGTCGAAAATCATCTACTTATCATCCTTAGGAAATTACCTGCTTATCATTTTTAGTCTAGACACTTCTTATTGCATTGATTGCATGAATAGTGTAGAGACAAAATTCAGATCTTAGCGTATCTGATACTGTAGGCTTTATCTGACACGTTTCCTTAATTTCTTCCGTAATCTACGGGATCTTCTGTACTATACATAGATATTCTATGTAAATTAGAATATCATCCGATATCCAAAAATCATTTCATAAAATCCTTTACCTAACCGTGCAAGATGAATTCCGCAACCAGTTCAAGTTCGTCGGATTCTGATAACTATTCTGATATAGATTTTCACTCGAGCTCCGAAAGCAGTGTAACCGGAATGGATCAACCGATTAGCCATCATCTATTCTGGATGAATTGGGGCTGGGTTCGTAGCCTCCTCAATCATTGGAGACAAGAAAAAGGTGATCCTTTTCATCCACCACATTGCCCTCTTGGCGAAGAACCTGAAGCACTTACCGGCGAACCTGTCCGAAACACTATTTTCTCTCTCATTTCCAGAGTATCTCGTCACGATTATATACTATACCAAATTCTAGATCGTATTTATCCATTCGTCCGAATCGACAATCACCTTGGTGTAATAGAAGAAGTCAACGAGCTTCGTGCTCGGGTAGTGGCTTTGGAGAATATGGTGCAAATTTACCAGCTTCAGCAACATCACCGGCACCAACAGTACCACCAACAATCCAAGTTTCAACATCACATGCCTCAACATCTCATTCTGTACCTCGAGAATAATCATCGTTATACATGACGTTCTACATCATTTATCTTCGTTCGACATGATGGTTATGTAACCTCTAATGTTTTAGAGATTATGTACTCTAGTTCTAAACGTAAACCAAATGAGTTTAATATCATATTAACTCATTAAATCCATGATTACATCTGAAGAAAATATATACGTATATATGTTTTCATAAAAATTGTAATTAAAAATTTTTTTGTACAAACTGTTAATGGTGAAAATATTTTAACGGGTAGGTAATACCCGAGGAATAATTAGATTTCATCTTAATAAGTTACATTGTACATTCATCGAAACTGATTCAACAGTCATTTACTATCCTACTTACAACCACCGATATACGTATCCGTTCACCGCAGAATAACCATTTTTATTCAATTTTATATTTAGATTTTAACCTATCAGAATCCAACAAGTGGCATAATGAAGAAAACATATGACAAAAATAAAATTTGTTAGAAACAGACAAATTAACTATGAGAAATTTTGTTAAGAATCCACGCTAACTGTTCCTAGCTAACTGATTACATTTTAATTATCGCAGTTTATATTATCGCAATTTTATTTATCGTCATTTAATTTCTGTTATTTATTTTACGCACTTTAAATATCGGGACACGTATACAAGGACATATCATATCGACGCATCTATATATATTATTTGGAATAACCATAGACCCTCTATATGCAGTAATGATGGAGTTAGCTATATAGGATTGAGGTTGATTCTACCATAATATATATACTTTGAGTTGTGATTGAGTCTGAGACATGTATATAATGGGTCACGACACATATTAATTAATTCGAATATTATAAATTAAACTATATATGAATTATTGGACTGTTAATTGTGGACTATCGACTGTGGACTAATAACATTGGACAATTAAAATGAGTTAAAATATTGATTATAACATATGAAACTAAACATTTCTTCAAGTTTGCCACTTGATTTCATCTTAAACCTCATTGGTATTTTGACGGTTACAATCTACGTTCAAACCTTTCATAATTCTTGAAAACACCTCAATCGAGAGGATGAACCAACTGCATCTCATCTACGGAAGAAAAGATTTATGCATATAGTTATGCGCCTGAAAAACTCTTGGAACCTGAGTAAAGGTTTAACACGTATCTGTGCTAGCTCCTTTGGCATTGTTATTACAGAAAATAACATTGCAATTCTTTTTCACAATAGTCAGTTTTGTCACAGCTCCAGCAAGTCAACTTCGACTTTTCGTTTGAAACAATTTTATTATGAAACGACCGGTCCTAATCCTCCCGGACGAAGTCTTCAACAGTTGGTCCCATTGCGATGATCGACTCCAAGTAATATCCTTAATTTGAGTTAATGCACAGCGGAAGACTTAGTTCGTACCTGAGAATAACATGCTTTAAAACGTCAACATAAAGTTGGTGAGATATATAGGTTTGATGCTAGCAGCGTTATAACTATGGACCACAAGATTTCATATTCATAAACATAATACACTCGCAAGTGTATGAAAAGCATTCCAAACAGTGGGCACCCGGTAACTAGCCTTAACAAGAGTGTGTACCCCTGAGTTATAATAATATGTGCACCGAATCAAGTGCGTTCCGTTAACCTCGAAGTACTAAACACCCGTTCTTCTAGTTTAGTAATGACTAGAACAACATCTGGGTGGGGGTGTAAAACCCGATAGATCTATCTTTAGGATTCGCGCCTACCAGTTCATAAACCAATAGTTAAAGTTACCAAGCTAGGGGATTTTTGATTCAAACCCATGTAGAACGTAATTTTAGTCACTTGTATCCATAACGTAAATCATTTATAAAAAAAATAGCGCATGTATTCTCAGCCCAAAAATATTTAGAGTTTAAAAGGGGACTATATACTCACCTAATGTATTTTGTAGTAAAAATACATATATAACATCATTGATCAAGTATAAGGTTGGCCTCGGATTCACGAACCTATATCAGGTATATATATTAATACATATAATCGTAATCGAATAAATATGTATGTGAGTTATTAGTGATATGATTTTTATATTAATAACTTGTATATATTTTATCATTAAATTAAAGGTATTCCTTTTATATAAATATTAAACAAATAAAAATAAAATTAAGTTATGTGTATTAAATATATTTTTATATAAAGATCATTTATTAACAATTTTAAATATACTAGATTAAGGATAATAATAATGATAATAATAATACTAATAATATTATTAAATTTTATAATAATAGCTTTAATAAAAGTATCAATTTTGATAATAATGTTAAATTTTAAAAAAAATAAAATGTTTTGCTAGTTTATAAATGGTGAAAATAATAATGATAATACTAATAATAATGAGAGTGATAATAATAATAATAATAATAATAATAATAATAATAATAATAATAATAATAATAATAATAATAAGGAATAAATGAGTATACCCTTAGAAATCTTCCTAAAAAATAATATTGCCCATGATGGGACTCGAACCCAAGACCTCTTGAACACCCGGCACCAACACCTAACCATCCAAGCTATGCTGTTTTTCTGTTTTAATTCGGGTTTTATTTCCATTTAGTCCTTTAATATGCTCAAGCCCAAACCATGATTTTGATTCACGGCCCAAGAACACTTATGATCCAATGACAGCCCACAAGTTGCAACACCTTGGCCAGATCATAACCGTAGTGGGGAAAACAAGTAGGGTTTCGATGTTGTACTGTTTCCCCTTTTTTTTTTTTTTTTTTTTTTTTACGACATCAAACAGGTAATGAAGCACTCATTGTTTCTTTTTTTTTTTCATTATCTTTATCTTATATTATAAACCATGATCATCATACATCATTATCATCGACATCGCTGTTTTCACCAATATATCGTTAACTTTATTAACTCGTTTATCTTTTATCAAGGTCACCTGTAATCATTATCCTCTTCAAATCATCATTGATCATTAGCAGGTTAAAGAACTAGAAATAGAACGTAGTGGGTGTGGTTTGTTGTTTGGGGCTCGATAGAAAAGGAACAAACGCAGCAACGTTTCAAATGGGTTTCGAAGATGGTTGGTTGGTTTCACGAAACTGAAAGGAAGAAACAGAAATAATTGTGGTATCGGTTTGAATGGTGGTTTGGTATTAAATTCGAATCAAACAGGAAGTACAAAAAGGAAATATATATAGATGAGTGATGATGGTGATTTGTCTTGGTGGTTTGAAGGTGATGATTGTTTGCGTGAAGAAACAGAAACTGAACAGTAGCAGTGGTCCAACAATTGTGTTGAGGTTGAAGTGGTGACTGTCTAACACGGAATCAGAAGTAGAAAAACTGAAAGGGGTTTCGTGGTGTTATGGTGTTCGATGGAGACCTTGGTGGTGATTGTAGATGGTTGTAATTTAAGAGAGAGAAGAGATGTGGGAGCTGGTGGTGGTTGTAGGGTGATTATGAGGTGACGGTTCTTGATGGCTGTTAGGGTGGTGATAATAGACGACATGGTGGCCTGTGGTTTGTTGGAGATGGTTAAAGGTTTAGTTCGTAGGTGTACATACGAATAAAAACAGAAAGAGCTCGAGTGGTGATGGAAGCTTCGGTGGTGTTACGGTTTGAAGAAGACGATAGCAAGAGGAAAGAATTCTCATTGTTTATGTATATGTGCTTACAAATATATAGAGAAAGAATGATACTTGTAATCTGGGTTTATAAATGGAATTGAAGAACCTGATTGTTTTAGTGTGAAGATTTATAAGAGGATCAAGTGTTTAGGTTTTGCTGATAGATGACAAAAAGAAAAAAAAAAATCACGGGTAAAATAGTGGGGAGCAGGAACCATTTAATAAATCTGATTGGGGTAATAATTACCCGTAAATTATGCCTTTTAAATTTTCCACTTCATATTTAATTAATATTACAAATTAATAATAATAATAATAATAATACTTTTAACACTTTTAATAAACATCCTAATAATAATAATAATGATAATAATAATAATAATAATCTTAATGATAAAAATATATATTATTAATCATATAATATTTAGTGATTATTTTTAATATCATATTTTGAGTATCATGTTATATATCTTTTAGTATATTTTACATTATACATATAATAATAATTATGTGAAAAAAAAAAATATAATATATATATATTCATTATACATTATATAATTATATATTCCATAATTAATGGTTCGTGAATCGTTGGGATTAATCAGGGGTCGAATGTAATTGGATACATGACATAGATTTCAAAGCTTTCGAGACTCAACATTACAGATTTTTGCTTATCGTGTCGGAAACATATAAAGATTATGGTTTAAATTTGGTCGGAAATTTCCGGGTCGTTACAGTACCCACCCGTTAAAAAAATTTCGTCCCTGAAATTTGGTAGAGGTTAATGGATAACAATAGGAATATTTTCATGACGAATATGAGATGATAATGGAGTTTTATCATTATTAAGAGATATAGATAAAACGATTCGATCATATGAAACGCACGAGTGAAGCTATCACAAAAGAGTGAAATGAGTAAATATGGAATTGTTTTAACCGATGATGTGATTATGATTGATTTCCGGATTTTAAAGGATTTTGGGAAAAGATTACGTAATAAGGTTTGGTTCTTCGGCGATTAGAATCTTCTTTGATTTAATGCGGCTATCTGTTTCGATTTCTCTGTCGGATACTTTACTATAAATCCACTCCTTCGTTTCCTTATTTTCCACAATTCACATCTTCTTACCTTTCTCCTTAATTCCTACTTTAAGACATTCACCAATATACTCCATTCCATTCCGATTCTTGATATATTCTTAATTTTCACATCTATCATTCTCTTTTTTTTTGTCTACCCCCAGAAGAATCTATTTACTTCTTCTATACTCTTGTTTTTATAGTGTTTCTAGTTCTCCCGTGTCTTTATATCGCTATCTGCATCGATATACACGGTTTGAAATTTTGAGGTTGTTGTTGGGTTTTATATCTTCCTTTATCTTTCGGAGCCTCATGCCTCTTTTTTTTTTTTTTTTTTTTTTTTTTCTTTCCAATTTCGAGTCAGGCGAGTAATGGTCCGGAATTCGTAGATATGAAATTTTGGAATGAACATAACTAATGTCCTTAAAAAAAATGGTAATGGCACGATTTTGATTTGTCAAATTACCAGATTATCTTGGGAAAGATAGAACTATCAAGATGATATGTTCCTAATACATTTGAGAATTGGATAGAATGTAAGAGCCGTGTAACATGGCACATGATGACGGTACTGTGAATCATCACATTCCATTAAAAACTTAACATGACTTACTGTAATATAATGAAGTTGATCAAGTTTCATTATATTATACTAATTCATGCATCAGTTTCCAATACTACTTCAGAACATTCCTATTTTAACTTCAGAGGTTTCAGAATTTAGAAACTAATACAGATTCTTTTATATTGTAACGCAGATGTTACGAAGTGATAAATGATTTCAGATGGGAATAATATCTCCAGAAATTTGAAGAATATGCATAACGGAAGATATGAAAATATCTTGTAATCTCTAAGATAAAATGTTGATGAAGAATATCATCCGAAAAGATTTAGAATAAGGAGTAGGGTTCTTACTAACGATTTCAGCAGGCACTGAATTATTTGAATCCTTTGAAGTCGAGTTTAATTTTTATGATTTGTTCACGGTTTCCTTCATACTTTGCTCAATCTGTTTTCCATTTCCAACCTTCCTCTTTTTCTGAGCTTTACCAACACACTGTACTTCATCATCAAACTTTTGACTGTTAAAGTCGTTTACGGTTTTCGCTGCTTCATCAGCATTTCAAGAACTACTTCATAGTTCAGGGTGTTTCTCAGAAACTTCACGTTCGGAGTATGAAGTTCTTCGGTATAGACGTTGTAGGTATAACTGAAGAAGTTCTATGAGATTTTCAATTTACTTACTGCGGTTTCTGCCGAGGAGATGACGAGATGCTGGTACATCCACTGATGATGTCGTGGAATATAAAAGGTTCTGGTAACGACGGCGAAAGGACAAGGCGTATATGTCGAGGTTATAATAATAAGACTGGTATTGCTAAGAAGTCGAAGTGGAGCTGTGACAAAATTGGCTACTTGAAAAGGAATCGTATGGTTGTTTTTGCTAATGAATGATAAGGAATTCGACGCGAATAGGTTTTAACTATAACTTCGATTTCGAAAGTTTTTCAGGTGCATAACTGTATGCATGAATCTTTCTTCCATAGACGAGGTGCAGCTGGTTCAACTTCGCGACCAAGGTGTTTTCAAGAATCGTGAAAGATCTGAACGCGAATTGTAATTGTCAATGTACAAATGTGGTTTTAGGATAGAATCAAGTGGCAAACTTGAAGAATTGTTTAATTTCATATGTTATAATCAACATTTTAATTTAATTCATTTTAATTGTCCAAAGTTAGCAGTCCAATAGTCCGATGGTTCAATAATTCATATATAATTTAATATATAATATTCGAATTAAATAATACGTATCGTGACCCGTGTACCGGTCTCAGTGTCGATCACAACTCAAAGTATATATATATTTTGGAATCAACTCCGACCCTGTATAGCCAACTCCCACCTTCACATATAGAGTGTCTACGGTTGTTCCGAAATATATATATAGACGGGTCGATATGATAAGTCGAAACCTTGCATACGTGTCCCGTTATTTAAAGTGCGTAAAAATAAATAACAGAAATTAAATGACGATAAATAAAATTGCGAGAATGTAAATTGCGATAAATTAAATGTTAATCAGTTAGCTGGGAACAGTTAGACGGAACAGTTAGCGTGAAATCCTATCACAATTTCAATTAATTAATTCGTTTGTTTCTAACACTTTTTATTTTTGTCCAATGTTTTCTTCGTTATGCCACTTGTTGGATTCGGGTAGGTAAAATCCAAATATGAAATTCAAATGGAAATGATTAATCTGGGATAAACAGATACGTATATCGGTGGTTGTAAGTAGAATAATAAATGACCGTTGAATCAGATTCAAAGAATGTACAGTGTAACTTATTAATGTGAAATCTAAATATTCCTCGGGTACTACCCACCCGTTAAATTTTTTTTTTTTTTTTTTTTCATCATTAACAGTTTGTACAAAAGAATTTTTAATTACAATCTTTATGAAAATATACTTGCATATATATTTTCTTCGGATGTAATTATGAATTTAATGAGTCAATATAATATTATACTCATTTGATTTATTGTTGGCACTTGATTACATGATCTCTAAGACATTAGAGATTACATAATTGCCATGTCGAACGAAGGTAAATGAGCTAGAACAATACGTAGAACGAAATTAATCGATGTAGAACGATATGTAGAACGAAGATCATACTCTAAATACAGGTGGTAATATTGAGGCGTGTGATGTTGATATTCGAGGTACAGATTGTGATGTTGAGAGTTACGGCGCGGTTATGGTTTAGGGATGATAAGGGTACTGTCGACGTCGATGATGTTGGTACTGATTATGCTGCTGGTGCTGCTGGTGGTGTTCGTAACCTTCGCACCAGTTTCTCCAAAGTCGTCACACGAGCGCGTAATTTGTTAACTCCTTCTAGTACTACAGGATGATTGACGGTTGAAGCAAGCGAATGAATAAGATTCGAGATATGGGATAGTATGTAATCGTGATGAGATACTTGGAAAAAGGGGAGAGAAAATGATTTCTCGAACAGGTTCGCCGGTAAACGCTTCAGGTTGAAAAGAGCAATTTGGTGGATGGAAGAGATCTTCGATGTGAAATGATTTTCGAATATAGGATGATATTCTAACTTCATAGAATATCTATAATACTAAAGATTTCGTAACCTACAGAGGAACTTACGGCATATGACAAGCAAGTCTACAGATGCGCTAAGATATGAATTTTTGTCTATACACTATCGATGCACTAAATGCAGTAAGACGTGTCTAGACTAAAGAATGATAAGCAGGCAATTTCCTAAGGATGATAAGCAGATGGTTTCCGACTAGAAATGATAAGCAAAACCTTTTGACAGGTAGACACGGTCAAAGTCCAGACTCGCTAATGTATCCTAACATCTACCAGTTAGACACACTAATGCAAGGCCTGGTTCGCTAAGACCAACGCTCTGATACCAACTGAAACGACCGGTCCTAATCCTCCCGGACGAAGTCTTCAACAGTTGGTCCCATTGCGATGATCACCTCCAAGTAATATCCTTAATTTGAGTTAATGCACAGCGGAAGACTTAGTTCGTACCTGAGAATAACATGCTTTAAAACGTCAACATAAAGTTGGTGAGATATATAGGTTTGATGCTAGCAGCGTTATAACTATGGACCACAAGATTTCATATTCATAAACATAATACACTCGCAAGTGTATGAAAAGCATTCCAAACAGTGGGCACCCGGTAACTAGCCTTAACAAGAGTGTGTACCCCTGAGTTATAATAATATGTGCACCGAATCAAGTGCGTTCCGTTAACCTCGAAGTACTAAACACCCGTTCTTCTAGTTTAGTAATGACTAGAACAACATCTGGGTGGGGGTGTAAAACCCGATAGATCTATCTTTAGGATTCGCGCCTACCAGTTCATAAACCAATAGTTAAAGTTACCAAGCTAGGGGATTTTTGATTCAAACCCATGTAGAACGTAATTTTAGTCACTTGTATCCATAACGTAAATCATTTATAAAAAAAATAGCGCATGTATTCTCAGCCCAAAAATATTTAGAGTTTAAAAGGGGACTATATACTCACCTAATGTATTTTGTAGTAAAAATACATATATAACATCATTGATCAAGTATAAGGTTGGCCTCGGATTCACGAACCTATATCAGGTATATATATTAATACATATAATCGTAATCGAATAAATATGTATGTGAGTTATTAGTGATATGATTTTTATATTAATAACTTGTATATATTTTATCATTAAATTAAAGGTATTCCTTTTATATAAATATTAAACAAATAAAAATAAAATTAAGTTATGTGTATTAAATATATTTTTATATAAAGATCATTTATTAACAATTTTAAATATACTAGATTAAGGATAATAATAATGATAATAATAATACTAATAATATTATTAAATTTTATAATAATAGCTTTAATAAAAGTATCAATTTTGATAATAATGTTAAATTTTAAAAAAAAATAAAATGTTTTGCTAGTTTATAAATGGTGAAAATAATAATGATAATACTAATAATAATGAGAGTAATAATAATAATAATAATAATAATAATAATAATAATAATAATAATAATAATAATAATAATAATAAGGAATAAATGAGTATACCCTTAGAAATCTTCCTAAAAAATAATATTGCCCATGATGGGACTCGAACCCAAGACCTCTTGAACACCCGGCACCAACACCTAACCATCCAAGCTATGCTGTTTTTCTGTTTTAATTCGGGTTTTATTTCCATTTAGTCCTTTAATATGCTCAAGCCCAAACCATGATTTTGATTCACGGCCCAAGAACACTTATGATCCAATGACAGCCCACAAGTTGCAACACCTTGGCCAGATCATAACCGTAGTGGGGAAAACAAGTAGGGTTTCGATGTTGTACTGTTTCCCCTTTTTTTTTTTTTTTTTTTTTACGACATCAAACAGGTAATGAAGCACTCATTGTTTCTTTTTTTTTTCATTATCTTTATCTTATATTATAAACCATGATCATCATACATCATTATCATCGACATCGCTGTTTTCACCAATATATCGTTAACTTTATTAACTCGTTTATCTTTTATCAAGGTCACCTGTAATCATTATCCTCTTCAAATCATCATTGATCATTAGCAGGTTAAAGAACTAGAAATAGAACGTAGTGGGTGTGGTTTGTTGTTTGGGGCTCGATAGAAAAGGAACAAACGCAGCAACGTTTCAAATGGGTTTCGAAGATGGTTGGTTGGTTTCACGAAACTGAAAGGAAGAAACAGAAATAATTGTGGTATCGGTTTGAATGGTGGTTTGGTATTAAATTCGAATCAAACAGGAAGTACAAAAAGGAAATATATATAGATGAGTTATGATGGTGATTTGTCTTGGTGGTTTGAAGGTGATGATTGTTTGCGTGAAGAAACAGAAACTGAACAGTAGCAGTGGTCCAACAATTGTGTTGAGGTTGAAGTGGTGACTGTCTAACACGGAATCAGAAGTAGAAAAACTGAAAGGGGTTTCGTGGTGTTATGGTGTTCGATGGAGACCTTGGTGGTGATTGTAGATGGTTGTAATTTAAGAGAGAGAAGAGATGTGGGAGCTGGTGGTGGTTGTAGGGTGATTATGAGGTGACGGTTCTTGATGGCTGTTAGGGTGGTGATAATAGACGACATGGTGGCCTGTGGTTTGTTGGAGATGGTTAAAGGTTTAGTTCGTAGGTGTACATACGAATAAAAACAGAAAGAGCTCGAGTGGTGATGGAAGCTTCGGTGGTGTTACGGTTTGAAGAAGACGATAGCAAGAGGAAAGAATTCTCATTGTTTATGTATATGTGCTTACAAATATATAGAGAAAGAATGATACTTGTAATCTGGGTTTATAAATGGAATTGAAGAACCTGATTGTTTTAGTGTGAAGATTTATAAGAGGATCAAGTGTTTAGGTTTTGCTGATAGATGACAAAAAGAAAAAAAAATCACGGGTAAAATAGTGGGGAGCAGGAACCATTTAATAAATCTGATTGGGGTAATAATTACCCGTAAATTATGCCTTTTAAATTTTCCACTTCATATTTAATTAATATTACAAATTAATAATAATAATAATAATACTTTTAACACTTTTAATAAACATCCTAATAATAATAATAATGATAATAATAATAATAATAATCTTAATGATAAAAATATATATTATTAATCATATAATATTTAGTGATTATTTTTAATATCATATTTTGAGTATCATGTTATATATCTTTTAGTATATTTTACATTATACATATAATAATAATTATGTGAAAAAAAAAATATATAATATATATATTCATTATACATTATATAATTATATATTCCATAATTAATGGTTCGTGAATCGTTGGGATTAATCAGGGGTCGAATGTAATTGGATACATGACATAGATTTCAAAGCTTTCGAGACTCAACATTACAGATTTTTGCTTATCGTGTCGGAAACATATAAAGATTATGGTTTAAATTTGGTCGGAAATTTCCGGGTCGTTACATATTATAACTTTGATATATATGCGTGCTCTTTTATTGTTACCGGAGAACCTTTTATATTCCCCCATATTACCAGCAGATGTACAAGCAACCTCGTTGCTCCTTGGTTTAAATCTCTCTGGCAAATCACTATATTTATCTATTGAAGTCTTATCATGAACTCATCGGCATCTTGTAACGATAATTACCATACCAAATACCAGGAGGCATCAATCGATAATCTCGAATTCCTCAGCGATTCTACGACAACAATTATATATATATATAAGTATATATATAAGTATATATATATATATATATATATATATATATATATATATATATATATATATATATATATATATATATATATATATATATATATATATTCTATCTCCTGAATTTACAAAACTTTAATTCTGAATTTCTGAAAAGCGCTTTAGTCTATGAATCAGTTTTCTGAGTTTTGAAAAAGCTGATGAAATCTTTAGCGAATACCTTGCTCCTTAATCTAAATCCTTGCGGACGAATTTCTTCATCATCTTCTGATATTAAATATTTTAAATTCTAAAGATATCATCGTATCTTTTGTTATAAATATCTTAGATATTTCTGAAGATACCTTCATAAATATCTTTATTCGAAATTATCTATCTCTTCGTGCTATCCGTGTTACGTCATAAAGGAAACTATCTTAGTTTCTAAATTTCTTTAAAATTCGAGTTTGAATTATGAATGGTTTCTGGAAAAGTGTTGGGAATTGAAGCATGAGTTAGTATAATATAATGACGTCAGGCCAACATGATTATATTACAGTAAGTCATGCTGAATTTCTAATGGAACGTGATGATGGTTCACAGATCTTACCCTCATCATGTGCCATGATACATAACTCTTTCATTCTACTTAACCTCTAAACATATCAAGAGATTATTTTCTTGATAGTTCTATCCTTACCGTGATTCCAGCAGTTTGCTAATTAATCATGATATTACATTTTCTTTCTGATTAGAAGATTTCCTTAAATTCCTTGAATTCCGAAAATCCGCCATGACTACGTCAAAAGTTCAGACGGAACTTTTCACTCTTTTGTGATAGCTTCACTCGTACGCTTCACATGATCGAATCGTTTTGTCCATATTAATCAATAATGATAAAACTCTAACTCATATTCATCATGAAAACATTTTTATTGTTAGCCATGACGACCTCACTCAAATTTCGGGACGAAATTTCTTTAAAGGGTAGGTACTGTAGTGACCCGAAAAATTTCGTCTAATTTTAAATCAAACTCTCGATACGATATTGTATTTTCAACATGATAAGCAAAGTCTGTTAGGTTGGATCTCAAAAATTATGAACTGTTTCATATATTTAATTGACCTTCGACCATTTCCGACGATTCACGAACAAATATTTGTAAATAGATACATATATATATATATATATATAAATATATATATATATATATATATATATATATATATATATATATATATATATATATATATATATATATATATATATATATATATATATATATATATATATTGTATGTATTTGAATTATAATTTAAAATATTGTATGCTTTAATTAATTAGGTAAAATAAAAATAAAAATAAAATATGATATTATGATAATTATTATTTAAAACACATCTATATAAATAAAGTATATTAAATATATATTTTGTAATTTCGAATCTATTTAATAAAACGACAAGAACACTCAATTGTCATTCGATCGATATTAAACAAGTTAAATTCGAACTTATGTGATTTAAAAATAAACGGTGATTCAAAAATGAGTTTTATAAATTATAGGTTTATTAAAAATGTATTTAGGAACTAATTGTTGAATTTTAAAACTTTTTATATTTTACTTGGGGTTGGAAGTGAATAATTAATGTAATTTTTATTTAATTGTTAACGACTAAATTTTATACCATAATGACCAAAATAAATCAAATTATTTAATTTAAAAATATGGAATTTTCCCGAAGACATTTTCATCCGCCACTGATTAACAATGGACTACGAAATACTATCCTATTAAAATTGTCGATAAAACAAATCCAAAAGAAGTTGCAAATTGTTGATCTCACAAGATTCTTTTTCATTATTATTATTTGTTTATTACATATACTTTAACCGTGTTTCAGTTCTTACAAAACATGAAAACTAGTTTTACTATTTTCTTTTTCTAATTACCGTTTTTCTTTTGACAAACACCACAAATCATTGAGTACCTTTTGTTGTTTCTCTGCATTATAACTTATATAGAATATAGACATATGACATCTCATAACCACAATTAATTCATCACCTTTATAAAAACAACTAGCTGGTCAATACCTATGATGAACCATCATCTATCTGTTTATGTTCCGATGACCAAACCAACAGTAACCAAGCTATGATTCTATCACCACTATCATGTTATTTATTTCTATTTCCAAAACTTGTTCGATTAACATAACCATTTACAAGATAATTACAGTTGCTCTTCGAACAACAAAACCACCTCAATTCACCACTTTCGGCTACTACAATACGATGAAACCCATCACCATCTTAAACCTTCTACTTTTAATAACCATCGAACGCCCCAACATGATTTCATGCTCACCTTCGAACCTTTCTTGCTCACCTTTTGTTTACAACACGACCACCTTCATCACCCTCGGTCGTACACCCTTTTCCATCACCTCACCTCCGGTCACTAACCCATAAACACACCACCACCTCTACACCACCACCATCGACCTTTACCATCACCAAGAACACCTTTACCGTCCACCATTCACCACCACTATGGAACCACCATTAAAATATTGCTATTATTTATATTATTATTTTTTTTGTTTATGTTACAGTCACCAAGATCCAAACCTCTATCAAACCACATCAATATGCCATCATCATCATTAAACTGCCATAACCTGTGATTATGTTACTGCTACTGTTTGGGTGTAACACTAACCGAACCCACATGTGTTGATATCGGTTATTAAGTAGTAAGACCACCACAAACCCACCCATATCGAACCCCAAGCACAAAACCACTTCAGTTTACTGCAGACCACCGAACCCATAACCTTCATCGCATCATCTTGTAAACTGCTACTAATTTCTATTGTTGTTTACTTCTACTCGACTTTTATTCTTCTGTGTAAATCATCAACCATCGCCACTGCTACAACGGTTAATGTTGCTGTTTTACGCCATCAAAACCACCCACAACTACCATAACGAACCCAACAATCACCACCATGGTTAATCACTTACCACGCTGCTATAATACTGTTTTCTGTTTCTTTTTTTTCTTTTTTTTTTCTGCTACAGCATGTTCCGATTTTAGTTTTAGTCAAGAAGACACAAGTTAAATAATTAGAGTAAATAAGAGATAGTGGAATATGACATGATGATGATGTACGAGACAACTAGACAAGTCGATCATGACCAATTTTTCCTTTTAGGCTGTGATATATTTTTTTTTACTAAATGATCCTGTGTTTTCTTTTCTTGATTGGGCTACGGTTCATGTTGGGCCAACTAAGGTTGTTGGATCAAGTCATAGTTGGGCCGTAATTATTTTATTAGTTGGGCCAAAAACTTGCTTTATTGGTTCTTGGGTTGAAACCTAATTGTAGAAATTATGATGATTATGGTACTATGATGATAAATGGTGATCGAGAATGATGATACGATCATGATATTACTACGATGATGGACGTAAATGACGATGATCATGATGTTAGATGATAGATAAATGACGATAATGAGGTTATAATGATTATGATAATCGTAATGAGTTACAATGGTGATGTACACGATGATGATTATGGTTAAGATTATGTCAATGATGATAGTGGTGTTGAAAGAGAACGTGATGATGTTAATGACGTTGTTAAACGATGACAGATGTTAGATGGATGTGGATTAGGTGATAATGATATTAGATTATGTTAATAATATGATGATGATGATGGAACATATGATGATACGGGTTATATAGATATGTTCAGTGAAATAAAACAGAAAGACAGATTAACTCAACTGGTTAGGATGTTATCGGGACATCGCGGGTTTAAACCCGGACTTGGGCATATTTTTTTTGATTACATCTTTGAGGTAGAATTCCTATTTACTTATTATTATTAATACTTTTATCATTATTATTATTATTATTATTATTATTATTATTATTATTATTATTATTATTATTATTATTATTATTATTATTATTATTATTATTATTATTATTGATATTATTATTATTACATCATTATTATGATTAAAAATAAATATTATTATCACTATTAATATTATTATCATTATTATTATTAATATCATTATCATGATTTATAAATATATATTATTATTATCATTATTTTGATTATCATTAATAATATTATTAATATTATGGTTATTATTACTATAATTATTTTTATTAATAAATATTGTTACTATCATTATTATTATAAGATAATACAACTTTTATTTATTAGTATTATTTTACCAAATAACAATTAGTTACATAAAACTATAATTAATACATATAACATATAATTAACAAGTATATCATTAATAAAATATATATTCATTCGATTTCAATTATATGTGCTAATATATATATATATAAACGATATAGGTTCGTGAATCCGAGGCCAACCCTGCATTGTTCAGTATCGTCGTATGCATATTTTTACTACAAAATATCGTATGGTGAGTTCATTTGCACCCTTTTACTCTTTACATTTTTGGGCTGAGAATACATGCAAATGCTTTATTAACTGTTTTACAATATTTATATGCGTGAGTTCATTTGATTCCCTTTTACTCTTTACATTTTTGGGACTGAGAATACATGCGCTACTTTTACAACTGCTTTATTAAATGCTTTTGAAATACATTTTGAACTGCAAATAAATGAAATGCTTTTATAAATGTTTGACGAGATAGACACAAGCAAAACATTCCTCGAATGAATTATGTGGACGTGATAATTGCCACCATTGAATTATGTGGACGTGATAATTGCCACATTTGATATGAATATTTTTCCCCTGATTATTATTGCTTGGTAACCTAAGAATTAGGGAACATCACTAATTTTGAGAATTAGTGCACGCCTAATTGACGCGAATTCTAAAGGTAGCTACCGGGTTTAACACACCCACCCAGAATGTTCACTAGACGGAAGGTCTAGTGGGCGTGGTGTTTAGTACTTCGAAGTTTATATGATTATTATACAGACGAGATGTTCTGTTTTGTGGATATTATTATGCACATTATATGTTAAGGTCGGTTACCAAGCCAAGCTATGAAAGCAAAGTAAATGTTATGTATCGAGAGAATGATTTTATACACAGGTTATGTGTATGTTATTTTGTGTATGAGATATGTGTACGGTTACTAAGATTTATGAAAGATGATTTCGTACACGAGAAAGGTGTACTGTATTTAAAAGATATCGAATGTACATTACAGGTGGGTATAGGATTCGGGCCCATTTGTACCATGCAGCATTTAAATCTTGTGGTCTATCAAAATAATGAATTTTGTTGTTTACGATAAACTTATGAACTCACCAACCTTTTGGTTGACACTTTAAAGCATGTTTATTCTCAGGTAAGAAAGAAATCTTCCGCTGTGCATTTGCTCATTTTAAAGACATTACTTGGAGTCGATCATCGCAATGGGACCAAATGTTGATGACTTCGTCCAGATGGTTTAGGACGGGGTATGACAGTCCTCAAACAACTCCGATTCATCAAAGTCTTGCGATAGTCGTACCGGGTCTCCTTGACTTTCATCAACAGGGTCAACATCCAGATTTTCTGCTTGAACTCTAGCAACCGGATCATTAGGTACCTTCTACTTTGGATGTTCTTTCAAGAAGAAAAAAATGCTTCCTTGGGAATAAAAACCACCCATGCAATCATTTTTCACTAATACACTCGTTTTTTGACAAAAATCCGAACCGCATAATCTAGTTCAGTGAATTTGTCTTCTTTCTTCAAAGACTTTATAATATGTTTTTTTCTCGAGGTTCATCCTCTTTAAACTTTGAGCGGAGTTTAATGTACTGGATGTGGGTTCTTACACAAAATACAGTTATTTTTAATGATTAAGTTCCGGCCTTCGATGACGGGAGTTTCACCCTAATTGTATGTGCATGTATATGGTGGGTTCGACAACTGAATTTTTGGGCTCCTTGTGATAGTTAGGGATGATCTTCGACTTCATCAAATTGTTAGATGTTCACACCATCAAGGGCATCAAGTTCATTTGATAATTTTCTCTGTACGGAGCGTAGATCGGGTTTTTGATGTGTCGGGTGAGTCTTGTATTTGGTTAGTTTAACCAATTTAATTAGGGATAATTATTTAAAAATGCATTGAACTTTCACCAAATTCATATTGTATGCATCCAACTTTCAAATATTTTATTGTATCCATTCAACTATTAAATCTCTACTATTGTATGCATTGAATTACTTATACCTCAGGTAGCAGGTCAATATGTAGAAAAAATTACATGGTTGATCCCTCAATTTAACGTTCGTTAATTTTTTCCGTTAAGTTCCATTCGAAATTCATTAAAAAAAAATTAAAACCCCATTTTATCATCATACTTCATCTCTTCTTCATTTCTTTTCCTGCAATAACAGTTCGTTCAAAAATTGCTATGAACGTTAAATCTTCAATTGATGAAATTAATCATGAAAATCAATTCCTCAAGCCTTCATAGTCAGCGATAAACACTTTTTGATGAGGATTCACAACTAAAACAACAATAAAATTTGGAAATCGAAGAAAAACACTAGCGACTTCTGCATATGGACTTTGAAGATCAAGGTTGAATTTTAGAGATTTTCAGATAACATAACCCGAATCAAAGTAGCTTGTAATCATCTTGTAAACACTCGAAACTGAATCATAACATCTAAAACTCAGCAATCTGCTCGAATTAAATTGTTGATCGAAGAACAATAAACTTTGACTTCTAGATCTAAAACAACTTTGGAGTTGTTAAATGAATCTGATGGTTGAAGAAGGTGCGTTTTAGCTTTGGGAACTCAGATCTTGATCTCCAAATTGTTGATATAACTTCAAAATCAAAAACACCTAAATCTGTTAATGATGATGAACAATTTATGAATCTGCTTCGTTCTAGTAGTGAAGATGAATGATGATGAAGTAGAAATCTGATTTGGATCTGTGATGTATGTTTTTGATGGATCTATGCTCGTAAACTCAGATCTGTTGGATTTATAAAAGTGAATTTGGGTGGAATTAATTAAGTGTATACAAATATAAATTACGATTTATAATGTTGAGTTAAAGAATTTACGGATAATTTACACTAATTCAATAATGATGAATGGATGAAGATTGATGAAGGTGACATGTTAAAGAAATTAGGGTAATAAGTTACATGAAGGACCAATGAAATTAGGGTTTATAAACATGAGGGACTAATGATGTAAATGTTTGAAAAGGTGACCTGAAAGGTTACCTGTTATAACAGGTTAAATGCATACAATAGTACAGATTTAAAAGTTGAATGCATACAATAGGAGATTTGAAAGTTGAATGCATACAATGAGAATTTAGTGAAAGTTCGATACATTTTCAAACAATTTTCCCATTTAGTTAGGGTATCTTTCTTATCTATACTATTAAAACTATTATGGCATCATTTAGTTAGGGTATCTTTCCCATTTAGTTAGGGTATCTTTCTTATCTATACTAAGTGAGTCAACGGCAAGCATCGATTTATTGGTGACTTTACCGCCACTTAGAGCCTAAATTAAACCCCAGGCATGATGTAAAACCCATGAAGATTTGATCTCACCATTTTCATGGCGTCTCGTTTGTATCGTTTTTTTTTTTTTTTTTTTTTTTTTTTTTTTTTTTTTTACTTTCTGGCCGGAGGTCCCTGGAAGCAATCTCTCTATCTGACGAATATAGAGAGAAAAGAATTTCTCTACTCTTGGGAGTGTTACACTCGGGGTGGAGAAATGATCGCTCTTTATTCTAGGATAGAGGAAGGATTGTCTACGATCAACCTCCCCCATACCCCACATTGGTGGGATTGGGTATTGTTGTTGTTGTTGTTGTTGTTAGTATTAAAAAAACCCACGTGTTAAAAGCTGCACCCTTAGATATGTTCCTTAATTCTAATCTTATCCATCTAAATAGATAATGGCGTCATTTAAGATTTTAATCGGCAGTTACAGAAACTAATTACTCCATTACCCTTACTACGAAATATTAAAAAAAAAAAAAAAAATCTTATCGAGTAACAGTTCAGCAACTCCTTGCTTCTTCTCTTCTACAAGTTTCCTGTGTGTGTACAGATATCTTCGAGGAATGCTACGGTTATCTTTCAAAGAAAAAGAAAATACTGCCTTTCTCATATCAAACCCAACAATGTCTGTAATTAGGGTTCCAAAGTAAGGAAAAATAACCAGATCAATTCAATTTGTTGGCAAGGCGAATCTCAAGGGTTAATCCAATATGAAATTTCAATCTTCACGATTGAAGATGAATTAGCGACTGGAGATGAATAACCTACTCAAATCCGTTGCACAATCAAAAAACGAGGTCTCAAATTTGTACAAATCATTCATTAAAGTGTCAACTTCAATCTTTATTTAGCTCTTATCCACAATCAAACATTTACATTCAATCTGATAGTATTTTTGGTTGAATTGGATCGATTTGTAGCAACGTTTTTTCAATTTCATACATAATTATAAATCATACTATTAATTTCATATTTCATATTCCTACAACATGAGTCGCAATCTCGATTTGAAGCAACTTAACAGTAAAATAACATGTTCGTGAATATTTATAATCGTCACTGACTTTGTTGCATTTACTGGTAAGAAAACTACTTGCTTTTTAATTAAAAATTTAAAATATATTACAATTTTAATACAACAACAACAACAATACCCAATCCCACCAATGTGGGGTATGGGATATTACAATTTTAATAGTATACTATATTATTATTTCTATTATTACCCGAAGGATCCTTTTTAGGATAACATCAAGAAGCTGGTCTCGAGATTGAAGGAAAAAAAATTCAAAGCCTTGATCTTGTATTCATGGAGTAGCGTTTCCGCTTCATGTTTTTATACTACCTGAATTGCAAGTAAGATGTTCATCTTCATGTTCTACATAGTTCAAGCTCAAATTTTTTTTGTATACATTAATACATTACATTTTTTATATAATTTTTTTCATCTTTGGTGTATCTTCTGTTATCCATTACTATGTTCATTTACTTGGTAGGCCAAAATGGGTGGGTAAGACATGTTGGAAAACTGGTCGATATGTTCATTTACTGGTGGGCCATAGGGCATAGGCCATGTATCAGGTTCCTATGTTTGTTCTTGATTGTGAGTTATTTTTCAAGGGTAAATATTATTCAGCGAATGATTAGAATGATATGTTTTCAATGAACTTGCAGTAGATAACAATGTCATTTCATATTCATTCTAAATTGGTCTCTAAACATGTGCTTGCATTTGCTGAACTATTTTACTATTATAAACTTGCGTGATTTTGACTAAGAAACCTACATACAGTTGGCGTAGCTGAATGATTTTGTAGTGGTTTTGTAAAAGATAGATGTGGTTTATGGTTGTGTGTTTGATCACTTAAATGGATGATCAATTTGCCAAACATAGAGTTAAAACACCCCTCTTTGTAAAGAGTTAATTATATTTCTATGTATCAACTAGGTTAACGGGCTTAATTTTAGATATTTCATCAACAAAGAAGGCTTTTTGAGTTTCATTGTTGATTTATCATCTATGAGACAACTCTAAAAAATAATGCATTATGTTGGTGGAACATAACCACTTCTTTTATCTTGTAGCTTTGTGGAACCCTTGAACAAATTAGTTTGGGTCAAAATGGGTTTGTGTCTATAAGATCATTGTTGCCCACATTACACCTTTATAAGTAAGCCCCAAGTCATAAATGGCAGAATACCTAACTAACTTCACCTAAAATTTTATTGTATATATCTAACTTTTGAAATTTCTATTGTACATTCAGGTTGCAGACTAAATGCATATACCTTTTAGTTTGAGAATTATTGGGATCTTTTAGAACAGAAGAAAATCCCAACATATGACAAGCAACCCCTTTCGGATGAAGCTACATTATGTATTGATTTCTGTGAAAACCAACTTGTGGAGCCTTACAATGATGTTCGAATCCATGTTTCTGCCACTTATGTTTGATTTAATTACATTCATGATCGTATGGGTTGGTGATTTACATGAGATTGGGTTAAGTAAAATTTCATGTTGATGCAGGAGCTATAACATCTTTATTGGTACCAACTGCTATTTTCGGTCTGTGGGTTATAGATACATATGGAGACTATATGGCATCGTTGTTGCTGGTTACCCAGGTTTCCAAGATGAGTCTGTACCCATGGTGCTTCTTTTTCCAGGTCAACCATCTATATATATACTCTCATATGTATTACTGCTATGCCATTTGGTTTTTAACTTAAATTGATCCTTTAGCTATCAAATTTACGTATAGTAACCAAATAAAGCTTGATTATACGTAAGTTAACGTTGCATTTGAATGACTTCGCCTCATATATTTGTTGATTTTTCAATGACTTTGGTGTAGCAAAAGGAATTCATGGTCGGAAGGTTAGACAGCCTATCCATGAGGAACTAATTCTTTTCATTTTTACTTCTAACTGCATATTCAAATTAACTATACGACTTGTTCGATCAAATCACAATTATTTTAGAATTCATGTAGTTGCTTTAGGTTTGATCAATTTTGAACTTATTTATTTATTTATGATTTCACTGCAGGGACCCTCATTTATTTGGGACCATGTTGGTGTCTTCATGATAATGAATTGCGTCTCTAATGAACATACATCTAGGCTGGTAATGCATATTTTATACGGAGTAGTTTCTTCAGTAGTTTGCTAGATAAAGTGTGTTGCCTCTTATATGTTTACCTCACTTTTATTTTTATAAGTAATGTAATACACTAAGTTAAATTTCAGGCAGGATTTAAAACCCATGGAAATTTGATTTTACCATTTTCATGGCGTCTCAATTTTATTTTTTATTTTATTTTATTTTTTAAAAAACTTTTTCCTACTTATTGGCCGGAGGTCCACTCGGAAGCAATCTCTCTATCCGTCGAATAGAGAGAGGGATGATTTTCTCTACTTTTGAGAGTGTTTTCACTTTAGGTGGAGAAATGACTTGACTTTATTCTCGTATAGGGGAATGATTGTCTACGTCTCACCTCCCTCACACACCACTTATGTGGTATTGAGTTTTGTCGTTGTTGTTGTACTACACTAAGTTATAAATAAAATACCACGCGAATTCTTGCACCTAATCTACATTTTATCAGTATATGTATATGTATATGTATATGTATATGTATATGTATATGTATATGTATATGTATATGTATATGTATATGTATTTGCCTTGGTTACATAATTTATATACCGAAAGATTTTTAATTTGTAGTGCAGCTTATACTTTAAAAAAATGACCAATAATATCAACACTATTCTGACTATAATCTACAACTCTCACATTTTTTGACGCATTAGAGGCGCTCATTAGTTATATAAGTACTTTGACCAAGATTCAGCTAAGGCTCACTCACTACTAAAAAATTCGCAAAATTATTATTGTTATTTAATGCGTGCTATAAAAGACTATAAGCAATTACGTGCACAAACATGGAATGTTCGTTTTTATTTCTCTACTATTCACTTTATTAGTATACTTGCTACGGATTCATTAAACTAATGTATTTTACTCCGTGTTACTTAATTATTTAATTTATTGTACAAGTGATTTTATAACATTAGTATTTATCTGTTTTTGTTTGGCAATGATTATTCATTTCAATTCATTTCTAATACCTCTCAAAATTGATTTCATGATATTTTATTTAAAAAACTCGCGAAATCGCGGGTTATAAACTAGTAGTATTTCAAACCAATAGTACTTGCCTAATTAACCAAATCCATTTTACTTCCGTACGACGTCGCACTGGAGACCATTCTACCGTATGTCCGTATATCCGCTTCTCACAAAGTACCGCATATCCGATTCACAGACACCTATATAAATCAATTTCCCCCAAATTCGTCGTCAATTTCACACACACAAAAACACATACCAAACCCTAGATTCTTAAATTCTCTGAAAATGGCGAGACCTGCAAGGCAATCAACAACCACAACAACAACAACGTTAACCCTAGAAAACACAGCTCCATCGCAACCCACAACCACCACCGTTACATTAACCCTAACTCCAAGGAAGAAAAAGGTGACGTGGAAAGAAGGGACGGTCGATAACGAGTTTCTTCAGAAAAAGAGCTCCAAAAAATGTTGTATATTTCATAAACAAAAACCATTTGATGAAGATTCTAGCGATGATGAAGATTGTCATGATCATGATCATAATGATCACGATTGTGGTGGATTGAAGAAGCATGCTGATGGTGCATCAACAAGCTAGGTTACTTTTGTGAAATTAGGGTTTTATTTGGGGGAAATGTGGTCTGTATGTATACGGAAATGAAAGCATGGGGTAATATAGAATTAGTAGTACTGGATCCGAATTTGATATGTGTGTTGTTTTGCCAATTGATTGATATTTGACATCTAAAGTATTAATAGTATCCCCCCCTAAATTGTTATATCTTATAAACTCATTACGTTTTTTTTTTATCAAGTGATTTGCTATTATTGTGCTTGCTGATCATGTTTTGATTTAGTACTGAATATGATATGATTGATATATGCTTTAACAATAACTTCAAAATTTCTGAAGCTTTTCTCAGTTATATTTGTATGCTTATTCATTCTGTTTCTGGTTAAGTATGTGATTTCGAACTTGTGATGATGTTAATCAGACTCAAAGAGCTGTATTGGTTCAGTTTATGTTGTTTGAATAGTTTTGGCATCAGGACGTTTAAAGTGTTTTACCATAGGTACAGTCTTACAGTTATGTGACTGGTTGTTGGTTTTCTTGACTCTTCATCATCAGGAACCTTTTGCACGAACTGATAAGCGAAGATTATGTTTAGATGCCTTGGTATTGATCGATGCATAGTTACTTTTTATATGGTTAGATAGTTTGATACTGCGTGGCGTTCTTTGTAGTGATTTTGTGTGTGTGGAGGTTGCATAAGGGGATGTTTGATATTTTTCTGTATACCATTTTCCCATGCTCAACGTGATAGGAGTTTGGTTCTTACACGCTATTCGTATTCATTATTTTGTCATCAACTATATTATGTGATCTTTAGGGTATTCGTCCTATGTACGGCGTTATCTGTTTTCACCTCCATCCAATTCTCATTGCATTCATGACCTGACTATATATGCCCAATCATCAAGTCATATGCTTTTTCAAAATCGAATTTGAGAATTAGTCATACACTTTGAGACTGTTTCGGACAATCAACGACTTCATTTGCAATTAGATTTACCGATTTAGAGCACAAACAAGAATAAAATATTTTGGTGTTTGTCCTATATAGTGTTTATTGAAAGTATAGAATGTGATTCTCTATTTTGCAGATTAATAGTTAACAGTTTATGTGTATGACCAATAGATTTCGCTTCATTTTTACTTAAAGTTATGGATTTTGCTAACGATAACCCTTAGGGCTGTGATTAGTGTGCTTTAAAGTATTGTACTGAGCGGTTATTTACTAACTTGAAAGCGACACCTTTTAAACTGTACAATTACAATTACTATATGCAGGTTATTGAAACAGCCCAATACACCAAATATTTGCTATATTGGTGCGGAGAATCTCCTTTTGATGTCTATGAGGCTTAATGCAATGTGGTAAACTACATGATAAGCAAGTGTTTGAGGTTGCTTAATAGTAATATGCATAGTGTGTCAATATAATCATTGCCAAAAGGATGTGCTAAACTCTATTAAATTTATAAACCTAACATGTAGTCATAGACGCGATCGCATTGTTCTGATTATAACGTTGTTCTGATTGAAACGTTGAAGTAACGATTGACGTGTGAACTGAAACAAAAGATGACAAGTACATATATTTTCTGTTAATGGTAAGAATATCCAACTTATTTGTCTACTAATCGGCAGTTGTTCCTTTTAGCTAAGTTACGCAAGGAGTCTCAAACATAGACCATATAAATATACTTAAGAATTTCATCTTCATTGTGCACTGTGACTAGTTATCTGACATTTTTATATGTGTTGCATTAGTTTTACAAGAGTGTGCTTTTATATATACTAGTGAAATGACCCGTGTAACCACGGATTTATTTAAACGAAACAGTTTAATGATATGTTTTAGGTATTAACTGAACGTAAATGCTAAAGTCGTTTAGTTTAATGACCCGTGGAACCACAGAGTCCGACTAAGAAACTCGTCAGCTGAACATTTCATCAAACATCTAAAATGCATATTAAACAAATAAACAATCCACATCCAATCATAAGAGATAATATTGTTAAAAAGATTTAATAATAATAATTAATTAATTAATTAATTAGATTTAATTTTAATTCAAAGTTATTTAGATTAATGACATTATCCACCATGCTTAAAAAAATTTTCTTTTATTTTTTGATTTTTTTAACAAATGAATTAGCCTAATAATGACATCGTTATTATAGAATTTTAATAGAAACTACAGATGCATCTGTTGTAGAGCTGATGCTCCTCCCAAAATGGGAACTTCCTTGGACAATTGTTATAATTTCCAATAACAAGCAAAACTAGCATGTAAAGTCAATAATAGTATACATACATATATATATATATATATATATATATATATATATATATATATATATATATATATATATATATATATATATATATATATATATATATATATATATATATAACTATGGCGTAAATGCGATATAAAAGCAAATTTTAACCAAATACTGCAACTTTTGTACAAGGGCATGACACATATATGGTATATACAAATAAACATATATTGATATCAGTTTGACAGTTACATATGCAAACATAATCTGCATTCTTTCAAGTTTTCCCATTTTGCCTTACATAATCATTTTGCCTTGCTAGTGTTACAGAAAGCAATTCACCTGATAACTATTTGTTTTAGTTTACACAAGAAATTAAAGTGATATATCTCACCTCTATTGAATCAACCATTTTGGCGACCACAACTCCAATCACCTTTTACACAAAAACATCATGGTATATACAAGTATATATGCAGTACGACAGATATACAACGCTACCAACCAATCAAATCACAACAATCGCTCACTCTACACGTCAAACTTCATAGTTAGGAACAAAAATACTCGCATTCTAGTATGGTGGCTGCAGTTTCAAGTAGCAGCTATTTCCTCAGTGAGTCTTGAATTAAGAAGTTGGTTATCATTCAAATCAGAGCCAAAAATGAAGCATTGCCTGCACATAAATGACAATATGCTTATTACCAATGCAGATAAAAAAATATAGTGCATACAAACAATGATTTAGGGATGTAGACTGAAAGTGGCGATTTTGACTTACTTATCTCTAAATAAGGCGATTTGTGCTATGTTTGTCTGTTAAACTAAGCTGAAAGATGTAACTAAAGAAGAAAATAAATTAATGGGCCGAACAGGTCAAACAAGTTGAAAGCCATCCATGGTGTATTCAAATGCATTTAAAATATATTAGTACTAAACAACTTTATTCAAAAGGAAAGGTAACTTTTGTAGAAACATATATTATCTTAACATATTTGGCACATCATACATTTATAATTTGCCAAGGAAAGCATGCATTTGCTGATCAACCCAACCCAACCCAACCCAACCCAACCAGACCCATTTTGACCCCCCACCAAAAGATACCAGTTTTGACCTGTAACTGAATCCCCACCCATTTTTCTACCACTAAGATGATGTTATTATACCTCTGTAAGCTGAAGCATGGGTAAGTCAAAATCCGGAGTCGATTTCTTGCTTTCCGTTTTTCCATTTCTAATCTCGGATTGTATACAATCTAATTTCTCATTAATCTTGTTTAACAATCTCATTATATCTTCCCTTTCTGTATTACTAACTTCTTGTGAAATTACATCTTGACCCTCACCTTGTGTTATCTCTGTCGTTATATTCGCTAATTGAGATGACCCTTGAGATTCCACAACATCAGTCGAAGCACGATCAATTTCCATGCGACAATCAACAACAATATTATCTCTAGGCAAGAACATTTTCATGTCGTTTTGTTTCAAAGTCATAACATCTGTTGACAAATTTACTAACTTTTCAACCTTATTTTCAAATCCCACGACCGATTTCCCATTAAGTTTCGATTGCTTTTCACGGGTCACAATATTTTCATTAGTCTCCGGGACTTCAAATACATCGAGCACATTCAAAGAACATGCATCTGAATTTATCTCCTCATCAACCAACTTTTTTGAGCTTTTTGCTTGATCCGATTCATTAAGTTGAGAAAGCGCGTCCGACGATCTTGAAGATCTACCCTTTAAACTCGGGTATTGATCTCCTGCTATTTCTTCAACTATTTTATCCAACTTTCGAAGCTGATCCCAATACGAACTGATAGAACCATCCATTTGTTTATCCGATTCAATACTTTGTTGACTTTCATCCAACTTTTCACTTTCAGATTCTGGACTTACAGACCGATTTCTTTCAAGATTACCTCGTTTCAAATACGCCATTTTTATTAATTTTGGCGGAGCCGAATTTCTCCTAGAAAGATTCTCTGGGCTTGTTTCAGTAACCGAAGTTTCATTCAACTGCAATAAATTTTCGGGAAATTTTATCGCGTTTGATCCAACTTCTTCAAGACCTAAACTTGATAATCTGTATCTATAGGCTTGAACTTGGTAATCCAAATTAGCAATCTCAATTTCTTTTTGGTAAATCAAATCTTCAAATATTTCCATAGACTCTTCAGCATGATACATTTTCTCCTCTGACAATCTCTTGTATTGTTCGGACTCCATTTTTACTGCAGCTTTTTCTCCTTGAAGACGCAGTATCATCGCTAATGCTTCACTAGCCGCAGTTGCAGATGATTCTCGTTCAACTTCCAATTCGTTGTAAAGTTTTTGCAAAAGTTGTTGTTGAGCAAAAAGTGCTTCTTTTAAAGATGCATTTGATGATGATTCTACTGCTATATTCGAATCTTTATTGTTTTCAGTCATGGTTGGTGCTGAAGTTCCATCATCAAAATATAAAGTCAGAAATCGGAAACTATTCAAGATGAGTTATCTTCAAATTTTACACAATTGAAGCCTCATATTCAATAGCCATCAACAACTAAGTAACATTCATATTCATCGAATGCTCCAAATTATCCAGCAATTAAAAAAGTTTCAGGCTATTTTGCCCCAAAGTTGAAAGCATGATCATTGAACATATATAGTAGATACTAGATACAAACATGAATATGGATTAACTTTTAAACCAAATCAAATAATCATATAATATAAAAAAAAAAAAAGAAAAGAAAACTTTCATGTATAAATAACATCAAGACTTCAATATATATTACCAAAAGGATTATTCAAAATAACCATACCCAAACTTATTCTTTTAGTATTAACACATACAGTATATGATTGAAAGATTTGAGCCCTGTTTTTAAAGATTCAACTTGAAAGTACTTTGAATTCCAACCTCATATTAGACCAAGTTTACAAACATAATTACTTTAACCAACTAAAAAAAGATGACTTATGAACAAAAGCATAAATAATTTCACAGAGGCATTTATACAAACAATTAGTATGCATTGAAATAGTTTACCTGTGTTCATACGCCAAGCGACAACATCCAAATGTAAAATACACGCAACACCTAATCGATCACAAACTCATAGCGACTCATCAACTAAATCACAATAATCCAAAACGACAATTCATTCTTTAGATGATGAATTGCAGGACGAATTATAGCTACCCACATAACAAGATTCAGATTAAACCTAGTAAAGATTGAATCTTTCAACCAAATGAAACTTAACCCAAAAGAAGAGAAAACTGATTTTAGTAAAATAAAGAAAGTGAATCAAAATCGATGATGGTTGTTGCAACTGTTAACTGTTTTGTCGTTTTAGCAAGAATACAAACGGATCGATTTTTTGGGGTTTAGAAGGAGTAAAGGGGTATTTCAGTTTTTGTTGGTTTTGGTCTGAAAAGCGTAACCATACACATTGGTTCAAATCAATTATTAACCAATTAATAAGCTTTACAATTCTTATTTATTGTTGGTGTAACTTTATTTACTTTTTTGAAAATATAATTTATTAAATTAATTAAGTTGTAAACCAATTTTGATTTACACATCCCTAAATCTAAATAGATTAGGTAAATAATCAAATATTCCGGAGTATTCATTACATTAACATCTTGGCCACAAAATATTTTAGACCTTAAAATTCAATTAAACAATTTATTATTAAAATAGAAAATATTAGACACATGGGGTCACATAATTGAAAAGGCGGTACAAAAAATGAAATTTATGATTTAAAAGGTCGTTGGATCCCCCCATTTCCCGGCCAGTCCGCTTAAATCATCATGTTTTTTTCTTACTTTTATATTTTATTGTAGAAAAGTTGTCTTTACAGCAAATCATGTAGTAAAATCATCTTAAACAGATAATGATTAATCAATAGTTTGATTATTTTGTTTAGTGTTTAATATGCCATTATATTCCATAAGTATATTCAATAAATGAAATTTTTTGTTTCTATTCATTTTATACGTTTGAGGAGTTTCTACACATATATTTCACTATCTTAAAATTGAAAAAATCTTTCGGTCAACAAACATTTTAATATGGATACCTTTAATAGATTTTTTTTTTTTTATGTGTTTAATTTGCTGTCTAACTTGAAAGTGTTGTTTTATGCTTTTAGCACGACTGGATCATTCGAATTTCATTTTTGTCTTCCTTTTTGAAATATTGTTCATAATCAATAATCAAATCATGGACTATTAGACCGCTAGTATCGGTGAGTCGTTGGCCGCGCCGTTCAACTACGCCGATACTAGCACGCGTGGTTGCCTCCGTCGTTGATGTGCGCCCTACGCTGAACCGTTGTTCGACATAGTCAACCACTCGCATAAGCCATTAAATTCCTTTATTTAAATAAAAAAATCAAAAATACAACTGTTACTCCTCTGATAATTGAAAATGTCATTTTTAGAATTTATTTTTTATTTAATAAATTAAATCTACTTCATCTATTTAACCCAACACATTCAACTCATTAATCTATACATCTATTTATCAATCTCATATACTTCATCTATTTAATTTTATCTATCTCATTCACACACAACCAAAATACATTTGCAAAAATGTCAAAAACAAAACAAAACAAAACACACAACGTCAATCAACACTCTGTAACGATATGTGGCAATCGTTACTCCAAGACTCCGCTCAACATAATATTCAATTTCACCGACGGGATCTTCTTCTGTCCCGCAACAAAATATGGGTTACTCGAGCTATGCGATCAATCCATTTTCTTACCAACATTACGCATCCGGCCGATTTTCGCTGGCACATTGGCCTTATCATAGCTATAAATTTCACAAACCCCATCTTCTCAACCCAAGCACGCTCCCACCGTACGAGTGAGAATTAAACTGCGACTACTCAAGATGAAACTTGGTTCGTACACCGGTCAGTCACATATTACTTTGCCATTGGAGAGTACCACAAGTATTCGAAGCCCTAGTGTTATCCAAAATAAACAAACTAATACGAAGAACATTGGAGAATTGCGTCGCATAACCATCACCACAACTCCCACTAATCGTCTAACTCAGAGTAGCTAGATAACTTTCATCGGATACCAAACTCACACCGAGTTTTCAACACCCACAACAATCCTAGAAAGCTCATGTTCTGCCTCATATTCCAAGCATCTTAAAATATTTGACCAATTATTTGGTCATCCCGTTTCAAACTATGCAAGCACCAAACTACCCTGATAACTCCCACTGTCGATCATCAACCCGATGATCTTGTTCGTTACTCATCCGCTCTAAGTCCGAGATAAAACCACCCTCCTAAGCTCACGTAAAAAACCAACATCCCCGAAAAATACAGATCGTATCGCCAGAAGTTTTTGAGAAAAAATCGTCTCACACTCGCGTCATCAAACCCAAACAATTCATCCTGAAAACTACCCAAAATCGAAAATTCGTATCTCAAAATCGGATTGTTGATCAGCACCAAATTTTTACCACACCAAGATCTGTGTGTGTAGTATCACCGGTCCAAAAATCAAATTGATTCGAGATCTGTGTGTGTAGTATCACCTGTCTCGTACTCACGAGTAACTTTTTTTTAAATTTACCCGCCCATCACGGGCACGAGTACCCGCGAGTAACGGGTTTTTTCTCGCCCATTTTCATCCCTACCGTCAACTTGTGACATGTCTGTAGGATTAATGTGCAAGGTACAACATATAACTATATGGCTAAATTCAGTTGAGCCTCCGGGGTCACACATATATACACCTAGACGTCAGATTAATAATATGTATCATGTATATATATTATTCGAGTAACGAAAATAATTAATTTATTAATTAATTGATAGTTAATTAATTGATATTTTAATTAATTAATAATGTTTATATAATTAAACAAAAAGGGTTGTTTGTTTTACGTTCATATAATAAACATGGTAAAGATTGTGTACCAACTTTGATGAGTTGGTTGTAATATTGTTTCTTGTTGGATACGCTCGAAAAGAATGGATTTATTCTCCACCGACTAAGACATGTATAAATATACTTCATTAGTTTTGTGAGAGGGGGTCGATTAAAAAAAAAAAACCCCCACAAAATAAGTTTTCGTTTGGTCTTGCTGCAACACGAAAGTCGAAAACAAAACCATACCATTATTTTGTTTCTTGTTAACTGAAGAAGCTTTCGTAACATTATTTATTGGTTATTAAAATAATTAGATTATTTTAATACGTTACTCGGTTCTGGACTAGCATCCATTGGCGTTGTCTGAAAGTGTAGTGGACTATCCAAAGAGACGATCATACTCTTTGATCATATGTTTCTCTCCGTTCATCAGTTTCTTCAAGAAAGGTATACCGTTAACTCCACTTTGTAATTTTAATATTCATGACAATTATTATGGTGTAACTGGATCCATGAGATAAATTAATCGTGTGCATGTTTTATTAAATAAGTGGTTATTAAATCTTGTAAATTTTATTTATAAAATAATAGAAGATTATTATTTTAATTATCCGTTGCGTTAATCTGAATTGTTAAAAGTACACACGATTTTCCTTCAGTGGTATCAAGAGCCGCTTTTACACCGTCTTAATTGTCGCGTAATTTTCTTAGATCTAGCTTTGTGGTGAATTGGTAAAAGTCAAAACCCTTATGGTTTTGAAAGTCAACTTTGTTGATTACCTCATGACGCACAAATAAGATCTGAAGAAATTCACTATTTAAATTTTGAATTTAGAAAGTTATGGCTTGGATAATTGTTGGTTTTTTAATATTTATTTTATTCCATGGTTATACACATGCATTGTAACCATGGACAAGCCATATATAGGTTTAATAATGTTGTTATTAAATTGTGATTGCATACACAGCCTTTAATGCCCCGACCAATGTGTGATTGTTGGTTACGGCAATTTTATGCCATATTGTTTTGATTTAATTGGAGGTCATAGAAGTCAAAGTTGTATTTTGTTTATTTTCAATTTTATAGTATTGTATTTAGGCTTATTTCAATTTGTAAATGTACTAGACTAGTAGTATTTTCAATTTTCAATAAATGTAATAAGATGAAGATTGAAGATAAAGATGCAACTTGGAGCTTGACTTAGAAGATGGCGAACATGTCAAGTTAACAACGATGGTGTTCGGCAAGTTTTCACTTGGATCTTGAATCAAGTGGGAGCTATGGTTTGTCCTTAGTTTGACCTCTTGATCCCATGACGGCTCATGGGATCAAGCATAGGATATTTTGGGCTAGGCTATGTATGTGTGTGATGCATGGTTGTATTTTATTTATTGCATTTTATATTTAATTGCTGATTATAATATATGCAAATTGTTTTTGATGAAAACATCAAATAAAATCGGTAACGAGTTTCAAAGATTAAAATTGATGATTTTAAAAATGTTAAACTCTAACGAGTTTAAAGTTAAATATTTTTTGAAACTCAAATAATATATATGGGTGACATCTTTTAAAATTATTTTAAAACGATACACATTTGTGTATTTGTTAAATTTTATATACTACGTATAAAATAAAATAACAAACTAGACACACAAACACGATCGACATATATAATTGGTTAACATGTTTTAACAATTAGTGTAACGAATCTTGTGTGTATGCATTATTCGTTAACACAAACTTTTTCAATATACCCGTCAAATTTAAGTCATGCCATCCAATGAGCTTGCAAACACTCCTCGTTATTTTTTAATTACAATGAGACCTAATTGAATTATAGCCACGAGGTGGATTTTTAGTTACGAGTTAGACTAGGCTAAATTTTCACTGTTTCCAAATTGGACGACTTAATTGTATTCACGGTGAGACCTGAGTTCGAGGCAAAGATGAGACAAACACGCCAGTAGATAATAGTAGTTTGTTGGACTACACATATCTCTAGGTCTCATAAAGATCTAAGAGTTGAACTTGTGATCCAATTGGTACCCGCTACCTACCAATAGACTCCATAACTGCTAGCTGATCAACAGATGTGGCTATGAAATCTCTATGTGGATCTTAGGCTTTCGTAAATTAATTGTTTTTAAAATATATAAAAACTTGGGTAGTTAATTTATTAAAGTTTTATATCGAAAATACTAAATTGAATCTTGTTCTTTTGTAGATGTCAAACAATCAAAACGTAAACCAAAACACTCTCCGTTCTTTGTTGGAGAAGGAGAAACTCAATGGTTCAAACTTCCTAGACTGGTACTTCAACTTGAGAATCGTTCTCAAATATGAAGGGAAGTTGAACAAAATTGAAGAACCCTTACCCGAAGCTCCTCCTGAGACAGCTACTGCTGCTCAAAAGAATGCTTATCAGAAGTTGTTTGATGAGCAAGAGAAGATAGCTTTAATCATGCTTGCTAGTATGACTTCTGACCTCCAAAAGGAAATGGAAGATCGTACAGCATATGATATGATGACTGAGCTGAAAAATATATTTCAGAAACAAGCTAGTCAAGAGTTATATGAAACTTATAAGCTTCTTCAAACATGCAAAATGGAGGAGGGTCAATCAGTGAGCTCTCATGTCTTGAAAATGAAAAGCTACATTGACCGATTGTAAAACTTAGAACTACCTTGCCGCCTAACTTGGCTGTGAACACAGTTTTGGCTTCACTACCAAAATCGTATCACCAATTTGTGATGAATTACAATATGCAAGGTTGGGAGAAATCTCTGGCAGAGGTGCACTCGATGCTCAAAACTGCTGAACAGAATATTCCATCTAAGGTTTCTAATCCGAGTGTCCTGATGATTAGGGATGGTAAGGTGAAAAAGAATAATCTGAACACTTGGGGAAAAGAAAAAGGAAAGTCAATTGCTAAGAAGAAGATTCCACCACCTCCCAAGAAAGAAAATCCAGCGAAAGATGCCGAATGTTTCCACTGTGGAAAACTTGGCCATTGGAGGAGGAACTGTCCCTCCTACCTATCTGAGTTGAGAAAAGGCAAAGCTGGTAAAGCCAGCAAATCAGGTATATTTCATATACAGTTATATACTTTTTCTAGTGATTCCTGGATTTTTGATACTGGTTGTGGTACTCACATCTGTAACAATATGCAGGGAATGAGAAGAAGTAAGAGACTGATGAAAGGCACACTGGATTTAAGAGTGGGCAATGGGGATCGAGCAGCTGTTGAAGCTATTGGAACTTATGAGCTTACTCTACCCAGTGGTCTTATTATTTTGTTGGAACAATGTCATTATGCTCCTAGTATTACGAGCAACGTAGTTTCAGTTTCTCTTTTGAAAGATGTTGGTTTTGAACTTACATTTACGCACTTTGGTATTTCAGTTTCTAAGGATAATATCTTTTATTTTAATGCTTATCCACGTAATGGTATTTTTGAAATTGATATGCATGGTGTGATTTCAAACAATAATTCTGTATATACCTGTACTGCTAAACGAATCAAGCAAGACTTGAATAATACCTATCTATGACATTGTCGTCTTGGTCATATAAACAAACAACGCATTTCAAAACTCCAATCTGATGGGCTTTTGGAATCAACTGGCTCCGAGTCATTTGATGTGTGCAAGTCATGTTTATGTGAAAAGATGACAAAGGCTCCTTTCTCCGGTTTAGGTGAAAGAGCTAAAGATCTTTTAGGACTAATACATACTGATGTATGTGGCCCTTTTAGAACTATGTCTAGACATGGTGAATCATACTTCGTTACATTTACTGATGATTATAGTAGATATGGTTATGTTTACTTGCTGAAACATAAACATGAAGTTTTTGGAACGTTCAAAATATTCCAAAATGAAGTAGAAAATCAACTTGGAAAGACCATTAAAGCCTTTCACTCTGATCTGGGAGGGGAATATATGAGTCAAGAGTTTTTGGACTGTTGGTTTATGTGCACGTCATAATACAAATCTATACTACCGCTTATATACAAGTCTACGGGGTCACACACAATGAGCACTTAGATATCCGATTATATGTATATATAGTATATACATATTTATAATCACCAAATAGATAAAAACTAGTTATGGAGCCCTTGCTTCGCGCCGGGGGCTCCGTTTTGAATGCGTGTTAAAAAAAAGTCTTTCCTTTTGTGGATCTATTTTGTAAAAAAGAATTTTTTTCGACATCTAACATTGAAGGGTTGTTTCTTTTGTGAAATTTGCTTCTTTTAGCGTTAAAGATAGTTGATCTATTTTGTAAAAAAGAATATTTTTCGACATCTTTTGGTAGCATTGAAATGTTGTTCCTTTTAAGAAAGTTGCTTCTTTTATCGTTGGAGACAAAAAAAAATTGTAGGACAGTAGTGGCCTATGTGGGTCCTACTATTTGAGCGCAGTGTACAAGTAGGTAAAGCGTGGTGGGTGTTATTATTCAGTATTTTTGGTGTTAGTGATGAGATAAATAATAATTTAGAATATAGGTATAAAGTGAGGGGTTCGATTTGTATTTTAATGTAAGTTAGGGGGTTAAGTTTGTAAAAACTAAAAATTTAAATAGTACTATTCATAATGAATAAGACAAATTTTGTCTATTAGTTATATTGTTAATAATATTGGATTGATTAATATTTATTAATTAATAAATATGAATTATTAATTATTAAATATAAATGACTAGTTATAATTAAATGTTAATTATATTCAAGTCAAACTATTTCATATATAGTTTAAAAGGAATTACTTTGGGGATAAGTTATTAGAGTATATCTTAAAATAACTTAAACCTAAATAATTCGAGTATATATATATTAAAGAGATAGGTTTCTCTCGAATGATTTTTTTAGCCGCACAACTAAGACGGTTACAAGTTCAAAAGAGATTAATAGAAAATGTTTGCTTTGTTTTTCTCGTTGACTACCAAAAGGAAGTAAATGAATAAAAGGGTTGTTTTGCTTCTCTATCACCACATCAACAACAAATATGATTTGTCTTTTGGTTTTTATTATTGTTATGATATACAACAACGAATATGATTTGTTGTTCTGTTTTTTTTATTGTCGCAAAACATTAATAAACAAAAGGATTGTTGGTCCTTTTGGTGTGGGAGTCTATTGAACAAAATCAATTCGAAGAGTTTATTTGGTGATTCAAGATCTAGCAGTCTCCGGTGTTTGCTTGACGTGTTCTGTGGACTATCTGTAGAGGTGTTCTACTTTGAACACTTGTTTCATTCTACTCATGACCATCGCTAGCGAAAAGGTATATCTAAACTCCACTAGTTAATTATTTAATATTTGACAATTATTAGTGGTGTAATTGGATCTTGTTGGGAACTGTTAACCGTGTGAAAGTTTATAATAAAATAAATGATGTTTATTTTAATGTTACAAAAATGTTTATTTTCATGTTCCGCTGCGCTTATAAATTTAAAAGTACACACGATTTTCCATCAGTGGTAATCAGAGCCGCTTTTACACCGTTTTAATTGTCATGTAATTATTCTTTAGATTTAGCTTTGTGGTGTATTGGTGAAAGTCAAAACTTTTTTGGTTTTTATAGTCAACTCGGTTGACTTAGACTTAACCTCATGACGCACAAATATGATTGAAAGAATATCACTATTTTAAATTGTAGATTTAATTGTTATGGCTTGAATAATTATTATAATTGTTGATTATTTTACTCCATGGTTATATACATGCATTGTAACCATGGACAAGCCATTTGTAAGTTTTAATAATGTAGTTATTAAAAATGTAGTTTGCATACATAGCCCATGATGCCCCAACCTATGTGTTTGGTTTGTGTGATTGTATGTTGTGATTGTTGATCATGGCAGTTTTAAGCCATGTTGGTTATTTGATTTATTTAAAGGCCATAGAAGCCAAAGTTGTATTGTATTTATTTTCAATTTCATAGTTTTGTAATTTGGTTTATTTCAATTTGTAAAAGTATTAAATCAGTTGTATTTTTAAACCTAAATAAATGTAACAAGATGAAGAGTGAAGATAAAGATGTAACATGGAGATTGACTTAGAAGATGGCGAATGGATCAAGTTAACAGCAATGGCGTTCGACATAAGTTTTCACTTGGTTCTTGAATCAAGTGGGAGCTATGATATTGTCCTTAGTTTGACCTCTTGATCTCATGTCGGCTCATGAGATCAAGCATAGGATTTTGGGCTAGGCTATGTATGTGTGTGATGCGTGGTTGTGTTTTATTTAAATGTTTATTTATAATTGTTGATTATAATCTATGCAAAATTGTTTTTGATGAAAACATTCAATAAAACACATAACGAGTTTAAAGATTAAAATTGATGATTTTAAAAGTTAAACCCTAACGAGTTTAAAATTGATGATTTTAAAACTCAAATAATATATATGAGCGACATCTTTTAAAATTGTTTTAAAACGATACACGTTTGTGTATTTGTTATTTTTATATGCTATAAATTAAATAACAAATTAGACGCACAAACATTATCGACATATTCAATTGTTTAAAAAAAAAATTTTTTAACTAATAGTGTAGCGAATCTTGTGTGCATGCATTATTCGTTGACACAAAACTTTTTTTTTAAAATACCCGTCAAATTTAAGTCTTTCCATCCAATGAGCTTGCAATTACTCCTCGTTATTTTTCTGATCTAGTGAGACTAGGCTGAATTATAGCCACGAGGTGAATTTTTTGATCTAGTGAGACTAGCGTGAATATCCACTGTTTCTAAATTGGACGACTTAATCGTATTTACGGTGAGACCTGAGTTCGAGGCAAGGATGGGACAAGCATGCCAGTAGATAATAGTGGTTTGTTGGACTACATATATCTCTAGGTCCCATAAAGATCTAAGAGTTGTATTTGTAATGCAATTGGTACCCGCTACCTACCAATAGACTCTATAACTGCTAGATGATCAACAGATGTGGCTATGGAACCTCTATGTGGATCTTAGGCTTTCATAAATTAATTGTTTAAAAAAAATTTGGGTAGTTAATTTATTAAAGCTCAATATCGAAAATACTAAATTGAATCTTATATCTGTTGTAGATGTCAAATAATCAAAACGTAAACCAAAACACACTTCTTTCTTTGTTGGAGAAGGATAAACTCAATGTTCAAACTTCCTAGACTGGCACTGCAACCTAAGAACTGTTCTCAAGCATAAATGGAAGTTGAACAAAATTAGAACCCTTATCCGATCCTCCTGTTTGCGCAGCTCCTGCTGCTCAGCAAAATGCTTATCGGAAGTTGTTCGATGAGTAGGAGAAGTCGGATAAAAGGGTGAAAAGAATTAGCCTAATACTTTGTGGAAGGAAATGATAAATCATTTGCCAGGAAAATATTCCACTTTCCAAGAAGGAAATTCCAATAAAAGACGCCGAATGTTTCCATCGTGGAAAGGTTTTGGAGAAGGAAGTTTTCCTATCTACCAATTTGAGCTGAGAAAAGGAAGCCATTGGTCACTATGAGCTTTCTCTTCCATGTGATGATGTTTTTGAAATTGATACACATGGTGTGATTTCAAATGATAAATTCTATGTATACCTGTACCGCCAAATAATTCAAGCAAGACTTAAATAAAACCTATCTATGACATTGTTGTCTTGGTCATATAAACGAGGCATTTCAAAACTCTATTCTAATGGATTTTTGAAATCAACTGGTTATGAGTCCTTTGATGTATGCGAGTCTTGTTTACATGGAAAGATGACAAAGGTTCTTTTCTCCGATTTAGGTGAAAGAGCTAAAGATCTGTTAGGACTATTACATGTTGATGTATGTAGCCCTTTTAGAACAATGTCTAGAAATGGTGAATCTTACTTCTTTACAGTAACTATTAGTTATAGTAGATATGGTTATGTTCTGGAACATAAACACGATGTTTTTGAAACGTTCAAAAATCTTACATAATGAAGTAGATTATCAGCTTGGAAACACCATTAATCACTTTACTCTGATGGAGGAAGTGAATTGATAAGTCAAGAGTTTTTAGACCACTTAAAGAATTGTAGGATTGTCTTATAATTCACTCAGCCTTACACACCACGTCAATGGTGTGTCTGAGCATATGATTCGAAGTTGTGACACCGCTATTTTTTTTTACATACGTGGCGGAAGCATTTATTTATTAATTACAAAATAAACATTAACTATTGCTAAGACAACTAGTGTCACGTGTCATTACAAAATACATGTTTATACGGAAAAGATGTAGTTACAATCTTTTTCAAAAGCACACGGTTTAAACTATAAAAGATCACAACAGAGTTAATCCTGTCAAACATAACATCGTCATGCCCGTCTTCTCCCCAAAATGCGACATTTACAAAAGCTAATAACCTGCAGGGAGGAGATGGAGAGGAATTAGCACGAAGCTAAGTGAGTACGACTAACTACAGGTCATAGCATACATAAGTGTTATACTAATCATGTCACAATAGTCTAACACACAAACATTACCCAAGTGCCGTCTACAGAGACTCTGGCGGCTCGGCCAAACCATTAACCACCAGCTTATCGGACTGGGGCTTACCAGAAGTTCCTCCACCACCGTATGTATATACATAATCCACACGCGACGGATGCGTCATTCACATATATATACACCACGGTTGTCTAGGCTACCACAGAGGAACCCAACCCGCAGGTTGATCTCTCCTACCGAGGCTACCACACAATAGGGACGCACTGGGCTCCAGCAGACAAGCATTAACTAACATGCAGTCATCACAAGAACTAACTAACCACAATAATAAGTATATCTAACAAGCATGACAATCATAATATAACATGCTTCTATATACTATATTCTCCAGTTAGTCCCACTCACCAATTACCAGCAAACGAGAAGGTATTCAGCTATCTAATCACTGAACCTTCTCTTTCTCCTTTTCTCCTGAGAAAAACATATACACAAGTTAGTTTCTATCCGATAGCACAAAACAACACAATACTGAAATTTTTGTCAGAAAAAGTATCTGCTAAAATTTTTTTGCTTAACACTTATGCACTTTCAAAATTTACATCCTGAACATCAAAATACAAACGGGCAGTATAACGGCTAAAAATCCACACTTAGTAAAAATTTCTACTGCATATCGTCACTACACCATCGGCCGATCGACCACACTATCGGCCGATCGTTAAAATTATAATCGTTAGTCAAAGAACTTCCACCATCGGTCGAGGGTCTAGTCCATCGGCCGATCGTTAGACACCATCGGTCGAGGGTCAACGACCATCGGCCGAGGGTAGTTCATCTATTGCAGCAGCTGCCAAAGTGACGGGTTTCTCACCAAACTCACCAATTCTCGACCTAGAGCTCATTTTTAACCTCAAAACTTACCAAATCTGATACACTGATCATTTTAAAACATAAACCCACAAGGTTTTGACACTAACAGCACCAAATCAACCCATTTTGACCCAATTTACACTTTTATGAAAAGCTAACACAAAATCTCTAATTTCTCAAAGATTAAATCATGAAATGATACAAACCTTACCTTAAAAGAATCAGTAAATCGTAGAGAACACAGAGATATGAACGATTTGAGCTCTAAAACAAGAATTAGAAATTAGGGTTTTGGTTAGGTGAGAAGATGAAGAACGAGTGTGGTTTGGGAAGAATCTGGAAAGTGATAGAAAATGAGCTACACAAGTGATCTAAATGGGTTTAATTCCCACACTGTGCAACACACGGGTATTTATCAGTTATCTGATATCTTTCGTACATCATTTGGCAACCCAAACGAAGTCCAAATTAAATAAACAAACCTGTTCTGTGACCCTTGTCACAAACTGGTCCTAACACATTCTTATTTAATAGTAAATATTAAATAAAAATAAAAGCATATAGTAACCCAATACTAACTTAAGGGCAATATAGTAATCTTACATCTAGGCCCGATTGAGGATGTTACAGAAGTGTACTTGATATAGTTTGATCTATGATGAGGCTAACTACTCTGCCACAGTCTTTTGAGGATATGCATTAGAGTATGCTGCAGGCATACTCAATATGGTTCCGACCAAGAAGGTATAAAAGACACCATATGATCTATGGCATGGGAAGAGTCCCAAGTTGTCTTTTTTTTTGAATGTCTGGGGTTGTGAAGCGTATGTGAAACATGACACTTCAAACAATTTAGAACTCAGAAGTATCAAATGCCACTTTGTGAGATACTCAAAGAAAATAATGGGTTACTACTTTTACTACCAAGCTGAAAACAACGTGTTTTCTACTCGGTCTGCCGAGTTCTTTTAAAGAGATTTTCTCTTACAAGAATTTAGTGGGAGTAAAGTAGATCTTGAGAAAATTCAAGAACCACAAAGTAACACACCTTCTCTAAGCACTAGCAATCCACAAGTTGAATCTGAGCACATTGTTGGTGAGCCAGAATATGTTGCACCTGCACTTCATAGATCTGGTAAAACTCCTTATCGACCTGAGGTATAATCTTCTGATTAATTCAGATGAACCTCATCTAGGGGATTATGATGAACCCTCTATCTATCGTGAGGTCTTATCAGATTTATCTGTCAAATGGCGAGATGTTATGAATGCAAGGATGCAGTCCATTAAAGACAATCAAGTATGTGTCTTGATTGACCTTCCACCCAATTGTAATACAATGGGGTGTAAATGAGTCTTCATAGAGAAGACTTTCATGGACGGTAATGTAAACACTTTTAAAGCTCGATTCATGGTAAAAGGTTATGATGAAACTTTTTCACTGATCGCGTGCTTTATAAATTAGGATACTTATTTCCATAGCTACTTTTCATGATTATGAAGTATGGTAATTGGATATCAAAACCGCTTTCCTAAATGGCGACCTAAGCGAGGACGTATATATGGTTTAGCCGAAAAGGTTTATATATCCTAAGCATCCTAGTAAAGTATGCAAGCTTCTAAAATCCATTTATGGATTACAGCAAACATCCAGGAGCTAGAATATCAAACACGATGAGAATATCAAAGAGTTTGGTTTTTCTCAAAACCAAGATGAGCTCTGTGTTTACATAAAATCTAGTGGGAGCAAAGTAGTCTTCTTGATCTTATATTTTAATGACATACTGCTTATTGGAAATAACACTTCAACTTGTAAGATGTCAAGTCTTGGCTTGAAAATGTTTTTCCATAAAGGATCTTGGAGAAGCTACTTATATACTTGGAATCATGATCTATAGAAATAGATTTAAATGGATTATTGGTTTGAATTAATGTACATATCTTATCTTGCAGAGATTTCACATGCATTACTCCAACCTTGGAGCATTGCCTGTGAAAAAGAGCATATCCTTGAGCAAGTCTCAAAGTCTTATCAAATATGATGAGATAAGACGAATGAAATGTATCCCATATGTTTAGGCTATAGGATCCATTATGTATGTCATGTTATGTACTAAAATTATGTCTCGTTATTTTTGAGTTTGACGAGTCATTATCAACAAAATCTAGGTTAAGAACATTAGATTGTTGTTAAGAATATTCTTAAGTATTTGCAAAGTACTGAAGATATGTTCTTGGTTTACGGTTGTTTGGAAGAAGAGTTGAAATACTAGTTTCCGAACTGATCGAGATGATTCTCGATCCCACTCAGTCTATGTCTTTGTCATGATGGACAAGATAGTTGATTGGAAGAGCTCAAAGCAGAGCACTGTTGCACAAACTACAACAAAATCAGAATACACTGCTGCTTGAGAAGCTACTCAGGAAGCTGTTGGATTTGGAAGTTTTGTTGCCGAACTCAGAAAAGTTCCCAACACTGAATTCCTTATGAAAATGTAATGTGATAGTTCGAGTGTTATTATACTTACGAAAGAATCACATGTACATAAAAGTATCTGACACATTCTTCTAAAGTTTGACTACATTTGTGAAGTCGTTGAGAGGAATGAAATTAGTATTCCTAAGGTTCATACTGATGATATCGTGGCTGACCTGTTCACGAAGCCCTTGATGCATAATAGGCATGATGATTATGCTAGTAATATTGGACTTCGTTATGCTACTGATCTTTTCCATCTGTAATTTAGTATTTGGATATTTTTGGAACATTAAGCAGTTTTATCTTAATGAATTGAGATACTCGGTATGCTCGTTTTCATTTATATCACTGTGTTCTATATTAGCATGTTTAATCCATGAATAATGGTTGATTATTCTAAATCTCCATAATCGGTCATGTTATGGGAATAACATGAATTAAGATTATTATGAATAGTTAACTTGTTGAGACCAAATTCATATGTATTCATTGATGATGAATATTGGAATGACCCAATCATGAGATGTCACTACATAGATCGTCGTCAATAGTGAATCTCATAATGGTTATGTCTTTGTGTCCTTAGACCTGAGATGTATATGTTGGTTTTTGATTGTATAACATATTATACTTTGATATGGTTAAACGCTGTCCTGAATAAGGTAGTTATAAAGGCCATCATTGGGTATGATATGAAGTGCATGACGAACGCATATAATCAAAATGGGATTTATTCCTCTATGTGAGAGTATGATACCGTTGGGCCCCTCGATGAAAGTGAATGGATATCTACATGGCCGTGTCCAAGCTATATTGATTGTTGTTCAATTTTAACTTGGTGATAACATTCAGTCTTTCAAGATCGAGAAACAGAATTAGTTGACAAATAAGAATGACTAGATCCATGTCTCATGTCAACTCGGTATCAGTAATAAAGGGACGATAGACACTCAATCATTAAATCATTTTTTAATAATAATGATAGTTCGTTTAGCTGAAACAAACACTTGTATATTTTCGGGGACATTGACGTGTTGCAAGACGCCAATATATGTCTGTATAGTTTTCTAGATGTTATGTCATGCACAAGTGGGAGTTTGTTGGTTTATGTGCACGTCATAATACAAATCTATACTACCGCTTATATACAAGCCTACGGGGTCACACACAATGAGCACTTAGATATCCGGTTATATGTATATATAGTATATACATATTTATAATCACCAAATAGAGAAAAATAATATTGGATTGATTAATATTTATTAATTAATAAATATGAATTATTAATTATTAAATATAAATGACTAGTTATAATTAAATGTTAATTATATTCAAGTCAAACTATTTCATATATAGTTTAAAAGGAATTACTTTGGGGATAAGTTATTAGAGTATATCTTAAAATAACTTAAACCTAAATAATTCGAGTATATATATATTAAAGAGATAGGTTTCTCTCGAATGATTTTTTTAGCCGCACAACTAAGACGGTTACAAGTTCAAAATACATTAATAGAAAATGTTTGTTTTGTTTTTCTCGTTGACTACCAAAAGGAAGTAAATGAATAAAAGGGTTGTTTTGCTTCTCTGCCACCACATCAACAACAAATATGATTTGTCTTTTGGTTTTTATTATTGTTACGATATACAGCAACGAATATGATTTGTTGTTCTGTTTTTTTTATTGTCGCAAAACATTAATAAACAAAAGGATTGTTGGTCCTTTTGGTGTGGGAGTCTATTGAACAAAATCAATTCGAAGAGTTTATTTGGTGATTCAAGATCTAGCAGTCTCCGGTGTTTGCTTGACGTGCTCTGTGGACTATCTGTAGAGGTGTTCTACTTTGAACACTTGTTTCATTCTACTCATGACCATCGCTAGCGAAAAGGTATATCTAAACTCCACTAGTTAATTATTTAATATTTGATAATTATTAGTGGTGTAATTGGATCTTGTTGGGAACTGTTAACCGTGTGAAAGTTTATAATAAAATAAATGATGTTTATTTTAATGTTACAAAAAATGTTTATTTTCATGTTCCGCTGCATTTATAAATTTAGAAGTACACACGATTTTCCATCATGGACCACTTGAAGAATTGTGGGATTGTATCACAGTTCACTCCACCTTACACACCATAACATAATGGTGTGTCTGAACGGAGGAATCGAACTTTACTTGATATGGTTCGATCTATGATGAGTCTAACTACTCTACCAATGTCTTTTTGGGGTTATGCATTAGAGTCTGCTGCACGCATACTCAATATGGTTCCAACCAAGAAGGTAGAAAAGATACCATATGAGTTATGGCATGGAAAGAGTCCTAAGTTGTATTATTTGAAAGTCTGGGGTTGTGAAGCGTATGTGAAACGTGACACTTCAAACAAGTTAGAACCCAGAGGTATCAAATGTCACTTTGTGGGATACCCAAAGGAAACAATGGGTTACTAATTTTACTACCAAGCTGAAAACAAAGTGTTTACTACTCGGTTTGCTGAATTCTTTGAAAGAGATCTTCTCTTACAGGAAGTCAGTGGGAGTAAAGTAGATTTTGAAGAAATTCAAGAATCACAAAGTGACATACCTTCTGAAGGCACTAGCCAACCGCACGTTGAAGCTGAACACACTGTTGGTGAGCCAGAACATGTTGCACCTGTAATTCGTAGATCTAGTAGAACTCCTCATCGACCAGAGAGGCTAAATCTTCTGATTAATTCAGATGAACCTCATCTAGGGGATTATGATGAACCCTCTAGCTACGGTGAGGCCATATCAGATCCAGAATCTGAAAAATGGCAAGATGCTATGAAGGCAGAGATGCAGTCCATGAAAGATAATCAAGTATGGGACTTGATTGATCTTCCACCCAATTGCAGGACAGTCGGGTGTAAATGGTCTTCAAGAAGAAGGCTGACATGGACGGTAATGTAAACACTTTTAAAGCTCGATTGGTGGCAAAAGGTTATACTCAAAATCAAGGAATTGATTATGAGGAAACTTTTTCACCAGTCGTGAGCATTAAATCAACTAGGATACTTATTGCCATAGCTGCCTTTCATGATTATGAAATATGGCAAATGAATGTCAAAACCGCTTTCTTAAATGGTGACCTAAGCGAAGATATATATATGGTCCAGCCGGAAGGGTTTGTGAATCCTAAGCATCCAAATAAAGTATGCAAGCTTCTAAAATCCATTGATGGATTGAAGCAAGCATCCAGGAGTTGGAATCTCAAGTTTGATGAGAAAATTAAAGAGTTTGGTTTTTCTCAAAATGGAGACGAGCCCTGTGTTTACATTAGAACTAGTGGGAGCAAAGTGGTCTTCTTGATCTTGTATGTTGATGATATACTACTTATTGGAAATGACATTCCAACTTTTCAAGATGTCAAGTCTTGGCTTAATAAATGTTTTCCAATGAAGGATCTTGGAGAAGCTAAATATATTCTTGGAATCGGGATCTATAGAAATAGATCCAAAAGGCTTATTAGTTTGAGTCAAAGTACATACATTGACAAAATCTTGCATAGATTTAGTATGCAGAACTCTAAGCACGGAGCATTTCCCGTGCAAAAAGGTGTAATCTTGAGCAAGTCTTAAAGTCCTATCACACCTGATGAGATAAGACGAATGAAAGGTATCCCGTATACTTCGGCTATAGGATCCATCATGTATGCCATGTTATGTACTAGACCTGATGTCTCGTTAGCTTTGAGTTTGACGAGTTGCTATCAACAGAATCCAGGTGAAGAACATTGGATGGCTGTTAAGAACATTCTTAAGTATTTGTGGAGAACTAAAGATATGTTCTTGGTTTACGGTGGTTTGAAAGAAGAGTTAAGTATTAAGTGCTATACAGATGCTAGTTTTCAAACTGATCGAGATGATTCTCGATCCCAGTTAGGATATGTCTTTGTCATGAATGGCGGGGCAGTTGATTGGAAGAGCTCGAAGCAGAGCACAGTTGCACAGTCTACAACGGAAGCAGAATACATTGCTGCCTCAGAAGCTGCACAGCAAGTTGTTTGGATTCGGAAGTTTATTGCTGAACTCGGAGTAGTTTCCAGCATTGAATCCCCTATGGAAATGTACTATGATAATTCAAGTGCTATTATACTTGCGAAAGAATCACGTGTACCATGGTTGCAAAACTCGGCTGACTCGGCCGAGTTATCGGCGATAACTCGGGAAAATTTTCCAAACGAAAAATCGGGTGAAAACTCGCTCAATTAATCGGTCAACGCCGGTCAATGCCGGTCAAACGGTGGTCAACGGCGTCAGAAAACACATATCTTGCCTGAAACGTGAAAAGATGGAGAAGAGAAAAAGGAAAAAGAAGAGAAGAGGAAGAAAACAAGGTTACCTGGTCGCTGTTTTAAGATCTGGTAAAAATTGATAAAAATTGATTTACTCCGTACTGTATATTAAAGGAATCAGGTTCACTTTTTAGATCTGATAACGTTTGGTTGTTTATATATCTTGAATATTTCAACTTTTTTTCTTTTATCAAATGACAATAACTACCCCTAAACTTTTACCAAACTTTAATAATGAGAATAAACTTGTAATCCACTCTTGAAGTTTTAGTCAAATGACAATAACAGTCCCTGCTGTTTATATATTATGAGAATATATATATATATATATATATTTATATTAAAAAATCAACATTAGTCAAAATTAAAGGTAATTGTTTGAAATTATACTCAACTGAAAGTCTAATATTTCTATAATTACACACACACACACACACAGATATATATATATATATATATATATATATATATATATATATATATATATATATTGAAATATATATTTAAATTAAAAAAAGTCAACGAAAGTCAACATCCGATTACTCCCCCGAGTTCTCCCCGAGTCGCCGATAACTCCTCAAAAACCTCCCGCCGAGTTCTCCCCGAGTCGCGAGTTTTACAACCTTGACGTGTACGTAAGGGTAGCAGACACATTCTTCGAAAGTTTGACTACATTCAAGAAGTCGTTGAGAGGAATGATATTAGTATTCTTAAGGTTCATACAGATGATAATGTGGCTGACCCGTTCACGAAGCCCATGACACATAACAAGCATGATGATCATGCTAGTAGTATTGGACTTCGTTATGCTGCTGATCTTTTTAATTTGTAATTTAGTATTTTGATATTTTTGGAAAATTAAGCAGTTTTATCTTAATGAATTGATATATTTATGGTATGATCGTTTTCATTTATATTACTGTGTTCTGTATTAGCATATTTAATCCATGAATAGTTGCTGATTATTCAAAATCTCCATAATCGGTCATGTTATGGGAATAACATGAATTAAGATTAATATGAATGTTTGGTTATATTTATTGATGATAAATAGTTAACTTGTAGAGTCCACAATTCATATGTATTCATTGATGATGAATATTGGAATGACCCATCCGAGATGTCACTACATGGATCGTTGTCAGTAGTGAATCTTTTAGTGATTATGTCTTTATGTCCTTAGACTTGAGATACACGCCGGTTTCGATGTGTGGAACATTGTACTTTGATATGGTTAAACGCTGTCCTGAATAAGGCTGTAATAAAGACTATTATTGGGTATAATGTAAAGCTCGTGAGAAACACGTGTATGTAATATAGGATTTATTCCTCCAAAATGTTTGGAGTTAGATACTTTTGAGCTCTTCGATGAATGAATAAGATACTTGTGTGGCCGCACCCAGATGTAATTAAGATGAAACTTAATTAATTTAATTTGGTGATCTAATTCAGTTCTAAGATCGAGAAATAAAATTGTTAAACGAATGAGATTGACTGATGATCCATATCTCAAGTTTAACTAAAGTATCTGAAACAAAAGGATGAATGACATTTAACACTTAATATAAGCAGTTTCGAGAAACTACCCTCACGTGAATTTAGGGGCAATGGCCTGTTGCTAGACGGTATCCATTGTTTGTTTAGTCACTTGGTGTTGTGCCATGCACAAGTGGGAGTCTGTAGGATTAATGTGCAAGGTACAACATATAACTATATGGCTAAATTCAGTTGAGCCTTTGGGGTCACACATATATACACCTAGACGTCAGATTAATAATATGTATCATGTATATATATTATTCGAGTAACGAAAATAATTAATTTATTAATTAATTGATAGTTAATTAATTGATATTTTAATTAATTAATAATGTTTATATAATTAAACAAAAAGGGTTGTTTGTTTTACGTTCATATAATAAACATGGTAAAGATTGTGTACCAACTTTGATGAGTTGGTTGTAATATTGTTTCTTGTTGGATACGTTCAAAAAGAATGGATTTATTCTCCACCGACTAAGACATGTATAAATATACTTCATTAGTTTTGTGAGAGGGGGTCGATTAAAAAAAAATAAAACCCCACAAAATAAGTTTTCGTTTGGTCTTGCTGCAACACGAAAGTCGAAAACAAAACCATACCATTAATTTGTTTCTTGTTAGGACCCCGAAGTTGTATAGTGTTAACGTGAAATAAGCATAATTGAAGGTTCCTTAGAAGAGGGCTATATAAGGAACCTAAGTAGTCCTAATTAGATAGCCATTGAATTGTAACTGAGTTCTAGAAGCTGTGGAATGTAATTGTACCGATTCTCTATAATACCGAGTCTCATGCTTACATACCGAATCTCTCTTTATCTTATCAGTTCTCTCAATCTCAACATGATCTGACCTATCATTTGGTATCAGAGCTTCCAGGAAGTGATTCTACATCACTATATCGATCCAGAGATTGTAGATTACAGAATCTGAATACTCTCGGTATTTTGAATCACATTCGGTATTATCGAATTTGATAATCACGTTCAGATTCTTGTGATAAGTTCAGCGAAGGTGCATTAGGTATTTTAGAAAGAGTTTCGATCATCATTACAGCTTTTTTACTTCAATTATGGAGAATCAAGTTGATTTTTAGAGTTTGTGGCTAAAACTCTCAGTATTGCTTAATTCAAGCTTGATTCTGGATTTTTGTGAAGATTTAAGGTTTCAGTTGTGTTCGTGAGGTGTTAAATCACATTTCCGACGGTTCAATTTCTTCAATTCATCAAGTTTTGAAGATTTGATCAACACTCGGTATCGTAACTGTCATACCGAGTCTGCTTCATTACTTAAATTCATCTTAAGTGTTGCAGATTGTGGTGTGATTGTGATTCTATCACATTCGGTTTGATTATACGCAGCTACTTGGTGTGATTTGAGAAAGGATTCTATCATATTTCTAAGTTTTAAACTTAGACTCGGTATTGTCAACTGCTACAGTTGACATTCGGTATCCTATACTTTCGGTATCTTTGATATTTTGTGTGATACTAACGTGTTTCCTTGTGCAGCAAGGTTACAGAATCTAATTCAAAAGGATTGAATTGAGTTTGAACTTCAAATTCATACAGAATCTGACTACCGAATCAATTACAGAATCTGAGTATCTGTATCACTTAATCCATTGTTTTAAGTGGTTACAGGCTACAATTCTTGTGATTACCGAATCTATACTGAATCTGGGTGTGTCTCTTGTATTTCTGATCAGTTTCTTTTATAGAATCTGATATACAGAATCTTTACCGAATCTGCTACAGCACCGAATCTGACACAGAATCTGACATTCTGATCAGATTGTTGTGATTTTTCATCTTAGATTTGTGTAATACAGAATCTTTACCGAATCTACCTCATTTTCAAGATGTCTACTCAAGATACTTTGATCATTAGATCAGATTCCCGTCCTCCATTGTTGTTTGATGAAAAGTACACTCAGTGGCTTCACCATATCACTCAGTACATAGACTATAAGGGTGAGAAAGCAAAGTACATTTGGGCTTCTCTGAGAGATGGACCAGTTGTTGATTATCATCCGGATACTGGTATGCCAATTTCAGTCTATGAACTTTCTGGTGATAAGCGTGAGAGAGCTCAGGGTGATATAGAGGCAAAGAATATTGTTATGCAAGCTATCCCGTATGAATTGTTTGAAAATGTTGATAGCAACACAACAGCAAAAGATATATGGGATGAGATCAAACGACAGCAAGAAGGTTATGACATGTCAGACGTTACTAAATTGAATAAGGCTCTGGGATTCTATGAAGATTTCAAGCAGGAAACTGATGAACCACTCAAGGATACCTATCGTCGTTTCAATGGTGTTCTCAATGAGTTGAAAAGGTGCAAGATCATAAAAGTAAATGCTGAAGTCAACATGAAGTTTCTCAAAAAGCTCAATGCTGATTGGCTTCCTTATGGAACCATTGTTCGATCTACTAAAGAGATTGACAAGTTGACTATTCATGAGCTTGTTGGAGTTCTTATGCATTACCAACCTGAAGTGTCTAAACTTCAAGAAGGAAGGAAAGAGTCTTCTCCGGGCGATCCACTTGCCCTAATTGCCAAAAAGAAGAGTAAATCGTTGACGTCTTCCAAAAGCTTGTCCAAGAAAGTGCTTGTAGAAGAATCAACTGATTCAGAAGATTTGAATCTTTCTGATGTTGATGATTCTCACCTTGAATTAGTCAAGATGGCAGCCATGTTCACAAAAGCCTTGAACAAACACAAGTTTAAAGGCAAATCAAGCAATCAACGCAAAAACTCGTCATCTTCCTCGTACTACAAGAAAGCTGATCAATCTAAACAACAACGTGCTGATGATTCCAAGAAGGAAGATTCAATTTGTTTCAATTGTGGCAAAGCTGGTCATTACTCTCGTGAGTGCAAGATGCCTAAGAAGAAGGACGCAGCTTACTACAAGAAGAAAATGTTAATGGCTAAGATTGTGGAAACTGGGGGAGATCTAAAACCGGTTGATGATACTTGGTTTAACTGGACTGACGATTCAGATTCAGAGGTGGAACATGCAAATGTTTGCAAGGTGACAAAGCTCATCAAAGCTAAGGAAGCAATGGAGAATTCTGACTCAACATCCGATGATGATGAGGTACAATCAACTGAAATCTCACCTGATTTTATAAAAATGCAAAATGACTTGATGAAGAATCTGGTCTCAATGTCAAAAGAAGTCAAAGGCTTAAAATCTGAAAACAAGGTTTAAAAGATAAGATCAAAATGAATGAGACCAGACCTTCCTCATCCAAATTACAAATGGATGTGCAACAATTGACTCTCCAACTCAACTCTACGAAAACTGAGTTGGAAGATCTAAAAAAGACAATTCATCCAATTAAAGTTGAAAGAACTGATTATCATTTAAAATCGGAACGACTTGCAGAAAAAGTTCAATTTTTAGAAAAAGATCTTTCTGATTTGAAAAACCAACATGAACCTACACTTTCAAAACTAAACAAGAAAATCGTTCAATTGGAAAACACCATAATTGAAAAGAACACTGAAATTTCTTTATTGTCAAAAGAATCTTTTCAAATGAAAGCTCAACTTGCTTGATATGAGGATAAACTCTATCGAACAGAGCAATCCAAAGCTATCATGGATATGGAACTTTCAAAACAAACGATTTTCATGAATAGACCAAAAATGATTCATGGTGAAAAGTGGGGGTTGGGTTACGAAGATCAGAAAATTTTGGAAGATGCTTCCAAAAAGATTCCAGGATTATATCATTCTGATTATTTTCAAGCCGGTTTACCATCGCATTTTGTACATGCTTCTGATGCTGATTTTGATGATATTATTGTAAATCGTAAATCTAGGAAATACCATCAAATTAGCTTAATGTATGAAAAAATCAATGCTAAGATAGGTAAATCGAATCCTGATTTCTTGAAAAATCTTGTTGAAACTGAAAAAAACATGCAACGTGAAGATTATGTGCCTAAGCGTAGACTGGTTAATATCCCAACACTCATGCTAGAGAAATACATTTTAATGCTTGAGAATGAAGTGTTTAACAAACCTAGTTCTAGCATTACTGCAATAGATGAGGTGTTTGATGAACCAATTTTTGATGTGAAACCAATTCTACCAACTTTACCTGCATGTCCAGATGATGTTTTCCGTGAAGACCTAGCACATGAACTAACTGTCTTCTTTGAGACAGATTCTCTAGGTCAAAATTCTTTAGATGAAAAAGTAGAACCTCAGGATGAACCGAACATTGAACCTTTGATAGATTTTGAAAGTCAACTTGATCCTTTGCATGATTATTACTTGCATTTGCCTGCTGTACGTAATTTGAATCGTATAGTAGCTCAACTTGAACAGGAGAATATTGACTTGCAACTTAAGTGCCAATCATTAGAACAAATGCTTGCTTTGTGTGATAAATTGCCTATACTGCCTAAGAAAGAATGTACTTATGCTTTTAAGGAGGGTGAAGTGATAGTTTCTGCTGAAGAATTATGTATTGAGATTAAAAGCTTAAAACAAAAGATAATTCAAATGAAACAGGCTAACACACTTAAGCAAACGTCTAATGTTGCAACCAATGTGCTTGAATGTACTGGTGGGATTACTAAGAAGGGGAAGGGAACAACAACATCTAAGGATGTAAAACCCATTACTATTCTTAAAAATCCTCTACGTTCTCAATTTGGCAATCATGGTTCGAAAGTTGTTTCTATAACTCAGTATATTGTTAAAAAGGTTCATTCTCCAAATGGTTCTGTGTTAACTGAAATGATTCCTATGATTCCTATGACAAAAACTTCAAAAGCGAGTCTTTTAAAAAAATCAGTTAAGTCCACAACACACACAAGTTCTAAACCTGATTTAAGTGAGTATGATGCAAAAGAACGTACAATCAAATTGGAAATTTTGCAAAATCAGTCATCTCATGTGTCAACTGAAAAGTTTGGACGTCTAACTAACAAAGGTGTTTCTCGTGTCACAGGTCATAATCCAAACTTGAATTACAAATCTGTATGGGTTCCTAAGTCCACGACTAAAAAAGTAGCAACCAAACCAAAGCAATCTGCTAGTCGGCCTAGGAAATCATCTCATGTTTTTCAATTTTCGTCTGTGAACAAAACATCTACTTGGAATAAATTGTGTGTTAAGACTTCTGATAATGATGTAAAGATTGATATTGCGTATGATGCTTCATGTAATGTGGTTTTAAATGATGCTTTATTGTCTAAACTGCATGATGCTTTACATGATTATTTCATCATTGATCCAAAGTTTGTTGTTAATCAAAAGTTTATTGCTGGTACTAACCGAAAAGGACCCAAGAAACTTTGGGTACCTAAACTCTAGGGAATTTACATTTACAGGGTTTCGACGTCTGTATTTGGTATATCGATTCCGGTTGTTCTCGACACATGACGGGCGATAAATCCTTGCTTGTTAACTTCATTGACAAATTCCTAGGAACGGTTACATTCGGAAATGATGAGATTGCAGCAATAACGGGTTACGGAGATTTTGTGCAAAATGGCATAACAATCAAATGGGTTTCATATGTTGAGGGTTTGGGGTGCAGTTTATTTAGTGTGAGCCAATTCTGCGATGGAGATCTCAAAGTTTTGTTTGAACGTCGACAATGCTCGGTGCAATCCACCGAAGGGAATGATCTTCTTGCTGGTAAACGTTGTGCTTCACTATATACTATTGAACTCAATGATGCACCATCACATGCAACCATGTGTTTGGCCACTCGTTCTACCAAATAAAATTCATGGTTATGGCATCATCGGATGTCACACCTGAATTACAAGGGTATCAATCGATTAGTCTCAAAAGATTTAGTTGATGGTATTCCAACCTTTCAATATGATAAGCATCATGTGTGTCCATCATGTGTGATGGGTAAGCAGAAACGGACTAATCATCCGCTTAAGCAAAACCCCAGTACTTCATCGTCTTTGCAATTATTGCATATGGACTTATGTGGACCCATGCGTATTTCTAGCCTCGGTGGCAAGAAACATGTGCTTGTCATTGTTGATGACTATACCCGGTTTACATGGATTTTTTTTTGCGAACTAAGTCAGAAACCCCCGCCATTATCATTGAATTCATTAAAAAGATTCAACGCTCTTTTAACAAACATGTTAAGAGCATCATAACTGATAATGGGATGGAATTTAAGAATGACCCGCTTGATAGTTATTTGAAAGACCAAGGCATTGAACATCAGTTCTCTGCTGCTCGGACCCCCCAACAAAATGGAGTAGTCGAACGACGTAATCATACGTTGTGCGAAGCAGCACGAACGATGCTTGCATACTCCAAATTACCTCCAAAAATGTGGGGGGAGGCCATTTCAACTGCATGCTATACCCAAAATCGTTGTATTGTAAACAAACGTTTTGATAAAACTCCATATGAGTTATTATATGGTAGACGCCCGAATGTCAAATATTTCCGTGTTTTTGGTTGTATATGCTGTGTGCTTAATGATTTTGACAGCCCCGGAAAGTTTGATCCTCATGGCGATCAGGCCATATTTCTTGGTTATTCCTCGAACAAAGTTGCTTATCGTGTTTATCATAAGCGGACAAAGATGATTAAAGAGAGCATTAACGTCAAGTTCGATGAATTTTCGGGAATGGCTTTTGAACAACTCAGTTCAAAACCCGATCCTAACCTGGCTACTACTTCTTCCGCGCAAAACTCAATTTTCTTGAAGAAGGGTGTTCCTACGGTTACATCAGAGGAACTGGATATCTTGTTTGATAGTCTTTATACTCCTCAACGGGATTCAAATGTTCAAGCCGTTCCGGTTACACCATCACAGTCAACTACTGTGGAGACTCTTCAAAGTCTTTTTGATGAAGATTCAACACCAACTGATTCACCTGTTGCTTCTTCATCCTCCCTCCAACCTCATGTTATTGATAATCTTGAACAAGATCAAGATTCATCATTTGATACAACTCCAGCTGTTTCTCCAGATACTCTATTGAATCCATTAGATACTGTTACATCAGATCAAGCAGATCAAGGCTCAACGTCAACAACGGTTGATGTTCCGATGGATACAATTGATGTACAATCTCTTCCACACACCCGATGGACTAAAAGTCATCCAATAGATCTTATTATTGGTGACGCATCTGCTCCAGTTTCAACTCGAAGGGCTACTCAGAATATGTGTCTATTCACAGCCTTTCTTAGTAAGATTGAACCAACAACGGTTGTTCAAGCTTTACTAGATCCATACTGGGTAGTTGCAATGCAAGACGAGATTAATCAATTTGAATGATTGAAAGTATGGCGATTAGTTCCAAGACCAACGGGTCAACGACCAATAGGGGTTAAGTGGATTTTCAAGAACAAGAAGGATTCTGATGGAATTGTGGTTCAAAATAAGGCACGTCTTGTGGCCAAAGGATATCGACAACAAGAGGGCATTGATTATGACGAAACGTTTGCTCCGGTTGCTAGGATTGAGGCAATTCGTCTTTTCCTTGCATTTGCTTCTCATATGAAGTTCACGGTGTTTCAAATGGATGTCAAAACTGCTTTTCTGAATGGTTATCTTCAAGAGGAAGTCTATGTTGATCAAACAGAAGGCTTTGTCGATCCCATTCATCCAAACCATGTTTACTACTTGGAGAAAGCTTTATACGGTCTGAAGCAAGCACCGCGTGCATGGTACGAGACCTTAACAAAGTATTTGCTGGACAATGGCTTCTCTCGTGGAACGATTGATACAACGTTATTCATCCGTAAAAACCACGGTCACATTCTCTTGGTTCAAATTTACGTTGATGATATTATTTTTGGTTCCACGTCCCCGGCCTTATGCAAAGAATTTGGTGACCTTATGGCCAACAAATTCGAAATGAGCATGCTTGACCAGTTAACTTTCTTCTTGGGGTTACAAGTAAAACAATTACCAAATGGGATTTTTATCAGTCAAACAAAGTATATCAATGATATGCTAAAACATTTTAAAATGACTGCTTTAAAACCAATGACAACCCCAATGAGGACTTTACTGCATGATGATACTAATGGGGAACCCTTTGATATTACGCTTTATCGAAGCATGGTTGGTTCTTTAATGTATCTGACTGCGAGTCGACCAGACATTACACTTGCCGTAACTGTCTGTGCCCGCTTTCAGTCCAACCCTAAGAAATCTCACTCCAAAGCGGTTGTTAGGATTTTTCAATACCTTAAAGTTACACCTAACCTTGGGATCTGGTATCCTCATGGATCCGATTTCAATCTCACTGCTTATACTGATGCGGATCATGGTGGTTGCCATGTTGATAGAAAGAGCACATCTGGATCAATTCAGATGTTGGGGAATAGACTAGTTGGTTGGTCATCCAAAAATCAGAACTGTGTGTCTTTATCAATAGCTGAGTCTGAGTACATTGCTGCTGCTCACTGTTGTTCACAAGTTTTGTGGATGCAAACTCAACTCTTGGACTATGGCTTTAAGATTTCTAAGACCCCGATCTATTGTGATTCACAAAGTGCTATTGCAATAACAAGCAACCCGGTTCAGCATTCTAAAACTAAACACATAGATATTCGTTATCATTTCATTAAGGACCATGTAGAGAAAGGGGATATAGAGTTATACTTTGTGCCTACTAAAGTGCAATTAGCTGACATGTTCACTAAACCTTTAGATGAACTTAGGCTAAATTTCTTGATCAAAGAGATTGGCATGGTAGAGTATAGTGCTTGATATTCCTTAGATCTGTTGGAACTTATTTTTTGGGATCTTGTGTTTAGGGGGAGTAGATACTTTCTAGGGGGAGCCACTAAGTTTCAGTGCTTTAGATAATTTTTCTTTAAGGGACTGCCTTTAGATTAATGATAACTTCCTAGATATATTTGTTCAATGGTTACGCAAGGGGGAGGTAACTCATTGATGTCCTATTTCAAGGGGGAGTTAATTCATTTTCTTGGGAATATAATCAAAATGCTGATTTACTTTCTTGTATATCACATTTTGAAGGGGGAGAAAACGGGAGAAAATGAGAAAATAATTCAAAAACATTGTTTTTTTCAAAAGTGAATTCAAAATTTCTTTGTTTTTATCTGAAATAATTCACTATGGCTTGTATACATCTCAGTATGCAACCCGTGTCAACAATTGGTATCACTGAAGATTTGTATTTTGTATAAAATTCAAAGTTCTTTTAAGTACAAATCTTATTTTGAAAAATTCATAAAAATTGGAAAAGATAAAATCCAAAAATATTTAAATTTTACTGAATAAATGCTATTTTTAGCATTTTACCGAATCTGACAACCAACAGTACAGATTCGGTAAGTTCAAAGTTTTCAGAAATTGTCTCAGAATTGTTTTTCATGAAAATATTGAAATGGATTTCAAGAGGAAAAATCAATTTGTCAAAATTTGGAGTTAAATTGTTAAAGTTTTGAAAAATTGGACTGTATTCGGTATTTTAGGCCCATTCTGTAAAGCCCATTCAGTATTTTACTTTCGGTATCTATAAAAGGAGAGTCAAAGTCAAACATTACTCTCTTACTGTTATTAATCACCTACCGAGTCTGTTGATTATATCGAATCTGCCTAATTCTACCGAGTCCGTCATTCTGTTTCTTCAAATTCTTGGTAATTGTTCATTTTAATCAATGTTTAAGATATATAATTGTAGATCTGAGATAATTAAGTTTTTATCAACCAGAAAAGATCAAAATAACTGGATTATGACCTTTAATTTTTGAAATCTTATTGATTATACCGAGTCTGAGTCGATTTCAATTAATCTTTGATTAAACTCAATTGATTTGGAAAATCAACATGAAATCTTGTCTAATCTGAGTTAAATTGACTGATCTATTATTTGACCGAGTCTGATTACATGTTTAATTGCTTATTTGATGAATTCTGTATCTACCGAATGTGTTCTTATCCTGATACCGAGTTTGTTCATACAATTAACATGTTAATATACTTGTAATTGAATGGTTAATTGATCATGGTTGTGATATTACTTGATATATGATAGAATATGCATGTTTGAGTGACTTTCTGTTAATTGTTGAAGATACCGAATCTGGTTTTCTTTCTTGATACCGAGTCTGAAATTTGGTAACTTGAAATTTTCTGATTTTTATCTTCAAACACTTAACATGTTTATTCTATATCTTTCTGATATAAAAACTCAAGCTTATTTGGTTACAGAATCTAAAGTTTTCATAACTACCGAATCTGCTTGAAATGTGTTTAAAAATTGACTAAGTGTTGTTCTGAGTCCTTGTGTTATATAATTAACTTTGCATGATGATTTTGTACTAAGATGAATATCATATGAATGTCATGGTTGTCAATTATTTGTTCATATTTGAGAATAAAAGACTTTTATATTCTTGAAAAATCATAAAAATCTTAAAATTTAAAAATATAAAAAGGATTTCAAAGGCAAATAAGAATAGAGATATATGCTTTTTGTTAAATATCTTGTGGTCTTCTATTTCTTATTTATACAGCTAAATGGCAAACAATCACTTCATCAACTCTGAAACCAGCATACCCTGCAACTACTGGACAGCAATTCTAGAGAGGCACACACTGTGGCCTGCTCTCAATACTACTGCCAGTGTAGCTGTAACAGATCTGGAGTTACTTAACAGAACAATTAGGTTTGTAGAAGCTACACAACCTACTACTAAAAATCCAGAGGGAACACAAGCTCGTTTTGGATTTCAACTAAGAGGAGTTCAAGGGAGGAGGAGTTTCACTAAAGCTGATTTCAGGAGGGTCTTCAAACTTCCTCTTGTACAGAATGCTCCTGCTTTTCCTGCTACTCAGCAAATGATGACTTCTGTCTTTGATCTTGGTTATGTTGGAGCTACCAACGTTCCACCAGCTAAGTTTCAGAAGAAATATCTGCACTCAAGGTGGTATGTGATCTTCTCAATCATCAACAGATGCTTGCTGATGACAAGGAGTGGATCTGATAGCTTGACTGTGCCAATGCTGAAAGTATTCTACTCTTTCATAAGAGTAGAGGCTCCTGACTATGCTGAGCTTTTATGGGATCTGGTTCAAGCTCAACTTGATAAGCCAAGGGGTTCATACATCCCTTGCGAAAGGTTTTTCTGTATCTTTATCCATGATGCTATAAATGCTTGCAGAAATGCAAATATATTTATACCAGGTACACATGGATTACAGATGAAAAGGTTTGGAGAGCTAAAGATGAACACCCCTATGGTGTCTGATAATCAATTCACTGCGCCAATTCCAAATTGGCTAGTGAGGCTAGCTGAACCCCAAGACGCTCGTATGCGTTCTTATTTTTAGGCTGTAGGAATACCTCTTCTGAACCCGGTACAACAAGAACAAGTTGAACCTGCCGTGGTTCCAGACCCAGAGGTTGTAGAGGAACCTGTAGTTCAACCATCCGGGCCAGCTAATCCTCCACTTAGGGTGAACCTCAAACGATCTAGGGTAGCACACCAAGCTCAACCCGTGAGGATCAGGGAACCTAGTCCAACTAGGATTGAACCAACCCTTTCCACAACACCCGAAGTAAGCAGTGACACTTCAGCAACAGCATCTGAATCATCTCCTGAACATTCTCCTAAGAGAACTCGATACATGCCTGAAGAGATGATTCAGACTCCGCCAACCCAACGAGTAACTAGATCTAGGACTTCGACACCCATCATTCGCCAAACAGTTACTCCAATCATTGGTGATACGGATCAAGACCAAGAGCCAATTAGGTCACCCTCACCTATCTCCGTATCACATCCAAGAATAACAGTAAGCCCTACGCTAAATGAAGCGCAAGCTTCGGTAGGCAAGAGATCTAAACGCACGGATGGTAAAAAGACCACTAAGCCCATCCAATCTAAACAGGACTTAATAATAAATCCTACAAAGCAAGGTGCTTCAACATCTAAGGAAGTAAAGTCTTCCTCTGCAGTAAAGTCTGCGTTGACTCAATCGATTGAGGAAACTCAATCATTGAAGTCCAGAACAGCCGAAGGGGAGCCGAAAAATCTTGAAAAGGCACCATGCGTATCGGCTGGAAATCCTCCTGTACCTCAACGTACAACAGGGTCTCGAGGTCCGGCTTATCTTGATGAGGAAGATCTGCCGCGTCCCATGGAAACGAGTCAACATGACAATCCTTCGGGATATTTATCAGACTTCCAGCAGACTGTTCCCTTGGTTCATGAAAGTGATCCATTGGTTCAAACCACTTCTCTTCTGTATTCTGAATCTCAGGGTCTGGAGGAAGAGTCTTTAACTGAAAGAGATGTGCCACCTCATGGTATATCAATGATTTTAGGAGTCGGGGATAGCAATATCTCTGTGAGAACTAAACCGACGGGTAGTCCTGCTACTTTGTCAGAGTCCCATGAGACCAAAGTCATGGAGGCGGATGCTTCGAAAGAAACTTCGCCGGTGACAACTCCGGTTGTTACCCAACCTCCATCAGAAGGGGATATCACGAATCTGACTAGTAGTATGTATAGCCCTACATATAAGAATAATACCGCACAATCATCCTTACCTGCCCTCAAGGCAACTTAAACACTTCCACCAACATCGCCTTCAACAGTTGCTGCTGCTGGTGTTCCTATTGTTACGTTTCCACCATCACCTTCTCGTTTACCACATTTCTATGATGCTTTGGAGCAAGAATATTTCAGTCGTATGTTTTCTAGAGTCAATCTAGATGTTCTTCGATGCACTTCGCTTCAAGCATTGTTTCATGCTCGTGTTCGATATCCACTTAATTCCTGCTCTTCTCCGTTGAGTCCTCACCGTGATGATGAACATGACGATTCTGATCCTCAGAATAGCCATGAGGGGGAGATAGGAGTAGATGGAGAATATCTAACGGTAAATATTTCAACTAAGGGTGGTGGTGTAAGGTCTTCATCAGCTTCACAAGCTCAACAAGTTCAAATGGAATCAGAAATGGTTACTACACATGATGAAATTGATGATAAGGAGCCTGAGCAAGTTATAATTCCAATTGTTCATAATGAGGCTGATAGTGGACTGGTAGATGAGGATTTGAACTTGAGTGATTTCTATCTTGAAGAGACGGATGACGATGGATTTGTCATTCTAAGCAAGTTATCATCAGTATCTTCAATTCTGGAAGATGTAGAGATTGTAGATGAAGAGAATCCTGAACCAGTAATAGAAAGTGATGATGAAATGGATTCTTCTGATGACGATGAAGACAATCTTTATGTTAATCCAAATGAAGAAGAGATCTTTGATCATATTGAAGATGATGATGTTCCAAATAATGATGCAACAAATCCTATTGGTCATTCATCAAATTCAACACCCTCATCGAGTTCAAATCCAACAAATGCTAATGAAAGATCAACTTCTGGTTCATCTACATCAAGTGAAACAGTGAATTCCAGATTCAAATACAATCATGGAATATTCTTTAAGAATCAGGAGCAAAGATTATTGTTGGGAGTAGAACATGATTTTATAACGTTACGAAACACATTCATCGAAGAAAATGCTTACAAGATCTTCCGCATCAATGAATTACCAAGGAGTAAAAGGTTTACTTATATAGGTTCACGATTGCTTCCAGCAAGTGAAAGGAATTGGTATGAGTTTATGTGGAGGAAACATATCAACAAAGATGAAGATGATTTGTGGCTTCAAAGAAAATATTGTATTTCAGAAGTGTTAAATATTACTCGAGTCGGAGTAGAGATAAGCGAAAAGAAAGACGTCATCAGTCAGTTCCACATTATCAGAGAAGATGAGAAAGAGTACAAGTTCACTGAAACAGATTTTCATAATCTAGATATGCTTGACATCATTCACATCTACAACTACCTCAGTATCATCACCATACGACCTTTTGCAAGGCTCAAGCTTTGGAAGTTGTGAAAAGATACATGATGGAGACAATTGAACTGATGAGACGTGAAGACTTTCAAATAGGTCTCGAAGCAAAAAGGAAAAAGATTCGAATTACGTGTCCGAATCAATTTACAGAGGGACTGAAGGATATGAGGATGTTTCAAATGCAATTCGAACCCGAAGGGTTTGTTTTTATAAATTCTCAAAAAGACAAGGTGTTCATTCGTACTGAAGAGCTAAACAAATATTCAGATGGAACACTTAAGGCTGCACTGAAGTATCTTAAGATTCATCAAAGCAAGTTCCATGACATTGACATGATAATGGGTCTTGGAGAATTCATAAAGCATATAAGAGATCGTCTGAAACTCTGAGTTCGTACAAGACAGTTTGAGATACTTCGTAGACAGAGAAAGAGAAGATATTTCAAGGAAATGGATGAATATCCATTATATGAGGGAGATCCAAGAAAAGCGTGGGGTATCTGGAAACCTTCTAAGCAAATTTCAGAAAATCAAGTAGAAGTTTCAAAACCAGATGGCACACGATGGAAACTAACGTTTGGACCTCTCAAGATTACAAAATAGGATTATGTTTTAAAGTTCACATTAAACAAAAAGGGTTGTTTGTTTTACGTTCATATAATAAACATGGTAAAGATTGTGTACCAACTTTGATGAGTTGGTTGTAATATTGTTCCTTGTTGGATACGCTAGAAAAGAATGGATTTATTCTCCACTGACTAAGACATGTATAAATATACTTCATTAGTTTTGTGAGAGGGGGTCGATTAAAAAAAAAATAAAACCCCACAAAATAAGTTTTCGTTTGGTCTTGCTGCAACACGAAAGTCGAAAACAAAACCATACCATTAATTTGTTTCTTGTTAGGACCCCGAAGTTGTATAGTGTTAATGTGAAATAAGCTTAATTGAAGGTTCCTTAGAAGAGGGCTATATAAGGAACCTAAGTAGTCCTAATTAGATAGCCATTGCATTGTAACTGAGTTCTAGAAGCTGTGGAATGTAATTGTACCGATTCTCTCTAATACCGAGTCTCATGCTTACATATCGAATCTCTCTTTATCTTATCATTTCTCTCAATCTCAACATGATCTGACCTATCATTTCTTGTTAACTGAAGAAGCTTTCGTAACATTATTTATTGGTTATTAAAATAATTAGATTATTTTAATACGTTACTCGGTTCTGGACTAGCATCCATTGGCGTTGTCTGAAAGTGTAGTGGACTATCCAAAGAGACGATCATACTCTTTGATCGTAGGTTTCTCTCCGTTCATCAGTTTCTTCAAGAAAGGTATGCCGTTAACTCCACTTTGTAATTTTAATATTCATGACAATTATTATGGTGTAACTGGATCCATGGGATAAATTAATCGTGTGCATGTTTTATTAAATAAGTGGGTATTAAATCTTGTAAATTTTATTTATAAAATAATAGAAGATTATTATTTTAATTATCCGTTGCATTAATCTGAATTGTTAAAAGTACACACGATTTTCCTTCAATAATTGAACGCCTTGAATGTGATGCTGGGATATGGATGGTCTGATAAGGTATATCATATCAAGTGTTTGCAGCTAGGAAATGTATTACCAGAGACAATAGTGATACTGTTGATCTCATGGCAATATTGGCGAGTGTCCAGCTAGTAAGCACACCAAACCGGAGTCTCAAAATGCTCCCTTATATGTTGGCTCTTCAACCTCTAAGACTTACAAGTCGCTGATCTCCGATAAGTCCCTTAAGCGTCAACCTGATTTTCTATACGAACAATTTTGATTGTGAACATCATTATTGTACGCACTTTAAAGCGTGTACAGATTGCATAAAAAATGTGTAGATCTAACTAATTTTTTGTAGTGCGTAAGAGTATTAATCTACTACTTCGTACCTTTTTGTAGCAACTCCTGGCTGTGAACTTGGAAGGATAAAGGAGAATTTAAAAGTACTTGTTCATTTTATATTTACGAAACACTGTATTTCATACCCAACTTGGTTCTTACGCTCTTGTTAAAATTAATATATGAAAGGACCCGTTCATATACATTATAAACGATTCACAATAGTTGATTACATCGCGAGGCATTTGACCTCTATATGATACATTTTACAAATATTGCATTCTTTTTTAAAAGACAAACTTTCTTTACAATGAAAGTTGGCGGCATGCACACCATTTCATAATACATCCAACTATAATTGGCTTAATAATAATCTTGATGAACTCAATGACTCGAATGCAACGTCTTTCAAAATATGCCATGAATGACTCCAAGTAATATCCTTAAAATGAGCTAATGCACAGCGAAAGATTTCTTTAATACCTGAGAATAAACATGCTTTAAAGTGTCAACCAAAAGGTTGGTGAGTTCATAGGTTTATCATAACAATCATTTCAATATATTAATAGACCACAAGATTTCCGTTTATAAATATATGTACACTCGCAAGTGTATAATAGTATTCTATAAGTTGTAGGCACCCGGTAACAAGCCTTAACGTTCATGTTTTACCCTCTGAAGTACACCAGATCAAGTGTGTTTAAAATAACCTCGAAGTACTAAAGCATCCCATAGTCAGGATGGGGTTTGTCAGGCCCAATAGATCTATCTTTAGGATTCGCGCCTACCGTACATAGACAAGTAGTTTAATGTTACCAAGCTAAGGGTATATTTCTGGTTTAAACCCACGTAGAATTAGTTTTAGTACTTGTGCCTATTTCGTAAAACATTTATAAAAACAACGCATGTATTCTCAGTCCCAAAAATATATATAAAAGGGAGCAAATGAAACTCACCATACTGTATTTCGTAATAAAAATACATATAACGTCATTTAACAAATGCAATGTTGGCCTCGGATTCACGAACATATCAATATTGAGATTCAATATTGCAGGAAAGTACGTAGACGCAACGGAGATGATAAATACTAGATTGACCTCACGAGCATACCCATGAACCATACCCATCACCTCCATAACTATAACCCATAATTTCCTTAGCTTCGACTCATTCAAAAAAACTATTTTGAAATCACTCGGACAGTACTCCGTCGTAATATTTTATGTATACTAATAATATCTTGAAATAATATAGAGCAAATATATATATATATATATATATATATATATATATATATATATATATATATATATATATATATATATATATATATATATATATATATATATATATATATATATATATATATATAAATCGATTGAGAGAGTTTAGAGAAATATATTTTCAAGTTTTTATGAAATAATGAAACCTATTGAATTCTATTTATAATAGATTTTTGAATTATTAAAGTGAATTATTAAAGTATGAATTATTAAAGTGAATTATTAAAGTATGAATTATTAAAGTGAATTATTAAAGTATGAATTATTAAAGTATGAATTATTAAAGTGAATTATTAAAGTATGAATTATTAAAGTGAATTATTAAAGTTAAAGTAAAGTAAAAGTAAAGTAAAGGTAAAGTTAAATTATAGTAAAAGTAAAAAAACTATGTATGTATAATACGCGTATAAATATATATAATATTAATTTAAATCGTTATATATATTTAATGAAATAAAATATAAATATTGTTATATTTATTATACTGATTAAGTAATGAGTTATCAAAAGTGATTCTAGATATTTATAAAAGTTATATACGTTTTAATAATAAAGTTCTTTTTAAACTGAAAACGTCTTTGTACGTTTGAAAATAGATTAATAGAATATTATGGAAACCGATTCTCCACTAACTTTTGTCTAACTTTCTTAAATGACACTTTTTGTTTTTATTTATAAATAGCTTTACAAATTATTCCGAATATCGTTAAGAGGAATAGATTTTCTCAAATCATAGTGGACCTCTCAACAGAGACTTGTAATCATAATTCAATGTTTCTGATAATTCAATCATTTAATATATATTTTTTTAATTTCGTCGATAATCATATTGAAACAAATACATTCATATAAAGCATTATACGTTTGAATACTTTGTTGACATTTTCAATTTATAATATATACACATATACATACATATTCATATATGTTCATTTATTGGTTCGTGAATCATTGGAATTTGGTCGAGGTTTAAATGAATGTATAAACATAGTTTAAAATCCTTGAGATTTAACTTAACAAACATTGCTTATCGTGTCAGAATAGTATAAAGATAAAGTTTAAATTTAGTCGAAAATTTCCGGGTCGTCACAATATATTTTAAAAATCAAGTATCAAACAACTACTTAATACATTTAGCTACTTTGAGTTACATTGGTTTTCTTGGGGACTAGATACAAAGCAAAATTTACATTTTTTATTGCTACATTTGATTTGATTGATTGATCTAACTCCTCTAAGTTCTGTGTTCATAGAGGCTTCAAAATTAATTCGAGTTTGATTAGTTAATCTGTTTACTTACTATTCATTGCTGAAAAGATCCTGAAAACCAACATTCATCTTTTATTAAACTTTTGTTTTTCAACTAGAACATATACAACGACATCTTTCAATAGATGAAAAAACGGGTTGTGTAGGTGGGTTGCGACATTGCGTACTGGTAACCTTTTAGAACGACTCAAAGACTATTAACGGCTATGCTATTTGTAGTCATGTGTAACTCTATAACTATTTATTTACATATGTACATATTAACCCTTACATACCATTTGTATCGCGGGTTTTAGTCGTTTAGTTTCTCTCAAACCACATTCCAGCTGAACTAACAGATGATAGATTAGTGTTTAGTACTTGAAGCAATTTGATTCTCATGCTAAAAACTTATACTAGGTGTTAACCCGCTACCCCACTCCCGACCCACTCATTTTTCCACCTTTATTTTTATAACAAATTCACCGTAGAGTATTGGGACAATTTAATCAATACACAAATCTATAACATTTGGACTATTTAATCAATACAAAAATACAAATTTGATTACAGACTTCTAGATACCATAAAGAAAAACACAGATCTATAACATTTGTACTATTCATCACTTGAAGCAGTTTGACTCTCACGTTAAAAACTCATAACCCGCTACCCTATTCCCGACCCACTCATTTTGCCACCTTTATTTTTATTACAACTTGGCAGGAGTACCGGGACTATTTAATCCATAAACAGATCTATAACATTTGTATACATGATTTAATCAATATAAAAATGACAAATTTGATTACAAACTTGTAGATACAATGGTCCTTTAACCTTTTGATCATTCACATGATAAGCAGCAGCATCAGCATCTCCATGGTAACATCATCATCATCATCATCATCATCATCATCATCATCATCACTTGAATTAGACATAATCACACACACAATCTTCAATTCCTTTTCTTCTACTACAAACTTCAAAAAATATGTGTTCTTTCAGGGACCCAAGGGCGGACCTACCTTTAGTCCAGTGGTAGCACGGGCTACCACTGAAATACGCGATACAGTAGAAATTTTTTAGAATTTTAACTAGTGATACTATTGGATAGTGTAAATTTTTGTATGTGACACCACTGGATAATGTAATTTTTTTTTAACTTTTAACTAGTAACACCACTAATTACGAATTCTAGATCCGCCATTGCAGGGACCCATAAACATCCAATAAGCATGATCTTGAGTAAGCATGAATCCCGTCACATTTTATATCAGGATTGTCTAAATTCATAGCAAATACCCTCCAAGATTGTGTCTTTGAACCATCATTATTCGCCGGTACCATTGTGGGTGGTGAACATGCCAATAACAAGGGCAGAATACAAAGCAACATCACTTCTATTATGAAGCGTAAGGTTACCACGAGAGTGGTACTCGAACAAGGAATGCTACTGCTTTCGCATTCGATTGTCCCATGCCGTCGCGTTGGCCTGGGAGTATCAGTTATCTTCTTTCTTTCACGTAACCCTTTCCCAGCCATCAGAGAGATTGAAGTTGAAAATTGATTTGATATTTTGATTGAAATTTCTAGTATGAGAATTAATCATAACTAGTTTATAACATGCGCATTCACGAGTATTTTTTTCATACAAGATTCTAAAAATATATTATTAACAAGTTATTTATGCAGGCCCGGTGTGATGACCCGAAAATTTTCGATCAAATTTAAACTTTAATCTTTATATGATTCCGACACGATAAGCAAAATCTATAATGTTGAAATCTCAAAAACTTTGAAAACTATATTCACGTGTTCAATTAACCATTGACTTTGCGTGTATATAAAAATGTAAATATATATATATATATATATATATATATATATATATATATATATATATATATATATATAATAAATAAAAGTGAATATATAATATTTTTGAATTAATAAAAATTTAATTTAATCATTTGAGTTAAAAATGAAAAGAAATATAAAACAAAATCATTATTTATTTATTAAAAATTAATCTATATATAAATATATATGACTTCTAATATATTGTGATATATATATATATATATATATATATATATATATATATATATATATATATATATATATATATATATATATATATATATATATATCTTAGAAAATATTAAATAATAAATAAAAATTATTGTATGATATATTATATTACTAATAAATATTACACAAGTAATAATATATGTAATACAAATATAATTATAATTGTTAGAATAATATTGTTATTACTTTTAATATTAAAGTCAATACTAGTAGTATTAATATTACTTTAAATATATATAAAATCTATAAATATGAGTTTAATATATATATATATATATATATATATATATATATATATATATATATATATATATATATATATATATATATATATATATATATAATGGTTATAGTATTGTTATTACTATCACTATTATTATATTCAATAATATTAGTATCATTATAATTAGCATTATTATTAATTAATATTAATATCAGTATTATAAGTATTTATCATTATAAAACTATTAATATTTCTATTACCATTATTAATAATATCAGTATTATTAGGATTATCAATAATATTATTATTATTATTATCATTTTGTTATTGTTATTGATTATTATAAAATTTATCGAAATTATCATTAATTATTATAAATAAGTGATATTATAATCATTATTATTATTCCTATTATTTTTAGTATTAGTAATATTATTTTTATTATTATTTTCTGTTATTATAAATTATCAGTATTTTTATTTCCAATAATACTAATAATATTATTATTAGTAATATATTTAATTATATTCATTAATTATATTAATAAATATAAACAAAACCATACAGAATCGCTTTCTGATGTGTCATGATCGGACTATGTTACTCTTTTGTTTCTGTCCCAAGGTTGTTACGAGTCTTAATCCTTTACAGCACATAAAATTCGATTTCTAGCTGATGAAGTTAAAAATCTATTACATTTTTATTTATTTTATTTAATTAATCTACTTTCTGATTAATTTGAATGTCGATATCACTTCCAGTACAGAACAAATTAGATCGACTATTGTTACAATATCCATCAACAACTTGAACTATATATCTATATTCTGCAAATTCGATTTATTAAAACCAAAAATTCCATAAAACCCGTCGACTTCTCTGTACCTTCACCTTTTCATTCATAATTCGAAATCAAATGAAATTTCAAAATCCTTAAATGCAATTTTGTTAGGAACTGTTCAATCAATCTATCTGCAAAAGCTCAATGTCAAATTCTTTCTATCCAATTCCAATTTCGAGGTCAAAACTTAATTACAAAAGTCAACTAAATTGTTCTTGAGAGAAATTGGAATTCGTTTTTAGTATTCAAGATAAATTGATGGGTGATAAAGGTTCTAGGAGTGAATTAAAACCTACTTCGTGTTATAAGTTTGGTCCAAAACGATCTTGCATTCAAAAATCATGTTTGAGTTGCTTATTTAATTTTTTTTTCTCTTTTTCTTCGCGACTGCAACAGGTTGCTGTTTCTTTATTTTTTTTTGTTAATTTGTCACAAACTGATATTTCTGTTTTAATTACAGAATAGAAACGTTTTTTTTATTTACTGTTATGAATGTTATTTGGATTCTGTCGATTGAAAATAAGGATGAGGAAGAAGAATATAAACCTAATAATAATACAGGATATAAGGAAATGGAGAAGGGTTTAAAACAGATAATAGGCGACAGAGCCATGGTTTAGGGTGTTAGCGGGTTTGCAAGTGGTCAAGGGTACGAGCCTTGCAATGGCTTGCTTTCTTTTTGGAACTCATTTTACAAGAGGTAGTTTTCAATTATTATTTATTATTATTTTGATTATCATTTATATTATTATTATTATTATTATTATTATTATTATTAACGTTATTATTATGATTATTATTATTGTCATTGATATTATTGTTATTATTAGTATTATAACACTTATTATTATTATCATGATTATAAGTATTATTAAAGTATTTATTATTGTAAAGATTGTCACTTAAGTATTATTATTATTATAATTACCTTTAACAATGTTAATAAAAGTAATATTATTTAGTATTATTGTTATTATCATTAATATTAATATCATTAAACCTTTCTAGCACTAGTTTTATCATTGAATATTATTATTAGGATGATTATTATCAATATAAGTATTAGTATTACTATTATGATTAGGATTACAAATTGATGTTATACAATCTTTAATTATTGGTTTAGAAATTTAACGTGAAGATTTTAATTATGATTAACATAAGTATTGTTATTAATATTATCACAAGTAATGAAATTGCTATAGTAATTATTATTATTAAGTATTATGAAATGATATCAAAATTATTAATTTTATTACCATTATTATTAAATTATCAATCTTATTAAAACTACTAATGTTATCATTATATTTAATATTAGTATTGTCATTATATTACTTCAAATATTATCTTAGTATTATTAAAATACCGTCTTAACAAACAAATGATTTACATATATATAAATATATAAATATAATTAATATATACAACATAACAAACTTAATATCTTATTTAGTTAAAATATATATACTAAATACATAGAACATATAAATTATTAACATAAAAACGATATAACTAAAAAAGTTATATATATTTATTCGATTACGATTATGTGTATTAATATATATACACTAATGATATAGGTTCGTGAATCCGAGGCCAACCCTATACTTGTTCAATGTCGTTCTATGTATTTTTACTACAAAATACATTAGGTGAGTTTCATTTGCTCCCTTTTTAAATGCTTTTGCAACATATATTTTTGGGACTGAGAATACATGCGCTGCTTTATAAATGTTTGACGAAATAGACACAAGTACTTAAAACTACATTCTATGGCTGGATTATTAAACCGAATATGCTCCTTTTTAGTCTGCTAATCTAAGAATTAGGGAACAAACACTATAATTGATGCGAATCCTAAAGATAGATCTATCGAGTCCAACAAGCCCCATCCAAAGTACTAGATGCTTTAGTACTTCGAAATTTATATCATGTCCGAAGGAGTATCCCGGAATGATGGGGATATTCTTATATGCATATTGTGAATGTCGGTTACCAGGTGTTCAATCCATATGAATGATATTTTTGTCTCTATGCATGGGACGTATGTTATGAGAAATGGAAATATGAAATCTTGTGGTCTATTAAAATTATGAAATGATTATTTATGTTAAACTAATGAACTCACCAACATTTTGGTTGACACTTGAAAGCATGTTTATTCTCAGGTATGCAATAAATCTTCCGCTGTGCATTTGCTCATTTTAAGGACATTACTTGGAGTCATTCATGGCATATTTCAAAAAACGTTGCATTCGAGTCGTCGAGTTCATCAAGATTACTATTAAGTCAATTATAGTTGGATATATTATGAAATGGTATGCATGTCGTCAACTTTCGTTGTAAAGAAAGATTGTCTTTTAAAATCGAATGCAATGTTTGTAAGATGTATCATATAGAGGTCAAGTACCTCGTGATGTAACCAACTATTGTAAATCGTTTATAATCGATATGGACTTCGTCCGGATGGATTAGGACCGGTCGTTACAGTTGGAATCAGAGCGGTGGTCTTAGCGAACCAGGTCTGCATTAGTGTGTCTAACTGATAAGTAGTTAGGATGCATTAGTGAGTCTGGACTTCGACCGTGTCTGCATGTCAAAAGTTTTGCTTATCATTCGTGTCGAAAATCATCTACTTATTATCCTTAGGAAATTACCTGCTTATCATTCTTTGTCTAGACACATCTTACTGCAATGATTGCATGAATAGTGTATAGACAAAATCCATATCTTAGCGTATCTGTCACTGTAAACTTTATCTGACACGTTTCCATAATTTTCTCCGTAATTCATGGGATCTTTGGAAGTATGTATAGATATTCTATATATAATTAGAATATCATTCGATATTCAAAAATCATTTCATATCAAAACCCTTTAACTGATCGTGAGAGATGGATCCTACACCTAGCTTGGATTCCATTAGTTCCGGAAGCGATTTTGAGATGTATATTGAAGCAGACTCTGAAGTCAATGAACCAGAAGTGCCTCAACCATTTAGTTATTTTTCTTTCTGGAGGAGATGGGGGTGGGTCCGAGACTTACTCACTCGATGGAGAAATGAAGAAGGCGAGCCCTATCGCGAACCAAACTTACCTCCTAACATCGGAGAAAACGATGTACTCACAGGTGAACCTATGCGCAACACTGTATTTACCCTTCTTGCTAAAGTTTTTCACCTCGAAGGTCGCATTACTGCAATCTCAGAAAATATTCAACCTCTACTTCCGAATACCAATAGAAGGGGAATATTAGAAGAAGTTAGGGAACTTCGAATTGATAATCAAGATCTATCGAATCAGATGAGTGGATGGATAGAAATGATAGAGGGTAGGATAGAAAACCTGACAAGAATGGTGCGTGATCTACAAGCTATACTTACTACACCAACATCATCACCAACCTCAGCACCAACAACACTTGTAGCACCGACAGTAACAGTACCACCATCAGCAGCACCAGCAGTATAACCAGTACCAACCACAACAACATCATCACACGTCTCAACCTCGCAGTCTATACCTCTAGCATAATCATCGTTCTACGAATCGTTCTACATAAACTATCTTCGTCCTTCATGGCGATTATATAATCTCTAATGTTTTAGAGATTATGTACTCTAGTTCTAGCCGTAAATCTGATGAGTTTAATATCACATTGACTCATTAAATCCATGATTACGTCTGAAGAAAATATATATGTATATATGTTTTCATAAAGATGGTAATTAAAAGTTTTATTGTACAAACTGTTAATGGTGAAAATATTTTAACGGGTAGGTAATACCCGAGGAATATTTAGATTTCACATTAATAAGTTACATTGTACGTTCTTCGAATCTGATTCAACAGTCTTTTACTATCCTACTTACATCCATCAATATACAAATTCGTTCACCACAGAATAACCATATTCATCCAATTTCATATTGAGATTTTACTTTATCAGAATCTAACAAGTGGCATAATGAAGAAAACATTTGACAAAATAAAATTTGTTAGAAACAAACAAATTAACTATGAGAAATTTTGTTAAGAATCCACGCTAACTGTTCCTAACTAATTGTTCCTAGCTAACTGATTACATTTTATTTATCGTAATTTAATTATCGCAATTTACATTCTCATAATTTTATTTATTGTCATTTAATTTTGTGTTATTTACTTTACGCACTTTATTTATCATCATTTAATTTCTGTTATTTATTTTACGTACTTTAAATATCGGGACATGTATACAATGTTTTGACATATCATATCGACCCATCTATATATATTATTTGGAATAACCATAGACACTCTATATGCAGTAATGATCGAGTTCTCTATACAGGGTTGAGGTTGATTCTATAATAATATATATAAGTTTGAGTTGTGATCGAGTCTGAGACATGTACACGGGTCACGATACGTATTAATTAATTCGAATATTATATAGTAACTTATATATGAATTATTATTTGTACACTGCTAACTGTGGACTATCAACATTGGACAATTAAAATGAATTAAAATATTAATTATAACATATGAAACTAAATAATTCTTCAAGTTTGCCACTTGATTTCATCTTAAACCTCATTTGTATCTTAACAATTCTAATTTGCGTTCAAACCTTTCATGATTCTTAAAAACACCTCAATTGAAAGGATGAACCAACCGCACTTCATCTATGGAAGAAAAGATTGACGCATATAGTTATGCACCTGAAAACTCCCGGACCCTAAGTAAAAGTTTAACACGTGTCTGTGTTAGCTCCTTTGGCATTGTTATTACCGAAAATAACATTGCAACTCTTTTTCAAATTAGCCAATTTTATCACAGCTTCAACAAATCAACTTCAACTTCCATTCGAATTAGCCTTATTATAACCTCGATATATAAGTTTGCCAGTCATCATCGTTACCGGAGAACCGTTTATATTTCACCACATCAGCAGTAAAATTACCAGCAACTTCAATGAATTTGGACTTTTCGAAAAATCATTATATTCATTGAAACCCCATCTTGTATTCATCTATACCCTGTAACAATAATTGCCATACCAATTACCGGGAATCAGCAATCAGTATTTCGAATTGTGACGACCCGGGAATTTTCGACCAAATTTAAACTTAATCTTTATATGATCTCGACACGATAAGCAAAGTCTGTAATGTTGAGTCACAAATATTTTGAACTGTTTCATGAAATCATTTGTATTTCGACCATTCTCGACGATTCACGAACAACTATTTGTAAATAGATAACATATATATTTAAATAGGTATTTATAATTTGAAATATAATTTAGAATATTATATAATATGATGATTAGGATTAATATTGTAAAATAAATAAAATAAAATGCTATTAATGGAAAGTATAGAATATATAGATATATATAAATATGTATATAAATATTATTTGTAAATATATAAAATTATATTAAATCTTTTTGTTTAAAAATATATAATATATTTGTTTTAGTAATTAACTTTGCTATTTTAAAACTGTTTATACATAGAAAGAGAATATAAATGATTTCGAGCTTAATTAGTAAACGTCAGTAATACGCGGTTGACATTTCGTTAACATTCATATAGATTTAATATAAGTCTATGATGGATTAAAATAAAAATTGAACTGTAAACCGATTACGAAGATTTTAGATTTGTTAAAAGTATTTTTTACCTTTTTAAGTTTAAATATTAGTACTCCGTACATATAAATCAGAACAGAAAATAAATAATTTTCGAACCTTTTTGATCAGGTTTCAAACAGGTAATGAGTGAAATAATTAAATATATTTAATCTAAAAATTTGGAATTTTTAGGAACACTTTTATATATTAACTGTTTAGCAATGGACACACCCCCTAAAAACTGTCGGTAGTAAATGACAAGTAATCCTACTGATAACTGTTTAAATGTTGAATGAGTGAATGATACTGTGGATGATTGTTTCAATCCCACTTTCAATTAAATAAGTAATAAGTAATGTAATATATAATAAATTAATAATAAAACTTGCAGTGTAATATACATATACTACCTACAAGATTTAGAGAATGAGATATCCCTCATCTTCACTCTTCTTCTCTACTTCATCGACCACCTTGAACGCTATCGTAATCCACCAACTCAAATTTCTCTCTCTCTCTAAATCCTTGTAACCAAAACCCACTACATCGTGAACCACTTCCACCATAACCACAACCCTTAAACCACCATTTTTTTGTCACTTCTGTCCGTCGAAACCATTACCTAACCACCACCTGTAGCCACTTTCTGCTGCTGCTATTGAGTTTCTGTTTCAGTTAAAAAACCACCATCTCCTAACACCATTAAACCGCCACCATCCACACCCACTACAACACCACCTCCTCTCCTTTTCTCTCTCCTGTACATGACTAAGAAAACCCCTCTCGTGTTATTTTTTTCTTCTGTGGAAATCACAACCCAACCATAACAAGTTTCACTTTTGAAAAACTGCTGTCATTATGAAATTATTTCATGTTTTTTTATTGCTGTTGTCCCGGTGGAATTAAAGCACGAAAAAGATGGTAGTACTACAGTAAACGTTGATGTTAATGGGAAATTATGCGAGGTTTGTCCACGATCTGCGTAATTAAATTAAAAGATTACACGTTCTGAGTATTGAAGCACTCGATCCGATCAAATTATTTTTGTTACTTGCTGTTTCTCTTATTCTGTTTCTTTCTATTTCGGTTAACGAAGAACAAGAATGATGATGATGATTACAGAAGTTGATGAGGATGAATTGTTATGATCATGAAGATGTTAAAGATGATCGTGATATTGATGATGTTACAGCAAGTATAGAAATGATTTGATGATGTTTAAGCGATGGAAATGGTGGTCATTTATGTTATGAAGAAGATAAAGAAACTGAAATATAATATAAATGTAATTAAAATGATTCTCATAACAGAAAAGCGTGGTAGATTAGATGGTTAGGAGTGTTGGTGATTATCTAGAGGTCCTGGGTTCGAAACCAGGAGTCTTCAAAATATTTTCTTTTTCAATAAAAGCTGTCTTAAAAATGTTTTAGTTGTTGGGTCGTATCCCTATTTTAATATTGCGCCAAGAGCTTTTAAATTTGCTGTGGGCCGAGATCCAAGTATGATATTGGGCTGTGACTTGTTATGTTTATGGACTTGATGTTGGGCCAAATGAAACTAGTTAAATATATATGGTATACAAGTTATATTAGAATAACAAGGTAGTATGAATGGTTAAGGGTGTTAGCGGCATAGCGGGAGGTCACGTGTTCGAGTCCTAGCAGGGACACAAATTTTTATTTTTGAAGATTAAACCCTTAAGGTAGTTTACTCATTTTAATTATTATTATTATTATTATTATTATTATTATTATTATTATTATTATTATTATTATTATTATTATTATTATTATTATTATTATTATTATTATTAAGATTATTATAAACTGTATCATTTAAGTATTATTATTTTTAGTATTATCAATAATATTAACATTAAGATTTTATCAAAAATAAAAGTTAAGGATATTATTAAGATTATAAGTATGTATTAATCATATAACGATTTTTATATAAATATTCATAAATGACAAGTTAGATATTATCAAAATAATACTAATATGAGATAAATATAACTATATATATATATATATATATATATATATATATATATATTAAACATTTTGAATATATACATAAACTAAATAAGTATAATATATAATTTAAGATATAATATATAACTTTGCTCGATTACGATTATATATTTTAATATATATATATATATATACAAATGATATAGGTTCGTGAATCCGAGGCCAACCCTGCATTGTTCAATATAGTCATATGTATTTTTACTACAAAATACATTTGGTGAGTTTCATTAATCCCTTTTTAAATGCTTTTGCAATATATATTTTTGGGACTGAGAATACATGCGATGTTTTTATAACTGTTTTACGAAATAGACACAAGTATTGAAACTACATTATATGGTTGAATGATCGAAATTGAATATGCCCTTTTTTATTAAGTCTGGTAATCTAAGAATTAGGGAACAGACACCCTAATTGACGCGAACTCTAAAGATAGATCTATCGGGCCCAACAAGCCCCATCCAAAGTACCGGATGCTTTAGTACTTCAAAATTTATATCATGTCCGAAGGAGAATCCCGGAATGATGGGGATATTCTTTTATGTATATTGTCAATGTCGATTACCAGGTGTTCAATCCATATGAATGATATTTTTGTCTCTATGCATGGGACGTATGTTTATGAGAAATGGAAATATGAAATCTTGTGGTCTATTAAAATGATGGAAATGATTATTTATGTTAAACTAATGAACTCACCAACCTTTTGGTTGACACTTTAAAGCATATTTATTCTCAGGTATGAAAGAAACATTCCGCTGTGCATTTGCTCATTTTAAAGACATTAATTTGGAGTCGATCATCGCAATGGAATCAGTTGTTAGTGACTTCGTCCAGATGGATTAGGACGGGTCCTTTCACGAATCTCGTAGCATTTCTACATCAATAGTTATATGTATACATATAACAATTATCTCCTAGAATTACGATCTTCAAATCTGAAATTTTGAAAAGGCACCCAGTTTACGAATCGATACTCTGAATGTTGAAAAAGCTGAATGAAGCAGCAGAAACTGTAGGCAACCATAAATGACCTTAGTCGTCAGAAGTTTGATGATAAAGAATAATATGTTGGAAAAGCTCAGAAACGTTGAAACTGGAAAACGGATAGAGTTAACCATGAAGGAGACCAAGGACAAATACAAGGACCATACCCTATATTCAAAGAATCCAGATAATTCTGGATCCGTTGAAATCTTTAGAGAATATCTTGCTCCGAAGTCATGTTAAAATCTTACGGAAAAAAAAAATCTTTCTCCATCAACCATCGAACTTAGAAATTCCAAAATATCATCATCAATATCATCGATATTTCTGAGGATATTTTCATAAATATTCTCGTTCGAAATTATATACCTCTTCGTGCTTCCTGTGTATCATTATAATGGAAACATTCAATAGAAAATTTAGTACCGAAAAGCAGATTATGCGAAACTATGAAGAAAGCCGTGGACAAATCACAAAGAATAAGTTTGACTTCAAAGAATCCAAATGATTCAATGTCTGCTAAGGTCTTTAGTGAATATCTTGCTCATTACTCTAAACCCTTGCAGACAATAGTTTCTATCATCCTCTGATCTTAGATATTCCGAGATATTATCGTATCTTTCATTATAAATATCCTCCATATTTCTGGAGATATTTTTATAACTATTCTTATATGAAATCATTAATCTCTTCGTACTATCAGTGTTACATCATATAGAAACTGTTAGTTTCTATATTCTTTAAACTTTCGAGCTTAAAATATGAAAGTTATTGAAGTAATGTTGGGAACTGATGCATGAGTTAGTATAATATAATGACACTTGATCAACGTGATTATATTACAGTAATTCATGCTGAGTTTCTAATGGAACGTGATGATTCACAGAACATACCGTCATCATGTGCCATTTACACGACTCTTACATTCTATCCAATCTCCAAACATATTAAGAATATGTCCCCTTGATAGTTCTATCTTCCGGATATTCTAGTAATTTACCAAATCAAGATCATGCCATTACGATTTTATTCTTAGAACATTAACTATGTTCATCTAAAACTTCATACCTATGAATTTTGGACCATTACATGCGATGCTTAATGGTAAGAAGATGAAACGAAAGAATGAAGTTTCGGAGTGTAAATGGGGGTATAAACAGCAGCAAATAGGAGGGGACATTAACTGTGTAACATCCCGCCTTTTTCCATTTACTTTTCCGTTATACTAATATAAAGTCCGTTATATGTTTATAACATCTCCCGTTGATACGCGTTTTAAATTATCTCGTTTAGGTAATTCCCGCACCCGAACGAAAGTTGAGGGACTAAACTTGACAAGGGATCAAACCCTTGACTAGGTCAAAGGGTCAAACCCCTTTCACCCATTCATTTTCATCTCCATCTCTCTCTCTTTCTCTCTAGCAAGAACACACACCCAAAACCAAATTCATTCAATCATCATCTAAATTCGATCTAGGAGGCTTACAACAAAATAAACTACATATTTGTGATCCTCTCTTCATCCTCTTCATTTTGGTACCAACTTCATCTCATTTGGGTAACTTTCTAAAATCACTAGATTTTGTGTTCTTGATGTTTTTAACTTATAAAAGTGTTAATTAGTGTCTATGGCTCAAGTCTAACATGAATATAAGATTTATATGCTCGATCTCGTTGTTTTAGTGTAACTAGCATGAACTTGAAAATTGGTGTGTTGTTCTTGAATTTTGAATGATCATATGTTGTTAGATGTTAAAAGTTGATGTTTTAATTGTGTTACTAGCATCACTAGCTTCAATTTGATGTGTAGGTTGCCTTAGAAAACTTCATGAACTTGATTATTGATTTTGGTGAATTTGGGTTAGGGTTTGATGAACTTGAAATGGACTTTTGATGCATTGAATGCCATGGATTATTATTGGTAAGTGTTTAGTTGGATTGTATGCTTGATTACCTTCGAAACGGCATATCATTCATGTAAATTGGTTGCCCGAATCATTGAATTGCATTTATGAACTTGTATGCGGTTAATGTTAAGCGTTAGATGCGGTTTTGGTTGTTGTAATAGGTAGATTGATTGATGAAATGTGTTTAGTTGTTTTCCTCGTCAAATTACCTTCCCAACGGTATAAGATACTTGTCTTGATTGTTTGCGGATCATAAATGGTGATTGTTTGAAGTTAGGTTCGTGCATAAAACTTAAAAACTGCCAGAATTCTCTGCACAGGTAATGGCGCGGCGCGCCATATACCCGCGCGGCGCGCCATATACCCGCGCGGCGCGCCATTTTGGTCTGTCTAACTTGGTCAATTTTTGAATAATGTTTGCTATGCTACGCACCTCCGATTCACATGTAACTTGTCCTAACATGCTCATACATGATTAAAAGCCTCAGAAAAATAGTTCGGGACACGACCCGAACGTGTTGACTTTTTTGTTGACTTTGACCGACCAAGTTGACTTTTAATCAAACTTAACCAAATAATTTTGCAATCGTTCTAACATGTTTTTATACTTGTACCTTGCATGAAACATGACAATTTGATTTCACATGCTAAATAATCGAGTCGTAACGAGCCATAGGACTAATTGAACATCTTTGACCTATCGTGTTTACCGTTATTGATACGACCTATTTGTTTAGGTCAAGACTAGCACTATCCTTCACACACGTTATTTTGTAAAGTACTTTTCGTACGTGCACTCAAGGTGAGATCATAGTCCCACTTTTACTCTTTTTGAACTTACATTTGGGATGAGAAAACATAAACATTTCTTTTACTAAGTGAACACAAGTACAGGAAAACAAACATTCTACATACGAGTTTAGAACAAAATCCTCAATTCGATTATCATTAGTTACACTTGCCGGGTGTAAGCGAGAACTTATGTTGTATGGATCCATATGGGTTTGACAAACCCTCATTCAAACGGTTCGCTACCGTTTACGAATGAAATATATTTTCGAGAAACAGTGTATGTTCTAGCACTAAGTGATGGGGTTCAATGGAAGGAAATGTTAAGCATTGATAATTGGGTGCTCGTGAAACAAACTTTTGGAATGTATTACTATTAATTCATTGATGCAAATCTTGTGGTTTACTTGTACTTACTTACTTAAACCTATGATTTCACCAACGTTTTCGTTGACAGATTTCTATGTTTTTCTCAGGTCCTTGACCGATACATGATACATGCTTCCGCTCATTATTTTGATACTTGCATGGGATGTCGAGTATATATGCATACATGGAGCGTCTTTTGACTACTTTAAATTGTGTCGCATAGGTTTCATTCGTACGTTAAACATTGTAATGTAACTAGTCTTTCGAACTACATTTGTAAACTTGAAACATCCTTTTTCTTATAAAATAAATGCGACATATTTTGGTCAAAAGTCATAATAAAGACTTATGACCACGCAACGGGACCGAAGTAGTCGGCGCCGTCAAACATGGTTTGGTCGGGTCGCTACAGATGGTATCAGAGCGTTGGTTGTAGGGATTTAGAGTTCATTGGTGTCAACCTCGAGTCATAGGGTACATTGGTGAGTCTAGACTACAACCGGCATATAGACTTGAAGTAGGAATTACTTGACTACTTGTGCATTTATACTCGAACGCTTCTACTCATATCTACTCTTAGTTCATCTTAATCTCACGTTGTTTAATTTGATTGACGCGCCACCTTGACTATATGAAATGATGTCGAATGCACATATGAATCAGGGTAAAATAATTTCCGGGATTATATTACGGTGACTCATATGAACGTTCCGACATTTTGACATAAAGAATTTAAGGCGAGTCAAGGAAAATTTTCTCTTTATCTTTATTCTATATCACGGTTAGTATTATTGAGAATACTAATCAATGATATTCTTATGTCTTGAAGGAACAATGGCTCCTCGTCGTGTACGCCGCAATGAAACTCCTGAACAAGCTCTCAAACGGATGATAGCTACCGCCGTAGATGCGGCCATGGCCGGTCACTCATCCAACAACAATAATAATAACAACCACAACAACAACAACAACAACAACAACAATGGAGCCGGAAACTCAAACGAGGGATGCTCCTATAAAGCTTTCATGGGGTGCAAACCTCACACTTTTGATGGAACCGGGGGACCGGTCGTGCTCACCCGATGGTTTGAGCAAACGGAGGCCGTCTTTAGCATAAGCGGTTGTCGGGACCAAGACAAGGTCAAATACTCCACTCACACTTTCTCCGGAATTGCTCTAACATGGTGGAACACCTATGTTCAATCGGTGGGTACCGATGAAGCTCATGCCCTCTCTTGGGCCGATCTAAAGGAAAAGATGATTGTTGAATATTTTCCGCGCGAAGAAACCCGAAAGTTTGAGGAAGAACTAAGAGCTTTGAAAGCGGTCGGAAACGATCTTAAAGCTTATAATCAACGCTTCGCCGAACTATCCTTGATGTGTCCTAATCTTGTTAACCCCGAATCTCAAAGGATTGAGCTCTACATGCTCGGTCTTCCAAAAAGCATCAAACAAGGGGTGATGTCATCCAAACCCACTACTCATCAAGCCGCTATGAACATGGCTCGCCAACTGATAGAAACGGTTGACGAAATCGTAGTTCCGGCACCTAAGGCCGAGGATAAATCGGGCGGCAACAAAAGAAAGTGGGAACCCTCCCAATCAAACAACAACAACTTTGCTAAGAAGCCTTACACCTCCGACGGCAAGAAGGGTTATGCCGGGAACCTACCTCTTTGCAACAAATGCAACAAACATCACTTTGGCGAATGTAGTAAGTTAATTTGCCACCGGTGCCAAGGAGTTGGTCATAAGGCCAACGATTGTAAAAGTGCTACTCCCGTTGCTCGAAAGTGGCCCAATGCACCAAAGACGGGCACTTGTTACGAATGTGGTCAAACAGGTCATTATAGAAATGCATGCCCAAAGAAGAAAGATAACCCCAACACGCGCGGCCGAGCTTTCAACATCAACACCGAGGAAGCCCGGGATGACACTGAACTAGTCACGGGTACATTTCTTCTCAACAATTCTTATGTCTCTTGCTTATTCGATTCAGGTGCCGATAAATGCTTTGTATCCAAGACTTTGACTCATTCTTTTAGCACTCCACCTCTTCCATTAGATACCACTTATACCATTGAAGTGGCTAACGGGAAACTATTAAGTGCCGACACATATTACCGGGGGTGTACGATAAACATTTTGGGTAAGGAATTTAAAATTGACTTGATACCCATGGAACTAGGAAGCTTTGATGTAATAATCGGTATGAATTGGTTAGTCAAAACGAAATCTCACATTCTTTGTGATCTTAATGCAATCCGAATTCCTATCGAGAATGGTGAACCTTTGATCGTCTATGGCGATAAGAGTTGCACCGGACTCAACCTCGTTTCGTGTATTAAAGTTAGAAAACTACTCCGTAAGGGTTGTTTTGCGATCCTTGCTCACGTTAAGAAAGTCGAGTCCGATGAGAAGCACATCGATGATGTGCCAATTGTTAGTGACTATTCCGATGTATTTCCCGACGAATTGCCGGGTCTTCCACCTCATCGACCGGTTGAATTCCAAATCGATATTATTTCGGGAGCCGCACCCGTAGCACGTGCACCATATAGACTCGCTCCATCTGAAATGCAAGAATTGCAAAGTCAAATCCAAGAACTACTTGATCGTGGTTTTATCCAACCTAGCCATTCACCTTGGGGCGCTCCGATTTTGTTTGTTAAAAAGAAAGACAGATCCCTACGAATGTGCATTGATTATCGTGAACTAAATAAATTGACGGTTAAGAACCGATATCCTCTTCCTCGCATCGATGACCTCTTTGATCAACTACAAGGGTCTTGTGTATATTCGAAAATCGATCTCCGCTCGGGTTATCATCAATTAAGGGTTAAGGGGGAAGATGTCTCCAAAACCACTTTCCGAACTCGTTATGGTAGTTATGAATTCCTTGTCATGCCATTTGGTCTCACTAACGCACCGGCGGTGTTCATGGATCTTATGAACCGCGTGTGCAAACCGTATCTCGATAAATTCGTTATTGTGTTCATCGATGACATATTGATCTATTCTAAAAATGAAGAAGAGCACGAACAACATCTCCGACTTGTGCTTGAACTTTTAAGACAAGAACAACTCTATGCCAAATTCTCCAAGTGTGAATTTTGGTTAAAGGAAGTTCAATTTCTTGGTCATGTTGTAAGTGACCAAGGTATTAAAGTCGATCCAACAAAAATCGAAGCCATTAGCAAATGGGAGACTCCTACTACTCCTACTCACAATCGTCAATTTTTGGGTCTCGCCGGGTACTATCGTAGATTCATCGAAAATTTCTCTTTGGTTGCACGTCCTCTAACCGCATTGACTCACAAGGGAAAGAAATTCATTTGGGCGACCGAACATGAATCCACATTCCAAATCTTGAAAACGAAGCTAACCACCGCTCCTATCTTGTCACTTCCCGAAGGCAATGATGACTTTGTTGTATATTGCGATGCCTCAAAACATGGTTTTGGGTGTGTATTGATGCAACGAATGAAAGTCATTGCTTATGCTTCTCGATAACTCAAAATTCATGAACGAAACTATACGACACATGATCTCGAACTCGGAGCCGTTGTCTTTGCACTTAAAATGTGGAGACACTATCTTTATGGAACCAAGAGTACTATCTTCACCGATCACAAAAGCCTTCAACACATTTTCGATCAAAAGCAACTAAACATGAGACAACGAAGGTGGATTGAAACCTTAAACGATTACGATTGCGAGCTTCGTTACCATCCCGGGAAGGCAAATGTAGTAGCCGATGCCTTAAGTCGAAAAGAAAGAGCGGTGCCTCTTCGTGTCCGAGCCTTAAACATCACCATCCACACAAACCTTAATAGCCAAATTCGGGTAGCCCAAGATGAGGCTCTCAAGGATGAAAACATCTCTCTCGAACACTTGAACGTCCTCACCTCTCGATTCGAAGTTAAAGAAACCGGACTCCGATATTTCGCCGGAAGAATTTGGGTGCCTAGTTATGGGGATCTACGAAGCCTTATTTTAGATGAAGCCCATAAGTCACGATACTCGATTCACCCCGGTGCCAATAAGATGTACCACGACCTTAAACAACTATATTGGTGGTCGAACATCAAAAGGGACGTAGCTACTTATGTTTCCAAGTGTTTGACATGTTCCAAAGGCAAAGCCGAACACCAAAGACCGTCCGGACTACTTCAACAACCCGAGATCCCGCAATGGAAGTGGGAAAGGATAACGATGGATTTTATCACCAAGCTACCAAAAACGACGGGCGGTTATGATACCATTTGGGTTATTGTTGACCGTCTCACCAAATCCGCACACTTCCTTGCCATGAAAGAAACGGACAAAATGGAGAAACTTGCACAACTTTACATTAAGGAGATCGTAGCCCGACACGGTGTACCTTTATCGATTATCTCCGACCGAGATGGCCGTTTCGTTTCTAGATTTTGGCGTACATTGCAAGAAGCGTTGGGAACGCGTTTAGACATGAGCACCGCATATCATCCTCAAACCGATGGACAAAGCGAACGTACAATTCAAACCTTAGAGGACATGTTACGAGCTTGCGTGGTTGATTTCGGAAAAGCTTGGGACAAGCACTTACCTCTCGCCGAGTTCTCTTACAACAATAGTTATCACGCGAGTATTAAAGCCGCACCTTTTGAAGCGCTATATGGCCGCAAATGTCGTTCACCTCTTTGTTGGGCCGAGGTAGGCGACGTGCAAATCACCGGACCCAAACTCATTCACGAAACCACCGAGAAAATCGTTCAAATCCGAGATAGGCTTAGGACGGCCCGAAGTCGTCAAAAGAGCTATACCGACAAACGACGCAACGATCTTGAATTTCAAGTCGGTGACCGAGTAATGTTAAAAGTCGCACCTTGGAAGGGTGTAATCCGTTTTGGGAAACGCGGGAAGCTAAATCCGCGGTATATTGGTCCTTTCGAAATCTTGGAGCGTATTGGAACCGTTGCTTATCGTTTAGATCTTCCGCCTCAATTGAACTCCGTTCATCCTACCTTCCATGTATCTAACTTGAAAAAGTGTCTTGCCGAACCCGATATCGTCATCCCTCTCGAAGAACTTACTATTGATGACAAACTTCATTTTGTGGAGGAACCGGTTGAAATTGTGGACACCTCCGTCAAGACATTGAAACAAAGCCGAATCCCGATTGTCAAGGTTCGTTGGAATGCCAAAAGAGGACCCGAGTTTACTTGGGAAAGACAAGATCAAATGCAAAGGAAGTATCCTCATCTATTCGTGAATTCGGAAACGCAAGATCTCGAGGAAGAAACAACGACTACTACGCCTACTTAAATTTCGGGACGAAATTTCTTTTAAGGAGTAGGTAATGTAACATCCCGCCTTTTTCCATTTACTTTTCCGTTATACTAATATAAAGTCCGTTATATGTTTATAACATCTCCCGTTGATACGCGTTTTAAATTATCTCGTTTAGGTAATTCCCGCACCCGAACGAAAGTTGAGGGACTAAACTTGACAAGGGATCAAACCCTTGACTAGGTCAAAGGGTCAAACCCCTTTCACCCATTCATTTTCATCTCCATCTCTCTCTCTTTCTCTCTAGCAAGAACACACACCCAAAACCAAATTCATTCAATCATCATCTAAATTCGATCTAGGAGGCTTACAACAAAATAAACTACATATTTGTGATCCTCTCTTCATCCTCTTCATTTTGGTACCAACTTCATCTCATTTGGGTAACTTTCTAAAATCACTAGATTTTGTGTTCTTGATGTTTTTAACTTATAAAAGTGTTAATTAGTGTCTATGGCTCAAGTCTAACATGAATATAAGATTTATATGCTCGATCTCGTTGTTTTAGTGTAACTAGCATGAACTTGAAAATTGGTGTGTTGTTCTTGAATTTTGAATGATCATATGTTGTTAGATGTTAAAAGTTGATGTTTTAATTGTGTTACTAGCATCAATAGCTTCAATTTGATGTGTAGGTTGCCTTAGAAAACTTCATGAACTTGATTATTGATTTTGGTGAATTTGGGTTAGGGTTTGATGAACTTGAAATGGACTTTTGATGCATTGAATGCCATGGATTATTATTGGTAAGTGTTTAGTTGGATTGTATGCTTGATTACCTTCGAAACGGCATATCATTCATGTAAATTGGTTGCCCGAATCATTGAATTGCATTTATGAACTTGTATGCGGTTAATGTTAAGCATTAGATGCGGTTTTGGTTGTTGTAATAGGTAGATTGATTGATGAAATGTGTTTAGTTGTTTTCCTCGTCAAATTACCTTCCCAACGGTATAAGATACTTGTCTTGATTGTTTGCGGATCATAAATGGTGATTGTTTGAAGTTAGGTTCGTGCATAAAACTTAAAAACTGCCAGAATTCTCTGCACAGGTAATGGCGCGGCGAGCCATATACCCGCGCGGCGCGCCATTTTGGTCTGTCCAACTTGGTCAATTTTTGAATAATGTTTGCTATGCTATGCACCTCCGATTCACATGTAACTTGTCCTAACATGCTCATGCATGATTAAAAACCTCAAAAAAATAGTTCGGGACACGACCCGAACGTGTTGACTTTTTCGTTGACTTTGACCGACCAAGTTGACTTTTAATCAAACTTAACCAAATAATTGTGCAATCGTTCTAACATGTTTTTATACTTGTACCTTGCATGAAACATGACAATTTGATTTCACATGCTAAATAATCGAGTCGTAACGAGCCATAGGACTAATTGAACATCTTTGACCTATCGTGTTTACCGTTATTGATACGACCTATTTGTTTAGGTCAAGACTAGCACTATCCTTCACACACGTTATTTTGTGAAGTACTTTTCGTACGTGCACTCAAGGTGAGATCATAGTCCCACTTTTACTCTTTTTGAACTTACATTTGGGATGAGAAAACATAAACATTTCTTTTACTAAGTGAACACAAGTACAGGAAAACAAACATTCTACATACGAGTTTAGAACAAAATCCTCAATTCGATTATCATTAGTTACACTTGCCGGGTGTAAGCGAGAACTTATGTTGTATGGATCCATATGGGTTTGACAAACCCTCATTCAAACGGTTCGCTACCGTTTACGAATGAAATATATTTTCGAGAAACAGTGTATGTTCTAGCACTAAGTGATGGGGTTCAATGGAAGGAAATGTTAAGCATTGATAATTGGGTGCTCGTGAAACAAACTTTTGGAATGTATTACTATTAATTCATTGATGCAAATCTTGTGGTTCACTTGTACTTACTTACTTAAACCTATGATTTCACCAACGTTTTCGTTGACAGATTTCTATGTTTTTCTCAGGTCCTTGAACGATACATGATACATGCTTCCGCTCATTATTTTGTTACTTGCATGGGATGTCGAGTATATATGCATACATGGAGCGTCTTTTGACTACTTTAAATTGTGTCGCATAGGTTTCATTCGTACGTTAAACATTGTAATGTAACTAGTCTTTCGAACTACATTTGTAAACTTGAAACATCCTTTTTCTTATAAAATAAATGCGACATATTTTGGTCAAAAGTCATAATAAAGACTTATGACCACGCAACGGGACCGAAGTAGTCGGCGCCGTCAAACATGGTTTGGTCGGGTCGCTACAAACTGTGGATGACAATGATTATAGAAGACAGAAGCAGGGACATCGAAATATAAGGAAAGATATAAACCTCTACAACAACACATAATTTACAAGCCGTGTATATCAATACATATTGCAACGTAAAGACACGGGAAAATTAATAACACTATAACCCCAAGATAATAGTAGAAGTAAATAAAATCCTCCGGTGGTAGATGAAAGAGAAGAATGACATATATGAAAGTTAGAAGTATATCAAGGATCAAAACGGGATGAAGCATAATGACGAATGTTTTAAGGTATGAATTGAGGAGAAAGAATAGAAGATGTGAGATATGGAAAATAAGGAAAAGAAGGAGGTGGATTTATAGTGAAAAATCCGACAGAGAAATCGAAACAGATTATTGCATTTAATCAAAGGAGATCCTGATTTCCTTAATCGCCAAAGAACCAAATCTTATTATGAAGATTTTCTTTAAATCCCTTAAATTTCGAAAACCAATCATAACTACGTCATCGGTTAAAACGAATCTACATTTACTCATTTCACTCCCTTGCGATAGCTTCACTTATACTCCTCGCGTAATCAAATTGTTTTATCTATATTACTCAATGATGATAAAACTCTAGTTACCAACTCATATTCATCATGAAAACAATTTTTTAAGTTAGCCATGACGACCTCGATCAAATTTCGGGAAGAAATTTCTTTTAACGGGTAGGTACTGTGATGACCCGGAAATTTCCGATCAAATTTAAACTTTAATCTTTATATGATTCCGACACGATAAGCAAAATCTATAATGTTGAAATCTCAAAAACTTTGAAAACTATATTCACGTGTTCAATTAACCATTGACTATGACCGACGATTCACGAACAGTTGCGTGTATATAAAAATGTAAATATATATATATACTAAATAAAAGTGAATATATAATATTTTTGAATTAATAAAAATTTAATTTAATCATTTGAGTTAAAAATGAAAAGAAATATAAAACAGAATCATTAATTATTTATTAAAAATTAATCTATATATAAATATATATGACTTCTAATATATTGTGATATATATATATATATATATATATATATATATATATATATATATATATATATATATATATATATATATATATATATATTGTTGGTCCCTTAATAACAACAGGAGTATTGTAGAGGGGGGGTGAATACAATTCTTTTCTTAATTAACTAGTCAGTTAATCACGTTTAGTATTCTGTAGTAAATAAGATAGAGTCACAGGTAATTTTCAACTGTTATTCTTTATTGATTAAATCAGAAAGAATCACAACTATCCTTGGAGGAAATGATAGTTGGTTGATACAGATTACCTAGATTATAGCTAAGAGATAAACTAAAGCTATTACACGGTTTTGACTCTAACAGATAAACCCACACCACTAGTTTTTACAATAGTGGATACAACAATATATATAGTAGTTCTATTAACCGTGTAATTAATCTATTGTCCACTAGTACATTGGATGCCTTGTACTTGTGGGGACAATTGTGTCAGAAGGCGTGCTCTCCTTCTTTCCTCTTAGGTAGCTATTTGCTGGAACACACCAATTCGGTTTGGCACTACCATTTGATTTAAACAAATGGAATGTTGTGTTCCCTAGGTATGAATAAAGTATAACACATGTCTGCACATGCGTTCCACTTCTGCATTCCCACGTGGTCCTGTAAGGTCACTTGTCAGCCGCCGACTCCTGTCCTTTTCTGTTCAACTTTGTCTTCTACTTCTGTTGAATAGTGCGTTGATGTAGACCACTCTGGGAAACTACCATGCTTGTAATGGAGCATGGCTGTCTTGTGTTGTATGCTGATATCCAGACTTACTGGTCCTTCATATGCTGAGTCACTCGATATTCTTGATTTGCTGGGTGCACATCCTGTGCTGATTCGAAGAATACATTTCTACCTTGTGCTGATAGACTAGGCAGCATACTAAACACTCGACACAGCTATACTAGCTGACTATACATAAACAAACGTGTGCTGGCTGCACATAACACTTTAGTGCAAATAAATATTGTTTTGTCATAATTAAATCCTTAATTATTTTGGGGACTCAACAATCTCCCCCTATTTGATGATGACAAAACCTATGACTTGAAGAGAAAACACTAAAGCCAGCACTTAGGGACCTAGAGAGAGTAGACAGTAAATTCGTCCCTTTAAGTTTGTTTTGGGATCTTTTGATGAGTTATCTATATCTTATAATTTGATATGATTTTGAAGATAAACTCACTTTACTTACATTACATCAGATATATACAATAATTACAAGATAATTCATAAAAAAGGTAAATTACAAAGATACAAGTTAAGCACATAGGAGACTATCTATCTTTATCCCTTTCTCTTTCTCTTTCTTCATCAGATAGCTCCTCTTGTTTAATCTTCCAGGCTTCAGGGAACAGGAGAGGTAATTCAGCACGGTCAAAAACAGGGATGGAAGGAGGTAGAACAATTCGGCTTCTCCCAGTTGGTCCTTCACCAGTAGGTTGCTTCCCTTTAGGCTTTTGAGCAAGAAATTCATCAACATCAACTACTGGTGCATTCCCAAACTTAGTTGCCTTCTTGAACAGCTGTTGGAGTTCAGTCTTAAGAGCACTCTTGATAGCACTCTCACCTTTACCAATGAAATACTCCAAGATTTCTATCCATTCACTGAATCCAAGAGTTCTTAAGTCATCAAAACTAATCCTTTCTTGAACATTGTTCTCCCTGACAACATTAAAAGCCCTTTTTACCCCCCTGTTTACCTTGATAATTCTGCAGGGATTAGATCTTCTATTCATCACATTACCATACCTGCTCTTATAGTAAGTATCAGGAAACTCAATATTGTGATCAGGTACTACAGGAGCAGTGGTAGGTACTTTCTCAGCAGTTTCTATCTTATCAAAAACCTTATCCTGTTCTTTGACAATGGCTCTGGCTAGTTTGAGGGACTCAGCCTGTTGCTTTCTGTCAGCAGCCAATCTGTCTTCAATATCCTGAAGCCTTGAACGTTCAGCAAGTTCAGCATCAACAGCTTCTCTGGCTTCCCTTTCAGCAGCTAAACCCATCAGATAATCATCATAAGAAATGTTCAGGGATCTTACTGCTTCAACCATCTTTCTACCCTCTTCAGTACTAAGGGCAGCACAATACTCCCTTATATCCATACCCAGCTGGAGAGCATCTTCAAAATGAATTCTTTCATCAGTAGTGGAGAGCCTGAGACCACTGTTATTCAAGTACACCCTAATGTCAACGCCAAAGTTTAGTGCAGCAATATAGTGTGGCTGATCAAGAGGGTGATGCAGCAGCCTGACTTGACGAATTCTTTCATTAAGTTCAATTTGTCTTTGTTCAAGCAACTCTGGAACAGTGATCTGAAGTCTGTAGGCATCTCTTTCATCTGGGTTCATTTTTCTGATGTTCGGCTCACCATGGGTTACTGAGTCATCTTCCCAAGTGATATGTTTGTCATGAACCCTTGGGGAAGATGGAGGATACATAGATGATTCATAGCTGCCAGATGAACTAACTGGATGCTGATTGACCCGGTTATCCTGTGTTCTGTCAAAGTAAACTTGAATCTGGGGAGGAAGAGGAGATAGAACAAATGTTTGGCCGTCTCTTCCCCAGACTGTGAAGTGAGCAGGATCAACCGTTTCATCACCTACTTGTTTAGCACCCAGCTCAACCGACTTTGCTGGGTCTTCAACACTTGTACTACCCAGCAGCACACTTCTGGCTGGGTCTTCTATCACAGCACTCCTTGCTGTGTCTTCAATGCCAGCTGACTGATTAGTATCAGCTGGCTCAACCACTTCAGTACCTTCATCAGCTGCCTCGAATAGGGGTCCTTTCCTCAGGGGCTGATTGTCCCTAGGAGCAGATTTCACCCTGTATTTGTCAATAGGCCTGGGTTCAGCTGATGGTTCTTGTGTCGATACAGGTTGAATAGAAGGCAGGTAAGGAACAATAGCAAGATGCTCCCCCTGTCTAATAACATCATCATCATTAAGGATGATTGTTTCTGCTGGCTGTGTTTGTTGTGTAGCTGGCTGAGTAGCAGATGCTGGTTGAGGAGTAGAGCTGGGTTCTAACATAGCATCAACCCATTTCATGAAAATATCAGCTCTAACTCCACCAGTTGACTCAGTAGAATCAAGGTAATCCTTCATCTCAGCAGGAGTCATGTTCCTGATTCTTTCTGCTCTCTGTGCATACAGCTTTGCCCTCTGTTTGTCGTATTTGACCATGAACTTGGCATTTCTTTTTCTTGCCTCTTTTCTGTGTTTATCAAAGACAGTCAGGTCATCATCGACTTCCAATGCTTTTGGACTCAGCCATCTTCTGTGCATAATCTTACAACGTTTAAGATCAGCAAAGGCCTCAAACTTGGCATTGAAGGCATCATCTAGTTCCTGCTGTCGCTTTTGATGTCTCTCTAACTTCCTCTTCATTTTACGTTCAATAGATTGAGACAGCACAAAAGCTTCAGCTACAGCCATATCAGAAACATCACTGGGCTTACTGCCAGAACCAATATCATCCACTGGTGTGGCAGACACACTGGGTTGAGTACCACCAGTTGCCTGTGCACCACCAGCTTCAGTATGAGCGTTGCTGGGCTTAGGGCCAGTGTCTTGACCATCACCATCACCATCTCCATCTCTCCTGGGTTGTTTAGGAGCCTTTTCATGTTCATGCTCCCCCTCAGACTGTTTTCTCTTTTTAGATTTCTTTTGAGACTTTTTCTCCCCCTTTTTGTCATCAGCACGGGCAGTAATAGAAGGGGAGACAGTAGCATCAAGATCACTGTCTGACTGAGGAGCAGAGAAGGCAAAATTGTTCCACTCAGCAACCTCTGGAGTAAGATGGGCACCAGGATCCACACCAAATTGTCGTAGCAGAAGATTGGAGGATCTAACTTCATTCCTGGCTACACCCATAGCCATTTGTTCAACGATGGCCCGAACATCACCTTGCAAAGCAGCCATTCGTTGCATGTTTTCAACCATCTGAACATAGGCAGCAGCAGGAATCATGTTAGCCATTTGAGCTTCCTGCGATTCCAATCTCTCGTGTAACACCCTGTTCTCCTCATTTAAGAAAGTATTTCTGCGGTTAGCAGCATCCAAATCAGCTTGGAGTCGGGTGATATTTTCACAGTACTCATTGTGAGAGATAATTCGCCTTTGAAGCTCCTCTTCATCTTCGTGGTGCTTTGTGATTGCTTCGACTGCCACATCAGCAAAAGCACACACCTGCTGGAGTTTAAGATCAATAGGAGTTGTAACAGCCTCTCCAGCAGATCTGACAGCAGCAGAGACACTATCAACAATAGCTCTGCGAATAGTTTCCTCCAAATTTGGTGTGATCCCTTGCAGTGTCTTATAGACAGCAAAGGTGGAAATATCAGCAACCTCATCTGCATTGAACTTTAAGTATGCAGAGGTTGAAGGTTGGTCAGCACAAGCTAACAGAGGAGTATCACCGTGGGGTGGTGGAGATGGAAGGTCAGGAGCTGACTCATCATCATGATCACCATCGTTTTTACCTTCGCCCGAAGGCTTAGAACCACTGATATCCTTGTCAGCATTACAATCAGCATTGTCATCAGTAAGATCCACTGGTTTGTCTTTGGAACCAGTCACGTTATCATGAGTGACTGGTTCGCCCTTACCAGTACCTTCATCAGCATCCTCATCAGAAGAAGATGAGGAGGAAGAAGCTGAGGAAGAAGAAGGTACTGGCGAATCAGGGACATTTTTCATAACATACTTACCAGTAGTAGGATCGATGACAAACTTGAGAGGCCTCCATGTACCAGGAAATGGCGAAGCAGCTGGAGCCATACCAAAAACATGATAGTAAGGCTGTTCATTGATTTGCTCCAGCAGGGCTATCCTCTCATAAATTTCTTCTCTAGCTGGTCTATCAAGCTGAGATAATAGCTCAACCATCTCTTCACGAGGTAATCTGCTGGCTGAGACTATCGCAGATTCGGGATCAATGGTCAGCTGATCGACCAGCATAGCAATCTTGGGAGAGATTGAAGCTCCCTTGAAAATGAAGTTAGGAACAACTTCATCTAGATCTGGTACCTGCACAACATATGGCTTTGTTTCCTCAGTAACAGAAGCCTTAGTCGAATCAGTAGTTGTGTCAGCAGAGGTACCAGCATCCTTAACATCAGCAACCTCAGCGGTTGGTTCAGTAGCAACCAAAATCGGACCAATAGGATGACGAACTGCCGATTCTGTAAGAACTTGACGTTCCATAGAAGAAGAATCAGAAGAATCAGCAGGCTCATCAGACATTAATGCAGGGTCCACTCTTGGCTGGGTGACAGGTTCATCAAGAAGAACATCCTTGACAATATTGTCAATAACCTTCTCAAGAACAGGAGGTTCTTCCATGATAACATCTTCCACACCAGCAGCAGCAGAATCAACAGTACTAGCATCAGCACCACCAGTAACAGAATCAGTGGCGCCAACACCAGTAGCAGAGGCAGCAATATCACCAGTAGGAATAACAACATCTTTATTTTGCTCCCCCTCTGCCTGTTCATCTACCCTGCTAAGAACTGAAACAATAGAACAAGTTATGTTAGCAACTGTAGAACCAAATAAATTTGACTCAACAATTGCATCTGTTTTTGGTCTCTGGGGACAGACTTGTGATTTGGTCAGCCCTTCGAATGAGACAGAAGAGGGTGTCTGTAAGTACAGCGGTGACTCTGCTGACTCATTGGCAACACATGTTGACCCAGATAGTGTAAGAGATCTGGCTGGTAATGATGTAGGAGTGCGACTCTTAACAGTATCCGAGTAACATACTGGCTGTGCAGTCACCTGAGCTGGTTCAACACGATGAAGACCCAGCTCAAGCCTGCTTTGGGGGTCAGTTATGTTCTCTGCTGGTTGTACTGTCAGCAGAGAGTATTGCAATAAGTTCATTTCAGAAAAATGTGGAAGTGCCTGGTTAGACGAGTATGGGTTGCTACTCTTCTTGACACCAGTTTTAAAACCAGTCAGCTTGGGAGCCAGGGTTATACCGTTAACTCCCTCAACATTTTTCAAGTCAGCAGTTAAAAAATTTTCAATTAAGTTAGATTGTTCTGCTGTTTGGTCTAGAAACGCACCAGGTTCCATAGCTACATCCTTTGCAGGAGCAGCAGCTGAGACTGGTGCAATCTCCCCTGTGGTTCGCTTGGAGCCAGCTTTAGCACGCTTAGGTTTGCCTGTTACCAAGAAATAGATGAGCAACGGATTCCAACACTAGAAATGGGTAGTCAGTATATAAGACTAGGGCTGTTCTTTATGATTAGAGAGCACTAGATTCTAATACAACTACTGCTTTACCAGTATATGAGACGGTGGCTGTACTAGTTGAGGTAGCTGGCTGCTTCCTTCGCGTTGCTGGCTTTCGCTGAGGACCCTCCCCCTCAGCTGGTGCAGAACCAGAGGCAGTCGATTGGGTGGCTCCACGACGAGCAGCAAGATACTCATTCATTGCTGGTGTCAACTCAGCATATGGAGCAGCAAGTACATCCTTTGGCATACCCCCTTGTTTTACTGGGACCTCAAATGATTGATCAGCAATTTGCTGATAAGCTTCACCCAGTTCACTTTCAAATACCAGGCTTAAGAATCGTGGAAATGGAATCAAGTTGGTTCTTACTCTAGCAGTCACCATTTCCCTTAGCCTCAAATAAATTTCAAGGGCGTAATCGATGTTCCTGTTGAACAACAACCCATGACCAAGCTTGAGCTCAAAATCTGAGCATTGGTCAAAGCTTCCTGACTTTTGACTCATGCACTGAGTCATCAACCCAAAGAAGTAGTACCACAGAGGTGGCATATGCTTTCTCAACGGTGTATGTGCCACTGGTCCAGCAAACCCAATGGTCTCCAACACCTCCCTTCTTAATTCGTCACTAGTAGGTGAAGCAACAAATGGTCCACCGGGCAATTGAAGAGCACGTCTAATAGCTTCGACGGTGACAGAGCAATTTAGGGTTTCAGTCACCATGCCACGAATACATGGAACGTTGTCGGGAGTGGTGGCAACAGTGGCAGTATACCAAAATTGTGCCAAACAGGCAGCATAGAATCGGGAAGGTACACCGGTGATGGCTCTTGCCAGAGGTGATTGACGGATGTATTCGATGAGGGCCTCATACCCTTTGTTAACCTTCGATTTGGGAATAGAGAGGGCATGTGCAGCATTGCCTCTAGATAGGCGAATCAGGGAGTGATCAGGTGCATTTGGAGCCCTAATCAGGTTGGGGTGGAGATTTGTGATGACCTGAAAATTTCTGACCAAATTTAAACTTAATCTTTGTATGATTAACATTTCCGACACGATAAGCAAAGTCTGTAAAACTGAATCTCAAAATTTTTGAACTACTTTTATATATTTAAATACCCTTCGGTTGTTTTCGACGATTCGCGAACAATTATATGTAAATAGATACATATATACTATAACTTGAAAAGGTAACAATGTATTAATTATTTGATACCGTACATTAAACTTATTGGTTTAAATATCTATTTGAATATATATGATAAGTTGAAATATTTATTATTAAAATTTATTTATAAATAACTTCCAATGTGTATTTAAAAACTGATTTATGTATATTAAAAAGATATATACATATATATAATTTCAAGTTATTTAGTAAACGATAGTAACATTTTCAAATTGCTAAAGTACCCAAAATGCTACAGTGTTTTCGAAAATCACTATTTGCTACAGTAAAAATTGACTTTGCTACAGTGAATTGCTACAGTAACTTTGCTACAGTAACCACTATTTTAAAAATGTATTTTAACAAATAGTGAGACGATGATTTATAGAAGTAAATGACCAAAATACTCGAAAGTTTAAGATATACTTTGAGTGGTATAGTTTAGGAATAATTTAAGGCTATATTTTAACAAAGGTACGAGTCACGAAATGTAAAATGCAAGTTTTCTCAGCGTACGAAAGGACATTCGAGAAACCGGAACCGGGACATAAGTCAAGTAACAACGTACGACTTATCGGAACAAAATTTACAAGTTAACTATGCACGTAAATATAATATAATATATAAATAATTATATAAATTAAATATAATATATATTATATTTAAATATGTCGACAAACTAAAATACAAAACAATGTGAGCTGTCCCTGGTCCTCATGCGAGTCGCATGGCCAGAAGGCCATTTCCATGCGAGTCGCATGACTCCAGATTTCAGGCCAGGTTCTATAAATTGCAGTTTTTGGCTCGAGATAATCACACACATACACAAATATAGATATACTCCGTAATATTATTTATTATTATTATTATTATTATTATTATTATTATTATTATTATTATTAATAATAAGATTATTATTAATCTTATTATTTTTATTATTAATGTTATTATTTTTGCGATACAAAAATAATAATGTACATAAAATATTACGACGGAGTGCTGTCCAAGTAATTTTCAAAACGTGTTTCCAAGCGAGCTAGAGCTAAGGAAAATATGGGTTATTGCCAAGGAAATTATGGGTAATGTTCGAGGGTATTTTTGTGAATCAAACCTCGTGTTTATCATCTCCGATGCGTCTACGTGCTTTTCTACAATATTGTATATCAATATTAAATAGTGAGTTCATTTGATTCCCTTTTACTCTTTATATTTTTGGGACTGAGAATACATGCGCTATTTTTACAACTGCTTTATTAAATGCTTTTGAAATATATTTTTAACTGCGAATACATGCCAATGCTTTATTAATCGATATACAATATTTATATGCGTGAGTTTCATAAGATCCCTTTTACTCTCTACATTTTTGGGCTGAGAATACATGCAAATGCTTTATTAACTGATTTACAATATTTATATGTGTGAGTTTCATTTGCTCCCTTTTTAATTGCTTTTGCAATCTATATTTTTGGGCTGAGAATACATGCACTTTATTTTAAACGCAATGGATACAAGTACATACTAAATTCTACACTGAGTTTGAACCGAAAATCCCTTAGCTTTGGTAACTAGTAACTGCCAGTTATAAGAACTGGTGGGCGCGAGTAGTAGTATATGGATCCATAGGGCTTGACATCCCCGTCCGAGCTAGAGCACTAGCCTTTTAACGGACGTATGCTATTTGAGAAGCGTACACGTTGGTTTGCGTGTATTATTAAGATGATTATACAAAGGGTACAAATTATATAAGCGTTAAAGTTTAGTTACCAGGGTGCTCTGTTATGTAGAATCTATTGATAAACGTTTCTGGATTAAACAACTGAAATCTTGTGATCCACCTTTATATACAGATTATGAGCAACATTAAAACTATGAACTCACCAACCTTTGTGTTGACACTTGTTAGCATGTTTATTCTCAGGTTTCCTAGAAGTCTTCCGCTGTTTGCTTAGATGTTAAACAAGCTATGTGCATGGAGTCTTGCATGACATATTTTTCAAGGAGACGTTGCATTTACCAAATCATCACCATGTATCTTATTTTGACTGCATTGTCAACAGAAATGATGTTGTAAACTATTATTTATGGTGATTGTCTATATGTAGAAATCATCAGATGTCGAAAACCTTTGATTTAAATATTCATTTATGGTGTGCCTTTTTAAAAGAATGCAATGTTTACAAAACGTATCATATAGAGGTCAAATACCTCGCAATGAAATCAATGAATGACGTGTTCGTCCATATGGATTTGGAGCGATCGTCACAAGATTGAACAGTGGTCCTTGAACGACGTGTTCTTGAACCACCGGTTCCTCCGGTGCCGGTGCCGGTTGTGGGGCAGGTTGTGGTTGCTGTTGTGGTTCGATTGTTTGAGGTTGTTGTTGCTGTTGTTCCTCTTGCTGGCTTGCAGCACGTGGTGATTGCTGTTGTTGTTCTGCCATTGATGAGTGTAGGATGAAGATTTGAAGATTTGAAAAGATTTTGAGAGTAAAAGTGTGTGTGTTTTGAAAAATGAATAACCGAAGGTTATTTTGTAAGATGAAACACACTTTTATCCGTTGTGATTGGGTGAAAAAGTGCAGGAGAGAGAAAATTACTGTCATCTGCAGGCGCGTGGGCAGATGTGACAGACTGGCACGTTTTCAAAGGGAGACAGACGGTTGACATGACATTTATACGGCTTAAACACTCATTACTCCCATACAGCATTAAATGCATCAGATTTTATTTCAAACAAATTGATTTAAAACCTCAAAAATAATTTTTTGTATTAAATACAAAATACTTTTGTTACATTTAATATGTCATGAATTTAATTTGAATCATTGGAAGTAAATGAGTTTCCAGTTTTAAGGAATCATTAAATTTGGAGAGCTATTTATTATTTCATTTAAAACATTTAAGTAACCAAAATATAAAAGACCTTGCTGTGCTGGTTGTTTGACATGTAGGCAGTAAGTAAATAAATGTGACTTACTGGTTTGCCCTACACGTTGTAGAGCCAGCACACCAACAAAAGTTGTCTTTTATTTAAAGCTCAAGCATACCCAGCTCAGAGATGAGATAGTTAAAACGTTTCTCATCTAATGGCTTTGTAAATAGGTCTGCTAATTGCTGGTCTGTAGAAATAAAATGTAACTCAACATCACCCTTTTGAACATGATCCCTTATGAAATGATACCGAACATCGATGTGCTTAGTCCTTGAGTGCATCACAGGATTGTTGGTGATAGCAATTGCACTGGTGTTATCACAGTAGATTGGAGTTTTTGTAACATGAACACCATAGTCCTTTAGCTGGCTTTGCATCCACAGTACTTGAGCAGTACAACTACCAGCAGAGACATATTCTGCTTCAGCAGTGGATGTGGACACAGTATTTTGCTTTTTGCTTGTCCAGCTGACTAGCCTACTACCCAGTAACTGGCACCCACCAGTAGTACTTTTCCTGTCTATTTTACACCCTGCAAAGTCAGCATCTGAATACCCAATTAGTTCAAAATCCTGGTCTTTGGGATACCAAAGACCACGTTTAGCAGTACCTTTTAGGTATCTGAATATTCTTTTTACTGCCAGCAAGTGTGACTCTTTAGGATCAGCTTGATATCTGGCACAGAGACATGTGGCGAACATAATATCTGGTCTGCTGGCTGTGAGATAAAGTAGGGATCCAATCATACCTCTATATTCAGTGATATTGACTGGTTCACCATTTGGATCAGCATCTATTTTAATGGATGCTGCCATTGGAGTCCCTATGTCTTTTAAACAGGTCAGACCAAATTTCTTTAACATATCTTTGATATATTTATCTTGACTTATGAATATTCCATCATCAAGTTGTTTGATCTGCAATCCTAAAAAGTATTGCAGATCTCTTTGTAAACTCATTTCATATGCCTTTGACATACGTTTCGAAAAATCTTGACAATGTTTTTCATTTTTAGAACCATAAATAATATCATCCACATATATCTGTACCAACAAGAGATCACCATCTATCTCTTTTGAGAATAGAGTGGTATCAATTGTTCCAACTTTAAAACCTATACCAGTGAGATACACATGAAGTGTCTCATACCATGCTCTTGGAGCCTGTTTAAGGCCATAAAGAGCTTTGTCTAACTTGTAGACATGGTCTGGATATTTACTGCTTACAAAACCAGGAGGCTGTTTGACATAAACTTCTTCTTGCAGCTTCCCATTCAGAAATGCAGATTTAACATCCATCTGAAATACTCTAAAGTTCATCCTAGCAGCATATGCTAAGAACAATATGATAGCTTCCATCCTAGCCACTGGTGCATAAGTTTCCCCATAATCCAATCCTTCTTCCTGTCTAAACCCTTGAGCAACCAATCTTGCTTTGTTTCTGATAACGACACCATCTTCATCCATCTTGTTTTTAAACACCCACTTAGTACCAATGATCTTCTTTGTCTTATCCTCAGGTTCAGGTACCAATGTCCACACTTTGTTCCTATCAAACTGAGTAATTTCTTCTTGCATTGAACCAACCCAGCTAGGATCTTGAAGTGCTTCCTCAGGACACGTGGGCTCAATGGTAGACACAAAATTAACATGCATACAAAAGTTACTGGTAGCATGCCTCCGTGTTTTAACACCACTCGCAAGATTACCAATAATCTGCTCAATCGGATGCTCCCTTGTCCATTTGGTGTTATGAACAGGTGAGCTGGTTGTAGAACACACAGCATCTTGATCATCAGCTGGTTCAGATGAGTGAGCAGCAACAGAAGGTTGCTGATCAATATCAGTAGAATCAGTACCAGCTTGTGATCTCTCAGAACCAGCAGACCTAGGCTCAAGTTGCAGCACTTCAGTAGAGCCAGTAGGTCCACTTGGTTTAGACACAGATGGAACAGAATGTTCCATTTCATCATCAGAGAACCCAGCAGCATGGATTGGTGAGGGTTGTGCTGCTGGCTCTTCATCATCAAGAGCTTGCTGAGTAGGCTCTTCAAACAGTAACACTTCATCCTCACAATCAGTAGATGAAGCAGAGGCAGTTTCATAGAATGTAACATTGATGGATTCTTCAAAACAACCTCTTCTTTTGTTGTAGACCCTATATGCCTTTGACATGTTGGAATATCCAAGGAATATACCTTCATCAGCTTTAGCATCGAATTTGCCCAGCTGATCCCTATTATTTAGAATGTAACAGGGAGTGCCAAATACATGAAGAAATGAAATTGAGGGTCTTCTTCCTTTGAGAACTTCATAAGCAGTTTTCTGATGTCTTTTCACAATAAGAGATCTATTCTGGGTAAAACAGGCAGTATTCACAGCTTCTGCCCAGTAGGAATTCTTCAACCCAGACTCAGCCAACATAGATCTTGCTGCTTCAATGAGAGTTCTGTTTCTTCTTTCTGCAACACCATTTTGCTGAGGTGTTCTCACAGCAGAGAAATTTTGGGAAAGACCTTTGTCAGCACAAAATTCTTCTAATGTAGCATTTCTGAATTCTGTACCATGATCACTTCTTAGTTGCTTCACCAGTTGCCCATTCAAAAGCTCCATTCTTTTGATAAAATTGATGATTTCATCAGCAGCTTCACTCTTTTGCCTTAGAAAGAACACCCAAGTGTATCTCGAGTATTCATCAACAATAACCAGTGTATACTTCTTCCCACTACAGCTGGCCACATTCACTGGACCAAATAGATCCATATGAAGTAAGTGAAATGGTTTCTCAACAGATGAGATTTGCTTTGATTTGAACGAGGCATGGTGATGTTTCCCCTTTTCACAACCAGGACACAATCTGTCCTTCACATAAGACATTGTGGGTAGCCCAGACACCAAACTTCTACTGGATAATTTGTGAATATCTTTGAAGTTGAGATGTGAGAGTCTCTTGTGCCATAGCCACTTCAGGTTGTCTGCTGCCTTCGAATAGAAACAAGTATCAGTTGTTGTGACTGCTGTGTTCATGTCAATTTGATACATGTTTTCATGACGTTTTGCAGTCAGCAGTGGCTTCCCTGTCTTATCAAAAATAGTACCAATTTTCTTTCTGAATTGGACTATCTTATTCTTGCTTGTCAGTTGGCTTATGCTGAGTAAGTTATGTTTAAGCCCAACTACATATGCAACATTTGAGAACGTGACATTCCCATTTGTCAAAGTACCAAAACCTTTTGTGTAACCCAACGAATTATCTCCATACGAAACAACTGGACCATCCTTTTCCTGATAGTCCATCAGCAGGGACTTACTTCCGGTCATATGTCTCGAACAACCACTGTCGAGATACCAGATTTGCTTATTTTGAATGCCCTGCACAATAACTTAGAGATTAGTTCTTTTTGGGAACCCATCCAAGGATGGGTTCTGAAGGAGTCACCTTTGATGACTTCTTCTTTTCTACTGGCTTGCTAGAAGAAGCAGCAGATGGGGTTTGGGTTTGAGTACACTGGTTAGCCAGGTGAGCTTTGCTGCCACATTTGTAGCATTTTCTCACTTTTGGCTTTTGTGGCTGGTCATGCACAGATCTAATAAGGGCAGTAGGATCGGGTCGACTTTTAGTTACTGCCTCAATTAGCTGGTCAAGCTTGGCTGTCATTATCTCAGTGATAGACAGCTCATCAGTCGAGTCAATTTTTGCTTTTCCCTTATGGGCAGCTTTCCTTTTGGAGCCAGTATCATGACCATGGCGAACTGTCTTTCCTTTATCATTTGACAAGTTAGCGTGGGAAGTTGCTGGCTTGTCTTCTGATGCTGATGAACCAGTAGGTATCTTAATTGCTGCCTTAGATTTGCCAGTATTTCGTTTCACTGGCTTGTCTGCAGCTACTGGGTGACCAGTAGATTGGTCATCAGCTGGCTTAGCACTGGTAGAACTCGAACACGAAGGGGAATCAGTTGGTTTAACTTTTCTCAAATTGTTTTCAGTGATTTCCCTTTTAATACGTCTTTCTTTCGGAGTCATGTAGTGAATGCTTGAGGGGTCAGTAGTCTCATCAATTGAGTTACTGGCTTCTCTTGCTCTAACTTCATCCTCCAAAATTTCTTTCATGGCAGGTGGTGGGGACACAGTAGGTCTAACAAATTTGTTTGTCACAACCTTTTTACCTTCAACTATCTTGGCAAAAGTATTTGGCAAGACAGCTTCAGGATCAGTTTCAAGAATCGGGTCCATGAAAGTAACTTCTGCAATAGCAGCAGCAGCAGCATAGTCACCAGCAAAGAAGGCTTGAACTTGGGCAGGCACCTGCTCGTTAACACATTTAGCTGTGCGTTGAGCAGATGTGCACCATGAAGCAACAACTCTTTTGAGATTGTCCAGCTGGGTCTTGACTTCTGCTGCCTCAACGTGAAGAGTTTCTAAAGCAAAGTTTTGTTTTTCAAGTTTGGAAATTGTATCTTTTAAGATCTTAATTTCATCATTTTTGCCTTTGAGTTTTTCATTTAAAGATTTGTTATTAGATTTCAAACTCTCTTCACGTTTGCAGCTTCTGCATAAATCAATTCTTAGGTAGTCAAACATTTCAGCTTTTTCATCATCAGTATAAGTTCGAAAATTATCAACCTTATACATCATTTCAGTTTTCCATTGAGGAGAATCTCTGTTTTGATCAGCTTCCCTCATATCAGCCAAAAACGTACTACCACCATCATCCTCATCAGACTCCTCGACCTCTTTGGCCATCAAACACAGCTTTTTACCAGTAGCATAACCAGCACCATCATCATCAGTATCACTATCAGAAGATGAGGACGTGCTGGCTTCATCCCAGTCATGATGTTCAGCAACTAGAACCTTTTCTGGCTGTTTACCCTTCTTGTCAGTCTTTGCACTTTCCTTCATCTGAGCTTTCATAGCTTTGTACTTGTTTTTGTACTTATCAGCTTTTGAGAAAGAGTTAGCATGTGACGTGGAAGGTTTCTTGGACATGCATTCAGCAGCAAAATGTCCAACCTTCCCACAATTAAAGCACTCAGATTTAGGACCCTTGACTGACTTGCCGTTGTACCTGGCATTTGGCTTTTTGCTCCATTTGTATGACTTGCTGGTTCTACTACGATTGAACCTTTTGAACTGCCTAGCCAGCAGAGCCATACCTTCAGCAAACCCTTCTACATCACTTTCATCTGTACTGCTTTCTTCAGACCCAGTACCACTTTCCTCAACACTATCAGCTGACTCTTGTTCTGCCAGTAACTTTTGAACCAGTAAAGCTTTTTGAGCTTTCTTCCATTTAGCAGCAGCAATAAGAGCAGCATCATCATTTTTAGATGATTTTGAAGTGGTGGGGGCAGACCTAAAGTTTTCTTTCATGTTAAGTTCAAACTTGGCTTCTGCCTTCTCATGATTCCAAAGGGAACTGTAGAGAGAAGACAGGTTAAAGTTCTTTAGGGTCTGTGTGGTTCTTAATGGGTCAGTAACAGGTTTCCATTTACATGGCAGTGCATCAATGAATTTGTTCACTTGTTCAAATTCAGTGTAGGTTACATTTAAAGTGGTCAGGTCTGCTATCAAAGAGTTAAACCTAATGAAGGTTTGCTAAAGGGTTTCATTCTTATAGGCAAAGAACATTTCATATTCTCTTTTAAGAGCAATCATCCTGTTCTGCCTAACTTCTCCCATACCCTCATAGGTGACATCTAGGTAGTCAAGCATAAGCTTAGCATTTTCTTTTCCCTTGATCAGTTTGAACAGTGGGTTAGGCAAAGTTATGGCTAACAGGGTTCTGATTTTAGGGTCAAGACCAACTCGACGTTTATCCTCATCATCCCATCTAGAGGGAGTGAGAATAACCTCTCTGCCAGGGATGGCAGGAGTGTCAGCTGTTGCTGGTGCACTACCAACTGTCTCAGTGGGAACAAAAGGGCCATCTTTGGCAATTCCAGGCATGAGTGAATCCACAGACTCGAGATGGAGCATGAACCTTGCCTTCCAGGTTTCATACTCATCTTCATCAAACTTAGGTGGTCTGTTAGACGAGCCATTCTCAAGGTAAGCTGAGTTTGAATACGAAGCCATAAGAGAATTCAGATCCAAGATATTAATTATCAAGACTGAAGCTCTGATACCAGTTGTTGGTCCCTTAATAACAACAGGAGTATTGTAGAGGGGGGGTGAATACAATTCTTTTCTTAATTAACTAGTCAGTTAATCACGTTTAGTATTCTGTAGTAAATAAGATAGAGTCACAGGTAATTTTCAACTGTTATTCTTTATTGATTAAATCAGAAAGAATCACAACTATCCTTGGCGGAAATGATAGTTGGTTGATACAGATTACCTAGATTATAGCTAAGAGATAAACTAAAGCTATTACACGGTTTTGACTCTAACAGATAAACCCACACCACTAGTTTTTACAATAGTGGATACAACAATATATATAGTAGTTCTATTAACCGTGTAATTAATCTATTGTCCACTAGTACATTGGATGCCTTGTACTTGTGGGGACAATTGTGTCAGAAGGCGTGCTCTCCTTCTTTCCTCTTAGGTAGCTATTTGCTGGAACACACCAATTCGGTTTGGCACTACCATTTGATTTAAACAAATGGAATGTTGTGTTCCCTAGGTATGAATAAAGTATAACACATGTCTGCACATGCATTCCACTTCTGCATTCCCACGTGGTCCTGTAAGGTCACTTGTCAGCCGCCGACTCCTGTCCTTTTCTGTTCAACTTTGTCTTCGACTTCTGTTGAATAGTGCGTTGATGTAGACCACTCTGGGAAACTACCATGCTTGTAATGGAGCATGGCTGTCTTATGTTGTATGCTGATATCCAGACTTACTGGTCCTTCATATGATGAGTCACTCGATATTCTTGATTTGCTGGGTGCACATCCTGTGCTGATTCGAAGAATACATTTCTACCTTGTGCTGATAGACTAGGCAGCATACTAAACACTCGACACAGCTATACTAGCTGACTATACATAAACAAACGTGTGCTGGCTGCACATAACACTTTAGTGCAAATAAATATTGTTTTGTCATAATTAAATCCTTAATTATTTTGGGGACTCAACATATATATATATATATATATATATATATATATATATATATATATATATATATATATATATATATATATATATATATATATATATCTTAGAAAATATTAAATAATCAATAAAAATTATTGTATGATATATTATATTACTAATAAATATTACATAAGAAATAATATATGTAATACAAATATAATTATAATTGTTAGAATAATATTGTTATTACTTTTAATATTAAAGTCAATACTAGTAGTATTAATATTACTTTAAATATATATAAAATCTATAAATATGAGTTTAATATATATATATATATAATGGTTATAGTAATGTTATTACTAATAATATTATTATATTCAATAATATTAGTATCATTATAATTAGCATTATTATTAATTAATATTAATATCAGTATTTTAAGTATTTATCATTATAAAACTATTAATATTTCTATTACCATTATTAATAATATCAGTATTATTATTAGGATTATTAATAATATAATTATTATTATCATTTTGTTATTGTTATTGATTATTATCAAATTTATCGAAATTATCATTAATTATTATAAATAAGTGATATTATAATCATTATTATTATTCCTATTATTTTTAGTATTAGTAATATTATTTTTATTATTATTTTCTGTTATTATAAATTATCAGTATTTTTATTTCAAATAATACTAATAATATTATTATTAGTAATATATTTAATTATATTCATTAATTATATTAATAAGTATAAACAAAACCATACAGAATCGCTTTCTGATGTGTCATGATCGGACTATGTTACTCTTTTGTTTCTGTCCCAAGGTTGTTACGAGTCTTAATCCTTTACAGCACATAAAATTCGATTTCTAGCAGATGAAGTTAAAAATCTATTACACTTTTATTTATTTTATTTAATTAATCTACTTTCTGATTAATTTGAATGTCGATATCACTTCCAGTACAGAACAAATTAGATCGACTATTGTTACAATATCCATCAACAACTTGAACTATATATCTATATTCTGCAAATTCGATTTATTAAAACCAAAAATTCAATAAAACCCGTCGACTTCTCTGTACCTTCACCTTTTCATTCATAATTCGAAATCAAATGAAATTTCAAAATCCTTAAATGCAATTTTGTTAGGAACTGTTCAATCAATCTATCTGCAAAAGCTCAATGTCAAATTCTTTCTATCCAATTCCAATTTCGAGGTCAAAACTTAATTACAAAAGTCAACTAAATTGTTCTTGAGAGAAATTGGAATTCGTTTTTAGTATTCAAGATAAATTGATGGGTGATAAAGGTTCTAGGAGTGAATTAAAACCTACTTCGTGTTATAAGTTTGGTCCAAAACGATCTTGCATTCAAAAATCATGTTTGAGTTGCTTATTTAATTTTTTTTTCTCTTTTTCTTCGCGACTGCAACAGGTTGCTGTTTCTTTATTTTTTTGTGTTAATTTGTAACAAACTGATATTTCTGTTTTAATTACAGAATAGAAACGTTTTTTTTATTTACTGTTATGAATGTTATTTGGATTCTGTCGATTGAAAATAAGGATGAGGAAGAAGAATAGAAACCTAATAATAATACAGGATATAAGGAAATGGAGAAGGGTTTAAAACAGATAATAGGCGACAGAGCCATGGTTTAGGGTGTTAGCGGGTTTGCAAGTGGTCAAGGGTTCGAGCCTTGCAATGGCTTGCTTTCTTTTTGGAACTCATTTTACAAGAGGTAGTTTTCAATTATTATTTATTATTATTTTGATTATCATTTATATTATTATTATTATTATTATTATTATTAACGTTATTATTATGATTATTATTATTGTCATTGATATTATTGTTATTATTATATTATAACATTTATTATTATTATCATGATTATAAGTATTATTAAAGTATTTATTATTGTAAAGATTTTCACTTAAGTATTATTATTATTATAATTACCTTTAACAATGTTAATAAAAGTAATATTATTTAGTATTATTGTTATTATCATTAATATTAATATCATTAAACCTTTCTAGCACTAGTTTTATCATTGAATATTATTATTAGGATGATTATTATCAATATAAGTATTACTATTACTATTATGATTAGGATTACAAATCGATGTTATACAAGCTTTAATTATTGGTTTAGAAATTTAACGTGAAGATTTTAATTATGATTAACATAAGTATTGTTATTAATATTATCACAAGTAATGAAATTGCTATAGTAATTATTATTATTAAGTATTATGAAATGATATCAAAATTATTAATTTTATTACTATTATTATTAAATTATCAATCTTATTAAAACTACTAATGTTATCATTATATTTAATATTAGTATTGTCATTATATTACTTCAAATATTATCTTAGTATTATTAAAATACCGTCTTAACAAACAAATGATTTACATATATATATAAATATATAAATATAATTAATATATACAACATAACAAACTTAATATCTTATTTAGTTAAAATATATATAATAAATACATAGAACATATAAATTATAAACATAAAAACGATATAACTAAGAAAGTTATATATATTTATTCGATTACGATTATGTGTATTAATATATATACACAAATGATATAGGTTCGTGAATCCGAGGCCAACCCTATACTTGTTCAATGTCGTTCTATGTATTTTTACTACAAAATACATTAGGTGAGTTTCATTTGCTCCCTTTTTAAATGCTTTTGCAACATATATTTTTGGGACTGAGAATACATGCGCTGCTTTATAAATGTTTGACGAAATAGACACAAGTACTTAAAACTACATTCTATGGCTGGATTATTAAACCGAATATGCCCCTTTTTAGTCTGGTAATCTAAGAATTAGGGAACATACACCCTAATTGACGCGAATCCTAAAGATAGATCTATCGGGCCCAAAAAGCCACATCCAAAGTACCGGATGCTTTAGTACTTCGAAATTTATATCATGTCCGAAGGAGGATCCCGGAATGATGGGGATATTCTTATATGCATATTGTGAATGTCGGTTACCAGGTGTTCAATCCATATGAATGATATTTTTGTCTCTATGCATGGGACGTATGTTATGAGAAATGGAAATATGAAATCTTGTGGTCTATTAAAATTATGAAATGATTATTTATGTTAAACTAATGAACTCACCAACCTTTTGGTTGACACTTGAAAGCATGTTTATTCTCAGGTATGCAATAAATCTTTCGCTGTGCATTTGCTCATTTTAAGGACATTACATGGAGTCATTCATGGCATATTTCAAAAAACGTTGCATTCGAGTCGTCGAGTTCATCAAGATTACTATTAAGTCAATTATAGTTGGATATATTATGAAATGGTATGCATGTCGTCAACTTTCGTTGTAAAGAAAGATTGTCTTTTAAAATCGAATGCAATGTTTGTAAGATGTATCATATAGAGGTCAAGTACCTCGCGATGTAACCAACTGTTGTGAATCGTTTATAATCGATATGGACTTCGTCCGGATAGATTAGGACGGGTCGTTACACCCGGCTTTGAGCCTGTACAATCTGTGCATCAGCACAGGACCCACAGTCACACAGGGCCCACAACAGCCACAAAGATCCAACATAGCTTACACAATTTTTTACGAACATTATGGAGTATTACGAGTAATACTTGAGCACATATAAAAAAAGAGATGTGGGCCCATATCTGTTAAAGGCTTTAATTACTTTTTTTTAACTGGTCACATTGTTGCCGCTGAAGAAGTTGGAAGAGTGCTACACATTAACACCAATTCTCACAGGCTCAAAAGAACTGATGTTGTTTTCGCTCTTATTGAGATTTTCAGTCCAGGTCCGATTGAAAAGATGGTACTAGCCAATGTGGCCAATTGTACCACTTGTAATTTATGGGTAGAAGAAATTAATTATGATGCAGAAATTGAAATCATCTCTGATGAGGATATTTGTATCTACAACTCTTGGTTACAGAAAACTAATGATGCTGTTGATAACCTAAAATCTGAACGAATTTTGGATTCTCCGGTCACTGAGAATCTCAACCCTCCGGTTGTTTCTCCGGTGGTGTTCCCTGATGTGGAAACAGAGGTTACCGTTATTGACCCCTTTTTTCAAACTCCCCAAAAAGTCATTAAAAAAGTGGAAATACACAACTCATTGGAAAAGGTCACTTCAGCTTTACTGTCTCAAAAAGCAAAGAATACAAGGTCCAATAGTGCGGCTAGTGAGATCAAAAGATCCTTGTTCAAATCTTTTGATAAAGATGGGTTGAGTTATAATGTGGAAAACTTAAAACAAGTTCAATCGAGTGTCCCTCCCCATTCCCAAAAATCTCCTTTTTCTCTTTCCCATTGTGACTATCCTATCCTTAAAACTACTTCTCCAAAAAACCAACACTTCCCTTCTGTTACCCCTCCCAACTCACGGCCCATCAAAACCTCTTTCATCAATTCTAACGTGTCTTTTGCAGATAAGGTCAATGAAAAACCTCCATCGCCCTTGAAGAATTCCTCTTACGCCTCTTTTAAAGCTTCACATTCTGATTATGATAAGGGTAGTAGGGAAGCAATTTTAAAACCAATTGTTCCCCCTAAAAAAACTGATAAGAATAAATCCTATGAATGGATCAACAAAATTCCAAACATGACCGATATGTTCGACACAACAAGCAAAATTAATCATCTCACTGAGTAAGGTTTGGATTCAACTCAAAATATTTTTTGCAACAAGAAGATCCCTTATAAAGAGGAATTGTACAACTTCGGTGTTTTTATGGAGAACATGCCTGATGACACTCCAGAAAAAGTCACTAAGCCATGAGGATAGCCTCGTGGAACATTCGTGGCCTCGGTAACAAGTCAAGTGGGCGAATGGCCGGTTTAATTGTTAATCGGTTCCAAATCCAATTCCTTGCAATTCAATTGACTATGGTGAATGAGGTAAATCAACTCGTTTTTTATGAAATTTGGGAATTTCTAATTTGATTCTATACAATCTCAAGCAATAGGTAGTTCCGGAGGTTTTTTTGGCTTGTTCGGTAATGAGGATAATATTCTATTTTGGCTTGATCCATGGGTTGATGACGTACTTTGAAAGATGAGTTTTCTTCATTGTATTTTATTTGTGAGAAAAACAAGTTGTGTTTAAATGTTTTAGATTCCCTTTTGATATCACAAATTTTCAATTGGGTTGGATTCTCCACCTTGCTCTTCCTTTTTCCGATTTTAGCAGATTCAAAGCTCAAGAATTCCACGTTTAACTGGCTATTTTTGATATCTGTCCATGTTTCGCTTCAGTTGGTATGGGCCGTAGGCCCTTCGGGTGACTATGTGGTGGCCGATGCTATTCGGCTTATGGTCCAGTCTAGTTATTTTGTTCCTCCCGTGTGGCCGAAAGTCGTTTGGGAAGTTGAATCTGTGGTCCATTTGTTGCTACATTGCAAATGGTCTTTTAGGATTTGGTCGGATCTTTTTCAATGGTTCTTCTTCCTCTCGGGTTTTAGTGGTTTGCTATATCAAGTTGAAGATCTTTCTTCGGGCGACGATTCTCAAAGTAGTTCATGGTTTGCAAGCTTATTTATGGGATCAAGACCCTTTTCTTCTTTGTCTTTAATTCCGTCAAGCTAATCTTTGTAATTTAATTGTTTTTGTAATCGTTTCGTTTACCTTCATCGCTTTGATGGAGTATTCGATTTTAATAAAATTCATCTTTCGCCGTAAAAAAAAATGTTACAGTTAAATCCTTCAATTTTATACTACTCCGTAGTATATTTAATTTAACATCAATGTTTTATATGTAGTTGTTTTAACTTTTTTTTATTAGAATACAACTACTAAACAATAAGATTTGACATCTACTTTATTTTAAATTACCTAGTGGAGTTAAATCCACTTACATTATATTATGCATTATATACTTATATTGTACATACACATTAAGCATAATTAATGTAACTATAAGTAAATATATCAAAAGTGTAAATAGAAATATCAACTCTCATATGATATCTAATATAATGACAATTTTTTGGTGTTAAATTTGGCACAGGGCCCACTAATATCAACCAGCCGGCCCTGTATTTATGTTAATGATATGGTACAAAAGAAAATGTAGTATGATAAAAAAAAGAGAGAGAGAATCACAACTTTCACACATTTTTCTTATACAGTAGCATTTTTACCTGATCCATTTCAAATTTATACGGAGGTATTCGAGCCTTGTTACGAACTAAAGTTCTAAAAATTATAAAAATTAATTTAATTTGGGTCCCTAGTTTCTAAAATTATAGCGCTAATAACTGGATTGAGAGAGATCTTTGATTTTTGCTGCAACTTTAATTTGGGGGAATAATAATAATGGGAATCTCACTTGTGTAAAAATTTTTAATGTATGCACATACGATATTTAAACAACTTATTGTCTTATTTTCACATAATAAAAATATAGTAAAAATAGTGAACGGGTGGTTCGTCGTTTCATGCTTTGCAAGTTGTCTGGAGATGGCGTTTAATACTACGCTATAGCAATGACATTATTGTAATATTTTTCAAATACATGTCAATTTAAGAATGGGCCAATAGCCTAGTGGCGAATGACTCACTCTCCCTTAGGGGAGGTGAGGGTTCGATTCCCACTAGGTGAAGATTTTCCAAATAATTGAATCAAAAACCATTCTTACCGGGCCCAAATGATCCCTTGGTCCCATGCATGCGAAGATTGAAACAATGACAATGCAGGTTCGTTTATCGGGCTTGGCATGCTGTGGGGAAATGGGTGATGGTATTTCGCCAGGCTCCAGTGGGCTACCGGGGACCGCTGGATGGGTTGACAAAGTCAACACATGGCTAACATGTCTCTGCCAATACACGTGTTTTGAAACAAAATACATGTCAATTTATATTTTCTAAATTACCTTTGATTAAAATTAGATTTTTAAATGTCTCACTTCTTTTTTTCTTATGCACTTCCATGGCGATGGGACTCTAGGACTTTCTATTTGTAATTGGTAGTATTATCTTGCCGATAAGCATTCGGGAAGACAGAAGAGGGTTAAAATATTTGATTTTGCATTCTTCCTTCTTCTTTCATGACGCTGTTTGGTTTTTCGTTCGTTATTATGACGATCGATCCAAATTCATATGGACGAACACGTCATTCATCGATTTCATTGCGAGGTATTTGACCTCTATATGATACATTTTGTAAATATTGCATTCTATTGAAAAGGCACACCATAAATAAATATTTAAGTCAAAGGTTTTTGACATCTGATGATTTCTACATATAGACAATCACCGTAATATAATAGTTTACAATAATACTTCCATTGACAATGCAGTCAAAATAAGATACATGGTGATGATTTGGTGAATGCAACGTTTTCTTAAAAAATATGCCATGTAAGACTCCATAGCTATAACCCATAGTTTCCTTAGCTTAAACCCGTTTGAAAACTTATTTTGAAAGTGACATGCTCATGACCTCGTCGTAGTATTTTATGTATAATACTAATTAATAATACTCCGAACTATAAGATTAATAATAATATTAATCTTAATAATAATAATAATAATAATAATAATAATAATAATAATAATAATAATAATAATAATAATAATAATAATAATAATATAAATATAAATATAATTATATATAGAGAGAGCAGAGATATTGAAAGTGTAAAACATTCGGCAAAAACTGGAGCATTTATAGGACTTTTGCTGAATCCATGTGCAATACGATCGCATGGCTTGGTAGAGGGATTCCCATGCGATCGCATGGGGTCCTTTTCCAGCTCACATGATTTTTGTTATTTTCCTCGTCGACATAATATTAAATTAATATAATATATATAATTTAAATTAATTAATTATATATTATATTATATTCTCGTGCCTAGTTAACTTGTAATCTTGGTTCCGATGTCTTGTACGTTTACGTTCGACTTATGTCCCGCTTTCGATTTCTCGAATGCATTTTCGTACGCTTAGAAAACTAGTACTTTTCGTTACGCGATGTGTACCTTTATCAAAAATTAAACTTAATCATTGATAAACTATGTCACTCTAAGTGTAGCTTTAATCAGTTAAGTGTTTTGGTTATTTGCTTCTATAAATCATCGTCTCGTAGTATATACATATACATATATACATTTTCATTTTTAAATAGTGTTTTACTGTAGCAAAGTTACTGTATCAAAGTTTTTTTACTGTTGTAAATAGTGATTTTCGAAAACACTGTAGCTTTTCGGGTACTGTAGCAATTCGAAAATGCTGTAGCAAATTAGTGTTTTACTGGTTCATCTTAAACGTTTTAGTTAACTTATCTAAATATCAATCGAATCAATAATCGAATGTTACTATCGTTTACTAATTAACTTGAAATCATATATATATATATATATATATATATATATATATATATATATATATATATATATATATATATATATATATATATATATATATATATATATATATATATATATATGAACATTAAGTTATATATATATATATTGTTCGTGAATCTTCGAGAACAGTCAAAGAAAAATTGATTACATGAATATAGTTCCAAAACTTGAGACTCAACATTACAGAATTTGCTTATCGTGTCGAAAACATTAAATCATTTAAAGATAAAGTTTAAATTTGGTCAGAAATTTTCGGGTCGTCACAGTACCTACCCGTTAAAGAAATTTTCGTCCCGAAATTTGAGTGAGGTCGTCATGGCTAACAATAAAAATGTTTTCATAACGAATATGAGTTGATAATTAGAGTTTTATCACCGTTGAATAATATGGATAAAACAATCCAATTACTCGAAGCGTATGAGAGAAATTATCGTAAAAGAGTGAAATGAAGGAATAGAGATTCGTCTTAATTTTTGACGTAGTAACGATTGATTTCCGGAATTTAAGGAATAAAAAATCTTCATATTCTAAATAAGATTTGATTCTTCGGGAATTAAGGAGATTAAGATCTTCTTTAATTAAATGCGTAATCTGCCTCGATTGATATGTCTGATATTTCACTATAAATTGACATCTTCTGTTTCATTTATTTTCACCACTCCTATAAGCTTCTTCCTTATTTCATACTTCCTAATAGATTGTGAAAATGCTTAATCCAGTTCTGATTCTTGATATTTTCTTGGCTATCATATCCTTCATTCTTCTTTTTCATCTGCCACCAGAGGAGGTTATTTTCTTCTACTATTACCTTGGGGTTATAGTGTTTTCCATTCTCCCGTTTCTTTATATTACTGTACGCATTGATATACATGGTTTGTAATTTTGGGATTTTTATCGGGCTTTTTATTCTCCATTATATTTCGGAGCTTCATGCTTTTGTTTTCTCTACATGCTTCAAGCGGATAATGGTCCAGAATTCGTAGTTATGCATTTCGGAATGAACATAGTCAATGTTCTAAGAAAGAAATTGTAATGGCACGATCTTGATTTGTCAAATTACCAGAATATCCGAAAAAGACCGAATCATCAAGAAAAATATTTTCTTGATATATTTAGAGGTTAAATAGAATGAAAGAGTTATGTAACATGGTTCATGATGAGGGTATGATCCGTGAATCTTTATCACGTTCCATTAGAAACTCAGCATGACTTACTGTAATATAATCACGTTGATCAAGTGTTATTATATTATACTAACTCATGCTTCAATTCGCAACACTACTTCAAAAACATCCATTTTTCGAAATTTTCAGGATTTAGAAACTAAAATAGTTTCTTTTATGATGTAATACAGATAGCGCAAAGAGATAAATGATTTCAGATAAGAATAGTTGTGAAAATATCTTCAGGAATATCGAAGATATTTATAATGAAAGATACGATGATATCTTAGAATTTCTAATATTGAAGGATGATGAAGAAGATTTGTTCTTAAAGGTTTAGAGTCAGGAGCAAGGTATTCGTTAATAACTTCAGCAGACACTGAATCATTTGGATTCTTTGAAGGCAGGTTTAGTCTTTGTGATTTGTCCACAGCCTCCTTCATGGTCTGTTCAATCCATTTTCCAGTTCCAAACCTTCTCTTTTTCTGAACTTTGCCAACACACTATTCTTTATCATCAAACTTTTGGCTGTTAAGGTCGTTTACAGTTTTTGCTGCTTCATCAGCATTTCTCCAAAATTCGGAGAACTAGTTTCGCAGTTTGGGGTGTTTTTCAGAAACTTCACATTCGAAGTATGTAAGTCTATAAGATAGACATTATATGTATATATATAACTGTTGGCGTAGAATTGCTGCGAAGTTTGAAATACTGATTGCTAATTCCCGGTAGTCGGTATGGTAATTACCGTTACAAGATGTGGATGAGTACATGATAGGGTTTTAATGAACAATTATAATGGTTTTTCGGAGAGACTTAAGTCACAGATTAATGAATTTGCTGGTACGTTTACTGTTAATGTGGTGGAACATGAAAGGTTCCCCAGTAACAAAAAAATATGTCAAGCTTACAATAAGGCTAATCTGAAAAGTTGAAGTTGACTGGTTGGAAGTGTGATAAAACTGGATACTTTGAAAAGGGATTGCAAGATTATTTTCGATAATAACAATGCTAAAGGATCTTGCACAGTTTTGAAGTCAAAGTATAGCTTTGAAAGATGTAGAGATCTAAGAATGATGTCACTTGTTAAAACTTGACTTGGATTCCGTTCTGTTAGAATATATAATTGAATTTGTATGAAAACGATTGTATATCGCTGTGAGTATACTTAATAATTTTTGAATCAAAGTTGAAGAATGTACAGTGTAACATATTAATTGTGAACTTATATACTTACCGAGTATTACCTACCCATTAAAGATTTCACAAGTAATATTTTGTACAAAAGAATTTTCATTACAATCTTTATGAAAATATATGTATGTATATTTTCTTCAGATGTAATACAGATTTAATGAGTTAATATCATATTAAGCTCATTTGATTTTTGGCTTGAATTAGAAATGAAAAATCTCTAAAACATTAGAGATCATATAATCTTCGCGGAATATTTCTCTAATGAAATCAATACTTCATTATTTATTCTTATTGATATTCCTTGGTGAAGGATGTTGTTGCTCGTGGAATTTTTTGTGAACCTTACAAGGCACAGATGATGTTTTCTGGAAAGTTTCAAGTACATCGAAAATGAAAGTGTAAAATCAATCATTTATTTGAATAATACACTTGATTTATTATGAAATGGAATCTATTAAGTCGAAGCAGAGATTATAGTTAACGATTGTTAAGTCATTAACGAAGGATGTATAACATATTAGTAACATGAACTAACCGAGTAGTACCTACCAGTTATGATTCACATGTAATAGCTTAGTACGAAAAGATTTATTTTGATTTCAAATTTCACATATATATATAAAATATACATATAATTTCTTCAGGGAAAATGAGTTAATACTTCATAACTCGTTGATACAATATATGCGTTGTTGATTTGTGATGATGTTGGTGATTTTGGAACTGGTGGAAATCGTGATGTTATAGGTGCTGCTAGTGCTGACGATGCTGATAGTACTGACGTGCTGGTGATGCTGACGGTACTGTTGATGCTGCTTGTATAATAAGTCTAGCTTGTAAATCGCGCACTATTCCTGTCAGGGTTTCTCTTTATTATTTCTATCCTCCCACTAATAATTTACAATATATAATCTCTAAAACTTTTAGAAACTACATATTCTCTGCAGAATATTTCTTCGATGAAGTTATGAATCAATACTTCATCGTTTGTTGTTGTTGATATTCCTTAATATTTATAGGGCGTATGATATTGATGCTCGTGGGACAGATTGTGAAGTTGAGGTTTGCGGTGCGGTTTTTGTTGGTGGTGGTAATGGTACTGTTGGTGTTGTTGTCGGTGGTACTGTTGATGCCGGTGATGCTGCTGGTGCTTGTAACCTTTGCACCATATTCTCCAAAGCCACTACCCGAGCGCGAAGCTCGTTGACTTCTTCTATTACACCGAGATGATTGTTGGTTCGGACGAGTGGAAGAATAAGATTTAGAATTTGAGATAGTATATTATCGTGACGAGATACTCTGAAAATGAGAGAAAAAATGGTGTCTCGAACTGGTTCGCCGGTAAGTGCTTCAGGTTCTTCGCCAAGAGGGGAATGTGGTGGATGGAAGGAATCACCTTCTTCTTATCTCCAATGATTAAGTAGGCTACGAACCCATCCCCAATTCATCCATAATAGGTGATGGCCGATTGGTTGATCCATTCCGGTTACACTGTCTTCGGAATTCAGGTGAATATCCATATCGGAATAGCTGTCAGAGTTTAAGGAATTTGAACTAGATACGGGATCCATCTCGTATAATTAGGGAGATGATTTTTGATATGAATTAGATTATAGAATTTAGTTTGGTATTCTTCAATACATAATTTACATATGTATATATAATACCAAATTCCATTAATCACGGAGAAATTTTCGGAAGATGTCAGGAAAAGTTTATAGTAACAGATACGCTAAGATATGAATTTTTGTCTATACACTATTTAAGCAATAAATGCAGGAAAACGTGTCTAGACTTAAGAATGATAAACATGTAATTTCCGACAAGAAATGATAAGCAAAACTTTTAACATGCAGACACGGTCGAAGTCCAGACTTACTAATGCATCTTAACAACTATCAGTTAGACACACTCATGCAAGACCTGGTTCGTTAGGACCAACGCTCTGATACCAATTATGACGATCGCTCCAAATCTATATGGACGAACACGTCATTCATCGATTTCATTGCGAGGTATTTGACCTCTATATGATACATTTTGTAAATATTGAATTCTTTTGAAAAGGCACACCATAAATGAATATTTAAATCAAAGGTTTTCGACATATGATGATTTCTACATATAGACAATCACCGTAATATAATAGTTTACAATAGTACTTCCATTGATAATGCAGTCAAAATAAGATACATGGTGATGATTTGATGAATGCAACGTTTCCTTGAAAAATATGTCATGTAAGACTCCATAGCTATAACACATAGTTTCCTTAGCTTAAACCCGTTTGAAAAATTATTTTGAAAGTGACATGCTCATAACCTCGTCGTAGTATTTTATGTATAATACTAATTAATAATACTCCGGACTATAAGAATAATAATAATATTAATCTTAATAATAATAATAATAACATAAATATAATTATATATAGAGAGAACAGAGATATTGAAAGTGTAAAACATTCGGCAAAAACTGGAGCATTTATAGGACTTTTGCTGAATCCATGTGCCATGCGATCATATGGCTTGGTAGAGGGATTCCCATGCGATCGCATGGGGTCCTTTTCCAGCTCACATGATTTTTGTTATTTTCCTCGTCGACATAATATTAAATTAATATAATATATATAATTTAAATTAATTAATTATATATTATATTATATTCTCGTGCCTAGTTAACTTGTAATCTTGGTTCCGATGTCTTGTACGTTTACGTTCGACTTATGTTCCGCTTTCGGTTTCTCGAATGCATTTTCGTACGCTCAGAAAACTAGTACTTTTCGTTACGCGACGTGTACCTTTATCAAAAATTAAACTTAATCATTGATAAACTATGTCGCTCGAAGTGTAGCTTTAATCAATTAAGTGTTTTCGTTATTGCTTCTATAAATCATCGTCTCGTAGTATATACATATACATATATACATTTTCATTTTTAAATAGTATTTTACTGTAGCAAAGTTACTGCAGCAAAGTTTTTTTTACTGTTGCAAATAGTGATTTTCGAAAACACTGTAGCTTTTCGGGTACTGTAGCAATTCGAAAATACTGTAGCAAATTAGTGTTTTACTGGTTCATCTTAAACGTTTTAGTTAACTTATCTAAATATCAATCGAATCAATAATCGAATGTTACGATCGTTTACTAATTAACTTGAAATCATATATATATATATATATATATATATATATATATATATATATATATATATATATATATATATATATATATATATTGTTCGTGAATCTTCGAGAACAGTCAAAGAATAATTGATTACATGAATATAGTTCCAAAACTTGAGACTCAACATTACAGACTTTGCTTATCGTGTCGAAAACATTAAATCACTTAAAGATAAAGTTTAAATTTGGTCAGAAATTTTCGGGTCGTCACAGTTATCTTTCATGCCTTCATGGCGATGGAACCCCGGGGTTTTTAAATGTGGAATCGATGGTTTAATCTTGATTAATTCGATAAAAACCGAAAAATCAATAAAATTAATGTAACTAAAATAACCATTAAAAATTAATTTTTTGAATTTGACTTTTTGGTTTAAAATCAATTTTCGATATATATATATATATATATATATATATATATATATATATATATATATATATATATATATATATATATATAGTGAAAGGATCCATAGAGAACCAAAGTATATAGAGAACCTATAGAACTCATAGATTGAACTTAAATCTATGTGGAGATTGAGCTTTAAAAAAAAAAAACAAAAAAAAAACAGTCAATCTGCACACTAAAAAAAGTCAATCTGCAAAAAAAAAATTGAAAAAAAAAGTCAATCTCCAAAAAAAAACTGCAAAAAAAAGTCAATATGCAAAAAAAAACTGCCAAAAAAGTCAATCTGTACGCAGATTGACTCAATCTGCACAAAAAAAAGTCAATCTGCACAAAAAAAATAGTCAATCTGCACACAAAAAAAAAATACTGCAAAAAAAGTCGATTTGCACGCAGATTGACTCAATCTGCAGAAAAAAAGTCAAATCTGCACAGAAAAAAAAGTCAATCTGCAAAAAAAAAAAAAAAAAAAATGTCAATCTGCAGGAGATTGACTCAATCTGCACGAGTTCCATGGGTTCTCTACTACCTTTGGTTCTCCATATATATATATATATATATATATATATATATATATATATATATATATATATATATATATATATATATATATATTGAAAGACAAGAATATTATTATATTAATTAAAAAACTAGCAAGAAGCTAGCGAAACAACACGAGACCACGAAAAGACACGACCTACAAATTAGGACCGACTAGATCACCAACTCGAAACAACAAAATAAACACGAAAAAGGCACCTAAAGGAGAAACCAAACGAAAGAACAACACACGAGGTAAGCCTATCGCCGAAAAAAACACAAATGCTTATGAGATGTCACTCGAGCTAAGCCTGCCCCATCCAACGAATATTACGTGTCCGAATCAGAGCATGAACAATAATCCTCATCGACATCATCTTTATCCAAAGCTTCCATCATATCAACTAGATAAGCTCTTTCAAACCATCTATATTCGTCCCGACGCCTTCTTCGTTTCAAAAGTTTTCTCTGCAGGATATAATTAGTAAAATGGTGTTTTATTAGGGGAGGCATTTTTTTCTTCTTAACCCGAAAACGAGCTACCGTGTTATAAAATACTTTTTCATCGATTGAGTTATCACGACCCATTTTATTTAGGCTAGCCCCAAGAGCACCACTAGAAGTCTTAGAAGTCTTCATCTTTTTTAAAACATCAACATCCACATTTAAATCTTCACAACCACCATTAACATCCTTTGAATTCAAAGACTCATTAATAGGCTCATTAACATGAACTGAAGTCTCATATTGATTCAAAGATCCATTCAAACCACATGGTAATCCTTCGTTCTCCTTAGCAGGCCCAACATTCAGGCCCAAATAATTTTGGAGCTCAAAATCTAGAGTCTGCTTAAAGGAGTCTGCCTCATTGGAACTTGAACAGGCCAACCTACCATCATAATGGGCTGGCCCAAATACCGAATTTTGATTCATTGAACATTTGTCTTCAATTGGACTTTGGATAAGAATTTTGATTCATTGAACATTTGTCTTCAATTGGACTTTGTCTTCAACCGCCTTCTTCAACATCCTTATCCGAAGAAAAAACCGACGATCCAGTAGGAGCCTTGTTCTTGCTCCCACCATCTCTTGTTCCTTCATTTTTCATCACTCTTGACTGATCATAGTCCATCGAAACAGTGTTCTTGGCATTTTTTGAATGACTTTCAAACAAAACCTCACTGGAGGTGCCATTTGAATCCTCACATTTAATCTCGACGTCTTTCTTCATACCATCTCTGTCAACGACATCCACACGCTTGTTATTTACTTCGACCAAAGTCCAAGATAACCGATCATTGTTATAGCTAAACACGAGGGTGTGATTGTTCACCGATTCGGGAAGATTAAACTCGAGACATCTATCACCGATCTTTATCTCGATTCGATTACTCACCCTCAACTTGTTGGAATCACGATCATTAGCTGTAAGTGTTTCAACAAAGGATTTACCTTCCCATTTCAATGGATTTGATGGAACAATATTGTTCCAAAAAGCAGAAGGAAAATCCACTTTACTATCTACATTCAGGTGGCTTTTATTAACCTTGCTCTCTGAATGATTTGCAGCAACCTCTTTTCTTTCCATTGCTTTAAAAGCTCGAATCCACTTCCCGTTTATTTGAATGTTGTTTAAGATTTTAATGAAACAATCGACATCGCTAATGCCATCGAATCTTACATATCCAAAGCGTTGACCACTCGACAGTCTTTTACGAGCTAGATACACGTCTGTAAGAGCACCGTACTTCTCGAAAACTCTCCGACAATCGACTCGCGACCAAGTATCCGGGAAGTTGAAAATCATAAACGATAACACACGATTGTTACTCGACTTGGGACATGAATAATAGCCATCCGACATCGGCACGGATAAGACTTTTTTAACGGAAAGTGTTAATAATTACAAGAGATTACGAGAGAGAGATTACGAGAGAGAGATATACTGAATAGGTTTCCATGTTGTTGCTTCTGTAAGCCCAGTTTGATAACTTATGTATCGTGCAAGATTTTTTCACTTTTTTCGTTAAAATCGTTTAAAATCGTTAAAATCGTTTATATATTACGTAGTAATAATTTGACATATTATTAATTGAATATATGATCTTGGATTCGGTTTTGGTTTAATTGAATTAGAGAAAAGCGAATATAAATTAAATTGAAAACCAAACTGAAATTGAATTTATTTCAGTTTGTTTGTTTTAGATTTTAAATTTAATTAATTTTCTAGTTAAACTGTTTAAAACCAAATTTAAAGCACGCATAATAATTTGTTTAACACCAGTGTGTTTATATGGGTTCTCTAGAACGCTTCTTTATCTATTTTTGACCAGACATGTGTGATATTTAGCAATAAGTATTTTATACAATAATATTTTGAGATTTTTGTACGCATAAAAAAGACTTTAAACAACCTCAACGAAATTATTATTTCTATTTCTATATATACTAAAACAACAACCAAATTTGATCGTTTGCTTTCTATATATACTAAAACAACAAACAACAACCAAATTTGGTCGTTTGCTTTCTATATATACTAAAACAACAACCAAATTTGGTCGTTTGCTCGCCATGAAACGACAACAAAAAAATTACAAAACACCCCCTTCAACTACGTTCAATATACAAACTTTTTAGGGGTAAAAAGTGTAAAAAAATATTTTATTAATAACACTTCAAAAAAACTCCACCAAAATTTTAAACGGGTCATATCTTCCCGCTCCCCAACAGTTAAATTTCTCAACCTCACCGTTCAACTCGAAATAAATTCACGAACGCAACGCAATTAACTACACACGAAACGGACGCTTTTTAAAAAACGTTAAATATTCCGGGCTATCTGCCGTACATATATATACACGTATGCTAAACAACCCAAATTAACTACATCATATGGTTCCGTCTCCCTTTTTTACGCAATATTCTCGGCGTAAAAAAAGCGCACACCATTAAGTATACTAGGTACTACCCCGTGTATCCAAACACACCCGCAACAACGCGTTTTTAATTATGTAAATACATAACGCTAAGTTAAATATGAATGTGCAATCCGAAAGGCTCCACTGCATCGCGCGGACCGATCCAGCTCTAGTTATATACTATACTTAAAGAGAAACTAGTTTTGATCGTATCATGTGTTACAAACTTCATAACCACATTTGGTATTATCAGTGTCTATAGTAACGTTTTATTTAAATAACTCTCTCTTTATAAAAATGATGTTATGCTATTCTTTAGAGTAGTTGACATTGTTTTCAAAATTCTAATTGTTGGTAACTATTTTTTTTTTAAGTTTCAAGTTTCTGTTTTTTTTTTTATTTAAAAAAAATTGGTATCTATATATTTTTTTAATTCTTAAACAGCTACGAATTATATGCTTACTATTTATGATAACTAATTTGGTACATCTCAAACATTATTGTAATTGATCGTATATGTAAAAATTACGTTATATCATTTTGAACAATAATTATTTTTTATAAAGAAAAAATAATCGACCATATATGGAAAAAAATGTTTTTTGCAATGGTTTTCAATTACGGGTTGCGTTTTATTTTATTTTCATACATGATCTCATTATAATATTTATTAAACCTACCGAGGATACAATATTATTTTGTAATCTTTTATGCATTAAAAAGACCTTGATCCACAAAATTAAATTTAAAATAATTTATCATTCCATAGGAATAAGTAAATCCTTAGAAAATACCACCTCTATATATCTATCGATATCAACAAGTGTGTAATCTGGGATTTGTTTCAGAGTTTTTTAAATCATACGGAGTACACAACTTTAATAGTTGGAAAAAATCATAATTAAACTTCAACATCTCATATGTGAATTAAACTTCATCGTCTCATATGTACGTAGCATATCAGTAACAAACAAGAGCTATGGTAATTGAAAAATAGATCTCAATAATATATCAATTCCACGTGTACATGATCGATTATTACTTTGAGTTTGATAGAGGTAAGAAAATAAGATTATAACTCAAAACGTGCAATTAATCTTTTTTAGTGGTTGTATTCATATTTTGGAGATGGACACCTAAAGGTACCACGACCACTTCATGTTAATCATCCCATCAGAATAAATATTGATTAAAGGATATGTCATACGAAAATTTGTTTTTATTTTCTACCGTACTTTTTATTGTTTTGTACTGTTTAGGCTACGTTATATATCTAACAAATTGTAATTTAGCTACCAAAAATAACAAACAAATAATTATAATGGTTATATAATCAACTAGAAAACAATTGATCGAAAAAGAGTACAAAAAAGAAACTACGTTAATGAACCAAAACTAACTTAACAAAAGTAAAGCTAAACTTAATTACCAAAGATGACAAAAAATGGTAAAATTACAGTAAAGAGTAACACCATCACGTAGAAACGTACGACGAATGCGGAGATAGTCGACACCGAATGATCATTGTCAAAATTCGCGCCCCCTGGCCTCTCATAGTTGCACAGTTAAACATAGCGACCCCAACCAAAAATTTCAACTTTGTACGTGGTTTGAATCGGTAGTTTGTGAGTAATAGTGTATATGTTGATGACTAACTAATGAAAGATTTCGTTCATATATATAGGCAGACTTTACTTGGGGATGTTGCTAATAGAAGACCTTGTCCTCCTCAAATAAGAGTTCTACCATGCCAAGGATAAATAGTAAGGATATGATTTATTCATTAATTACTCTTTTTAGAATGAAAGGATGACCTAAGGCTATAATAATTATCTGTAAACAACATAAATAAATAACTACCGAGTAATAAAAAGATTTAGTTTCGGACTCACCTTTGAACGCTTACTGGATCCTACCTTGGCACATATCGTTTACGAGACAAGCCCAACACAGCCGTAATGGACTCCATTCTTTTTCCTTCGCATCACAATAAAACCATTCCCAAATCGAATCCAACTGCTAAATCATGGGTTCGAATCCCATTTTATCCGGAAACAACCCTTGGCAACCCAATGCCACCGAAGGTCGTTCTTGGGCGGATCCCGCTAACAAAATGAGAGGGATTTCAGGCAATTAGCATACCCACAAACTCACCCATAAGGAAACTTGTCAAGTAGGTCTTTCGAGCCTTTCCTTTAAGGTTAATTTAAAGAGCATTTTGTCATGTTACACATTTTGTAATGTTATTCAATAATAAGAAATTAAATGAAAAAAATGATGCAAAACGTACTTGCAAAAACAACATGTATATTTAACTTCACGGCCATGATATGCCGCTTGTCACCATGGCACCGACTCGATCAACTTTGACTACTAATTACTCCATTGTTTGATATGTGCGTTTAGTGACTTGGTACATATAATCGATCTTTGTTTCTGAATATAAAAACATATTCTGTTCGAATCAATTTGATATATAATATGCAATCTACCATTCTCTCTAAATCGGAACACGTTTTATAAAGGTGTCATTTTTTATTTTTTTGCTGAAAAATTACAACAATCGTCCTGGACAACAATCAGAAAGTGATACTACTTGCAAGTTAAGGTAATACATGACAAGATAAATAAGAATTGAATACAAATGCAGATACTAGTGAAGAACATAAATGTAACTAAATTCAGATCCGGATAATGGAAAACTAAAAAAAATTGGTTGTCAACAACACTACATGATACAAGTAGCCAAAGGCCTTATCTTTTATAAGCAAAGCTATAACATTTTGTGAATCTCCAACTAGTCAACCGGAACCTCAACTTCCATCTTCAAGCCAGAGTTGCCAAGAATCTGCAATTAGAAACAATAACCGTTTAATACGAAGCACCAAATGCATAAGTAAACAGGTGAAAAAGTAAGGTTTTCCTTGTTCAAATTGCATTGTCTTTTATCAATCATCAGATACACACGGCCTAACCGGGGTTTCCCGTAACCGTCTATGACCCTTTCCCCGGCCATCTCAAAGATATGCAGCTAATGAGGTTTGAAAGCGAGAGCTCTTGTGGGGATACCAAATGCATAAATGAATTTTGTAAACCACACGGGTCCAAGCTCTAAAAACAACTAATCGGGCAAATTGAATATTGTATATATTGTAAACTGCATTCAATTAGAGAAAACATTACGGTAACATCACCTTCATGAAGTCAGATAGACATAGCAAAGAATCTTTCTTGTAACCAGCTTCTTCGAGAACATGTGTCAGTACAAGCTGTCAAAGCAGAATTACATAAAAATTGCATTTAGTTGAAGAAGACAAACTAGAAATCATAATATAAACTTTTTGTATACAATTATGAGTGACTTCTGTAAGTGATGCTTTCTATAAATTTATTGAATAATTGTTTACACTCTTCCATATTACGGGGTGTATACTCATTAAGTCATTAACAAAAGCGGGTTCATGGCAAATTATACTCACAGTATATCAAGATAGTTTTCATGACATTAGTTTAGATATATTAGATTAACTAGGAAATATAATATAATGGACCTTTTCAATATAATGCAGTTTGACTTCAGTGTTACACTAACTTTAACTCTCCTCCAGTCATTGATTGGATCATAAAGTAGATATACAGCGCCATTAAGTAACAAGAGAGAATTTGGAAAAGATTAACTTCTCATCAATCAAAATGTAGCCAACCATGGGCATGAAACAAGGAACAAAAATGCCAGAACAAAAAGACAAAACCACACAGATAGTCCCTGTGGTTTGTATGATCTTGCACGTTTAGTCACTAAGATTTTTAACTTTTGCAAGGATAGTCATCAGGTTTGCAAATTTTGCACGCTTAGTCACTCCGTCTAACAACCGTTTAAAATCCCTGTTAGATCCAATCATGTAAAGGTAGTTTAGTCCTCCTATTTTTTCTCTTTTTCAACCTAAATAAAAAACCCTAATTGTCCAACCCTAGATTTAAACCAAAATTAAATTATATAAAACCTTTGAATCAAATAAAAGTGGGTTTACGACATCAACAAATACTGGAGCAACATCAACACATACTGGAGTAATTAATATGTTTATATCAATTCTAAAATTCCAACGACCAAATTTTAAAGGTAAGACTAACATTGATTAATATGTTTTTATCAAACGCAAGTACTTTTGTTTTTATAAGAAACTTCAAATTCATATCAATTTCTGTAATTAAGAAAGTAGAATTTTAATACCAAATTCACAGCAGCTAGGTGAGTGAATGTGTGCAAAAAATGATTAAATAAACCTTAAGATTTTCAGCCTTAAGATGTGGACTGGTGTCATTATTTGTAGAAGTTGATGAAACAAGGAAAGACCCCTAATTTCAAAATCAAATTAAGTAATAATTAGGTTTACTACAATAGGAATTATAAATAAACTCACCAACACAATAATAGAGTGGGAAAGAGATAAGTGTACGAGCATTTGAGCAGAATTATAGAAACCGCAATCGAGTAGAATCGGCATTTGATCTTTTGGAACATCCATTTGTTTTTGTTTCCACATCGATTCGAGCGAGACACTTAAAATTAAAGCCCGCCTTTGATTCAAACCCAGAAACCCCTTTTTGGCAGAATGAAAAAGTTTTTGTAGGGTGTTTACTCACAGAGGGTTTTTAAAATTCTACATTTTCACTATATTTAAATTCAAACTCAATGTTTAGGTTGTTGATATAAATGTTTTATTTGTTTATTTTAAATTTGGTTTAGTTCTAGGGTTAGAACAATAAACCAAAACTAAAATAAATAAACAATCCAAACATTGAGTTTGAATTCTAAAATAGTGAAAACGTAGAATTCTAAAAATCCTTCGTGAGTAAACACTCATCAAAACAAGTTCATTCTGGCAAAAAGGGTTTCTGAATTTGAATCGAAGGTGGGCTTCAATTTTCAAGTGTCTCACTCACTCACTCGAATCGATATCGAACAAAAGATGGATGTTCAAAAAGATCAAATGTCAATTCTATTCGATTGCGATCTCTATAATTTTGCTCAAATGCTCGCACGGTTCTCTTTCCCACTATATTATTTGTTGGTGATAAGTTTGTTCACAGTTCCTATTGCAGTAAACCTAATTAGTACTTAATTTGATTTTGAAATTAGAGTTGTTTCCAAGTTTCATCAACTTCTGCAAATAATGACACCAGTCCACATCTTAAGGATTAAAATCTGATATGGTTTAATTTAATCATTTCATACACACACTCACTCACTGAACTGCTGTTGAATTTGAGATTAAATCTCTACTTTCTAACTTAAAGAAATTAATATAAATTTGAAGTTTCTTATAAAAACATAAGTACTTGTGTTTGATATAAACATATTAATTATAATAATTAAAGTTAGTGTAACCTTTATATTTTTTTATAAATTTGGTTGTTGGATTTTCAGAATTGATGTTGCTCCGCTATGTGTTGATGTTGCTCAAGTATGTGTTGATTTCCTATACCCACTTTTATTTGATTTAAATGTCTTATTTTAAGTATAGTTTTGGTTTAGTTCTAGGGTTGAACAATTAGGGTTTCTTATTTTGGTTAAAGAGCTAAAAAGAGAGAAAAATCAAAAGGACTAAACTACCCTCACGTGTTTTGCACATTATTAGGTTTAACGGGCATTTTAACGATCGTTAGATGAAGTGACTAAACGTGCAAGATTTGCAAATCTCAGTGACTATCCTTGCAAAAAGAAAAAGAGTTTTGTGACTAAACGTGCAAGATCATACAAACCACGGGGACTATCTGTGTAGTATTGTCCATTAAAATAAAATACAAGAAAACCCTCTAACTAACAACATTTACATACTGTTACAATACATAAGACATACGAATACACATTTAATGTTAGTAGGTAGTCGGTGCAATTAATGTAGTTAGTTGGGACAGTGCAATTAATGTAGTTAGTTGGGTTGCTGCATTTATTGGGCAGTAAGGTCTTGTATCTTGGGTCTATAAATATCCTCGTTGTATCTTGTAAATTTGTATCAATTAAGAGAGATGAAATTACAGAGAGTTTAGATGTTCGTAGATGTTAAATTTCATGGTATCAGAGCGTACCTGTTATCGTTTGAGTCTGGTCTGTAAGTCACCACCACCACCATAACCACCCACAGCCCATATCACTCCTGTCTCCAAAATTGAAACGTTTAGAAGTCACTTTTAGATCTCACCACCCCCGCCAAACGTCCCAGAAGGTCCCGAATTGTATTTCTGAAAAATACAAAAAAACTTCCGACCACCGTAAGCCACCCACGCGCCGCCTATCACCACCAGTCTCCGCCCGCTCGCCGGCGCGTGTAGGCGCGTGGATCACTCTCCACCGCCGGTTCTTTTGTCCGATCGTCAGTCTCGTGATTCCGATCATCTTTCCGGAATTTTATTCCGATTGCTCGCTGAAATTGCTCGCTGAAAGAAAAAAAAATAATAAAAAAAAAAAATAGAGGTCGACTGTGTTTTTTTATTTTGGTGATTCAATTCTCTTTCTAGCTTCTATCATATCCACTTATATCCACTACTAGTGGAGTTAGATATTTACAGCTTAAAAGTATATTTATTTTAAGCATATTTATATCCACCGCTAGTGGAGTTAGATATTTACAGCTTAAAAGTATATTTATTTTAAGCATATTTATATCCACCGCTAGTGGAGTTAGTTATATCCACTTAATATTTATTTTTAAGCTATATTTTAATTTTATTTTATTTCAGAAAAAAAAAAAAAAAAAAAATGAGCGATGAAAAGAAAATAGATGGTAATTTAAGCGAGACTATTCCTGTTGCAGCCCGTTTGACCGACAATAAACTTAATGGGTCTAATTTCTTTGAATGGAGTAAGACAATCCGTGTATATCTTAGGAGCATGGGAAAAGCTTCTCATCTTACTTCCGAACCTCCTAAAGATGATACACGGGATCTGTGGCTACAAAATGACGCCAGACTCTTTCTTCAAATTATGAATTCCATTGAATCTTCGGTTACTTCGTTGGTAAATCATTGTGAGTATGTAAAAGAGCTTATGGAGTATCTCGATTTTCTATATTCTGGAAAGAGCAATATCTCTAGAATATTTAATGTGTGCAAATCTTTTCATCGCGGTGAACAACACGATCGATCTTTAATGGCTTATGTTATGGAATTTAAGAAAACATATGAGGAGTTTAACTCTGTGATGCCTTTGAGTGCTGATATTAAGACTATGCAGACACAACGTGAGCAAGTAGCGGTCATGAGCTTTCTAACTGGTTTACGACCAGAACATGATGCTATTAAGTCCCAGTTTTTGAACGAGTCTACAATTCCCTCTCTTCAAGAAACATTTGCTCGTGTCCTCCGTCACGAGGATGTTAAAACACCTCAAGTTTCTGAGCACAACACTGCTCTTGTCAGTCGTGGAGGATTTAGAGGAGGAGGGAGGTCTCGTGGAGGCTATCGAGGAAGTTATCGAGGAAGTTATCGAGGAAGTTCAAGAGGAGGCCATACTGATAGAACAACGGAAGAACCCACTAATTCTGGTGTGGAGTGTTTTTATTGTCATGAACTTGGACATACTAAACGATTTTGCAAGAAATTGCAAACTCAAAATATGAGGAATAATCTTTCAGCACATGCTGCATCTTCAACTGTTGCAAATGGTGAATCTGTGAAACCTACTACTTCAACCGCTGCTTTTGCCGAAACAGGTAATGACACGTGTCTCTTATCATCAGCCTCCAAATGGGTCATTGATTCTGGTGCCTCAGATCATATGACAGGTAATAACCATCTTTACTCTGACTTCAATACACACTCATCGTATGTCACAATTGCAAATGGTACCACCTCCCCTGTTCTTGGTTCCGGCACTATCAACCTCACCCCATCTATATCTTTATCATCCGTTTTGTGTCTGCCTAATTTCTCATTTAACCTACTATCCGTCAGCAAACTTACTCGTGACTTAAATTGTGTAGCCTTACTGTTTCCTGACTCTTGTATCTTTCAGGATCTCTCGACGAAACAGATTATTGGTAAAGGACGGGTATCTGATGGACTTTACATACTTGAAACTACAACAAAAATTCCCCGATCATTAGTTTGCTCAAAGTCATCCTCTCCTCTTATGATGCATTGTCGGTTAGGTCATCCTTCTTTACAGAATCTGAAGAAACTATGTTCTAAGTTTTCCGGTTTATCCTCTTTATATTGTGAGTCTTGTCAGTTCGCTAAGCATCAACGAGTCCACTTAAGTCCTGGAGTCAATAAGCGGGCTGCGTCCCCATTTGAATTAGTACATTCTGATGTTTGGGGTCCGTGTTCTGTGACATCAAAATCTGGTTTTAAATATTTTGTTACTTTTATTGATGACTACTCTCGTGTTACATGGCTTTATTTAATGAAAAGTCGCTCGGAAGTGTTTAATCATTTTTGTTCCTTTGTTGCTGAAGTAAAAACACAATTTCATACTTCTGTTCTAACTCTGAGAAGTGATAACGCAAAAGAATTTCTCTCAGAGTCTTTTAAATCATATATGCTACAAGAAGGTATCATGCATGAGTCATCATGTGTTGATACACCAGCACAAAATGGGGTTGCGGAACGGAAAAATAGACACCTTCTTGAGGTGGCCCGAGCACTATTATTTCAAATGAATGTTCCAAAACCTTTTTGGGCTGATGCCGTATCAACTGCGTGCTTTCTTATAAATCGCATGCCGTCTGAAGTTCTTAATGGTGATATTCCATATAGTATTTTATTTCCTACAAAATCCTTGTTTCCAATCGAGCCTAAGATATTTGGTAGCACTTGTTTTGTTCGAGACACCCAACCTCACCTAACCAAATTAGATCCTAAATCTATTAAGTGTGTCTTTCTAGGATACTCTCGTCTTCAGAAAGGGTATAGATGCTTTTCACCAACTCTCCAACGCTATGTTGTTTCCAGAGACGTCACATTTCAAGAAGAATTACCGTTCTTTCCTACAACCATTTCTCGCAATCATGAGGAGAGTGATGACTTATTGAGATATAGCATGGAAGTTCCCACACCAGATCCCACACCAGATCCCACACCAGATCCCACACCAGATCCCACACCAGATCATACACCAGATCCCACACCAGAGCCCACACCATCAGAACAAACTGACCATTTTCAATATATATACAGTCGACGACCCCGTCCTACATCAGTGCCCGCTCCTGAGCCACAGTCATCGTCGGTAGATCCTCCCGGTGAGTCACCGAGTAATGTTTCTAGTGATATTCATGATACCCAATCTTCCGATTCTGATTCTGATATACCGATTGCTCTTCGAAAAGGTAAACGTAAGTGTACTTATCCTATTGCTTCCTTTGTCTCTTATGATAAATTGTCCGTCTCTTCTCGTGCTTTTGTTGCCACTTTAGACTCTGTCTCCATTCCGAAAACTGTTGGTGAAGCTTTGGCTCATTCTGGATGGCGTGCTGCTATGATTGAGGAAATGAATGCACTCGATCATAATGGCACCTGGGCATTAGTTAACTTACCTGTTTCTAAAAAGGTAATTGGTTGTAAGTGGGTTTTCACGGTAAAGGTTAATCCTGATGGTTCTTTGGCACGGTTGAAAGCTCGTTTAGTTGCTAAGGGATATGCTCAAACATATGGGGTGGATTATTCTGAGACATTTTCTCCTGTTGCTAAACTCACATCTATCAGATTATTCGTTTCTTTAGCTGCTACATATCAATGGACACTTCACCAACTTGATGTGAAAAATGCTTTTTTACATGGAAATTTGCAAGAAGAAGTCTATATGGAGCAACCACCTGGGTTTGTTGCTCAGGGGGAGTCTGGTAAAGTATGCAAATTACGAAAAGCAATTTACGGTTTGAAGCAATCTCCTCGTGCCTGGTTCGGAAAATTCAATGCGGTAGTTAGAAACTTTGGCCTAAGAAGAAGTGCATATGATCACTCCGTATTCTTCGCTTCATCAAACTCTGGGTGCATCTTGCTTGTTGTTTATGTGGATGACATTGTAATTACTGGGAGTGATAAAGAAGGAATTCACAAGTTAAAAACATTCTTAAGTACTCAATTTCAAACGAAGGACCTTGGTCCTTTGAAATATTTTCTCGGTATTGAAGTCTCTCGAAATAAAAGAGGTATTTTCTTATCTCAGAGAAAGTATTGCCTTGATGTGCCCAGTGATTCTGGGATGATTAATGCAAAAACTTGTGAAACACCAATGATACCTAGTGTAAAGTTAAAAACTGACGAAGGAGAACTTCTTATGAACCCAGAAAAATATAGAAGGATTGTTGGCAAGCTAAATTATCTTACACTCACCCGTCCTGATATTGCTTTCCCGGTGAGTGTTGTTAGTCAGTTCTTGTCATCTCCGAGAACCTCACATTGGGATGCTGTCACTCATATCTTAAAGTACTTAAAAAGTACACCTGGTCGTGGTCTTTTATACCAGAATCATGGTCATCACACTATTGAGGGATTTTCTGATGCTGATTATAATGGTGATCCTGCAACTAAACGCTCTACAACTGGTTATTGTGTCTTTGTTGGAGGAAATCTTGTATCTTGGAAAAGTAAGAAACAAAATGTGGTATCTCGTTCAAGTGCGGAATCTGAGTATCGAGCCATGGCCCAGACAACTTGTGAACTTATTTGGGTTCGTAACCTTCTTAGCGAGATTGGTTTTGCTCAGTCCGAACCAATGAATCTGTGGTGTGATAACAAAGCAGCTATTCATATTGCAAGCAACCCCGTTTTCCATGAAAGGACCAAACATATTGAAGTTGACTGTCATTTTACTCAAGAAAAGTTAGAAGAAGGAATTATTCAAACACCTCATATCAAAAGTAATGAACAGTTGGCTGACTTATTCACCAAAGCATTACCTAGAAATTGTATCCGTCAGTTTTGTGACAAGCTGGGCATGATCAATATCTATGCTCCAGCTTGAGGGGGAGTGTTACAATACATAAGACATACGAATACACATTTAATGTTAGTAGGTAGTCGGTGCAATTAATGTAGTTAGTTGGGACAGTGCAATTAATGTAGTTAGTTGGGTTGCTGCATTTATTAGGCAGTAAGGTCTTGTATCTCGGGTCTATAAATATCCTCGTTGTATCTTGTAAATTTGTATCAATTAAGAGAGATGAAATTACAGAGAGTTTAGATGTTCGTAGATGTTAAATTTCACATACTACACACACAAACAATATACCTATATCCACCCACCCCTTTAAAAAAAAAAAAAAAAAATGAGAATAGGAATTTGACATCCTCAACTTGGATAGCTGTTTAAACTGATGTAAACTGAAACTGATGCAAAGGGAAGATATTTGTGATAACATCAGCCAGCTAATTTTGTGTTGGTAGATAGCTAAGTTCAATCAATAACGCCATGACTTTTTCTCGTGTAAAGTGATAATCCAGTTCAATATGTTTTGTACTCATGGAAAATAAGATTCTTAGCTATGTGAAGAGCGGATTGATAATCACAGTGACGAGTAACATATTTTAGATTGGTAATGGTAATGCCCAATTCGTCGAATAAACGAACCAACCATGTAAGTTCATCAACATTAGCCATTACACGATATTCGGCCTCGGAAGAAGAACGAGAAATAGTAGACTGCTTCTTAGACTTCCAACTTATTTGAGAACAACATACCACGTGACTAAACGACAACAAATTGAACATGCCGCCCAATCAGAATCTGAATAAGAATGAAGACTAAGATGTGTCGAGTCGTTGAGAAGAATTTTGTGACCACCAATACCCTTCAAATATTTCAATTAATGATGAACACCATCCATGTGAAATTGTTGTGGAATCTTCATAAATTGACTTAAGTAAGAACCGAAAATGCCAAAACGATATCCCGAGAAAACACATGGAGTGGCCCGAGATTCGAATTTTAGACGAGCATATTTAAGCGTTGAAACATAACAAAGAAAACCAAAGGAACGAATATGATAATATGAAGGAACCTCTTTCTTTAAAAGTTCATAAGGTGTATTAATAATGGATATATATTGATTACATAGGAAGCGATAGGAATGCATGGAGTCTCCCAATAAGCAATATGGAGATTAGTTTGAAAAAATAAAGCACTAGCAGTTTCAAGCAAATGTTTATGTTTTCATTCAACGACACCATTTTGTTGAGGTGTGGCGTTACGAGAAGTTTGACTAATAATTCCTTTGTTAGAATGTAATGCATTAGGTTTCATGTCTTTGAATACAATGCCATTGTCCGAGTGGATGATTTTAACAATAATGTGAAAGTGGTGCTCAATGTGAATGAGAGCAATAAGAGTTTGAAATGCCGCACACTTGATACCAAGAAAATGGGTCCAAGTTGTACGATAAAAATTGTCAACAATGGTCAGAAAATACCTAGACCCATTGGGCCTAGGACGAGAATACGGGCCACAAAAATCGACATGAATAAATTCAAAAATAGTAGAGGTTTCGATATTGCTCGAAGAAAATGGAAGTGAGTTCATTCTAGCTTTTGGACATGTGTTACATATCATGACAACTACAAAAGGATTACATTTCAAAGAGCTAATACGTTTAATCCTATCAAAAGGTACATGGCTAAGACGACAATGCCAAAGTTGAGCCGAACACGTATTTGATGAAGCATAAAGGGACCAAGAACGAGATGGGAGATGAATATCAATTGAAACTGAAGCGAATAAGAAAATGAACCAAAGAAAGATGGATAAAAAAACTACCTTGATACCATAGCAAGTCACAGAGAAACATGAAACAAAAATGCCAACAAAATAAAATACAAGAAGACCCTCTAAGTAATAACATTGACATAAAAACAATATACATACATACACATTAAGAAATAAAATTTGTAAATTTTCACGAGATTTATGGAACTTTATGTAGTGTGAGGTATGTGAAAGTGAGATAGATATAGGCAATATAGCTACATTTACAGGAATAGAAATGATATAATGTTATAAATGAAATAAACAAATATGCTTTCGTTACTAGCAACTCTCTGTATCCTTCATAGGGTAACAAGACTTCTCAAACTTTCAGGCCTCCCTTTTCCAAAATGATTAATACTTACGCATTTAAACTTTAAAGACAATCTTTTTTTTTATTGATGTTGATATGATATTGATATTTATATTGATATTGATATTGATACGCATCATTTATTGTTTTGTGTGTGTGTGTGCGCGTGCGCGCCTGCCTATTTGACCTCAGTACTGATCATGTTCTATTTTATGCTGAAAAGTCTTGGAAGTTGCTTATCAAGTGCTCTTAGTAACTAATCAGTAATCACAAACACATCTTAAGGCCATCATCACACCATCATAGATTCATAGTGTTGCTAATCGATCATTAAAACACTTCTATCTCTAGCATTTGTAACTCAAACTCTTCAAAAACTACAATACTAGTTGATGCATAAACTTTTCAGTAAGGGGAGAATATGCATGTTCTAAAGCATAGTTACCTACATAAGCGGCTTTATGTAGAATTTGAATGAGTGCTACTAAAAATTCCAAATAATGAGTACCCTACGTATGTTATTTGAGATTCTACTTTGCAAGTTAAAACACATATCCTTTCTCACACCATTTTAACTCATAGTACCTTGTACTCCCTTGTTCCCACAAAAATTACAGCAATTATTTTTCGTGCAAAATATTTTCAGCATATTTCCCTATAATTCTAAGTTACTAAGCTATCTGGTCAAAATAATTTGCTTGAATTCAACGTTGAACGTATTGTGTGAAGTGTTATGACAGTTAGCTATATCAACATCTTTTATATCTCGTGTCCAGGTTAAATATTACAAATTATTGTAACCAAACAAGAAGATAAGGAACCTTTATCGGTGATAAACTCACCTCCCTTTGTTGTTCAGAAATGAATTGTCCGGTTAAATCTCGTAACACATCTAACAAATCAGAGAATGCAACCTTCCCATTTCCATCGGAATCATAAACTTTAAATATAACTGCAAAAGTATAAAATCCACTTTTAACATTTAAAAAAGATTTACAGATGTGCACATGTAAATAATAACTCAAACTTTTACATAATACGAAAAGATTGTAATTACATTCCACTTTATGTTGTAAGGTGGCTCGAGAACTAAATGCAGACAAAAACGCCACAAACTCCTTGAAATTTAAGCCATCAATCATCCTGAATAATCTCTGAGAAGAAAAGCATGAATCCAATAGTTAATGATAGATTTTAACTTCAATAACAATTTTAACTACAGTTACAAATAACTGAAGATAAATTAGGTTTTCACTTGAAAACATGAGAAACAATGCTTTCGTACAGGTTTATATTTAACAACTTATGCTCATATTAAAAGAAAATAATAATCATATTATAAACACCTTATTTCACCGAAGATAATACACAATTACACAAACAATTTTCTTTGTCTAACGACTTAGAATATGCTTGTATCTGCTTTTAAAAATGCAATAAGTTAGGTGTTTGCCTTTGTTTATTTTATAGGCTTTTCGGCTTACTTGAGTTTAAAAAGGCCAATAAACTCATCCAACGTGCACCCAATGTCCATATTGTACTTACATTTGCTATTTTTAATGCATCCAACTATCCAAAAGTGTGTTTTAGCGTATAATCATCAATGGGTATTGAGTTTAGCCCGAAAGACGGTAAAAAAAGATCTTCTTCGACCCGCTGCCACAAGATTCGCCACGGCATTTTTAACCATTCAAAGTGTTTATGAATCAAAGGCTCATTTGCAACAAATGTTTGTGTCAAATGAATGGAGGACGTGTGATTGGTCTAACAAACCCGATGGGAAAGAGGTAAAGAAGATAGTGATGGATGAGAGACAATTTTGGCATTCGGTGGTTTATTCTCTTAAAACCACAATGCCTCTTGTTGAGGTTTTACGACTTGTTGATGGGGAGAAAACACCGGCAATGGGGTTTATATATGGAGCCATGGATGAGTGCAAAGAAAAGATTGCAAAAAACTTTGATGGCGAGCTCTCTTCTTATAAAGAGATATGGGAAATCATAGATAAAAAGTGGGATTATCAAATGCATCGTGACTTGCATGCGGCTGCGTACTACTTGAATCCACAATATCGATGGAGTCCCAATGTATCCGAGCATGCGGAGATAAAGAGAGGGTTATACGATGTCATGAATAGACTCGTCAGGGATACGAGAGTCTATATGAAGATTGAAGATCAATTGATTGCCTACAAAGATAAACAAGGGTTGTTTAGTTATAGAGAATCTTTGGCAACGTACAAGACACGTCCACCGGGTAAATCATTAATTATGGTTAATCATTTAGATTTGGCCTTTTAGGTGTTTTACTCAATTAGTGAATGCTACTGTTTGTTATTTACTAATATTTCTTCTTAAACATAATATATAGTTCAATGGTGGGACTAATATGGAGATGATACACCAGAACTCAAGGCCTTTGCACTAAACGTTTTGGGGCTTACATGTTCGGCTTCAGCTTGTGAGCATAATTGGAGTACGTTCAACCAAGTGCATACAAAAAGAAGAAACCGTTTAGGTACTAAAAGAATGAATGACTTGGTGTACATCATGTACAATAGAAAGTTAAAGCAAAAATTCATGAAGAAGGCGACCTTAAAAGAAGAAGAAGATCCTTTATTCATTGAAAATGTCATGTCTGATGATGAGTGGTTAGTTGGTGAGTCAAGTGATACTCATGTTGAAGAAGATGGTGGGGAAGATAACATTGAAGGTGGATACGGAAGTAGTGGTGCAATTAGGGAGGAAGTTGGTTGTTCATCATCCAAGAAAAGAAAAGCCGTTCAACTTAATTTGATTGATGAGGATGATGACGAAGTGAATTTGAATGTGGAAGATCATGATGACTCGGATGATGATGTTGATTATACTTATTGAGCTTGATTATAAACTTTGTTTAGTGTTTTTTATGAGTATTTGTTGATGTAATGAACTTATACTGATGATGAGTGGTTAGTTGGTGAGTCAAGTGATACTCACGTTGAAGAAGATGGTGGGGAAGATAACATTGAAGGTGGATACGGAAGTAGTGGTGCAATTAGGGAGGAAGTTGGTTGTTCATCATCCAAGAAAAGAAAAGTCGTTCAACTTAATTTGATTGATGAGGATGATGACGAAGTGAATTTGAATGTGGAAGATCATGATGACTCGGATGATGATGTTGATTATACTTATTGAGCTTGATTATAAACTTTGTTTTGTGTTTTTTATGAGTATTTGTTGATGTAATGATCTTATATTTTGAAATGGTTGAAACTTGTAATGAACTTATAATTTTCTATGTATTTTTTTAACTCCGCCTCGAACGTACGCCTCGGTTCGCCTCGAGGCATACGCCTCGCCTCACAAAGGGAAAACGCCTCGCCTCACGTTTCCGTTTTTTTAAACCTTGCGTATTATGTTGTACTTTTACTTATGTGTCACTTATACAGATGCCACACGACACCTTAAAATGATTGACATGTCAACAAAATACATTAAAACACACTTTTTGAAAGTTAGATGGACCAAAAAATAGCAAACCTAAGTTGGTTACACACAATATACATTGAGTACCAGTTGGATGCATTTTAATGGGTGCCCGGTCCGACAGACATGCGATCCCTTTTTTACGGCTTAGCTTATCAACTTGAGCTTATAAGCTTCAATAAACCTTATACTCTGGTTGATAGCTCATAAGCTGTTAGCTTATAGTTTTATTTCTTTTTATTTTTATTTTTATTTTTTGTTTAAGCTAATCCAAACACCCCCTATATATAAATTCAATGATCCCTAACACGCTAAACTTACATGCTTATAAATAAGCTAAAAACACAAAAATACAATCTCTAACATAAAAACCAACAACCAAATAGTACAATGTTTGCAAGGATCAAGTAGAACAAACCTGAGAAAGCGGATTAACAGCGAATTCAGGAACCGAAAGGAATTCATCAGCAGATATGAATCCACCACTGTTACGATCCAACTGACAAAACCTTTGGTACAATGAAACTATCTCTTGTTGCGAAACTGCATTCAAATCAAATTAAACAAACTAATTAATCAAATTTACAAAACCAATTAGCTAAAAAACAATTATTTGATGACTTACAGGTATTGTTGCAATGTTCTTGGACTTCTTCGATGTCGTATTGAGTGAGCATTGACGATGTATTCCCCATGATTTCAGGTGGAGTTTGTTAATTTGCTAAATTTGAGGTAATAGAAGAAAGAAACCCTAGTTGTTAATTGTTGATTTGGTGAGCAGCACAACAACAACAACGGCAACTATACATATGAATTGTACATGTAATTAGGAAGAAACAGGTGGGTTAGTTGTGATCTTGAAAGTGGATTTGGGAAAGTTTTGACTTTTTGACTAATTGTTTTATGACCTTTTATTTGGGCTTTTTATGTTGTACTTTCGTGTTCAACACACGATCCAGAACTCCAGAAGACTCTGTATCTAAAAGTTGTGCTACATTTAACAAAACTGAAAAATTTAGTCCTCAATAATTTATAATCAAATAAATTTAATTTAATTTTGAATAAAAATAAACGGTTTAATAATTATTTTGATTTAATAATATAAATTAGTTAAAATTACTTTATTAACATGTTATATGAATAAAAAAATTAATATACTTGTTTGTTAATTGTCTTATATCTAATTTGAGGAGGACAGATAATTTAGGTGCTTAATGGTTACGAGAGTGTTGTAACTCTGAATGGTTCGGCACTGAACGGTATCATATGTGATTCAGAGGTCATAAACAACAACGTTGAATGCTAATGGTTCAGCATTCAATGTTTAACGATTCAATTAAGAGGTAAACAAATACACCCTTATTTTTTTAAGAAAATATGAGATTTTATTAATATTGAACAAGACACCATCGAAAAAACGGACTATCAAACCACCACCAGACAACCGAACCACCACCATACCAATGAACCATGACTGGACCATCAGACCATCACCGGACCACCACCACCGGAACACCAAACCACCACCGAAGCACCACTTGAGTACCGGCGGACCATTATCGGACAATCGGAACAACGAACCATTACCGAACCACCAAACCACCACCGGACCAACGAACCACCATCGAAACAACGAACCATAATCGAAACAAAGAACCATGACCGGACCACCACCGAAACACCACTAGATCACCACAAAACCAACCGTTACCAAATCAACCATAAATAGGAGTAACTAGCAAAAAGGGCCCGCGCGATGCCGCGGGGCAACGGGTGTTTTTAGATACACGTAGTTAGTACCTAGGTGTGTATATGTATTGAATATACTCCGAGGTATTTAGCTTTTTTTTAGAAGTGTGCGAACGTAGTTAGTTTTGTTTTATTAATAAAATTATTTCGAGTCTAATGGTGAAGGCAAAAAAATTCAACTCGCAGTGAGCAGGAAGATACAGGCTGTCATTGTGTTCAGTGTTTTTTAAAAATGTCCGTTGTAACACCCCGTTTTCCCGTACGTATCGAAAGGTACATACTTAATCATTTATACGTTTGTAACTCGCTAGATTATGCGTAATTGTATAGATATATGTGTAGATATATATATATATATATATATATATATATATATATATATATATATATATATATATATATATATACTTGATAATGTGTGTGCCTACAAGTTTAGTCTTATGAGACTATTGTTGAAGTTTAGGCGAATGTAGGAAGCGGGATTTAAGTGAACAAATTAAATAAAATCGAAAAGTGTTTAAGTTGGTCGAGCTGTCCAGTTCTAGCCTTAGGCCGCGCCGCGACATTTGGGTCCGCGCCGCGGCATAACAAGCAAATTTAGATCGGAAGTTGGTTTAAGAAGGGTCTAATTTCCCTTTATGTGTCGCGCCGCGACGAGTAAGGTCGCGCCGCGACAGTTCTGCTGAACTGGTGTCGGATTTAGCTCATTTTAAGGGTTTTTAAGGGGCAAAATGGTAAATTGACATGTGGATCTGATGGGAGCTTTAACTCTCCACCACATACTCATTTATTTCATTTCCTTTTCCTTTTTCTTTCCTATTTCTCTCCCAAAACACAAAACATACTTAGTTTAATCTTGAGATTTGGAGTTGGAGAATTGTGAATCAAACCTAGGAGCGAGATTTAAAGTTGTTCCTTGTGTCTCTAGCTACGCGTGGATAGTCTTGGTAAGTTCTAACTCTAAGTTTTGAGTTTTAATTGGTTAATGACCAGGGTTTTGGGTACTAGAGATTTGTAAGACCCATTTGGTGGTAAAATGGGTGAGTTTGGGTTATGTTGTTGTAATGAAACCCTAATAGCCACAATCTAGGGTTTTGACCTTGTGATTTGAGGTTGTAAGTGTCAATTGGTGTTGTTAGTCACTAATGCACTTTAAGAATTATGAAAGAAGTGTTAATGGGTAAGTTTGACTTGATTGTGAGTCTAAGTAACATAAAATGGGTCAAAATGTACTAATTGACCTAATTAGATGAAATGGGTATGGATTACCCTAAGTTTTGTGTTAATTGAAGTTAATAGACTTTAATTCACTAGTCTTAGTGATTAAAGTCGAGACTTGGCCATTTATGGGCGGTTGTGAGTAGTTGAGTCATTTAATGCAATTTGGGTCATTAAATGCTCAAGTGGGAGTATTGTGGTTAATCCCACTAGTTGTGAAATTGAATGTGCACTTAATGATTTAGGTACATTGCGTTGAAGCTTGGAAGTGCTAAATCATCACCCTTGTGACAAGGTGAGTGGAATAATTATGCTTTCATGTATATGGCGTGTTTATTTGTGAATGTTATGGTATGAACCACGTGCCGGTAGTGCCATAACATGTGTGGGATGGGATGTGAACCACGAGCCGGTTGCATCGAGTGTGAACCACGAGCCGGTAACACTATAAACTAAGATGTGAACCACGAGCCGGTAGCATCGAGTGTGAACCACGAGCCGGTAGCACTATAAAAGAGTATTACTCGAGCGTATGGTGTGAACCACGAGCCGGTAGCACCATAGCGTTATTGGTTAACCATATTGAGATTGTTGTTTGTTTAGCATATAAAATATATTGAGTTGAGTATATGCTAATGAAGTGGCGTGATAATGTACGACTTGTTAGTGTTACGGGTATGTTGACATGCTAATTGAGTTACAAGTTCGTATGAGGTATTTGGTATTGTGATTGCAAATGGATAGGTTATATATATGTATGTATAATTGTTGCACTTACTAAGCATTGCTTACCCTCTCGTTGTTTACCATTTTATAGGTTCCGGCTTGGACAAGGGTAAGGGCATACGGTTGGATTAGTTGTCTCCCGTTTGTGTTGACAGGGGATGCTTTTGGGATAGCTTTTGAAGTGGCCGAACGTTTTGGGTAGTTTAGCCCCAAACCATGCTCGAGTGTCGTTTGGATTATAAACTATTATTTGTTTATGGTCAAACTTGTATCACATTCGTTAATGGCCCTTGTGCCTTTTTGTAAACATTAAACTCGTAGTATGTTTTGACGAATCGTGTGGAATGTGTTACATATTTAATTGGCGCATAAATGTGTATTATATTTATAAAAAAAAAAAATTATCGTACGGAGTACGGGTTGGGTTGTTTCAAGTGGTATCAGAGCATGGTCTAAGGGATTTAGGCGACTTGAGATAGGTGCCTAGACTTGGGCTTATTGTGTGAGCGCTTTATGCGGGACTTGTAGGACTTTGGGTCTAATCGGGAATTGTTAGTGCCTTGGTTTATGTGAACTAACCTTGTGCTAATTTTTTTGTATTGTGTTTAGCAATCATCAAGCAAGACGGACGTTGTACTAGCGAGTTAATGCGACGTGCTCGCGTAACAACGATTAGCTACCGTTGTTACGGGTGCAAATCGTGTCAAACGAGTAATGTACGACGATTGTTGAGCAAGATGGGGTAGTGTGGTGTATATGTATATACTTACGTGTTATGTCTTTTCGTTACATGGTTTAACCTATTCCTTTTTATAGAATGAAGACGAGAAACGGTCCCGATCATGATAACGGAAGTACGATCGAGGACGCCGAATTTTCGGCTAAGGTTGAGGCCGTCTTTAAAAAGTTAAAAGCGGATTTTCTTACGGATCCGAAAGGTTTTCCAAGATTTGGTCGATGGGCAAGTGACCGATTTGATAAATGAGCGAATGAAGGCCACTATCGAAGAGGCCCTTGATGCTAGAAACATTTATCCTCGCGGTGAAGGAGGTGAAGGAAGACGGGACTTCCACTACAAGAATTTCAAGGATACTCAACCTTCGATGTTTAATGGGGTGAGGGATCCATTGAAAAGCACTTGTTGGATTTCCGATATCGAGGGAGCGTTCCGTACCGCGGAGTGTCCTCCCGAGAAGAAGACGAGATATGGGTCTAGCATGTTACGTGAAGAAGGCAAGTTGTGGTGGGACGATAAAATCAATTTGTATGGTGAAGAGCAATGCATGAGCTTGACATAGGAGGAGTTTAAGAAGGAATTTTTCCAAGAATACCGAACTTCTTCCGACCTTGATAGAATTCGGGACGAGTTGCATCATTTGCAACAAGGTTCAATGGACTTGGTTACTCTCAAGTCTACCTTTTTGGCAAAGACTCGTTTTTGCCCGGAATATGTTGGAGACGATCACAAGCTAATGAAAGATTTCTACCGTACCTTGAATGATGAGTTAAAGGGTAAGATTAGTCGGGGAATGGCTAAGACTTTTGAAGAGCTATTCGAGTTGGCTCGGGGTTTTGAGCCGGAGGTTCCAAGGAAGAGTGATTTCACTTTTTCTAAAAGAAAGTTTGAAGGTTCGAGTCATTCGAACTTTTCCAATAAAAAGAACAAGAAAGGCTTCGAAAGCGTTAATAGTGTGAAGAAGGGTGCTTCCGGGGGTTTCGGGCCCACGTGTTATAATTGTAATCAAAGAGGACACATGGCCCGTGATTGCACCAAGGCGTCAACCAAAGTCACTTGCTTTAATTGTGGTAAAGAGGGGCACAAGAGGCAGGAATGCCCCGATTTGAATAATGATAACGTTAAGCGGTTAGAGAAAGCGGCGGGTACGGCTAGGGGTCGAAACTATTTGATGACTAACGACGAAGCCAAGCAATCCAACGAAGTTGTCTCAGGTACCTTCTTGGTAAATTCTAATCCGGCAAGGATTCTTTTTGATAGCGGTGCAAATTTGTCGTTTGTGTCTCCAAAATTTGTGCCTAAACTTGATAGACCGTTAGCTAAGTTAAGTCGTCCGGTAGAAGTCGAAATAGCGGACGGCAAGACAGTGCTAGTGGTTGATGTGTGTAAGAATTGTGATGTTGTATTTGGTGCCGAAAACTTTAAAATTGATCTTATCCCTATGACTTTGGGCGATTTTGATATCGTTGTTGGTATGGATTGGCTCGATCGAAATAGAGCTGATATTGCATGCCATGAAAAGTTTATACGTGTGAAGACCCCAAGTGGGGGAGAGTTGATTATTCACGGCGATGAACGAAGAAGGCTTGTGCCAATATGTTCTTTTGCACGGGCACGTCGTTTTCTTGTTAGTGGTGGTATGGCTTTTCTTGCCCATGTTGTAGATGCTCGTGATGAGCCACCACCTATTCGTGACATTCCGGTGGTTAGTGAATTCGAAGACGTTTTTCCGGATGAGTTACCGGGTGTTCCGGCGGAAAGACAAGTTGAATTTCGTATTGAGTTGGTTCCGGGAGCTACTCCCATTGCTAAAATTCCTTATCGTTTAGCACCAACGGAAATGCAAGAGTTGTTAAATCAAACCCAAGAGTTGCTTGAGAAGGGTTTTATTCGACCGAGTGCTTCGCCGTGGGGCGCTCCGGTTTTATTCGTGGAAAAGAAGGATGGTAGTATGCGAATGTGCATCGATTACCGGGAGTTGAATAAAGTGACGATCAAGAATCGTTATCCATTACCTCGGATTGACGATTTGTTTGACCAACTCCAAGGTGCGACGTATATCTCTAAGATCGACCTACGGTCTGGCTATCACCAAATGCGGGTCCGTGAGGAAGATATTGAGAAAACGTCTTTTCGAACACGTTATGGGCATTTTGAGTTCGTAGTTATTCCTTTTGGTCTTACGAATGCACCGGTGGCATTCATGGATCTTATGAACCGAGTGTGCCAACCTATGTTGGACAAGTCGGTAATTGTGTTCATTGATGACATACTTGTTTATTCAAAGAGTATGAACTAACATGAACGTCATTTGCGTGAAGTATTGAAGACATTACGAAAGGAGAAGTTGTATGCTAAGTTCTCCAAATGTGAATTTTGGCTAAGGGAAGTTCAATTCCTTGGTCATATTGTGAACAAGGAGGGTATTCAAGTGGATCCGGGGAAGATAGAGACGGTGAAGAGTTGGAGACAACCGACTACTCCTACGGAGGTCTGAAGCTTTCTCGGATTGGCCGGTTATTATCGTCGGTTTATCCAAGACTTTTCTAAGATCGCTTCTTCGTTGACGAAATTGACGAGGAAGAACGCGAGGTTTGTTTGGGAAAACGAGCAAGAAGTTGCCTTTCAATTGTTGTGATGACCCGGAAATTTCTGACCAAATTTAAACTTAATCTTTGTATGATTAACATTTCTGACACGATAAGCAAAGTCTATAAAACTGAATCTCAAAATTTTTGAACTACTTTTATATATTTAAATACCCTTCGGTTGTTTTCGACGATTCGCGAACAATTATATGTAAATAGATACATATATACTATAACTTGAAAAGGTAACAATGTATTAATTGTTTGATACCGTACATTAAACTTATTGGTTTAAATATCTATTTGAATATATATGATAAGTTGAAATATTTATTATTAAAATTTATTTATAAATAACTTCCAATGTGTATTTAAAAACTGATTTATGTATATTAAAAAGATATATACATATATATAATTTCAAGTTATTTAGTAAACGATAGTAACATTCGTTTATTGATTCGATTGATATTCAGATAAGTTAAATAAAGCGTTTAAGATGAACCAGTAAAACACTAATTTACTACAGTATTTTCAAATTGCTACAGTACCCAAAATGCTACAGTGTTTTCGAAAATCACTATTTGCTACAGTGAAATTGACTTTGCTACAGTGAATTGCTACAGTGACTTGCTACAGTAACACACTATTTTAAAATGTATTTTAACAAATAGCGAGACGGTGATTTATAGAAGTAAATGACCAAAACACTCAAATGTATAAGTTATATTTTGAGTGATATAATTTAGGGATAATTTAAGGCTATATTTTGACTAAGGTACGTGTCCCAAAATGTAATGTACAAGTTTTCTCAGCGTACGAAGGGACATTCGAAAAACCGGAACTGGGACATAAGTTGAGTGACAACGTACGACTTATCGGAACGAAAATTACAAGTCAACTATGCATGTGAATTTTAATATAATATATAATTAATTATTTAAATTAAATATATTATATATATTATATAATATTATGTCGACAAGCAAGAAAACAAGCAACTTTGAGCTGTCACCAGGGGCCATGCGATCGCATGGGTTCCCCTCACATATGCCATGCGATCGCATGGCAGGGATTTCCAGGAGACATTATAAAGCTCGATCATTTGGCCAGTTTATATCCTCAATCTATTTCACTCTCTTTTTACTCCGTAATATTATTTATATTTTTATTATTATTATTAATATTATTATTATTATTATTAAGATTAATATTTATTATTAATCTTATTATTATTATTATTATTATTATTATTATTATTATTATTACTATTATTTAAAGTATTATTAAGATTAATATTATTATTAATCTTATTATTATTAGTAGTATTATACATAAAATACTACGACGAGGTCATGAGCGTGTCACTTTCAAAATGGTTTTCGAACGGGATAGAACTAAGGAAAGTATGAGTTATAACTATGAAGGTTATGGGTAATATTCATGGATATTATTCGCAAGACAAACCTAGTGTTTATCATCTCCGTTGCGTCTACGTACCTTCCTACAATATTAAATCACAATATTGATACGTAAGCATTTATATCTTATCTATTATATATTAATAGTGTATCCATGTCTAGTGCTCGAATATATATTTATACATACTTGTATACTAAATTTCGTCGATAAACAGTTTATAACGAATCACGAATTAAATACATATATTACTGGTAAAAGGTATATGATATACATGTTTTTGGAAAGCTGGCGAAAAATCAATAACTTTTCATTTAGATATCGAATAGTTTCGATGAACGGATTAAAAGATATGATCAACTGAATTATGATTGATGTTAATTGAAATTGCTTTTGAATCTGCAATTAAGATTTAAACAACTTATTTAAGAGATTGATAAATTGGATTTTTGAATATTATCAAACGAGTAAATGAATCCTTAAATAAGGTACGTCTCGTTTTGTTGAACTATTGTCAAAATTGACTTTTTGAAACGACTTTGGATAACTTTTGTATGTCGATATCGAGCATTAGGATTGTGATACACTATGACCTGACCTAGCTTGATAGACATTTATTGACCAACATATGTTCTCTAGGTTGAGATCTACGGTTATTTGGTAATCCGTGTTTCGATCACATTTTGGTGAACGACTTTATATGCTGCTAAGGTGAGTTTCATTGATCCCTTTTTAATTGCTTTTGCAATATATATTTTTGGGCTGAGAATACATGCACTTTATTTTAAACGCAATGGATACAAGTACATACTAAATTCTACACCGAGTTTGAACCGAAAATCCCTTAGCTTTGGTAACTGTTAACTGCCAGTTATAAGAACTGGTGGGCGCGAGTAGTAGTATATGGATCCATAGGGCTTGATATCCCCGTCCGAGCTAGAGCACTAGCCTTTTAACGGACGTATGATATTTGAGAAGCGTACACGTTGGTTTGCGTGTATTATTAAGATGATTATACAAAGGGTATAAATTATATATACGTTAAGTTTAGTTACCAGGGTGCTCAATTTCGTAGAATATTTTGATAAACGTTTCTGGATGAAACAACTGAAATCTTGTGATCCACCTTTATATACAGATTATACGAAACATTAAAACTATGAACTCACCAACTTTTGTGTTGACACTTGTTAGCATGTTTATTCTCAAGTTTCCTAGAAGTCTTCCGCTGTTTGCTTAGATGTTAGACAAGCTATGTGCATGGAGTCTTACATGACATATTTTTTCAAGGAAACGTTGCATTCACCAAATCATCACCATGTATCTTATTTTGACTGCATTGTCAACGGAAGTACTGTTGTAAACTATTATTTATGGTGATTGTCCATATGTAGAAATCATCAGATGTCGAAAACTTTTGATTTAAATATTCATTTATGGTGTGCCTTTTCAAAAGAATGCAATGATTACAAAATGTATCATATAGAGGTCAAATACCTCGCAATGAAATCGATGAATGACGTGTTCATCCATATGAATTTGGAGCGATCGTCACAATTGTTAAAGGAGAAGTTATGTCAAGCTCCGGTGTTATGTTGCCGGAAGGAGTGGAAGGCATGACGGTTTATTGTGATGCTTCGTTAAATGGACTCGGGTGTGTTCTAATGCAAAGAGGTAAAGTCATTGCTTATGCCTCTCGACAGATAAAGGAACACGAGACGAGATATCCGACTCATGATCTTGAGTTGGCGACGGTTGTGCATGCGTTGAAAATTTGGCGCCATTACTTGTATGGTGTCAAGTGTACGATTTATTCGGATCATAAGAGTTTGAAACACCTCTTTAATCAACGAGATTTGAATTATCGTCAACGTAGGTGGATGGATGTGGTGAAAGATTATGATTGTGAAATACTTTATCATCCGGGCAAAGCAAATGTGGTCGCGGATGCGTTAAGTCGAAAGAGTCATCACCCGGCGTTACGATTGGGATTGTTACGTATGATTATTACTAACGATTTTCTTGAAAAACTCGGAGTGATTCAAATAGAGGCTTACGTTCACAACAAGCATGCGGAGCGAATTGTGGGACAATCAGAGTTCATTACTATGGGCTCGCGGGGTTTGTTGTCTTTTCAAGGAAGAGTGTGGGTGCCTAAGATGGGTGATTACCGACAAGTGCTACTCGATGAAGCACATAAGTCAAAGTATTCCATTCATCCGGGCGCGATGAAAATGTATCTTGATTTAAGGAAATATTATTGGTGGCCGGGCATGAAACGTGATGTTGTGAAGTATGTTGAGCAATGTGTCACGTGTTTGCAAGTTAAAGCCGAGCACTAAAAGCCGTATGGTAAGTTACAACCGTTAGAAATCCCGAAATGGAAATGGGAGCACATTACCATGGATTTCATCACAAAGTTACCTAAAACGGCGAGAACCCAGTTTGATTCGATTTGGGTTATAGTTGACCGACTGACGAAGAGTGCTTTATTTCTCCCCATTAAGGAAGCGATATCGTCGGAGACCTTGGCTAAGTTGTTTATCAAGGAAGTCATCTCTCGACACGGTGTTCCTATATCTATTATTTCGGATCGAGATACTCGTTTTACATCTCGGTTTTGGGAAAAGTTTCATGAAGATATGGGTACGCAATTAAAATTAAGCACGGCATATCATCGTCAAACGGACGGTCAAACCGAACGTACGAATCAAACTTTGGAAGATATGTTACGTGCGTGCATTATCGATTTTGGTGGTAGTTGGGACGAGCACTTACCTTTGGTGGAATTCTCGTACAATAATAGTTATCATACTAGTATTGGGATGCCACCTTATGAGATGCTTTATGGGCGTAGGTGTCGAACCCCGATTTGTTGGGTGAAGTAGGACAAAAGGAAATCGGGAGTACCGATTTGGTTTTAGAGACGAATAGCAAGATTGATGTGATTCGAGAGCATTTGAAAAAGGCTCAAGATAGGAAAAAATCTTATGCCGATAAACATAGACGAACGATCGAATTTCAAGAAGGTGACATGGTGATGCTCAAAGTTTCGCCATGGAAGGGTATTATTCGGTTTCGGAAACGAGGAAAGTTAGCTCCTCGGTTTATTGGGCCGTTTAAGGTTTTAGCTCGTGTTGGTGAGGTCGCGTATCGTTTGGAATTACCCGAAGAGCTTGCGGGGATCCATAATACATTTCATGTTTCCCACCTCCGTAAGTGTCTTGCAGATGATTCATCTTGGGTGCCATTAGACGAGATTGAGCTAAATAATAAGTTAGAGTATATCGAGGAACCGATTGTCATACTTGATGAGAAGGTCAAAAGATTGAGACATAAAGAGGTTAGGACTTTTAAAGTCCAATGGCATCGTAGTAAAGGTTCCGAGTTTACTTGGGAGCCCGAAGAATTCGTGTTGGTTTATCTTCCTTCTTGTCATGCGGCTTGGATCGCGAGGACGCGCTCCGATTCAAGTGAGGGAGAGTTGTAACACCCCGTTTTCCCGTACGTATCGAAAGGTACATACTTAATCATTTATACGTTTGTAACTCGCTAGATTATGCGTAATTGTATAGATATATGTGTAGATATATATATATATATATATATACTTGATAATGTGTGCGCCTACAAGTTTATACATGGGCTTTGATAGCGTTAAGTCTTATGAGACTATTGTTGAAGTTTAGGCGAATGTAGGAAGCGGGATTTAAGTGAACAAATTAAATAAAATCGAAAAGTGTTTAAGTTGGTCGAGCTGTCCAGTTCTAGCCTTAGGCCGCGCCGCGACATTTGGGTCCGCTCTGCGGCATAACAAGCAAATTTAGATCAGAAGTTAGTTTAAGAAGGGTCTAATTTCCCTTTATGTGTCGCGCCGCGACAGTTCTGCGGAACTGGTGTCGGATTTAGCTCATTTTAAGGGTTTTTAAGGGGCAAAATGGTAAATTGACATGTGGATCTGATGGGAGCTTTAACTCTCCACCACATACTCATTTATTTCATTTCCTTTTCCTTTTTCTTTCCTATTTCTCTCCCAAAACACAAAACCTACTTAGTTTAATCTTGAGATTTGGAGTTGGAGAATTGTGAATCAAACCTAGGAGCGAGATTTAAAGTTGTTCCTTGTGTCTCTAGCTACGCGTGGATAGTCTTGGTAAGTTCTAACTCTAAGTTTTGAGTTTTAATTGGTTAATGACTAGGGTTTTGGGTACTAGAGATTTATAAGACCCATTTGGTGGTAAAATGGGTGAGTTTGGGTTATGTTGTTGTAATGAAACCCTAATAGCCACAATCTAGGATTTTGACCTTGTGATTTGAGGTTGTAAGTGTCAATTGGTGTTGTTAGTCACTAATGCACTTTAAGAATTATGAAAGAAGTGTTAATGGGTAAGTTTGACTTGATTGTGAGTCTAAGTAACATAAAATGGGTCAAAATGTACTAATTGACCTAATTAGATGAAATGGGTATGGATTACCCTAAGTTTTGTGTTAATTGAAGTTAATAGACTTTAATTCACTAGTCTTAGTGATTAAAGTCGAGACTTGGCCATTTATGGGCGGTTGTGAGTAGTTGAGTCATTTAATGCAATTTGGGTCATTAAATGCTCAAGTGGGAGTATTGTGGTTAATCCCACTAGTTGTGAAATTGAATGTGCACTTAATGATTTAGGTACATTGCGTTGAAGCTCGGAAGTGCTAAATCATCACCCTTGTGACAAGGTGAGTGAAATAATTATGCGTTCATGTATATGGCGTGTTTATTTGTGAATGTTATGGTATGAACCACGTGCCGGTAGTGCCATAACATGTGTGGGATGGGATGTGAACCACGAGCCGGTAGCATCGAGTGTGAACCACGAGCCGGTAGCACTATAAAAGAGTATGACTCGAGCGTATGGTGTGAACCACGAGCCGGTAGCACCATAGCGTTATTGGTTAACCATATTGAGATTGTTGTTTGTTTAGCATATAAAATATATTGAGTTGAGTATATGCTAATGAAGTGGTGTGATAATGTACGACTTGTTAGTGTTACGGGTATGTTGACATGCTAATTGAGTTACAAGTTCGTATGAGGTATTTGGTATTGTGATTGCAAATGGATAGGTTATATATATGTATGTATAATTGTTGCACTCACTAAGCATTGCTTACCCTCTCGTTGTTTACCATTTTATAGGTTCCGGCTTGGACAAGGGTAAGGGCATGCGGTTGGATTAGTTGTCTCCCGTTTGTGTTGACAGGGGATGCTTTTGGGATAGCTTTTGAAGTGGCCGAACGTTTTGGGTAGTTTAGCCCCAAACCATGCTCGAGTGTCGTTTGGATTATAAACTATTATTTGTTGTTGGTCAAAATTATATCACATTCGTTAATGGCCCTTGTGCCTTTTTGTAAACATTAAACTGGTAGTATGTTTTGACGAATCGTGTGGAATGGGTTACATATTTAATTGGCGCGTAAATGTGTATTATATTTTTTTAAAAAAAAAATTTATCGTACGGAGTACGGGTTGGGTTGTTTCATCCGTTTTGAAAGCACTTTCTATCGTTTTGTTCATAAAATTATTTCGAGTAAGACGCTGCTATCGAAAAATTTTAACTCGAGGCGAGCGGGAAGATACGGGCTGTCGTTGTGTTTAGCGTTTTTTAAAAAGTGTCCATTTCAAATGTAGTTAGTTTCGTTTGTTGACAAAAATATTTCGAGTTTAACGGTGCTGGCGAAAAAATTTAACTCACGGCGAGCAGGAAGATACGGGCTGTCGTTGTGTTTAGCGGTTTTAAAAAGTGTTCGTTTCGAACATATTTTTTTTCGTTTTGCTCATAAAATTATTTCGAGTAAGACACTGCTGTCGAAAAAATTTAACTCGCGGACGAGCGGGAAGATACGGGCTTTCGTTATGTTTAACATTTTTTAAAAAGTGTCCTTGTTGAATATAGTTAGTTTCGTTTTGTTCACAAAAATATTTCGAGTTTAACGGTGTGGTCGGTGAAATTTAACTCGGAGCGAGGAGGAAGATACGGGCTGTCGAAGTGTTTGGGTGGAGTTTTTATTTTAATTGAGGGAATTTACGTTTTACCCCCTGGAGTTCAGGGTAATTTTTGTAAGTTGGTTATAGTTAAGGTGGGCTTTTTTGCATTTCTTGGGTATAACTAGTTGTGGAGCCCTCGCTTTGCGCCGGGGGCTCCGTTTTGAATGCGGGTTAAAAAAAAAAGTCTTGATCTATTTTGTAAAAAAAAAAAAAAAAAATCGACATCAAACATTGAAGGGTTGTTCCTTTGGTGAAAGTTGTTTCTTTTAGCGTTCTTTTTTTTTTAAAGTTAGTTGATCTATTTTGTAAAAAAAAATGTTTTTCGACATCTTTTGGTAGCATTGAAGGGTTGTCCATTTTATGAAAGTTGCCTCTTTTATCGTTGAGGGAAAAAAAAAGGTAGTTGATTTTTTTGTAAAAAATAATTTTTTTCGACATCTTTTGGTAACATTGAAGGGTTGGTTCTTTTATCGTTGGAGACCAAAAAAAAAAGAAAGATGAAATGACGAAAATACCCCTGATTACTATTGATGAATAGTGTTACGTGGTTTTGTGTTTTAGATAGTATAGTAATAGTAATTATCCATTAGTTTTTATTAATCAATATTTTTAATATATATAAATAAATATAATTCGGGGGTGTACACTATTATGGTGAAAATTGATGGATTTAATAAGAAACTATAATTAACTATAGTCGGTAAGAATGACCACTTATGTAATATACGTAAATCACAAGCAGATGCGGAGTGCTTTGTCGCTCCAACTTTTCATATATGCCAATTATAGCTAATTAAAAATTATATATTAATGGAAACATCTCTTAATTATAAATTCTAACATACCGTAATTTTTATATTGATATTTATTTTCGAGAAATGACACTCTTATTCGTAAATCCCGACTTCCCTCTATGACTCTCCATAATTTAAGAAGTTAAGAACAAGGCTAATAATATGGTACAAATTGACTAGCGGTGTAGTTTCTTCTTATAAAACCAATCTTTTTTTTAACAGTAGTGCATGATCACTCAGGAGAACTTAATCACCCACGTATTCATCTCCCGCATTTGTATAACCCGCCTCCAATTGCTGTCTTGGAGGAAACCCGACCCAATCAGAGGGCATGGGCGGTAAAACTCCCCTCCCCCACTGCCCCCGCAACGCGATGTACGGGAGGCACCCTTGGATGGAATTCAAGGGTAAAGGTGTAACCTTGTACGTGTGCAATGCTGCACCCCACGGGAGTCGAACTTTTGACCTCTCGCTAAGAGAGGCAGACGACTACAACATGAGCTACAACACAAGGTTATAAAACCAATCTTTTAGTTGGAAGTACTTTTTACTAATATGATTAAGACAAAATACAATACGTCAATACCTCATAGATATAGGGTTTTTTTTTTTTTTTTTAAAGTTCATAGTTGTAGCTTTAACCACCCAACTTTGAGTACTTACTAATGATGTTATTGTTAGCTAATGTAAAGTTAGATTACTCCAAAGAGGATGTTGTGATTTGGGTTTTTTCGGTGCAGAAGGTATACGTGGTGGCGGACGGGGTTCGTTTAATGAGCGCTTCAAATGTTTAATTCGGAATTAGATGGATGAAAGTTGTATGGAATTCTAAGGTTCTGTCTAGTTTTCGTTAGAGTGGAATGGTAGAATGGGTTTATGGCCGTTTGGGTTAGCACGTAATGATGTTATATTTAATGGTAATTACATGTGTTGGGCCGCGGTGGCTACACGTATATAGTTTAAAGTTTAAAGTGTTTTAATGGCTCGCTAACGCAAAGATAGTCTCGAGTCATCAAATATTCATATGGACAGATCAATCAACCGTTGCTTCTGGTGTAAATGCTGGAGTGTGGCGTTTTTAAACAGAAAACATGGAAGACTGGATATGGTTCAAAAGTTCTCCACTTGGGTTTGTTTATTTTGTAGGAAGAGCGTATGACTAGAGTTGTATTTTAGAGTCATAACCCTTTTCAGGCTACTGTCTTTTTTTGAAAGGGTGGATTGTAGCATTGTAAATCCTTGCCTTTTATGCTTGTAATCTACAACTTTTCACATCTATGTGGAAAGTTTTATATATTTAATTCATGTTTTTTTTGCCAAAAATAAAAATAAAGAAAATGCTCTAAACTGAAAAACTGGGAACATAACCGTGGACTTGGCATTAGCTATTCTAAATTCCAATTGTATTTTATCATTTCCGCTTATCAGTTTGCCTGTTTTACAATCAATTACAAATTACAAAGATTTAGCTTTTAAAATTCTGTTAGTATTAATTAATGGAGCATACTTTGCGCATGAACTCCTTAACTTCCGCTACAAACTTCCCACATTCTGGCAACTCAGGGAAGGTGTAAAAACCGTGACACATGTTTCGGTAGTCCACCAAATACACCTTTTTCCCGGACCTCTTCAGCCACTGATAGTACCTTTTTTGCCAGTCGCGTAAACTATCAATGCCAGATATTACCACCATAGTTGCCGGAAAATTTATTTTTAATATGTCGTATGCATTCGGGCCGCTAACATTGATGACTGGATGATCGCGACTATAGCCTGGTGGCATCAACGCGTTCCAGTAAAAATTACATTGCCTTAACGACACAAAATAAGTTTGCGCGTATTCTTTTTCTGAATCTGTTTGCTCTTCTCCACCGAAGAATGGTTGAATCAACACTATTCCAATTACCTTCAAACATCACACAAAGTTTACATTTACATTGAATTTCAAAAGATTGAAATTTTAAAAGACAGACAACACAAACTTTAAGGCCATTGCCTAGGTTTGCATGCATATAAGAACTTTAACTTATAAGTTTATTTTGTTCCAACAAAAAATACACTTAGGATTAGAATTTTAAGATTTGCAGAACATTTCTGTAGAGAAGATGTGACATAAATGTTTGTATGTTAAATAGTGAAGATTGTTTGTTTTTATGTATGCAAAATAATATAATCTTGTCTGCGGGAACAAAAAACATGTTTCTAAGTCTGCTAGTTTGCAGACATAATTATCTTATGTTTTCAGAAACGATTTGCAGTATAAACGTCTGCAACGCATACATAAGATATTTTAAGATTTGCATACTGAAACACAAACAACACCTTAAAATTGCTTATTTGGTTATATGTTTGTGTTATGATTTTATTAGTTAGGCTAAAGATGGAAGCACTACCTTTAGTCTTTTAAAGTCGAATTCGCAAGCTCTTTGAGCAACATGATGAGCGATGTTTCCACCAGCACTATCTCCAACAAGAAAACACTGTGAAATATTCGCGTTCGCCGGTAACGATTTTGACTTATTCTCCTGATTGTCGAGAAATGTAAGTAAATCAAAACAATCATTATGTTGTGTAGGGTACCGGTGTTCAGGTGCACGTCGGTAATCAACAGCAACAACTATAGCAGGAGCTTCCCTAGCGAAACTGCGACACAGAGTGTCATATATGTTAATATGTGGGCCCAGGAACACGAATCCGCCACCATGAAAAAACAAGATGACCGGGAGATTTTGTTCGATGTGGTGTGTGGGGACGAATACACGGAACCAGATATTGTGAGTTGGATCCATTACTACGTCGTATGTCTTGACACCGTTAACTGAGTTGGAATTCGACTTGAACCGGACCTGAAATAATTTGAGGAGATTGCGGCTTACGGTGCCGTCTCTACGGCTAACGAGCTCGGTTGTGGTGGAGAGACACCATAGGTAGATATGTGTTCTCCAGGGTAAGGATAGTGAGTTTCGAGGTCTGGTTTCAGTTTCCATTGAACAGAACAAGATAAAGATAATACCAAAATTCACAATGACTAAACAATTAAATAAGGAACGTTTTAGTTGGTTAAACTATAAGCTATAGCGTATGTGCGTGTTAGTTATTCTTTAATTTTGTTGAGTAGTGTTGCAAATGTATCCAAAATGTATCCAACATATATGATCAAAATTGAATGAAGTAATCATGGTAAATTATTCTCTATTATATTCATTTAAATTCACATGAATTATTATATATGAATATAGAAAACATTCCGTGGCGATTCTAGGATTAAAATTTAATGGGGTTCCATTTTTTTTTTTTTGTAGTACTAATTATATTTGATTACTATTTTAGTCTTCTATTAACTTTAAATTCGAAGAATATATGTGATCCGGGTAGTTAAACTTAGTGGTGTCCTATACACTTCAAAGGAAAAACTATAAATTCGATAAATATATGGGGTCCTAACTTAAATTTAGTGGTGTCCTATACAATTTAAAAAGTATGTTCCACGTAAAAATTTTAAAATAGGGGTGTTCTGTGACTCCACGGACTAATACATAAACTCGCCATTGAACACATCCCCCTTTTTTCATATATTGTAATTGTTCCTGTTTTTTTATAATCATATCGGTAACATATAGATTGTATGGGGATCTTGTAAATGATTAAGGTTAACAATAAAGTTTTACTTGCTTAGTAAAAAAAACCGAAGCGTGGCTTAAGTGGTATGGAGGTGGGATCCAACTTGAAGTACTGTCAACTCAGGTTTGATTCGCACTCCAAGTCCAAGCGGATAGTTTCCAACCTTTGATGGTACTGTTTAATGCGATTTGGGAATGTATCTCGGAAGGTTTTCCCAACCTTCGATGGTACTGCCAACATCGTCGCGAATTGGGTTTTACTACTAACGCGCGTGTGAATGAAAAATAAGAGCATTCGATGTTGATATCGACGTTCAAAAAAATAAAAATTTAAAATATATATATCAATGGGAATAAATTCACTACAGAATATTATTATGAGATTAATGAAAATAAAACTAAAAGGTCCACTGTTTTATAAACATAAGTTAAAGGCAATATATATATATATATATATATATATATATATATATATATATATATATATATATATATATATATATATATATATATATATATATATATTAATACAAGAAAAATGTTAGTTTTTTTCCTCGAAAAAACTATAAACCTAAATTCAAACAAAGACTTTCATTCAAGGATGTAAGAACCAACAAGCGAAAAACAAACTAGGGAGCCTCGATCTTAGAAAGCCTAACCTTACGAACCTTGTTAGTGCATATTTATAATCCCTAGTTATATGAACGTTATTGTGAATCTCAGTCATGTAATATTAAACTTTGTATTGTGACTTGAACGTTTGTTATTGTGCGTAAATGTATTAATCAATAGTTAAATTGTCACACCCCCAAATAGGGTCTGGGGTATTTGTGACTAATTATATCAAATCACAGTTTTATAAACGAGAACGACTATAAATGAGACGTTATATTGAGTTTTGCAGTGGAAGATAAATAGGTTACATTGTATATAATGAATAACGAATTAAATGTCTTTAATTGATATGATATGTAATGAAGACTCCAAGCATAGCAAGCAATCATCATCAATTTAGCAAGTGTAAGTCTTTCAAATTATCCATGAATGACTTGTTGAAATGTTGCTTTCAATTAGCAAATACACAGCGGAAGCATTATGTAGGACCTGAGAATAAACATGCTAAATAGTGTCAACCAAAAGGTTGGTGAGTTCATAGGCTTATCATAAATATGATTTCAATAATAGTGTTAGACTACAAGATTTAATAATGTTGATATAGAAACATCAATATAAAGTGTTGATTGATATAGAAATACCAATCTAAAAGTAATGCTGAGTTTGTAATATCGCGACTAAACAAAGTTACCCCGTGACACTTGTTATTCGTGTCGTTGAATCATTATTATGTAGTCAAAGACCAACGGTCAACTGACTAGAGACGTCACTCTCAGTAGCGCTACTCACAATAACTAAGCTTGCATCTTATACCTCAGCAATTAACGAAATTACGGTAGGAATTTAGCATGACAAAGCATGTATATAGCATAAAAGTATGAGTACTTGTGTCTAAACGTAAAACAGTTATAAAAGTTGTGCATGTATTCTCAGCCCAAAAATATATATAAAAAGGAGCTATGAAAACTCACGATACGATACGATAATTTGTAGTAATTATGCGTATGATGGCACTGAACAAGTACAGAGTTGACCTCGGATTCACGAACCTATATCAAGTATATATATTAACACATATACTCATAATCGAATAAGTTTATATATATATTATTTCAATCGTTATATATTTCTGTATATATCTACTTTTATATATATATATTTTATATATAAGTATTTGTTTGATAAAATAATATTAATAATGATAATGATTAATGAGCTGTATTATTTTGTAATAACAATAATAATACTAGTGGTAAAATGATAATAATCATAATAATGTTTAAAAATAATAATAATAATAATAATAATAATAATAATAATAATAATAATAATAATAATAATAATAATAATAATAATAGCAGAAAAAATGAAAGTTCTTATGATAATTAAAATGTTATATGTTTACAATAGTAATGATATTAATAATTTTTGTAATATCCGTAACAATAATTATAGTAGTAATAATAATAATAATACTAAGGAATGATGATTTTTATTTAAAATGATAGTTTCAATGAAAACATAAATTTTTATAATCATGATACTACTAATAATATTCTTAATGATAATATTAGATAAATCGATAGATTTAAAAATAATGATACGTTTAGTATTACTGATGTCGATAATAATACTAATAATAATAAAAACTACAAAAATAATCATTTCATTATTAATGATAATAATAATAATAATAATAATAATAATAATAATAATAATAATAATAATAATAATAATAATAATGTTAATTCCATTAAAATGATAGTTTTTTTTTAATAATGAACATAATACTACTAATAATAATTATACTTATGTCAATTTTGATAATAATACTAGTAATGATAATAATATTTAGTAATAACAAATAATAATAATAACATTATGATATATGATAACTAATACTTTTTTAATAATAATAATTATAATACTTTGTAATATTAACAATAACTAATAATCAATAATAATAATAACAATAATAATAATGATAATAAATGAATAAATAAATAACTACCTTAGAAAGCTTTTTCCAAAAAGATTGCCCAAGACGGGACTTGAACTCGAGACCTCTCGTTCAACATACCACACCCTAAACCATTACACTGAATCTATTTTTCTGTTTTAATCCCTAACCAGAAATATATAACCCTTATTTTCTTCTGAGTTCATCTTCATCATGAAAACTAGTCGACCAGTGCATCAAATAAATAAAAAATGAACTCCCCAATTGATTTAAAACTTGTAATCGAATAGAAATGACTTGGTTGTAATTTGTTGTTGATTTAACAGAAAAAAATAGAGTAAAACTGCAGTACAACAACGCGACTTAAATATTATGAACTCAAAGATTGATTTTGATTTCCAGAGGGTTTTAGACAAAAATTTTAACATGAAAGAGGTTTCAAATTGTTCCTAGAAATGTTTTGAATCCTCAATTGATCTGAAAACATCAACTAGAATTCGAATTTCACGATAAACACATCGGTTGACTTTTTATTTTAAAACTTTGACTTCGAAATTCGAGATCAAATGAGGGAATTAAATATTGAAAACTTACAGGTAGTTTAAATACATGATTCCTAATAAAACTGCATTATTAGATTTTGAAATTAAAATCGAAATTGTGCTATTGATAAAATGAATCAAGAATAGGGACAGCGAGCTATTTTCTTCTTCTTCTTCTTCTTTTTTTTCGTTCTTCATTCAATCAATTAATGTTAAATAGATGTATGGTATGATTAAATATAATGGTGAATGATCTGTTCAATAATGGTAAATGACTCAACAAAATACAAAATAAAAACCAGTAGGGATTAAAACATATATCACGATCAGGAAAATAATAATAAAAAAATAAAGGTACATAGCAGATAAAGAGAAACAAATCACGATGGATTAATAAATTAAAAGCAGATTTAAAGCTGATCTGTTGTAAAGAAGAAAATAATTAAAAGCAGATACCTAATTTGTTATCTGTATTTTTATATTTAAATAATATTAATAATTAATAAATATATCAATAATAATAATAATAATAATAATAATAATAATAATTTTAATAATAATAATAATGATAATAAAATGATAATAATAGTATTATTAATGATAATAATAAAAGATTGTATTATTTTTATAATAATAATAATATTGATATTAATAATAATGATATTTCATTATATTAATATTCATGTTAAGTATTAATAATAATACTAATAATAATAATATTAGTAATGATAATAATGTTAGTAATGACAATAATAATAAAAATGATAATTTTAATTATAATTAATAATAATGATAATAATCATTATAAAATGTAAATAATACTATTAATAATAATAATATTATTATTAATAATAAGTTGTATTAATAATAATGATATTTATAATAATCTTATCACTTTTAGTAAAAGTGATACTACTAATAATATTAATGTTATTAATAATTATTAATAATAATAACATTAGTAGTAGTTGTAATAATAATACTTGTAAATGATAATGACGAGTGATAATAATAATATTAATATAACAAAGTAATATTAATACTTAATTATTTACAAATAAAAATGGTTCGTGAATTGTCGAAATTAGTCGAGGTTAAATAAAATCATATAAATAATTTGTTTAAATTTTATCAAAAATTTCCAGATTGTCACAGTATCCCCCTGTTAATAGAAATTTCGTCCCGAAATTTAGTTGTTGCCATCAATCGGCGTTGTTCGTATATAGACGAGGATATTTACGTTTTATTTGGTCTTCACGTTCCCAGGTATGATCGGGGCCTTTCGTGAATTCCAATGGATAGAATATTGTTTTGTTTCAAGCGTTTAAATCATACAAACCATAAATTCTACAGGTTCTTCGATGAAGTGCATTTTATCATTAATGCGGTGGTTATCTAAAGATTAAAAAGAGTGTCTTGATTAGGTTATCCTCAAAAGGGATGATGGTGCTATACAAGCATTTTAGTAAACTAAACACATGAAATGTATTATGAAAAGTATTGAGCTCATTTAAACCTTGAGCGTATTATGCCACAATATTAGGGCAGACAAAATAGAGAGCAGTTCGTGAAAATCACAATCATGAATTTTGATAGAGATCTTCATTGTTTACAACAAGAATATTTTAATGATGAATATGAGTTGAAAAATAGAGTTTTTATCAACATTGGGTAATATGGATGAAACGATTCGATTGCAGGAAGAGTAGAAACGAAGCTATCACAAAAGAGTGAAATGAGGAAATTAAATGTTCGCTTTAACTTTTGACGTAGTTAAAGTTGATTTCCGGAATTCAAGGGATTTAAAGAAATCTTTGAAATCTATAAGATTTGATTCTCCAGCAATTAAGGAAATTAGGATTTTCTTTAATTAAATGCAGTGAATTGCCTCGATTGCTGTGTCTGGAATTTCGCTATAAATTAGCTTCTTCCGTTTCATTATCTTCACCACTTCTATACTTTCTTCCTCAATTCATACTTCCAAAGAAAATGCTTAATCCAGTTCTGATCCTTATTATTATAATGACCATATATACAGTCTTTCTTCTTTTTTATTTACCACCAGAGGAATTTGTTTTCTTCTACTATTCCCTTGGGGTTATAATGTTTTTAATTCTCCCGTGTCTTTACGTTGCAATACGTATTGATATACAAGGTTTGTAATTTCGGTATCGTTATCGGGCTTTATATTTTCCCTTATATGTCGGAGCTATTTGCCTTTTTATTCTCTTCTCGATTCTAAGTAAAGCGAGTAATGGTCTAAAATTAGTAGGTATGAAGTTTCGAATGAACCTAATGTTCTAAGTAGAAAGGAACATAATATCACGATTTGATTTGTTAAATTACCAGAATTACTGAGAATAGAACTATCAAGAATATATGTTCTTGATATGTTCAGAGGTTAAGTAGAATGTAAGAGTCGTGTAACATGACAAATGATGATTATAAAGTCTATGAATCATCATCTTTCGTTAAAAATTTAGCATGACTTACTGTAATATAATCACGTTGGCCTGACGTCATTATATTATACTAACTCATGCTTCAATTCTCAACACTTCTTCAAAACATTTATAATTTAAACTTAAATTTTACAGAATATAGAAACTAATACAGTTTCCTTTATGATGTAATAAAGATATCGCAAAGAGATAATTAATTGCGGACAAGAATAGTTATGAAGATATCTTCAGAAATATCGAGGATATTTATGATGATATTTTGGAATTTCTAAGTTCGAAAGTTGATGAAGAAAATTTTTCTGCAAGCTTTTAACATGACTTCGGAGCAAGATATTCTCTAAAGATTTCATCGGATCCAGAATTACCTGGATTCTTTGAATATAGGGTTTGGTCCTTGTATTTGTCCTTGGTCTCCTCCATGGTTAGCTCAATCCGTTTTTCAGTTCTAAATCTGAGCTTTTTCAATACGTCATTCTTTATCATCAAACTTTTGGCCATTAAGACCATCTATAGCTTTAGCTGCTTCGTCAGCGTTCTCAAGGTTAACGAATCTGAATCATTGATTATCAATCCGAGATGGTTTAAAGAAATTTTATTTTTAGATGATTAAATGCTGATTGTAATCGTCAACGGATCTAATGGTTGACGAATAGGCGTTGTTGATTTCAAAAGTAATGAATGATAATTTCGGTGGTTTGATGTGATAATTCATCATATAATACGAATGAATATAATTCATGAATGTAGTGATATTTAGAAGGATAACACCTACTAAAGCTTTACTTGGATTCTGATATGTCAAAATCAGAATAGGTAATTGAATTTGTATGAAGATGGTTGTTCTTTTTAGTGAACGGATACATATATCTTGTGGATGTATAGTTACTGATTATTGAATCAGAATTTGTAGAATGTACGGTGTAACATATTAATGTGAAATCTAAATATTTCTCGGGTATTACCTACTCGTTAAAATATTTTCACAATTAACAGTTTGTACAAAAGAATTACAATCTTTATGAAGATATACGTTTATATATGTATTCTTCAGATATAATATAGATTTAATGAGTAATATAATATTAAACTCATTTAATTTGCTGTTGAAACGAGAATAAATAATCTCCAAAATCTTAGAGATTTCATAATTGTCGCGAAATATTTCGCTAATGAAGTTATGATTCAATAGTTCATCGTTCATTGTTATAGATATACCTTGGTATATGATGTTAGTGCTCGTGAAATCCTTGTGAAATTCACAAGACACGAATAATGCTTTCTAGAATGTTTGGAGTACATCGAAAATGAAAGTATATAATCAAACATGTGTTTGAATAATACACTTGGTTTATTATGAAATGGAGTTTATTGTGTTGAAGCAGTGATTAACGATTGTTAAGTTATTAACAAAAGATGTACATCATAGCATATTAGTGATATGAATTAACCAAGTAGTACATACTAGTTAAGATTCACACGTAATAGCTTAGTACGAAAAGATTTATTTGTGTTCCAAACTATATATATAAAGTATACATATATAATTCTTCAGGAAGAATGAGTCAATACATCTTAACTCATTATTACTAATATTCCTTGGTATTTAGGGGCGTATGATGTTGATGTTTGAGGTACCGATTATGTTGTTGAGACGTGGGATGCGGATGTTGTTGTTGGTGAAGCTGATGCTGTTGGTGGTGATGCTGATGGTACTGGTGGTGCTGGTTATACTGCTGGTGCTGCTGATGCTTGTAGAATTCGTACCATATTCTCCAGAGCCACCACTCGAGCGCGAAGCTCGTTGACTTCTTCTATTATACCGGGATGATTGGCGGTTCGGACAAGCGGATGAATAAGATCTAGAATTCTGGATATTAGATATTCGTGGCGGGATATCCTGGAAATGAGGGTGAAAATAGTGTTTCGGATTGGTTCGCCGGTAAGTGCTTCAGGTTCTTCGCCAATAGGGCAATTTGATGAGTGGAAAGGATCTCCTTTTTCACTTCTCCATTGATTAAGTCGACTACGAACCCATCCCCAATTCATCCAGAATAGATGATGGCTGATTGGTTCGTTTGTTCCAGTTACGCTGCCATTAGAGCTCGAGGAGTTCGAAGAATCCATATTATGTGTTTGGAATTAGGGTTTGATATGAAATGGGTGTTGAATATTGAATGATATATTCGTCTCCTTGTATACGTATATATAGCAAAAGATTTTCGTAATTTACGGAGGAAATTTAGAAAAAGTGTTTGACAAAGTCTATTGGGATAGATATGATAAGATATGATTTGTCTATACTCCAATAATGGCAGTATGACGTGTCGAGATAAAATAATAAGTATGTAATCTGATAATCTTTCGATTTTAAAGACTTTCAATTCGTAATGGCCTATTCAGGTCTAGGGGCTTGAGCTATAGGATCCTTTAAATCGGTAATCCAAACCCTTCCATTCTTGAGTTTCGTAGACGCCACCCGTCCAGAAAGTTCAATGATCAAAAATAACGAGAAATCAAAGATTTAAAAGTAATGAATATGAATCGTGATGACATTATAATGTCGTTGAGATTCTCGATAACTTAATGACATTTTTTGGTTCGCAAAATGATGCATAAAGGCATAAGGCATATAGGTACGTGATATAACAGGAAGTTATATATGTTTGAGTATGAGTAATAACAAATATAGGAGTTTCAAAATTTATGGATAATATTTCATGTAATACATATGTAATACACAAAACCATGATAGATGACATAGGAATGTCAAGAATTTCAGAAATCATGGTGTCACATTTGAATGTGGTTTCGGAATTGGATAGTACTTAGGAAAGTTCTTAGATTGGCTCGGCATTCTAAGATAAGTAAAGTTTCTAAAGTATAGTGTAGCATTTAATCAATTAAAGGCAACAATTAAAGGCAGTATAGTCAAGGAAAGTTGTAGTCCTACATTGCTAAGGTACCTAATTGTATAAGGCACACATAAAATGCAATCCTGGTTCTCTACAACAATACTGCTCTGATACCAATCTGTCACACCTCCAAATAGGTCCTGGGGTATTTGTGACTAATTATATCAAATCACAGTTTTATAAACGAGAACGACTATAAATGAGACGTTATATTGAGTTTTGCAGTGGAAGATAAATAGGTTACATTGTATATAATGAACAACACATAAAATGTATTTAATTGATATGATATGTAATAAAGACTCCAAGCATAGCAAGCAATCATCATCAATTTAGCAAGTGTAAGTCTTTCAAATTATCCATGAATGACTTGTTGAAATGTTGCTTTCAATTAGCAAATACACAACGGAAGCATTATGTAGGACCTGAGAATAAACATGCTAAATAGTGTCAACCAAAAAGTTGGTGAGTTCATAGGTTTATCATAAATATGATTTCAATAATAGTGTTAGACCACAAGATTTAATAAAGTTGATATATAAATATCAATATAAAGTGTTGATTGATATAGAAATACCAATCTAAAAGTAATGTTGAGTTTGTAATATCGTGACTAAACAAAGTTACCCCGTGACACTTGTTATTCGTGTCGTTGAATCATTATTATGTAGTCAAAGACCAACGGTCAACTGACTAGAGATGTCACTCTCAGTAGCGCTACTCACAATAACTAAGCTTGCATCTTATACCTCAGCAATTAACGAAATTACGGCAGGGATTTAGCATGACAAAGCATATATATAACATAGAAGTTTGAGTACTTGTGTCTAAACGTAAAACAGTTATAAAAGTTGCTCATGTATTCTCAGCCCAAAAATATATATAAAAAGGGAGCTATGAAAACTCACGATACGATACGATAATTTGTAGTAATTATGCGTATGATGGCACTGAACAAGTACAGAGTTGACCTCGGATTCACGAACCTATCAAGTATATATATTAACACATATACTCGTAATCGAATAAGTTTATATATATATATATATATATATATTATTTCAATCGTTATATATTTCTGTATATATATACTTATATATATATTTTATATATAAGTATGTGTTTGATAAAATAATATTAATAATGATAATGATTAATGAGTTGTATTATTTTGTAATAACAATAATAATACTAGTGGTAAAATGATAATAATCATAATAATGTTTAAAAATAATAATAATAATAATAATAATAATAATAATAATAATAATAATAATTAATAATAATAATAATAATAATAATAATAATAATAATAATAGTAGTAGAAAAAATGAAAGTTCTTATAATAATTAAAATGTTATATTTTTACAATAGTAATGATATTAATAATTTTTGTAATATCCATAACAATAATTATAGTAGTAATAATAATAATAATAATACTAAGGAATGATGATTTTTATTTAAAATGATAGTTTCAATGAAAACGTAAATTTTTATAATCATGATACTACTAATAATATTCTTAATGATAATATTAGATAAATCGATAGATTTAAAAATAATGATACGTTTAGTATTACTGATGTCGATAATAATACTAATAATAATAAAAACTACAAAAATAATCATTTCATTATTAATGATAATAATAATAATAATAATAATGTTAATTCCATTAAAATGATAGTTTTTTTTTAATAATGAACATAATACTACTAATAATAATTATACTTATGTCAATTTTGATAATAATACTAGTAATGATAATAATATTTAGTAATAACAAATAATAATAATAACATTATGATATATGATAACTAATACTTTTTCAATAATAATAATTATAATACTTTGTAATATAAACAATAACTAATAATCAATAATAATAATCAATAATAATAATAATAATAATAACAATAATAATAATGATAATAAATGAATAAATAAATAACTACCTTAGAAAGCTTTTTCCAAAAGGATTGCCCAAGACGGGACTTGAACCCGAGACCTCTCGTTCAACATACCACACCCTAAACCATTACACTGAATCTGTTTTTCTGTTTTAATCCCTAACCAGAAATATATAACCCTTATTTTCTTCTGAGTTCATCTTCATCATGAAAACTAGTCGACCAGTGCATCAAATAAATAAAAAATGAATTCCCCAATTGATTTAAAACTTGTAATCAAATAGAAATGACTTGGTTGTAATTTGTTGTTGATTTAACAGAAAAAATAGAGTAAAACTGCAGTACAGCAACTCGACTTGAATATTATGAACTCAAAGATTGATTTTGATTTCCAGAGGGTTTTAGACAAAAAAATTTAACATGAAAAAGGTTTCAAATTGTTCCTAGAAATGTTTTGAATCCTCAATTGATCTGAAAACATCAACTAGAATTAGAATTTCACGATAAACACATCGGTTGACTTTTTATTTTAAAACTTTGACTCCGAAATTCGAGATCAAATGAGGGAATTAAAGATTGAAAACTTACAGGTAGTTTAAATACATGATTCCTAATAAAACTGTATTATTAGATTTTGAAATTAAAATTGAAATCGTACTATTGATAAAATGAATCAAGAACAGGGACAGCGAGCAGTTTTCTTCTTCTTTTTTTTTTCGTTCTTCATTCAATCAATTGATGTTAAATAGATGTATGGTATGATTAAATATAATGGTGAATGATCTGTTCAATAATGGTAAATGACTCAACAAAATACAAAATAAAAACCACTAGGGATTAAAATATATATCACGATCAGGAAAATAATAATAAAAAATAAAGGTACATAGCAGATAAAGAGAAACAAAACACGATGGATTAATAAATTAAAAGCAGATTTAAAGCTGATCTGTTGTAAAGAAGAAAATAATTAATAGCAGATACCTAATTTGTTATCTGTATTTTTATATTTAAATAATATTAATAATTAATAAATATATCAATAATAATAATACTAATAATAATAATAATAATTATATTAATAATGATTTTAATAATAATAATAATGATAATAAAAATGATAATAATAGTATTATTAATGATAATAATAAAAGATTGTATTATTTTTATAATAATAATAATATTGATATTAATAATAATGATATTTCTTTATATTAATATTCATGTTAAGTATTAATAATACTAATAATAATAATATTAGTAATGATAATAATGTTAGTAATGACAATAATAATAAAAATGATAATTTTAATTATAATTAATAATAATGATAATAATCATTATAAAATGTAAATAATACTATTAATAGTAATAATATTATTATTAATAATAAGTTGTATTAATAATAATGATATTTATAATAATCTTATCACTTTTAGTAAAAGTGATACTACTAATAATATTAATGTTAAAGATATTTATAATAATCTTATCACTTTTAGTAAAAGTGATACTACTAATAATATTAATGTTATTAATAATTATTAATAATAATAACATTAGTAGTTGTTGTAATAATAATACTTGTAAATGATAATGACGAGTGATAATAATAATATTAATATAACAAAATAATATTAATACTTAATTATTTACAAATAAAAATGGTTCGTGAATCGTTGGAATTAGTCGAGGTTAAATAAAATCATATAAAGAATTTGTTTAAATTTTATCGGAAATTTCCGGATTGTCACATAAATTGACTAGACAGTCGATCAACTGACAGAGTCAGTCGACCGACTGAAAACACTTTCGGTCGACAGTGTAAGGTCGGTGTAAGTTGATCTATGATTAACTGGACACGACAGTCGATCGACTGACACAGTCAGTCTACCGACTGTCGCTGTAGACAGTATATAAACAGGTTTCGGTGTTCATTGATGGTTTACACACCCTCATACCATAATCGTGCCCAACTGGTCTGCTACCGTCTCCTACCTCCAACCCACCATATAACACATTCTAGGTGCCATTCTAATCTAGATTTAGGTCTAGGTTCGACTTATTCAGTCTCGTGAACACAATTATTCGATTAAGCCTAGGTCTATTGTTTTCCGCCTTTAGATCGAGTTAGACTGATTCTAAAATCCATTCATGGCGTCTACGAACCTAATCAAAACTATCTATCTGCAAGACTCGTTTACAACATTAAAACTAAAATATAAGATCACAATCACCCAAAACTAAAAATAACTAGAGAGAGCCAACCTAACATAAGCTAAAACCGCTTCAAGCTACAAACAACTAACTAAAACAACACAATCAGACAAACGAAATCAAACATGAATCAAATAACCCCAATCAAACCAAATGTTAGTGAAGCCAAAATAGTGAAGGTTTATGATGGAAAACAATTGTGAAGTAAAATAAATAAAGTAAATTATATATAGATGGTTTGTACATTTTACACAAAATTCTACACTATATATTATTGATAATGCTAAAAACGAACATATATTTTATAGCATTATCCTTCAAGAAAGACAAGCTTTTAGTTGCAATTGTTCTATTTATAAGTGATATTCGTTTAAATAATAAAAGGTGAAGACAAAAGACAGATTCGACGATTTGAAGACGTAAACGACCAAAAAGCTAAAAAGTACAAGTTACAATCCAAGTGGTTCAATTTATTGATGAGAAACGTCTAAAAATAACAAGAGTACAAGCCGCAAAACGCAAAGTACAAGATATTAAATTGTACGAAAGGACGTTCGAAAATCCGGAACCGGGACCTGAACCGAGTATCAACGCGCGACGCAACGGGCCTAAAATTACAAGTCAACTATGCACATGAATATAATATAATATATATATAATTATATAAAATTATATATATTATATTATATTATTTAAATGTGTCGGCAAACAAAAAAACAAACGAATGTGAGCTGGTGCCAGACACCATGCGATCGCATGGGAATAACACTCCCAGGCCATGCGATCACATGGCCCCAAAAAGTTGGCCAGGTGCTATAAAAAGGCAACGAATTCTGCGAATTATGTACACATATATCATACATCTCACTCTCTCTCAAATATATATATATATATATATATATATATATATATATATATATATATATATTTTATATTTTATAATTTTAATTTTAATTTAAGTTAATAATAATAATAAGGTTATAGTAGCGAATGTTTTAAGTTTGTAAGTCGAAACTCTGTCAGTGTAACACTACGGGATTAATACTCATTGTAAGTTATGTTCAACTTTTTTAAATTAATGTCTCGTAGCTAAGTTATTATTATGCTTATTTAAACCGAAGTAATCGTGATGTTGGACTAAATATTCAATATGGGGTTATTGGGCTTTGGACCATAATTGGGGTTTGGATAAAAAACCGACACTTGTTGAAATTGGACTATGAGCTATTAATGGGCTTTATATTTAATTAGCTAAATGATATCTTGTTAATTTAATATAAAGGTTACAATTTAATGTATCTATATATAACCACATACGCTTGACTAGATACAGTGGATGGGATATTTATAAATACGAATAATTGTTCATTTGACCGGACACGGGAATGGATTAATAGTCAATGGACTCGTTAAAACAGGATGAATTACATTCAAGGGTAATTGGTGTAGTTGTTAAAAAAGTATTAAAACCTTGGATTACACGCAGTCGATAACCTGGTGTATTCATTAAACAAAGTATTAAGACCTTGTTACAGTTTGTATCCCCAATTAGTTGGAATATTTGACTTCGGGTATAAGGTTAATTTGGCGAAGACTCTCGCACTTTATAATTATGACTGATGGACTATTATGGACAAAACCAGATGGACTTATCAAATAATCCAGGACGAAGGACAATTAACCCATGGTAATAAATTAAAATCAACACGTCAAACATCATGATTACAGAAGTTTAAATAAGCATAATTCCTTTAATTTACATCTCATCGTACTTTTATTTATCGTCATTTTAATTATCGTACTCTTATTTTATCGCATTTTTATTTATTGTCATTTACTTTAAGCTTTAAATTAAGTTATTAGGACTTAAAATTGACAAACCGGTCATTAAACGGTAAAACTCCCCCTTTTATAATAATAATACTACTTATATATATATATATATATATATATATATATATATATATATATATATATATATATACACACACACACACAAATATAGTTTAAAATAAATATAGCGTTAAACTCAGCTGTATCCCTGTGGAACGAACCGGACTTACTAGAAACTACACTACTCTACGATTAGGTACACTGCCTATAAGTGTTGTAGCAAGGTTTAGGTATATCCATTCTATAAATAAATAAATAACTTGCATAAATTGTATCGTATTTAACTGAATTTCGTAATAAAAATAATATTATTTCGTACTATACCTCGCACACATCAAGTATTTTTGGCGCCGCTGCCGGGGAATCTGAAAGCGAAACGCTATAAATTTTTTTTTTTTAGTTTTTAAGCTATTTTTGTAAAAATATATAAGTTTTAAAAAATATAAAAACAAAAAAAGGAAAAATATATTTCTATATTTTTAAGTGTTTAAATTAAAAAGTTTATATATTTTTATTTCTTTTGTTTAGAGTTATAAAACTAATAAGTAATATTTTTTTTTTAATTATGTGACAACCCGAAATTTTTTGACCAAATTTAAACTTTATCTTTAAATGATTTAATGTTTTCGACACGATAAGCAAAGTCTGTAATGTTGAGTCGTGAAAGTTTTGGAACTATATTCATGTAATCAATTATTTTTTGATTGTTCTCGAAGATTCACGAACAATATATATATAACTTAATGTGCATATATATATATATATATATATATATATATATATATATATATATATATATATATATATATATATATATATATATATATATATATATATATGATTTCAAGTTATTTAGTAAACGTTAGTAACATTCGATTATTGATTCGATTGATATTTAGATAAGCTAACTAAAACGTTTAAGATGAACCAGTAAAACACTAATTTGCTACAGTATTTTCGAATTGCTACAGTACCCGAAAAGCTACAGTGTTTTCGAAAATCACTATTTGCTACAGTAACTTTGCTACAGTAAAACACTATTTTAAAATGAAAATGTATATATGTATATGTATATACTACGAGACAATGATTTATAGAAGCAAATAACCAAAACACTTAATTTATTAAAGCTACACTTCGAGTGACATAGTTTATTAATGATTAAGTTTAATTTTTGATAAAGGTACACGTCGCGTAATGAAAAGTACTAGTTTTCTAAGCGTATGAAAATGTATTCGAGAAACCGGAACCAGGACATAAGTCAAGTAACAACGTACGAGTCAACAGACCAAAAATTACAAGTCAACTATGAACGTGAATATAATATAATATATAATTAATTATATAAATTAAATATATTATATTTATATTATAATAAAATGTCGACAAGCTAGTGTACAAAATGATTGTGAGCTGGATCCCATAGCCATGCGATCGCATGGCCTAGGAGGCTAAACCCCATGCGATCGCATGGGGTACTGTTTCAAGTCAGGTACTATAAAAGCTCGATCTGGTTCCAGCTGAATCTATCTATCCCTCTTTCTCTAATATTACTTCGTATATTTATTTAATTTATTTAATTTAATTTATTATTATTATTATTATTATTATTATTATTATTATTATTATTATTATTATTATTATTAAGATTAATATTATTATTAATCTTATTATTATTATTAGTAGTATAATAATTATTAGTATTGTACATAAAATACTACGACGAGGTTATGTCCAAATGATTTCAAAATAGTTTTCGAGCAAGATAGAGCTAAGAAAACTATGGGTTATAACTATGGAGGTTATGGGTAATGTTCGTGGGTATTGTTCGCAAGTCAAACCTAGTGTTTATCATCTTCGTTGCGTCTACGTACTTTCCTGCAATATTGAATCACAATATTGATACGTGAGCATTCATATCTTATCTTTTATATATTAAAAGTGTATCCATGTCTAGTGCTCGAGTATATATATTTATGCATGCTTGTATGCTAAATTTCGTTGTTAAACAGTTTATGATGAATCACGAATTAAATACATAAATTACTGATAAAAGGTATATGATATGCATGTTTTTGGAAAGCTGGCGAAAAATCAATAACTTTTCATTTAGAAATCGCGTAATTTCGATGAACGAATTTAAAGATATGGTCAACTGAATTATGATTGACATTAATTGAATTGCTTTTGAATCTGCAATTGATATTTAAACAACTTGTTTATAAGATTGATAAATTAGATTTTTAAATATTACTAATCGAGTAAATGAATTTCTATATAAGACACGTCTCGTCTTGTTGAGCAATTGTCAAAATTGATTGTTTTATCATATTTTAAAGCCTTATAAAAACTATAATTTAAGTTTACAAGAATTGGGAAACTATGTGAAATGTTAGAATGTTTCGATTGCCATGATCATTCAACTTTAGTATTGAGTCAGATTGACTTTTTTTTTTTTTTGAAAAGCAAATTGGTATATAAATCACACGAAACAATTACAGCAAAGAGTGCCATTCGACCCAAAGCACAACGAGAGATTAGGAAGCCGAGAATGCTAACCTAAAAAATATGAAAGAATAGTACTAAACAAAGTCACGAGCACATTAAATATTAAGGTAATTCTAAGGATTTGTAAGCCACGTTTGCCAATCGATCTTTTTTCCTTTAAGCTTTCCGGAGATCCAATCGAAAGTCATCACTTGAATTTCGCTAACAATAACCGGAGAAATCGAGTGTTTGTTCTTAAAAACCTTCATGTTACGATTTTTCCAAAGATAGTATACACAAATCCATTCAACCGCTTGCCATATTTTCGACCCAAGAGATGACATGGCAGATGAGAGCGTACCGCGAAGGATTTGACCCGAATTGTGATTTGTCGAAAGATTTACTCCCCACCATTGAAAAATCCGCGACCATACATCGAAAAAGAAGTTGCACGAAAAAAGAAAATGATCCACCGATTCAAGTTGATCATCACAAATGGGGCAACGAGTACTATGAAGATCGATGCCACGCTTGTCTAGTTCAACCCTTACCGGGATCCTTTTTTTGAGAAGTCTCCACACGAAAATTTCGACTTTTTTTGGTACTAGATTGTTCCTTAATGTTTCCGAAACCTGCGAGGATGTTGTTAACGAATGAACTGAAGCAGAAGTGATAATATCTGTGAGCTTTTTAACTGAAAACAGTCCGTTACTCGCTAGATCCCAACTCCATGTTTCTGGTTTGCTGAAATCAAACGAGACTGATGATAAAATGTTGCGTAGCTCCTCAAATTCGCCGAGAGTGCGACCTGATGGCTCCCGAATCCAATTCCAGTTAAAACGAACGGTGTTTTCCTCCATGACGATCCTATCTTTTATTGTAGCTTCATTGTTTGAATCTAATCTGTAAATTCGATTGAACATGTCTTTGAAAGGTATTGACCCGCACCAAGTATCCATCCAAAACTTTGTTGAGTTGCCATCACCGAGAGATTTCTTGAAGGAAGCTTTGAAAGGGATTTGCAAATCTTCAATATGATTACCTACACGAATAATGTTATTCCAAATGCCAATGGAAGAAGGATGAGCAAGCCCACCCTCCGCCCGAAGACCACCATCAATTCCATAAATACTTCGAATAATGGTTGTCCAAAGACAATTAGTTTCGGTTTTAAACCTCCACCACCATTTTCCCAAAAGAGCAATATTTTTATTTTTTAAAGACCCAATACTTAAACCCCCCTCCCGATATTGTAAAATAGTGTTTTCCCATTTAACCCAAGACATTTTAGAACCCGAAAAATCCCTGCCCCAAAAGAAAGTACGTCTCACTCTCTCGAGCAAATTGAGGACACATGGCGGAGCACGAAACAACGAAAAGTAGTACAACGGGAGGCTATTAAGGACCGATTTAATAAGGACTAGTCTTCCACCGAAAGACATCGTCTTCATCTTCCAATCCGAAAGTTTACTTTTTATCTTTGCAATAACCGGTGCCCAATCGTTCAATTTTTTCATATTTGAGCCTATAGGGAGACCGAGATATATGAATGGCAATTTTCCGGCTTGGCATCCCATACGAATAGCTAGTTCCTCAACTTCACTTGAATTAACATTAACTCCATATAAACAACTTTTCAGATAGTTCACTTTTAATCCGGATGCCAACTCAAAACACTTTAGAATATTTATTAGATTGCGAGCATTCGTTTTGGACCATTCACCGAAGAACATAGTATCGTCTGCGTATTGCAAGTGTGATATCAAAATTTTGTGACGACCAATTTCAACCCCCTTAAAAAGACCATTAGTAATTGCGGATTTTGTGAGTATGTTGAGACCCTCTGCTGCTAGGATAAAGAGAAAAGGAGACAATGGATCACCTTGCCTAACCCCTCTCCCCATTGTGAATTCGCGGGTTGGAGACCCGTTGATGAGAATTGAGATCGATGCCGATTTTAAATAAGAAAAAATCCACTTCCTCCATTTTTCACCGAACCCCATATAAGCCATAACTTCCATAAGAAAATCCCAATTTAAGCTATCAAAAGCTTTTTCGAAATCAACTTTGAAAATGATACTTTTCTTTCGGTTAGCCTTCAAAAATTCAAGTGATTCATTCGCCGTTAGAACACCTTTTTGAAACGACTTTTGATAACTTTTGTATATCGGTCTCGAGCATTAGGATTGTGATACACTATGACCTGACCTAGCTTGATAGACATTTATTGACCAACATATGTTCTCTAGGTTGAGATCTACGATTATTTGGTATTTCTAGTTTCGGTCACATTTCGGTGAACGACTTTATGTGCTGCTAAGGTGAGTTTCATATGCTCACTTTTTAATTGCTTTTGCAATCTATATTTTTGGGCTGAGAATACATGCACTTTATTTTAAACGCAATGGATACAAGTACATACTAAATTCTACACCGAGTTTAAACCGAAAATCCCTTAGCTTTGGTAACTAGTAACTGCCGGTTATAAGAACTGGTGGATGCGAGTAATTGTATATGGATCCATAGGGCTTGACATCCCCGTCTGTTCTAGGTATAGAAACCCTAGCCTGAACTATAAAACAGACGTATGCTATTTGAGTTTAGTACACGTTGGTTTGCGTGTATTGTACATGTTGGTTGCATGTATGTTAAAACAAGGGTACTTATTATATAGATGTTAAAGTTTAGTTACCAGGGTGCTCAACTTTGTAGAATATTTTGATAAACGTTTCTGGATAAAACAACTGAAATCTTGTGATCCACCTTTATATACAGATTATACGAAACATTAAAACTATGAACTTATCAACCTTTGTGTTGACACTTGTTAGCATGTTTATTCTCAGATTCCCTAAAAGTCTTCCGCTGTTTGCTTATATGTTATACAAGATATGTGCATGGAGTCATACATGCTTTATTCGAGAAAACGTTGCATTCACAAATCATCACCATCTATCTTATTTTGACTGTATTGTCAATAGAAGTATTATTGTAAACTATTATATTACGGTGATTGTCTATATGTAGAAATCATCAGATGTCGAAAACCTTTGATTTAAATATTCATTTATGGTGTGTCTTTTCAAAAGAATGCAATGTTTACAAAAGGTATCATATAGAGGTCAAATACCTCGCAATGAAATCGATGAATGACGTGCTCGTCCAAGTGGATTTGGAGCGATCATCACAGTTGGTATCAGAGCTTGAGGTCATAGGGAACCAGAATTTGCATTAGTGTGTTTAACTGGTAATTGTTAGGATGCATTAGTGAGTCTGGACTATGACCGTATCTGTTTTTACCGAGTTTTGCTTATCATTTCTTGTTAGAAATTACATGCTTATCATTCTTAAGTCTAGACACATTTGCCTGCAGTTACTGCATGAATAGTGCATAAACAAAATTCATATCTTAGCGTATCTGTTACTGTAAAATTTTTCCTAACATCTTCCGAAAATTCCTCCGTGATTTATGAAATTTTGGTATAATATATACATATGTATATTATGTATTGAAGAGTACCAATCTAAATTCTATAATCTATTTCATATCAAAAATCATCTCTCTAATTATACAAGATGGATCCCGTATCTAGTTCCAATTCCTTAAACTCCGATAGCTATTCCGATATGGATATTCACCTGAACTCCGAAGACAGTGTAACCAGAATGGATCAACCAATCAGCCATCACCTATTCTGGATGAATTAAGGATGGGTTCGTAGCCTACTTAGTCATTGGAGATAAGAAGAAGGTGATCCCTTCCATCCACCGCATTTTCCTCTTGGAGAAGAACCTGAAGCACTTACCGGCGAACCTGTTCGAGACATCATTTTCTCTCTCATTTCCAGAGTATCTCGTCACGATAATATACTATCTCAAATTCTGAATCCTATTCATCCGCTCGTCCGAACCAACAAACATCCCGGTGTAATAGAAGAAGTCAACGAGCTTCATGCTCGGGTAGTGGCTTTGGAGAATATGGTGCAAAGGTTACAAGCACCAACAGTGAAATGTCCCATTCTTATTGATTAAAAACGTTCCATATTAATTGATTTCGTTGCGAGGTTTTGACCTCTATATGAGACGTTTTTCAAAGACTGCATTCATTTTAAAAGAAACCATAACCTTTATTTCATCAATAAAGGTTTAAAAAGCTTTACGTAGATTATCAAATAATGATAATCTAAAATATCCTGTTTACACACGACCATTACATAATGGTTTACAATACAAATATGTTACAATAAAATAAGTTTCTTGAATGCAGTTTTTACACAATATCATACAAGCATGGACTCCAAATCTCGTCCTTATTTAAGTATGTGACAGCGGAAGCTCTTAATAATCACCTGAGAATAAACATGCTTAAAACGTCAACAAAAATGTTGGTGAGTTATAGGTTTAACCTATATATATCAAATCGTAACAATAGACCACAAGATTTCATATTTCAATACACATCTCATACATAGAGATAAAAATTCATTCATATGATGAACACCTGGTAACCGACATTAACAAGATGCATATATAAGAATATCCCCATCATTTCGGGACACCCTTCGGATATGATATAAATTTCGAAGTACTAAAGCATCCGGTACTTTGGATGGGGTTTGTTAGGCCCAATAGATCTATCTTTAGGATTCGCGTCAATTAGGGTATCTGTTCCCTAATTCTTAGATTACCAGACTTAATAAAAAAGGGCATATTCGATTTCGATAATTCAACCATATAATGTAGTTTCGATTACTTGTGTCTATTTCGTAAAACATTTATAAAAATTGCGCATGTATTCTCAGCCCAAAAATATATATTGCAAAAGCATTTAAAATGGGATCAAATGAAACTCACTTTCACAGATTTTTACTTCATCGGGAAGTAAGACTTGGCCACTGGTTGATTCACGAACCTATAACAATATATACATATATATCAAAGTATGTTCAAAATATATTTACAACACTTTTAATATATTTTGATGTTTTAAGTTTATTAAGTCAGCTGTCCTCGTTAGTAACCTACAACTAGTTGTCCACAGTTAGATATACAGAAATAAATCCATAAATATTATCTTGAATCAATCCACGACCCAGTGTATACGTATCTCAGTATTGATCACAACTGAAACTATACATATTTTGGAATCAACCTCAACCCTGTATAGCTAACTCCAACATTCACATATAGAGTGTCTATGGTTGTTCCGAAATATATATAGTTGTGTCGACATAATAGGTCGAAACATTGTATACGTGTCTATGGTATCTCAAGATTACATAATATATAATACAAGTTGATTAAGTTATGGTTGGAATAGATTTGTTACCAATTTTCACGTTGCTAAAATGAGAAAAATTATCCAATCTTGTTTTACCCATAACTTCTTCATTTTAAATCCGTTTTGAGTGAATAAAATTGATATGGTTTCATATTGAACTCTATTTTATGAATCTAAACAGAAAAGTATAGGTTTATAGTCGGAAAAATAAGTTACAAGTCATTTTTGTAAAGGTAGTCATTTCAGTCGAAAGAACGACGTCTAGATGACCATTTTAGAAAACATACTTCCACTTTGAGTTTAACCATAATTTTTGGATATAGTTTAATGTTCATAATAAAAATCATTTTCTCAGAATAACAACTTTTAAATCAAAGTTTATCATAGTTTTTAATTAACTAACCCAAAACAGCCCGCGGTGTTACTACGACGGCGTAAATCCGGTTTTACGGTGTTTTTCGTGTTTCCAGGTTTTAAATCATTAAGTTAGCATATCATATAGATATAGAACATGTGTTTAGTTAATTTTAAAAGTCAAGTTAGAAGGATTAACTTTTGTTTGCGAACAAGTTTAGAATTAACTAAACTATGTTCTAGTGATTACGAGTTTAAACCTTCGAATAAGATAGTTTTATATATATGAATCGAATGATATTATGAACATCATTACTACCTCAAGTTTAGTAGGTAAACCTACTGGAAGTGACAAGAAATGATCTAGCTTCAAAGGATCTTGGATGGCTTGAAAGTTCTTGAAGTAGGATCATGACACAAAAACAAGTTCAAGTAAGATTTTTACTCGAATTAAGATAGTTTATAGTTATAGAAATTGAATCAAAGTTTGAATATGAATATTACCTTGAATAAGAAAGATAACCTACTGTATATAACAAAGGTTTCTTGATCTTAGATGATTACTTGGAATGGATTAGAAAGCTTGGAAGTAAATTAGTAAACTTGAAGGGATTTTTGAAGTGTTCTTGAAGTGTTCTTCCTATGATGATTATAGCTTGATTCTTGAAGTGATTTTTGATGAAGATGATGATTAACTATTGGAAAAATACGTTCATAATAGTGTGTGTGTGTTGAGAGAGAATTAGAAAGAGAATTGGAAGTGAAATGGAGTGAATGATGAGTGGTAATTGGTGAGTGGTGAGTGGGGTTAAAAGGAGTTCTAGTTAGTTGACTAGCTCATGGTAGAAGTTAAAATTGATTAGTCATACATGACATAATCAAGAGTGGAATCCCATGCTAGTTCCTATTGGTATATACCCATAGTAAGTACGTTTTGAAGCTGTGTATAATACGGGTAAGAATACGACTAGAATTCTTGATGAAAGAAAAGAATGGGAAAGTAACTGTAACCATTTTCGTTAAGTATGAGTGTTTTGATATATGTCTTAAAGTCTTCCAAAAGTATTTTAATACATCTAAATACACTACATGTATATACATTTTAACTGAGTCGTTAAGTCATCGTTAGTCGTTATATGTAAGTGTTGTTTTGAAACCTTTAAGTTAACGATCTCAATTAATGTTGTTAACCCATTGTTTATTATATCTAATGAGATGTTAAATTATTATATTATCATGATATTATGATATATTAATATATCTTAATATGATATATATACATTTAAATGTCGTTACAACGATAATCGTTACATATATGTCTCGTTTCAAAATCCTTAAGTTAGTAGTCTTGTTTATATGTATATAACTCATTGTTAATATACTTATGGAGATACTTACTTATCATAATCTCATGTTAACCATATGTATATCCATATATATATCGTCATGTCGTTTTTACAAGTTTTAACGTTCGTAAATTGCCGGTCAACTTGGGTGGTCAATTGTCTATATGAAACATATTTCAATTAATCAAGTCTTAACAAGTTTGATTGCTTAACATGTTGGAAACATTTAATCAAGTAAATATCAATCTCAATTAATATATATAAACATGGAAAAGTTCGGGTCACTACAGTACCTACCCGTTAAATAAATTTCGTCCCTAAATTTTAAGCTGTTGAAGGTGTTGACGAATCTTCTGGAAATAGATGCGGGTATTTCTTCTTCATCTGATCTTCATGCTCCCAGGTGAACTCGGGTCCTCTACGAGCATTCCATCGAACCTTAACAATTGGTATCTTGTTTTGCTTAAGTCTTTTAACCTCACGATCCATTATTTCGACGGGTTCTTCGATGAATTGGAGTTTTTCGTTGATTTGGATTTCATCTAACGGAATAGTGAGATCTTCTTTAGCAAAACATTTCTTCAAATTCGAGACGTGGAAAGTGTTATGTACAGCCGCGAGTTGTTGAGGTAACTCAAGTCGGTAAGCTACTGGTCCGACACGATCAATAATCTTGAATGGTCCAATATACCTTGGATTTAATTTCCCTCATTTACCAAATCGAACAACGCCTTTCCAAGGTGCAACTTTAAGCATGACCATCTCTCCAATTTCAAATTCTATATCTTTTCTTTTAATGTCAGCGTAGCTCTTTTGTCGACTTTGGGCAGTTTTCAACCGTTGTTTAATTTGGATGATCTTCTCGGTAGTTTCTTGTATAATCTCCGGACCCGTAATCTGTCTATCCCCCACTTCACTCCAACAAATTGGAGACCTGCACTTTCTACCATAAAGTGCTTCAAACGGCGCCATCTCAATGCTTGAATGGTAGCTGTTGTTGTAGGAAAATTCTGCTAACGGTAGATATCGATCCCAACTGTTTCCGAAATCAATAACACATGCTCGTAGCATGTATTCAAGCATTTGTATCGTCCTTTCGCTCTGCCCATCAGTTTGTGAATGATAGGCAGTACTCATGTCTAGACGAGTTCCTAATGCTTGCTGTAATGTTTGCCAGAATCTTGAAATAAATCTGCCATCCCTATCAGAGATAATAGAGATTGGTATTCCATGTCTGGAGACGACTTCCTTCAAATACAGTCGTGCTAACTTCTCCATCTTGTCATCTTCTCTTATTGGCAGGAAGTGTGCTGATTTGGTGAGACGATCAACTATCACCCAAATAGTATCAAAACCACTTGCAGTCCTTGGCAATTTAGTGATGAAATCCATGGTAATGTTTTCCCATTTCCATTCTGGGATTTCGGGTTGTTGAAGTAGACCTGATGGTTTTTGATGCTCAGCTTTGACCTTAGAACACGTCAAACATTCTCCTACGTATTTAGCAACATCGGCTTTCATACCCGGCCACCAAAAATGTTTCTTGAGATCCTTGTACATCTTCCCCGTTCCAGGATGTATTGAGTATCTGGTTTTATGAGCTTCTCTAAGTACCATTTCTCTCATATCTCCAAATTTTGGTACCCAAATCCTTTCAGCCCTATACCGGGTTCAGTCTTCCCGAATATTAAGATGCTTCTCCGATCCTTTGGGTATTTCATCCTTTAAATTTTCTTCTTTTAAAACTCCTTCATGCGCCTCCTTTATTTGAGTAGTAAGGTTATTATGAATCATTATATTCATAGATTTTACTCGAATGGGTTCTCTGTCCTTCCTGCTCAAGGCATCGGCTACCACATTTGCCTTCCCCGGGTGGTAACGAATCTCAAAGTCGTAATCATTCAACAATTCAATCCACCTACGCTGCCTCATATTCAGTTGTTTCTGATTAAATATGTGTTGAAGGCTTTTGTGGTCGGTATATATAATAATTTTGACCCCATATAAGTAGTGCCTCCAAGTCTTTAATGCAAAAACAACCGCGCCTAATTCCAAATCATGCGTCGTATAATTTTGTTCATGAATCTTCAATTGTCTAGACACATAAGCAATCACCTTCGTTCGTTGCATTAATACACAACTGAGACCTTGCTTTGATGCATCACAATAAATCACAAAATCATCATTCCCTTCAGGCAATGACAACATAGGTGCCGTAGTTAGCTTTTTCTTCAATAACTGAAACGCTTTCTCTTGTTCATCATTCCATTCAAATTTCTTCCCTTTATGCGTTAATGCAGTCAAGGGTTTTGCTATTCTGGAAAAGTCTTGGATGAACCTTCTGTAGTAACCAGCTAGTCCTAAAAACTGGCGTATGTGTTTCGGAGTTTTCGGGGTTTCCCACTTTTCAACAGTTTCTATCTTTGCCGGATCCACCTTAATACCTTCTTTGTTCACTATGTGACCGAGGAATTGAACTTCTTCCAACCAAAATGCACAATTTGAAAACTTAGCATACAATTCTTCCTTCCTTAATACTTCTAACACCTTTCTCAAATGTTCACCGTGTTCTTGGTCATTCTTTGAGTAAATAAGTATGTCATCAATGAAAACAATGACAAACTTGTCAAGGTATGGTCCACACACTCGTTTCATAAGGTCTATGAACACAGCTGGTGCATTAGTTAAACCAAACGGCATGACCATAAACTCGTAATGATCGTAACGTGTTCTAAAAGCAGTCTTTGGAATATCATCTTCTTTCACCCGCATTTGATGATACCCGGAACGTAAGTCAATCTTTGAATAAACAGACGAGCCTTGTAGTTGATCAAATAAGTCGTCGATTCTCGGTAGTGGGTAGCGGTTCTTGATGGTAAGTTTGTTCAACTCTCGGTAGTCGATACACAACCTGAATGTACCATCTTTCTTCTTGACAAACAAAACAGGAGCTCCCCACGGTGATGTGCTTGGTCGAATGAAACCACGCTCTAAAAGTTCTTGTAATTAGCTTTGCAGTTCTTTCATCTCGCTGGGTACGAGTCTGTAAGGAGTACGAGCTATTGGTGCAGCTCCTGGTACAAGATCTATTTGAAATTCAACGGATCGATGTGGGGGTAATCCCGGTAATTCTTTCGGAAATACATCGGGAAATTATTTTGCAATGGGAACATCATTGATGCTCTTTTCTTCAGTTCGTACTTTCTCGACGCGTGCTAGAACAGCATAGCAACCTTTTCTTATTAGTTTTTGTGCCTTCAAATTACTAATAAGATGTAGCTTCGTGTTGCCCTTTTCTCCGTACTCCATTAAGGGTTTTCCTTTTTCTCGTATAATGCGAATTGCATTTTTGTAACAAACGATCTCTGCTTTCACTTCTTTCAACCAGTCCATACCGATTATCACATCAAAACTCCCTAACTCTACTGGTATCAAATCAATCTTAAATGTTTCGCTAACCAGTTTAATTTCTCGATTCCGACATATATTATCTGCTGAAATTAATTTACCATTTGCTAATTCGAGTAAAAATTTACTATCCAAAGGCGTCAATGGACAACTTAATTTAGCACAAAAATCTCTACTCATATAGCTTCTATCCGCATCCGAATCAAATAAAACGTAAGCAGATTTATTGTCAATAAGAAACGTACCCGTAACAAGCTCCGGGTCTTCCTGTGCCTCTGCCGCATTAATATTGAAAACTCTTCCGCGGCCTTGTCCATTCGTGTTCTCCTGGTTCGGGCAATTTCTAATAATGTGGCCCGGTTTTCCACATTTATAACAAACTACATTGGCATAACTTGCTCCGACACTACTTGCTCCGACACCATTTGTTCCTTTTGTTCTATTAGCCCCTGGTCCGTAGACCTCACACTTCGCCGCGCTATGACCATTTCTTTTACACTTGATGCAAAATTTGGTGCAGAACCCCGAGTGATACTTTTCACACCTTTGGCATAGCTGCTTCTGATTATTGTTGTTGTTGCGGTTATTATTGTTGTTGGGATGATTGTTGTAGTTGTTGTTGTTCTTGTTGCTGTTGTTGTTGTTGTTGTTGGGCCGTTTGTTGTAGTTGCGATTGATGTTGTGATTGTTGGGATAATTGTTGCGATTATTGTTGTAATTGCTGTTGTTGTTGTATTGGTGATTCTTATCACCGTTTTCCTCCCACTTTCTTTTGACTTGCTTCACATTGGCCTCTTCAGCAGTCTGTTCTTTAATTCTTTCTTCAATCTGGTTCACTAGTTTGTAAGCCATTCTACATGCCTGTTGTATGGAGGCGGGCTCGTGTGAACTTATATCTTCTTGGATTCTTTCCGGTAATCCTTTCACAAACGCGTCGATCTTCTCTTCCTCATCTTCGAATGCTCCCGGACACAATAGGCACAATTCTGTGAATCGTCTTTCGTACGTGGTAATATCAAATCCTTGGGTTCGTAACCCTCTAAGTTCTGTCTTGAGCTTATTGACCTCGGTTCTGGGACGGTACTTCTCGTTCATCAAGTGCTTGAATACTGACCACGGTAGTGCGTACGCATCGTCTTGTCCCACTTGCTCTAGATAGGTATTCCACCATGTTAACGCAGAACCTGTGAAGGTATGCGTAGCGTACTTCACTTTGTCCTCTTCAGTACACTTACTTATGGCAAACACCGATTCGACCTTCTCGGTCCACCGTTTCAATCCGATCGGTCCTTCGCTTCCATCAAATTCCAAAGGTTTGCAGGCAGTGAATTCTTTGTAGGTGCATCCTACACGATTTCCTGTACTGCTAGATCCAAGGTTATTGTTGGTATGTAGCGCAGCCTGTACTGCGGCTATGTTTGAAGCTAGAAAAGTACGGAATTCCTCTTCATTCATATTCACGGTGTGTCGAGTAGTCGGTGCCATTTCCTTCAAAATAGTCAAATGGAACAAGTTAATCATACAGAATATTAAGAGTAGTTAATAGTATTTCGTAGCATAATATGAACTCATTTATAAAAGCTTTTTCTTCATATTAGCGTTTTATAAGTTTAAATTCGGGTAGTACCTACCCGTTAAGTTCATACTTAGTAGCTAATATACAATTCAACTACTACAATTCTATATGAAAAACTGATTATAATAATATTTGGCGTTCAAACTTTTATACAATATTTTACAAACTTACAATACCGCTTGTTTTACATAAAGCATGAAATATAGCACACAATAACTTTGATACAAGATAGTTGTGAAGATAATTCTAGCTAGTACACAAGTCGTTCAGCAAAGGCAATAAAGACACGTAATTCATACGTCCAGAAACAAGTCATGCATTCTGGTTTTACTTGGACTACTTCCCATCCTTGGTCTTGTGGAACATAACCGTTATGGCCGTTGATAAGACAGCGTGTTGTAACGTCATCAAAGGGACGAGGGTTACGTAATGTCCAACAGTCCCGTAACAATCTAAAAACCTCATTTCTTACCCCAATTACCGACTCCGTCACTTGTGGGAACGTTTTGTTTAATAGTTGTAGGCCGATGTTCTTGTTCTCACTTTGGTGAGAAGCAAACATTACTAATCCGTAAGCATAACATGCTTCTTTATGTTGCATGTTAGCCGCTTTTTCTAAATCATGAAGTCCAATATTCGGATATATTGAGTCAAAATAATTTCTTAACCCATTGCGTAAAATAGCATTTGGGTTCCCCGCAATATATGCGTCAAAGTAAACACATCGTAACTTATGGATTTTCCAATGTGATATCCCCCATCTTTCGAACGAAAGCCTTTTATAAACCAAGGCATTCTTGGAACGTTCTTCGAATGTCTTACAAACTGATCTCGCCTTAAATAGTTGTGCCGAAGAATTCTGACCGACTCTAGACAAGATTTCATCAATCATGTCTCCGGGTAGGTCTCTTAAAATATTGGGTTGTCTATCCATTTTATGTTTTTATACTGTAAAATAGAACAAGAGTTAGATTCATAAAAAAAATACTTATTAATACAAGCAATTTTTACATATATCATAAAGCATAAGCACACTATATTACATATATTACACCACACGAATACAACTATCTTATTCCGACTAGCTTGTTTCTTCTTCTTCAGTTTTGGTTCGTTTTGCCAAGTTTCTAGGGATATATGATGTTCCCCTAATACGAGCCGTCGTTATCCACATTGGTTTAGAAAAACCTGGTGGTTTAGAGGTTCCCGGGTCACTATTACAACTTAAAGACTTCGGGGGTTGACGATACATATAAAGTTCATCGGGGTTGGAATTAGATTTCTCCATTTTTATGCCCTTTCCCTTATTATTTTCTTTTGCCTTTTTAAATTCAGTTGGGGTAATTTCTATAACATCATCGAAATTCTCGTCGGAATCCGATTCATCGGAGAATTGGTAATCCTCCCAATATTTTGCTTCCTTGGCGGAAACACCATTGACCATAATTAACCTTGGTAGGTTGGTTGAGGATTTTCTTTTACTTAACCGTTTTATTATTTCCCCCACCGGTTCTATTTCTTCATCCGGTTCCGATTCTTCTTCCGGTTCCGATTCTTCTTCCGGTTCCGAATCTTCTTCCGGTTCCTCTTCGGGAACTTGTGAATCAGTCCACGAATCATTCCAATTTACATTTGACTCCTCATTATTATTAGGTGAGTCAATGGGATTTGTTCTAGAGGTAGACATCTATCACATAATATCAAACGCGTTAAGAGATTAATATATCACATAATATTCACATGTTAAAAATATATAGTTTCCAACAAAATTTGTTAAGCAATCATTTTTCAAGTAAACACGGTCGAAGTCCAGACTCACTAATGCATCCTAACAAACTCGATAAGACACACTAATGCAAAATTCTGGTTCTCTAAGACCAACGCTCGGATACCAACTGAAATGTCCCGTTCTTATTGATTAAAAACGTTCCATATTAATTGATTTCGTTGCGAGGTTTTGACCTCTATATGAGACGTTTTTCAAAGACTGCATTCATTTTAAAACAAACCATAACCTTTATTTCATCAATAAAGGTTTAAAAAGCTTTACGTAGATTATCAAATAATGATAATCTAAAATATCCTGTTTACACACGACCATTACATAATGGTTTACAATACAAATATGTTACAACAAAATAAGTTTCTTGAATGCAGTTTTTACACAATATCATACAAGCATGGACTCCAAATCTCGTCCTTATTTAAGTATGCGACAGCGGAAGCTCTTAATAATCACCTGAGAATAAACATGCTTAAAACGTCAACAAAAATGTTGGTGAGTTATAGGTTTAACCTATGTATATCAAATCGTAACAATAGACCACAAGATTTCATATTTCAATACACATCCCATACATAGAGATAAAAATTCATTCATATGATGAACACCTGGTAACCGACATTAATAAGATGCATATATAAGAATATCCCCATCATTCCGGGACACCCTTCGGATATGATATAAATTTCGAAGTACTAAAGCATCCGGTACTTTGGATAGGGTTTGTTAGGCCCAATAGATCTATCTTTAGGATTCGCGTCAATTAGGGTATCTGTTCCCTAATTCTTAGATTACCAGACTTAATAAAAAAGGGCATATTCGATTTCGATAATTCAACCATATAATGTAGTTTCGATTACTTGTGTCTATTTCGTAAAACATTTATAAAAATTGCGCATGTATTCTCAGCCCAAAAATATATATTGCAAAAGCATTTAAAAGGGGAGCAAATGAAACTCACTTTCACAGATTTTTACTTCGTCGGGAAGTAAGACTTGGCCACTGGTTAATTCACGAACCTATAACAATATATACATATATATCAAAGTATGTTCAAAATATATTTACAACACTTTTAATATATTTTGATGTTTTAAGTTTATTAAGTCAGCTGTCCTTGTTAGTAACCTACAACTAGTTGTCCACAGTTAGATATACAGAAATAAATCGATAAATATTATCTTAAATCAATCCACGACCCAGTGTATACGTATCTCAGTATTGATCACAACTCAAACTATACATATTTTGGAATCAACCTCAACCCTGTATAGCTAACTCCAACATTCACATATAGAGTGTCTATGGTTGTTTCGAAATATATATAGATGTGTCGACATGATAGGTCGAAACATTGTATACGTGTCTATGGTATCTCAAGATTACATAATATACAATACAAGTTGATTAAGTTATGGTTGGAATAGATTTGTTACCAATTTTCACGTAGCTAAAATGAGAAAAATTATCCAATCTTGTTTTACCCATAACTTCTTCATTTTAAATCCGTTTTGAGTGAATCAAATTGATATGGTTTCATATTGAACTCTATTTTATGAATCTAAACAGAAAAGTATAGGTTTATAGTCGGAAAAATAAGTTACAAGTCGTTTTTGTAAAGGTAGTCATTTCAGTCGAAAGAACGACGTCTAGATGACCATTTTAGAAAACATACTTCCACTTTGAGTTTAACCATAATTTTTGGATATAGTTTCATGTTCATAATAAAAATCATTTTCTCAGAATAACAACTTTTAAATCAAAGTTTATCATAGTTTTTAATTAACTAACCCAAAACAGCCCGCGGTGTTACTACGACGGCGTAAATCCGGTTTTACGGTGTTTTTCGTGTTTCCAGGTTTTAAATCATTAAGTTAGCATATCATATAGATATAGAAGATGTGTTTAGTTAATTTTAAAAGTCAAGTTAGAAGGATTAACTTTTGTTTGCGAACAAGTTTAGAATTAACTAAACTATGTTCTAGTGATTACGAGTTTAAACCTTCGAATAAGATAGTTTTATATATATGAATCGAATGATGTTATGAACATCATTACTACCTCAAGTTTAGTAGGTAAACCTACTGGAAGTGATAAGAAATGATCTAGCTTCAAAGGATCTTGGATGGCTTGAAAGTTCTTGAAGTAGGATCATGACACAAAAACAAGTTCAAGTAAGATTTTTACTCGAATTAAGATAGTTTATAGTTATAGAAATTGAATCAAAGTTTGAATATGAATATTACCTTGAATAAGAAAGATAACCTACTATATATAACAAAGGTTTCTTGATCTTAGATGATTACTTGGAATGGATTAGAAAGCTTGGAAGTAAATTAGTAAACTTGAAGGGATTTTTGAAGTGTTCTTGAAGTGTTCTTCCTATGATGATTATAGCTTGATTCTTGAAGTGATTTTTGATGAAGATGATGATTAACTACTGGAAAAATACGTTCATAATAGTGTGTGTGTGTGTTGAGAGAGAATTAGAAAGAGAATTGGAAGTGAAATGGAGTGAATGATGAGTGAGGTTAAAAGGAGTTCTAGTTAGTTGACTAGCTCATGGTAGAAGTTAAAATTGATTAGTCATACATGACATAATCAAGAGTGGAATCCCATGCTAGTTCCTATTGGTATATACCCATAGTAAGTACGTTTTGAAGCTGTGTATAATACGGGTAAGAATACGACTAGAATTCTTGATGAAAGAAAAGAATGGGAAAGTAACTGTAACCATTTTCGTTAAGTATGAGTGTTTTGATATATGTCTTAAAGTCTTCCAAAAGTATTTTAATACATCTAAATACACTACATGTATATACATTTTAACTGAGTCGTTAAGTCATCGTTAGTCGTTACATGTAAGTGTTGTTTTGAAACCTTTAAGTTAACGATCTCAATTAATGTTGTTAACCCATTGTTTATTATATCTAATGAGATGTTAAATTATTATATTATCATGATATTATGATATATTAATATATCTTAATATGATATATATACATTTAAATGTCGTTACAACGATAATCGTTACATATATGTCTCGTTTCGAAATCCTTAAGTTAGTAGTCTTGTTTATATGTATATAACTCATTGTTAATATACTTATGGAGATACTTACTTATCATAATCTCATGTTAACCATATGTATATCCATATATATATCGTCATGTCATTTTTACAAGTTTTAACGTTCGTGAATCGCCGGTCAACTTGGGTGGTCAATTGTCTATATGAAACATATTTCAATTAATCAAGTCTTAACAAGTTTGATTGCTTAACATGTTGGAAACATTTAATCATGTAAATATCAATCTCAATTAATATATATAAACATGGAAAAGTTCGGGTCACTACAAGCAGCTTCACCGGCAGCAACAGTACCACCGACAACAACACCAACAGTACCATTACCACCACCAACAACAACCGCATCACAAACCTCAACTTCACAATCTGTTCCACGAGCATCAACGTCATACGCACCGTAGTTACCAAGAAATACCAACAACAATAACCGATGAAGTATTAACTCATTTTCCCTGAAGAAATTTTATGTATATTTAATATATATGAATTTTGAAATCAAAATAAATCTTTTCGTACTAAGCTATTATGTGTGAATCTTAACTGGTAGGTACTACCCGGTTAGTTCATATTACTAATATGCAATGATGTACATCCTTCCTTAACAACTTAACCATTGTTAACTACAATCTTTGTTTCAACTTAATGAATTCCATTTCATAATAAACCAAGTGTATTATTCAATTACATAATTGATTTTACATTTTTATTTTCGATGTACTCGAAACTTTCCAGAAAACATCATCTGTGCCTTGTAAGGTTCACAAAAATTCCACGAGCATCAACATCCTTTACCGAGGAATAAGAATAAATAATGAAGTATCGATTACATTAGCGAAATACTCCGCAAAGATTATGTAATCTTTAATGTTTTAGAGATTAATCATTTCTAAGTCAAGCCGAAAATCAAATGAGCTTAATATGATATTAACTCATTAAATCCGTGTTACATCTGAAGAAAATATACATACATATATTTTCATAAAGACGGTAATAAAAATTCTTTTGTACAAAGTATTAATTGTGAAATCTTTAACGGGTAGGTAATACCCGGGAAATATATAAGTTCGCAATTAATATGTTACACTGTACATTCTTCAACTTTGATTCAAAAATTATTAACAATGCTCACAACGATATACAATCGTTTTCATACAAATTCAATTACATATTCTGATATTGATGGATCAGAATCCAAGTCATAACTCTGAACCGGTGACATCATTCTTAGATCTATACATCTTTCAAAGCTATACTTTGACTTTAAATCTGTGCAAGATTCTTTAGCATTGTTTTTACCGAAAATAACCTTGCAATTCCTTTTCAAAGTATCCAGTATTATCAACCGTTCAACCAGTCAATGACGACCTTTCAGACTTGTAACTTTGGCATATACGTTTTTGTTACTGGGGAACCTTTCATGTTCCACCACATTAACAGTAAATGTACCAGCAAATTCATTAATCTGTGACTTAAAGTCTCTCCGAAAAACCATTATAATTGTTCATTGAAACCCTATCATGTACTCATCCACATCTTGTAACGGTAATTGCCATACCAACTACCGGGAATTAGCAATCAGTATTTCGAATTTTGCAGCAATTCTACGCCAACAGTTATATATATACATATAATGTCTATCTTCTAGACTTATTTACCTCGAATGTGAAGTTTCTGAAAAACACCCAAACTGCGAAACTAGTACTCCGAATTTTGGAAAAATGCTGATGAAGCAGCAAAAACTATAAACGACTTTAACAGTCGAAAATTTGATGATAAAGAGTAGTGTATTGGAAAAGCACAGAAAAAGAGAAAGTTTGGTACAGAAAAACGGATTGAGCAAATCATGAAGGAGGCTGTGGACAAATCACAAAGACTAAACCTGCCTTCAAAGAATACAAATGATTCAATATCTGCTGAAGTCATTAACGAATACCTTGCTCCTGACTCAAAACCGTTACGAACAAATCTTCATCATCATCCTTCGATATTAGAAATTCTAAGATATCATTATATCTTTCATTATAAATATCTTCGATATTTCTGAAGATATCTTCATAACTATTAGTATCCGAAATTATTTATCTCTTCGCGCTATCTGTATTACATCATAAACGAAACTATTTTAGTTTCTAAATTCTGAAAATCTTGAGAAATGGATGTTTTTAAAGTAGTGTTGGGAACTGAAGCATGAGTTAGTATAATATAATGACACTTGATCAACGTGATTATATTACAGTAAGTCATGCTGAGTTTCTAATGGAACGTGATAAAGGTTCACAGATCATACCCTCATCATGAACCATGTTACATAACTCTTTCATTCTATTTAACCTCTAAACTATCAAGAAAATATTTTCTTAATGATTCGGTTATTTTTCGAGGTATTCTGGTAATTTGACAAGTCAGATTGTGCTATTACCGTTTCTTTCTTAGAACATTAATTATGTTCATTCCGAAATTCATACCTACGAATTCTGGACCATTATTCGCTTGATTTATAGTCGGGAAGATAAAACAAAAGCATGAAGATTCAAAATATCAATGGGAGTATATATAAATCACAGTAAATTGGAGAGAGCATTAACTATGGATGTCAATGATTATGGAAAGACAGAAGCAGAGACATCGAAATATAAGGGAAGATATAAAACCCAACAACCACCCAGAAATTATAAACCGTATATATCGATGAATATAGCAATATAAAGACAAGGGATGTGACGACCCGGAAATTTCCGAGTAAATTTAAACTTTAATATTTATTTGATTTTGACACAATAAGCAAAGACTGTAATAATTGAATCTCAAAAGTTTTGAACTATTCCATGTAATCATTTACGCCTTTGACTATTTCCGACGATTCACGAACCGATGTATGACTACACACACACACATATATATATATATATATATATATATATATATATATATATATATATATAATATAAGTGTATATATTAATTTGAGTTAATAAAATACAAATAATTATTTGAAATAGAAATGTAAGTATTATACAAAGTAATTAAATTATATACATATATATATATATATATATATGACTGCTATAAATAATTAATATGTATACTGTAATATGTATATATATAATATATAAAAATATTCAGATAAGGTTATTATATAAAATAATTAATACATAATAAATGAAACGTAAGGTTAATATATTAAGCCTTATTACAAGTTAAATTATAATTGTCATATTAATATTGCTATTATTACTTCCACTAATATCATTATCTATATTAGTAGTATTAATATAATATATAGTAAACAGATATAGAAATTGAAACATATAACTTGTTGTTACTAGTATTATTAGATATTATCATTATTATTATTAGTTATATAATTATTACTAGTAGTAATATTAAAATACGTATATATCGTACAGTAGTACTCAAATATAAATACATACATAAAATACCGTTATATATAAACAGATAAATAGATGTAGATAAATATAAATATATAGCAGATAAATATATAGTACGATTATATAAATACAGCAAATAAATATAAGTATAAATTCAGTTACTTATAAATTTATATAAATATATAGCAGATAAATAACGATTTATATAATACAGTAAATATAAATAAATTTATATGTAAGATATATATATATATATATATATATATATATATATATATATATATATATATATATATATATATATATATATATATATATATATATATATATATATATATATATATATATATATATAAACACATTATAAATCTCACAAGACTCCAAGATCAGTTGCCTATATCCATCAATTATGTCACACTTTTATTTCTGTCTATAAGCTGGAATGCAAATCGAATAAAATCACAGGGTAACAACAAATTCAGTTAACCATCTACATCTGTTTTATTTTTTTATTATTATTCATGTTTCTATTTCTGATTTAACTTGTCGACTTCAATACAATACATAATTCGATTTATACAAGCTGTTAAGGAGTTCATTTAATTTATATCATCTATATTCCACTATAACTGGTACCAGTTCATTCGAATGAACAAAAACAAATTTTTTTTCTTTTTCCATTCGTTATCTCTATTCCTAAACTCACACTGCAATTCCTTGAATTCGAATATTATATTAAATTGTGTTAATGCAGTTAGGTTAGAAATTTACTAGTCAATCTTTCTTCAAAATCCCAACCTCCAATTCTAAATATCAAGTGTGAATTTCTGAGTCAAACCTTTATTTAAAAAAGTCAAACTTTTTGTTCATAATCAAATTCGAATCCAAATTGATGTTTTTAGATTCAATTAAGGTTTCAAAAAGTTTCTAATAATGATTTATTATCTTTTTCATGTTTTAATCGTTGGCTAAAACACATTTAATATTCGAATTTGGATTTGGGTTTCATATCGGGGTTATTTGTTTTCTGTCACAGCGAGTGTCTTTAACCCTTGATTGATTTAATTAATCAACTAAATCCCTAATTGTTTCTGTGTCATTTTCAAATGTTAATTTAATAAAACTATTAGCCAATTACGAGATTGGAACTCCTGGTCGACTTAATAGGCAGAAGGAAGGAAGAAGATAGAAGGGATAAATAATACGGTTTATAATAATAGGGATTGTAATTAAATCAGAAAATGGGCAACAGCCCAACTGGTCTGGGTGTTTGGTTCGTATTCGAGGGGTCGGGGGTTCGAGCTTGGTATGAGATAACATTTTTTTTAAAGACGTGTTTCTTGAAGGTAGTTTCATAATTATTAGTATTATTATCTTTATTATCATTTTTATCACCATTATGATTATTGTGATCAATATTATTATAATATTAATTATTAGTAATATTAACAAGTATTATAGTTATTGTTATTATTAATGCTACTAAAAAGTATTAGTTACCTTTTATTATTATTATCATTATAAATACAATTATAATTATTATTATCATTAAGATTATGATTATTATTATCATTATTAGTATAAAAATAATATACTTTGTTATTATTTCCATTAATCTTAGTATTAGAATCATTTTATGATTATTAATAGTGTATTATCATTATGTATTATTATTATTACCATTTCTAATAAGGTGATCAAATCATTATAAGTATTATAATTAATATTATCTTGAGACTCATTATTATTATATAAGTATTGAAAATCATTATCATAATTATCGTTAATAATAAAATTAATACTTTTAAAGTTATTATTATTAATATCATTATTATTATTATTATCATTAATGGGATTATTAACGTTACTATCTTTATTAGTAATACTATGTATTATCATTATTAACATTTTTACCATTACTAATATTATTTTTACTACTTTTAACAAACAAACAAACGATATATATATATATATATATATACACACACACACACACACATATAACATAACAAAATTAACATTTTCATATACAAAATGAATATATGAATCATATATATATTTGTAATATAAAAATAATATAACTAATAAACTTATATATATATATATATATATATATATATATATATATATATATATATATATATATATATATATATATATATATATATATATATATATATATATATATATATATATATATGGGTTCAATTACAACTAGGAATATTAATAAATATACAAATGATATAGGTTCGTGAATCCGAGGTCAACCCTACACTTGTTCATTGATGTCATATGTATTTTTACTACAAAATACAGTATGGTGAGTTTCATTTGCTCCCTTTTTAATTGCTTTTGCAATATATATTTTTGGGCTGAGAATACATGCGCTGGTTTTATAAATGCTTTACGAAATAGAGACAAGTGATTAAAAATGATATTATGCGGATTGGTGTGCTAGGTAATTTAGTTACATGTTATACGAGCATGTGAGCGCGAATCCTAAAGATAGATCTATCGGGCTTAACACCCCCATCCTGTAGGCTGCACTAGACATAAGAGCTAGTGGGCGGATGTTTAGTACTTCGAGGATTATTTATACACTTGTGAGTGTACTGTAGCGACCCGACCAAATCGTCATTGACGGCGCCGTCTACTTAGGTCCCGTTACGTGGTCATAAGTCTTTAAAATAACGTTTGACCAAAAGATATGTCGCATTCATTTCAAATGTAAAGGTTGTTCAAGTTTACAAGAATAGTTCCACCACAAGTTACGATACAAAGTTTTAAGTACAAATGAAACTTATGCGACACAATTTAAAAGTATCCAAAAGACGCTCCATGTATGCATATATACTCGACATCCAATGCAAGTATCAAAATAATGAGCGGAAGCATGTATCATGTATCGTTCAAGGACCTGAGAAAAACATAGAAATCTGTCAACGAAAACGTTGGTGAAATCATAGGTTTAAGTAAGTAAGTACAAGTGAACCACAAGATTTGCATCAATGAAATAATAGTAATACATTCCAAAAGTTTGTTTCACGAGCACCCAATTATCAATGCTTAACATTTCCTTCCATTGAACCCCATCACTTAGTGCTAGAACATACACTGTTTCTCGAAAATATATTTCATTCGTAAACGGTAGCGAACCGTTTGAATGAGGGTTTGTCAAACCCATATGGATCCATACAACATAAGTTCTCGCTTACACCCGGCAAGTGTAACTAATGATAATCGAATTGAGGATTTTGTTCTAAACTCGTATGTAGAATGTTTGTTTTCCTGTACTTGTGTTCACTTAGTAAAGAAATGTTTATGTTTTCTCATCCCAAATGTAAGTTCAAAAAGAGTAAGAGTGGGACTATGATCTCACCTTGAGTGCACGAGTAGTAAAGTACTTCGACAAGTAAACGTGTGCAAAGAACAATGCTAGTCTTGACCTAAACAATAGGTTTGTATCAATAACGGTAAACACGATAGGTCAAAGATGTTCAATTAGTCCTATGGCTCGTTACGACTCAATAATGTAGCATGTGAATCAAGTTGTCAGGTTTCATGCAAGATACAAGTAGTTAAGTATGTTAGAACGATTGCACAACCATTTGGTTAAGTTTGATTAAAAGTCAAACTTGGTCAAAGTCAAGTCAACGGGGTCGGGTCGGGTATCCGACAATTTTCTAAGTTATATAATCATATATGAGCATGTTGGCCAAGTTTCATGTTAATCGGAGGTCCGTAGCATAGCAAACATTTTTATGTCAAATGACCAAAGCAAACAGCCAGTTTTAGTACAATGGGACGGCGTCCCAAATGGCTAGACGGCGTCCCACAATGAAGGGTGGGACGTCGTCCTGATATCCTAGACGGCGTCTAGGTTCAAAAGGTGGGACGGCGTCCCCAGTATCTGGACGGCGTCCCGATCGGTTTCCAGGCCCTGTTTGCTGTATTCCTCAAATGGACGAACCAAAACACAAACAATCACATTTTATGATCCGCAAACAATTAGAACATGTATTTTATATCATCGGAAAGCTCTTTCGACAAGGAACGCAACTAAGCACTTTTCATCAAGCAAAAACATCATATACTATAACCAAAATCCCGCCAAGTGATCAATAAAGGTTTATTTTCAAGTTTCAAGTTCATCAATTGTAATTTAAGTTTCGGGAATCCAATTTATACATATGATATGCCGTTTTGAAGGTAATGAAACGTGTAATACAACTAAACACTTATCAATAACATTAATAAGCATTCAACGCATCAAAAGTTCGTTTTAAGAGTTGTCAAACCCTAACCAAACCTCAAAATCACTAATCACGTTAATGTAAGGTTTTCATGTCAATCAACACACCAAAACGAAGCTATTGAAGTAACTAACACTTTGAACACACAAACATTAACATCTAAACACATTTCATCATCCACAATCAAAGATTAAGCATACACTTTTCATTTTCAAGCTAGTTACACCAAAACATCAAGATCGACCATACAAATCATATATTCATGTTATACACGAGCCATAGACACTAACTAACAACATATCAAGTCAAAAACACGAATTTGAGAAATCTAGAGTTTTAGAAATGTTACCCAAAATCGATGAAGTTAGTATCAAATCGTAGAGAATGACGAGAGGATTAAGAATATGTAGTCGGATTTGTTGTGAGCTTCCAAGATTGAATTTAGATGATGATTGAATGAATTTGGAAATTGGGTGTGTTCTTGCTAGAGAGAAAGAGAGAGAGAGAGAGAGAGATGGTTGAATGGTGGTGATTGGGGTGGACTAGGTGACCTAGTCAACTAGTTTGCCCCGTGTCAATTTTAGTCCCTCGAGTTTGTAGTCGGGTGCGGAAAATACCTAAACGGAATATTTTAAAACGCGTATTAACGGGAGATGTTATAAACATATAACGGAGTTTAAATTAGTATAACGGAAAAGAAAACGGAAAAAGGCGGGATGTTACATTACCTACTCCTTAAAAGAAATTTCGTCCCGAAATTTAAGTAGGCGTAGTAGTCGTTGTTTCTTCCTCGAGATCTTGCGTTTCTGAATTCACAAATAGATGAGGATACTTCCTTTGCATTTGATCTTGTCTTTCCCAAGTAAACTCGGGTCCTCTTTTGGCGTTCCAACGAACCTTGACAATCGGGATTCGGCTTTGTTTCAATGTCTTGACGGAGGTGTCCACAATTTCAACCGGTTCCTCCACAAAATGAAGTTTGTTATCAATAGTAAGTTCTTCGAGAGGGATGATGATATCGGGTTCGGCAAGACACCTTTTCAAGTTAGATACATGGAAGGTAGGATGAACGGAGTTCAATTGAGGCGGAAGATCTAAACGATAAGCAACGGTTCCAATACGCTCCAAGATTTCGAAAGGACCAATATACCGCGGATTTAGCTTCCCGCGTTTCCCAAAACGGATTACACCCTTCCAAGGTGCGACTTTTAACATTACTCGGTCACCGACTTGAAATTCAAGATCGTTGCGTCGTTTGTCGGTATAGCTCTTTTGACGACTTCGGGCCGTCCTAAGCCTATCTCGGATTTGAACGATTTTCTCGGTGGTTTCGTGAATGAGTTCGGGTCCGGTGATTTGCACGTCGCCTACCTCGGCCCAACAAAGAGGTGAACGACATTTGCGGCCATATAGCGCTTCAAAAGGTGCGGCCTTTATACTCGCGTGATAACTATTATTATAAGAGAACTCGGCGAGAGGTAAGTGCTTGTCCCAAGCTTTTCCGAAATCAACCACGCAAGCTCGTAACATGTCCTCTAAGGTTTGAATTGTGCGTTCGCTTTGTCCATCGGTTTGAGGATGATATGCGGTGCTCATGTCTAAACGCGTTCCCAACGCTTCTTGCAAAGTACGCCAAAATCTAGAAACGAAACGGCTATCTCGGTCGGAGTTAATCGATAAAGGTACACCGTGTCGGGCTACGATCTCCTTAATGTAAAGTTGTGCAAGTTTCTCCATTTTGTCCGTTTCTTTCATGGCCAGGAAGTGTGCGGATTTGGTGAGACGGTCAACAATAACCCAAATGGTATCATAACCGCCCGTCGTTTTTGGTAGTTTGGTGATAAAATCCATCGTTATTCTTTCCCACTTCCATTGCGGGATCTCGGGTTGTTGAAGTAGTCCGGACGATCTTTGGTGTTCGGCTTTGACTTTGGAACATGTCAAACACTTGGAAACATAAGTAGCTACGTCCCTTTTGATGTTCGGCCACCAATATAGTTGTTTAAGGTTGTGGTACATCTTATTGGCACCGGGGTGAATCGAGTATCGTGACTTATGGGCTTCATCTAAAATAAGGCTTCGTAGATCCCCATAACTAGGCACCCAAATTCTTCCGGTGAAATATCGGAGTCCGGTTTCTTTAACTTCGAATCGAGAGGTGAGGACGTTCAAGTGTTCGAGAGAGATGTTTTCATCCTTGAGAGCCTCATCTTGGGCTACTCGAATTTGGCTATTAAGGTTGGTGTGAATGGTGATGTTTAAAGCTCGGACACGGAGAGGCACCGCTCTTTCTTTTCGACTTAAGGCATCGGCTACTACATTTGCCTTCCCAGGATGGTAACGAAGCTCGCAATCGTAATCGTTTAAGGTTTCAATCCACCTTCGTTGTCTCATGTTTAGTTGCTTTTGATCGAAAATGTGTTGAAGGCTTTTGTGATCGGTGAAGATAGTACTCTTGGTTCCATAAAGATAGTGTCTCCACATTTTAAGTGCAAAGACAACGGCTCCGAGTTCGAGATCATGTGTCGTATAGTTTCGTTCATGAATTTTGAGTTGTCGAGAAGCATAAGCAATGACTTTCGTTCGTTGCATCAATACACACCCAAAACCATGTTTTGAGGCATCGCAATATACAACAAAGTCATCATTGCCTTCGGGAAGTGACAAGATAGGAGCGGTGGTTAGCTTCGTTTTCAAGATTTGGAATGCGGATTCATGTTCGGTCGCCCAAATGAATTTCTTTCCCTTGTGAGTCAATGCGGTTAGAGGACGTGCAACCAAAGAGAAATTTTCGATGAATCTACGATAGTACCCGACGAGACCCAAAAATTGACGAATGTGAGTAGGAGTAGTAGGAGTCTCCCATTTGCTAATGGCTTAGATTTTCGTTGGATCGACTTTAATACCTTGGTCACTTACAACATGACCAAGAAATTGAACTTCCTTTAACCAAAATTCACACTTGGAGAATTTGGCATAGAGTTGTTCTTGTCTTAAAAGTTCAAGCACAAGTCGGAGATGTTGTTCGTGCTCTTCTTCATTTTTAGAATAGATCAATATGTCATCGATGAACACAATAACGAATTTATCGAGATACGGTTTGCACACGCGGTTCATAAGATCCATGAACACCGCCGGTGCGTTAGTGAGACCAAATGGCATGACAAGGAATTCATAACTACCATAACGAGTTCGGAAAGCGGTTTTGGAGACATCTTCCCCCTTAACCCTCAATTGATGATAACCCGAGCGGAGATCGATTTTCGAATATACACAAGACCCTTGTAGTTGATCAAAGAGGTCATCGATGCGAGGAAGAGGATATCGGTTCTTAACCGTCAATTTATTTAGTTCACGATAATCAATGCACATTCGTAGGGATCCGTCTTTCTTTTTAACAAACAAAATCGGAGCACCCCAAGGTGAATGGCTAGGTTGGATAAAACCACGATCAAGTAGTTCTTGGATTTGACTTTGCAATTCTTGCATTTCAGATGGAGCGAGTCTATATGGTGCACGTGCTACGGGTGCTGCTCCCGGAATAAGATCGATTTGGAATTCAACCGGTCGATGAGGCGGAAGACCCGGCAATTCGTCGGGAAATACATCGGAATAGTCACTAACAATTGGCACATCATCGATGTGCTTCTCATCGGACTCGACTTTCTTAACGTGAGCAAGGATCGCAAAACAACCCTTACGGAGTAGTTTTCTAACTTTAACACACGAAACGAGGTTGAGTCCGGTGCAACTCTTATCGCCATAGACGATCAAAGGTTCACCATTCTCGATAGGAATTCGGATTGCGTTAAGATCACAAAGAATGTGAGATTTCGTTTTGACTAACCAATTCATACCGATTATTACATCAAAGCTTCCTAGTTCCATGGGTATCAAATCAATTTCAAATTCCTTACCCAAAATGTTTATCGTACACCCCCGGTAATATGTGTCGGCACTTAATAGTTTCCCGTTAGCCACTTCAATGGTATAAGTGGTATCTAATGGAAGAGGTGGAGTGCTAAAAGAATGAGTCAAAGTCTTGGATACAAAGCATTTATCGGCACCCGAATCGAATAAGCAAGAGACATAAGAATTGTTGAGAAGAAACGTACCCGTGACTAGTTCAGTGTCATCCCGGGCTTCCTCGGTGTTGATGTTGAAAGCTCGGCCGCGCGTGTTGGGGTTATCTTTCTTCTTTGGGCATGCATTTCTATAATGACCTGTTTGACCACATTCGTAACAAGTGCCCGTCTTTGGTGCATTGGGCCACTTTCGAGCAACGGGAGTGGCACTTTTACAATCGTTGGCCTTATGACCAACTCCTTGGCACCGGTGGCAAATTAACTTGCCACATTCACCAAAGTGATGTTTGTTGCATTTGTTACAAAGAGGTAGGTTCCCGGCATAACCCCTCTTGCCGTCGGAGGTGTAAGGCTTCTTAGCAAGGTTGTTGTTGCTTGATTGGGAGGGTTCCCACTTTCTTTTGTTGCCGCCCGATTTATCCTCGGCCTTAGGTGCCGGAACTACGATTTCGTCAACCGTTTCAATTAGTTGGCGAGCCATGTTCATAGCGGCTTGATGAGTAGTGGGTTTGGATGACATCACCCCTTGTTTGATGCTTTTTGGAAGACCGAGCATGTAGAGCTCAATCCTTTGAGATTCGGGGTTAACAAGATTAGGACACATCAAGGATAGTTCGGCGAAGCGTTGATTATAAGCTTTAAGATCGTTTCCGACCGCTTTCAAAGCTCTTAGTTCTTCCTCAAGCTTTCGGGTTTCTTCGCGCGGAAAATATTCAACAATCATCTTTTCCGTTAGATCGGCCCAAGAGAGGGCATGAGCTTCATCGGTACCCACCGATTGAACATAGGTGTTCCACCATGTTAGAGCAATTCCGGAGAAAGTGTGAGTGGAGTATTTGACCTTGTCTTGGTCCCGACAACCGCTTATGCTAAAGACGGCTTCCGTTTGCTCAAACCATCGGGTGAGCACGACCGGTCCCCCGGTTCCATCAAAAGTGTGAGGTTTGCACCCCATGAAAGCTTTATAGGAGCATCCCTCGTTTGAGTTTCCGGCTCCATTGTTGTTGTTGTTGTGGTTGTTATTATTATTGTTGTTGGATGAGTGACCGGCCATGGCCGCATCTACGGCGGTGGCTATCATCCGTTCGAGAGCTTGTTCGGGAGTTTCATTGCGGCGTACACGACGAGGAGCCATTGTTCCTTCAAGACACAAGAATATCATTGATTAGTATTCTCAATAATACTAACCGTGATATAGAATAAAGATAAAGAGAAGTTTTTCCTCGACTCGCCTTAAATTCTTTATGTCATAATGTCGGAACGTTCATATGAGTCACCGTAATATAATCCCGGAAATTATATTACCCTGATTCATATGTGCATTCGACATCATTTCATATAGTCAAGGTGGCGTGTCAATCAAATTAAACAATGTGAGATTAAGGTGAACTAAGAGTAGATATGAGTAGAAGCGTTCGAGTATAAATGCACAAGTAGTCAAGTAATTCCTACTTCAAGTCTATATGCCGGTTGTAGTCTAGACTCACCAATGTACCCTATGACTCGGGGTCGACACCAATGAACTCTAAATCCCTACAACCAACGCTCTGATACCATCTGTAGCGACCCGACCAAATCGTCATTGACGGCGCCGTCTACTTAGGTCCCGTTACGTGGTCATAAGTCTTTAAAACAACGTTTGACCAAAAGATATGTCGCATTCATTTCAAATGTAAAGGTTGTTCAAGTTTACAAGAATAGTTCCACCACAAGTTACGATACAAAGTTTTAAGTACAAATGAAACTTATGCGACACAATTTAAAAGTATCCAAAAGACGCTCCATGTATGCATATATACTCGACATCCAATGCAAGTATCAAAATAATGAGCGGAAGCATGTATCATGTATCGTTCAAGGACCTGAGAAAAACATAGAAATCTGTCAACGAAAATGTTGGTGAAATCATAGGTTTAAGTAAGTAAGTACAAGTGAACCACAAGATTTGCATCAATGAAATAATAGTAATACATTCCAAAAGTTTGTTTCACGAGCACCCAATTATCAATGCTTAACATTTCCTTCCATTGAACCCCATCACTTAGTGCTAGAACATACACTGTTTCTCGAAAATATATTTCATTCGTAAACGGTAGCGAACCGTTTGAATGAGGGTTTGTCAAACCCATATGGATCCATACAACATAAGTTCTCGCTTACACCCGGCAAGTGTAACTAATGATAATCGAATTGAGGATTTTGTTCTAAACTCGTATGTAGAATGTTTGTTTTCCTGTACTTGTGTTCACTTAGTAAAGAAATGTTTATGTTTTCTCATCCCAAATGTAAGTTCAAAAAGAGTAAAAGTGGGACTATGATCTCACCTTGAGTGCACGAGTAGTAAAGTACTTCGACAAGTAAACGTGTGCAAAGAACAATGCTAGTCTTGACCTAAACAATAGGTTTGTATCAATAACGGTAAACACGATAGGTCAAAGATGTTCAATTAGTCCTATGGCTCGTTACGACTCAATAATGTAGCATGTGAATCAAGTTGTCATGTTTCATGCAAGATACAAGTATAAAAGCATGTTAGAACGATTGCACAACCATTTGGTTAAGTTTGATTAAAAGTCAAACTTGGTCAAAGTCAAAGTCAACGGGGTCGGGTTGGGTATCCGACAATTTCCTAAGTTATATAATCATATATGAGCATGTTGGCCAAGTTTCATGTTAATCGGAGGTCCGTAGCATAGCAAACATTTTTATGTCAAATGACCAAAGCAAACAGCCAGTTTTAGTACAATGGGACGGCGTCCCAAATGGCTAGACGGCGTCCCACAATGAAGGGTGGGACGTCGTCCTGATATCCTAGACGGCGTCTAGGTTCAAAAGGTGGGACGGCGTCCCCAGTATCTGGACGGCGTCCCGATCGGTTTCCAGGCCCTGTTTGCTGTATTCCTCAAATGGACGAACCAAAACACAAACAATCACATTTTATGATCCGCAAACAATTAGAACATGTATTTTATATCATCGGAAAGCTCTTTCGACAAGGAACGCAACTAAGCACTTTTCATCAAGCAAAAACATCATATACTATAACCGAAATCCCGCCAAGTGATCAATAAAGGTTTATTTTCAAGTTTCAAGTTCATCAATTGTAATTTAAGTTTCGGGAATCCAATTTATACATATGATATGCCGTTTTGAAGGTAATGAAACGTGTAATACAACTAAACACTTATCAATAACATTAATAAGCATTCAACGCATCAAAAGTTCGTTTTAAGAGTTGTCAAACCCTAACCAAACCTCAAAATCACTAATCACGTTAATGTAAGGTTTTCATGTCAATCAACACACCAAAACGAAGCTATTGAAGTAACTAACACTTTGAACACACAAACATTAACATCTAAACACATTTCATCATCCACAATCAAAGATTAAGCATACACTTTTCATTTTCAAGCTAGTTACACCAAAACATCAAGATCGACCATACAAATCATATATTCATGTTATACACGAGCCATAGACACTAACTAACAACATATCAAGTCAAAAACACGAATTTGAGAAATCTAGAGTTTTAGAAATGTTACCCAAAATCGATGAAGTTAGTATCAAATCGTAGAGAATGACGAGAGGATTAAGAATATGTAGTCGGATTTGTTGTGAGCTTCCAAGATTGAATTTAGATGATGATTGAATGAATTTGGAAATTGGGTGTGTTCTTGCTAGAGAGAGAGAGAGAGATGGTTGAATGGTGGTGATTGGGGTGGACTAGGTGACCTAGTCAACTAGTTTGCCCCGTGTCAATTTTAGTCCCTCGAGTTTGTAGTCGGGTGCGGAAAATACCTAAACGGAATATTTTAAAACGCGTATTAACGGGAGATGTTATAAACATATAACGGAGTTTAAATTAGTATAACGGAAAAGAAAACGGAAAAAGGCGGGATGTTACATGAATCATAACGTTCCATTACAAACTCAGCATGACTTACTGTAATATAATCACGTTGATCAAGTGTCATTATATTATACTAACTCATGCATCAATTTCCAACACTACTTCAAAATCATTCATAATTCAAACTCGAATTTTAAAGGAATTTAGAAACTAAAGTAGTTTCCTTTATGATGTAATATAGATAGAACGAAGAGATAAATAATTTCGGACGAGAATATTTATGAAAATATCTTCAGAAATATCAAAGATATTTATGATGATATTTTGGAATTTCCAATTTCGATGGTTGATGAAGAAAGATTTTCCGCAAGATTTTAACATGAATACGGAGCAAGATATTCGTTGAAGGTTTCATCGGATCTAGAATTACCTGGATTCTTTGAATATATGATATGGTCCTTGTATTTGGCCTTGGTCTCCTTATGGTTTGCTCAATCTGTTTTTTCTGTACCAAATTTTCTATCGAGCGTTCCTAACACTCCCTTCTTTATCATCAAACTTTTGGCCGTTTAGACCATCTACAATTTTTCTGTTTCCTCTGCATTTAATGCTACGATATCTGAATCATCGGTTATCAATCTGAGGTGGTTTCAGGAGAATTGTGTTTTTAGATGATTAAACGCTGATGGTAATATGGTGGAATATAAAAGGTTCCCTGGTAACAATAAAAGAGTACACATATATATCAAGGTTATAATAAGGTTGTTTTGAATGAAAAGTCGAAGTTGACTTGCTGAAGCTGTGACAAAATTTACTACTTTGAAAGGGATTGTAAAGTTATTTTGGGTAATAATAATCCTAAAGGATCTAACACAGATACGTGTTAAACGTTTACTCATGTTCCGAGTGTTTTCAGGTGCATAATTATATGCATTAATCTTTTCTTCCGTAGATGAAGTGCAGTTGGTTCATCCTCTTCATTGAGGTGTTTTCAAGAATCATGAAAGGTTTGAACGCAGATTGTAATCGTCAAGATACAAATGAGGGTTAAGATGAAATCAAGTGGCAAACTTGAAGAAATGTTTAGTTTCATATGTTATAATCAATATTTTAATTCATTTTAATTGTCCAATTTTATTAGTCCACAGTCGATAGTCCACAGTTAACAGTCCGATAATTCATATATAGTTTAATATACAATATTTGAATTAATTAATACGTATCGTGACCCGTGTACATATCTCAGACTCGATCACAACTCAAAGTATATATATTATTATAGAATCAACCTCAACCCTGTATAGCTAACTCGATCATTACTGCATATGGAGTGTCTATGGTTATTCCAAATAATATATATAGATGCGTCAATATGATATGTCAAAACCTTATATACGTGTCCCGATATTTGAAGTGCGTAAAATAAATAACAGAAATTAAATGACGATAAATAAAATTGCGAGAATATAAATTGCGATAAATAAAATGTAACCAGTTAGCTAGGAACAGTTAGCTAGGAACAATTAGTGTGGATTCTTAACAAAGTTCTTCTCATAGTTAATTTGTTTGTTTCTAACAAATTTTATTTTGTCCAATGTTTTCCTCATTATGCCTCTTGTTGGATTCTGATAGGTCAAAATACAAATATGAAATTGAATGAAAATGGTTATTCCGTGGTGAACAGATTCGTATATCTGTGGATGTAGGTAGGATAGTAAATGACTGTTGAATCAGATTCGAAGAATGTACAATGTAACTTATTAATGTGAAATCTAAATATTCCTCGGGTATTACCTACCCGTTAAAATATTTTCACCATTAACTGTTTGTACAAAAGAATTTTTTTAATTACAATCTTTATGAAAATATATATACATATATATTTTCTTCAGATGTAATCATGGATTTAATGAGTCAATATGATATTAATCTCATTTGATTTACCATTAGAACTAGAATATATAGTCTCTAAAACATTAGAGATTACATAACCGTCATGTCGAACGAAGATAAATGATATAGAACGTCATGTAGAACGATGATTATACTCGAGGTACAGAATGAGATGTTGAGGCATGTGATGTTGAAACTTGGGTTGTTGGTGGTACTGGTATTGATATTGGTGATACTGTTGGTGCCGGTGATGTTGTTAAAGCTGGTACGTTTTGCACTATATTTTCCAAGGCTATAACTCGGGCGTGAAGCTCGTTGACTTCTTCTATTATACTGGGATGATTGTTGGTTCGGACGAGCGGATAAATGAGGTTTAGAATCTGAGATAGTATATGATCGTGATGAGATACTCTGGAAATGAGAGAGAAAATGGTGTCTCGAACAGGTTCGCCGGTAAACGCTTCAGGTTCATTGTCAAGAGGTGAATTCGGTTGGTGGAAGGAATCGCCTTCTTCGCGTCTCCATTGATTAAGTCGACTATGAACCCATCAGATGAATTGGGGATGGCTGATTGATTGATTCATTATGGTGACACCGCTTTCGGAGCTTAGGTGAATATTCATGCCGGAATAGCTGTCGGAATAGCTATCGAAATCTGAGGGACTCGAACTGGTTGAGGGATTCATCTCGTACGATCAGATGAAGGATTTTCGATAAGAAATAGATTATAGGATGTAGATTAGTACCCTGCAATACATAATTTACATATGCATATATAATACTAAAATCTCATAAGTTACGGAGGAATCTATGGAAGCTGTCAGGCAAAGGTAACAATAACAGATACGCTAAGATATTAATTTACCTATACACTGTCTATGCAATAGAGGCAGTAAGACGTGTCTAGACTTTAAGGATGATAAGCAAATAATTTTCAACACTAAACGATAAGCAAAACTTTTGACATGCAGACACGGTCGAAGTCCAGACCCACTAATGCATCTAAACAACTATCAGTTAGACACACTAATGCAAGACCTGGTTCTCTAAGACCATCGCTCTGATACCACATGTAATGATCAGTCCTAATCCATAAGAACGAATACAATAACATATGATTACATTGCGAGGTACTTGACCTCTATATGATACATTTTACAAACATTGCATTCGTTTTTAAAAGACAAACTTTCATTACAACGAAAGTTGACAGGAATGCATACCATTTCATAATATATCCAATTATAATTGACTTAATCATAATCTTTACAGAACTCATCGACTTGAATGCAACGTCTTTTGAAATATTCCTTGAACGACTCCAAGTAATATCTCTAATATGAGCAAATGCACAGCGGAAGATTTCTTTCATACCTGAGAATAAACATGCTTTAAAGTGTCAACCAAAAGGTTGGTGAGTTCATTAGTTTATCATAATCAATCATTTCCATCATTTTAATAGACCATAAGATTTTCATTTCCATTTTTCATAAATATACGTCCCATGCATAGAGACAAAAATCATTCATATGGATTGAACACCTGGTAACCGACATTAACCAGATGCATATAAGAATATCCCCTATCATTTTGGGACATCCATCGGACATGATAAAATAACATCGAAGTACTAAAGCATCCGCTACAACGGATGGGGTCTGTTAGGCCCAATAGATCTATCTTTAGGATTCGCGTGAATTAGTAGACTGTTTTACTAATTCTTAGGCTACCAAGCAAAAGGGGCATATTCGGCTTCGATCATTCAACCATATAATGGGGTTTCGATTACTTGTGTCTATTTCGTAAAACATTTATAAAAGCGCATGTATTCTCAGTCCCAAAAATATATATTGCAAAAGTATTTAAAAAGGGAGTAATGAAACTCACAATACTGTATTTTGTAGTAAAAATACATATGACGGTATTGAACAACTGAACAATGCAGGATTGACCTCGGATTCACGAACCTATATCATTTATATGTATATATTAACACATATAATGGTAATCGAACAATTTATGTATTATTAGTGTATTAATTGTTACTTTAGTTATGTTTTTCATTAATAACCTAATTAGTTACATTTATTTATATTTATTGTAAAAATATTAATATAGTTATGTTATATGTAGTAAATATGCTTTTATATAACTAATAGTTATTTGATAAAATAATATTGATAATAATAGATAAAAGGTGTTTCATCCTATAATAATAATAATAATAATAATAATAATAATAATAATAATAATAATAATAATAATAATAATAATAATAATAATAATAATAATAATAATGATAAAAATGATACTTTTACTAATGATGATAGAAAAATGATAATTTTTATAATAATATAAATTTTGATAAAAATGATAATAATAATAATAATAATGGTTTTAATACTTATAACTATGATAATAATAATAATAAGTGTTATACTACTAATAATAACAATAATATCAATAACAATAATAATAATCATAGTAATAACATTAGTAATAATAATCACATAAATGATAATCAAAATAATAATAATAATAATAATAATAATAATAATAATAATAATAATAATAATAATAATAATAATAATAATAATAATAATAATAATAATAAAAGCTACCTTAAAAGGCTTTAAGAAAAATAACTGCTCGCCCCCAGGTTCGAACCCACGACCTCTCGCTTAACGACCACCCACCAAACCATTTAAGTGATCGATTGTTTTTGAATCAATCCCTCATTTAATTCTTTTGTAATACTTGTTGTCTTAATAAATACACTTAAAAATCAACTGTGATATTGATAGATAGACAAAGAATCACAGTTTGTCAAATTTCTAATAGTAATACACACTAACACTAATATGAACGTACATCAATTCAAAAAGTAATATTAAAGAAGTAATTGCAGCCACCCTGTTTGGCATGTATCTACCGACACTATTTCCCGGACTAAATTTCGTACTCCGTTGTAAATTAATGGCGGATAAAAAGTGTTCAGAAAAATCCCATATTTTTAAATTAACTATATTTATTTATTTTGATCATTATGGTATAAAATTCAGTCATTAATTTAATAAATAAAAATTACATCAACTGTCCCTATCTTTTATGGGTAAAATATAAAAAGTGTTAAAATTAAATAATTAGGTCCTAAATATACTCTTAATAAGCCTATAACTTATATAACTCATTTTCATATCACCGTTTATTTTAAAATCACATAAGTTCCTTTTTAACTCGTTTACTATTAATCGAATTACAATTGAGCGTTACCATTGTTTACTAAATAACTTCGAAAACACAAAATATATTTAATATACTTATTATGTATATATATATATATATTTATTTTATATAATAAATTTTATTATCTCTTATATTATTTTATAATTTAAATCATATATTTCAAAGTATTATATATATATTTATATATTTAAATATATATGTATTTATTTATTTATATATAATAGTTCGTGAATCGTCGGAAACGGTCGAAGTTAATTTGATTGTATGAAAACAGTTCAAAAATTTGAGACTCAACATTACAGACTTTACTTTATCGTATCTGAAACATATATAGATTAAGTTTAAATTTGGTCAGAAATTCCCGGGTCGTCACAGTACCTAGTGTTTATCATCTTCGTTGCGTCTACGTACTTTCCTGCAATATTGAATCACAATATTGATACGTGAGCATTCATATCTTATCTTTTATATATTAAAAGTGTATCCATGTCTAGTGCTCGAGTATATATGTTTATGCATGCTTGTATGCTAAATTTTGAATTGCTACAGTACCCGAAAAGCTACAGTGTTTTCGAAAATCACTATTTGCTACAGTAACTTTGCTACAGTAAAACACTATTTTAAAATAAAAATGTATATATGAGACGATGATTTATAGAAGTAAATAACCAAAACACTTAATTGATTAAAGCTACACTTCGAGTGACATAGTTTATTAATGATTAAGTTTAATTTTTGATAAAGGTACACGTCGCGTAATGAAAAGTACTAGTTTTCTAAGCGTACGAAAATGTATTCGAGAAACCGGAACCGGGACATAAGTCAAGTAACAACGTACGAGTCAACGGACCAAAAATTACAAGTCAACTATGCACGTGAATATAATATAATATATAATTAATTATATAAATTAAATATATTATATTTATATTATAATAAAATGTAGACAAGCTAGTGTACAAAACGATTGTGAGCTGGATCCCATAGCCATGCGATCGCATGGCCTAGGAGGCTAAACCCCATGCGATCGCATGGGGTACTGTTTCAAGTCAGGTACTATAAAAGCTCGATCTGGTTCCAGCTGAATCTATCTATCCCTCTTTCTCTAATATTACTCCGTATATTTATTTAATTTATTTAATTTAATTTATTATTATTATTATTACTATTATTATTATTATTATTATTATTATTATTATTAAGATTAATATTATTATTAATATTATTATTATTATTAGTAGTATAATAATTATTAGTATTGTACATAAAATACTACGACGAGGTTATGTCCAAATGATTTCAAAATGGTTTTCGAGCAAGATAGAGCTAAGGAAACTATGGGTTATAACTATGGAGGTTATGGGTAATGTTCGTGGGTATTGTTCGCAAGTCAAACCTAGTGTTTATCATCTTCGTTGCGTCTACGTACTTTCCTGCAATATTGAATCACAATATTGATATGTGAGCATTCATATCTTATCTTTTATATATTAAAAGTATATCCATGTCTAGTGCTCGAGTATATATGTTTATGCATGCTTGTATGCTAAATTTCGTCGTTAAACAGTTTATGATGAATCACGAATTAAATACATAAATTACTGATAAAAGGTATATGATATGCATGTTTTTGGAAAGCTGGCGAAAAATCAATAACTTTTCATTTAGAAATCGCGAAATTTCGATGAACGAATTTAAAGATATGGTCAACTGAATTATGATTAACATTAATTGAATTGCTTTTGAATCTGCAATTGATATTTAAACAACTTGTTTATAAGATTGATAAATTGGATTTTCAAATATTACTAATCGAGTAAATGAATTTCTATATAAGGCACGTCTCGTCTTGTTGAGCAATTGTCAAAATTGATTGTTTTATCATATTTTAAAGCCTTATAAAAACTATAGTTTAAGTTTACAAGAATTGGGAAACTATGTGAAATGTTAGGGCTTGACATCCCCGTCTGTTCCAGGTATAGAAACCCTAGCCTGAACTATAAAACAGACGTATGCTATTTGAGTTTAGTACACGTTGGTTTGCGTGTATTGTACATGTTGGTTGCATGTATGTTAAAACAGGGGTATTTATTATATAGACGTTAAAGTTTAGTTACCAGGGTGCTCAACTTTGTAGAATATTTTGATAAACGTTTCTGGATAAAACAAATGAAATCTTGTGATCCACCTTTATATACAGATTATACGAAACATTAAAACTATGAACTCACCAACCTTTGTGTTGACACTTGTTAGCATGTTTATTCTCAGGTTCCCTAGAAGTCTTCCGCTGTTTGCTTATATGTTATACAAGATATGTGCATGGAGTCATACATGCTTTATTCGAGAAAACGTTGCATTCACAAATCATCACCATCTATCTTATTTTGACTGCATTGTCAATAGAAGTATTATTGTAAACTATTATATTACAGTGATTGTCTATATGTAGAAATCATCAAATGTCGAAAATCTTTGATTTAAATATTCATTTATGGTGTGCCTTTTCAAAAGAATGCAATGTTTACAAAACGTATCATATAGAGTTCAAATACCTCGCAATAAAATCGATGAATGACGTGTTCGTCCAAGTGGATTTGGAGCGATCGTCACAAATTACATAATATTTTATATAAAGTTAAATCAGAAAAAAATAAAAAAAATTAAATAAGATTCGAGCCTGGTACTGTAGCAGCCCAATAATCAGATCCAGAATTCTGGGCCATGCGATCGCATGGCTGAGGTGTACTAAACTCATGCGACCGCATGACAGGGTCTGACAGCTGAAACCTAGTACGTAATTAATACGGTTTAGGGTTTAAATTAATTATTATTATTATTATTATTATTAACGTAATTAGGGTTTTATTTAATTAATTAGTTTTTAAGTTTAGTTTTAATTTATATTTAGTAATATTGAGTTTTAATATTGTTATTAATTATAAAATTAATACTTTTATAAAATAATAATTTAAAAATAATATTTTTATAAAAATAAGTAATTTTATCATTTTTTGTCTCTTTTTATAAATTGTATATTTTAATCTTTTAATTTGTAATTTGTATTTTTATCGTTCGTAATTAGTTTTAAACTTAGTATTTTTCCATAGTTATTGTATATTTCTAGATTTTTAGGCTTTGCCGTAAAATCCCTTAAGTGCTTTTTCTTTAGATTAAGATTTAGGCGCCTTAGAATTTTACGACGTCGCTTATCGCTTTAATTTTAAATAAATTTTAGTGCCTTTTAAGTTATTGCCGTTTTGGGTATAGAATTCCTTTAAGCTTTAATACCTTTAGACGCAACTTTTAATTTTTAGTTTTTTAAGTTTCGACGCTCTACTTTCTTAATATTATTTTTCGACTTTTTGTTTTCGACGTTTGTTTTTCGACCTCTTATTTTTCGACGCGCTTTTTCTTTCTCATTTCTACGCTCTAGTTTTTAGGACATAGAATTTTCTTTATTTTCTTTAAATTTCAACAAAAAATTATTTTAAGCGGTTAAATTGATAGACATCCAAAATTTGCTGGTTCATAGTAATAGTTGGATTTGTTAGTGGCGAGTTGTGGGCTTCCGATTTAAAGGGTCCGGGCTACCTGCTGCATCTATTGGCTATTCGAAACGTGAGAAAAATCAGAAAAGTCTATTAATTTGATAACTTATATAATTTTTATCTTTATAACTAATAGGATATTCTGTGAATGCACCGAGCAAAACGTTCACCACCTTTCATACGTTCACCACCTGTAACTCGATCAAGACATCTAGCCAATATCGTCACCGTTGATTTTTCTTTAGAATCATCATCAAGTCGACCGAGTACTCCAATTCAAATTTCTGATAATCCATTCTTTGAACCCGACCTCACAATTGAGAACCCGGAGGATATTCAAGGACAATTCAGAGATCCTGAACCACTAATCATTCCTCCTGAACCACAAATTACGCATCTAGAGATTGTTGAGGAAGAAACCATTAAATCAGAATCCTCTAGTGATTCAGATTCAACAATTTCAATCATGGAAAATCAGGAATCTCTAAGTATGGAAGATGGAATGAGAGCTACACGCACTGGCCAAGGTCATGCCATTACTCAACCAGACATTAATGCACCAGATTATGAAATCAAAGGACAAATCCTACATATGGTAACTAATCAATGCCAATTTAGTGGTACATTAAAAGAAGATCCAAACGAACATCTTCGAACTTTTAATAGGATCTGTACTCTATTTAAAATCAGAGAAGTTGAGGATGAACAGATCTATCTCATGTTGTTTCCCTGGACTTTAAAGGGAGAAGCTAAAGATTGGTTAGAATCGTTACCCGAAGGAGCGATTGATACATGAGATGTTTTAGTTGAGAAATTTCTTAAAAGATTCTTTCCGGCATCTAAAGCCGTGAGACTTCAAGGAGAAATTGTTACGTTCACACAAAAGCCAAATGAAACATTATATGAGGCGTGGACAAGATTCGGAAAGTTGTTAAGAGGATGTCCTCAACATGGTTTAGACACTTATCAAATAGTACAAATATTATACCAAGGATGCGACGTTGCTACAAGAAAAGACATCGACACAGCAGCTGGTGGTTCCATTATGAAGAAACCGCAACTGAAGCTCACAAAATTATTGATAACACAGCCTCCCACTCACATGAGTGGCATCAAGAAAAATATATTTTTCGATCATCTAAAGCGGCTAGAGCCGATTCTAGCCATGAATTTGATTCCATTTCTGCAAAGTTAGACGATTTCGAGAGACGAATGGAAAAGATGACTACAGATATTCACGCAATACGAATAAGTTGTGAGCAGTGTGGAGGACCACATTTGACAAAAGATTGTCTCAGTATTGAACAAACAATGGAACAAAGAGAGAATATTTCATACATGAACCAAAGGCCGGGAAATAATTATCAAAATAATTATCAACCGCCAAGACCAAACTACAATCAAAATCAGAATTATAACCGAAATGTTCCATACAACAACCAACAAGGTCCTAGTAATCAACAAGTATCTAATAATACTTACAATCAGCAAAGACCTATTTTTCCAAATAAACCACCACAAACCGATGATAAAAAGCCAATTTTAGAAGATATGATGTCGAAGCTAGTTGAATCTCAAACTCAGTTTTTCACATCTCAGAAACAAACTAATGAACAAAATGCTCAAGCATTTAGAAATCAACAAGCTTCTATCCAAAATCTGGAACAAGAAGTAAGCACCCTATCGAGGTTGATAGGTGAAAGAAAACCGGGGATTCTACCTAGCGATACAAATGCTAACCCCTGAAATGAAACAGCTAAAGCCATTACCACAAGAAGTGGTATTACACTTAAACCATCTGAAATACCTGTAATTTCTGATGACTCTATTCCTACTACACAGGGACCACAGCCGGAGCAAGAGAAGGAAACGGAACCGGAAGTTGAAAAGGTTAATGAAGATAACACAGTTAAGGCTAAACCTTATGTTAAACCATACCAACCACCGCTTCCTTACCCGAGTAAAATGAGAAAAGAAAGACTTGAAGCCGAGCAATCCAAATTCTTGGATATGTTTAAACAAATAAATGTCAATCTTCCTTTCATTGATGTGATTTCAGGAATGCCAAGATACGCTAAATTCCTGAAAGATCTAATCACAAATAAAAAGAAAATGGAAGAACTCTCGGTTGTTACTATGAATGCTAATTGTTCTGCAGTGAATAAGCTACCAGAAAAATTATCAGATCCAGGAAGTTTCACAATTCCATGTTTTCTGGGTAGTCTTAGTTCAATAGAAGCATTAGCAGACTTAGGTACTAGTATAAATTTAATGCCGTATTCACTATACACTAAACTAGACCTTGGAGAATTGAAACTAACAAGAATAAGCATACAACAAGCCGATCGATCAGTAAAATATCCTAGAGGGATAATTGAAAACATGCTAGTTAAAGTTGGTGCTTTAGTATTTTCAGTAGACTTTGTTATTCTGGACATGGAAGAAGATTCCTGAGTTCCTCTCATATTAGGAAGACCATTCTTAAACACGGCCAAAGCAATAATAGACGTGTTTGGTAAGAAACTGACCCTAAGTATAGAGGACGAGAGTGTTACCTTTTCTGTTGATAGAGCCATGCAACAACTGCAATCTACAGATGATACATGTTATTATGTTCAAACTATAGATTCACATGCAGAATTGTTACAAGAATTTCCAGAATTACAAGGAACAGAAGAATGTTCTTTAGGAGAAGGAACTGAACCAATTGATGAAGCTGAAATGTTAGCCACACTCATGGCTAATGAATACGAACCAACAATAGAAGAACTTCAAATGCTAAAAGAGGAAGACAGATATCGATACAAATCATCGATAGAAGAACCACCGATATTAGAATTAATACCACTTCCAAACCATTTGGAATACGCTTATTTACATGGTGAATTTGAATTACCTGTAATAATATCGTCTTCTCTTACGGAAAATGAAAAATCTCAACTCATTTCTGTACTAAAAGCTCATAAACCAGCTATTGCATGGAAGATTCATGACATTAAAGGTATAAGTCCTTCGTATTGCACACATAAAATTCTTATGGAAGAAAATCATAAAACCTATGTGCAACGCCAACGAAGACTAAATCCAAATATGCAAGATGTTGTTAAGAAAGAAATTATTAAAGTGCTCAATGTAGGTTTAATTTATCCAATCTCTGATAGTCCATGGGTAAGCCCAATTCAATGTGTACCTAAGAAGGGTGGCATGACTGTCATCACAAATGAAAATGATGAGCTTATTCCTACTAGGACTGTAACAGGATGGCGTGTTTGTATTGATTATAGAAAATTAAATGACGCCACCAGAAAAGATCACTTTCCCTTACCTTTCATTGATCAAATGTTGGAAAGATTAGCTGGGAATAGTTACTATTGTTTTCTTGAAAGTTTCTCCGGATACTTTCAAATTCCAATCGCACCCGAGGACCTAGAGTAAACCACCTTCACGTGCCCTTATGGTACTTTTGCTTACAAACGCATGCCATTTGGACTTTGCAACGCCCCTGCAACCTTTCAAAGGTGCATGATGGCGATTTTTCACGACATGATAGAAGAATGCATGGAAGTTTTCATGGATGACTTTTCAGTCTTCGGTGATACTTTTGAAACATGTCTAGTTAATCTTGAACGAATGCTTATTAGATGCGAACAATCAAATCTAGTACTTAATTGGGAGAAATGCCATTTCATGGTTAAAGAAGGCATCGTTCTTGGTCATAAAATTTCAAAGGAAGGAATTGAAGTGGATAGAGCTAAAGTAGATGTAATTGCTAAACTTCCACATCTCACCAATATTAGAGGAATTAGGAGTTTTCTAGGGTATGCCAGTTTTTACCGACGTTTCATAAAAGATTTTTCTAAAATGGCCACTCCTATGAATAAACTTCTTGAAAAGGATGCTCCATTCATCTTTTCGGATGAATGCATCAAATCTTTTAATATTCTTAAAGAAAAACTCACTAATGCGCCGATCATGATAACTCCAGATTGGAATCTACCATTTGAACTCATGTGCGATGCAAGTGATTTTGCAATGGGAGCCGTTTTAGGACAAAGGATTGAAAAACGATTTCAACCTATTTATTACGCTAGTAAGACATTACAATGAGCACAAACGAATTACACAACTACTGAAAAAGAACTCCTTGCTATTGTCTTTGCTTTTGAAAAATTTCGTTCATATCTCGTTCTAGCTAAAACGGTGGTCTATACTGATCATTCTGCTCTTAGATACCTATTTGCAAAACAAGATGTCAAACCACGATTAATCAGTTGGATCTTACTCTTACAAGAGTTCGATATTGAAATCCAAGACAAAAAGGGAGCAGAAAATCTCGCAGCTGATCACCTTTCTCGCCTTGAAAATCCCGAATTAGAAGTTCTAAATGAATCGGCTATACAAGATAACTTTTCTGATGAATATCTTTTGAAGATCGATTACAGTGAAATTCCATGGTTTGCAGACTATGAAAACTACTTAGTATGTGGATTCCTTGGAAAAGGTTTATCGTACCAAAAACAAAAGAAATTCTTTAGTGATATAAAACACTATTTTTGGGAAGATCCACATTTGTTTAAAAGTTGTCCCGATGGAATAATATGCCGATGTGTATTCGGGGATGAAGCTAGTCAAATCTTAAACCATTGTCACACAGGACCAACAGGAGGGCATTATGGGCCTCAACTCACAGCAAGGAAAGTCTACGATGCTGGATTCTATTGGCCTTCAATTTTCAAAGACGCACACCTTCTTTGTAAATCCTGTGATGCATGTCAAAGGGCCGGAAAAATAAGTCAACGTGATGAAATGCCACAAAATGTCATTCAAGTATGTGAAGTATTTGACGTTTGGGGTATTGACTTTATGGGTTCATTTCTAAAATCTCATAATAATCTCTATATTCTCGTTGCCATTGATTATGTATCTAAATGTGCGAAAGCACAAGCTTTCCCAACTAACGATACACGAGTTGTAGTCAATTTCCTAAAACGTCTTTTTGCTAGGTTCGGAACACCGAAAGCTTTAATAAGTGATCGGAGTACTCATTTTTGTAATAATCAACTTGAGAAAGTTCTCAAAAGATATGGAGTAACTCATAAAATCTCGACCGCTTATCATCCACAAACAAGTGGACAAGTTGAAAATACCAACCGAGCATTAAAACGTATTCTAGAGAAAACCGTAGGATCAAATCCGAAGGAATGGTCCATAAAATTGGAGGATGCACTCTGGGCTTTTAGAACAGCCTACAAAACTCCAATTGGCACCACACCTTTTAGACTTGTTTACGGAAAAGCATGTCACCTTCCAGCAGAAATTGAGCACAAAGCATTTTAGGTTTTGAAGACTTGTAATCTTGATTTGCATGAAGCCGGACATTTACGATTAAGTCAACTAAACGAATTAGAAGAATTAAGACATGATGCATATGAAAATTCATTAATCTATAAGGAAAGAACGGAGAAATGGCATGGTAAAAGAATCAGAAGTTCAAAAGAATTTAAGGAAGGAGACAGAGTCCTTCTTTTTAATTCACGATTCAAGCTATTTCCTGGAAAATTGAAATCAAGATGGCCGGACCATTCATAGTCAAAAGAGTTTTCCCATACGGAAAAATAGAGTTAATAAATTCAAATGGGATTGAATTTAAAGTTAATGGTCACAGAGTTAAACATTACATACTTGATCCGATGGAAGTCGACAATGAAGTTAATCACAATTTCGATACCACATCTAACTAAGTGTGGGGAGATTCAAATGTTTTAAAGGATAATATAATGCTGTCTAAAGTTAGATTTTCTGTTTTCGTGTAGTTCTCAAGAATGGAATCCGATTGGTCTTTCCCTAACAGACCCTAAAGAACTAGTCTTCTCCCTCCATTATGAATTTTTATGTTTTTAGGTTTTACAAGATGAAGAATTCCTTTGATTTGGACCATGGTCTACTACTACAAGCTATGATTACTAAATGTAATAATAACACTTTCCCGAGTGAACTAGTATCATTCATAAGAGGAAAAATGGACGAAGTAAGGAAAGAACTCAGGAAAGATCATAATAAGATACATTTTGGTAAAGGAAAATCAAAATCCGCAACAAAAAGAAGAGCACGACACCTTGAAAGATGTCATAAATGCGGAAAATGGTCACACAAAGGTAAATGTTCGAACAATCAAACACATTCCAATACCGAGTTCGTTACTCTATGCAGAGAAGGACCGTTCATATGTTTAGAGGAAAAGTTATTGAAAAATCGTGGATACGCTTACGTAGCTATGGAAAACCAAATCGAACGACTCTCCTATGAGTCGACTAAAGCAGGTCTCTGAGAATTTTATCTCATAGGTAAGTATGTACAGTTTTTATTTTATTTTTATTTATTGCTTTTAACCTTTTGATAATAAACGCTAAATCGTTCACTATAAAGTATTAAATTGATATTCAATAAAATTAGGTATAATAAATCGAAATTATTGATATCATACAAAAATTTAATTCATCACTGCAAAATTTACCGTTTATTCATAAGGTATAAATATCTTTAATCAATCAACTTAAAATATTTCAAAAATTCGTCAGGAGTAAAACTAGGTATATAGTCGAAATTACTTTACCCAAAAGAGGGACGCATATTTTTGATAATATTTGATTGATTAAAGTGGGATAAAAGACCAAAAAGATTTTAATTTTATTTTTACCGTGTTTTTAAAATTAATATATAAATATTAAATTATTATTGTAAAATTTTAAAACCAATATATAATTATAATATTTTAAATGAAAGTTTGTAAAATTACTGTATATAATTATTAATAATATTTATATGAAATTTTATGCATTTTAAATTTAAGTTTGGTGTGAATTTTAAAAAAACAAAATTTACTTTATTTCATTAAGTTAAAAATTGATTTCTAAAATTCATCGTGAGTTGAAAACTAGGTCGTTGAACCGAAATTGCTTTACCCGAGGGCGGGACGAGAAATTTTATTATCATTATTTTTAATTTTATTGATCTAAAGTATGCCAAAAACATTAAAAAATCCAAAAATCTTAAAATTTATCATTCTTTTTAATTTTTTAATTTTATTATCATTATTTTTAATTTTAAAACAATCGCTTTAAAATGACAAATTTTAAAATTTTGTCGAGAGACGAACTAGGTAAACAAACCGAAACGACCTCAATCTAAAAAGAAACAAAATTTTAAATTTATTCGATTTTTGTTTTTATAAGTAAAAGGTTTTATATATTAAAAAAAAAACACTGTACCCCATGCGATCGCATGTGGGGTTTGCACTGGGAACCCATGCGATTGCATGGGAACCCTGGACTGGTCAGATTCATAAAACCCATCGATATGCTTCTGTCTCCTCACAATACACACACAAATACACGAACACACTCCAAAACCCTCTCATATTTCACCATTTTTTCACCAAATTTCGTGTTACAATTCGCTATAATCATGCCTTTTCTTGGATTTAGAAGGAAAAAGGTAGAAATTTTACCCCTAAACTCTTAAATTTCCTAATTTTAGTGATAATTACAATTAATTGCAATAATTTTAGTTTGATGATTTCTAGCCTAATTAGAGTTAAATTGTTAGTATATTATTCTTGTATAACCTAGATTGATGCTATTTGACATGATTTGAAGCCTTAAACTTCAAAATTTTTAGAAATATAGGGTTTGTGTTCTTGAGCAATTTGGGGCTTTTTAATATAAATAGGTTATGACCAATTTTTGTTATGAATTATTGCTAAATTAAGTAGTGTAACATGTTTAGGTTGCTAAATGATCCAAACTTTGATCCTAAACATGATTTTTGAGCATCAAAGTGGAGTTTTTAAGTCTAAAATTCATGAAATTGATTATTTTGATATAAATGCCATTTGAAACTTGTTTAATTGCTAGTAATGGTTATTTTAGCATGTTATTTGAGTTGAATGCTTATGAACATTGTATACATTTTCATATATGCTTATTTTAAAAATTGTAGAATTGATAAAAATATGAAAATGTGTATAAGTTTAATATGAATTAAACATGTTATTGTAGTTGTTTTAATTTGTTATTTTGCTAACATTAATGCATATTTGGATGCACAAAATTTTGTGTTTAATGTGTTTTGCAGAAATTTACAAACACTGATGGTGGTGGTTCGTCTTCACAACAACCTGAATAAGAACCAGATCAAGAACCACAACCTGAACAACAACATCACTATGATCAACATTTACCATATCATGAGCCGGAACAACTGTTTTACACTCATTATCGTCAATTTCAGCCTCACCCGAGGATTACTTACCTATTTATCAACGAACAACAGTTACATCCCAACTAATATTCGACCGATGTTGGACAGAGTACCCGAAATTTCAAAAGAACATGCACATCCTGTACCACAAAAATATTAAAATGCCTCGGGTAATCGATTGGGAGCCTTTGGAAGCGGTTGACCTAGCCAACTCGGTTAGAGGTTTACTAGTTCAGAGGTATGGTAACTCTACATTTAACGATTGGATCCGTTTATTTACCATGCGTAGAACTATATATAGAAAATGATGTGTTGAATTGCTTAGCACTATAGAGTTAAATAATCAGGTTACTATGTTAGGAGATAAAAGTTTTATTAGATTTTTGTTAGACGGTAGAATGTACAGGATGTCCATGTTGGACATGGCTAGAGCTTTATTAATCTACACCCCCGCTGAGATTAATACACCTGATTGTAATAGTTTAATTGACGAAGGTGAGGGAGTAGATAGGAATTTTGACAATGACACCATATGGAGGCGTATGTCAAGATTTAGGGAGTTTACGCGGGATGGAAGACACACCTATTTAAATATTGACAGGGCAGAACTCCGGGTAATACATAGATTTTTAGCGAACTCGATTACACAACGGGGTAGAAACAAGGAGAAAATGACCCAAAACGATTTATTCTATCTTAAGTGTATTCGAGACCCGAGGAGCTTTGTTAATATTCCTTATTGCGTCAGCCACTATTTGTCTAAAGTTGTTGAGGGTATGCAAGCAGGAAGTATTATAGGGGGAGGTATTTTTGTTACTCTCATTGGAGAGTACTTAGGTGTAGATAAAGAGCAAGGGGGTCCGATGGTAGAGATTGAGGAACACGCCGAGAGGATAGGATTGCAGGTTTATCAAGGTGCAAAGGTACTAACTCGGAGGCACAATATGCCAATACCATATCAGTGCGACCATCCACAGGTAGAGAGGGGTTCGGATGAGGAGATGGAGGAAGCAGATGACATTAGGGATGTCATTAGGGATAGTTATACTGATGTTTATCAGCATATAGATGAGGTGGAAATGAATAACCAGGCTAGGCATTCAGTATGAACAGTGGAGAGCCGCAGATGAGTATGAGCAATCTAGGCGACGCCAACACGATAGCTGGCAAGTTCATCAGCACCAGATCATGAGCCAACTATCATATCAGGTACCACATAACTATATCCCGACTCGACCTGCTTACTATCCACCACATTAGCCTGACATTCGACCACCCTTTAACCTGTACGACCCCAACCAAGCTTATCAGGACACCTATCACCAGCCATGGAACCCGAGCGATGACATGAACTGGAATCCATATCCAGATTGATACAGTTCCATTGGTGATTTCTTATATTTTTATCTATTTATGTTTAAACATATAATATTTTGATATTTTTATGTAATTTTTAACATTTTTATTATTGTGTTATTAATATTTCATATTTATAATTTAAAAGTGAGATACTAAGTCCCATTTCAAATTACCATGCATGTTTATATTGGTATTGTATGTATATTGTCAATTGTACACAACAAGGTAAAACAACGAACTTTCAAAGACTCGCATTAAGTTCAGCAAAAGCTATTAATTTTGACGACAATACGAAAAAAAATGTGATATAACAACTACAGCAATGAATAAATGTTGTGCACCATTTATCATTCAAACAAACAACAATATGTTTGCAAACTTTGGTAAAATTTAATCATTTTTCTATGCTAATCACCCTCAATAATTTAAATTGTTACTGATTTTTTGCAAATGCGGGCATTGCAAGATCTTAAGTGTGGGAAGGGATTAAATTCTTTCAGTTTTAAAAAATTGACTTATACACTTGGTTTAATAGCCACCGTTAAAATACTAGTAAAGCAGTAGTTGTATTAGAATCTAGTGCTCTCTGATAATAAAGAACAGCCCTAGTCTTATATACTGACTACCCACTTCTAGTAAAAATTTTAAAAATTTTCAACTAAATGAACTCAAAATCATGTTTATACATATTTATGAACGATAAAACTAGGTGTTAACACCAAAATTATTGTTACGTTGGAGAGGACATAAATTGAGAAACAACTCAAAACGCTTTAATTCATTTAAAATGGAATAGAAGAGAATAAAAAGGCAAAGAAAGAAAAATAAAAGCCAAGTGTGGAAAAAATTTACCAAGTTATTCAAAACATATATCACATAATTTTGTACAAATAATTGAAGGTACTTTTGTTTTGGACGATATTAATCAGTTTTACCCAGTTTATTGTAATATAAATGGAATTTTAAAAGAAGTAAAGTCTTCCGAGAAAAAGAAAAGCACTTCTTGATTTAGGTCAGGAAGTTGTCGTCCCGACCAGTTGTAGAGTCTACGAAAAACTTTGAAAAGTTTTCTCGAAAATCAGCTGGAAATCCACGGACCTCAGCATCAAACAGGGTCACCATGTGGTCAGACTTATCCTATCCATGAAAGGATCTGTCTCGTACAATGGGAGGCACCGTGCAAATTAGCTTATAAGACTAATGAATCAGATCCCCAGAAAGGATAATCTCCTTAAAGATTAAAAATCAGCTTTTAAGCCTGATATTACTCAATCCTTGAGATTGACCTTAAAGATTGAGAATTACAAACTCATGGAATTCGATGATATCTAAACTCGAGCTTGAACGAGAAAATATTTTGATCAAAACTAAAACCGATTTGTTTTCTGAAAAACCCTATTTTCAATGCGTTCATTACCATTGAACGTAAAATCCTAGGAATTCACCAAAATTCATTAGGTCACTTGAACCAAATCGGGTGTCAACCGTAAGAATGGTGGTTGCATAGCATGGTCGAAGACAGGACCTTGTGCCAGACCGAAAAACTATAGGGTGATCTTTGCTGTTGCTCCTACAAAGGATAGTAATTGCATCCGATACGTTGTGGACCATGAACATCTGCATGTCATTAGACATTGCCTTAACAGTTGCTTGTTCAACGCTTTCATTTACAACCGGGCGGTAGTTTACCGAAAGGTAATATACGGAACAAGTATACTGGACGTGTTATTTTTCTAATAAAAGGTTAGCAAGTGGGTGACACAAAACCGCAAGTTTTGAGCTAAAATTTTAAAATCTGAAACCCACAAAATCCATGAAAACATTTTGCAAACACCGGTGAAGGGTTATTCCGGAAAACTTATCTAGGGTAAAAGCTAGATTAAATTTTCAAAAGATCAAATATTTTCATAAAGATCCAATTTCCTTAAAAGATCTAAATTTTCATAGTCATGTGGGACTGTAAATCACAATGTTACTATCATTGTTCATACCGCCGTATCAAAATCACTGATGTACAAAGTGTGAAGAATAAAGAAGTGATTCAAGTATGTTTATATTCAAGTTCTATATTGCTTGAGGACAAGCAACGCTCAAGTGTGGGAATATTTGATAATGCTAAAAACGAACATATATTTCATAGCATTATCCTTCAAGAAAGACAAGCTTTTAATTGCAATTGTTCTATTTACAAGTGATATTCGTTTAAATAATAAAAGGTGAAGACAAAAGACAGATTCGACGATTTGAAGACGCAAACGACCAAAAAGCTAAAAAGTACAAGTTACAATCCAAGTGGTTCAATTTATTGATGAGAAACGTCTAAAAATGACAAGAGTACAAGTCGCAAAACGCAAAGTACAAGATATTAAATTGTACGAAAGGACGTTCAAAAATCCGGAACCGGAACATGAACCGAGTATCAACGCGCGACGCAACGGGCCTAAATTTACAAGTCAACTATGCACATGAATATAATATAATATATATATAATTATATAAAATTATATATATTATATTATATTATTTAAATGTGTCGGCAAACAAAAAAAACAAATGAATGTGAGCTGGTGCCAGACACCATGCGATCGCATGGGAATAACACTCCCAGGCCATGCGATCGTATGGCCCCAAAAAGGTGGTCAGGTGCTATAAAAAGGCAACGAATTCTGCGAATTATGTACACATATATCATACATCTCACTCTCTCTCAAATATATATATTTATATTTTATAATTTTAATTTTAATTTAAGTTAATAATAATAATAAGGTTATAGTAGCGAATGTTTTAAGTTTGTAAGTCGAAACTCTGTCAGTGTAACACTACGCGATTAATACTCATTGTAAGTTATGTTCAATATTTTTTAATTAATGTCTCGTAGCTAAGTTATTATTATGCTTATTTAAACCGAAGTAATCGTGATGTTGGACTAAATATTCAAGATGAGGTTATTGGGCTTTGGACCATAATTGGGGTTTGGATAAAAGACCGACACTTGTGGAAATTGGATTATGGGCTATTAATGGTCTTTATATTTAATTAGCTAAATGATACCTTGTTAATTTAATATAAAGGTTACAATTTGATGTATCTATATATAACCACATACGTTTGACTGGGTACGGTGGGCGGGATATTTATAAATACGAATAATTGTTCATTTGACCGGACATGGGAATGGATTAATAGTCAATGGACTCGTTAAAACAGGGGTGGATTACATTCAAGGGTAATTGGTGTAATTGTTAAAAAGGTATTAAACCTTGGATTACACGCAGTCGATAACCTGGTATATTCATTAAACAAAGTATTAACACCTTGTTACAGTTTGAATCCCCAATTAGTTGAAATATTTGACTTCGGGTATAAGGTTAAATTGGCGAAGACTCTCGCACTTTATAATTATGACTGATGGACTATTATGGACAAAACCAGATGAATCCAGGATAAAGGACAATTAACCCATAGTAATAAATTAAAATCAACACATCAAATATCATGATTACGGAAGTTTAAATAAGCATAATTCCTTTAATTTATATCTCATCGTACTTTTATTTATCGTCATTTTAATTATCGTACTTTTATTTTATCGCATTTTTATTTATCGTCATTTACTTTAAGCTTTAAATTAAGTTATTAGTACTTAAAATCGAAAAACCGGTCATTAAACGTTAAAAAACCCCCCTTTTATAATAATAATAATACTACTTTTATATATATATATATATATATATATATATATATATATATATATATATATATATTAAAATAAATATAGCGTTAAATTCAGCTGTATCCCTGTGGAACGAACCAGACTTACTAAAAACTACACTACTCTACGATTAGGTACACTGCCTATAAGTGTTATAGCAAGGTTTAGGTATATCCATTATATAAATAAATAAATAACTTGTGTAAATTGTATCGTATTTAACTGAATTTTGTAATAAAAATAATAGTATTTCGTACTATAACTCGCACACATTAATTATCTTTTCAAAACTACAATAGTAGACCTTATTTATCTTTTCATGTTAAATCGATCGTAAGTCCATGATACATACAAATAAAACAACCATCGTATCATTATCATCTAAAGGATAATTTATAATTCTCTTTGATTAAAGATTTTCATAAAAGTATACATTAATTTCGTAATACCTTATCTAAAACCTTGTGAATGAACTCTTTCACCTCAGATATTAGTTGGCCAGTTTCAATTAATTCTGAGAAGAGGTAGAAACCGTGACACATTTTTGGGTAGTCAACCAAATACACTTCTTTCCCCGATTTCTTCATCCACTCATAGTACATTTTTTGCCGATCTCTTAGAGTATCGAACCCCGCCATAATGACTATAGTTGCCGGAAAATCTATATTTGATATGTCAACTGCCTTTGGACCGCTAACGTTGATAATAGGGTGGTCACGATTGTTGTCTTCACCTGGCGGCATGAACACCTTCCAAAACCAATCTATCATCTTCATTGACACAAGAGGCGTGTTTCGAAATTGTCTTTCGGAATCTGTTCGTTCTTCTCCACCGAAGAATGGCAAAATTGCTACCACGCCAATTACCTTCAAACATCATATAAATTGTACGCTCAAACTTTACAATTAAGTTATGCATTGAATTATTTTGTGTTTTTAAAATATATTGTTGGGTCCTTTTGATGCACCGAAGGTTGTTACTTAGAATATATACATACATACATAGAAGTAATTATTAAGTACGGTTAAGTGTATTAAATTACATCCCCTCTGTCAAAAATGTTCATTATTTCTTTCTAAAAAGAAAAAATTCGGTCCGACGCGTGTTGCTGCGTGGTTTTTAGATTTATTATGTTTGAGGGTGTGTTTTCATTGGTAATTAACTTACATGCGGTAAGTTTTGCCAAGAGATTTATTTCGGTCAGAAAATATTTATGACATTTACATTTGGTAATTGGTACCTAATTTGGCATGGAACAGTTAACGGCCGCGGTGCAATTTTGACAGTTAACGGTCGATAAACTAAACGTTTAGGAAAATAGTTAACGGTTTTTAGTTAAACGTTTGAAAAATAGATTAATGAAAAATGAAAGTGAAAAAAGTACGGTTGATTAATTGAAATGTTTAGAAAAACGGTTAGTAGTTGGTTAACTTAAGGTTGAAAAACTAATGAAATGAAAAAAGAAGTTGAATAAAATAGGTTAAAAAAAATTGTTAAAAAGATAATATGGAAAAGGGTTTCTTATTTTTTAAATAATAACCAAATTACCCTCAAAGTTGAGAGTATTTTGATTCACCCCAAATAAACTAGAAAAATTTTGGACCGCTCATTTGTGGCTGAAAATTTTAACGTCTTTTATGAAACTAATGTTGAGCGAGAACTGAAAAAAACTGCGAAAAGTAAAAAAATGGGTCTGGAGGACTCGAACCTAGATTATTTTTCTTAAAAAGTTATGAACTCACTTGCTTTAGTCATCCACTTAATATAATAAGTTGGATTTGTTTATTATATATATGTTTGCCACTAAAAACAATTAAAAAGAAAACTTTGTTTTGAATATAACTAGTTGCCTTTTGTTTGTAAAATTATTTCGAGTTGAACGGTGATGACGGAGAAATCTAGATCGCAGCGAAAAAAAATAATCCCGTCAAAAAATTGAGTGGTTTTATTTAATAGGTATTATATTAAATTCAAATAATACATTTTAGCCCTCGAAGTTACAATTTGTATCCCTTGATAGTTGAACAAATTTTACCCCAAAATACTTACAACTTTTACCCTTTAAATATCATGCATTTGACACCAAAATACCCTAGCCAAAACAACATTTTCTTAGAGCTCTAGCAGTCGAACATTTTTGCCACCGTTAAAGGGATTTAACACCGGGGACACCGGTGCGCACCACTCCCCTCCGGTGTTAAATCAATGTTAAATCTGCGTTAAATGCTTCAACGTTATCTGGCTAACGGTGTGTTTAGAGATTTAACACCGGGGACACCGGTGCACACCACTCCCCTCCGGTGTTAAACAGTTAAATCACCAAAATTTTATTTTTATTATATTTTTTATTAGTTAGATAAATTAAATAATAATAATTAAATAATGATTTAACACTGAGATTTAACACTGAACGATTTCCCCTGTTTTGACCTCAGTGTTAAATTTAACACTGAGATTTAACACTGAACGACTCTTAGTGCTCTTAAGAACTTTGAAAATGAAATGACAAGAATCATAATGTCCTTTAGTGTGTGTGTGTATATATATATATATATATATATATATATATATATATATATATATATATATATTAAATATATTAAATATTAAATTAATAGTAATAGTAATGTACCAAGTTAACTTTCAATTTTCATAAATAAATAAAAAACAATGAGTTACTTTTTTAACGTTCTTAAAAAGATAGGCAAAGAGTAAAATATAAAAACGTAAATTTGTAAAAAAAAGTATAATGCAATGTTAATGTTTCTTAAAATGTATGTTTTATCTAGTGACACTAAAATTGAGACGAGAGAGTAAATAATTACGTGTTTAGTATAAATAGCGTGAAAAAAGTTAGACGGTTTGATGTAGAAAAAGTTACCTCATAGAAAATGAGTACACATTCAAGCAATACGAAATATGATTGGCGAATATTAGTCAATATTTGTGCAATAAATAAGAAAAAATAAATGTTGGTTTCTTTTATTTTTTCAATATTAGCGTTTACATCCAATCCGAACTTTCACAATTTTACCGATCAAACTGTATCTACGTCTGTTGAGGTTTCTGCTGAGGTAGTTTACACACAAGACCCAGTGTAAGAGGAAGTGGCTTGGCTTTCTTTTGTTAGCTCACGAATTCGAGTTTGAATGTCTCTTCGAAGTCCCGCACGCTCTTTATGATCGGGAGCGGGGTGGGCAACTTCAGTCGGTGCTAAAAACCAGCGGCAGCGCCTTTAGAGCCGTCCCTTCGTTTAGGAGCCGGGGGTTCCGAATCAAAGTTAGACGGTTTGGTGTTCATGACCCAAGTCCGAACATGAACTTTGGATCTGTTACAATTTCTAGGGTTTTCCGCATTAACTTTTGTATAACATATATAAATAGCATATCAATAAATTATAATAACTTACGGATTTCATTGCTTAACAAATTACAGAGGACCGTTTGATTTAATTGAATTATCCTTAACATCGAGAGACCGGCCTATAATGTAGATAGTTTTTTTAAGCGTTGACAGGTATATCATTTGTAATTAACGAGAGATTGACTTTTATCTAGGGATGGTAATGGATACCCGATCCAGTGGATATCCATCCGATTCACTCGATTATTCGTGGATATGGACGATCTAAATGGATATGGATATGGATGTGGATGAAAAAATTTCATCCGTAGATGAACCCGCTTTTACCCGAAATAACTAAATATATAAATTTATCACTCAAATTAGTATCATTTATGTAGTGATATTTCATTAATTATATTCATATTCATCTTTTATTATATTTTTTCTAAAAATATAACTTTTTTCTTATATTTTGTTTTGTTTAAATAATCAAATGTATTTATCGTACTTTGGTGGTTCAAATGCGATTTCATGTAACTAAAAGTAAGCAACTTATATGTCGATATCTTTACACGTTTAATAGGTTATCTATTGAATATTTGTTATATAGATTAGTAAAATGTGACTTTCGGTCGCACAAACTATTAAAAATATTACTTTTAATCGTATATAGTGAACCACCACTTATAATTGTTAAAAATAAAATAAATCTAAACGGATATGGATAATTATCCATTAACCCGCTTCATCCGACGGATATGGATATGGATGGATGAAAAGTAAAAAAAATAAATGGATATGGATATGGATACGGCCTCACCCGATCCATATCCGATCCATTGTCATCCCTACTTTTATCATTGTACACCACTTTGGATTATGGATATTGTTAAATAACTAGAAAAATGGTATAAAAAAAGTTCACACATACAACCGACAATCACTATAGTAAAAAATCTCGATTACTCATAATTAGTCCCCAATTATTCCTTTTTCAAGATCGTGCAGTCTGTTCTAATTTTTCAGAATGTATTTAGCTGATCGATCAATATCGGTTAATGGGTCAAAATCGGATTTGTTGATCAGAATCGGTAAAAATAAAATTGGTCAACATTTTAAGATGAATTTAAACTATAAAAAATAGAATTTTGACCAAAATAAATGATTTAGATAATTCTCTTAAGGTTTATGTTTATGTTTATATTTAAATGTATAAAAAGTATAATTCGATTAATTTTTTAACTGCTGATTAATTCATCCAAAGTTCTAACTGATTATTTTTCGAATAATGAATTTTGCAACTTTTCCGTGTGAACAGTGAAAATATGAAAGGGAATTAAACCCAACTCATTTGTGAATTTTATTTTCTGAAAATTGTTTTTTTTTATCTTGTGAAAAAAAAAAATTCCTTGTGAAAATTGTGAGGACCTACCAGTGTACTTTTAAATAATATTTTGACCTGGACATTTGTATTTTGTGTAATAAATTATTTAAACGATAAACATCGATTTGTCAATTGGACACGTTAAGTGAACGTTTAACTACTCATACTTTGAAAAATATACTTAACCCAGAAAACTTCTGAAGTTGGTCCTAATAAACTATATTTTGAAACACAAACCAATTCATTTTTAATTAAATTAGATAAACGTGTATAGTACCTTGAGTTGTTGGAAGTTGGATTCGCATACTTTTTGAGTAACATGATGAGCTAGGTTTCCACCAGCGCTATCACCAGCAAGAAAACATCGTGAAATATTTGCATTTTTGGGTAACGCTTTCGACCTATTCTCTTCATCATCAAGATATTTCAGTACATCAAAGCAATCGTTATGTTGGGCAGGGTACCGGTTTTCAGGTGCAAGACGATAGTTAACAGAGACAACGACAGCTGGCACTTTCTTTGCAAATTCGCGACACAAAACATCGTAAGCCTTCACGTTGGGCGAAAGGTAGACGAATCCACCTCCGTGGTAGTACATGATCACTGGGATATCTTCTAAGTGTTCAGTTGGGACAAATACGCGAAACCAAAGCTTGCGAGTTTGATCTACCATGACGTCGTATGTTCTGACACCGTTGATAGGTTTGGAGTTGGGTGGGGCCCGGGATTCTAGGAGTTTGTGAAGACTGCGGTTCACAGTGCCGTTTTTTCGACTAGCGATGTTGATTGTGGTGGAAAAAACCGAAAGTACGAAACGTGTTTTCCATGGTATGGAGGGTGATTTTTGAGATTTGGGTGTTACTGTTTCCATGAAATATAAGCGATGATGGAGAGAGGAGTGTGCAAAATAATAAATATATATACACAATTTGATGACTTGTTCAAGTAGTAGTACATGTAAACATCATATCAATATTTCAATAGTTGGAGGATATTTGTGTTATGAATGACTAGGTGAGCCGTAACAAGACTTGATAACCTCAAGTTATCAAAGTCACTTAGACTGTTTCCAACCATGATTGTGATGACAGAGTCGAATTGTGCACTTTTTGATGAAAAAGTAGGTTTTTGACTGTGACTGTATTTGACACTCGTTAACCCAAATTGTCAAATTTTTGTGTTAAATATTTGTAAGGTGATGTGTTAAAATCTGATTGGATATTGGGTATGAAAAATAAATAAATAACAAAAAAATATACCCTCTTGATAATGCTAAAAACGAACATATATTTCATAGCATTATCTTTCAAGAAAGACAAGCTTTTAGTTGCAATTGTTCTACTTACAAGTGATATTCGTTTAAATAATAAAAGGTGAAGACAAAAGACAGATTCGACGATTTAAATACGCAAATGACCAAAAAGCTAAAAAGTACAAAGTACAATCCAAGTGGTTCAAATTATTGATGAGAAACGTCTAAAAATGGCAAGAGTATAAGCCGCAAAAAGCAAAGTACAAGATATTAAATTATACGAAAAGGCGTTCGAAAATCCGGAATCGAGACATGAACCAACTTTCAGCGCGCGACGCAACGGACCAAAAATTACAAGTCAACTATGCACAAGAATATAATATAATATATAATTAATTATATATATTATTATATATTATAATTATACGCAGCTCACGTTTTGAATTTGATCTATGAGCTGGAATCCAGAGCTCCGCACTCGCGGAGCTGTGAGGAAGAAAACCTCCGCACTCGCGGAGCTGTACAGTTAAACGTAGGCCTATAAAAGGCCGCACATTCTGATCGATCAAACACACTTTTTTCTATCTATCTATCTACGATATATTTATATTTATATTTTATAATTTTAATTTTAATTTAAGTTTAATAATAATAAGGTTATAGTGATGAATGTTTTAAGTTTGTAAGTCGAAACTCTGTCCGTGTAACGCTACGCTATTAATACTCATTGTAAGTTATGTTCAACCTTTTTAAATTAATGTCTCGTAGCTAAGTTATTATTATGCTTATTTAAGCCGAAGTAATCATGATGTTGGGCTAAATATTAAAGACGGGATTATTGGGCTTTGTACCATAATTGGGGTTTGGACAAAAGAACGACACTTGTGGAAATTAGACTATGGGCTATTAATGGGTTTTATATTAACTAAACGATACCTCGTTAATTTAATATTAAAGGTTACAATTCGACGTATCTATAAATAACCACATACATCGGGTACGGTGGGCGGGATATCTATAAATACCAATAATTGTTCATTTTACCGGACACGAGGATAGATTAATAGTCAATGGACTCGTTGAAACAGGGGTGGATTACATTCAAGGGTAATTGGTGTAATTGTTAACAAAGTATTGAAACCTTGGATTACACGCAGTCGATAACCTAGTGTATTCATTAAACAAAGTATTAAGACCTTGTTACAGTTCGAATCCCTAATTAGTTGGAATATTTAACTTCGGGTTTATGGATAATTTGACGAGGACTCTCACACTTTATATTTATGACTGATGGACTATTATGGACAAAACCGTATGGACATATCGAATAATCCAGAACAAAGGACAATTAACCCATGGTAATAATTTAAAATCAACATGTTGAACATCATGATTACGGAAGTTTATATAAGCATAATTCCTTTATTTTATATCTTATCACACTTTTAATTATTGTATTTTTTAAATGATCGCACTTTTTATTTACTGTCATTTTATTTATCTCACTTTAATTTATCGCACTTAAATTATCGTCATTTACTTAACGCTTTAAATTAAGTTATATTTATATTTTATATTTTTGCATTAGGTTTTAATTGCGACTTAAGTTTTAAAATCGACAAACCGGTCACTAAACGGTAAAACCCCCTTTTATAATAATAATAATAATATTACTTATATATATTTATTTATACAAATATAGTTTAAAATAAATATAGCGTTAAACTTGGCTAGCTCCCTGTGGAACGAACTGGACTTACTAAAAACTACACTACTCTAGGATTAGGTACACTGCCTATAAGTGTTGTAGCAAGGTTTAGGTATATCTCATTCAATAAATAAATAAATAACTTGTGTAAAATTGTATCGTATTTAATAGTATTTCGTAGTAAAATTAAATCTATTTCGTACTACACCTCGCACACATCAAGTATTTTTGGCGCCGCTGCGGGGAAAAATTCAACGCCGAAGCGAAACGCTATATAAAAAAAAGATTTTTATTAAGTTTTAATCTATTTTTGTAAAAATATAAGTTTTAAATATTAAAAACAAAAATATAAAAACATAAAAAATATATATATATCTATTTAGGTGTTTTAATTAAAAAGTTTATTTTTTTAGAATTATAAAAATCTAATAAGTAATCGTTAAAATATAAGTTTTATTTAAGTTATATTTTATAAAAAAAAACAAAACAAAAAATTAAAATTTAAAAAAAAAAACTGAACCTGCATAATTTGAACCTGCACATCATCTGAATCTGCATCCTCTGCACTCGCGGAGTTATTGGGCTGTAGAAATCCGCACTCGCGGAGAATTCTGACACGCCTGACCTGATACGCATTAATTACACAGTTAGGGTTTATATAATTTTAATTATAATTAATTAATAATAATTAGGGTTTAGTTGTTTAATAATTAATTTTAGTTTTAATTAAATTTGTATATTTAAGTTTTAAATAAGTTTGATTAATATATAAAATTAATACTTTTATTAAATAATAATATAAAAATTATATTTTTATAAAAATTATATTTTTTATAACTTTAGTTTTATTTTTAAATTTTGTATCTTTTCAATCGTTTAATTGTAACTTGTATTTTTATCGTTCGTAATTGGTTTTAAGTTAGTTTTTGCCGTAGTTTATTTTTTATTGTTAGATTTCTAAAATTTGCCGTAAAATCCCTTAAGTGCTTTTCCTTTAGATTAAGATTTAGACGCCTTTGAATTTTACGACGTCGCTTATCGCTTTAATATTTTATAGATTTTAGTGCCTAATTAAGTTATTGCCGTTTTGGATATAGAATTCCTTTTAAGCTTTAATACCTTTAGATGCAACTTTTAGTCTTAAGTTTTTTTAGAATTTTAAGTTTCAACGCTTTACTTTCTTATTATTATTTTTTTCGACCTTTTATTTTTCGACGTTTTCCAACGCACTCTTTTTCTTTCTTATTTCTCGACGCTCTAGTTTTTAGGACATAGATTTTTATTTCAAAATTTTGACGAAAAATTATTTTAAGCGGTTAAATTGATAGACATCCAAAATTTTCTGGTTCGTAGTAATAGTTGGATTTGTTAGTGGCGAGTTGTGGGCTTCCGATTTAAAGGGTCCTGGCTACCTGCTGCATCTATTGGCTATTCGAAACGTGAGCAAAATCAGAAAAGTCTATTAATTTGATAACTTATATAATTTTTATCTTTATAACTAATAGGATATTCAGTGAATACACCGAGCAAAACGTTCACCACCTTTTATACGTTCACCACCTGTAACTCGATCAAGACATCTAGCCAACATTGTCGCCGTTGATTTTTCTTTAGAATCGTCATCTAGTCAACCAAGTACTCCAATTCAAATTTCCGATAATCCATTTTTTGAACCCGACCTCACAATTGAGAATCCGGAGGATATTCAGGGATAATTCAGAGATCCTGAACCACTAATCATTCCTCCTGAACCACAAATCACTCATCCAGAGATTGTCGAGGAGGAAACCATTAAGTCAGAATCCTCTAGTGATTCAGATTCAACAATTTCAATCATGGAAAATCTGGAACCTCTAAGTATGAAAGACCGAATGAGGGCTAAACGCACTGGCTAAGGTCACGCAATTACTCAACCAGACATTAATGCGCCAGATTATGAAATCAAAGGACAAATTCTACACATGGTAACTAATCAATGCCAATTTAGTGGTGCGCCGAAGGAAGATTCAAACGAACATCTTCGAACCTTTAATAGAATTTGTACTCTATTCAAAATAAGAGAAGTTGAGGATGAACAGATCTATCTCATGTTATTTCCCTGGACTTTAAAGGGAGAAGTCAAAGATTGGTTAGAATCGTTACCTGAAGGGGCGATTCATACATGGGATGTTTTAGTTGAAAAATTTCTTAAAGAATTCTTTCCGGCATCTAAAGCCGTAAGACTTCAAGGAGAAATTGTTACGTTCACGCAAAAGCCAAATGAAACTTTATATGAGGCATGGACAAGATTTGGAAAGTTGTTGAGAGGATGTCCGCAACATGATTTAGACACTTATCAAATAGTACAAATATTCTCCCAAGGATGCGACATCACTACACGAAAAGACATCGACATAGCAGCTGGTAGTTCCATTATGAAGAAAACCGCAACTGAAGCTTACAAAATTATTGATAACACTGTTTCCCACTCACATGAGTGGCATCAAGAAAAAGACATCGTTAGATCATCTAAAGCGGCTAGAGCCGATTCTAGCCATTACTTTGATTCCATTTCTGCAAAGATAGATGCTTTCGAGAGACGAATGGAAAATATGACTAAAGATATTCACTCAATACGAATTAGTTGTGAGTAGTGTGGAGGACCACATTTGACAAAAGATTGTCTCAGTATTGAACAAACAATGGAATAAAGAGAGAATGTTTCATACATGAACCAAAGGCCTGGAAATAATTATCAAAGTAATTATCAACCGCCAAGACCAAACTACAATCAAAATCAGAATTATAACTGAAATGTTCCATACAACAACCATCAAGGTCCTAGCAATCAACAAGTATCCAATAATACTTACAATCAGCAAAGACCTATTTTTCAAAATAAACCACCACAAACCGATGATAAAAAGTCAAATTTAGAAGACATGATGTCAAAGCTAGTTGAATCTCAAACTCAATTTTTCACATCTCAGAAACAAACCAATGAACAAAATGCTCAAGCATTTAGAAATCAACAAGCTTCTATTCAAAATCTGGAACAAGAAGTGAGCAACCTAGCAAGGTTGATAGGTGAAAGAAAATCGAGAAGTCTACCTAGCGATACAAATGCTAACCCCCGGAATGAAACAGCTAAAGCTATTACCACAAGAAGTGGTATTACACTTAAACCACCTGAAATACCTGAAATTTCTGGTGACTCTATTCCTACTCCATAAGAACCACAATCTGAACAAGAGAAGGAATCAGAACCGGTAGTTGAAAAGGTTAATGAAGATAACACAGTTAAGGCTAAACCTTATGTTAAACCATACCAACCACCACTTCCTTACCCGAGTAAAATGAGAAAAGAAAGACTTGAAGCCGAGCAATCCAAATTCTTGGATATGTTTAAACAAATAAATGTCAATCTTCCTTTCATTGATGTGATTTCAGGAATGCCAAGATATGCTAAATTCTTGAAAGATCTAATCATAAATAGAAAGAAAATGGAAGAACTCTCAGCTGTTACTATGAATGCTAATTGTTCTGCAGTGCTGTTGAATAAGATACCAGAAAAACTTTCAGATCCAGGAAGTTTCACAATTCCATGTTTTCTGGGTAGTCTTAGTTCAATAGAAGCATTGGCAGATTTAGGTGCTAGTATAAATTTAATGCCGTATTCACTATACGCTAAACTAGACCTCGGAGAATTGAAACCAACACGAATAAGCATACAACTAGCCGATCGATCAGTAAAATATCCTAGAGGGATAATGGAGAACATGCTAGTTAAAGTTGGTACTTTAGTATTTCCAGTAGATTTTGTTATTCTGGACATGGAAGAAGATTCTCGAGTTCCTCTCATATTAGGAAGACCATTCTTAAACACGGCTAAAGCAATAATAGACGTGTTCGGTAAGAAACTGACCCTAAGTATAGAGGACGAGAGTGTTACCTTTTCTGTGGATAGAGCAATGCAACAACCGCAATCTGCAGATGATACATGTTATTACATTCAAACTATAGATTCACATGCAGAATTGTTAGAAGAATTTTCAGAATTACAAGGAACAGGAGAATGTTCTTTAGGAGAAGGAACTGAACCAATTGATAAAGCTGAAATGTTAGCTACACTCATGGCTAATGATTATGAACCAACAACAGAAGAACTTCAAATGTTAAAAGAGGAAGACAGATATCAATACAAATTATTGATAGAAGAACCACCGACATTAGAGTTAAAGCCACTTCCAACCCATTTGGAATACGCTTATTTACATGGTGAATTTGAATTACCTGTAATAATATCGTCTTCTCTTACGGAAAATAAAAAATCTCAACTCATTTCTGTGTTAAAAGCTCATAAACCAACTATTGCATGGAAGATTCATGACATTAAAGGCATAAGTCCTTCGTATTGCACACATAAAATCCTTATGGAAGAAGGTCATAAAACCTATGTGCAACGCCAACGAAGACTAAATCCTAATATGCAAGATGTTATTAAGAAAAAAATTATTAAACTGCTAGATGCAGGTTTAATTTATCCAATTTATGATAGTCCATGGGTAAGCCCAGTTCAATGTACATAAGAAGGGTGGCATGACTATCATCGCAAATGAAAAAAATGAGCTTATTCCTACTAGGACTGTAACAGGATGGCGTGTTTGTATTGATTATAGAAAATTAAATGATTCCACCAGAAAAGATCACTTTTCCTTACCTTTCATTGATCAAATGTTTAACGCCTTTAAACGAGTAAAATTTTTTTTTTTTTTTGAAAAATAGAGTCACTGCCCGGACAAGGCATATGCCGCGGCGCGGTTTGCCTTGTCGCGGCGCGACACAACGCGGGAAACATTACACATCTTAACCCAGTTTCTGATATCAACTTCAGGCCATTGCCGCGGCACGGAGGGCTTTGCCGCGGCGCGACACAACTCGTGTCCAGGATCTGACCTGCAACTTTTTATTTAAACCAAATTTTACACCTTTCATCATTTTTTCAACACAATCAAAACTGCATAATTCATACACAAACTTAAGGAAACAGTTTCTAATATCATTAAACATTCGCAAACATCTTTTAAACATCAAAACATGTTTTCATAATCTAAACCATCATTTGGTCCCAAATTTGGCAATAACAAACATGACACATTCAAAACACTAGGCGTTGATAAGCGGTAACCGTAGAGCGTGTTTACAAAAGGGACTTGCAATACCACTTACACTAATGCCAATGCTCCCCTAGTGCTTCAAACGGGCTCCTTACCTTCGCGATGAACCTTAGCACCTAAAACATAAAACATCATGGGAGTAAGCTTTTACACTTAGTGAGTTATAGGAAAGTAGTAAAACATAAAACATAACACTTATCCTTCAACCCATCGGTTGTTTGCTTACTTTCAGATCCGATTCATTCATACCATAGGCATGACTTACTAGGCCAACCCTAGTAATCATACCTAAGCTAACCATAGACATACTAAATATGCCTAAGCTATCATCATTTCATTTCATCATCATTTCAAACATAGACATTTAATGTGTCTAAGCTAAAACAAACCATAGGCAAGATTACTAGCAATGTAATAACCTTGCCTAAGCTAAACATCAACCATAGATACAATTATTAGGCTAACCTAATAATTCTATCTAAGCTACATATATAGTGCACTTAGTCGTTACTCTCTTGCACGGATGCAATCCGAGAACACTAAGCCACTCTTGACCCGCCCATATTACCCCCTATAAACTCACCTTGCTTAATTGAATTTCCTTGATCACTTGTAACCTCTTTTCCTTGATTAGCACCTATACATGAGCTAATCCCATTAATCACACAACTTAACAAAATCACAACTTTCATGAATCATTGCATCTTTCTATACTTATACATACACTTAACCCCCTAATCACAACATACATACATTCTAGCCTTGATCTCATCTTTTCTAAGATAGGAATATTACCAATTAAACTTCATAACTTTAATCATGTACATTACTAGTTCATCTCTTTTAGTAATACATGCAACTTTCCACCAATCTTTTCATTATTCATTTAATAAGTTGCATACAATCCAATTCCATTACTAACACCCTTAAGTTATTACTTAATCAAATTCCATAACTTACAATAATAACAATAACTCAAACATGAACATCCTTCTTCAAAATTACTAACTAAAACACATGAACATCTCATTGAGACATTTTATCAAACACTTGGTGTGCATGACTAGAAATTTAACTAGAACATCACTAAATTCATCATATTCATACCATAAATCCAAAATGCAAGTTCATGCTTAATTCTTCTTCCAAAATCAATGACAATTTCATTTTAACTCAAACAATTGTGCACCATTCAACAACTAGCAACTTCTTAAGCATAAATCTCATCATTATCACACAATAAAAGCAATACATAGACATAAAATTCATACCTTGACTTTTAGAGTTTAAGAACCCTAATTATGCACAAAGAGAGTGAAATTGGAAGATTAAAGCTTGCTAGAGTGATTAAGGTGTGTTAGATTTCACAAATCTTCAATTGCATGAGTCTAATTTCAACAATTTGTGGTTTCTTCCTCCTTCTCCCTCAACATCGACATACACACACATACAGGAGGTTTTTCTGTATAATTTTTGTGAATAACTCAATTTCCAGCATTTTAATTCCTTTTTATTTAAATTAACTTTGGCCTAATTGCACTTTCTACCCTCCCATCACATCTATAGCTAGGAAGGTCCTTAATTCTAACTTTGCACCATTAGTCCTTCTTAACTTAACCAATAAACTTAACTTTTGTCCATTTAACATAAAATAACTTTTACCAATTAATTTCTTAGCAATAAAATTTCACATAAAATAATACCTTAAATAATTGGGATGTTACAACTCTCCCCCTCTTGGATCGTTCGCGTCCTCGCGAACCATTCTTGATGCAACGACGGATAATACTTCATGAGCAATTCTTCAGGTTCCCATGTACATTCGGAACCTTTTCTAAATTGCCATAATACCTTCAACAATATAACCGACTTATTTCTCAAGCGCTTAACCTTTTGCTCCAAAATCTTTATTGGCTTCTCCGCATATCTTAACTTATTATCGACCTCAATTTCATTCAAAGGAACATAGGTTGATTCATCCGCCAAACACTTTCTCAATTGCGACACGTGAAATGTGTCATGTATATTACTCAATTCTTCGGGTAAAGCCAAACGGTAGGCTACCTTCCCAACTTTCGCCACTATCTCAAATGGTCCCACGAACCTTGGACCCAATTTTCCCCTCTTTCTAAAACGAATGATGCCTTTCCATGGAGAAACTTTTAGCATCACTCTATCACCTACTTGAAATTCTATCGGTTTTCTCCTTTTATCTACATAAGACTTTTGTCGATCTTGTGCCGCCTTCATTCTTTCACGAATTTGGTCGATCATCTCGGTGGTTTGTTGTACTATTTCCGTGCTTCCTAATTCTCGTTGACCCACTTCGCCCCAACAAGTCGGGGTTCTACACCTCCTTCCATACAACATCTCATATGGTGCCATTCCAATTGTAGAGTGATAACTATTGTTGTATGAAAACTCAACTAAAGGTAAATGAGTATCCCAACTTCCACCGAAATCGATGACACATGCTCTCAACATATCCTCAAGAGTTTGTATAGTCCGTTCACTTTGACCATCCGTTTGCGGGTGAAACGCGGTACTTATATGTAACTTAGTACCCATTTCCTCTTGAAACTTTCTCCAATATCGTGAGGTAAATCGGGTGTCTCGATCCGAAACTATAGAAACCGGCACTCCATGCCTTGCAACAACTTCCTTCATATACAACTTAGACATTGCTTCCGATGACGAAGCTTCTCTTATTGCCAAGAATAATGCACTCTTAGTCAATCTATCAACAATAACCCAAATTGCATCGTGTTGTCTAGGGGTCTTAGGCAACTTAGTCACTAAATCCATTGTAATATGCTCCCATTTCCAAACCGGTACCTCTAAAGGTTGCATCTTACCATAAGGCATTTGATGATCGGCTTTCACTTGAAGACAAGTAAGACACTTGTGCACATACTTAACTATATCCCTCTTCATTCCCAGCCACCAATAGTCTTTCCTTAAATCTCTATACATTTTCGTAGCACCGGGGTGAATCGAATATTTAGATTTGTGAGCTAAGTCAAGGAGCTCACTTCTAACACCACTTTGCAAAGGTACCCAAATTCTCCCATATCTAAGTCTTAATCCACGAGAATCTACCACAAAATCATCAACTTGCCCCTTGATCCTTTCTTTTCTCACGTTTTCGGGTGATAATGCTTCACCTTGTGCAACACGAATATCATCAAATATTTGAGGTGATATTACCATGGCCAAACTCGTTATCTTAATCGGTTGATGACTCGACTTCCTACTAAGAGCATCCGCTACCACGTTCGCTTTTCCGGGGTGATATAAGATCTCACAATCATAATCTTTCACCAAATCGAGACCTCTCCTTTGCCTATCATTCAGATCCCTTTGATCAAATAAATATTTTAAGTTCTTATGATCGGTATAAATGGAAAACTTAACACCATAAAGATAATGACGCCAAATCTTTAAAGCAAAAACTACGGCCGTCAATTCTAAATCATGCGTAGGATAACGTTTCTCGTGTTCCTTCAATTGTCGGGAAGCATAAGCTATGACCTTCCCATTTTGCATCAATACACACCCTAAGCCTTTCTTAGAAGCATCACAATAAACCGTCATGTTCTCATTCCCTTCCGGTAAAACCAATATGGGCGCTTGAACAAGCTTCTCCTTAAGGAGTTGAAACGCTTGTTCTTGCTTTTCTTCCCATTTCCATGGCACACTTTTACGAGTCAACTTGGTGAGTGGGGTGGCTATTCTAGAAAAATCTTGTATAAACCGTCGATAATACCCCGCTAAGCCTAGAAAACTCCTAACCTCGGTAGGATTCGTAGGTGGTTCCCATCTCATAATTGCTTCTATCTTTACCGGATCAACACAAATACCCTTCTTATTAATGACATGACCCAAAAATTGAACTTCACGAAGCCAAAAATCGCATTTAGAGAACTTAGCAAACAACCTTTCTCTTCTTAAAGTCTCTAATACTTGTCTTAAATGCACCGCATGTTCCTCTTCATTCTTAGAATATACCAAAATGTCATCAATGAATACAATTACAAATCTATCAAGCATCGGTCGACAAACTCTATTCATCAAATCCATAAACGCGGCCGGAGCATTTGTTAACCCAAACGGCATAACCACAAACTCATAATGACCATACCTCGTTCGAAAAGCCGTTTTAGGAACATCTTCTTCCCTCACTTTCAATTGATGGTAACCCGACCTTAAATCTATCTTTGAAAAGAAACTTGCACCTTGTAGTTGATCAAACAAATCGTCTATCCTCGGCAACGGATACTTATTCTTAATAGTGACCTTATTCAATTCTCTATAATCAATGCACATTCTCATAGTTCCATCCTTCTTTTTCACAAATAAAACCGGAGCTCCCCATGGTGAACTACTGGGACGTATAAAACCTTTATCTATCAAATCTTGTAATTGAGTCATCATTTCTCTCATCTCCGACGGGGCTAATCGATAGGGAGCTTTGGCAATTGGCATGGCCCCGGGTATCAAATCTATTCTAAACTCTACCTCTCGTTCGGGAGGTACACCGGGCAATTCACTTGGAAACACATCCGGAAACTCGTTAACTATCGGTACATCATCTAATTCAACAATTTTTTTCGAATTATCAACAACATGTGCCAAAAACGCACAACATCCATGAGACAAAAATCTTTTAGCCCTAGCATACGTGCATATAGGAATAGCACGCCTAGCTCGCTCCCCATAAATCCATATAACTTTCCCACTTGGCGATTGAACTAACACAATTTTCTTACGACACAAGATTATCCCTTCATTGTCATCTAACCAATCCATACCCACAATTACTTGAAATTCCCCCATATGCATGGGTATTAAATCAATGACAAACTTTTCATCATCCAAAACAATTTCACACCCCTTAATGATACTATATACCATCACGGTTTTATTATCCGATATTTCAACCTCTAATGGGTGTTCTAACATACTTGGGGTCATATTAAAATGCTTACAAAAAGAATACGATACAAACGACCGCGTAGCACCGGAATCAAATAAAACATGCGCAGGTAAAGAGTTTACAATAAAGGTACCTGACACCACATTTTGGGACTCCTTCGCTTCGAGTGCGGTAATCTGATGAGCTCGGGCCCTTGGTCGGCTATCACTAGTCTTTGGTTCTGTCTTAACCTCTTTCTTAACGCTACCACTAGCTAAATCCTTCTTGTATTCCGGACATTCGGCTTGAAAGTGACCTTTCTCAAAACAATAATAACATTGCTTACCTTTCTTAGGACATTCGACGGCCCTATGACCCGGCTTCCCGCAAGAGTAACAATCAGTGGTACCCGCTTTACATTCACCCGTATGATTCTTACCACACCTAGTACACGACTTGGCTTCTTTCCCACCGCTCTTACCCGACACAAAACTCCCTTTTGACTTGTGCGGGGATTCGGAACCAAACTTACCCTTCTTCGGACTAACATTATGCATCGCCTTAGAGTCTTGATCTAACTTTCGCTTAAACGCCGCCTTCTTCCTAAGTTCATGCTCTCTAACAAGTGCTCTATTCATCATTTTGGCTAAGGTCTTATAAGTGCTCTTGTCGATAAATTCACTTATCTCGGGATTCAACTTTTCATGATAATGATCCATCATCAACTTGGGACTTGACACAAAGTCCGGACAAAAACGAGACTTATCATTGAACTCGGCATTAAACTCGGTCACCGATTTACTTCCATGCTCTATATTCATAAACTCGGATTTCAACCTACTAACCTCGGCGGGTGGAGCAAATTGGGTCATAAACATTTCACGGAACTTGTCCCATGAGAAACTTGTAGCCACGTCTCGCCCATGAGACTTAACTATGAAATTCCACCACTCATAACCACTACCCTTCATTTGATGAGCCGCATAAATTACCTTTAAATGCTCGGGGCATTCACACAACATAAAAGTTTCTTCAATCTCATCGATCCATCTTTGACTAACAATTGGGTCAACCTTACCATGAAACTCCGGGGATGGCAATTTGCAAAGTTCTTATATTCAAATCGATCATCCTTCCTTCTTGGGGCTTCTACCTCTTCTTGTCTTACCCCGCTTCCCCCTTCGCCTCTTAAAGTAGGGTTATTAGCAATAAGAGTCTTTAACTTCTCGTCTAATTGATCGTTTATCATTGTCTTGATCTTTTCTAACAAGGTTGGGGTATAACGTATCAAGGCTTGCCCTATTTGCCCCGAAATGTCATTTGGCATGTTAACTTCTTCGGATTCATTTTGAGAGTCTTCAATAGACTCCATGGATGGGGTGTGGACGTACTCGTCGTCCTCTTCATTACCTCTATTCGGTGATACAATAGCCATTCTGAAAATTACATTCAACTCGTTAGTTCAAATACCTACATCATCATCATAACCAAACAAATCGAAAGAATTCCTAACTCGATTCACCATGACCATAGTAGACGTTCATGTGTACTAAAATGAAGTAATAACAATGGCATGTTGTTATTACACCATTCCATTACACATTTAATCTACTAAGACATCATGGCTAACGAGTATCAAACTCCTTACATAAACCAATCATAATCTCAATCATTAAACTACAAGTCTCGTCAACGACTCTACCCTATGGAGCATGGCACAACTATTCGACCTTAACACTTATGCAAGTCCTAAACCGCTTATCATTTCATAACAATGGTTTAAGCCTAGATAATCCCTATCGTGGGTTATCCAAGTCCCTTAAACCACAGCTCTGATACCAACTTTTAACGCCTTTAAACGAGTAAATTTTTTATTTTTTTTGAAAAATAGAGTCACTGCCCGGACAAGGCATATGCCGCGGCGCGGTTTGCCTTGTCGCGGCGCGACACAACGCGGGAAACATTACACATCTTAACCCAGTTTCTGATATCAACTTCAGGCCATTGCCGCGGCGCGGAGGGCTTTGCCGCGGCGCGACACAACTCGTGTCCAGGATCTGACCTGCAACTTTTTATTTAAACCAAATTTTACACCTTTCATCATTTTTCCAACACAATCAAAACTGCATAATTCATACACAAACTTAAGGAAACAGTTTCTAATATCATTAAACATTCGCAAACATCTTTTAAACATCAAAACATGTTTTCATAATCTAAACCATCATTTGGTCCCAAATTTGGCAATAACAAACATGACACATTCAAAACACTAGGCGTTGATAAGCGGTAACCGTAGAGCGTGTTTACAAAAGGGACTTGCAATACCACTTACACTAATGCCAATGCTCCCCTAGCGCTTCAAACGGGCTCCTTACCTTCGCGATGAACCTTAGCACCTAAAACATAAAACATCATGGGAGTAAGCTTTTACACTTAGTGAGTTATAGGAAAGTAGTAAAACATAAAACATAACACTTATCCTTCAACCCATCGGTTGTTTGCTTACTTTCGGATCCGATTCATTCATACCATAGGCATGACTTACTAGGCCAACCCTAGTAATCATACCTAAGCTAACCATAGACATACTAAATATGCCTAAGCTATCATCATTTCATTTCATCATCATTTCAAACATAGACATTTAATGTGTCTAAGCTAAAACAAACCATAGGCAAGATTACTAGCAATGTAATAACCTTGCCTAAGCTAAACATCAACCATAGATACAATTATTAGGCTAACCTAATAATTCTATCTAAGCTACATATATAGTGCACTTAGTCGTTACTCTCTTGCACGGATGCAATCCGAGAACACTAAGCCACTATTGACCCGCCCATATTACCCCCTATAAACTCACCTTGCTTAATTGAATTTCCTTGATCACTTGTAACCTCTTTTCCTTGATTAGCACCTATACATGAGCTAATCCCATTAATCACACAACTCAACAAAATCACAACTTTCATGAATCATTGCATCTTTCTATACTTATACATACACTTAACCCCCTAATCACAACATACATACATTCTAGCCTTGATCTCATCTTTTCTAAGATAGGAATATTACCAATTAAACTTCATAACTTTAATCATGTACATTACTAGTTCATCTCTTTTAGTAATACATGCAACTTTCCACCAATCTTTTCATTATTCATTTAATAAGTTGCATACAATCCAATTCCATTACTAACACCCTTAAGTTATTACTTAATCAAATTTCATAACTTACAATAATAACAATAACTCAAACATGAACATCCTTCTTCAAAATTACTAACTAAAACACATGAACATCTCATTGAGACATTTTATCAAACACTTGGTGTGCATGACTAGAAATTTAACTAGAACATCACTAAATTCATCATATTCATACCATAAATCCAAAATGAAAGTTCATGCTTAATTCTTCTTCCAAAATCAATGACAATTTCATTTTAACTCAAACAATTGTGCACCATTCAACAACTAGCAACTTCTTAAGCATAAATCTCATCATTATCACACAATAAAAGCAATACATAGACATAAAATTCATACCTTGACTTTTAGAGTTTAAGAACCCTAATTATGCACAAAGAGAGTGAAATTGGAAGATTAAAGCTTGCTAGAGTGATTAAGGTGTGTTAGATTTCACAAATCTTCAATTGCATGAGTCTAATTTCAACAATTTGTGGTTTCTTCCTCCTTCTCCCTCAACATCGACATACACACACATACAGGAGGTTTTTCTGTATAATTTTTGTGAATAACTCAATTTCCAGCATTTTAATTCCTTTTTATTTAAATTAACTTTGGCCTAATTGCACTTTCTACCCTCCCATCACTTCTATAGCTAGGAAGGTCCTTAATTCTAACTTTGCACCATTAGTCCTTCTTAACTTAACTAATAAACTTAACTTTTGTCCATTTAACATAAAATAACTTTTACCAATTAATTTCTTAGCAATAAAATTTCACATAAAATAATACCTTAAATAATTGGGATGTTACAAAATGTGTAACAACCCAACCCGTTAACCAACCAATAACGCGAAATAATTTTTTTTTTTGCTGGTACAGCACATGACGCGGCGCGCCACCTTTCTGCGCGGCGCGCAGAATAGCCTGGACAGGCTGCTGTCCCAAAAAGTCCCAAATGCGAAAATGTTTGACCACTTCGCGACACATTTAGACTAAACGGTTTTCACAACATATTATAATAGTTAAAACTAACATGTTCCATCAATAAAAAGGGTTTTACGACATCGGGCCCACATATGCCCAAATTACCCTTTAAGTACCAATTTGCATGTTTCGACCCCACAATTTTAAACACAAAATAAGAGCCGAGCATGGCGATTGGGGATACGCTACCCAATCCTAATTAATCCAAAAGCAAGCCTTCTAAAGCAACTACGCGAGTCCACTAGTCCCATGCTTACCCGAGCCACCGCATCCATGCCAATCTATAAAAAGGTAAACAACGAGAGGGTAAGCTAACGCTTAGTGAGTGAGAATATACTACATACATATATATGCATAAAATGGACACGCCACACAAATAAACAAATACCGCATACCGAAGCATCCAAGCATAAAGGCAAGCTAATCTAAGCATACCGTACGATCACTAAGCAACAAGCTAACAACATCAACAATGAGTAAGTTCACCAACGACAATGTGAGCAAATGCCAATAAGCTACACCCGGAGGGTTAGCTACATCACGACGATACAACATTATACGTATACAATATTTAACATGCTAAACAATCACAAACACAATATGGTTAACCATAACGCTATGGTACTACCGGCTCGTGGTTCAAACCATACGTATTTGAGTCATACTCTTTTATAGTGCTACCGGCTCGTGGTTCACACTTCGACGCTACCGGCTCGTGGTTCACGCCTCGTTTTATAGTGCTACCGGCTCGTGGTTCACACTCGATACTACCGGCTCGTGGTTCACATCTATTTTTATAGTGCTATCGGCTCGTGGTTCACACTCGATGCTACCGGATCGTGGTTCACATCTATTTTTACAGTGCTACCGGCTCGTGGTTCACACTCGATGCTACCGGCTCGTGGTTCACTTCTATTTTTATAGTGCTACCGGCTAGTGGTTCACACTCGATGCTACCAAAACATCCACAAACAAATAAGCCATAAACATGAACGCATAATTATTCCACTCACAATATTAACCCTTCGCCATTGGGGTTATATAATCCATATCACCCGCCCATGTGATAACGTACACACAAAGTGTGCACCTCGTCAAAGTGGTCAACCAAAATGCATAACCGTGCCAATTGAACCTATACACAACTCCAACAATTCCACCAATACGAGAAGCGAGCTCTACAAGCGAGAACCCCTTCACCCGACCCGCAGCCATCCTACACATACATATGCATATAGGATATTAACACTCACCTTGTCGCCTTGAAGAATGCTACCGAATAATCTGCAATCGCCGATGGAAATGTACCTAATCCATTTATCACATAACAAGTAACACAATTAGGGTGGATATACAAATCAACCCAAATTGACAACTAGTGCAATTTCGACCCAAATGCACTTCCAAGCACAAACCGCGCCCAAACTAACCAATAATCACTAACATAAGTGAGAATTGTCCTAATATGGCAATCAAACCCAATCATAGGTGTTAAACACCTATCTTGCCCAAAATGACACTTAAACCCTAATTTGACCCATAAGAAGTCAATATCACGCCATTAGCAAGTTTTGACACCAAAACATATTTAACTCGGTTCTATGCTTCAACTTAATCCATTTTAAGTTTATAAACCTTATTAAATCGGCAATTGAGTCATAATCATCAACAAACCCTAATTTTGACTCTAGTCAAAATTAGTCAACCATAAGAACCCTAATGGTTTTCAAAACACCAATAATCACTAACACTAGTGATTATACACCATTTACAAGTCTTAAACATGGTTAAATCATTAACCAACCCAAAACCCGCCAAATATCAAAATAGCAAGTTTCCATAAACCCTCTTCATCAACCAAATGGGTTTTACAACTAACAATCTCAAACCCTAACTTGAATATCAAATCTAACAAATGAAATTCGGAGTTAGAACTTACCAATACTACCAAAACATAGCTAGGAGCGAGATGAACAACTTTAAAACCCGAGCTTTGGCGAGAATTCGACTCCTTCTTCTCCAAACCAAGCTCTCTCACTCTAGAACTCTTCCTCTCTCTCTAGATGTGGATGAGAGTGTTTGTGTGGGTGAGAAATGAGCTCCAATGGAGTTCTAGATCAGTCTTGATGACCCCAAACCGACCTCAATTGAAAAGACCAAAGTACCCCTCATTTAAACCTTTTAAAAAGGCTGAAAATTGCTTCTGACGTGATCGGAGCGCTGCGCCATAAGTGGAGCGCCGCTCTAACCTTCAGGTCAGTTTTCAGAAACTTATTTTGGCCATAACTTTTTGACCGTAGCTCCGTTTTCGATGAATCAAATATCGTTGGAAACGTAATAAGATTTTCTTTCCAATGGTAAGGCTTTGAAACATCAACACAAACTTTATTTGGGGTTTAAAAGATACGTACACACCTTGTCACTTCTGACAACGTCCAGTTTCCTTCGACGTTCGAGCAAGTAACACGTACATGCTTCGTACACCTCATACACGCATCGTACACCATAAATACATTATGTACCATAAATATTTGGGTCTTACAACTCTCCCCCACTTAAACTCGATCACGTCCTCGTGATCCTTGTCACTTAACCATCCGGACCTACTGAAATGTCCCGTTCTTATTGATTAAAAACGTTCCATATTAATTGATTTCGTTGCGAGGTTTTGACCTCTATATGAGACGTTTTTCAAAGACTGCATTCATTTTTAAAACAAACCATAACCTTTATTTCATAAATAAAGGTTTAAAAAGCTTTACGTAGATTATCAAATAATGATAATCTAAAATATCCTGTTTACACACGACCATTACATAATGGTTTACAATACAAATATGTTACATCGAAATCAGTTTCTTGAATGCAGTTTTTACACAATATCATACAAACATGGACTCCAAATCTTGTCCTTATTTTAGTATGCAACAGCGAAAGCTCTTAATATTCACCTGAGAATAAACATGCTTTAAACGTCAACAAAAATGTTGGTGAGTTATAGGTTTAACCTATATATATCAAATCATAACAATAGACCACAAGATTTCATCTTTCAATACACATCCCATACATAGAGATAAAAATCATTCATATGGTGAACACCTGGTAACCGACATTAACAAGATGCATATATAAGAATATCCCCATCATTCCGGGACACCCTTCGGATATGATATAAATTTCGAAGTACTAAAGCATCCGGTACTTTGGATGGGGTTTGTTAGGCCCAATAGATCTATCTTTAGGATTCGCGTCAATTAGGGTGTCTGTTCCCTAATTCTTAGATTACCAGACTTCAATAAAAAAGGGCATATTCGATTTCGATAATTCAACCATAGAATGTAGTTTCACGTACTTGTGTCTATTTTGTAAATCATTTATAAAACCTGCATGTATTCTCATCCCAAAAATATTAGATTTTAAAAGTGGGACTATAACTCATTTTCACAGATTTTTACTTCGTCGGGAAGTAAGACTTGGCCACTGGTTGATTCACGAACCTATAACAATATATACATATATATCAAAGTATGTTCAAAATATATTTACAACACTTTTAATATATTTTGATGTTTTAAGTTTATTAAGTCAGCTGTCCTCGTTAGTAACCTACAACTAGTTGTCCACAGTTAGATGTACATAAATAAATCGATAAATATTATCTTGAATCAATCCACGACCCAGTGTATACGTATCTCAGTATTGATCACAACTCAAACTATATATATTTTGGAATCAACCTCAACCCTGTATAGCTAACTCCAACATTCACATATAGAGTGTCTATGGTTGTTCCGAAATATATATAGATGTGTCGACATGATAGGTCGAAACATTGTATACGTGTCTATGGTATCTCAAGATTACATAATATACAATACAAGTTGATTAAGTTATGGTTGGAATAGATTTGTTACCAATTTTCACGTAGCTAAAATGAGAAAAATTATCCAATCTTGTTTTACCCATAACTTCTTCATTTTAAATCCGTTTTGAGTGAATCAAATTGCTATGGTTTCATATTGAACTCTATTTTATGAATCTAAACAGAAAAAGTATAGGTTTATAGTCGTAAAAATAAGTTACAAGTCGTTTTTGTAAAGGTAGTCATTTCAGTCGAAAGAACGACGTCTAGATGACCATTTTAGAAAACATACTTCCACTTTGAGTTTAACCATAATTTTTGTATATAGTTTCATGTTCATAATAAAAATCATTTTCTCAGAATAACAACTTTTAAATCAAAGTTTATCATAGTTTTTAATTAACTAACCCAAAACAGCCCGCGGTGTTACTACGACGGCGTAAATCCGGTTTTACGGTGTTTTTCGTGTTTCCAGGTTTTAAATCATTAAGTTAACATATCATATAGATATAGAACATGTGTTTAGTTGATTTTAAAAGTCAAGTTAGAAGGATTAACTTTTGTTTGCGAACAAGTTTAGAATTAACTAAACTATGTTCCAGTGATTACAAGTTTAAACCTTCGAATAAGATAGCTTTATATGTATGAATTGAATGATGTTATGAACATCATTACTACCTTAAGTTCCTTGGATAAAACTACTGGAAAAGAGAAAAATGGATCTAGCTTCAATGGATCCTTGGATGGCTCGAAGTTCTTGAAGCAGAATCATGACACGAAAACAAGTTCAAGTAAGATCATCACTTGAAATAAGATTGTTATAGTTATAGAAATTGAACCAAAGTTTGAATATGATTATTACCTTGTATTAGTATGATAACCTACTGTAAGAAACAAAGATTTCTTGAGGTTGGATGATCACCTTACAAGATTGGAAGTGAGCTAGCAAACTTGAAAGTATTCTTGATTTTATGAAACTAGAACTTTTGGAATTTATGAAGAACACTTAGAACTTGAAGATAGAACTTGAGAGAGATCAATTAGATGAAGAAAATTGAAGAATGAAAGTGTTTGTAGGTGTTTTTGGTCATTGGTGTATGGATTAGATATAAAGGATATGTTATTTTGTTTTCATGTAAATAAGTCATGAATGATTACTCATATTTTTGTAATTTTATGAGATATTTCATGCTAGTTGCCAAATGATGGTTCCCACATGTGTTATGTGACTCAAATGGGCTGCTAAGATCTGATCATTGGAGTGTATATACCAATAGTACATACATCTAAAAGCTGCGTATTGTACGAGTACGAATACGGGTGCATACGAGTAGAATTGTTGATGAAACTGAACGAGGATGTAATTGTAAGCATTTTTGTTAAGTAGAAGTATTTTGATAAGTGTATTGAAGTCTTTCAAAAGTATATAAATACATATTAAAACACTACATGTATATACATTTTAACTGAGTCGTTAAGTCATCGTTAGTCGTTACATGTAAGTGTTGTTTTGAAACCTTTAGGTTAACGATCTTGTTAAATGTTGTTAACCCAATGTTTATAATATCAAATGAGATTTTAAATTATTATATTATCATGATATTATCATGTATGAATATCTCTTAATATGATATATATACATTAAATGTCTTTACAACGATAATCGTTACATATATGTCTCGTTTAAAAATCATTAAGTTAGTAGTCTTGTTTTTACATATGCAGTTCATTGTTAATATACTTAATGATATGTTTACTTATCATAGTATCATGTTAACTATATATATATCCATATATATGTCATCATATAGTTTTTACAAGTTTTAACGTTCGTGAATCACCGGTCAACTTGGGTGGTCAATTGTCTATATGAAACATATTTCAATTAATCAAGTCTTAACAAGTTTGATTGCTTAACATGTTGGAAACATTTAATCATGTAAATATCAATCTCAATTAATATATATAAACATGGAAAAGTTCGGGTCACTACAGTACCTACCCGTTAAATAAATTTCGTCCCGAAATTTTAAGCTGTTGAAGGTGTTGACGAATCTTCTGGAAATAGATGCGGGTATTTCTTCTTCATCTGATCTTCACGCTCCCAGGTGAACTCGGGTCCTCTACGAGCATTCCATCGAACCTTAACAATTGGTATCTTGTTTTGCTTAAGTCTTTTAACCTCACGATCCATTATTTCGACAGGTTCTTCGATGAATTGAAGTTTTTCGTTGATTTGGATTTCATCTAACGGAATAGTGAGATCTTCTTTAGCAAAACATTTCTTCAAATTTGAGACGTGGAAAGTGTTATGTACAGCCGCGAGTTGTTGAGGTAACTCAAGTCGGTAAGCTACTGGTCCGACACGATCAATAATCTTGAATGGTCCAATATACCTTGGATTTAATTTCCCTCGTTTACCAAATCGAACAACGCCTTTCCAAGGTGCAACTTTAAGCATGACCATCTCTCCAATTTCAAATTCTATATCTTTTCTTTTAATGTCAGCGTAGCTCTTTTGTCGACTTTGGGCGGTTTTCAACCGTTGTTGAATTTGGATGATCTTCTCGGTAGTTTCTTGTATAATCTCCGGACCCGTAATCTGTCTATCCCCCACTTCACTCCAATAAATCGGAGACCTGCACTTTCTACCATAAAGTGCTTCAAACGGTGCCATCTCAATGCTTGAATGGTAGCTGTTGTTGTAGGAAAATTCTGCTAACGGTAGATGTCGATCCCAACTGTTTCCGAAATCAATAACACATGCTCGTAGCATGTCTTCAAGCGTTTGTATCGTCCTTTCACTCTGCCCATCAGTTTGTGGATGATAGGCAGTACTCATGTCTAGACGAGTTCCTAATGCTTGCTGTAATGTCTGCCAGAATCTTGAAATAAATCTGCCATCCCTATCAGAGATAATAGAGATTGGTATTCCATATCTGGAGATGACTTCCTTCAAATACAGTCGTGCTAACTTCTCCATCTTGTCATCTTCTCTTATTGGCAGGAAGTGTGCTGATTTGGTGAGACGATCAACTATTACCCAAATAGTATCAAAACCACTTGCAGTCCTTGGCAATTTAGTGATGAAATCCATGGTAATGTTTTCCCATTTCCATTCCGGGATTTCGGGTTGTTGAAGTAGACCTGATGGTTTCTGATGCTCAGCTTTGACCTTAGAACACGTCAAACATTCTCCTACGTATTTAGCAACATCGGCTTTCATACCCGGCCACCAAAAATGTTTCTTGAGATCCTTGTACATCTTCCCCGTTCCAGGATGTATTGAGTATCTGGTTTTATGAGCTTCTCTAAGTACCATTTCTCTCATATCTCCAAATTTTGGTACCCAAATCCTTTCAGCCCTATACCGGGTTCCGTCTTCCCGAATATTAAGATGCTTCTCTGATCCTTTGGGTATTTCATCCTTTAAATTTCCCTCTTTTAAAACTCCTTGTTGCGCTTCCTTTATTTGAGTAGTAATGTTATTATGAATCATTATATTCATAGATTTTACTCGAATGGGTTCTCTGTCCTTCCTGCTCAAGGCATCGGCTACCACATTTGCCTTCCCCGGGTGGTAACGAATCTCAAAGTCGTAATCATTCAATAATTCAATCCACCTACGCTGCCTCATATTCAGTTGTTTCTGATTAAATATGTGTTGAAGACTTTTGTGGTCGGTATATATAATACTTTTGACCCCATATAAGTAGTGCCTCCAAGTCTTTAATGCAAAAACAACCGCGCCTAATTCCAAATCATGCGTCGTATAATTTTGTTCGTGAATCTTCAATTGTCTAGACGCATAAGCAATCACCTTCGTTCGTTGCATTAATACACAACCAAGACCTTGCTTTGATGCATCACAATAAATCACAAAATCATCATTCCCTTCAGGCAATGACAATATAGGTGCCGTAGTTAGCTTTTTCTTCAATAACTGAAACGCTTTCTCTTGTTCATCATTCCATTCAAATTTCTTCCCTTTATGCGTTAATGCAGTCAAGGGTTTTGCTATTCTGGAAAAGTCTTGGATGAACCTTCTGTAGTAACCAGCTAGTCCTAAAAACTGGCGTATGTGTTTCGGAGTTTTCGGGGTTTCCCACTTTTCAACAGTTTCTATCTTTGCCGGATCCACCTTAATACCTTCTTTGTTCACTATGTGACCGAGGAATTGAACTTCTTCCAACCAAAATGCACACTTTGAAAACTTAGCGTACAATTCTTCCTTCCTCAATACTTCTAACACCTTTCTCAAATGTTCACCGTGTTCTTGGTCATTCTTTGAGTAAATAAGTATGTCATCAATGAAAACAATGACAAACTTGTCAAGGTATGGTCCACACACTCGCTTCATAAGGTCCATGAACACAGCTGGTGCATTAGTTAAACCAAACGGCATGACCATAAACTCGTAATGACCGTAACGTGTTCTGAAAGCAGTCTTTGGAATATCATCTTCTTTCACCCGCATTTGGTGATACCCGGAACGTAAGTCAATCTTTGAATAAACAGACGAGCCTTGTAGTTGATCAAATAAGTCATCGATTCTCAGTAGTGGGTAGCGGTTCTTGATGGTAAGTTTGTTCAACTCTCGGTAGTCGATACACAACCTGAATGTACCATCTTTCTTCTTGACAAACAAAACAGGAGCTCCCCACGGTGATGTGCTTGGTCGAATGAAACCACGCTCTAAAAGTTCTTGTAATTGGCTTTGTAGTTCTTTCATCTCGCTGGGTGCGAGTCTGTAAGGAGCACGAGCTATTGGTGCAGCTCCTGGTACAAGATCTATTTGAAATTCAACGGATCGATGTGGGGGTAATCCCGGTAATTCTTTCGGAAATACATCAGGAAATTCTTTTGCGACGGGAACATCATTGATGCTCTTTTCTTCAGTTTGTACTTTCTCGACGTGTGCTAGAACAGCATAGCAACCTTTTCTTATTAGTTTTTGTGCCTTCAAATTACTAATAAGATGTAGCTTCGTGTTGCCCTTTTCTCCGTACACCATTAAGGGTTTTCCTTTTTCTCGTATAATGCGAATTGCATTTTTGTAACAAACGATCTCCGCTTTCACTTCTTTCAACCAGTCCATACCGATTATCACATCAAAACTCCCTAACTCTACTGGTATCAAATCAATCTTAAATGTTTCGCTAACCAGTTTAATTTCTCGATTCCGACATATATTATCTGCTGAAATTAATTTACCATTTGCTAATTCGAGTAAAAATTTACTATCCAAAGGCGTCAATGGACAACTTAATTTAGCACAAAAATCTCTACTCATATAACTTCTATCCGCACCCGAATCAAATAAAACGTAAGCAGATTTATTGTCAATAAGAAACGTACCCGTAACAAGCTCCGGGTCTTCCTGTGCCTCTGCCGCATTAATATTGAAAACTCTTCCACGGCCTTGTCCATTCGTGTTCTCCTGGTTCGGGCAATTTCTAATAATGTGGCCCGGTTTTCCACATTTATAACAAACTACATTGGCATAACTTGCTCCGACACTACTTGCTCCGCCATTACTCGTTCCGACACCATTTGTTCCTTTCGTTCTATTAACCCCTGGTCCGTAGACCTCACACTTCGCCGCGCTATGACCATTTCTTTTACACTTGTTGCAAAATTTGGTGCAGAACCCCGAGTGATTCTTTTCACACCTTTGGCATAGCTGCTTCTGATTGTTGTTGTTGTTGCGGTTATTATTGTTGTTGGGATGATTGTTGTAGTTGCTGTTGTTGTTGTTGTTGTTGTTGTTGTTGGGTCGTTTGTTGTAGTTGCGATTGATGTTGCGATTGTTGGGATAATTGTTGCGATTATTGTTGTAATTGCTGTTGTTGTTGTATTGGTGATTCTTATCACCGTTTTCCTCCCACTTTCTTTTGACTTGCTTCACATTGGCCTCTTCAGCAGTCTGTTCTTTAATTCTTTCTTCAATCTGGTTCACGAGTTTGTGAGCCATTCTACATGCCTGTTGTATGGAGGCGGGCTCGTGTGAACTTATATCTTCTTGGATTCTTTCCGGTAATCCTTTCACAAACGCGTCGATCTTTTCTTCCTCATCTTCGAATGCTCCCGGACACAATAGGCACAATTCTGTGAATCGTCTTTCGTATGTGGTAATATCAAATCCTTGGGTTCGTAACCCTCTAAGTTCTGTCTTGAGCTTATTGACCTCAGTTCTGGGACGGTACTTCTCGTTCATCAAGTGCTTGAATGCTGACCAAGGTAGTGCGTACGCATCATCTTGTCCCACTTGCTCTAGATAGGTATTCCACCATGTTAACGCAGAACCTGTGAAGGTATGCGTAGCGTACTTCACTTTGTCCTCTTCAGTACACTTACTTATGGCAAACACCGATTCAACCTTCTCGGTCCACCGTTTCAATCCGATCGGTCCTTCGGTTCCATCAAATTCCAAAGGTTTGCAGGCAGTGAATTCTTTGTAGGTGCATCCTACACGATTTCCTGTACTGCTAGATCCAAGGTTATTGTTGGTATGTAGCGCAGCCTGTACTGCAGCTATGTTTGAAGCTAGAAAAGTACGGAATTCCTCTTCATTCATATTCACGGTGTGTCGAGTAGTCGGTGCCATTTCCTTCAAAATAGTTAAATGGAACAAGTTAATCATACAGAATATTAAGAGTAGTTAATAGTATTTCGTAGCATAATATGAACTCATTTATAAAAGCTTTTTCTTCATATTAGCGTTTTATAAGTTTAAATTCGGGTAGTACCTACCCGTTAAGTTCATACTTAGTAGCTAATATACAATTCAACTACTATAATTCTATATGAAAAACTGATTATAATAATATTTCGCGTTCAAGCTTTTATACAATAGTTTACAAACTTACAATACCGCTTATTTTACATAAAGCGTGAAATATAGCACACAATAACTTTGATACAAGATAGTTATGAAGATAATTCTAGCTAGTACACAAGTCGTTCAGCAAAGGCAATAAAGACACGTAATTCATACGTCCAGAAATAAGTCATGCATTCTGGTTTTACTAGGACTACTTCCCATCCTTGGTCTTGTGCAACATAACCGTTATGGCCGTTGATAAGACAGCGTGTTGTAACGTCATCAAAGGGACGAGGGTTACGTAATGTCCAACAGTCCCGTAATAATCTAAAAACCTCATTTCTTACCCCAATTACCGACTCCGTCACTTGTGGAAACGTTTTGTTTAATAGTTGTAGCCCGATGTTCTTGTTCTCACTTTGGTGAGAAGCGAACATTACTAATCCGTAAGCATAACATGCTTCTTTATGTTGCATGTTAGCCGCTTTTTCTAAATCACGAAGTCCAATATTCGGATATATTGAGTCAAAATAATTTCTTAACCCGTTGCGTAAAATAGCATTTGGGTTCCCCGCAATATATGCGTCAAAGTAAACACATCGTAACTTATGGGTTTCCCAATGTGATATCCCCCATCTTTCAAACGAAAGTCTCTTATAAACCAAGACATTCTTGGAACGTTCTTCGAATGTCTTACAAACTGATCTCGCCTTAAATAGTTGTGCCGAAGAATTCTGGCCGACTCTAGACAAGATTTCATCAATCATGTCTCCGGGTAGGTCTCTTAAAATATTGGGTTGTCTATCCATTTTGTGTTTTTAAACTGTAAAATAGACAAGAGTTAGATTCATAAAAAAAATACTTATTAATACAAGCAATTTTTACATATATCATAAAGCATAAGAACACTATATTACATATATTACACCACACGAATACAACTATCTTATTCCGACTCGCTCATTTCTTCTTCTTCGGTTTTGGTTCCTTTTGCCAAGTTTCTAGGGATATATGATGTTCCCCTAATACGAGCCGTCGTTGTCCACATTGGTTTAGAAAAACCTGGTGGTTTAGAGGTTCCCGGGTCATTGTTACAACTTAAGGACTTCGGGCGTTGACGATACATATAAAGTTCATCGGGGTTGGAATTAGATTTCTCTATTTTTATGCCCTTTCCCTTATTATTTTCTTTTGCCTTTTTAAATTCAGTTGGGGTAATTTCTATAACATCATCGGAATTCTCGTCGGAATCCGATTCATCGGAGAATTGGTAATCCTCCCAATATTTTGCTTCCTTGGCGGAACACCATTGACCATAATTAACCTTGGTCGGTTGGTTGAGGATTTTCTTTTACTTAACCGTTTTATTATTTCCCCCACCGGTTCTATTTCTTCATCCGGTTCCGATTCTTCTTCCGGTTCCGACTCTTCTTCCGGTTCCTCTTCGGGAACTTGTGAATCAGTCCACGAATCATTCCAATTTACATTTGACTCTTCATTATTATTAGGTGAGTCAATGGGACTTGTTCTAGAGGTAGACATCTATCACATAATATCAAACGCGTTAAGAGATTAATATATCACATAATATTCACATGTTAAAAATATATAGTTTCCAACAAAATTTGTTAAGCAATCATTTTTCAAGTAAACACGGTCGAAGTCCAGACTCACTAATGCATCCTAACAAACTAGATAAGACACACTAATGCAAAATTCTGGTTCTCTAAGACCAACGCTCTGATACCAACTGAAATGTCCCGTTCTTATTGATTAAAAACGTTCCATATTAATTGATTTCGTTGCGAGGTTTTGACCTCTATATGAGACGTTTTTCAAAGACTGCATTCATTTTTAAAACAAACCATAACCTTTATTTCATAAATAAAGGTTTAAAAAGCTTTACGTAGATTATCAAATAATGATAATCTAAAATATCCTGTTTACACACGACCATTACATAATGGTTTACAATACAAATATGTTACATCGAAATCAGTTTCTTGAATGCAGTTTTTACACAATATCATACAAACATGGACTCCAAATCTTGTCCTTATTTTAGTATGCAACAGCGAAAGCTCTTAATATTCACCTGAGAATAAACATGCTTTAAACGTCAACAAAAATGTTGGTGAGTTATAGGTTTAACCTATATATATCAAATCATAACAATAGACCACAAGATTTCATCTTTCAATACACATCCCATACATAGAGATAAAAATCATTCATATGGTGAACACCTGGTAACCGACATTAACAAGATGCATATATAAGAATATCCCCATCATTCCGGGACACCCTTCGGATATGATATAAATTTCGAAGTACTAAAGCATCCGGTACTTTGGATGGGGTTTGTTAGGCCCAATAGATCTATCTTTAGGATTCGCGTCAATTAGGGTGTCTGTTCCCTAATTCTTAGATTACCAGACTTCAATAAAAAAGGGCATATTCGATTTCGATAATTCAACCATAGAATGTAGTTTCACGTACTTGTGTCTATTTTGTAAATCATTTATAAAACCTGCATGTATTCTCATCCCAAAAATATTAGATTTTAAAAGTGGGACTATAACTCACTTTCACAGATTTTTACTTCGTCGGGAAGTAAGACTTGGCCACTGGTTGATTCACGAACCTATAACAATATATACATATATATCAAAGTATGTTCAAAATATATTTACAACACTTTTAATATATTTTGATGTTTTAAGTTTATTAAGTCAGCTGTCCTCGTTAGTAACCTACAACTAGTTGTCCACAGTTAGATGTACAGAAATAAATCGATAAATATTATCTTGAATCAATCCACGACCCAGTGTATACGTATCTCAGTATTGATCACAACTCAAACTATATATATTTTGGAATCAACCTCAACCCTGTATAGCTAACTCCAACATTCACATATAGAGTGTCTATGGTTGTTCCGAAATATATATAGATGTGTCGACATGATAGGTCGAAACATTGTATACGTGTCTATGGTATCTCAAGATTACATAATATACAATACAAGTTGATTAAGTTATGGTTGGAATAGATTTGTTACCAATTTTCACGTAGCTAAAAGGAGAAAAATTATCCAATATTGTTTTACCCATAACTTCTTCATTTTAAATCCGTTTTGAGTGAATCAAATTGCTATGGTTTCATATTGAACTCTATTTTATGAATCTAAACAGAAAAAGTATAGGTTTATAGTCGGAAAAATAAGTTACAAGTCGTTTTTGTAAAGGTAGTCATTTCAGTCGAAAGAACGACGTCTAGATGACCATTTTAGAAAACATACTTCCACTTTGAGTTTAACCATAATTTTTGGATATAGTTTCATGTTCATAATAAAAATCATTTTCTCAGAATAACAACTTTTAAATCAAAGTTTATCATAGTTTTTAATTAACTAACCCAAAACAGCCCGCGGTGTTACTACGACGGCGTAAATCCGGTTTTACGGTGTTTTTCGTGTTTCCAGGTTTTAAATCATTAAGTTAACATATCATATAGATATAGAACATGTGTTTAGTTGATTTTAAAAGTCAAGTTAGAAGTATTAACTTTTGTTTGCGAACAAGTTTAGAATTAACTAAACTATGTTCCAGTGATTACAAGTTTAAACCTTCGAATAAGATAGCTTTATATGTATGAATCGAATGATGTTATGAACATCATTACTACCTTAAGTTCCTTGGATAAACCTACTGGAAAAGAGAAAAATGGATCTAGCTTCAATGGATCCTTGGATGGCTCGAAGTTCTTGAAGCAGAATCATGACACGAAAACAAGTTCAAGTAAGATCATCACTTGAAATAAGATTGTTATAGTTATAGAAATTGAACCAAAGTTTGAATATGATTATTACCTTGTATTAGTATGATAACCTACTGTAAGAAACAAAGATTTCTTGAGGTTGGATGATCACCTTACAAGATTGGAAGTGAGCTAGCAAACTTGAAAGTATTCTTGATTTTATGAAACTAGAACTTTTGGAATTTATGAAGAACACTTAGAACTTGAAGATAGAACTTGAGAGAGATCAATTAGATGAAGAAAATTGAAGAATGAAAGTGTTTGTAGGTGTTTTTGGTCGTTGGTGTATGGATTAGATATAAAGGATATGTTATTTTGTTTTCATGTAAATAAGTCATGAATGATTACTCATATTTTTGTAATTTTATGAGATATTTCATGCTAGTTGCCAAATGATGGTTCTCACATGTGTTAGGTGACTCACATGAGCTGCTAAGAGCTGATCATTGGAGTGTATATACCAATAGTACATACATCTAAAAGCTGCGTATTGTACGAGTACGAATACGGGTGCATACGAGTAGAATTGTTGATGAAACTGAACGAGGATGTAATTGTAAGCATTTTTGTTAAGTAGAAGTATTTTGATAAGTGTATTGAAGTCTTTCAAAAGTATATAAATACATATTAAAACACTACATGTATATACATTTTAACTGAGTCGTTAAGTCATCGTTAGTCGTTACATGTAAGTGTTGTTTTGAAACCTTTAGGTTAACGATCTTGTTAAATGTTGTTAACCCAATGTTTATAATATCAAATGAGATTTTAAATTATTATATTATCATGATATTATCATGTATGAATATCTCTTAATATGATATATATACATTAAATGTCTTTACAACGATAATCGTTACATATATGTCTCGTTTAAAAATCATTAAGTTAGTAGTCTTGTTTTTACATATGCAGTTCATTGTTAATATACTTAATGATATGTTTACTTATCATAGTATCATGTTAACTATATATATATCCATATATATGTCATCATATAGTTTTTACAAGTTTTAACGTTCGTGAATCACCGGTCAACTTGGGTGGTCAATTGTCTATATGAAACATATTTCAATTAATCAAGTCTTAACAAGTTTGATTGCTTAACATGTTGGAAACATTTAATCATGTAAATATCAATCTCAATTAATATAAATAAACATGGAAAAGTTCGGGTCACTACACCTACACTCAAAGGTCCTCAACATATGTTCCAATCCGACTTTCTTAGGCAATCCTTCCCAATGAATCACCTTTAACAACTAAATCGTCACCCTCGATTTAACAAAACCACCATTCGAGCACTAAAACCTGCTCTTTTCCCCATATCGGGAAAAACTCAACCAATCTCGTACCGAGATATCAATTCCTTAGCGTACCTTTACCAAGGACAACGCTAAAAGCGACCAAGTCTAAACCTAAAGTCAACAATCCGAACGTTGAAGATCGAACCACATGAATCCTTACGGATTACACTTACCACTAAACATCCTTTGTAGTGCGCAATACAACCAATACGCCACTATCCTAACATCATAAACAACGGCTAAAACTAAAAGCGCCCAAAACGACTATGGCAACGCTAAACCCAAGGTGCACAAAAATTGCCTATTGTTACACCCGTAACAACATGTGAGCAAAACACAGTTATCGCCTCACTAATCCCACGACATGGTCCCCACGACCCCACCATCGGCGTATAAAACCACCGTTAGTTCACACAACGTGGTCCTTACGACCCCACCATTGGCGTATAAAACAACCAATAGATCACATATCCAACAATCATGAAGGCTGGCAGAAAACTACACGCGACCCACTTCTCAAATCTCAACACCGGATGAAGTCAGCGGACCGGGTCAACGGTCATGCTTCACCGATATAACACTACACCCATGATGAAGTCAGCGGACCCCGAAGGTCATGCTTCACCAATCAACGATCTCATGATGAAGTCAGCGGACCCCGAAGGTCATGCTCCACCAATCAACGATCCCATGATGAAGTCAGCGGACCCCAAAGGTCATGCTTCACCAATCAATGATCTCATGATGAAGTCAGAGGACCCCGAAGGTCATGCTTCACCAGTCAACGATCCCTTTTGGCCTCGAACAACGAGTAGCGTAACATCGCGCTCTGCTACGCCATAGTGAATCCTAACGGATACCACTAACCATTCACACAATCGAGCAAGAACCACCTATATCAAACATAGGTACAAAACAATAATTCTATAAAAGAGAATCCGACACACACATCCCTTAACCGAGGGATTTCACCTTGCTTGCCAAACACGTCCATTATCTCTCAACGAGATTTACCACATTACCACCTTGGTGATAATTCAAATTCAAAATCATAAGTACAATTTAACCGAAATTGTACTCTACCACAATCGACCAAATCTAGGTCCCGACACAAGTTTCGGTTTACTAAAAGCGTCATCCGAAATCTCAAACCAAAACCTCCTCGTGCGGGGGTGTAACTCCCCCACTTGGAACTACGTTCCATAACCGCAGTTTGTACAACCGTACATTGCTACCAAAGGTAGACTTTATCAATAATTGGGTTCACACGACCCATCACTACATCTTGCTCCAATCTTGAGCACACAAAGAATTTCAACCAATCCTTAACACTTCGAACGAAAAGTGTACCGCAAATTACACAACTCCACTCTCGCAATCATCCAATTGCTATAGCTTGTCAAACTTCACCCAGTCACTCATGTAACTAAGGGTTTCACTTCGGTACCCTAAGTACAATGTAATCGCAACATAATCGGAGTCGAACACCACGCTAGTAGGTATAAAAGAGGCACATAATGTTTCGTCACGTAGACTCCTTTACCAACATACATCGAGATCCGAAACACTCGATTTCTCGGGCTTCATCCCACCCGTCGAACCTCATGGTTCATCAACTTCAACACGAGAGTGAACACGCACTAGCATCCGAACACCAAAACTCATTTCCATGGCTTGGTAGAAACACTTCCTAAATACTAAGGAATGCTTGGTTACACCAAGTCTTACGCCCTTCGCCCGACAATCAAACGTTACCATAGGGTACTTCCATTAGGAACGTCACCCGTATCAATAACATGCACAACACAATTAAAACCTTAAGGGTCTCACTCGAACGAGCTTAACGACCCGATACCAACCAAAATGCCTAAGCACCCAAGCATTCGCACCATAGAGTCAAGGCACAACACACCACTTATACGCTCTACTGAGAGCAAACCGGAGCCATAAACGTAAACCCTCCGCTCGCTACGAATTATCTCCAACGGAGAATAAAGTTTAGCTAAGACTTACGCACTTACCGCATGTTATTACAAGAGAACAACATATAATTTCGTACTAAAAGTACCTGATGTAGCGCTGTTGGGCTTCCGAGCTCCACTACCCATCATGTATTCGCGCTCTAACCTCCTGACCCGATCGTCATGCGATTCGAAACACTCTGACTTTCGGTGTCCCTCCATTCGGCAAATGAAACACCTGATCGAGCCTAAAGGCACCACCATACAATCTTGTGCCAAATGACCTCGTTCCCCACACTTAAAGCACGTGAGCTTGTAACCCTTCTTACTCTTCTTCTTCACATTCCCGACGCCTTCAGGCGTACTTCGTGCCCTCTTACCATGAACACCATGTAATCCTAACCTTGCAAGTACATCTTCATCATCGCTACCTCGAGGTTTGGGAAACCTCTTTTCAAACTCTTCCTTTACAACTTTAGTCACTTGGTCTCGGACCATTTCCGTCATTTGTCCTTCGACCAACTCCTTGGTTACTTCTCTAACTTTGCCGGTGAAAATCGAGACATATTGTTCAAACACGGCCTCAATCTTTAACGTTAACTAATCCTTCCCTTCGTGAATAGGCTCACTCGTTCCACATCCATCTTCTGTTTTCATTCTAAGGGATGCAAACGATTAGATCAAGAACGTATAGACCACACGCACAACACCGCCCCATCTTTCTAAACACTCATCGTACATCACTTGTTAGACACGATTTGCACCTGTAATAAGGTTTGCAAGTCCTTATTACGCATACACGCCGTATCAACTTGTTAGTACAACGACCGCCTCGCTTGATGTCATAAACAAGCACAAACAAATTCTACGCGACAACAACAAACGCGAAAATTATTATCACAACACAATAATATATTAATAATATCCGCATTACTAATATAAACGTTAGTCCACCTACAAACAAGGCACTAACTATAACCCATTCTGACCCGTAATCCTACAAGTCCCGCAACAATTAAGCACACACAAAAGTCTAAGTCTAGGCACCTATCTCAAGTCTCCTAAATGCCTTAGACCGTGCTTTGATACCACTTGTAACAACCCAACCCGTTAACCAACCAATAACGCGAAATAAATTTTTTTTTTTGCTGGTACAGCACATGGCGCGGCGCGCAGAATAGCCTGGACAGGCTGCTGTCCCAAAAAGTCCCAAATGCGAAAATGTTTGACCACTTCCCGACACATTTATACTAAACGGTTTTCACAACATATTATAATAGTTAAAACTAACACGTTCCATCAATAAAAAGGTTTTTACGACACCGGGCCCACATATGCCCAAATTACCCTTTAGGTACCAATTTGCATGTTTCGACCCCACAATTTTAAACACAAAATAAGAGCCGAGCATGGCGATTGGGGATACACTACCCAATCCTAATTAATCCAAAAGCAAGCCTTCTAAAGCAACTACGCGAGTCCACTAGTCCCATGCTTACCCAAGCCACCGTATCCATGCCAATCTATAAAAAGGTAAACAACGAGAGGGTAAGCTAACGCTTAGTGAGTGAGAATATACTACATACATATATATGCATAAAATGGACACGCCACATAAATAAACAAATACCGCATATCGAAGCATCCAAGCATAAATGGAAGCTAATCTAAGCATACCGTACGATCACTAAGCAACAAGCTAACAACATCAACAATGAGTTAGTTCACCAACGACAATGTGAACAAATGCCAATAAGCTACACCCGGAGGGTTAGCTACATCACGACGATACAACATTATACGTATACAATATTTAACATGCTAAACAATCACAAACACAATATGGTTAACCATAACGCTATGGTGCTACCGGCTCGTGGTTCACACCATACGTATTTGAGTCATACTCTTTTATAGTGCTACCGGCTCGTGGTTCACACTTCGACACTACCGGCTCGTGGTTCACGCCTCGTTTTATAGTGCTACCGGCTCGTGGTTCACACTCGATGCTACCGGCTCGTGGTTCACATCTATTTTTATAGTGCTACCGGCTCGTGGTTCACACTCGATGCTACCGGCTCGTGGTTCACATCTATTTTTATAGTGCTACCGAATCGTGGTTCACACTCGATGCTACCGGCTCGTGGTTCACATCTATTTTTATAGTGCTACCGGCTCGTGGTTCACACTCGATGCTACCATAACATCCACAAACAAATACGCCATAAACATGAACGCATAATTATTCCACTCACAATATTAACCCTTCGCCATTGGGGTTATATAATCCATATCACCCGCCCATGTGATAAAGTTCACACAAAGTGTGCACCTCGTCAAAGTGGTCAACCAAAACGCACAATCGTGCCAATTGGACCTATACACAAGTCCAACAATTCCACCTATACGAGAAGCGAGCTCTACAAGCGACAACCCCTTCACCCGACCCGCACCCATCCTACACATACATATGCATATAGGATATTAACACTCACCTTGTCGCCTTGAATAATGCTACCGAATAATCCGCAATCGCCAATGGAAATGTACCTAATCCATTTATCACATAACAACAATTAGGGTGGATATACAAATCAACCCAAATTGACAACTAGTGCAATTTCGACCCAAATGCACTTTCAAGCACAAACCGTGCCCAAACTAACCAATAATCACTAACACAAGTGAGAATGGTCCTAATATGCCAATCAAACCCAATCATAGGTGTGAAACACCTATCTTGCCCAAAATGACATTTAAACCCTAATTTGACCCATAAGAAGTCAATATCACGCCATTAGCAAGTTTTGACACCAAAACATATTTAACTCGGTTCTATGCTTCAACTTAATCCATTTTAAGTTTATAAACCTTATTAAATCGGCAATTGAGTCATAATCATCAACAAACTCTAATTTTGACTCTAATCAAAATTAGTCAACCATAAGAACCCTAATGGTTTCCAAAACACCAATAGTCACTAACACTAGTGATTATACATCATTTACAAGTCTTAAACATGGTTAAATCATTAACCAACCCAAAACCCGCCAAATATCAAAATAACAAGTTTCCATAAACCCTCTTCATCAACCAAATGGGTTTTACAACTAACAATCTTAAACCCTAACTTGAATATCAAATCTAACAAATGAAATTCGGAGTTAGAACTTACCAATACTACCAAAACATAGCTAGGAGCGAGATGAACAACTTTAAAACTTGAGCTTTGGCGAGAATTCGATTTCTTCTTCTCCAAACCAAGCTCTCTCACTCTAGAACTCTTCCTCTCTCTCTAGATGTGGATGAGAGTGTTTGTGTGGGTGAGAAATGAGATCCAATGCAGTTCTAGATCAGTCTTGATGACCCCAAACCGACCTCAATTGAAAAGACCAAAGTACCCCTCATTTAAACCTTTTAAAAAGGCTGAAAATTGCTTCTAACACGATCGGAGCGCCGCGCCATAAGGTGGAGCGCCGCTCCAACCTTCAGGTCAGTTTTCAGAAACTTGTTTTGGCTATAACTTTTTGACCGTAGCTCCGTTTTCGATGAATCAAATATCGTTGGAAATGTAATAAGATTTTCTTTCCAATGGTAAGGCTTTGAAACATCAACACAAACTTTATTTGGGGTTGAAAAGATACGTACACACCTTGTCACTTCTGACAACGTCCAGTTTCCTTCGACGTTCGAGCAAGCAACATGTACATGCTTCGTACACCTCATACACGCATCGTACACCATAAATACATTATGTACCATAAATATTTGGGTCTTACAAAATGTTGGAAAGGTTAGCTGGAAACAGTTACTATTGTTTTCTTGACGGTTTTTCCGGATACTTTCAAATTCCAATCGCACCCGAGGATCAAGAGAAAACCACGTTCACGTGCCCTTATGGTACTTTTGCTTACAAACGCATGCCATTTGGACTTTGCAACGCCCCTACAACCTTTCAAAGGTGCATGATGGCGATTTTTCACGACATGATAGAAGAATGCATGAAAGTTTTCATGGATGACTTTTCCGTCTTCGGTGATACTTTTGAAACATGTCTAGTTAATCTTGAACGAATGCTTATTAGATGCGAGCAATCAAATCTAGTACTTAATTGGGAGAAATGTCATTTCATGGTTAAAGAAGGCATCGTTCTTGGTCATAAAATTTCAAAGGAAGGAATTGAAGTGGATAGAGCTAAAGTAGATGTAATTGCTAAACTTCCACATCCCACCAATGTTAGAGGAGTTAGGAGTTTTCTAAGGCATGCCGGTTTTTACCGACGTTTCATAAAAGATTTTTCTAAAATTACCACTCCTATGAATAAACTCCTAGAAAAGGATGCTCCATTCATCTTTTCAGATGAATGCATCAAATCTTTTAATATTCTTAAAGAAAAACTCACTAATGCACCGATCATGATAACTCCAAATTGAAATCTACCATTTGAACTCATGTGCGATGCAAGTGATTTTGCAATGGGAGTCGTTTTAGGACAAAAGATTGAAAAACGATTTTAACCTATTTATTACGCTAGTAAGACGTTACAAGGAGCACAAACGAATTACACAACTACTGAAAAAGAACTCCTTGCTATTGTCTTTGCTTTTGACAAATTTCGTTCATATCTCGTTCTAGCTAAAACGGTGGTCTATACCGATCATTCTGCTCTTAGATAGCTATTTTCAAAACAAGATGCCAAACCACGTTTAATCCGTTGGATCTTACTCTTATAAGAGTTCGATATTGAAATCCGAGACAAAAAGGGAACAGAAAATCTCGCCGCCGATCATCTTTCTCGTCTTGAAAATCCCGAATTAGAAGTTCTAAATGAATCGGCTATACAAGATAACTTTCCTGATGAATGTCTTTTGAAGATCGATTATAATGAAATTCCATGGTTTGCAGACTATGCAAACTACTTAGTATTTCATAGCATTATCCTTCAAGAAAGACAAGCTTTTAGTTGCAATTGTTCTATTTACAAGTGATATTCGTTTAAATAATAAAAGGTGAAGACAAAAGACAGATTCAACGATTTGAAGACGCAAACGACCAAAAAGCTAAAAAGTACAAAGTACAATCCAAGTGGTTCAAATTATTGATGAGAAATGTCTAAAATGGCAAGAGTACAAGCCACAAAAAGCAAAGTATAAGATATTAAATTATACGAAAAGGCGTTCGAAAATCCAGAACCGAGACATGAACTAACTTTCAGCGCGTGACGCAACGGACCAAAAATTACAAGTCAACTATGCACAAGAATATAATATAATATATAATTAATTATATAAATTATTATATATTATAATTATACGCAGCTCACGTTTTGAATTTGATCTATGAGCTGGAATCCAGAGCTCCGCACTCGCGGAGCTGTGAGGAAGAAAACCTCCGCACTCGCGGAGCTGTACAGTTAAACATGGGCCTATAAAAGGCCGCGCATTCTAATCGATTAAACACACTTTTTTCTATCTATCTATCTACGATATATTTATATTTTATAATTTTAATTTTAATTTAAGTTTAATAATAATAAGGTTATAGTGGCGAATGTTTTAAGTTTGTAAGTCGAAACTCTGTCCGTGTAACGCTACGCTATTAATACTCATTGTAAGTTATGTTCAACCTTTTTAAATTAATGTCTCGTAGCTAAGTTATTATTATGCTTATTTAAGCCTAAGTAATCATGATGTTGGGCTAAATATTAAAGACGGGGTTATTGGGCTTTGTACCATAATTGGGGTTTGGACAAAAGAACGACACTTGTGGAAATTAGACTATGGGCTATTAATGGGTTTTTTATTAACTAAACGATACCTCGTTAATTTAATATTAAAGGTTACAATTCGACATATCTATAAATAACCACATACGCTTAATCGGGTACGGTGGGCGGGATATCTATAAATACCAATAATTGTTCATTTTACCGGACACGGGGATGGATTAATAGTCAATGGACTCGTTGAAACAGGGGTGGATTACATTCAAGGGTAATTGGTGTAATTGTTAACAAAGTATTGAAACCTTGGATTACACGCAGTCGATAACCTGGTGTATTCATTAAACAAAGTATTAAGACCTTGTTACAGTTCGAATCCCCAATTAGTTGGAATATTTAACTTCGGGTATATGGATAATTTGACGAGGACTCTCGCACTTTATATTTATGACTGATGGACTATTATGGAGAAAACCGTATGGACATATCGAATAATCCAGGACAAAGGACAATTAACCCATGGTAATAATTTAAAATCAACATGTTGAACATCATGATTACGGAAGTTTATATAAGCATAATTCCTTTATTTTATATCTTATCGCACTTTTAATTATCGTATTTTTTAAATTATCGCATTTTTTATTTACTGTCATTTTATTTATCGCACTTTAATTTATCGCACTTTAATTATCGTCATTTACTTTACGCTTTAAATTAAGTTATATTTATATTTAATATTTTTGCATTAGGTTTTAATTGCGACTTAAGTTTTAAAATCGACAAACCGGTCACTAAACGGTAAAACCCCCTTTTATAATAATAATAATATTACTTATATATATTTATTTATACAAATATAGTTTAAAATAAATATAGCGTTAAACTTAGCTAGCTCCCTGTGGAACGAACCGGACTTACTAAAAACTACACTACTCTACGATTAGGTACACTGCCTATAAGGGTGTTGTAGCAAGGTTTAGGTATATCCCATTCAATAAATAAATAAATAACTTGTGTAAAATTGTATCGTATTTAATAGTATTTCAATTAAATCTATTTCGTACTACACCTCGCACACATCACCTCTCTCTCACCTGATTGGTCCTTCTTTCCCCTTTCTCTTCCTCACGCTGTCTTCAAGTTTCCGACTGACACCGGTTTGCGTCAAAAACTGACGCTGCGATATCAGGCGTCAAGCTGGCCACGTCAATTGACGGATCTCATCTGACGCTCGATTGGACGCAGTCTTACAATCAAGGTTGTAAAAAATGCTATTCGAGGATTAATCGGTCAGGACATTTGAAGGATTAATCGGCAATTCGGAGATTAATCGGGGATTAATCGGATGTTGACCAATGTTGACTTTTATAAATATATATAATAAAAATAAATAATAAATATAAATATATTAAAAATAAGAGTTTCAAAAATAAATATTTTATTAAATAAAACTTTTTTAGCCGAATTACTCCGTCTAATCCCGAATTAATTCTGATTAATCCCGTTTAATCGTGTTTGACCGAATTAATCGGAGTTGACCGTTTTTTGTAGCGAATTACATTAAGCCTAACGGAAGTGTTAAATTTCTGTTTAATCACCGATTAATCGCCGTTTAATCCCGTTTTTTGCAACAATGCTTACAATAAATGAAAATATGTAGTAAGAATAACAATAAAAACAAGAGAATTTAACGAAGTTATATCTAGTCAATAATGATTACTTTAATCTTCGGCCAGTCAAAGAGAGTTCTTTATTGATAAAATTTGTGTTGTACGTTTACAGATTACATATGAGATTACTTATAGGAGAAAACAAACAAGGGAATTGAAATGTCCCGTTCTTATTGATTAAAAACGTTCCATATTAATTGATTTCGTTGCGAGGTTTTGACCTCTATATGAGACGTTTTTCAAAGACTGCATTCATTTTAAAACAAACCATAACCTTTATTTCATCAATAAAGGTTTAAAAAGCTTTACGTAGATTATCAAATAATGATAATCTAAAATATCCTGTTTACACACGACCATTACATAATGGTTTACAATACAAATATGTTACAACAAAATAAGTTTCTTGAATGCAGTTTTTACACAATATCATACAAGCATGGACTCCAAATCTCGTCCTTATTTAAGTATGCGACAGCGGAAGCTCTTAATAATCACCTGAGAATAAACATGCTTAAAACGTCAACAAAAATGTTGGTGAGTTATAGGTTTAACCTATATATATCAAATCATAATAATAGACCACAAGATTTCATATTTCAATACACATCCCATACATAGAGATAAAAATCATTCATATGGTGAACACCTGGTAACCGACATTAACAAGATGCATATATAAGAATATCCCCATCATTCCGGGACACCCTTCGGATATGATATAAATTTCGAAGTACTAAAGCATCCAGTACTTTGGATGGGGTTTGTTAGGCCCAATAGATCTATCTTTAGGATTCGCGTCAATTAGGGTGTCTGTTCCCTAATTCTTAGATTACCAGACTTAATAAAAAGGGGCATATTCGATTTCGATAATTCAACCATAGAATGTAGTTTCACGTACTTGTGTCTATTTTGTAAATCATTTATAAAACCTGCATGTATTCTCATCTCAAAAATATTAGATTTTAAAAGTGGGACTATAACTCACTTTCACAGATTTTTACTTCGTCGGGAAGTAAGACTTGGCCACTGGTTGATTCACGAACCTATAACAATATATACATATATATCAAAGTATGTTCAAAATATATTTACAACACTTTTAATATATTTTGATGTTTTAAGTTTATTAAGTCAGCTGTCCTCGTTAGTAACCTACAACTAGTTGTCCACAGTTAGATGTACAGAAATAAATAGATAAATATTATCTTGAATCAATCCACGACCCAGTGTATACGTATATCAGTATTGATCACAACTCAAACTATATATATTTTGGAATCAACCTCAACCCTGTATAGCTAACTCCAACATTCACATATAGAGTGTCTATGGTTGTTCCGAAATATATATAGATGTGTCGACATGATAGGTCGAAACATTATATACGTGTCTATGGTATCTCAAGATCACATAATATACAATACAAGTTGATTAAGTTATGGTTGGAATAGATTTGTTAGCAATTTTCACGTAGCTAAAATGAGAAAAATTATCCAATCTTGTTTTACCCATAACTTCTTCATTTTAAATCCGTTTTGAGTGAATCAAATTACTATGGTTTCATATTGAACTCTATTTTATGAATATAAACATAAAAAATATAGGTTTATAGTCAGAAAAATAAGTTACAAGTCATTTTTGTAAAGGTAGTCATTTCAGTCGAAAGAACGACGTCTAGATGACCATTTTAGAAAACATACTTCCACTTTGAGTTTAACCATAATTTTTGGATATAGTTTCATGTTCATAATAAAAATCATTTTCTCAGAATAACAACTTTTAAATCAAAGTTTATCATAGTTTTTAATTAACTAACCCAAAACAGCCCGCGTTGTTACTACGGCGGCGTAAATCCGGTTTTACGGTGTTTTTCGTGTTTTCAGGTTTTAAATCATTAAGTTAGCATATAATATAGATATAGAACATGTGTTTAGTTGATTTTAAAAGTCAAGTTAGAAGGATTAACTTTTGTTTGCGAACAAGTTTAGAATTAACTAAACTATGTTCTAGTGATTACAAGTTTAAACCTTCGAATAAGATAGCTTTATATGTATGAATCGAATGATGTTATGAAAATAATTACTACCTTAAGTTCCTTGGATAAACCTACTGGAAAAGAGAAAAATGGATCTAGCTTCAACGGATCCTTGGATGGCTCGAAGTTCTTGAAGCAGAATCATGACACGAAAACAATTTCAAGTAAGAACATCACTTGAAATAAGATTGTTATAGTTATAGAAATTGAACCAAAGTTTGAATATGATTATTACCTTGTATTAGAATGATAACCTACTGTAAGAAACAAAGATTTCTTGAGGTTGGATGATCACCTTACAAGATTGGAAGTGAGCTAGCAAACTTGAAAGTATTCTTGATTTTATGTAACTAGAACTTGTAGAATATATGAAGAACACTTAGAACTTTAAGATAGAACTTGAGAGAGATCAATTAGATGAATAAAATTGAAGAATGAAAGTGTTTGTAGGTGTTTTTGGTCGTTGGTGTATGGATTAGATATAAAGGATATGTAATTTTGTTTTCATGTAAATAAGTCATGAATGATTACTCATATTTTTGTAATTTTATGAGATATTTCATGCTAGTTGCCAAATGATGGTTCCCACATGTGTTAGGTGACTCACATGGGCTGCTAAAAGCTGATCATTGGAGTGTATATACCAATAGTACATACAAATAAAAGCTGTGTATTGTACGAGTACGAATACGGGTGCATACGAGTAGAATTGTTGATGAAACTGAACGAGGATGTAATTGTAAGCATTTTTGTTAAGTAGAAGTATTTTGATAAGTGTATTGAAGTCTTTCAAAAGTGTATAAATACATATTAAAATACTACATGTATATACATTTTAACTGAGTCGTTAAGTCATCGTTAGTCGTTGCATGTAAGTGTTGTTTTGAAACCTTTAGGTTAACGATCTTGTTAAATGTTGTTAACCCAATGTTTATAATATAAAATGAGATTTTAAATTATTATATTATCCTGATATTATCATGTATGAATATCTCTTAATATGATATATATACATTAAATGTCTTTACAACGATAATCGTTACATATATGTCTCGTTTAAAAATTATTAAGTTAGTAGTCTTGTTTTTACATATGTAGTTCATTGTTAATATACTTAATGATATGTTTACTTATCATATTATCATGTTAACTATATATATATGTATATATATCCATATATATGTCATCATATAGTTTTTACAAGTTTTAACGTTCGTGAATCACCGGTCAACTTGGGTGGTCAATTGTCTATATGAAACATATTTCAATTAATCAAGTCTTAATAAGTTTGATTGCTTAACATGTTGGAAACATTTAATCATGTAAATATCAATCTCAATTAATATATATAAACATGGAAAAGTTCGGGTCACTACAGTACCTACCCGTTAAATAAATTTCGTCCCGAAATTTTAAGCTGTTGATGGTGTTGACGAATCTTCTGGAAATAGATGTGGGTATTTCTTCTTCATCTGATCTTCACGCTCCCAGGTGAACTCGGGTCCTCTATGAGCATTCCATCGAACCTTAACAATTGGTATCTTGTTTTGCTTAAGTCTTTTAACCTCGCGATCCATTATTTCGACGGGTTCTTCGATGAATTGAAGTTTTTCGTTGATTTGGATTTCATCTAACGGAATAGTGAGATCTTCTTTAGCAAAACATTTCTTCAAATTCGAGACGTGGAAAGTGTTATGTACAGCCGCGAGTTGTTGAGGTAACTCAAGTCGGTAAGCTACTGGTCCGACACGATCAATAATCTTGAATGGTCCAATATACCTTGGATTTAATTTCCCTCATTTACCAAATCGAACAACGCCTTTCCAAGGTGCAAATTTAAGCATGACCATCTCTCCAATTTCAAATTCTATATCTTTTCTTTTAATGTCAGCGTAGCTCTTTTGTCGACTTTGGGCGGTTTCAACCGTTGTTGAATTTGGATGATCTTCTTGGTAGTTTCTTGTATAATCTTCGGACCCGTAATCTGTCTATCCCCTACTTCACTCCAACAAATCGGAGACCTGCACTTTCTACCATAAAGTGCTTCAAACGGCGCCATCTCAATGCTTGAATGGTAGCTGTTGTTGTAGGAAAATTCTGCTAACGGTAGATGTCGATCCCAACTGTTTCCGAAATCAATAACACATGCTCGTAGCATGTCTTCAAGCGTTTGTATCGTCCTTTCGCTCTGCCCATCAGTTTGTGGATGATAGGCAGTACTCATGTCTAGACGAGTTCCTAATGCTTGCTGTAATGTCTGCCAGAATCTTGAAATAAATCTGCCATCCCTATCAGAGATAATAGAGATTGGTATTCCATGTCTGGAGACGACTTCCTTCAAATACAGTCGTGCTAACTTCTCCATCTTGTCATCTTCTCTTATTGGCAGGAAGTGTGCTGATTTGGTGAGACGATCAACTATTACCCAAATAGTATCAAAACCACTTGCGGTCCTTGGCAATTTAGTGATGAAATCCATGGTAATGTTTTCCCATTTCCATTCCGGGATTTTGGGTTGTTGAAGTAGACCTGATGGTTTCTGATGCTCAGCTTTGACCTTAGAACACGTCAAACATTCTCCTACGTATTTAGCAACATCGGCTTTCATACCCGGCCACCAAAAATATTTCTTGAGATCCTTGTACATCTTCTCCGTTCCAGGATGTATTGAGTATCTGGTTTTATGAGCTTCTCTAAGTACCATTTCTCTCATATCTCCAAATTTTGGTACCCAAATCCTTTCAGCCCTATACCGGGTTCCGTCTTCCCGAATATTAAGATGCTTCTCCGATCCTTTGGGTATTTCATCCTTTAAATTTCTCTCTTTTAAAACTCCTTGTTGCGCCTCCTTTATTTGAGTAGTAAGGTTATTATGAATCATTATATTCATAGATTTTACTCGAATGGGTTCTCTGTCCTTCCTGCTCAAGGCATCGGCTACCACATTTGCCTTCCCCGGGTGGTAACGAATCTCAAAGTCGTAATCATTCAATAATTCAATCCACCTACGCTGCCTCATATTCAGTTGTTTCTGATTAAATATGTGTTGAAGACTTTTGTGGTCGGTATATATAATACTTTTGACCCCATATAAGTAGTGCCTCCAAGTCTTTAATGCAAAAACAACCGCGCCTAATTCCAAATCATGCGTCGTATAATTTTGTTCGTGAATCTTCAATTGTCTAGACGCATAAGCAATCACCTTCGTTCGTTGCATTAATACACAACCGAGACCTTGCTTTGATGCGTCACAATAAATCACAAAATCATCATTCCCTTCAGGCAATGACAATATAGGTGCCGTAGTTAGCTTTTTCTTCAATAATTGAAACGCTTTCTCTTGTTCATCATTCCATTCAAATTTCTTCCCTTTATGCGTTAATGCAGTCAAGGGTTTTGCTATTCTGGAAAAGTCTTGGATGAACCTTCTGTAGTAACCAGCTAGTCCTAAAAACTGGCGTATGTATTTCGGAGTTTTCGGGGTTTCCCACTTTTCAACAGTTTCTATCTTTGTCGGATCCACCTTAATACCTTCTTTGTTCACTATGTGACCGAGGAATTGAACTTCTTCCAACCAAAATGCACACTTTGAAAACTTCGCGTACAATTCTTCCTTCCTCAATACTTCTAACACCTTTCTCAAATGTTCACCGTGTTCTTGGTCATTCTTTGAGTAAATAAGTATGTCATCAATGAAAACAATGACAAACTTGTCAAGGTATGGTCCACACACTCGGTTCATAAGGTCCATGAACACAGCTGGTGCATTAGTTAAACCAAACGGCATGACCATAAATTTATAATGACCGTAACGTGTTCTGAAAGCAGTCTTTGGAATATCATCTTCTTTCACCCGCATTTGATGATACCCGGAACGTAAGTCAATCTTTGAATAAACAGACGAGCCTTGTAGTTGATCAAATAAGTCGTCGATTCTCGGTAGTGGGTAGCGGTTCTTGATGGTAACTTTGTTCAACTCTCGGTAGTCGATACACAACCTGAATGTACCATCTTTCTTCTTGACAAACAAAACAGGAGCTCCCCACGGTGATGTGCTTGGTCGAATGAAACCACGCTCTAAAAGTTCTTGTAATTGGCTTTGCAGTTCTTTCATCTCGCTGGGTGTGAGTCTGTAAGGAGCACGAGCTATTGGTGCAGCTCCTGGTACAAGATCTATTTGAAATTCAACGGATCGATGTGGGGGTAATCCCGGTAATTCTTTCGGAAATACATCGGGAAATTCTTTTGCAATGGGAACATCATTGATGCTCTTTTCTTCAGTTTGTACTTTCTCGACGTGTGCTAGAACAGCATAGCAACCTTTTCTTATTAGTTTTTGTGCCTTCAAATTACTAATAAGATGTAGCTTCGTGTTGCCCTTTTCTCCGTACACCATTAAGGGTTTTACTTTTTCTCGTATAATGCGAATTGCATTTTTGTAACAAACGATCTCTGCTTTCACTTCTTTCAACCAGTCCATACCGATTATCACATCAAAACTCCCTAACTCTACTGGTATCAAATCAATCTTAAATGTTTCGCTAACCAGTTTAATTTCTCGATTCCGACATATATTATCTGCTGAAATTAATTTACCATTTGCTAATTCAAGTAAAAATTTACTATCCAAAGGCGTCAATGGACAAATTAATTTAGCACAAAAATCTCTACTCATATAGCTTCTATCCGCACCCGAATCAAATAAAACGTAAGCAGATTTATTGTCAATAAGAAACGTACCCGTAACAAGCTCCGGGTCTTCCTGTGCCTCTGCCGCATTAATATTGAAAACTCTTCCGCGGCCTTGTCCATTCGTGTTCTCCTGGTTCGGGCAATTTCTAATAATGTGGCCCGGTTTTACACATTTATAACAAACTACATTGGCATAACTTGCTCCGACACTACTTGCTCCGCCACTACTCGTTCTGACACCATTTGTTCCTTTCGTTCTATTAACCCCTAGTCTGTAGACCTCACACTTCGCCGCGCTATGACCATTTCTTTTACACTTGTTTCAAAATTTGGTGCAGAACCCCGAGTGATACTTTTTCACACCTTTGGCATAGCTGCTTCTGATTGTTGTTGTTGTTGTGGTTATTATTGTTGTTGGGATGATTGTTGTAGTTGCTGTTGTTGTTGTTGTTGTTGTTGGGCCGTTTGTTGTAGTTGCGATTGATGTTGCGATTGTTGGGATAATTTTTGCGATTATTGTTGTAATTGCTGCTGTTGTTGTATTGGTGATTCTTATCACCGTTTTCCTCCCACTTTCTTTTGACTTGCTTCACATTGGCCTCTTCAGCAGTCTGTTCTTTAATTCTTTCTTCATTTTGGTTCACTAGTTTGTGAGCCATTCTACATGCCTGTTGTATGGAGGCGGGCTCGTGTGAACTTATATCTTCTTGGATTCTTTCCTGTAATCCTTTCACAAACGCGTCGATCTTCTTTTCCTCATCTTCGAATGCTCCCGGACACAATAGGCACAATTCTGTGAATCGTCTTTCGTACGTGGTAATATCAAATCCTTGGGTTCGTAACCCTCTAAGTTCTGTCTTGAGCTTATTGACCTCGGTTCTGAGACGGTACTTCTCGTTCATCAAGTGCTTGAAGGCTGACCACGGTAGTGCGTACGCATCGTCTTGTCCCACTTGCTCTAGATAGGTATTCCACCATGTTAATGCAGAACCTGTGACGGTATGCGTAGCGTACTTCACTTTGTCCTCTTCAGTACACTTACTTATGGCAAACACCGATTCGACCTTCTCGGTCCACCGTTTCAATCCGATCGGTCCTTCGGTTCCATCAAATTCTAAAGGTTTGTAGGCACTGAATTCTTTGTAGGTGCATCCTACACGATTTCCTGTACTGCTAGATCCAAGGTTATTGTTGGTATGTAGCGCAGCCTGTACTGCGGCTATGTTTGAAGCTAGAAAAGTACGGAATTCCTCTTCATTCATATTCACGGTGTGTCGAGTAGTCGGTGCCATTTCCTTCAAAATAGTCAAATGGAACAAGTTAATCATACAGAATATTAAGAGTAGTTAATAGTATTTCGTAGCATAATATGAACTCATTTATAAAAGCTATTTCTTCATATTAGCGTTTTATAAGTTTAAATTCGGGTAGTACCTACCCGTTAAGTTCATACTTAGTAGCTAATATACAATTCAACTACTACAATTCTATATGAAAAACTGATTATAATAATATTTCGCATTCAAACTTTTACACAATATTTTACAAACTTACAATACCGCTTATTTTACATATAGCATGAAATATAGCACACAATAAATTTGATACAAGATGGTTGTGAAGATAATTCTAGCTAGTACACAAGTCGTTCAGCAAAGGAAATAAAGACACGTAATTCATACGTCCAGAAATAAGTCATGCATTCTGGTTTTACTAGGATTACTTCCCATCCTTGGTCTTGTGGAACATAACCGTTATGGTCGTTGATAAGACAGCGTGTTGTAACGTCGTCAAAGGGACGAGGGTTACGTAATGTCCAACAGTCCCGTAACAATCTAAAAACCTCATTTCTTACCCCAATTACCGACTCCGTCACTTGTGGGAACGTTTTGTTTAATAGTTGTAGCCCGATGTTCTTGTTCTCACTTTGGTGAGAAGCGAACATTACTAATCCGTAAGCATAACATGCTTCTTTATGTTGCATGTTAGCCACTTTTTCTAAATCACGAAGTCCAATATTCGGATATATTGAGTCAAAATAATTTCTTAACCCATTGCGTAAAATAGCATTTGGGTTCCCCGCAATATATGCGTCAAAGTAAACACATCGTAACTTATGGATTTCCCAATGTGATATCCCCCATCTTTCGAACGAAAGCCTTTTATAAACCAAGGTATTCTTGGAACGTTCTTCGAATGTCTTACAAACTGATCTCGCCTTAAATAGTTGTGCCGAAGAATTCTGACCGACTCTAGACAAGATTTCATCAATCATGTCTCAGGGAAGGTCTCTTAAAATATTAGGTTGTCTATCCATTTTGTGTTTTTATACTGTAAAATAGACAAGAGTTAGATTCATAAAAAAAAATACTTATTAATACAAGCAATTTTTTTTACATATATCATAAAGCATAAGCACACTATATTACATATATTACACCACACGAATACAACTATCTTATTCCGACTCGCTTGTTTCTTATTCTTTGGTTTTGGTTCGTTTTGCCAAGTTTCTAGGGATATATGATGTTCTCCTAATACGAGCCGTCGTTTTTCACATTGGTTAAGAAAAACCTGGTGATTTAGAGGTTCCCGGGTCATTGTTACAACTTAAGGACTTCAGGGGTTGATGATACATATAAAGTTCATCGGGGTTGGAATTAGATTTCTCTATTTTTATGCCCTTTCCCTTATTATTTTCTTTTACCTTTTTAAATTTAGTTGGGGTAATTTCTATAACATCATTGGAATTCTCGTCGGAATCCGATTCATCGGAGAATTGGTAATCCTCCCAATATTTTGCTTCCTTGGCGGAAACACCATTGACCATAATTAACCTTGGTCGGTTGGTTGAGGATTTTCTTTTACTTAACCATTTTATTATTTCCCCCACCGGTTCTATTTCTTCATCCGGTTCCGATTCTTCTTCCGGTTCCGACTCTTCTTTCGGTTCCTCTTCGGGAACTTGTGAATCAGTCCACGAATCATTCCAATTTACATTTGACTCTTCATTATTATTAGGTGAGTCAATGGGACTTGTTCTAGAGGTAGACATCTATCACATAATATCAAACGCATTAAGAGATTAATATATCACATAATATTCACATGTTAAAAATATATAGTTTCCAACAAAATTTGTTAAGCAATCATTTTTCAAGTAAACACGGTCGAAGTCCAGACTCACTAATACATCCTAACAAACTCGATAAGACACACTAATGCAAAATTCTGGTTCTCTAAGACCAACGCTCGGATACCAACTGAAATGTCCCGTTCTTATTGATTAAAAACGTTCCATATTAATTGATTTCGTTGCGAGGTTTTGACCTCTATATGAGACGTTTTTCAAAGACTGCATTCATTTTAAAACAAACCATAACCTTTATTTCATCAATAAAGGTTTAAAAAGCTTTACGTAGATTATCAAATAATGATAATCTAAAATATCCTGTTTACACACGACCATTACATAATGGTTTACAATACAAATATGTTACAACAAAATAAGTTTCTTGAATGCAGTTTTTACACAATATCATACAAGCATGGACTCCAAATCTCGTCCTTATTTAAGTATGCGACAGCGGAAGCTCTTAATAATCACCTGAGAATAAACATGCTTAAAACGTCAACAAAAATATTGGTGAGTTATAGGTTTAACCTATATATATCAAATCATAATAATAGACCACAAGATTTCATATTTCAATACACATCCCATACATAGATTTAAAAATCATTCATATGGTGAACACCTGGTAACCGACATTAACAAGATGCATATATAAGAATATCCCCCATCATTCCGGGACACCCTTCGGATATGATATAAATTTCGAAGTACTAAAGCATCCGGTACTTTGGATGGGGTTTGTCAGGCCCAATAGATCTATCTTTAGGATTCGCGTCAATTAGGGTGTCTGTTCCCTAATTCTTAGATTACCAAACTTAATAAAAAGGGGCATATTCGATTTCGATAATTCAACCATAGAATGTAGTTTCACGTACTTGTGTCTATTTTGTAAATCATTTATAAAACCTGCATGTATTCTCATCCCAAAAATATTAGATTTTAAAAGTGGGACTATAACTCACTTTCACAGATTTTTACTTCATCGGGAAGTAAGACTTGGCCACTGGTTGATTCACGAACCTATAACAATATATACATATATATCAAAGTATGTTCAAAATATATTTACAACACTTTTAATATATTTTGATGTTTTAAGTTTATTAAGTCAGCTGTCCTCGTTAGTAACCTACAACTAGTTGTCCACAGTTAGATGTACAGAAATAAATCGATAAATATTATCTTGAATCAATCCACGACCCAGTGTATACGTATCTCAGTATTGATCACAACTCAAACTATATATATTTTGGAATCAACCTCAACCCTGTATAGCTAACTCCAACATTCACATATAGAGTGTCTATGGTTGTTCCGAAATATATATAGATGTGTCGACATGATAGGTCGAAACATTGTATACGTGTCTATGGTATCTCAAGATTACATAATATACAATACAAGTTGATTAAGTTATGGTTGGAATAGATTTGTTACCAATTTTCACGTAGCTAAAATGAGAAAAATTATCCAATCTTGTTTTACCCATAACTTCTTCATTTTAAATCCGTTTTGAGTGAATCAAATTACTATGGTTTCATATTGAACTCTATTTTATGAATCTAAACAGAAAAAGTATAGGTTTATAGTCAGAAAAATAAGTTACAAGTCATTTTTGTAAAGGTAGTCATTTCAGTCGAAAGAACGACGTCTAGATGACCATTTTAGAAAACATACTTCCACTTTGAGTTTAACCATAATTTTTGGATATAGTTTCATGTTCATAATAAAAATCATTTTCTCAGAATAACAACTTTTAAATCAAAGTTTATCATAGTTTTTAATTAACTAACCCAAAACAGCCCGCGGTGTTACTACGACGGCGTAAATCCGGTTTTACGGTGTTTTTCGTGTTTTCAGGTTTTAAATCATTAAGTTAGCATATCATATAGATATAGAACATGTGTTTAGTTGATTTTAAAAGTCAAGTTAGAAGGATTAACTTTTGTTTGCGAACAAGTTTAGAATTAACTAAACTATGTTCTAGTGATTACAAGTTTAAACCTTCGAATAAGATAGCTTTATATGTATGAATCGAATGATGTTATGAACATCATTACTACCTTAAGTTCCTTGGATAAACCTACTGGAAAAGAGAAAAATGGATCTAGCTTCAACAGATCCTTGGATGGCTCGAAGTTCTTGAAGCAGAATCATGACTCGAAAACAATTTCAAGTAAGAACATCACTTGAAATAAGATTGTTATAGTTATAGAAATTGAACCAAAGTTTGAATATGATTATTACCTTGTATTAGAATGATAACCTACTGTAAGAAACAAAGATTTCTTGAGGTTGGATGATCACCTTACAAGATTGGAAGTGAGCTAGCAAACTTGAAAGTATTCTTGATTTTATGTAACTAGAACTTGTAGAATATATGAAGAACACTTAGAACTTTAAGATAGAACTTGAGAGAGATCAATTAGATGAAGAAAATTGAAGAATTAAAGTGTTTGTAGGTGTTTTTGGTAGTTGGTGTATGGATTAGATATAAAGGATATGTAATTTTGTTTTCATGTAAATAAGTCATGAATGATTACTCATATTTTTGTAATTTTATGAGATATTTCATGCTAGTTGCCAAATGATGGTTCCCACATATGTTAGGTAACTCACATGGGCTGCTAATAGCTGATCATTGGAGTGTATATACCAATAGTACATACATCTAAAAGCTGTGTATTGTACGAGTACGAATACGGGTGCATACGGGTAGAATTGTTGATGAAACTGAACGAGGATGTAATTGTAAGCATTTTTGTTAAGTAGAAGTATTTTGATAAGTGTATTGAAGTCTTTCAAAAGTGTATAAATACATATTAAAATACTACATGTATATACATTTTAACTGAGTCGTTAAGTCATCGTTAGTCGTTACATGTAAGTGTTGTTTTGAAACCTTTAGGTTAACGATCTTGTTAAATGTTGTTAACCCAATGTTTATAATATCAAATGATATTTTAAATTATTATATTATCATGATATTATCATGTATGAATATCTCTTAATATGATATATATACATTAAATGTCTTTACAACGATAATCGTTACATATATGTCTCGTTTAAAAATCATTAAGTTAGTAGTCTTGTTTTTACATATGTAGTTCATTGTTAATATACTTAATGATATGTTTACTTATCATATTATCATGTTAACTATATATATATGTATATATATCCATATATATGTCATCATATAGTTTTTACAAGTTTTAACGTTCGTGAATCACCGGTCAACTTGGGTGGTCAATTGTCTATATGAAACATATTTCAATTAATCAAGTCTTAACAAGTTTGATTGCTTAACATGTTGGAAACATTTAATCATGTAAATATCAATCTCAATTAATATATATAAACATGGAAAAGTTCGGGTCACTACAGTACCTACCCGTTAAATAAATTTCGTCCCGAAATTTTAAGCTGTTGAAGGTGTTGACGAATCTTCTGGAAATAGATGTGGGTATTTCTTCTTCATCCGATCTTCACGCTCCCAGGTGAACTCGGGTCCTCTATGAGCATTCCATCGAACCTTAACAATTGGTATCTTGTTTTGCTTAAGTCTTTTAACCTCACGATCCATTATTTCGACGGGTTCTTCGATGAATTGAAGTTTTTCGTTGATTTGGATTTCATCTAACGGAATAGTGAGATCTTCTTTAGCAAAACATTTATTCAAATTCGAGACGTGGAAAGTGTTATGTACAGCCGCGAGTTGTTGAGGTAACTCAAGTCGGTAAGCTACTGGTCCGACACGATCAATAATCTTGAATGGTCCAATATACCTTGGATTTAATTTCCCTCATTTACCAAATCGAATAACGCCTTTCCAAGGTGCAACTTTAAGCATGACCATCTCTCCAATTTCAAATTCTATATCTTTTCTTTTAATGTCAGCGTAGCTCTTTTGTCGACTTTGGGCGGTTTTCAACCGTTATTGAATTTAGATGATCTTCTTGGTAGTTTCTTGTATAATCTTCGGACCCGTAATCTGTCTATCCCCCACTTCACTCCAACAAATTGGAGACCTGCACTTTCTACCATAAAGTGCTTCAAACGGCGCCATCTCAATGCTTGAATGGTAGCTGTTGTTGTAGGAAAATTCTGCTAACGGTAGATGTCGATCCCAACTGTTTCCGAAATCAATAACACATGCTCGTAGCATGTCTTCAAGCGTTTGTATCGTCCTTTTACTCTGCCCATCAGTTTGTGGATGATAGGCAGTACTCATGTCTAGACGAGTTCCTAATGCTTGCTGTAATGTCTGCCAGAATCTTGAAATAAATCTGCCATCCCTATCAGAGATAATAGAGATTGGTATTCCATGTCTGGAGACGACTTCTTTCAAATACAGTCGTGCTAACTTCTCCATCTTGTCATCTTCTCTTATTGGCAGGAAGTGTGCTGATTTGGTGAGACGATCAACTATTACCCAAATAGTATCAAAACCACTTGCGGTCCTTGGCAATTTAGTAATGAAATCCATGGTAATGTTTTCCCATTTCCATTCCGGGATTTCGGGTTGTTGAAGTAGACCTGATGGTTTCTGATGCTCAGCTTTGACCTTAGAACACGTCAAACATTCTCCTACGTATTTAGCAACATCGGCTTTCATACCCGGCCACCAAAAATGTTTCTTGAGATCCTTGTACATCTTCTCCGTTCCAGGATGTATTGAGTATCTGGTTTTATGAGCTTCTCTAAGTACCATTTCTCTCATATCTCCAAATTTTGGTACCCAATTCCTTTCAGCCCTATACCGGGTTTCGTCTTCCCGAATATTAAGATGCTTCTCCGATCCTTTGGGTATTTCATCCTTTAAATTTCTCTCTTTTAAAACTCATTGTTGCGCCTCCTTTATTTGAGTAGTAAGGTTATTATGAATCATTATATTCATAGATTTTACTCGAATGGGTTCTCTGTCCTTCCTGCTCAAGGCATCGGCTACCACATTTGCCTTCCCCGGGTGGTAACGAATCTCAAAGTCATAATCATTCAATAATTCAATCCACCTACGCTGCCTCATATTCAGTTGTTTCTGATTAAATATGTGTTGAAGACTTTTGTGGTCGGTATATATAATACTTTTGACCCCATATAAGTAGTGCCTCCAAGTCTTTAATGCAAAAACAACCGCGCATAATTCCAAATCATGCGTCGTATAATTTTGTTCGTGAATCTTCAATTGTCTAGACGCATAAGCAATCACCTTCGTTCGTTGCATTAATACACAACCGAGACCTTGCTTTGATGCGTCACAATAAATCACAAAATCATCATTCCCTTCAGGTAATGACAATATAGGTGCCGTAGTTAGCTTTTTCTTCAATAACTGAAACGCTTTCTCTTGTTCATCATTCCATTCAAATTTCTTCCCTTTATGCGTTAATGCAGTCAAGGGTTTTGCTATTCTGGAAAAGTCTTGGATGAACCTTCTGTAGTAACCAGCTAGTCCTAAAAACTGGCGTATGTGTTTCGGAGTTTTCGGGGTTTCCCACTTTTCAACAGTTTCTATCTTTATCGGATCCACCTTAATACCTTCTTTGTTCACTATGTGATCGAGGAATTGAACTTCTTCCAACCAAAATGCACACTTTGAAAACTTAGCGTACAATTCTTCCTTCCTCAATACTTCTAACACCTTTCTCAAATGTTCACCGTGTTCTTGGTCATTCTTTGAGTAAATAAGTATGTCATCAATGAAAACAATGACAAACTTGTCAAGGTATGGTCCACACACTCGGTTCATAAGGTCCATGAACACAGCTGGTGCATTAGTTAAACCAAACGGCATGACCATAAACTCGTAATGGCCGTAACGTGTTCTGAAAGCAGTCTTTGGAATATCATCTTCTTTCACCCGCATTTGATGATACCCGGAACGTAAGTCAATCTTTGAATAAACAGACGAGCCTTGTAGTTGATCAAATAAGTCGTCGATTCTCGGTAGTGGGTAGCAGTTCTTGATGGTAACTTTGTTCAACTCTCGGTAGTCGATACACAACCTGAATGTACCATCTTTCTTCTTGACAAACAAAACAGGAGCTCCCCACGGTGATGTGCTTGGTCGAATGAAACCACGCTCTAAAAGTTCTTGTAATTGGCTTTGCAGTTCTTTCATCTCGCTGGGTGCGAGTCTGTAAGGAGCACGAGCTATTGGTGCAGCTCCTGGTACAAGATCTATTTGAAATTCAACGGATCGATGTGGGGGTAATCCCGGTAATTCTTTCGGAAATACATCGGGAAATTCTTTTGCAATGGGAACATCATTGATGCTCTTTTCTTCAGTTTGTACTTTCTCGACGTGTGCTAGAACAGCATAGCAACCTTTTCTTATTAGTTTTTGTGCCTTCAAATTACTAATAAGATATAGCTTCGTGTTGCCCTTTTCTCCGTACACCATTAAGGGTTTTCCTTTTTCTCGTATAATGCGAATTGCATTTTTGTAACAAACGATCTCTGCTTTCACATCTTTCAACCAGTCCATACCGATTATCACATCAAAACTCCCTAACTCTACTGGTATCAAATCAATCTTAAATGTTTCGCTAACCAGTTTAATTTCTCGATTTCGACATATATTATCTGCTGAAATTAATTTACCATTTGCTAATTCGAGTAAAAATTTACTATCCAAAGGCGTCAATGGACAACTTAATTTAGCACAAAAATCTCTACTCATATAGCTTCTATCCGCACCCGAATCAAATAAAACGTAAGAAGATTTATTGTCAATAAGAAACGTACCCGTAACAAGCTCCGGGTCTTCCTGTGCCTCTGCCGCATTAATATTGAAAACTCTTCCGCGGCCTTGTCCATTCGTGTTCTCCTGGTTCGGGCAATTTCTAATAATGTGGCCCGGTTTTCCACATTTATAACAAACTATATTGGCATAACTTGCTCCGACACTACTTGCTCCGCCATTACTCGTTCCGACACCATTTGTTCCTTTCGTTCTATTAACCCCTGGACCGTAGACCTCACACTTCACCGCGCTATGACCATTTCTTTTACACTTGTTGCAAAATTGGGTGCAGAACCCCGAGTGATACTTTTCACACCTTTGGCATAGCTGCTTCTGATTGTTGTTGTTGTTGCGGTTATTATTGTTGTTGGGATGATTGTTGTAGTTGCTGTTGTTGTTGTTGTTGTTGTTGTTGTTGTTGTTGTTGGGCAGTTTGTTGTAGTTGCGATTGATGTTGCGATTGTTGGGATAATTGTTGCGATTATTGTTGTAATTGCTGTTGTTGTTGTATTGGTGATTCTTATCACCGTTTTCCTCCCACTTTCTTTTGACTTGCTTCACATTGGCCTCTTCAGCAGTCTGTTCTTTAATTATTTCTTCAATCTGGTTCACTAGTTTGTGAGCCATTCTACATGCCTGTTGTATGGAGGCGGGCTCGTGTGAACTTATATCTTCTTGGATTCTTTCCGGTAATCCTTTCAAAAACGCGTCGATCTTCTCTTCCTCAGCTTCGAATGCTCCCGGACACAATAGGCACAATTCTGTGAATCGTCTTTCGTATGTGGTAATATCAAATCCTTGGGTTCGTAACCCTCTAAGTTCTGTCTTGAGCTTATTGACCTCGGTTCTGGGACGGTACTTCTCGTTCATCAAGTGCTTGAATGCTGACCACGGTAGTACGTACGCATCGTCTTGTCCCACTTGCTCTAGATAGGTATTCCACCATGTTAATGCAGAACCTATGAAGGTATGCGTAGCGTACTTCACTTTGTCCTCTTCAGTACACTTACTTATGGCAAACACCGATTTGACCTTCTCGGTCCACCGTTTCAATCCGATCGGTCCTTCGGTTCCATCAAATTTCAAAGGTTTGCAGGCAGTGAATTCTTTGTAGGTGCATCCTACACGATTTCCTGTACTGCTAGATCCAAGGTTATTGTTGGTATGTAGCGCATCCTGTACTGCGGCTATGTTTGAAGCTAGAAAAGTACGGAATTCCTCTTCATTCATATTCACGGTGTGTCGAGTAGTCGGTGCCATTTCCTTCAAAATAGTCAAATGGAACAAGTTAATCATACAGAATATTAAGAGTAGTTAATAGTATTTCGTAGCATAATATGAACTCATTTATAAAAGCTTTTTCTTCATATTAGCGTTTTATAAGTTTAAATTTGGGTAGTACCTACCCGTTAAGTTCATACTTAGTAGCTAATATACAATTCAACTACTACAATTCTATATGAAAAACTGATTATAATAATATTTCGCGTTCAAACTTTTACACAATATTTTACAAACTTACAATACCGCTTATTTTACATATAGCATGAAATATAGCACACAATAAATTTGATACAAGATGGTTGTGAAGATAATTCTAGCTAGTACACAAGTCGTTCAGCAAAGGCAATAAAGACACGTAATTCATACGTCCAGAAACAAGTCATGCATTCTGGTTTTACTAGGATTACTTCCCATCCTTGGTCTTGTGGAACATAACCGTTATGGCCGTTGTTAAGACAGCGTGTTGTAACGTTGTCAAAGGGACGAGGGTTACGTAATGTCCAACAGTCCCGTAACAATCTTAAAACCTCATTTATTACCCCAATTACTGACTTCGTCACTTGTGGGAACGTTTTTTTTAATAGTTGTAGCCCGATGTTCTTGTTCTCACTTTGGTGAGAAGCGAACATTACTAATCCGTAAGCATAACATGCTTCTTTATGTTTCATGTTAGCCGCTTTTTCTAAATCACGAAGTCCAATATTCGGATATATTAAGTCAAAATAATTTCTTAACCCATTGCGTAAAATAGCATTTGGGTTCCCCGCAATATATGCATCAAAGTAAACACATCGTAACTTATGGATTTCCCAATGTGATATCCCCCATCTTTCGAACGAAAGCCTTTTATAAACCAAGGCATTCTTGGAACGTTCTTCGAATGTCTTACAAACTGATCTCGCCTTAAATAGTTGTGCCGAAGAATTCTGACCGACTCTAGACAAGATTTCATCAATCATGTCTCCGGGTAGGTCTCTTAAAATATTGGGTTGTCTATCCATTTTGTGTTTTTATACTGTAAAATAGATAAGAGTTAGATTCATAAAAAAAATACTTATTAATACAAGAAATTTTTTTACATATATCATAAAGCATAAGCACACTATATTACATATATTACACCACACGAATACAACTATCTTATTCCGACTCGCTTGTTTCTTCTTCTTCGGTTTTGGTTCGTTTTGCCAAGTTTCTAGGGATATATGATGTTCTCCTAATACGAGCCGTCGTTTTCCACATTGGTTTAGAAAAACCTGGTGGTTTAGAGGTTCCCGGGTCATTGTTACAACTTAAGGACTTCAGGGGTTGACGATACATATAAAGTTCATCGGGGTTGGAATTAGATTTCTCTATTTTTATGCCCTTTCCCTTATTATTTTCTTTTGCCTTTTTAAATTTAGTTGGGGTAATTTCTATAACATCATCGGAATTCTCGTCGGAATCCGATTCATCGGAGAATTGGTAATCCTCCCAATATTTTGCTTCCTTGGCGGAAACACCATTGACCATAATTAACCTTGGTCGGTTGGTTGAGGATTTTCTTTTACTTAACCGTTTTATTATTTCCCCCCACCGGTTCCGATTCTTCTTCCGGTTCCGATTCTTCTTCCGGTTCCGACTCTTCTTCCGGTTCCGACTCTTCTTCCGGTTCCTCTTCGGGAACTTGTGAATCAGTCCACGAATCATTTCAATTTACATTTGACTCTTCATTATTATTAGGTGAGTCAATGGGACTTGTTCTAGAGGTAGATATCTATCACATAATATCAAACGCGTTAAGAGATTAATATATCACATAATATTCACATGTTAAAAATATATAGTTTCCAACAAAATTTGTTAAGCAATCATTTTTCAAGTAAACACGGTCGAAGTCCAGACTCACTAATGCATCCTAACAAACTCGATAAGACACACTAATGCAAAATTCTGGTTCTCTAAGACCAACGCTCGGATACCAACTGAAATGTCCCGTTCGTATTGATTAAAAACGTTCCATATTAATTGATTTCGTTGCGAGGTTTTGACCTCTATATGAGACGTTTTTCAAAGACTGCATTCATTTTAAAACAAACCATAACCTTTATTTCATCAATAAAGGTTTAAAAAGCTTTACGTAGATTATCAAATAATGATAATCTAAAATATCCTGTTTACACACGACCATTACATAATGGTTTACAATACAAATATGTTACAACAAAATAAGTTTCTTGAATGCAGTTTTTACACAATATCATACAAGCATGGACTCCAAATCTCGTCCTTATTTAAGTATGCGACAACGGAAGCTCTTAATAATCACCTGAGAATAAACATGCTTAAAACGTCAACAAAAATGTTGGTGAGTTATAGGTTTAACCTATATATATCAAATCATAATAATAGACCACAAGATTTCATATTTCAATACACATCCCATACATAGAGATAAAAATCATTCATATGGTGAACACCTGGTAACCGACATTAACAAGATGAATATATAAGAATATCCCCATCATTCCGGGACACCCTTCGGATATGATATAAATTTCGAAGTACTAAAGCATCCGGTACTTTGGATGGGGTTTGTTAGGCCCAATAGATCTATCTTTAGGATTCGCGTCAATTAGGGTGTCTGTTCCCTAACTCTTAGATTACCAGACTTAATAAAAAGGGGCATATTCGATTTCGATAATTCAACCATAGAATGTAGTTTCACGTACTTGTGTCTATTTTGTAAATCATTTATAAAACCTGCATGTATTCTCATCCCAAAAATATTAGATTTTAAAAGTGGGACTATAACTCACTTTCACAGATTTTTACTTCGTCAGGAAGTAAGACTTGGCCACTGGTTGATTCACGAACCTATAACAATATATACATATATATCAAAGTATGTTCAAAATATATTTACAACACTTTTAATATATTTTGATGTTTTAAGTTTATTAAGTCAGCTGTCCTCGTTAGTAACCTACAACTAGTTGTCCACAGTTAGATGTACAGAAATAAATAGATAAATATTATCTTGAATCAATCCACGACCCAGTGTATACGTATCTCAGTATTGATCACAACTCAAACTATATATATTTTGGAATCAACCTCAACCCTGTATAGCTAACTCCAACATTCACATATAGAGTGTCTATGGTTGTTCCGAAATATATATAGATGTGTCGACATGATAGGTCGAAACATTGTATACGTGTCTATGGTATCTCAAGATTACATAATATACAATACAAGTTGATTAAGTTATGGATGGAATAGATTTGTTAGCAATTTTCACGTAGCTAAAATGAGAAAAATTATCAAATCTTGTTTTACCCTTAACTTCTTCATTTTAAATCCGTTTTGAGTGAATCAAATTGCTATGGTTTCATATTGAACTCTATTTTATGAATCTAAATAGAAAAAGTATAGGTTTATAGTCAGAAAAATAAGTTACAAGTCATTTTTGTAAAGGTAGTCATTTCAGTCGAAAGAACGACGTCTAGATGACCATTTTAGAAAACATACTTCCACTTTGAGTTTAACCATAATTTTTGGATATAGTTTCATGTTCATAATAAAAATCATTTTCTCAGAATAACAACTTTTAAATCAAATTTTATCATAGTTTTTAATTAACTAACCCAAAACAGCCCGCGGTGTTACTACGACGGCGTAAATCCGGTTTTACGGTGTTTTTCGTGTTTCCAGGTTTTAAATCATTAAGTTAGCATATCATATAGATATAGAACATGTGTTTAGTTGATTTTAAAAGTCAAGTTAGAAGGATTAACTTTTGTTTGCGAACAAGTTTAGAATTAACTAAACTATGTTCTAGTGATTACAAGTTTAAACCTTCGAATAAGATAGCTTTATATGTATGAATCGAATGATGTTATGAACATCATTACTACCTTAAGTTCCTTAGATAAACCTACTGAAAAATAAAAAAATGGATCTAGCTTCAACGGATCCTTGGATGGCTCGAAGTTCTTGAAGCAGAATCATGACACGAAAACAATTTCAAGTAAGATCATCACTTGAAATAAGATTGTTATAGTTATAGAAATTGAACCAAAGTTTGAATATGATTATTACCTTGTATTAGAATGATAACCTACTGTAAGAAACAAAGATTTCTTGAGGTTGGATGATCACCTTACAAGATTGGAAGTGAGCTAGCAAACTTGAAAGTATTCTTGATTTTATGTAACTAGAACTTGTAGAATATATGAAGAACACTTAGAACTTTAAGATAGAACTTGAGAGAGATCAATTAGATGAAGAAAATTGAAGAATGAAAGTGTTTGTAGGTGTTTTTGGTCGTTGGTGTATGGATTAGATATAAAGGATATGTAATTTTGTTTTCATGTAAATAAGTCATGAATGATTACTCATATTTTTGTAATTTTATGAGATATTTCATGCTAGTTGCCAAATGATGGTTCCCACATGTGTTAGGTGACTCAAATGGGCTGCTAAGAGCTGATCATTGGAGTGTATATACCAATAGTACATACATCTAAAAGCTGTGTATTGTACGAGTACGAATACGGGTGCATACGAGTAGAATTGTTGATGAAACTGAACGAGGATGTAATTGTAAGCATTTTTGTTAAGTAGAAGTATTTTGATAAGTGTATTGAAGTCTTTAAAAAGTTTATAAATACATATTAAAATACTACATGTATATACATTTTAACTGAGTCGTTAAGTCATCGTTAGTCGTTACATGTAAGTGTTGTTTTGAAACCTTTAGGTTAACGATCTTGTTAAATGTTGTTAACCCAATGTTTATAATATCAAATGAGATTTTAAATTATTATATTATCATGATATTATCATGTATGAATATCTCTTAATATGATATATATACATTAAATGTCTTTACAACGATAATCTTTACATATATGTCTCTTTTAAAAATCATTAAGTTAGTAGTCTTGTTTTTACATATGTAGTTCATTGTTAATATACTTAATGATATGTTTACTTATCATAGTATCATGTTAACTATATATATATCCATATATATGTCATCATATAGTTTTTACAAGTTTTAACGTTCGTGAATCACCGGTCAACTTGGGTGGTCAATTGTCTATATGAAACATATTACAATTAATCAAGTCTTAACAAGTTTGATTTCTTAACATGTTGGAAACATTTAATCATGTAAATATCAATCTCAATTAATATATATAAACATGGAAAAGTTTGGGTCACTACAGGAATAGCTTAGGAAGCAGGAAAATGCATTTTAGAAATTTCAGGCAACCCAACTCGAAACTCGTGATCGCGAGATCCATCCCAGCAAACATCTCGCGTTCGCGAGTTATTATTCGAGGTCAAATTCCAGTAGCGAACCTTGAATATCCAATCGCGAGTTTGCACCAAGAACACCTCGCGATCGCGACCCTTGCCCTCGCGGTTGCGAGTTTCACAGCAGCAACATCTCCATCTTTCGTTTGTTTTAACTCGATTCGTACTCCAACAATCTCTCACCCGAAGAGACGTTAAATAACACCCATCTTTACCCTGAATTCATCATCACCCCATAGCAACAACCCGACTCGCTAATTACACCTCCTTTTGATACCGTCGGATTTGCACCCTAATCACGCAACACTTTACCCGATAACCTTCGAGCAAGTGAAGTCTTTCGACATCAAAATACCGTTGAGCTATAATTCGATCCTTTTGATACTAGCTTGGGAAACAAGAACAACTCTTTGGCTATGACACCTACATCCTTAGTTTTGGAGATAACGGGTCGTTTGATTCCTACCCGAACCAATTAACTCCATCGTCCAAACAATACATCCGTACAAAACACCATCCACCCGATTTATCTTTCCAACGAAGAACAAACCCGCCGGTGGAACAAACATGTGGACATCCCATCAAAGCAGCCGTGTGAGAACGCAATCACAACCTTGATCTTCCACATAACCGCCTTAGCTCTCACCATTGGAACACCGACCACATACGTGCACACGTCTTTTGACAAACCCGATTATCCATCCCCGGCCAACTCCCACTGTACGAATGTATTTTTAACAGTGACTCTCAAGAAAATCTCTCGTTCATCTTCCTCGGCCGATCGCAACAAAGTTGCCATTGGAGAGGATCTACCCGAAGAGACAAAAGCTATAGTGTACCCAATTCGACCTGATTTTTTACTACCTTCAACTTCTTTTGAGCTCCCACTCAAACAAGACCTCTCAACAATACCAGAATGCATTAACACGCTAGGACTTTTAACACCCACAAAATCACCTATAAACTCCTCAACCATATACACGGTTCCCATCTTGTACCCACGAGCAACCACAAGACCTCCTTTAAATACCATCCACCTTTGATCTCCAAATAGAACATGACATCTTTTATCATCCAATTTCCCAACCGAGATCAACCTAATCTTGAGCTTTGGGATAAATCTCACATTCCTCAAGATCGGTGCATATTATAGGTGTCTAACAACTAGGTCACCCACACCCGCGATATCAAGTGCTTCTCATCCGCAACTCGGACTTTACCTGAATAACTCTTGAAAATCACCATCTCGTTCATGTATGGGGTAGCATGTTACGAGGCACCCGAATCTATAACCCAAGATTCGTCAAGTACCTCTTCTTGGCACATCAACGCATCTTCGATCACCATAATCATTGCTTTCCCAGCCAACTTTAAACTCGGGCACCTTGATTTGTAGTGACCAACTTGTTGACAATTTCAACACATCACATTCTTGCTCCTTGATGGACTTTAACCTAGCTCTTCCCCGACTAACACTTAGAACCGAACCTGAACTTTTACTTGAATCTCTCCTTTGAATACCATAGCTAAGGATCAAATCACGAATTTCTTCAAACGTAAGTTTAGTAGTTCCGGATGAACCACTAACCGTTGTTACCGTACCGGCCCAACTATCGGGTAGCGAAGATAGCAAAAACTATGCTTGTAGCTCATCACCGAATTTAATATCAACCGATTTCAAACGCGTCAAAATCAAATTAAATTCGTTCACGTGATCCGCCACCAAAGAACCCTCCTTCATCCTAGCATTCACCAATTTCCTTATCAAGAAAACCTTGTTCAAAGCGGATGATAGATTTCATACGGGTCAAAATCAAATTAACTTCGTTCACATGATCCGCCGCCGAAGAATCCTCCTTCATCCTAGCATTCACCAATTGTCTTATCAAGAAAACCTTGTTCAAAGATGATGACTTTTCATACAGTTAGATAAATCTGCAAACAATCCAGCCGTTGTCATTTCACCCACAATGATGACTTTTCATACATGTTAGATAAATCTGCAAACAATCTAGCCGTTGTCGTTTCACCCACAATGTTGTAAGCAAAGTTCCTGGCCAGAGAAAGTCGAACAACTCCTAGGGCTTACCTATCCAACAACTCCCACTTGCCTTGAGTCATCTCTTCCGATTTAATACCAGTTAACGGTTGATAAAGCTTCTTTTGATATAGTAAATCTTCAATTTACATCTTTCAAAAGCTAAAATAAATACTATCAAATCGATCGATCTTCACATCACTCTTTCCCGCTATTGTTCGCGCAAAGAACCGAACCTAAGCTCTGATACCACTTGTTAGGAATGACTAGGTGAGCCATAACAAGACTTGATAACCCCAATTTATCAAACCCACTTACAATAAACGAAAATATGTGATGAACACAAAGAAATTAACAAGAATAATAAAAACAAGAGAATTTAATGAGGTTATATGTAATCAATAAGACTTTTTTGCTCCGTTGGTCCCTCTATTATACCCAATATCTCTAATAGCGTCCCTTGGTTTCTAATTTGGCCTTTCAAATCTTTTATTTTTCCTAATTTGACAATTCGCATCCCTCCGTCTAAATTCAGTTAAATAAGTCCGTTAAGTCATGACATGTGCAATGCATGTGAGGGTAAAATTGTCTTTTTATCATCTTCTTCACTAAAAATTACATGTTAATATTTATATTAATTATATATATTATATTTTTTATGATTACTAATAATTACAAATAATAATAAAATAAAATTAAAAATAAAAATTGATGTTTTTTTTTGGCAAAAAAAACGTAATAACATTAAAACGGATCCGAAGATCAACTCGTACAACCGATACAAAAGCATCTTTGAACGAGCCCTAGCCAAACTAAATAAACCAAGCAAAAAGATTTCACCAACAGGGTGAAAAAGACACTTTTAAAAGGAAACAAAGCACGGCTAGAACTATAACAAACGGAAACTAAAGTATCAGCTATACTACACAATTACAAGAAACATAATAAAATGACGACGGTGACCGAGAGAACGCCGGCCACCAACGCAACAAGACCAACCAAACTAAACTAAACGAAACCGCCAAGACACCCTCCGGAGGCAACGAACACCACCATTTGACCATAACACACCACCATAACCTCTAGGTAAGAAAACGTCACCAGAAGGTCAGTAAAATAACACCATCACTAAAATAACCAAGTCCAGTAAAACAAAAATCTCAAACAAACACCCAACCACGACTCACCAAAATACCTAACGGTATTCGTCGCCTGGAAAGTAAGAAGAATGAAGCCTCAGAACCGAACTCTGTCAAGTAAACCAAAATCCGGCGATGTATCTAACTCCAGCAAAAACCCAAAATTAACCGATTCCACAAAACATAGTTCACAGAGAGCAAGAAGAGTAGAGAGAACGTCGACCAAGAAGATCCGGCACCCAAAAACCACATCCGGCTAACACAGATAACTCGATACCGCCGAAGATAGAGCAAGAAAGTGGCGGTCAACCAGTAGAAAACAGAAGAAAAAACAGAAATAGTCATGCTTCCAACCTCATTACACCAAAACCACGAGAGCGGTGGCTACAAAGAGTAAATCGACCGGAGACAACTTCGATTGCCGGAAAATTAAGAAAAAATAAAAAGGCCGAGCCACCGGCGAGATGCCGGTGGCTGGAAGAGAAGATGTACGAGAGTCACAAACCTCCCAAGGGGATGGTAGATGGCGGCGATGAGATTAGGGTTATAAAGGAAAGGATTGGAAAAACCGAAAAAGGTGTTATTAGGGAAGAGTGTAATTTTTTTTTTTTTTTTTTGATAAGTTGCTTTTTTGTGGAACTTGGTTGTTGGGAGTGAAATGGAAGTTGGTTGTTAGGAGTGAAATTTAAGAGAAATTAAAAACCGAAAAAGTTGGGTGTGGGAGGTACTATGGTGTAATATGTGGTGGACGGTGGTAGATTAGAACGAATTCATATTAAAGTTGTGGTGGGGGAAACCCGAGGTTGAGAGCATCTCATACTTCAAGTAAGTATATAAAAATTGATGCCGCAAGTCATAACATCGCAACCTTCAATCCCAATAGTTTAAAAACAAATCACCACCTAGCAAATTAGCAATTTTTCCTTAAACCCAGTAAACTTCATCAACCATTTCAAAAACTTCATCAACCATTTCTCAATTTTATTCCCACTACAATCGTCGCTACCAAATAAAATTACCATATACATCAGCCGTGTTTTCCTTTATATGCTTCAGACAACTCAAGTATTTTAGGTGTCTGCATATTTTACAAATCGAAGGAACAAAGAAATTGAGTAAACATTTATTATTGGCTACGTTTGTTAATTGCTACTCTAGCTTAGCTTATGAGTTATAACTCAAACACAATACTGCATATTCTATTGTCAAACCCTTCTAACCCTGTTGGGAATCTAATAACCCTCGAAACCCCTTTTAATCTTCTAGATTTTGCCCGAGATAAAAACATCCATATCATATTTGATGAGTTGTTTGCTGCTTCAACTTTCGGAGATGAAGAATTTTTAAACATGGCAAAAATAGTTAACACAAAAGATACGAATAAAGATAGGGTGCAAATTTTTGATCTTTCAAATCTATCACTTAACACACGTTGATCAATTTCAGGACCTAAAAACTACTATATGATTCTAATTTTTAATTTCAAGTTTTGGTAACAAAGTTTGACTTTTTGTTAACAACTTTGACTAACGATTTAAAGATCAAAAGAGGGAATTACAACTTGAAAATTTGCAGAAACGTTCACTTGATAGTTGTGAACAACTCTAGAATTTTAGTTTTGTTGAATGTTCCTAGATTTCACCGTAGACCTAACTCGTTCGTTTTTTCGGTTAATGAAGAGCACGATCTGGATCTTAGTGAACTTGGATCCGTTAATCAATTTTGATGTTCGAGGAAGGTTCGGTTTATGATATTGCTTTAAACATACATATATTCCGAAGCAATATCATTTATATTTCATCAGCTTTTACTGAAACGAAGACATTCAAATGTATAATTCACGAGAAAAATGACAAAAGTAAACACGAGCTTGAAGTTTGATAAAACAACGATAAAACGACGGATTCAAACCAAATATGTATCAAGATAATGTTTACCCGAATGCAAGTTCAAGATGATCGAAGAGAAGAGTTCAAATAAAAAGTTCCAAGTCGATATACGTAAACACGGGATAAACAGAGAGCAAAACATAAAATAAAAATTAGAAAACTGTCGGTTTCACTTACGCGAAACGTGTGAAAGTCTACGCGAAACGCGTAGTATTTAAGCCGTACGCGTATCGTGTGGGCATCTACGCGAAACGCGTAATAGCCTGTCCAGATCCAGATTCAAATGCAAATGGGACGGCTGCTTTTGTATTTTATATAATTTCTTTTTTTCAGTGGTACAGCAAGAAAGGAGTATACACTCATTTCACCTACTACTACTTGAATCTCAAACTTATAATACGGAGTACACTTACAGTACAAAAAGACACAAGAGAAGAGATACAAAAGAGGAGAATTCAGTACACATTTCGAGAGACATATTTTCACACATACAATTTAATACAGTACACATCAAATTTATTTTCGAGTGTATTTTGTAATCTGTATTATTTTCAGCTTCAAGGTTCAATTTTTAGGATAGTTTCAGTTTTTAAGGGTATTGTTTGCGATTAAGGGTATTATTGTACGCGCTAAAGGGGTGTTATTATTGTAATTTTCTACCGTTGAAAGTAATTGAGAGTGAAGATTTTCGTAAGTATATTCTGTTAAAATTATCGTTATCAGTTTTTATCGTTATTATTATGTTTGTACATTTATATTTTCATGTTTTCCTTAGTATAATGAGTAGCTAATCTCCCTAGTGTTTGCTTAAATGTAGAGCCCCTATTGAAATGGATTGTTATCACTTGTAAAAATTAAAATGTAACTTTAGTATTTTTAACATTGAGCCTAATTAAAAGAACCATTATTATGTATTTGGATATTTTACCCCTGTCACTTAATTTGTAAGATTAAAATAATGAAAGTTATTTTTATTTATATAAATTAAGCTTCAACATTAAAAGTGATCTAGACGAACTTATAACTAATTTACTAACAATAAATTAAAAAGTAAGGTTCGGTGGTTTGGGTAATATCACGAGTCATATAATAATGAAATTGTAAAAAGGGAAACCGTTATGATTTGGGTTTTGGCGAAGGTCAAAACTGGGTTGGGTCTCAATTTAAATACTTAAGGACTAGTAACTATCTAAATATAATCCAATGAAAATTAGACTTAATTTAGTTAGTCAAACTTATTATTTTTTTGAAAGGAAAATATAAGTTTTATACTAAACATTTTAATACGAGCTTAAACTTAAAACAATCCATGGATCTAGAGGTGACACATTTAAGTAAACACTCCCATTTATTTATTGTTAATTATTATTTTTATTATTCACGTACATTTATTCAGTAAAACTAAAAAGGAAAAAAAAATACAACATTATAATTCAAGTTTGTACCAGTATTGTTTGTCACCTGGATTATAACATACGCGGATCGCGTATAATTCTACACGATACGCGTACCATTCAAAACATACGCGGAACGCGTACATCATTACGCGGAACGCGTAAGTATAATACGAATACTGTAGCGTACTAGGTTAAAATTTAGGGTTTTAAATATTTTATTATTATATTTAAGTTATTAATTTATAATTAGTATTAATTATGATAATTTATAATTAGTAATTAGTTTATAATTAGTTAAATATTATACTTCCTCTTAATTTATATTAATTTAGTTAAAACATGCTATTTAGTTAATTTAAATAAATTTATATTATAATTGCGCAAAACAAAATTCTAAACAATTAGTTTTATTAAAAGTTATTATTTTATTAATTATCATTTAGTAATAAATTTATTAGTATAATTTCAATTAATTCACTTTTAAGTTAATAATTATAAATAATGTATTCATATAAATTAGTAAGTAGTTCAATTAAATTAGGATTAAGTTATATTTTTATGTAGTATTATCAATTCCTAATCCAAAACCCCCTTAAAATAAGTTTAACTTCAAAGACTATTAAGAACCATTAAACACTCCGCCTCCCTGTGGAACGAATCGGATTTACCAATAAAACTAAACTACGCGAATAGGACTAGTTGCCTATATATGTGTGAAATCAACCCGAATTCATTAAAACACCATATATACAATAAATCAATTCGTGTAACAAAACAACTCAAATCCGTTCAAAATAAAGGTTACGATCGAGCACATCAGTTTATGTTTAGGAACACATATCTGAGCTTAAATCTACTTGATAAACAATAAATGATGAACGCATAAATCGGTGGAATTTATGCGATATGAAGATGAATTTATATGAACTTCTTGTTGTACTCTGGTTATTATACTGATTTGGTGAAGAAAAATATATCAGAAAAAAGAAGAAAGATAGGCATGTTTGAATGATTTCAAGGATTTGTTTTTGATCTTTGAAGAAGAAGGTTTGAAGATATTCGCCACTCATATCTGATATCTTTGATGATTTTGATTAGAGACTAATGATATTTGTTTTTATGATAAAGAAATGAAGATTACAGAAATAAAATCATTAAAAAAAATTTGTTTTCGTTTAAGATTTTTTTTATTTTTTTTTATTTTAAGATTTTTTTGCTCAGTTGGTCCCGCTATTAAAAAGAGGAAGGGACTCGGATAAGGATAAGAAAAGGCTAAAATACCCATCATGTGTAACTCACGTGATGGCACTTAACGTTCAATTTGGATGGCAAGTTGACGGAGGGACTCGGATTGCAATCTTAAAATTATTAAAGAATGCGAAAATCCAAATTAGAAAGCAAGGGATGCTGTTAGCGATTTGGTGTAAAATAGAGGAACCAACTGAGCAAAAAAATCAATCAATAATGATAACCTTAATCTCGGCCAACCAAAGAGAGTGCTTTATTGATAAAATTTGTGGTGTATGTTTACAGGTTACATATGAGATTATTCATAGGAGAAAACAAACAAGAAAATAGCTTAGGGAGCAAGAAAACGCGTTTTAGATATTTCAGGCCGCCAAACTTTAATCTCGCGATCGCAAGCTCCATCCCAGCAAACATCTTGCGTTCGCGAGTTATTGTTCTAGGCCAAATTTCAGTCGCGAACCTTGAATTCCCAATCGCGAGTTTGCACCAAGAACACCTCGCGATCGCGACCCTTGCCCTCACGGTCACGAGTTTCACCGCAGCAGCAGCTCCACCTTTCGTTTGTTTAACTCAATTCGTACCCCAACAATTTGTACTTTGTACTTTTGTAGTACAAAATACAAACAAACGAGGTGACGTAAAAATAAATAAATGAATCGCAGCGAATTAGGAGGCTTATCTTGGAGTGTATAGGTCCACAACGTATGGGTTAGGAAAGTGTTTCACGCATATATGTACCGATGTCTGGTAGCTTATTAATGGGTTGAGGAATTATGGTTCAAATTTGAAATTTATAAATTTGTATATTGAACTTTCACTGCTATTTAACACCGTCATATCATATGATTGTCCAATGATACGTCAATACGAGTATTTTGACCTTGTAGTAGAGCGTTAAATTTGTGTTAGTAACAAATGGGACGAACAAAAATACAAATCTCACACTCAATAATGACATTTTATTTCCATCTTATTATTTCTTTTACACTGAACTTCCTATTATATATTGGCAAATCACTCAAAAAAAATTTCACAAAAAATTGACACTTACACAGTCTCCATCAAAACTGACACCGTCAAGTCAAACTCAAAAAACCAATTTTTCCCTCAAAAAACTTAGAATTTGTTTTCACACTAGTGCAGAGACCCGTGGAATCACGGGATTTTAAAAGAAAAATTATTGAATAATATATGTTATAAATGATCAATAAAATTAAATCAAAGCTCAAATTTGTTAAATAGTATATGATTCTAAGTTGCTACACATAACTAAACCTGAAATAGAGTAATACAAATATCCATAATCTGATCTTAGTAATGTCGTGAATGAAAAACACTAACAAAAACTGAAGAGATAATGCTTAACTAAGAATCAGCAGAAACGACTAATGCTCCGGGTAAAGCTAACCATGTTCAGAATAACAAATCAAGCTAAATCTATAATTAGCTACATTCAATATCCATTATAAGGAAGAATGAGTAGAAACAATGAATTAGGAATTGGGTCACGCTTGTCACCTTCCAACTAAGTTATCTGCAAAACTCGTTGAAGAAGCTTCCTCCTTAACTTGAAGAAGCACTTCCAGCCGTAAGAATAAAATTTTCTCGAAGTTCTTTTATTTCAGCAATGTTATCATCATTAATCCAGAATTTAGTGCTAAAACGGGCAATCTGGAAAGTAGGGATATGGGTCCCTTTAATAAGGTCAAATGTAAAATATTTAAGCATGTTGGTGCAAGAATCCCGAGCCGTAGTTTATCTTTACGTTTAACACATTCGGTTATGTAATAATGTTTACTTGTGACTATTGATTACGTTTGTGATTGTGAGTACTTAATTTGTTAAATAATCAATATGTTAAACTGCACACACAGTCGACCGAGTGTGTGTACACACTCGACCGACTGTGTTACTCAGTCGACCGACTGAGAGACACACTCGACCGAGTGTGTCTGACCTGCAGTATATATACGGGATGAGATATCTTGGTTGAGGTTGATCATTCCATTTACCCTAGTCAACTGGTTTTCATCTCCAGAGAACCCTAACACCATATACCACCGAAATATATCGTTTAGGCGTCGATCTAATCTAGTTCTTGTCCCAGGTTTGATCTATTCGTTCCCGATACTACCCATATCTCGGTTTAACCCTATTCTAGTGAATTCCGCCTCTAGGATAGTTAGCAAGCGACCTAAGATCCATGATTAAACGTCTACAAAGTGGTATCAGAGCTTAGAATCACCTGCTTGTTGTTCTCAATAACAATGCTAGCAACTTCCCAAAACCTTCTCTGATGCGAATAATATGGAGTGCACTCAGCAGTGATAGCCTTGAAAATTCTAGATCGCTTCAGAAATGCTATAATCGGACCAAAGCCTCCCTTTTGAGCTTCAGTCCCCGTTTCATCAACACAAGCAAGCACGTTTGTATCTTCACGTCCAATTAGACCTGGTAAATCTGAAGATAATGGGATATGTGGTTCATTCACTTCATCTGACATCTGCTGATGTTCTTGAGACATCTTGAAAAATCTGTATAAAACTCAAAATAACACACAATGATTAAGCATTTACCACCATGAAACATGGGGTATCTAATTAATTATACGAATCAGTGGATAACCAAACATAATAAGCACATTAACTAACAAACGCACAGTTACATCGTTCAGAGGTTATTGTTTATTACAAACCAAAGTACCAAGGCTAACAGACTAGCCTTATCTAATTACACATTAATAAGATTAAACATAAGCACACGAAATCACAAGCATTAGAGTTATCCCACAATAACATCCTCTGGGACTGGCTTCAATTTGTAATTCGTGTCCTCAAACAGATCAAGCTCATCGAATAAATGATTTAAAAGAACGGCATAGGGAAATGATTTTGCCTCATCATCCATGATGTCTTTCATAATGTTCATGACAATCTGACTAAAATTCACCTTGATAAGTTCCATGAGACAATACAACGGAACAGCCTCAGTACCAGATAGCAAATCGTCATTTGGATCCCTAAACACCACATTTCTTTTAATAATCCTCATGTTAGGTACCAAGTCATCCCTAACATCACTATCTCTGATCTCAATTATATTGGAACCAATTACATACTCTGGCTTAGTGATGTGAGAAGCCACCCCACCAGCGTCAAATTTGCTAGAAATCTTTCTAAGATCTTTACTAGGGCAATAAATCTTGGCTCCCCAGTAAGGCAATAGTAAGTGATCAGCAAAGTCATCTATGGTCCACTTATAGGCATTACCAAAGAAGTTAGCATGAACATGCTTCTTCTTACCTTCCTCTAAGGCCACACTAGAATAAAACTCTTGAATAAGCTTAGGACAGTAATGATTCCCTATCTGAAGAAATGTTAAGCAATCTAAACCTTTCCACTGATCTTGAGTGGTCTGTGTTGCAACAACTTTGGACTCTACTTGGATAGGCCTGTGTTTAGCCAAAGCTTTCCTACGTTTAAGATCATATCTCCAAGTTCCACTTAACATACTACTTGGACCTGACATTCTTAGAGCAAAACTATACAAAACATTCAGTATAATATGGTACGAATTCAACAAAACAACCAAAAACAGCAAAAATCAAAAATTAGGGTTTCAATACACTCGGTCGAGTGTGTACACACACACAGTCGTGTGTGTAGTCAACCGGTCGAGTGTGTGAACTCACTCGGTCGAGTGTGTCACACACTCGGTCGAGCGTGTTCTTCAGATCTGAGAATACCTACTATTGCAAATCGATCAAATTTGTTGTTTTTAGTTCAAGTCATGGTCACATAACCTCCTATATAGACCGATTAAAAAATACACAATATCAATTTTAACAACACAAGACCTAAAAGCACTCGATTTGAGTTTTGCACTTCGAACATAAAATCATCGATTTAGAACTAATAGAAACGAGTTAGATTACCTCGTTATGGGCGCTGTAATCACGATCAAAAGTTGTAACTAAAACGCAGACTCAAAACCTCCTTCTTTAACTTCGAAAAATCTAGGTAAAATTCGCTCAATAAACTCCAAAGTGTTCTGAGCCGTTCATGACTCAAACCCTTTTATACTCCCAGACACACTCGGTCGAGTGTGTCAATCACTCGACCGTGAGTGTGCATACTCGGCCGAGTGTGTTTATTAAACAAAACACATTTTTTTCAACCTCAGTCGGTCGTGTGAGTGAGTCACACAGTCGTGTGTGTATACTCACTCGGCCGACTGTCTATTGATTTCAAAACTTAACACTTTTAATTTTCAACTTCACAGACTTTTCATGTCCACTCCCCCTGGGACTGATCTCCACAGTATAAAAACAAACACGCTTTTGTTTCTTTAAGCTCTAAACAATGTATTTTAAAGATTAACGTAAAACATAGGATTCCTCTCATAGTGAACCTTTCCGAGAACTGAGTTGCTAAGCTTAATAAACAAAACTGAAATTCACACGCAACAAACTTATGAATGCAAATATTTTTGATTTTTCAGATATGTATGCACATGCAAATTTACAAAGCGAACAACTGTACAAGATCTAGCGTGTCATGATCAACAGTATTAAGACAGACATAGTAAATAACATTTAAACTTACAGGTCTGTAAAAAAATCCACCTTCTAACACCAATTTCATTACACGATAGCATAAGCAGATAAATGATGTTATTAGCATGAACAAGTGATACAGCTTATCATGAATCACACTAAGAGGAGCATAACACATATTTTTGTGAGTTGACATATCAAATTGATTTAATCTTATGATTCGAGGATCAGAACTGAACTATGTTGGCATGTTATTCCACAATTTATTCATTAACGTATTTGATAAAGCATATACAGAATAACTTTCAAATATATCAATAAACATTTACCAACTTTCACCCTAGACTTTGATGATCAAATTAGATTAATTACTTTAACATCTTACAATGTTAGTTTTTGATCACGAAGTCAGTCCTCATTTGAGATCGCACGATGTTTCAGGTAGAACAATTAAGCACAAGTATATTGACGATGTCCTCTTATCACCTCAATGTACTTTTAATTTGATTGAACAGAACCATCTCACAATATTTCTAGCAACCCTGTCAGCCATGAGCTTCTACCTTAAACTTATACTTTTCATTTCAGATAACCTTGTTTGTCTCAAATTTATTGCATACTTTGTCAATACACATACCGGCCGCTATAAACCCCATACTTAAACGGAAATCGTATGATGTATGATGTTTGATGGATGGAAGTGATAAATATATTTGAGTGATGGAACGCTAAGTTACCTTCCAGATGATATTCCTTCTATACAGGTCAATAGATACAATCTCATCCCACAGACAAAAGATGCAAAGTCCCATACCACGAAAATCGTATGATGTATGATGTATGAATGATTTAAGTCCTCTATATCTGATGATCTGATAAAGTGGGCAGCACTTCATTACTCAATAAGCCTTTGGTATTACAAACTCACACGGCCGACTGTTTATCTCCCTCGGTCGATTGTATAGCTCACATGGTCGAGTAACTGAACTCACACGGCTGATTGACTTAAGGAAACTCACACAGTTTAACTGAAAGACACACGGTCGATTTACTACCTCAATCGGTTGATCTAAGGACTCACACGGTCAGTTGACAAGACACACACGGCCGAGTGTGTTCTTGACAGATGCAGGTCAACTATTAGGATTTTCTAGACCAAAATCGATTTTTCTATCGATTTTTTATGAAAAACACTAAGCCAAAACGTATAGAATAATGGAAAAGACTCCAGAAACACTTTTGACAACGAAAACACCAACTATAACGTAGAAAAAGAGATTAAATGATTAAAACACTAAAAACACCAAAAACACCAACTTTTTGACCCAAAAACGATTTAGATCAAGCAAAACCAGAGACTCCAGCTCTGATACCACTTTATCAGATCATCAGATATAGAGGACTTAAATAAATCATACATCATACATCAAACGATTCCCGTGGTATGGGACTTTGCATCTTTTGTCTGTGGGATGGGATTGTACCTATTGACCTGAATAAAGGGAATATCATCTGGAAGGTAACTTAGCGTTCCATCACTCAAATATATTTATCACTTCCATCCATCAAACATCATACATCCTATTTATGTTGATAATACTGCTGCCATAGCTGTCACTAAAAATCCCGTAAATCATTCTAAAACGAAACATATAGGAATTAAATACCATTTCATTAGAGATTGTTATGAGAAAAAAATTGATAGATGTAGTGCAGATAGACACTACAACCCAAAGGGCTGATCTATTTACTAAAGCTTTTGATAAACCACGCTTTGATTACTTGTTAAAAGAGATAGGTATTAAATTGCTTAATGACGTGGTTCCTGAAACTGAGGTTCCTAACTCAGAGGAACCTAACCAAGAGACTGAGTTGTGAATGGTTTGAATCTGATTTATAGTATGTGGAGTTATGCATGGTAGTTAGTGGATCATTTGCATGTTTTCTTTACGATTGCATGATAGATTAGTATTTTGTGCTATTTTTGCATGTTTTTGCCTTTGCTTTTAGATAGTTTTATGCTTTTGTACAGAGAAAATCGAAAAGTCATAAAAATCAGAAAAACCAGAAAAACAAATAAAAAATTGGAAAGCCTGAAAATGAGTTGCTTATTCTGTTTGTGAGCAACTGATTGCAATACTGAAACTGACATGTACGTTGTGGAAAACAAGTAATACAGAATAATTGATAATGTGTTAGTAGACTTTATTGACCCAATTCTAGATAGAGATGATCACACTAACAAAGCGTAAATATCATGATGAGGAAATCATGGAAAGATTTACAGCGGTTGAGGGTAGTCACCTACTTATCACTGAATATGTACTGAGAAAGGATTGTTCAAAAACTCAACAGACGGTTGAGGTCTCCCCTACTACGATTTATATTTAGTAGCAAAGGATAATTTTGTGAGTCTCCAAGGTGAGCATACTTTGTCTAGGATGCATACTTGTTTCTATTTACCTTTATTACTTGGATCGAAATTCAACAACATACATATCGGGTACCCAAAGGGAGGCGTTTTCTCTTGAAGGGTTGAGAAGTGCAGTTTTGTATCACAGACACAGAATGATTTGTATAATGCAACGTTACCGGGTTCTAGATTTCAACATCAGAAGTTTGATTTTCCGTACAGTTACAACAAAAGTCAAAGACTGTGGTGCATCATCACGCATATATTTATTTATTTATTTATTTTGTTTGTGTTATTTATATGCTGTCAATTAACATGGAGAAAAGGCAACATCAAAAAATAAAAAATAAAAAAATGCATGTTATGTTATGTTTATGTTTATTTATTCAAAGTTGTAAATAAAATGATGCATCACATTACTGCAAGAGAATCATAGATCAAGAATTGAACAAAGCTTCAGAGATAACTATGTTATCTAAGTCTGAGACAACAGATATCAAAATCGGAGAATTGTTTGGAAGATTTAGTTATCTACATCCGAGGGGGAGAAATTATCAGATCATCAGATATAGAGGACTTAAATCATTCATACATCATACATCATACGATTTCCGTGGTATGGGACTTTGCATCTTTTGTCTGTGGGATGAGATTGTACCTATTGACATGGATAGAGGGAATATCATCTGGAAGGTAACTTAGCGTTACATCACTCAAATATATTTATCACTTCCATCCATCAAACATCATACATAATATGATTTCCATTTAAGTATGGGGTTTATAGCGGCCGGTATGTGTATTGACAAAGTATGCAATAAATTTGAGACAAACAAGGTTATCTGAAATGAAAAGTATAAGTTTAAGGTAGAAGCTCATGGCTGACAGGGTTACTAGAAACATTGTGAGATGGTTCTATTCAATCAAATTGAAAGTACATTGAGGTGATAAGAGGACAGCGTCAATATACTTGTGCTCAATTGTTCTACGAGAAACATCGTGCGATCTCAAATGAGGTGTGATGACCCGGAAATTTCTGACCAAATTTAAACTTAATCTTTGTATGATTAACATTTTCGACACGATAAGCAAAGTCTGTAAAACTGAATCTCAAAATTTTTGAACTACTTTTATATATTTAAATACCTTTCGGTTGTTTTCGACGATTCGCGAACAATTATATGTAAATAGATACATATATACTATAACTTGAAAAGGTAACAATGTATTAATTATTTGATACCGTACATTAAACTTATTGGTTTAAATATCTATTTGAATATATATGATAAGTTGAAATATTTATTATTAAAATTTATTTATAAATAACTTCCAATGTGTATTTAAAAAAACTGATTTATATATATTAAAAAGATATATACATATATATAATTTCAAGTTATTTAGTAAACGATAGTAACATTTCAAATTGCTACAGTACCCAAAATGCTACAGTGTTTTTGAAAATCACTATTTGCTACAGTGAATTGCTACAGTAAAAATTAACTTTGCTACAGTAACTTTGCTACAGTGGTATATTTTATGGATGATTTAAGACTATATTTTGACAAAGGTACGATTCACGAAACGTAAAGTACAAGTTTTCTCAGCGTACGAAAGGGCGTTCGAAAAACCGGAACCGGAACCGGGACATAAGTCGAGTGACAACGTACGACTTATCGGAACAAAAATTACAAGTCAACTATGCACGTGAATTTAATATAATATATAATTAATTAATTTAAATTATATATATTATATTTATATTTATTTTATATTATGTCGACAAGCTAGGAGCCAAAACAATGTGAGCTGTCCCTGGTCCTCATGCGAGTCGCATGGCCAGAAGGCCATTTCCATGCGAGTCGCATGACTCCAGATTTCAGGCCACATCTATAAATTTCAGTGTTTTCGCTCGATTTAAATCACACACATACACAAATATATATATACTCCGTAATATTATTTATTATTTATTATTATTATTATTATTATTATTATTATTATTATTATTATTATTATTATTATTATTATTTTTTTTTTATTATTATTAGTGTTATTATTTTTGCGATACAAAAATAATAATGTACAAAAAAATATTACGACGGAGTGATGTCCAAGTAATTTTCAAAACGAGTTTCCGAGCGAGCTAGAGCTAAGGAAAATATGGGTTATTGCCAAGGAAATTATGGGTAATGTTCGGGGGTATTTTTGTGAATCAAACCTCGTGTTTATCATCTCCGATGCGTCTACGTGCTTTCCTGCAATATTGTATATCAATATTAAACTGTGAGTTTCATATGATCCCTTTTACTCTCTACATTTTTGGGCTGAGAATACATGCAAATGCTTTATTAACCGATATACAATATTTATATGTGTGAGTTTCATTGATCCCTTTTTAATTGCTTTTGCAATATATATTTTTGGGCTGAGAATACATGCAATTTATTTTAAACATAATGGATACAAGTACATACTAAATTCTACACTGAGTTTGAACCGAAAATCCCTTAGCTTTGGTAACTAGTAACTGCCGGTTATAAGAACTGGTGGGCGCGAGTAGTAGTATATGGATCCATAGGGCTTGATATCCCCGTCCGAGCTAGAGCACTAGCCTTTTAACGGACGTATGCTATTTGAGAAGCGTACACGTTGGTTTGCGTGTATTATTAAGATGATTATACAAAGGGTACAAATTATATATACGTTAAAGTTTAGTTACCAGGGTGCTCAATTTCGTAGAATATTTTGATAAACGTTTCTGGATGAAACAACTGAAATCTTGTGATCCACTTTTATATACAGATTATGCGAAACACTAAAACTATGAACTCACCAACCTTTGTGTTGACACTTGTTAGCATGTTTATTCTCAGGTTCCCTAGAAGTCTTCCGCTGTTTGCTTATATGTTAGACAAGCTATGTGCATGGAGTCATACATGGCATATTTTTCAAGGAAACGTTGCATTCACCAAATCATCACCATGTATCTTATTTTGACTGCATTGTCAACGGAAGTACTATTGTAAACTATTATTTACAGTGATTGTATATATGTAGAAATTATCAGATGTCGAAAACCTTTGATTTAAATATTCATTTATGGTGTGCCTTTTTAAAAGAATGCAATGTTTACAAAACGTATCATATGGAGGTCAAATACCTCGCAATGAAATCAATGAATGACGTATTGTCCATATGGATTTGGAGCGATCGTCACATGAGGACTGACTTCGTGATCAAAAACTAACATTGTAAGATGTTAAAGTAATTAATCTAACGTGATCATCAAAGTCTAGGGTGAAAGTTGGTAAATATTTATTGATATATTTGAAAGTTATTCTGTATATGCTTTATCAAATACGTTAATGAATAAATTGTGGAATAACATGCCAACATAGTTCAGTTCTGATCCCCAAATCATAAGATTAAATCAATTTGATATGTCAACTCACAAAAATATGTGTTATGCTCCTCTTAGTGTGATTCATGATAAGCTGTATCACTTGTTTTCATGCTAATAACATCATTTATATGCTTATGCTATCGTGTAATGAAATTGGTGTTAGAAGGTGGATTTTTTACAGACCTGTAAGTTTAAATGTTATTTACTATGTCTGTCTTCATACTGTTGATCATGACACGCTAGATCTTGTACAGTTGTTCGCTTTGTAAATTTGCATGTGCATACATATCTGAAAAATTAAAAATATTTGCATTCATAAGTTTGTTGCGTGTGAATTTCTGTTTTGTTTATTAAGCTTAGCAACTCAGTTCTCGAAAAGGTTCACTGTGAGAGGAATCCTATGTTTTACGTTAATCTTTAAAATACGTTGTTTAGAGCTTAAAGAAACAAAAGCGTGTTTGTTCTTATACTGTGGAGATCAGTCCCAGGGGGAGTGGACAGGAAAAGTCTGTGAAGTTGAAAGTTAAAAGTGTTAAGTTTTGAAATCAATAGACAGTCGGCCGAGTGAGTATACACACACGACCGTGTGACTCACTCACACGACCGACTGAGGTTGAAAAAAATGTGTTTTGTTTAATAAACACACTCGGCCGAGTATGCACACTCTCACGGCCGAGTGAGTGATATACTCGACCGAGTGTGTCTGGGAGTATAAAAGGGTTTGAGTCAAGAACGGCTCAGGACACTTTGGAGTTTTTAGAGCAAATTTTACCTAGATTTTTCGAAGTTAAAGAAGGAGGTTTTGAGTCTGCGTTTTAGTTACAACTTTTGATCATGATTACAGCGCCCATAACGAAGTAATCTAACTCGTTTCCATTAGTTCTAATCGATGATTTTATGTTCGAAGTGCAAAACTCGAATCGAGTGCTTTTAGGTCTTGTGTTGTTAAAATTGATATTGTGTATTTGTTAATCGGTCTATATAGAAGGTTATGTGACCAGGACTTGAACCAAAAACAACAAATTTGATCGATTTGCAATAGTGGGTATTCTCAGATCTGAAGAACACGCTCGATCGAGTGTGTGACACACTCGACCGAGTGAGTTCACACACTTGACCGGTTGACTACACACACGACCGTGTGTGTGTGTACACACTCGACCGAGTGTATTGAAACCCTAATTTTTGATTTTTGCTGTTTTTGGTTATTTTGTTGAATTCGTACCATATTATACTGAATGTTTTGTATAGTTTTGCTCTAATAATGTCAGGTCCAAGTAGTATGTTAAGTGGAACTTGGAGATATGATCTAGAGCGTAGGAAAGCTTTGGCCAAACATAGGCCTATCCAAGTAGAGTCCAAAGTTGTTGCAACACAGACCACTCAAGATCAGTGGAAAGGTTTAGATTGCTTAACATTTCTTCAGATAGGGAATCATTACTGTTCTAAGCTTATTTAAGAGTTTTATTCTAGTGTGGCCTTAGAGGAAGGTAAGAAGAAGCATGTTCATGCTAACTTCTTTGGTAATGCCTATAAGTGGGCCATAGATGAGTTTGCTGATCACTTACTATTGCCTATTGGGGAGCCAAGATTTATTGCCCTAGTAAAAATCTTAGAAAGATTTCTAGCAAATTTGACGCTGGTGGGGTGGCTTCTCACATCACTAAGCCAGGGTATGTAATTGGTTCCAATAGAATTGAGATCAGAGATAGTGATGTTAGGGATGATTTGGTACCTAACATGAGGATTATTAAAAGAAACATGGTGTTTAGGGATCCAAATGACGATTTGCTATCTGGTACTGAGGCTGTTCTGTTGTATTGTCTCATCGAACGTATCAAGGTAAATTTTAGTCAGATTGTCATTAACATCATGAAAGACATTATGGATGATGAGGAAAAACCATTTCCCTATGCTGTTCTTTTAAATCATTTGTCCGATGAGCTTGATCTGTTTGAGGACACGAATTACAAATTGAAGCCAGTCCCACAGGATGTTATTGTGGGATAACTCTAATGCTTGTGATTTCGTGTGCTTATGTTTAATCTTGTTAATGTGTAATTTGATAAGGCTAGTCTGTTAGCCTTGGTACTTTGGTTTGTAATAAACAATAACCTCTGAACGATGTAACTGTGCGTTTGTTAGTTAATGTGCTTATTATGTTTGGTTATCCACTGATTCGTATAATTAATTAGATACCCCATGTTTCATGGTGGTAAATGCTTAATCATTGTGTTATTTTGAGTTTTATACAGATTTTTCAAGATGTCTCAAGAACATCAGCAGATGTCAGATGAAGTGAATGAACCACATATCCCATTATCTTCAGAGTTACCAGGTCTAATTGGACGTGAAGATACAAACGTGCTTGCTTGTGTTGATGAAACAGGGACTGAAGCTCAAAGAGGAGGCTTTGGTCTGATTATAGCATTTCTGAAGCGATCTAGAATTTTCAAGGCTATCACTGCTGAGTGCACTCCATATTATTCGCATCAGAGAAGGTTTTGGGAAGTTGCTAGCATTGTTATTGAGAACAACAAGCAGGTGATTCTAAGCTCAGTCAACAACACCATCGTTCGGATCTCTGCTCAGACTATCCGGGAAGATTTGGGGTTCCCAGATAATGATGATATGTCGACTTCTTTACCAATTCTGAAAGTAAGGAGATGTTTGAAGAGATGTGGTTATGCTGGTGATATAACCAAAGCTGTGAAGCGTACTAAGCTCCCAAGGCAGTACAGATACTTTTCGTACATTCTTCTGAGATGCTTAAGCCCGATGCAGGGTGGTTTCGATGAGATGACCGCGAAGTATAGTTCTATGTTTGTCGTGTTGGTTTTGAATGCTGATTTTAACTTCTCTCAAGTTATATTTGATGGGATGGTTCTGAATGTGAAGAAGAAGGTACATCTGGTGTTTCCGAGGTTTCTTCAGATTATGCTTGAGAAGCAGGTTCAAGGGTTAGTGAAAATTCCTCAGGATGAGCTGAAACATAATCATTTGAATGATCAGTCCTTCAATAGGTTTCTTCATAACAGAGTTGAGGTTCCGGAGAAGGGGTTGATTGGCCATCTGGCTAATGAGAATTATGTATGTCTGGAAGGTTTACACTGCCGACATGAGAATAGTAATTCTGGAGACGAGACTGATATTACCATCGAAGGAGAAGAAGAGGTGAATCAGCCACCACCGAAACAAACTGGTCCTCGGTTGGTTGATGAAGATGAGGTGACTGCTCTTGATGACAGTCAAGTTAATTTGGTTAAAAGGAAGTTAGCTGAAGCTCCTAAGGTGTCAACTAGAGGGAGACAGAAGTGTTTGGAAATTTTGGTCAAGGACGGAAGCTCATATTCCACGACAAAGTCACAACCAAAGGTTGTTCCGACAATTCCAGCTACTGGTGATGTTGGTGGTTCTACTCAAGTTCCATCCACTCAACAACAACCAACTCCATCTATTCAACAAGTTCAGACTTCTCAGCGTTCTGAAGTTGTTTCAGGTGATCTAACAGGAATAGTTAATCGGCGATTGATTCAGTTGACTGCTGATTTTGCTAAATTCCAAAAGGTTACTGATGAAGACAAGAAGAAGACGGAAACAGAAATGTCTGCGTTGAGGAAGTTAGTTGATCAACAACAGTTGAAAATTGATGAACTTGAGCAAAATGTGGGAAGTCAGGCTGGAGAAATCTTGACTCTTCAGACTCAGAATCAAGCATTGACTGAGAGATTGAACGAATGGGAGAAGAAGATTGTGATAGAAGAGGAGGATGGAGAACCAGATCCTTTTGGTACTGTTGGTGAAGAAGAAGAGGAGGACAAGGCTCTTGAGCTTGCTAAAGGCTATACAGAGGATAACCCGCTGTATGTAACTCCACTTCAAGTTATAACAGTTTCTGAATTTGTAGCTATGCAGGATCGACTTAATCACTCTACTGTTTACACTGATCTAGAAGAAGGGGAGATCCCTCCGGATCTCACCGAAACCGAGCAGGAGTTGATGGAGCGTCTAGAGCGACAAACTAAGGAATCTGCTGACGCTGCATCAAAAGCTTTAACTGAAGCTTCGACTTCAGAGGCTCATAATTTTGATGATGATATGAGTGATACTGATGTTTTTGATGAGAGTGATAATAGTTTTGATGAAGTTGTTATTGAGGATGAGCCAACTGAGCCTTATCCTCGTTATGAAGGGTGTGATGATGATCATCCAACTTTTGCCGAGTACTTTCAAATGAATGATGAACTTTTAAACAGAAAGTGCAAGGAAAAAGAACAGAAAGAGCAAGAGAGTGTGTTGCCGGAAGACTTCTTGCCGGTTAAAATCAACAAAGAAAAGGTTGAAGTTTTGGAAGAGGATTGGAAGATTTCAATGACAATTCGTAAATATGTGATGAAACCTGAGGTGGAGCCTCAATTTTTGAAGTTTATAGAGCACTGCGAGAGTTTGCATGCTAAAGGAAAGATAATAGCCTAGGCTTATATTAAAGAATTTGATATATATGCGATCAAGAAAGAACACGGAGTGGATTATATCAAGTATGCATACGAATTCAAATCGTTACCATATTTTGAATTTATGCAAATTGCAAGGCTCAAGATGTTATATCAGGATTATGTTGGTATTCCTGATCTTTTGGTTCGTAAGATAAGAAGATCATTTCGGTCACCTAATTTTGTAGGCTTTCGACCACAATTTCCAAAAATCTCTTACAGGACGAACATGAAAACAGGGGTAAGGAGGAAGATAGTAAAATATCAACCTGTGAAGTATATGCGAAAGGTTCCGTTGAGGAAAATGCCGCAACACTTCAGCTCTCATTTTCGTTGGTGGTATTATGATGAACGCTCGGAGGAAGCGGTTATTGTGTTAGACAAAGATGGAGGGGATGAAAATGATAGTATAAGGGTTTTGGATCCAGTTTGGTTGAGGAACTGCTGTAAGGAAGATATGTTCACCTTATACTACAACCGGATGCTGTATCGTCCAGAAAATCGTGTGCAGGCTGAACAGTACTGCGGAGTTGTGAAACTTTACTATCTGAAGAACTGGGTGACAGATTCGTTTACTGATTGATAACTGAATCTTTGTGCTCTACGGCTAGGTCTTAGGGGGAGTTTGTTGGTGCATGAATCCCCAGCCGTAGTTTATCTTTACGTTTAACACATTCAGTTATGTAATAATGTTTACTTGTGACTATTGATTACGTTTGTGATTGTGAGTACTTAATTTGTTAAATAATCAATATGTTAAACTGCACACACAGTCGACCGAGTGTGTGTACACACTCGACCGACTGTGTTACTCAGTCGACCGACTGAGAGACATACTCGACCGAGTGTTTGACCTGCAGTATATATACGGGATGAGATATCTTGGTTGAGGTTGATCATTCCATTTACCCTAGTCGACTGGTTTTCATCTCCAGAGAACCCTAACACCATATACCACCGAAATATATCGTTTAGGCGTCGATCTAATCTAGTTCTTGTCCTAGGTTTGATCTATTCGTTCCCGATATGACCCATATCTCGGTTTAACCCTATTCTAGTGAATTCCGCCTTTAGGATAGTTAGCAAGCGACCTAAGATCCGTGATTAAATGTCTACAAAGCCAAATATCAAAAGAAGAAATAATTACAAAATTTTCTCTCTTGCAAGCACTAAACATTATTATGAACTCGTTCCGCAAACCCATCTCATAAAACACTTAGCAAAGCAAACAACCCTTACCAAGAACTACTTTAATTCACTCAATGTCCTAATTTCTTTTCACCAGGCTTGTACTCCTAATTTCTTTTCACCAACCTTGTAGTCTATATAACAAAACAAACAAAAAAAGTTACCTTGATGAAACTTTATGAAGATATCGATACTTGCAGTTGCATCACATTCAACAACATAATTTTAAACAAATAAAAGGGTCATAGAGCTCAAGAATTAATGTCAATAACCAAATTAAAAACCATACCATATAATTTTCTAATGAACATTTTATCGAACACCTTTCGTGGGTCAAAAATAGCATGTTTCGGGTCAAAACAACATGTTTTGGGACAAAAATATCTTAAGGATAAAAACAATATCTTAAGGATAAAAATAATATCTTAAGTCCAAACAATGTCTTAAGGATAAAAACAACATGTTTTGGGTCAAAAATAGCATGTTTCGGGTCAAAAACAGAAGGTTGTTTTTCAAAAACAGCATGTTTCGGGTAAAAACAACATGTTTTGGGTCAAATACAACATGTTTGGGATCAAAACAACCTATAATGGGTCAAAAACAGCATGTTTCGGGTCAAAATGGGTAAAGAGTACATGCTCAACAGTAAATCTAGAAATTATAAAGCTAAATGGCAAACAAAACCATAAATACCTTCTCATTTCTTTTCCTGTCCCAACTAAAAATATGATAAGTCACCTAATATTGATGTTAAAAACTATAAATATGTCATATTGTGTTTATTAAGATTGGTAAAAGAAAGTTTAAAACTTTGATACATTATCTTTTCCCAAACCCAAAAATACCATGAACCAAAACAATGAGAGGAGGATCATTATAAGAACCAATAAGCTTTTCATCTCTAACTAATGCTTCAGTAGTTGACTTGAAAAAAATATCATTGAAGCCAGTGAAAAATAACCAACAACAGTAGAGCAAAATATGTAAAAGCCGTATAATATTTGAACAACAGAACTAAAAAAAAAAAAGAATAAAAAAATAAAAAAAAATTATCAGTTAAAGGACTACTACAGGTTACCTAAATATTTTTCTTCAATTCAAGCACAAAAATTAGGATTACACATAACTGAAAATTAAACACAAAAGTCAAGAATTATCTCAAAATCAAACACACACACACACACACACAGTTTAAAATGAAGGTTATCAGTCCAGTCCAAACCCACTTCTCTGCCCATTTAGCCACCTTCGATTTTAGTTAAAACCACGTAACTTTCAAACTACAATACAACCTAACATGTTCATTTGATCATTTTACAAAGTACAACCAAGAAAATTTAATACCTGGGGTTAAACTCAACTTCCAAAATATGACAATGTTTGCTTCCAAAATATGACAATTTATTAGATGCCTTAATTTTTAATCATAGTTTGGATCAGATATGACACCATTTGTATAAGCATAGTTTGTATTTATAATAAAATAATCAAATTCAAATTTACCTGATTGAATCCAGTCTAACAACATGTGCAATATAATGCCATTAGTATTCAACAAACTGAAACGCGATTGATTTTTAATCTGCAAAGAAAATTCAAAAATCAACAAACAAAAGTTAAATAGATTAGTATAGCTCTCATCTTCTCATGATCCAATCGATTAGTATAGCTCTCATCTTCTTATTGAAAACTGAATCCAATTTGAACTTGCATGAATTGGTGGTGTATTTCAAGTCTCTATAACTTTTAAGAATCTAAGATATAGATATAGCTTATTGATACTCCTAAGAATATTAAGATTAATGCAAGAATAAGAAAAAAATTTAAACATAGAGACAAATAGAATCATATATAATCGATAACTATTTAAAATTATGAAGCATGGACTAATAATGTGAGAAAAACATATTAACCGTTAAGCTAAGACATGAGCCATCCAAATAGAACCCATTAAAAATAATACATCCCCTTGTCAAATCTGCAACCTAAAGGTCAGCAACCCAACCCAGCTATATAAAAGGAACAATACTTTCAGCCTTCAACTCTTGACCTGCATTTGCATTCTGCAAAAAAAAAAAAAAAAAAAAAAAAGTAAGCAGCTGATGCTCTTCCAAAGACTTCAATCTTATTCTATTGGAACATATTTTATATATTAATCAAAAACGAAAAACCTTATGCTTAAAATACTAAAAACCCATAAACATATTCGCATCCTCTAAAACATATAATAATCAGATAGACATATATAAGTATTATATGTAGTAAACTGTTCAAGTGATACAAATCCAAATATAAATATATATAGAATCGAACTCATAACCACAATGATGACCAATTTAAGAGTAAATAACATAAAGAGTAAAATAGGAACAAATATAACAAATCACTACATTTGATGACCATTGAAATGCAAGAAGGAAAACAAACCTTGAAGAAATCAATCAGGCCTGATGTTAGATAAGATGAAAGATTAGACTGGCATTTTCGTATCTTTCAGTAACACTTTTGTAAACTACAATAAAACACCTTGTAAATAAAAAAAAATACAATTTAACATACTAAAACATAGGCTACCTTTGGTGTACTTGCACAATTTGTAAGAAAAAACTACAACAATGCTTCAAAACTTGACGAAGACTAATTATTATATTGTTAAGCTAATATATGTTTTACCTCGGTTTTTCTCTTGGGCATTTTATCGAACGGTTTGTGTCCATCAAGAAATAATTGCAAAAATCAAACCAAATCATAAACCCTAAAATTCATACAAAGAAGAAATTAATAAATCAAAATGAAAGTATTGTGTTAAATATAAAGAAAATCCCGATTTGAACATACTTTCCTGCTGGAATCTGCAACGAAATTATATCTTGAAAAAGCACCCAATATGTAGTTTGTTGGATGATAGCTAGAGATAAAAAGGTTGACAGTGTAGAAGAAGAAGATGACTGACCATATTCTTTGGAGAGGAAAATTAAGATGATTGATGAAGAAGATAATGGATGAAGATGTTTGAATTTGAAATAAAGATGTAAGTGAGCGTGGTATTTGTCAGGCACGCTTATTTTTAATGGTGAGGCATGCAAAGAACTGACCAGCTCAAGAATGATTAATTTTTAATCGTATTTTCTATTGTTAGATTTTTTTTTTTTTCGTTTTTAATTTAATTAATTTATTTTGATTAATTAATTTGTTAAGATTTATTTAATGTAAAAATTATGAATTAATGATGTCATCACATTGTGCTTAGGAGGTGACATGTGTTCACATTATTTTTTAAGGTACGATTTTAATTATGAAATGATGTCATCAAAGTAGCATTTTCATAGAGTTTAGTAGATTCTAGTCACTGATGAAGGTGGTCCTAATATTACAATTTAGTTTGTATTAACTATGGGGATTAATTAGTATGATTATAGATACGTTTTGAAAGAGTTTCGTCTGGCAATTTCGTGTAATTAAGTTATACCGGTGTCCAATAAAAGAAAACGTAAGAATTGTTTTTTAAGTCACAAACAGGAATTTAAATTATAGTAACAAACAATTTGAGGATCAATAGTGTTGCAGTCAATTCCTTGTTTTTCTTAAATTAATTCCTTGTTTTTTCGCCCAAACAAGAAGAAATAAATAAATAGTGTTGCAGTTACTAGAGACCTACCTAATCTATTTGTATAGATTCTACGATATAATATTACTAGCAATCAGTAACCAAATTCCTCCTCCTACTAAATAAAGAATGGGAAATTGCTCAAAATGACCCCATTTTCGATGCTGTTTAACAATATGTTTTCAAAAAATAGAAACTACAACATATGTCTTCTATCCATGCAGCACGCACCACGCATCATGCGTGAATGCTCGTGCGTGATGCGTGGACACTGAGCATAATGAGCATACTTTCTTGTTATCCTGTTATACCACCCAAAGTGCACCACGCATAGTGCTCACGCACTAACCAATCATATACACGCATGGTGCACCACGGATAGTGCACCACACATAGTACGTTTTAGTATATACGCACTATGTAACCTGCAACACGCACGATGAGTGTGTATTGATGTCATGAGCGCCCAAATCAATTTTATACCTCACACGCTCAAAAAAGCGTAAAAATACGCACCAAACGGCGATTACAAACTTAGAAAAGTGATTTTACGCACACCAGGTGTTCGACGAAATGCCTATAACAAATAATGAAATAAGAACTTAGAGAAATGATTTTACCTGATTGGTAGTCATCATAGATGTTCTTCAATTGTCAAACTTGTTGATTACAAACTTTTATACCTCCGATTCTAAGGATTTTCGCTCAAAAATACGAGAAATTAAGTTTCACGGTGCGTGTTTTTTGCTAACATGGGTAAAAGGGTAGTATGTTGAATGTTAACTACGATCAATACTGCAACAACGAAAATAAATGACGAACCGAACGAATTTTGTAAAATCGCCCTTGGGTGCGTGGTTTAACTGTTTGTGTGCGTGGTTTAACAAACGTTCTCTTGTCGCATTGCGCGAGCACCCGTAACTCGTTGAAACTAAGATCTGAATGTAACATCGATTGAGTCGGGCCTATAAACAAATGTGTCTTCTTCCCATAAGGACCGAGAGCTTCATCCGATAGTCGTCGTAAATCAAATTGGAGGCGAACACATGTGAATTCTGATAAACCTACCGACGCTCCACCACAAAAATTATTACGAGGGAAGGAACTTTGTAAGAACCGACAAACAACCCACCAAATGACATCCCAAACCACTCATCATTGCTCAACTTCGACTACCAAACACCCATGCTTCTCCTAAATCTACTAAAAATAGTAGAACCCATTACCAATAACCTTCAAAACCCACAACGCCAAACCTTCTAAGAAATCACCCTAAAATTATCGCCCAAACTCAAGAATATTCGGCAGAAACCCAAGAAAAAGTAAGACTGGCATAATATTTTTATGAGAAATATGATGATTCAACTTCCAATCCTTTTTGACAAGGTATAATTTTTTAATACATTTAATATTATTTTAACAATTATTTGAAGAAACTCTTGTCTCAGCTCTTTTTCTTTGTTATAAAATGTTTATTGAATTTGTTAATAAAAACTTTTAAAGTTGTCGATAAGGTACATAAATATATTGTACGTTTGAATAATCGTTATCAAAAAGTTAATAGTAACCGCTATTCAAAATACACTTATGCAATTTAACATCTCTTAAGGTGCTGCTAGACGGTGGCGGAGCCACGTTATAAGGTGTGGGTGCAAATGACACCATCAAAATTTTGAACAATATATTTATACATTGCAGTTTTAAATGTAAATTTCAAGGTGGTGGAGTGGTTTTCTTTAGTTTTGCAACGATTTGTTTAAATAAAGGTGCAAGTTCAAATCTAGTTATTGTCTACTTATTTGTTTACTCTAAAGGCATGTGTTGTCTTTTATCTTTGGTCATGACTTTTTCTTTTTTATTTTTTCTTCTCATTTATCAATTTACTTTAATATTATTGCACTCTATACTTTCATTTCAACAATATTATACTTCAAATAATAAAAACATACATACTAACTTAAAAATGGGTGAAATACATAGAACATGACATGTTTTATGACTTTTTAAACTAACAAGAATATATTTATTATTTTTATAACTACTAAAAGTAAATATTATTTTTTTATTTACCTGAATTTCCAACTCGCTTGGTGAAATGACTAATCTCAAAACAATTACTCGCTTTACGCGCACTCTTAAGTCATCGCGGGTGCAAACTCATGGCCACGAGGAGGTTTATGTTGATAAACCTTAACTTACTTTAGTATTAGTTTTATTAGTCCATGTTAATAATTTGTTACATCGAAGGCAATTATTACTTTTAAGATCTAACAAAAATCGATTACTCCTGTTATTTAGTGACACCATCGATCAAATTTTCTGGCTTCGTCACTGCTGCTAGAAAAATTAATGTTTACTAACTAATTAAGGAGAGAAGTAAGAGAATCAAAGGCAAACTAACACACAAATTAACAATTCACGAAAAGGAACTTAAAAACTAAAAATACAAATAAATTATTTCTTTTTTCTCGGTATTATTTCGAAATGAAACCCGATATAGGGTTTAGGATTTAAGTTTAGACTTTTGGGTTTAGACAGTAAACCCTTAAACTTAACCCTAATCCTTAACTCGTAAATCTTAAATGCTAAACACTAAAATTTAAATCACAAACTTTGAGATCTAAACCTAAAACTCTTAAATATGGTTTACGTAAAGTAAAATCAAAATGTCATATTTTTACATTTCTTAAAACTTATTATTAGTCGTTTCCGTTAATAGTTACAATTGGTTGATCTTTGATTACATCGCTTCTCTACATTCTTTAGACAATTTGTAACGATAGAGTGTGTGAGTTTGTGGTGTGTTTTTTTTTACTTTTTGATTACTAGGCAATGTGATTTTTTTGTATGGAGTAATGGTGGTGTGAGTTTTAATGTGAGTGAGGACTAATGGGTGTTGTGATGATGTATTAAAATATAATTGGTAAAGTAGTAAAAAAATGTTTTAAAAATAATATTTTAAAAATAATATAAAACTAATAAATATAAAGTCACAGGCGTGAGTATTCCTGTGGGTAACCAACCCACACTCGACCCACGGATAAAAGCAACACCCCATTACTTGAAAAGTTGGTGTTGGATTCTTACCATGGCATCAACCCATAACCTGAGTGATGATCAGGTACAACTAAGGATGTCAATGACCACCCGCTCCAATGCATATCCATCCGCTCCATCCGTTTCGTGTTGGATATGGATAAATCCAAATAGATATGGGTACAAATATGAATGGATCTAAATGGATATTATGAATATCGTAATGGATAAAAAATTTCATCTATGGATACAAGGTTGCAAAATTCGCTATTCGGGGATTAATCGGTCGGGACTTTGGAAGGATTAATCCGCAATTCGGGGATTAATCAGAGATTAATTGGATTGTACTGTATACATTTAAATATTAAATTTTAAAAATTAAATGTGTAACTATAGAAAAACCCATAAATATAAAGATAATTTTTAACATAATTGTCTAAATTGTTCATTTTGCTTCAAAACTATAAATTCTACTTTTAATTCATGTTAAAATGTCAACCCTTTTTTACTTTGACTGACTTTGATTACCAAATTCGATTTTGATCCATCAATTAACGTTGACCGTTTAGTTAAATGGATTTTTGGAAATCGGAACGGATTGCTCCTAAAAATGATTAGTCGGAGATTAATCGGCGAGTAATCGGGTTTTTTACAACACTGTATGGATATAACCACTGTTGTAAAAAACCCGATTACTCACTGATTAATCCCCGATTACTCATTTTTGAGAGCAGTCCGTTTCGATTTCCAAAATCTGTTTAATCAACTGGTCAACGTCGATTCATGGGTTAAAATCAAATTTGGTAATCATAGTCGATTAAAGTAAAAAAAAATTCAACATTTTAACATGAATTTTAATCACAACTTTAGAATTTTTGAACAAAATTAACCATTTTAGAATAATATGTTAAAGTTTATGTTTATGCTTATAATTTTCTTCTATATTTACACATATAATTTTTAAATTTAATATTTAAATATATAAAGTACAATCCGATTAACCCGAATTACCGATTAATTCTTCTAAAGTTTCGACCGATTGATCCCCGAGTAGCGAATTTTGCAACCTTGGATATACCCATTAACACTCGAAATACATATATAAATACATAAATATAGATATATGCTTAGATATTTACTATTACAAATGCATTTACCGTTAGATTTACATTGTGCAAATAACATTATAACAAAGTAATTATGATATATTACGATAAAACATGTTAATTTAACAAAATAAACATACAAATTTCATATTAAAATTTTTTTAATCTATGTTTAATAGTAAATTCAACTAATTGTGTTCTATCTTCGACAAAAATTACAAACTTTTTGTGGATAAATTTTAATTATGTCATGTTATATTTATATTTTGTATATTACGTTTGTTTTTATCGCATATTAATTAAGAAATATTGTAACATCTTAATATTCAATGAATATCGCCATTGGGGCTTTGCCTCAGTGGTACAAGGCCTTGGGGGTCTTGGGTGAGAGAGACTCGGGTTCGAGTCTCAATCGCGACAAGGGGGTTTTCCCCGATCCCTAACCTGTGAGACCTCGGTCTCTCTGCCCTCTGGTTACGGATTCCGGTTTCCTCCTCTGACTGCGTGCGTGCTAACCACTAACCTGCGAAGCTAACGTGCCTTTCAAAAAAAAAAAAAAAAAAAAAAAAAAAAAAAAATATTCAATGAATATCTTTTAACCCAGTGATTTTGGATATTAATGAATGAACAAAATTAAATGAATATATAAAATTGTTATAATAATAATAATAATATAGATATGGATAGTCAATTTTGGTGTATACATATAGTCAATTTTGGTACACAAAGTATGTATTTTTATATTGAGATTTTAGGCTATAAATACTCATGAATGCAAGCATTAAACTTGCACCATTTCTCACACTTACAAAGTGTTTCTTTCTTTCTCTCCATTATCATCTTTGTTCTTACACTTCATTATTAGTATTCTAAATCAAGAATCAAATCACTAAAGGTAGTTATAAGCCTACTGAATTATAACATCAAGAATCAAACCACTAAAGGTAGTTATAAGCCTACTGAATTATAACATCAAGAATCAAACCACTAAAGGTAGTTATAAGCCTACTGAATTATAACACGTTATCAGCACGATAATCTTAATACTAAATATGGTTGGCTCTGCCACCAAAATGATATATGGTCGGTTATACCACCAAAATGATATATGGTCGGTTATACCACCAGAATGATATAGGTCGGTTATACCACCTGAAAAAATATATGGTCGACACTGTCGCCAAATTTTCATTTATGTTTACTAATATTTATATTTTTGTTATATAACATTTATTTATGATTGCTTACACATGGTCGACACTGTCACCTACTTATCATTTATGTTATATTAAATTTATGTTTAATGTTTATATACTTATGAATATAAATTGACTCTAATTTATCATGATGTTTGTTTTAATTTTTGATAATAGAAAATGTCGAATCTGGAAAAGCTTAAATTTACTCCTTTAGAATCAACTGGAAACAACTACATGCCATGGGTTATAAAAGTAAAAATGCATCTTAAATCAATGGGCATTCTTGAAACCATAAATGAAAACAACACTTGTTCTGAAAAAGAACAAGCTACGGCATGTTGCTTTATTCATCAACATATTGATGAATGCTTACAAAATAATTATGTGACTGTAGAAGATCCCCATGTTTTATGGGAAGGTCTCAAAAGCAGATTCAATAATCAAAGAGAAATTTTACTTCCAGCTGCAATGGAACAATGGAGAACATTAAGGTTCCAAGACTTTAAGAAAGTAAATGAATACAGCTCAGCTCTGTATAATACATGTTCACAACTTAAATTCTGTGGACATGAAATTAGTGATGCAGACATGATGGAGAAAACTTTCTCCACAATGAATGCTGCAAACATCACAGTGCAAAGAAATTTGAGAATGCTAAAGTTCAAAACATATCCTGAACTTAATTCATATCTCTTAGTTGCAGAGCAAAATGATGAGCTATTAATGAAAAATCAGCAATCCCGTCCTACTGGTACACTTGCAATCCCTGAAGCAAATACTGCAAATAATTATAAACAGGGACAAGGACGCGGGCAAGGTCGTGGTTATAATAACCATCACCATCATCATGCCAAAAGCCATAACTATGGTAGAAACCATCCTTATGGTAATGGTAATGGGCGTGGACGTGGTCGTGGTCGTGGCCGTGGTGGTCAAAGAAATAGTAATCCACGAAAATATAAATATCAACCACAAAACAAGCCCATTAAACAAGATGTTGAAGAAAATTCTTCTAAAAATTCTGAAGAATCTTGCTACAGATGTGGTAGAATGGGCCACTGGGCTAATACTTGCCGAACATCTAAACATCTTGTTAAGATGTATCAGGATTCGCTGAAAGGTAAAGAAAAGGAAGTAAATTTTGTGGATAATATTGATCCAACAGTCACTGAGAAACCATCTGATTTATATGAAGATTTCTTGAATGTTTAAGTTGTGTGTCTTTTGAAAAATAAACGATTTAATATCGTCTGTCTTTGTCATTATGTTTGCTAAATGTTTCAGTACTATCTATTTGCGTTTAAAATATTGTGTAATATTAATGTACTCACTATTTATTTCTTATATATGAAGTTCAATATGAATTTTGCTGGAATACAACATCAATCAAGTGGTGGAGATCTCTGTATAGCAGACAGTGAAACTACACACACTATACTTAAATCCGAGAAATATTTTATTGATCTAAAACCAACGGAAGGAACTATACATACAATATCAGGACCTGCTAACTTGATAAAAGGTATAGGAAAGGCAAATTTCATACTACCAAATGGTACAAAATTTTTAATAAATGATGCCTTATTTTCTCCCAAGTCAAGCAGAAATTTATTGAGTTTCTCCGACATATACCTTAACGGGTATGATTATCAGTCAGTGACAACAGAAAATGAGAAATATTTAAGTATCACTGACAAGAGTCATGTGGTTGAAAAACTGCCAAGACTTAGTTCTGGATTACATTATACACATATAAATGTACCAGAAATACATATGGTAGTTAACGAAAAATATATTGATCCTGGTGTATTCAGTTTATGGCATAACAGATTAGGCCATCCAGGATCAACAATGATAAAAAGGATTATTGAATGTACTCATGGACATCCACTAAAGGATAGAAAAATCCATCATGATACAATGGTTCCATGTACATCTTGCTCTCTTGGAAAATTGATAACTAGACCCTCACCACTTAAGGTTGAGAAAGAATCACCAATGTTTCTTGAAAGAATTCAAGGTGATATATGTGGACCAATTCATCCACCATGTGGACCATTTAGATATTTCATGGTTCTAATAGACGCATCTAGCAGATGGTCTCATGTTTGTCTGTTATCAAGCCGTAATGTGGCATTTGCAAAATTTCTTGCCCAAATTATTAAATTGAGAGCTCATTTTCCTGATTACACCATTAAAAGGGTGAGACTTGATAATGCTGGTGAATTTACATCTCAAGCATTTAATGACTATTACATGTCTATAGGAATTGTTGTTGAACATTCTGTTGCTCATGTGCATACACAAAATGGTTTAGCCGAGTCATTGATTAAACGTTTACAGTTAATCGCTAGACCATTGATAATGAGAACAAAACTCCCTGTATCTATATGGGGTCATGCAATTTTACATGCTGCTGCATTGATTCGCATCAGACCAAGTGCAAGTCATAAATATTCCCCCCTACAACTTGCTTTTGGTCAAGAGCCAAATATTTCCCATCTTAGAACATTTGGTTGTGCAGTGTATGTTCCAATTGCGACACCACAACGTACAAAAATGGGTCCTCAAAGGAGGTTGGGAATATATGTTGGATATGAAACATCTTCAATATTAAGGTATATTGAACCTATGACAGGTGACGTTTTTACAGCACGTTTTGCTGATTGTCATTTTAATGAAACATTGTTCCCTAGATTAGGGGGAGAAATGAAAAATAAAGAAAATGATGTTTCATGGTGTGAACCTCAATTAAAGTATCTTGATCCTCGCACAAAAGAATGCGAGACAGAAGTTCAAAAGATAATGCATATACAAGAACTTGCAAATCAATTGCCTGATGCATTTACAGATACAAAAACGGTGACAAAATCATATATACCAGCAGTAAATACTCCAGCTCGAATTGAAATTCCAAAAGCTGGCAATAACGTCACTCATGAATCTTTGCCACGTCAGAAACGTGGAAGACCAATCGGTTCAAAGGATAAAAATCCTCGAAAAAGAAAATCAGCTGATAATGAAGTAAAAGAAAGTGTTCAAGAAGAACCACAAATCAGTACTCCTACTGCAGAGGAGATTGATGATGTCAATACAGAAATTGCAATCAATTATGCATATTCAAAAATATTATGGAACCGAAATGAAATGAAAAATCTTGATGAGAAATTTTCATTTAATGTTGCATATGACATCATGAATAATGATGATGATCCAGAACCAACATCTATGGTTGAATGTCAAAATAGACATGATTGGGCTCAATGGAAAGAAGCAATACGAGCTGAATTAGAATCACTCAATAAAAGAAAAGTTTTCGGATCCATCATTCTCACTCCTAAAGATGTGAAACCTGTAGGATACAGATGGATTTTTGTCCGAAAAAGAAATGAGAAAAATGAAGTTACAAGGTATAAAGCTAGACTTGTAGCTCAAGGTTTTTCTCAAAGACCGGGAATTGATTATGAAGAAACTTATTCTCCTGTTATGGATGCAATTACTTTTAGGTACTTAATCAGTCTGGCAGTTTCTAAAAATTTAGAAATGCATCTCATGGATGTTGTGACTGCTTATCTATATGGATCACTTGATAGTGATATATATATGAAGATACCTGAAGGATTTAAGGTACCAGAAGCATCAAATGCAAAACCCAAAGAAATGTATTCGATTAAATTACAAAGATCTTTATATGGGTTAAAACAATCGGGACGTATGTGGTATAACCGATTAAGTGATTACTTGATAAGCAAAGGGTATACAAATAATCTTACTTGCCCTTGTGTTTTCATTAAGAAAACAACATCCGGATATGTGATCATAGCTGTTTATGTTGATGATCTTAACATCATAGGTACAAATAAAGAGATCCATGAAGCCATTCAACTTCTAAAGAAAGAATTTGAAATGAAAGATCTCGGAAAAACCAAGTATTGCCTTGGTTTACAAATTGAGCATATGCCTAATGGTTTACTTGTACATCAAACAACATATACTGAAAAGATTTTGAAACGTTTCAATATGGACAAGGCAAAACCATTAAGTACTCCTATGGTTGTTAGATCACTCAATGTTGAAGCTGATCCATTTCGTCCATGTGAAGATCAAGAAGACATTCTTGGACCAGAAGTACCATATCTTAGTGCAATTGGAGCTCTTATGTATCTTACAAATTGTACAAGACCTGACATTTCTTTTGCAGTTAATTTGTTGGCAAGGTTCAGCTCTGCTCCTACCAAAAGACACTGGAATGGGATCAAACACATATTTCGATACCTTCGAGGAACTACTGATTTAGGATTATTTTATTCTAACGAATCAAAACAAGATTTGGTTGGTTATGCAGATGCAGGTTATTTATCTGATCCACATAAAGCTAAATCTCAAACTGGATATGTATTCCTAAATGGAGGTACTGCAATATCATGGCGTTCTCAAAAACAAACACTTGTTGCTACATCGTCAAATCATGCCGAAGTGATTGCATTACATGAAGCTACTCGAGAATGTTTTTGGTTGAGATCAATGACACAACTCATTACTGATTCTTGTGGACTAGAACGCGATAAAAGTCCAACAACTATCTATGAAGATAATGCAGCTTGCATAGCACAGATGAAAGAAGGGTATATCAAAAGTGACCGAACAAAACACATACCACCTAGATTCTTCTCATACACTCAAAATCTCATTAAGGACAACCAGATTGAAATGAGATATGTGCAATTTAGCAAAAACTCTGCTGATCTTTTCACGAAAGCACTTCCAACTGCTATTTTCAGAACACACGTTCATAACATTGGCATGAGACATGTTCAAAAGATGTAACAGCTGAAGCGATGTCTACTTGAGGGGGAGTCAACTCCATGCTGCACTCTTTTTCCCTTAGCTAAAGTTTTTTCCCACTGGGTTTTCTTTAGCAAGGTTTTTAACGAGGCAGTAATTTATAGTTGATCTTCAACAAAATAAAATTGCTATCCAAGGGGGAGTGTTATAATAATAATAATAATATAGATATGGATAGTCAATTTTGGTGTATACATATAGTCAATTTTGGTACACAAAGTATGTATTTTTATATTGAGATTTTAGGCTATAAATACTCATGAATGCAAGCATTAAACTTGCACCATTTCTCACACTTACAAAGTGTTTCTTTCTTTCTCTCCATTATCATCTTTGTTCTTACACTTCATTATTAGTATTCTAAATCAAGAATCAAATCACTAAAGGTAGTTATAAGCCTACTGAATTATAACATCAAGAATCAAACCACTAAAGGTAGTTATAAGCCTACTGAATTATAACATCAAGAATCAAACCACTAAAGGTAGTTATAAGCCTACTGAATTATAACAAAAATAAAATAAAAAAGTGGATATGAATATAAGTATACGGTAAATACTAATGTGACCCTATAGTCATCCCTAATTACAACCTGTCACTAAACATTCTTAATCGATTCCTTTAACTAATTTTAAAGAAGGCAATATTCATAAGTGAATGGTTCTCATGATTTGTTCTCGTTAATCTCCTTGTCTCCGTCATTATCTCCGTTAAAATATCAAGTTAAATAAAATTCAATCTAGTGGCTCAATAAAACACCATTTTAGAGTTTCAAAATTCATAACTTGACTTTATGGCTCTTGAACAATTACTGTAGCTACATAGTGAATTTGGTAGCCATAGATAGATCAAATTAACTATCATTTAACCCTAAAATTTCAAGTGCATCGTGATGGAATTGATGGTTACAGTATCGGATCCATGACGGCATGACAAGTACTTAACTATCAAAGCCACAATTTCTTATCCTTTTCACCCAAGTGTAACCTAGATTCATGGTTTTTTGCTTGATTCCGTCATCCATTTAATCCGTCGTTGGGCTTTTCAAACGAACAGTGCTATCTGACGGCCACTAATCGTGTCCGCCGGAATCCACCACCACCATTTGAGTGGTGAAAGACATAAATGAGGGAGCGGTGATAAGATGGATAAAGGAAAATGACCATTTTACCCTCGTATGCAGGACACTTGACTGAATTTACCAAAATATTTAACGGCGTTAATGAAAGGGACTTTCGGCGTGATAAGTGTAAAGCAAGGATTATTATCCACTTAAAAGTTAAAACAACACATAAAGACTACTACACTATCAGACGATCATCCACTTAAATTATTCAAAAAATGCATGTTGAATTCATCTCACAAAGGTAAAATAAATTATGGATAAGATCATCCCCACCACCACATGGACCACAATGAATATGATCACCTTCTTTTAAACCCACTGCTATTGTGTTGCATAATTCTATGGCTACGGTTACTTCCAACTGTATCATCCCGCCTTTTAAACAACAACCAATCTTTTTGCAACCTAAATTAATCTCTACTCCTCGTCTTAAATTTTCAAACATATATGTTGCCGTCGACCGGATCACCTGCCGCTATGGAGGGGGTAGCAGTTCACGTCTACAAGATTCCGAGCGCTCTCAGCATATTAAATCTGACGATGATCAAGTCCTTGATGTCTCCACTATCAGGTTTGTACAGCTGCTTTAAAATTTTATTAATTGCTTTGAAGATCAAACCACTATTAAGTTTGCACCACTAGTTAAGTCGTTGTATTCTTGTTATTTTCTGTTTTGACTACATTTATAGTGTGAGTGTGATGTATTGTTGTGGAAATCCATTATATACGTAACTTGATCATCTCCTGATCAAGCTTTGAAACATGCATAAAACATCTAAAATTCATTCATGAACGTGATAAGTTTAATTGGCCACCGAGTTCCTAATGAAGCAGGAGACCCAGGTTCAATTCTTGGTAACACCCAAGATTGAATTAATTGGGCTCTTGACTAGAGGGGGCGCCAATGTGCGTAATTCACCTGGTTACGGGTCTCGTCGGGAGCTCATCGCCCAGGGGTTTTACTCGCTAGTGGGGACCCAATGTGATTGTCGCTAGGTAGGTTTTCTCTGCGAACCCAAAATATGCTCGTGTGATGTGTTTGTACCTATACCCGAAGCAGCTTATATCAGTTGAATAGTTTCTATTGTAAAGTAACATTTTTTGCTTTATATTTTCATGGGTTTGTTAATTACAATCCTAAGCGTTGTCATTTGAAGGGTTTGAACATACATAAGTTATTGCACACTGGGTCGTTGAATTTGTTATGGTTTGAGTACAAGTTTAGATTCGTGTCTCAAAAGCTTTGATGACAGTCTAACGACTGTCGTTATCATTTTCTTATGAATTAATGTATTTCCTTAATTGTATGAAATATATAGGTCAAATACTGTGAGGCTTATAGATGATCAGCAAAATATGGTTAGCAAAACATATATTTTGTTAAGTTTTATGCGATTTTGTTGGGTTGTAATGATCGATCTGCCTGTTATGCTAGGTCGGTATAGTACCTAAAAGTGTTGCTATTCAGATGGCTGAAGATGCTGAACTTGACCTTGTATGTATTCTCATATACTTAAAAACTGCATTAACTTAGTTACCTGTTTCAATTTTGTTTTTGTTTTTAATATTGTTATTGTAATTAATCATTAACTATACCTTTGGTTCTACGCCCTGTATTTGGAGTGACCGAGTTCAATAATCTGGCCGCCTACAACTGCTTCATCTTTGTTGATGTGTAAAAGTTTTGTTGTTCTTTTTGCATATTTCAGATTTTAGCAATTCGGGGGTTCAACCCATGTATATGTTGTATCTTTTTAAGCATCATAATAATAATATAATCATATGCTTTTGTGTAGGTTATATTGTCTCCTGATGCAGATCCACCTGTTGTCAAGTTAATGGATTACAAGTACTATAACATCTCCTTTGATATATGATCCTGATAAAAGTAATTATTCGAGTCCATTTTAACATTAAGTCTTGATTAATGTTCAGTTGCACATTTTTGCAGCAAATATAAATACCATCAACACAAGAAGAAAAAAGAGCAGCAGAAGAAAAATGCTGGTGAACGCCTTCCCTTTTAACTACTCATATATTTAATGTGTAGCTTTTATTTTTAAGAAGAAAAATAATGCTGAACAAAGTATCATATCTTCTTTAATGATAGCTCTTCGTATGGATCAGAAAGAGCTCAAAATGGGGTAAAAATTACTGTCTCATACATTTTTTATATGATATGCTACTAAGTAAAAGATTGTTGTGTTGGTGATAAAAGTGTCATCTAACATTTATTTTAGTTGATTGAGATTTACTTAGTAACGAGTTCGGAGAGTGTGGAGTACACACCCGTAAGAGTTGGCTAGCGACTGTCGCGGAAATTGTGGGGGTCAAGGGGGCCGCGCCCCCTTGCGTTTGAGGGGTCAAGGTGCCTTCCAACAATTTTTCCCGCCAAAAGGTGTGACTTTTGTCAACCGTTTTTTTCCCGCCAAAACTGAAGGGCTGCATCCCTTCATGATTAACTGCTATTAAGTAATATTTCAAATTATTTTCGTTTTTGGGCAGAATAGCATTCAGATAGAAACTCATACAGAATCACACAATTCTCTAATACTTGATTTTGATTTCTTCTTGCCTAGAAACAAAATTGTTATTGTCTTATCCCAATTAGGATTTCGTGTAAACCCGAGGCTTGTGAGGGGCGAAATACTTTATTAGGAAAGTGTTTCACGATTCAAGAACCAATTTTCATACCCGGTCTCTTACATGTTGACAGTTACAACATTGATGTACACGATTATGACGTTCGTTTGAGAGCTGCTAAAAAATTTCTTAAAGATGGTGACAAGGTTGTTATTTGTAACCTGCTACCAAAGTTTATTGCTTAGTTCCTATATTTTTTATCTCTAATTTTCTGTTGATGGCTCTTAGGTTAAAGTTATTGTGAACTTAAAAGGTCGTGAAAAGGAGTTCAGAAATAAGGCCATTGAGCTCATGAAGCGTTTTCGCTATGACATTGGGGAGGTAGCCTGTATGCTTTATTTGATTATTAGCACAACATTTATCATTTTTCTGTTAATGACATTAGTATCAAAACATGACTGAATGATGTTGCAGCTAGGCATTGAAGAAATAAAGAATTTGATGGATAAGAACATGTTTATGGTGTTGATTCCAAACAAGGTTGTGGTACAAAAAGAACCACCACCAAAGAATAAAGGAAAGTCAAAGTCAATCGAGACCCAAGTGTCAGCAACTGTGTGATAGTACGAGTCGGTTACCTTCAATTTGTTCACAAGTCAAGTAGGAATAGTAGATTTACAAACAAACTTTACAAAAAGAGTTTACAAACTAATGTTACACTATTCAGATAAATTTGAGAAATAAAGAAGAAAGAGAGAAATTAAGCACTTTATTAAATTATTCGTGCCATGAAAGTTTATTGAATTGTTTGGTAAGCTTTATTTGTAAAGGTAGTATTTCTGTAAGTCAGATAATTATTTGTATAGTTAAGTACTTGTATCGTACGTATCAATGATCAATTATACAAATAATAATATCAACTCTTTATCATACTAATATAAATATATAATCTTCATGTTTTTTTTTACTATAAAATAAAAGTAAGTATAATATTAGCATTTATTGAAATGCCAGTATTTGTGTGCAAATTTTGCCCCAGATCTTCGGATCTCTTTCTTTATTTATATAATATAATCTGTTTTTCGCCAAAAAAAAAAAAAAAAAAAAAGGATTATCGAAGATGAATGCAAGAAAAGTAGCGCTGGCTTGATGGTTTTAGGGTGTGAGGATAACCGAGAGGTCCCTGGTTCAATTCTAAGTCAGGACATCTATATTTTGATTAATTAAACCAGATATCTTTTTTCTCTCTCCTCGATTCCTTCCTCCTCCCACCGGTACTTTGGTAAAACCCTAATTTTTCAGGCGCCGCCACCAGGCTCCAGCACCTCGCCGGTGGCCTGGTTGGCTCTTTTTTTCTCGCTTTTCTTCCCTTCCCCTCACTTTGGCTCTTCTTTCTTGCCGGTTGGGTTCGTGGGTTTGGTTTCCTTCCGATTTCTTGGTGATTGTAGTCCAGGCGGCGAATGGAGGCTCTTCCACTTTCATTCTGGTCTCCGGCAGTGAGTAGTCCTTGGATTCTTCTTCCTGCGTTTTTCCCGGTAAGATCTTGTTCCGTCGTACTTTTTGCTTCCCGGAGATTTTCCGGCCACCATCCACTGGTGGTTACAGGCGGCGAACACCTTAGTGTTCTGTGACCGTTCTCTGGGCGGTGGTCGGGTTTTTGTGTTGATCTTCGTTCTTCTTGTTACGGATCTGAGGTGCCTGAGTGGTTCTTTTTTGTTTCCTAACCTTTTTTACAAAATGGCGAATTTTTCTATGTTATCCTCACCCCTTGTTGTTAGCTTGGTTCTGTCTCGTTGCTTTGACCGGATAGTGGTTTGTGGGCTGGTTTTGGTTAAGGTGGTTATGGGACGGTGCTGTTGCTGCCTGTTTTGATTATCGTTCTCTGATTTGGGTTCGTTCGTCCATCTTCTTCGTCACCGGGTTCGGGTCGGACCGTTCCGGTGTTGTTGCCGCCTTAGCGGTCTCGTTTGACTGTGAGAGAAGTTTGAGACTCTAAGCTCCAATGAACTTGGTTTCTGGATTGTTTCTTCCGGTTGTTGCCTGATTGTCCGAGGATTAGGTCGCTTCAAGCTAGGGAGTCTAAGTGGTTCGTTTGGATTTCTTGGATCTGCTGGTATACAGGGGGGTCTTTCTGGTTGTCTGGTTGCGGTCTCGAGGTTGATGTTCTTGGGTTTCCCGGCGTGCGGATTTGGGTTTGGTTTATGATGGTTTTGGGAGGTTGCGGTTGATTGTAAGGGAAGTTCGCGCTTGCAAGCTTCAGTTCAGGTGAGATTTTTTGAGGTTTGGAGGTCTTGGTTGAAATGTCCCGTTCTTATTGATTAAAAACGTTCCATATTAGTTGATTTCGTTGCGAGGTTTTGACCTCTATATGAGACGTTTTTCAAAGACTGCATTCATTTTAAAACAAACCATAACCTTTATTTCATCAATAAAGGTTTAAAAAGCTTTACGTAGATTATCAAATAATGATAATCTAAAATATCCTGTTTACACACGACCATTACATAATGGTTTACAATACAAATATGTTACAACAAAATAAGTTTCTTGAATGCAGTTTTTACACAATATCATACAAACATGGACTCCAAATCTCGTCCTTATTTAAGTATGCGACAGCGGAAGCTCTTAATAATCACCTGAGAATAAACATGCTTAAAACGTCAACAAAAATGTTGGTGAGTTATAGGTTTAACCTATATATATATCAAATCATAATAATAGACCACAAGATTTCATATTTCAATACACATCCCATACATAGAGATAAAAGTCATTCATATGGTGAACACCTGGTAACCGACATTAACAAGATGCATATATAAGAATATCCCCATCATTCCGGGACACTCTTCGGATATGATATAAATTTCGAAGTACTAAAGCATCCGGTACTTTGGATGGGGTTTGTTAGGCCCAATAGATCTATCTTTAGGATTCGCGTCAATTAGGGTGTCTGTTCCCTAATTCTTAGATTACCAGACTTAATAAAAAGGGGCATATTCGATTTCGATAATTCAACCATAGAATGTAGTTTCACGTACTTGTGTCTATTTTGTAAATCATTTATAAAACCTGCATGTATTCTCATCCCAAAAATATTAGATTTTAAAAGTGGGACTATAACTCACTTTCAAAGATTTTTAGTTCGTCGGGAAGTAAGACTTGGCCACTGGTTGATTCACGAACCTATAACAATATATACATATATATCAAAGTATGTTCAAAATATATTTACAACACTTTTAATATATTTTGATGTTTTAAGTTTATTAAGTCAGCTGTCCTCGTTAGTAACCTACAACTAGTTGTCCACAGTTAGATGTACAGAAATAAATCGATAAATATTATCTTGAATCAATCCACGACCCAGTGTATACGTATCTCAGTATTGATCACAACTCAAACTATATATATTTTGGAATCAACCTCAACCCTGTATAGCTAACTCCAACATTCACATATAGAGTGTCTATGGTTGTTCCGAAATATATATAGATGTGTCGACATGATAGGTCGAAACATTGTATACGTGTCTATGGTATCTCAAGATTACATAATATACAATACAAGTTGATTAAGTTATGGTTGGAATAGATTTGTTACCAATTTTCACGTAGCTAAAATGAGAAAAATTATCCAATCTTGTTTTACCCATAACTTCTTCATTTTAAATCCGTTTTGAGTGAATCAAATTGCTATGGTTTCATATTGAACTCTATTTTATGAATCTAAATAGAAAAGTATAGGTTTATAGTGGGAAAAATAAGTTACAAGTCGTTTTTGTAAAGGTAGTCATTTCAGTCGAAAGAACGACGTCTAGATGACCATTTTAGAAAACATACTTCCACTTTGAGTTTAATCATAATTTTTGGATATAGTTTCATGTTCATAATAAAAATCATTTTATCAGAATAACAATTTTAAAATCAAAGTTTATCATAGTTTTTAATTAACTAACCCAAAACAGCCCGCGGTGTTACTACGACGGCGTAAATCCGGTTTTACGGTGTTTTTCGTGTTTCCAGGTTTTAAATCATTAAGTTAGCATATCATATAGATATAGAACATGTGTGTAGTTAATTTTAAAAGTCAAGTTAGAAGGATTAACTTTTGTTTGCGAACAAGTTTAGAATTAACTAAACTATGTTCTAGTGATTATGAGTTTAAACCTTCGAATAAGATAGCTTTATATGTATGAATCGAATGATGTTATGAACATCATTACTACCTTAAGTTCCTTGGATAAACCTACTGGAAAAGAGAAAAATGGATCTAGCTTCAACGGATCCTTGGATGGCTCGAAGTTCTTGAAGCAGAATCATGACACGAAAACAAGTTCAAGTAAGATCATCACTTGAAATAAGATTGTTATAGTTATAGAAATTGAACCAAAGTTTGAATATGATTATTACCTTATATTAGAATGATAACCTACTGTAAGAAACAAAGATTTCTTGAGGTTGGATGATGTAGTGACCCGAACTTTTCCATGTTTATATATATTAATTGAGATTGATATTTACATGATTAAATGTTTCCAACATGTTAAGCAATCAAACTTGTTAAGACTTGATTAATTGAAATATGTTTCATATAGACAATTGACCACCCAAGTTGATCGGTGATTCACGAACGTTAAAACTTGTAAAAACTATATGATGACATATATATGGATATATATATATAGTTAACATGATACTATGATAAGAAAACATATCATAAAGTATATTAACAATGAACTACATATGTAAAAACAAGACTACTAACTTAATGATTTTTAAACGAGACATATATGTAACGATTATCGTTGTAAAGACATTTAATGTATATATATCATATTAAGAGATATTCATACATGATAATATCATGATAATATAATAATTTAAAATCTCATTTGATATTATAAACATTGGGTTAACAACATTTAACAAGATCGTTAACCTAAAGGTTTCAAAACAACACTTACATGTAACGACTAACGATGACTTAACGACTCAGTTAAAATGTATATACATGTAGTGTTTTAATATGTATTTATACACTTTTGAAAGACTTCAATAAACTTATCAAAATACTTCTACTTAACAAAAATACTTACAATTACATCCTCGTTCAGTTTCATCAACAATTCTACTCGTATGCACCCGTATTCGTACTCGTACAATACACAGCTTTTAGATGTATGTACTATTGGTATATACACTCCAATGATTAGCTCTTAGCAGCCCATGTGAGTCACCTAACACATGTGGGAACCATCATTTGGCAACTAGCATGAAATATCTCATAAAATTACAAAAATATGAGTAATCATTCATGACTTATTTACATGAAAACAAAATTACATATCCTTTATATCTAATCCATACACCAACGACCAAAAACACCTACAAACACTTTCATTATTCAATTTTCTTCATCTAATTGATCTCTCTCAAGTTCTATCTTCAAGTTCTAAGTGTTCTTCATAAATTCCAAAAGTTCTAGTTTCATAAAATCAAGAATACTTTCAAGTTTGCTAGCTCACTTCCAATCTTGTAAGGTGATCATCCAACCTCAATAAATCTTTGTTTCTTACAGTAGGTTATCATTCTAATACAAGGTAATAATCATATTCAAACTTTGATTCAATTTCTATAACTATAACAATCTTATTTCAAGTGATGATCTTACTTGAACTTGTTTTCGTGTCATGATTCTGCTTCAAGAACTTCGAGCCATCCAAGGATCCATTGAAGCTAGATCCATTTTTCTCTTTTCCAGTAGGTTTATCCAAGGAAATTAAGGTAGTAATGATGTTCATAACATCATTCGATTCATACATATAAAGCTATCTTATTCGAAGGTTTAAACTTGTAATCACTAGAACATAGTTTAGTTAATTCTAAACTTGTTCGCAAACAAAAGTTAATCCTTCTAACTTGACTTTTAAAATCAACTAAACACATGTTCTATATCTATATGATATGCTAACTTAATGATTTAAAACCTGGAAACACGAAAAACACCGTAAAACCGGATTTACGCCGTCGTAGTAACACCGCGGGCTGTTTTGGGTTAGTTAATTAAAAACTATGATAAACTTTGATTTAAAAGTTGTTATTCTGAGAAAATGATTTTTATTATGAACATGAAACTATATCCAAAAATTATGGTTAAACTCAAAGTGGAAGTATGTTTTCTAAAATGGTCATCTAGACGTCGTTCTTTCGACTGAAATGACTACCTTTACAAAAACGACTTGTAACTTATTTTTCCGACTATAAACCTATACTTTTTCTGTTTAGATTCATAAAATAGAGTTCAATATGAAACCATAACAATTTGATTCACTCAAAACGGATTTAAAATGAAGAAGTTATGGGTAAAACAAGATTGGATAATTTTTCTCATTTTAGCTACGTGAAAATTGGTAACAAATCTATTCCAACCATAACTTAATCAACTTGTATTGTATATTATGTAATCTTGAGATACCATAGACACGTATACAATGTTTCGACCTATCATTTCGACACATCTATATATATTTCGGAACAACCATAGACACTCTATATGTGAATGTTGGAGTTAGCTATACAGGGTTGAGGTTGATTCCAAAATATATATAGTTTGAGTTGTGATCAATACTGAGATACGTATACACTGGGTCGTGGATTGATTCAAGATAATATTTATCGATTTATTTCTGTACATCTAACTGTGGACAACTAGTTATAGGTTACTAACGAGGACAGCTGACTTAATAAACTTAAAACATCAAAATATATTAAAAGTGTTGTAAATATATTTTGAACATACTTTAATATATATGTATATATTGTTATAGGTTCGTGAATCAACAGTGGCCAAGTCTTACTTCCCGACGAAGTAAAAATCTGTGAAAGTGAGTTATAGTCCCACTTTTAAAATCTAATATTTTTGGGATGAGAATACATGCAGGTTTTATAAATGATTTACAAAATAGACACAAGTACGTGAAACTACATTCTATGGTTGAATTATCGAAATCGAATATGCCCCTTTTTATTAAGTCTGGTAATCTAAGAATTAGGGAACAGACACCCTAATTGACGCGAATCCTAAAGATAGATCTATTGGGCCTAACAAACCCCATCCAAAGTACCGGATGCTTTAGTACTTCGAAATTTATATCATATCCGAAGGGTGTCCCGGAATGATGGGGATATTCTTATATATGCATCTTGTTATTGTCGGTTACCAGGTGTTCACCATATGAATGATTTTTATCTCTATGTATGGGATGTGTATTGAAATATGAAATCTTGTGGTCTATTGTTACGATTTGATATATATAGGTTAAACCTATAACTCACCAACATTTTTGTTGACGTTTAAAGCATGTTTATTCTCAGGTGAATATTAAGAGCTTCCGCTGTTGCATACTAAAATAAGGACAAGATTTGGAGTCCATGTTTGTATGATATTGTGTAAAAACTGCATTCAAGAAACTGATTTCGATGTAACATATTTGTATTGTAAACCATTATGTAATGGTCGTGTGTAAACAGGATATTTTAGATGATCATTATTTGATAATCTACGTAAAGCTTTTTAAACCTTTATTTATGAAATAAAGGTTATGGTTTGTTTTAAAAATGAATGCAGTCTTTGAAAAACGTCTCATATAGAGGTCAAAACCTCGCAACGAAATCAATTAATATGGAACGTTTTTAATCAATAAGAACGGGACATTTCAGTTGGTATCCGAGCGTTGGTCTTAGAGAACCAGAAAATTTGCATTAGTGTGTCTTATCGAGTTTGTTAGGATGCATTAGTGAGTCTGGACTTCGACCGTGTTTTCTTTAAAAATGATTGCTTAACATTTTTGTTGGAAACTATATATTTTTAACATATGAATATTATGTGATATATTAATCTCTTAACGTGTTTGATATTATGTGATAGATGTCTACCTCTAGAACAAGTCCCATTGACTCACCTAATAATAATGAAGAGTCAAATGTAAATTGGAATGATTTGTGGACTGATTCACAAGTTCCCGAAGAGGAACCGGAAGAAGAGTCGGAACCGGAAGAAGAATCGGAACCGGAAGAAGAATCGGAACCGGATGAAGAAATAGAACCGGTGGGGGAAATAATAAAACGGTTAAGTAAAAGAAAATCCTCAACCAACCGACCAAAGTTAATTATGGTCAATGGTGTTTCCGCCAAGGAAGCAAAATATTGGGAGGATTACCAATTCTCCGATGAATCGGATTCCGACGAGAATTCCGATGATGTTATAGAAATTACCCCAACTGAATTTAAAAAGGCAAAAGAAAATAATAAGGGAAAGGGCATAAAAATAGAGAAATCTAATTCCAACCCCGATGAACTTTATATGTATCGTCAACCCCCGAAGTCCTTAAGTTGTAACAATGACCCGGGAACCTCTAAACCACCAGGTTTTTCTAAACCAATGTGGACAACGACGGCTCGTATTAGGGGAACATCATATATCCCTAGAAACTTGGCAAAACGAACCAAAACCGAAGAAGAAGAAACGAGCGAGTCGGAATAAGATAGTTGTATTCGTGTGGTGTAATATATGTAATATAGTGTTCTTATGCTTTATGATATATGTAAAAATTGCTTGTATTAATAAGTATTTTTTTATGAATCTAACTCTTGTCTATTTTACAGTTTAAAAACACAAAATGGATAGACAACCCAATATTTTAAGAGACCTACCCGGAGACATGATTGATGAAATCTTGTCTAGAGTCGGCCAGAATTCTTTGGCACAACTATTTAAGGCGAGATCAGTTTGTAAGACATTCGAAGAACGCTCCAAGAATGTCTTGGTTTATAAGAGACTTTCGTTTGAAAGATGGGGGATATCACATTGGGAAACCCATAAGTTACGATGTGTTTACTTTGACGCATATATTGCGGGGAACCCAAATGCTATTTTACGCAACGGGTTAAGAAATTATTTTGACTCAATATATCTGAATATTGGACTTCGTGATTTAGAAAAAGCGGCTAACATGCAACATAAAGAAGCATGTTATGCTTACGGATTAGTAATGTTCGCTTCTCACCAAAGTGAGAACAAGAACATCGGGCTACAACTATTAAACAAAACGTTTCCACAAGTGACGGAGTCGGTAATTGGGGTAAGAAATGAGGTTTTTAGATTATTACGGGACTGTTGGACATTACGTAATCCTCGTCCCTTTGATGACGTTACAACACGCTGTCTTATCAACGGCCATAACGGTTATGTTGCACAAGACCAAGGATGGGAAGTAGTCCTAGTAAAACCAGAATGCATGACTTGTTTCTGGACGTATGAATTACGTGTCTTTATTGCCTTTGCTGAACGACTTGTGTACTAGCTAGAATTGTCTTCACAACTATCTTGTATCAAAGTTATTGTGTGCTATATTTCATGCTTTATGTAAAATAAGCGGTATTGTAAGTTTGTAAAATATTGTATAAAAGTTTGAACGCGAAATATTATTATAATCAGTTTTTCATATAGAATTGTAGTAGTTGAATTGTATATTAGCTACTAAGTATGAACTTAACGGGTAGGTACTACCCGAATTTAAACTTATAAAACGCTAATATGAAGAAAAAGCTTTTATAAATGAGTTCATATTATGCTACGAAATACTATTAACTACTCTTAATATTCTGTATGATTAACTTGTTCCATTTAACTATTTTGAAGGAAATGGCACCGACTAATCGACACACCGTGAATATGAATGAAGAGGAATTCCGTACTTTTCTAGCTTCAAACATAGCCGCAGTACAGGCTGCGCTACATACCAACAATAACCTTGGATCTAGCAGTACAGGAAATCGTGTAGGATGCACCTACAAAGAATTCACTGCCTGCAAACCTTTGGAATTTGATGGAACCGAAGGACCGATCGGATTGAAACGGTGGACCGAGAAGGTTGAATCGGTGTTTGCCATAAGTAAGTGTACTGAAGAGGACAAAGTGAAGTACGCTACGCATACCTTCACAGGTTCTGCGTTAATATGGTGGAATACCTATCTAGAGCAAGTGGGACAAGATGATGCGTACGCACTACCGTGGTCAGCATTCAAGCACTTGATGAACGAGAAGTACCATCCTAGAACCGAGGTCAATAAGCTCAAGACAGAACTTAGAGGGTTACGAACCCAAGGATTTGATATTACCACGTACGAAAGACGATTCATAGAATTGTGCCTATTGTGTCCGGGAGCATTCGAAGATGAGGAAGAGAAGATCGACGCGTTTGTGAAAGGATTACTTGAAAGAATCCAAGAAGATATAAGTTCACACGAGCCCGCCTCCATACAACAGGCATGTAGAATGGCTCACAAACTAGTGAACCAGATTGAAGAAAGAATTAAAGAACAGACTGCTGAAGAGGCCAATGTGAAGCAAGTCAAAAGAAAGTGGGAGGAAAACGGTGATAAGAATCACCAATACAACAACAACAGCAATTACAACAATAATCGCAACAATTATCCCAACAATCGCAACATCAATCGCAACTACAACAAACGGCCCAACAACAACAACAACAACAACAACAACAGCAACTACAACAATCATCCCAACAACAATAATAACCGCAACAACAACAACAATCAGAAGCAGCTATGCCAAAGGTGTGAAAAGAATCACTCGGGGTTCTGCACCAAATTTTGCAACAAGTGTAAAAGAAATGGTCATAGCGCGGCGAAGTGTGAGGTCTACGGACCAGGGGTTAATATAACGAAAGGAACAAATGGTGTCGGAACGAGTAATGGCGGAGCAAGTAGTGTCGGAGCAAGTTATGCCAATGTAGTTTGTTATAAATGTGGAAAACCAGGCCACATTATTAGAAATTGCCCGAACCAGGAGAACACGAATGGACAAGGCCGTGGAAGAGTTTTCAATATTAATGCGGTAGAGGCACAGGAAGACCCGGAGCTTGTTACGGGTACGTTTCTTATTGACAATAAATCTGCTTACGTTTTATTTGATTCGGGTGCGGATAGAAGCTATATGAGTAGAGATTTTTGTGCTAAATTAAGTTGTCCATTGACGCCTTTGGATAGTAAATTTTTACTCGAATTAGCAAATGGTAAATTAATTTCAGCAGATAATATATGTCGGAATCGAGAAATTAAACTGGTTAGCGAAACATTTAAGATTGATTTGATACCCGTAGAGTTAGGGAGTTTTGATGTGATAATCGGTATGGACTGGTTGAAAGAAGTGAAAGCGGAGATCGTTTGTTACAAAAATGCAATTCGCATTATACGAGAAAAAGGAAAACCCTTAATGGTGTACGGAGAAAAGGGCAACACGAAGCTACATCTTATTAGTAATTTGAAGGCACAAAAACTAATAAGAAAAGGTTGCTATGCTGTTCTAGTACACGTCGAGAAAGTACAAACTGAAGAAAAGAGCATCAATGATGTTCCCATTGCAAAAGAATTTCCCGATGTATTTTCGAAAGAATTACCGGGATTACCCCCACATCGATCCGTTGAATTTCAAATAGATCTTGTACCAGGAGCTGCACCAATAGCTCGTGCTCCTTACAGACTCGCACCCAGCGAGATGAAAGAACTGCAAAGCCAATTACAAGAACTTTTAGAGCGTGGTTTCATTCGACCAAGCACATCACCGTGGGGAGCTCCTGTTTTGTTTGTCAAGAAGAAAGATGGTACATTCAGGTTGTGTATCGACTACCGAGAGTTGAACAAACTTACCATCAAGAACCGCTACCCACTACCGAGAATCGACGACTTATTTGATCAACTACAAGGCTCGTCTGTTTATTCAAAGATTGACTTACGTTCTGGGTATCATCAAATGCGGGTGAAAGAAGATGATATTCCAAAGACTGCTTTCAGAACACGTTACGGTCATTACGAGTTTATGGTCATACCGTTTGGTTTAACTAATGCACCAGCTGTGTTCATGGACCTTATGAACCGAGTGTGTGGATCATACCTTGACAAGTTTGTCATTGTTTTCATTGATGACATACTTATTTACTCAAAGAATGACCAAGAACACGGTGAACATTTGAGAAAGGTGTTAGAAGTATTGAGGAAGGAAGAATTGTACGCTAAGTTTTCAAAGTGTGCATTTTGGTTGGAAGAAGTTCAATTCCTCGGTCACATAGTGAACAAAGAAGGTATTAAGGTGGATCCGGCAAAGATAGAAACTGTTGAAAAGTGGGAAACCCCGAAAACTCCAAAACACATACGCCAGTTTTTAGGACTAGCTGGTTACTACAGAAGGTTCATCCAAGACTTTTCCAGAATAGCAAAACCCTTGACTGCATTAACGCATAAAGGGAAGAAATTTGAATGGAATGATGAACAAGAGAAAGCGTTTCAGTTATTGAAGAAGAAGCTAACTACGGCACCTATATTGTCATTGCCTGAAGGGAATGATGATTTTGTGATTTATTGTGATGCATCAAAGCAAGGTCTCGGTTGTGTATTAATGCAACGAACGAAGGTGATTGCTTATGCGTCTAGACAATTGAAGATTCACGAACAAAATTATACGACGCATGATTTGGAATTAGGCGCGGTTGTTTTTGCATTAAAGACTTGGAGGCACTACTTATATGGGGTCAAAAGTATTATATATACCGACCACAAAAGTCTTCAACACATATTTAATCAGAAACAACTGAATATGAGGCAGCGTAGGTGGATTGAATTATTGAATGATTACGACTTTGAGATTCGTTACCACCCGGGGAAGGCAAATGTGGTAGCCGATGCCTTGAGCAGGAAGGACAGAGAACCCATTCGAGTAAAATCTATGAATATAATGATTCATAATAACATTACTACTCAAATAAAGGAGGCGCAACAAGGAGTTTTAAAAGAGGGAAATTTAAAGGATGAAATACCCAAAGGATCGGAGAAGCATCTTAATATTCGGGAAGACGGAACCCGGTATAGGGCTGAAAGGATTTGGGTACCAAAATTTGGAGATATGAGAGAAATGGTACTTAGAGAAGCTCATAAAACCAGATACTCAATACATCCTGGAACGGGGAAGATGTACAAGGATCTCAAGAAACATTTTTGGTGGCCGGGTATGAAAGCCGATGTTGCTAAATACGTAGGAGAATGTTTGACGTGTTCTAAGGTTAAAGCTAAGCATCAGAAACCATCAGGTCTACTTCAACAACCCGAAATCCCGGAATGGAAATGGGAAAACATTACCATGGATTTCATCACTAAATTGCCAAGGACTGCAAGTGGTTTTGATACTATTTGGGTAATAGTTGATCGTCTCACCAAATCAGCACACTTCCTACCAATAAGAGAAGATGACAAGATGGAGAAGTTAGCACGACTGTATTTGAAGGAAGTCGTCTCCAGACATGGAATACCAATCTCTATTATCTCTGATAGGGATGGCAGATTTATTTCAAGATTCTGGCAGACATTACAGCAAGCATTAGGAACTCGTCTAGACATGAGTACTGCCTATCATCCACAAACTGATGGGCAGAGCGAAAGGACGATACAAACGCTTGAAGACATGCTACGAGCATGTGTTATTGATTTCGGAAACAGTTGGGATCGACATCTACCGTTAGCAGAATTTTCCTACAACAACAGCTACCATTCAAGCATTGAGATGGCGCCGTTTGAAGCACTTTATGGTAGAAAGTGCAGGTCTCCGATTTGTTGGAGTGAAGTGGGGGATAGACAGATTACGGGTCCGGAGATTATACAAGAAACTACCGAGAAGATCATCCAAATTCAACAACGGTTGAAAACCGCCCAAAGTCGACAAAAGAGCTACGCTGACATTAAAAGAAAAGATATAGAATTTGAAATTGGAGAGATGGTCATGCTTAAAGTTGCACCTTGGAAAGGCGTTATTCGATTTGGTAAACGAGGGAAATTAAATCCAAGGTATATTGGACCATTCAAGATTATTGATCGTGTCGGACCAGTAGCTTACCGACTAGAGTTACCTCAACAACTCGCGGCTATACATAACACTTTCCACGTCTCGAATTTAAAGAAATGTTTTGCTAAAGAAGATCTCACTATTCCGTTAGATGAAATCCAAATCAACAAAAAACTTCAATTCATCGAAGAACCCGTCGAAATAATGGATCGTGAGGTTAAAAGACTTAAGCAAAACAAGATACCAATTGTTAAGGTTCGATGGAATGCTCGTAGAGGACCCGAGTTCACCTGGGAGCGTGAAGATCAGATGAAGAAGAAATACCCGCATCTATTTCCAGAAGATTCGTCAACACCTTCAACAGCTTTAAATTTCGGGACGAAATTTATTTAACGGGTAGGTACTGTAGTGACCCGAACTTTTCCATGTTTATATATATTAATTGAGATTGATATTTACATGATTAAATGTTTCCAACATGTTAAGCAATCAAACTTGTTAATACTTGATTAATTGAAATATGTTTCATATAGACAATTGACCACCCAAGTTGATCGGTGATTCACGAACGTTAAAACTTGTAAAAACTATATGATGACATATATATGGATATATATATATAGTTAACATGATACTATGATAAGAAAACATATCATAAAGTATATTAACAATGAACTACATATGTAAAAACAAGACTACTAACTTAATGATTTTTAAACGAGACATATATGTAACGATTATCGTTGTAAAGACATTTAATGTATATATATCATATTAAGAGATATTCATACATGATAATATCATGATAATATAATAATTTAAAATCTCATTTGATATTATAAACATTGGGTTAACAACATTTAACAATATCGTTAACCTAAAGGTTTCAAAGCAACACTTACATGTAACGACTAACGATGACTTAACGACTCAGTTAAAATGTATATACATGTAGTGTTTTAATATGTATTTATACACTTTTGAAAGACTTCAATACACTTATCAAAATACTTCTACTTAACAAAAATGCTTACAATTACATCCTCGTTCAGTTTCATCAACAATTCTACTCGTATGCACCCGTATTCGTACTCGTACAATACACAGCTTTTAGATGTATGTACTATTGGTATATACACTCCAATGATCAGCTCTTAGCAGCCCATGTGAGTCACCTAACACATGTGGGAACCGTCATTTGGCAACTAGCATGAAATATCTCATAAAATTACAAAAATATGAGTAATCATTCATGACTTATTTACATGAAAACAAAATTACATATCCTTTATATCTAATCCATACACCAACGACCAAAAACACCTACAAACACTTTCATTCTTCAATTTTCTTCATCTAATTGATCTCTCTCAAGTTCTATCTTCAAGTTCTAAGTGTTCTTCATAAATTCCAAAAGTTCTAGTTTCATAAAATCAAGAATACTTTCAAGTTTGCTAGCTCACTTCCAATCTTGTAAGGTGATCATCCAACCTCAAGAAATCTTTGTTTCTTACAGTAGGTTATCATTCTAATACAAGGTAATAATCATATTCAAACTTTGATTCAATTTCTATAACTATAACAATCTTATTTCAAGTGATGATCTTACTTGAACTTGTTTTCGTGTCATGATTCTGCTTCAAGAACTTCGAGCCATCCAAGGATCCATTGAAGCTAGATCCATTTTTCTCTTTTCCAGTAGGTTTATCCAAGGAAATTAAGGTAGTAATGATGTTCATAACATCATTCGATTCATACATATAAAGCTATCTTATTCGAAGGTTTAAACTTGTAATCACTAGAACATAGTTTAGTTAATTCTAAACTTGTTCGCAAACAAAAGTTAATCCTTCTAACTTGACTTTTAAAATCAACTAAACACATGTTCTATATCTATATGATATGCTAACTTAATTATTTAAAACCTGGAAACACGAAAAACACCGTAAAACCGGATTTACGCCGTCGTAGTAACACCGCGGGCTGTTTTGGGTTAGTTAATTAAAAACTATGATAAACTTTGATTTAAAAGTTTTTATTCTGAGAAAATGATTTTTATTATGAACATGAAACTATATCCAAAAATTATGGTTAAACTCAAAGTGGAAGTATGTTTTCTAAAATGGTCATCTAGAAGTCGTTCTTTCGACTGAAATGACTACCTTTACAAAAACGACTTGTAACTTATTTTTCCGACTATAAACCTATACTTTTTCTGTTTAGATTCATAAAATAGAGTTCAATATGAAACCATAGCAATTTGATTCACTCAAAACGGATTTAAAATGAAGAAGTTATGGGTAAAACAAGATTGGATAATTTTTCTCATTTTAGCTACGTGAAAATTGGTAACAAATCTATTCCAACCATAACTTAATCAACTTGTATTGTATATTATGTAATCTTGAGATACCATAGACACGTATACAATGTTTCGACCTATCATGTCGACACATCTATATATATTTCGGAACAACCATAGACACTCTATATGTGAATGTTGGAGTTAGCTATACAGGGTTGAGGTTGATTCCAAAATATATATAGTTTGAGTTGTGATCAATACTGAGATACGTATACACTGGGTCGTGGATTGATTCAAGATAATATTTATCGATTTATTTCTGTACATCTAACTGTGAACAACTAGTTATAGGTTACTAACGAGGACAGCTGACTTAATAAACTTAAAACATCAAAATATATTAAAAGTGTTGTAAATATATTTTGAACATACTTTAATATATATGTATATATTGTTATAGGTTCGTGAATCAACAGTGGCCAAGTCTTACTTCCCGACGAAGTAAAAATCTGTGAAAGTGAGTTATAGTCCCACTTTTAAAATCTAATATTTTTGGGATGAGAATACATGCAGGTTTTATAAATGATTTACAAAATAGACACAAGTACGTGAAACTACATTCTATGGTTGAATTATCAAAATCGAATATGCCCCTTTTTATTAAGTCTGGTAATCTAAGAATTAGGGAACAGACACCCTAATTGACGCGAATCCTAAAGATAGATCTATTGGGCCTAACAAACCCCATCCAAAGTACCGGATGCTTTAGTACTTCGAAATTTATATCATATCCGAAGGGTGTCCCGGAATGATGGGGATATTCTTATATATGCATCTTGTTATTGTCGGTTACCAGGTGTTCACCATATGAATGATTTTTATCTCTATGTATGGGATGTGTATTGAAATATGAAATCTTGTGGTCTATTGTTACGATTTGATATATATAGGTTAAACCTATAACTCACCAACATTTTTGTTGACGTTTAAAGCATGTTTATTCTCAGGTGAATATTAAGAGCTTCCGCTGTTGCATACTAAAATAAGGACAAGATTTGGAGTCCATATTTGTATGATATTGTGTAAAAACTGCATTCAAGAAACTGATTTCGATGTAACATATTTGTATTGTAAACCATTATGTAATGGTCGTGTGTAAACAGGATATTTTAGATGATCATTATTTGATAATCTACGTAAAGCTTTTTAAACCTTTATTTATGAAATAAAGGTTATGGTTTGTTTTAAAAATGAATGCAGTCTTTGAAAAACGTCTCATATAGAGGTCAAAACCTCGCAACGAAATCAATTAATATGGAACGTTTTTAATCAATAAGAACGGGACATTTCAGATGATCACCTTACAAGATTGGAAGTGAGCTAGCAAACTTGAAAGTATTCTTGATTTTATGTAACTAGAACTTGTAAAATATATGAAGAACACTTAGAACTTGAAGATAGAACTTGAGAGAGATCAATTAGATGAAGAAAATTGAAGAATGAAAGTGTTTGTAGGTGTTTTTGGTCGTTGGTGTATGGATTAGATATAAAGGATATGTAATTTTGTTTTCATGTAAATAAGTCATGAATGATTACTCATATTTTTGTAATTTTATGAGATATTTCATGCTAGTTGCCAAATGATGGTTCCCACATGTGTTAGGTGACTCACATGGGCTGCTAAGAGCTGATCATTGGAGTGTATATACCAATAGTACATACATCTAAAAGCTGTGTATTGTACGAGTACGAATACGGGTGCATACGAGTAGAATTATTGATGAAACTGAACAAGGATGTAATTGTAAGCATTTTTTTTAAGTAGAAGTATTTTGATAAGTGTATTGAAGTCTTCCAAAAGTGTATAAATACATATTAAAACACTACATGTATATACATTTTAACTGATTCGTTAAGTCATCGTTAGTCGTTACATGTAAGTGTTGTTTTGAAACTTTTAGGTTAACGATCTTGTTAAATGTTGTTAACCCAATGTTTATAATATCAAATGAGATTTTAAATTATTATATTATCATGATATTATCATGTATGAATATCTCTTAATATGATATATATACTGATAAGGCTAAAAAGGAACATATATTTCATAACATTATCCCCCAAGAAAGACAAGATTTTAGTTGCAATTGTTCCATATTCAAGTAATATTCGTTTATATTAAATAAGCGCGAAGACAAAAGGCGAAAATGAAGATTTGAAGACGGAAAGGTCCAAAATGCTCAAATGTACAAGATACAATTAAAATGGTTCAAATTATTGATGAGGAACGTCTAAAAATAACAAGAGTACAAGTTACGAAACGCAAAGTACACGATATAAAATAGTACGCAAGGACGTCCGAAAATCCGGAACCGGGACCCGAGCCAAGAAGAAACGCCCAACGCAATGGACCAAAAATATCTAGTCTACTATGCACATAAATATAATATAATATATAAATAATTATTAAAATTATTTATATTTTATATATATTTAATAAATATGTCGACGAACAAGAAGACAAAAGATATGTGAGCTGTCCAGCGTGGCCATGCGAGTCGCATGGCAAATAGGCATAAACCCATGCGAGTCGCATGAGGATCAGAATCAGGCCTGGTCTATAAATTTGCCAGTTTTCGTTCGTTTTTACACACACCACACACACAAATACATAATAATACTCTGTAAGAATAATGTAATAAATAAATATATATATATATATAGTATAGATTAGTGTTATATTAGATTAGTTCGGGTTATGTAAAGGTTATTTTACGGGTTTTTGAAGTCGAAATTCTGTCCGTGTAACACTACGCGATAAATACTCAATGTAAGTTATGTTCTCCTTTTTAAATTAATGTCTCGTAACTAAGTTATTATTATGCTTATTTGAGCCGAAGTAATCATGATGTTGGGCTAATTACTAAAATTGGGTAATTGGACTTTGTACCATAATTGGGGTTTGGACAAAAGAACGACACTTGTGGAAATTAGACTATGAGCTATTAATGGGCTTTATATTTGTTTAACTAAATGATAGTTTGTTAATGTTAATATAAAGATTTACAATTGGGCGTCCCTATAAATTACCATATACACTCGATCGGACACGATGGGCGGGGTATTTATATGTACGAATAATCGTTCATTTAACCGGACACGGGAATGGATTAATAGCCACTAGAATAATTAAAACAGGGGTGAAATTACATTCAAGGGTAATTGGTGTAATTGTTAACAAAGTAGTAAAACCTTGGTTTACACGCAGTCGATATCCTGGTGTATTCATTAAACAAAGTATTAAAACCTTGTTACAATTCGAATCCCCAATTAGTTGGAATATTTAACTTCGGGTATAAGAATAATTTGATGAGGACACTCGCATTTTATATTTATGACTGATGGACTGTTATGGATAAAAACCAGACGGACATATTAAATAAACCAGGACAAAGGACAATTAACCCATGGGCATAAAACTAAAATCAACACGTCAAACATCATGATTACGGAAGTTTAAATAAGCATAATTCTTTTATTTCATATATAATCCCTTTTATTTCATATTTAATTGCACTTTTAATTTTCGCACTTTAATTTCTGTCATTTTAATTATCGTCATTTACTTTACTCTTTAAATTAAGTTTTTAGTTATTTTTAATATTTTGCATTAGCTTTTAATTGTGACTTTAAAATATAAAATCGACAAACCGGTCATTAAACGGTAAAACCCCCCTTTTTATATTTATATTTATATATTGTTATATAAAAATAAAGTGTTTCATAAGCCCGTCTCCCTGTGGAACGAACCGGACTTACTAAAAACTATACTACTTCGCGACTAGGTACACTGCCTATTGTGTTGTAGCAAGGTTTTGGTATATCCATTTTGTAAATATTTAATTAAAACTTGTTAAATTTTGTAGCATTCCGTATTAAAAAAAATAGTATATTTCGTAACCCCACGCTACGACATCATATACATTAAACGTCTTTACAACAATAATCGTTACATATATGTCTCGTTTAAAAATCATTAAGTTAGTAGTTCATTGTTAATGTAGTTCATTGTTAATATACTTAATGATATGTTTACTTATCATAGTATCATGTTAACTATATATATATATCCATATATATGTCATCATATAGTTTTTACAAGTTTTAACGTTCGTGAATCACCGGTCAACTTGGGTGGTCAATTGTCTATATGAAACATATTTCAATTAATCAAGTCTTAACAAGTTTGATTGTTTAACATGTTGGAAATATTTAATCATGTAAATATCAATCTCAATTAATATATATAAACATGGAAAAGTTCGGGTCACTACAGTACCTACCCGTTAAATAAATTTCGTCCCGAAATTTTAAGCTGTTGAAGGTGTTGACGAATCTTCTGGAAATAAATGCGGGTATTTCTTCTTCATCTGATCTTCACGCTCCCAGGTGAACTCGGGTCCTCTACGAGCATTCCATCGAACCTTAACAATTGGTATCTTGTTTTGCTTAAGTCTTTTAACCTCACGATCCATTATTTCGACGGGTTCTTCGATGAATTGAAGTTTTTTGTTGATTTGGATTTCATCTAACGGAATAGTGAGATCTTCTTTAGCAAAACATTTCTTCAAATTCGAGACGTGGAAAGTGTTATGTACAGCCGCGAGTTGTTGGGGTAACTCAAGTCGGTAAGCTACTGGTCCGACACGATCAATAATCTTGAATGGTCCAATATACCTTGGATTTAATTTCCCTCGTTTACCAAATCGAACAACGCCTTTCCAAGGTGCAACTTTAAGCATGACCATCTCTCCAATTTCAAATTCTATATCTTTTCTTTTAATGTCAGCGTAGCTCTTTTGTCGACTTTGGGCGGTTTTCAACCGTTGTTGAATTTGGATGATCTTCTCGGTAGTTTCTTGTATAATCTCCGGACCCGTAATATGTCTATCCCCCACTTCACTCCAACAAATCGGAGACCTGCACTTTCTACCATAAAGTGCTTCAAACGGCGCCATCTCAATGCTTGAATGGTAGCTGTTGTTGTAGGAAAATTCTGCTAACGGTAGATGTCGATCCCAACTGTTTCCGAAATCAATAACACATGCTCGTAGCATGTCTTCAAACGTTTGTATCGTCCTTTCGCTCTGTCCATCAGTTTGTGGATGATAGGCAGTACTCATGTCTAGACGAGTTCCTAATGCTTGCTGTAATGTCTGCTAGAATCTTGAAATAAATCTGCCATCCCTATCAGAGATAATAGAGATTGGTATTCCATGTCTGGAGATGACTTCCTTCAAATACAGTCGTGCTAACTCCTCCATCTTGTCATCTTCTCTTATTGGCAGAAAGTGTGCTGATTTGGTGAGACGATCAACTATTACCCAAATAGTATCAAAACCACTTGCAGTCCTTGGCAATTTAGTGATGAAATCCATGGTAATGTTTTCCCATTTCCATTCCGGGATTTCGGGTTGTTGAAGTAGACCTGATGGTTTCTGATGCTCAGCTTTGACCTTAGAACACGTCAAACATTCTCCTACGTATTTATCAACATCGGCTTTCATACCCGGCCACCAAAAATGTTTCTTGAGATCCTTGTACATCTTCCCCGTTCCAGGATGTATTGAGTATCTGGTTTTATGAGCTTCTCTAAGTACCATTTCTCTCATATCTCCAAATTTTGGTACCCAAATCCTTTCAGCCCTATACCGGGTTCCGTCTTCCCGAATATTAAGATGCTTCTCCGATCCTTTGGGTATTTCATCCTTTAAATTTCCCTCTTTTAAAACTCCTTGTTGCGCCTCCTTTATTTGAGTAGTAAGGTTATTATGAATCATTATATTCATAGATTTTACTCGAATGGGTTCTCTGTCCTTCCTGCTCAAGACATCGGCTACCACGTTTGCCTTCCCCGGGTGGTAACGAATCTCAAAGTCGTAATCATTCAATAATTCAATCCACCTACGCTGCCTCATATTCAGTTGTTTCTGATTAAATATGTGTTGAAGACTTTTGTGGTCGGTATATATAATACTTTTGACCCCATATAAGTAGTGCCTCCAAGTCTTTAATGCAAAAACAACCGCGCCTAATTCCAAATCATGCGTCGTATAATTTTGTTCGTGAATCTTCAATTGTCTAGACACATAAGCAATCACCTTCGTTCATTGCATTAATACACAACCGAGACCTTGCTTTGATGCGTCACAATAAATCACAAAATCATCATTCCCTTCAGGCAATGACAATATAGGTGCCGTAGTTAGCTTTTTCTTCAATAACTGAAACGCTTTCTCTTGTTCATCATTCCATTCAAATTTCTTCCCTTTATGCGTTAATGCAGTCAAGGGTTTTGCTATTCTGGAAAAGTCTTGGATGAACCTTCTGTAGTAACCAGCTAGTCCTAAAAACTGGCGTATGTGTTTCGGAGTTTTCGGGGTTTCCCACTTTTCAACAGTTTCTATCTTTGCCGGATCCACCTTAATACCTTCTTTGTTCACTATGTGACCGAGGAATTGAACTTCTTCCAACCAAAATGCACACTTTGAAAACTTAGCGTACAATTCTTCCTTCCTCAATACTTCTAACACCTTTCTCAAATGTTCACCGTGTTCTTGGTCATTCTTTGAGTAAATAAGTATGTCATCAATGAAAACAATGACAAACTTGTCAAGGTATGGTCCACACACTCGGTTCATAAGGTCCATGAACACAGCTGGTGCATTAGTTAAACCAAACGGCATGACCATAAACTCGTAATGACCGTAACGTGTTCTGAAAGCAGTCTTTGGAATATCATCTTCTTTCACCCGCATTTGATGATACCCGGAACGTAAGTCAATCTTTGAATAAACAGACGAGCCTTGTAGTTGATCAAATAAGTCGTCGATTCTCGGTAGTGGGTAGCGGTTCTTGATGGTAAGTTTGTTCAACTCTCGGTAGTCGATACACAACCTGAATGTACCATCTTTCTTCTTGACAAACAAAACAGGAGCTCCCCACGGTGATGTGCTTGGTCGAATGAAACCACGCTCTAAAAGTTCTTGTAATTGGCTTTGCAGTTCTTTCATCTCGCTGGGTGCGAGTCTGTAAGGAGCACGAGCTATTGGTGCAGCTCCTGGTACAAGATCTATTTGAAATTCAACGGATCGATGTGGGGGTAATCCCGGTAATTCTTTCGGAAATACATCGGGAAATTCTTTTGCAATGGGAACATCATTGATGCTCTTTTCTTCAGTTTGTACTTTCTCGACGTGTGCTAGAACAGCATAGCAACCTTTTCTTATTAGTTTTTGTGCCTTCAAATTACTAATAAGATGTAGCTTCGTGTTGCACTTTTCTCCGTACACCATTAAGGGTTTTCCTTTTTCTCGTATAATGCGAATTGCATTTTTGTAACAAACGATCTCTGCTTTCACTTCTTTCAACCAGTCCATACCGATTATCACATCAAAACTCCCTAACTCTACTGGTATCAAATCAATCTTAAATGTTTCGCTAACCAGTTTAATTTCTCGATTCCGACATATATTATCTGCTGAAATTAATTTACCATTTGCTAATTCGAGTAAAAATTTACTATCCAAAGGCGTCAATGGACAACTTAATTTAGCACAAAAATCTCTACTCATATAGCTTCTATCCGCACCCGAATTAAATAAAACGTAAGCAGATTTATTGTCAATAAGAAACGTACCCGTAACAAGCTCCGGGTCTTCCTGTGCCTCTGCCCATTAATATTGAAAACTCTTCCGCGGCCTTGTCCATTCGTGTTCTCCTGGTTCGGGCAATTTCTAATAATGTGGCCCGGTTTTCCACATTTATAACAAACTACATTGGCATAACTTGCTCCGACACTACTTGCTCCGCCATTACTCGTTCCGACACCATTTGTTCCTTTCGTTCTATTAACCCCTGGTCCGTAGACCTCACACTTCGCCGCGCTATGACCATTTCTTTTACACTTGTTGCAAAATTTGGTGCAGAACCCCGAGTGATACTTTTCACACCTTTGGCATAGCTGCTTCTGATTGTTGTTGTTGTTGCGGTTATTATTGTTGTTGGGATGATTGTTGTAGTTGCTGTTGTTGTTGTTGTTGTTGTTGTTGTTGTTGGGCCGTTTGTTGTAGTTGCGATTAATGTTGCGATTGTTGGGATAATTGTTGCGATTATTGTTGTAATTGCTGTTGTTGTTGTATTGGTGATTCTTATCACCGTTTTCCTCCCACTTTCTTTTGACTTGCTTCACATTGGCCTCTTCAGCAGTCTGTTCTTTAATTCTTTCTTCAATCTGGTTCACTAGTTTGTGAGCCATTCTACATGCCTGTTGTATAGAGGCGGGCTCGTGTGAACTTATATCTTCTTGGATTCTTTCCGGTAATCCTTTCACAAACGCGTCGATCTTCTCTTCCTCATCTTCGAATGCTCCCGGACACAATAGGCACAATTATGTGAATCGTCTTTCGTACGTGGTAATATCAAATCCTTGGGTTCGTAACCCTCTAAGTTCTGTCTTGAGCTTATTGACCTCGGTTCTGGGACGGTACTTCTCGTTCATCAAGTGCTTGAATGCTGACCACGGTAGTGCGTACGCATCGTCTTGTCCCACTTGCTCTAGATAGGTATTCCACCATGTTAACGCAGAACCTGTGAAGGTATGCGTAGCATACTTCACTTTGTCCTCTTCAGTACACTTACTTATGGCAAACACCGATTCGACCTTCTCGGTCCACCGTTTCAATCCGATCGGTCCTTCGGTTCCATCAAATTCCAAAGGTTTGCAGGCAGTGAATTCTTTGTAGGTGCATCCTACACGATTTCCTGTACTGCTACATCCAAGGTTATTGTTGGTATGTAGCGCAGCCTGTACTGCGGCTATGTTTGAAGCTAGAAAAGTACGGAATTCCTCTTCATTCATATTCACGGTGTGTCGAGTAGTCGGTGCCATTTCCTTCAAAATAGTCAAATGGAACAAGTTAATCATACAGAATATTAAGAGTAGTTAATAGTATTTCGTAGCATAATATGAACTCATTTATAAAAGCTTTTTCTTCATATTAGCGTTTTATAAGTTTAAATTCGGGTAGTACCTACCCGTTAAGTTCATACTTAGTAGCTAATATACAATTCAACTACTACAATTCTATATGAAAAACTGATTGTAATAATATTTCGCGTTCAAACTTTTATACAATATTTTACAAACTTACAATACAGCTTATTTTACATAAAGCATGAAATATAGCACACAATAACTTTGATACAAGATAGTTGTGAAGATAATTCTAGCTAGTACACAAGTCGTTCAGCAAAGGCAATAAAGACACGTAATTCATACGTTCAGAAACAAGTCATGCATTCTGGTTTTACTAGGACTACTTCCCATCCTTGGTCTTGTGGAACATAACCGTTATGGCCGTTGATAAGACAACGTGTTGTAACGTCATCAAAAGGACGAGGGTTACGTAATGACCAACAGTCTCGTAATAACCTAAAAACCTCATTTCTTACCCCAATTACCGACTCCGTCACTTGTGGGAACGTTTTGTTTAATAGTTGTAGCCCGATGTTCTTGTTCTCACTTTGGTGAAAAGCGAACATTACTAACCCGTAAGCATAACATGCTTCTTTATGTTGCATGTTAGCCGCTTTTTCTAAATCACGAAGTCCTATATTCGGATATACTGAGTCAAAATAATTTCTTAACCCATTGCATAAAATAGCATTTGGGTTCCCCGCAATATATGCGTCAAAGTAAACACATCGTAACTTATGGATTTCCCAATGTGATATTCCCCATCTTCCGAACGAAATCCTTTTATAAACCAAGGCATTCTTGGAACGTTCTTCGAATGTCTTACAAACTGATCTCGCCTTAAATAGTTGTGCCGAGGAATTCTGACCGACTCTAGACAAGATTTCATCAATCATGTCTTCGGGTAGGTCTCTTAAAATATTGGGTTGTCTATCCATTTTGTGTTTTTATACTGTAAAATAGACAAGAGTTAGATTCATAAAAAAAATACTTATTAATACAAGCAATTTTTACATATATCATAAAGCATAAGCACACTATATTACATATATTACACCACACGAATATAACTATCTTATTCCGACTCGCTCGTTTCTTCTTGTTCGGTTTTGGTTCGTTTTGCCAAGTTTCTAGGGATATATGATGTTCCCCTAATACGAGCCATCGTTATCCACATTGGTTTAGAAAAACCTGGTGGTTTAGAGGTTCCCGGGTCATTGTTACAACTTAAGGACTTCGGGGGTTGACGATACATATAAAGTTCATCGGGGTTGGAATTAGATTTCTCTATTTTTATACCCTTTCCCTTATTATTTTCTTTTGCCTTTTTAAATTCAGTTGGGGTAATTTCTATAACATCATCGGAATTCTCGTCGGAATCCGATTCATCGGAGAATTGGTAATCCTCCCAATATTTTGCTTCCTTGGCGGAAACACCATTGACCATAATTAACCTTGGTCGGTTGGTTGAGGATTCTCTTTTACTTAACCGTTTTATTATTTCCCCCACCGGTTCTATTTCTTCTTCCGGTTCCGATTCTTCTTCCGGTTCCGATTCTTCTTCCGGTTCCGACTCTTCTTCCGGTTCCTCTTCGGGAACTTGTGAATCAGTCCACGAATCATTCCAAGTTACATTTGACTCTTCATTATTATTAGGTGAGTCAATGGGACTTGTTCTAGAGGTAAACATCTATCACATAATATCAAACACGATAAGAGATTAATATATCACATAATATTCATATGTTAAAAATATATAGTTTCCAACAAAAATGTTAAGCAATCATTTTTAAAGAAAACACGGTCGAAGTCCAGACTCACTAATGCATCCTAACAAACTCGATAAGACACACTAATGCAAATTTTCTGGTTCTCTAAGACCAACGCTCGGATACCAACTGAAATGTCCCGTTCTTATTGATTAAAAACGTTCCATATTAGTTGATTTCGTTGCGAGGTTTTGACCTCTATATGTGATGTTGAGCGAGGTGTATATAAAATAGTTATTAATTTTTTGCAGGAAAAACTATTAAATACGATACAATTTTACACAAGATATTTATTTATTTATAGAATGGATATACTTAAACCTTGCTACAACACTTATAGGCAGTGTACCTAATCGTAAAGTAGTGTAGTTTTTAGTAAGTCCGGTTCGTTCCACAGGGAAATCTTTAAACAAAGCTCAACACTATATTAGTTTACTTTTATAAAAATACAAATATATATATAAGTAATATTATTATTATAAAGGGGGGTTTTTACCGTTTAATGACCGGTTTGTCGATTTTAAGACTTTAGTCGCAGTTAAAACCTAATGTAAAATATTAAATAAATAAAAGACTTAATTTAAAGCGTAAAGTAAATAACGATAATGAAATTGCGAATAATAAAAGTGCGATAAAATAAAATTACAATAATTAAAAAGTACAATAATTAAAAGTGCGATTAAATAACAATAAATAAAAGTGCGATAATTAGAAGTGCAATTAAATATAAAATAAAGGAAATTAAATATGAAATAAAAGAATTATGCTTATTTAAACTTCCGTAATCATGATGTTTGACGTGTTGATTTTAGTTTTATGCCCATGGGTTAATTGTCCTTTGTCCTGGATTATTCAATATGTCCGTCTGGTTTTTGTCCATAACAGTCCATCAGTCATAAATATAAAGTGCGAGTGTCCTCGTCAAATTATTATTATACCCGAAGTTAAATATTCCAACTAATTGGGGATTCGAATTGTAACAAGGTTTTAATACTTTGTTTAATGAATACACCAGGTTATCGACTGCGTGTAAACCAAGGTTTTACTACTTTGTTAACAATTACACCAATTACCCTTGAATGTAATTTCACCCCTGTTTTAATTATTCTAGTGGCTATTAATCCATTCCCGTGTCCGGTTAAATGAACGATTATTCGTACATATAAATACCCCGCACATCGTGTCCGATCGAGTGTATATGGTAATTTATAGGGACGCCCAATTGTAAATCTTTATATTAACATTAACAAACTATCATTTAGTTAAACAAATATAAAGCCCATTAATAGCCCATAGTCTAATTTCCACAAGTGTCGTTCTTTTGTCCAAACCCCAATTATGGTACAAAGCCCAATTACCCAATTTTAGTAATTAGCCCAACATCATGATTACTTCGTTTTAAATAAGCATAATAATAACTTAGCTACGAGACATTAATGTAAAAAGGTTGAACATAACTTACAATGATTAAAAATAGCGTAGCGTTACACGGACAGAATTTCGACTTACACCCTTACAACATTCGCTAACATACCCTTATTATTAGAATTAAAATTAAAATTAAAATATAAATTATATATATATATATATAAATTTTACGTATGATAAGAGAAGAAAAAGATATGAATTGTGATCAGAATTCGGTTGGCTTTATAGGGAATTTCGAAATTTGGGGCTCCGCGACTCGCGGTGAATTTTGCCTTCAAACTCCGCGAGTCGCGGAGGTTACTTTTACAGCTCAGAGGAGTTTGGCTCTTTGTTTACCGACGGTTTATAATATATATATAATATATATATAATTAATATAATTAATTATATATTATATTATATTTATATACATAGTTAACTTGTAATTTTTAGTCCGTTGCGTCGAGCGTTAAGAGTTGACTCTGGTCCCGGTTTCGGATTTTTGAACGTCCTTGCGTACAATTTTATATTTTGTACTTTGCGTTTTGAATCTTGTACTCTTGTGATTTCGAGACGTTTCTTATCAATAATTGGAACCTCTTTGATTGTCTTTTGTTCTTTTGAGCTTTTTGGTCGTTTGCGTCTTCAATTCGTCGAATCTGTCTTTTGTCTTCACCTTTTATTATTTAAACGAATATCACTTGTAAATAGAACAATTGCAACTAAAAGCTTGTCTTTCTTGAGAAATAATGCTATGAAATATATATTCGTTTTTAGCATTATCAAATATTCCCACACTTGAGCGTTGCTTGTCCTCAAGCAATATTGTCTTGAAATACTAGAATCACTTCTTTATTCTTCACACTTTGTACATCAGTGATTTCTATATGGCGGTATAAACAATGGTAGTAACGATATGGTTTACAGTCCCACATGACTATAAAAAATTAGATCCATTAAGGAAATTGGATCTTTATGAAAACATTTGATCTTTTGAAAATTAAATCTAGTTTTTACCCTAGATAAGTTTTCCGGGATAACCCTTTACCGGTGTTTGCAAAATATTTTTGTGGGTTTGGTGGGTTTCAGATTTGAAAATTTTAGCTCAAAACTTATGGTTTTGTGTCACCCACTTGCTAACCTTGTATTTGGAAAGCAACACGTCCAGTTTACTTGTCCCGTATATTACCTTTCGGTAAACTACCGTCCGGTTGTAAAGGAAAGCGTTGAACAAGCAACCGTTAAGGCAATGTCCCGTGACATGCTTTTGATTATGGTCTATAACGTGTCGGACGCAATTACTATCCTTGGTAGGAGCAATAGTAAAGCTCACCCTTATAATTTTTCGGTCTGGCACAAGGTCCTGTCTTTGACCACTATGCAACCACCGTTCTTACGGTTGACACCCGATTTAGTTCAGGTGACCTAATGAATTCCAGGTGAATTCCTAGGATTTTACGTTCAATGGTAATGAACGCATTGAAAATAGGGTTTTCAGAAAACAAATCAGTTTATAATTTTGATCAAAATATTTTCTCGTTCAAGCTCGAGTTTAGATATCATTGAATTCCATGAGTTTGTAATTCTCAATCTTTAAGGTCAATCTCTAGGATTGAGTAATATCAGTCTTAAAAGCTGATTTTTAATCTTTAAGGAGATTATCCTTTCTGGGGATCTGATTCATTAGTCTTATCCAGCTAATTTGCATGGTGCCCCCCCATTGTACGAGATAAATCCTTCTCATGGTTAGGATAAATCTGACCACTTGGCGACCCTGTTTAATGCTGAGGTCCGTGGATTTCCTGCTGATTTTAGTGATGACTTTTCTAGATTTTTCGTCAACCTACAGCTGGTCTGAACGACAACTTCATGACCTAAATCAAGAAGCGCGTGTCTTTTTCGGAAGACTTTACTTCCTTTTAATGATGGAATTGATTCATCGTGTAGATCCATCTCTTCTTTTCTTTCATTGGGTAAAACAGTTTAGTTTAGTCCAAAGCAAAAGTATTTTCAGTTATTTGTTACAGATATATGTGACATATGTTTAAGATAACTTGGTAAATTTTCCCACACTTGGCTTTTATTTTCCTTTTTATCGTCCTCTATTCCATTTTAAATGAATTTTAACATTTTAGTTTGTTTCTTAATTTATGTCCTTTCCGAGGTAACAATAATTTCGGTGTTAAAACCTAGTTTTATCGTTCATAAATATGTATAAACATGATTTTGAATTCATTTAATTGAAAATTTTGAAAATTTTTTACTAGAATTGGGTAGTCAGTATATAAGACTAGGGCTGTTCTTTTTTATCAGAGAGCACTAGATTCTAATACAGCTACTGCTTTACTAGTATTTTTAATGGTAACCAAGTGTATAAAGTAAAAAATTTTAAAATCCGAAAGAATTTAACCCCTTCCCACACTTAAGATCTTGCAATGCCCTCATTTGCAAGAAATCGGTAACAATTTAAATTATTGAGGGTGATTTGTGTGAAAATGATTAAATTTTTACCAAAGTTTCCAAATATATTGGCGTTTGTTTGCTGAATGATAAATGGTGCACATCATTTGTTCATTCTGTCTTGTTGTTATTTCACATATATTTTGCATCTTGTCGTCAAAATTAGTTGCTTTTGCTGAACTTAATGCCAGTCTTTGAAAATGCGTTGTTTTACCCTGTTGTGTACATAAGATAAACTGCAAACATATATACATATTTTTGAAGTTTGGTATATTACCCCACATTCAAAAATTATTAAAATCTAAGAATAAAAGTTAGATAATTATAAAAATGATTACAATATTAACAAAAGTATTAAACGTATCAATAATTACAAATTACAAAAAAAAAAAAAAAAAAAAAAAAAATAATAAGTATACTAAGGATGATATTGGTACCAATAGGGGTTCCAGGCATAACCATAAGTGCTATAGAATGCTTCGGCAGGGTCATACGTAGGATATGGTGGCTGCATCTCTATAGACCAAGGAGGGAAGATGGGTTTCGGTGTAGGAATATAGTTTCTACCTATATGTTGGCAATGAGCTATGATTTGGTTCTGATGAACTTGCCAATCTTCAAATGCTCTCTGTCTAGCATTTTCGTATTCCTGAGAAGCTATAAACCTATGCATTTCTTGCGTCTCATTCCCCCCTCCTACATTACCTTGCTGCTGGTTTCTCTCCACCTGTGGATGTCTACCATGGTATCGTACTGCGGCGTTATTTCGCCTTTTCAAAACTTTCGCACCATGGTATACATTTAAACCTATAGTATCGCGGGGTTCCGGCTCTTCTAGTAATAATCCCCCCCGACTTATATCCACACCGAGATATTCACCAATCAAAGTAATAAAAATACCACCTCCTATTATGCTATGTGGTCGCATCCCCCGAACCATAGCTGATAAATAATAACCCACACAATATGGTATACTTACAGCGCTTTGTGGGTCTCGAATACACATATGGTAAAACAAATCCTGTTCATTTACTTTTTCCTTGTTTTTACCCCTTTGTGTAATCGAATTAGCTAAAAACCTATGTATCACTCTTAATTCGGCTCTATCTATATCCAAATAAGAGTAATTTCCCCCTTTGAAACGGTGATGGCTTGTCATTTGACTCCACACACCGTGTGTATCAAAATTTTCATCTATCTTTCTACCGTTTAGTATCAATCCTCTACAATCGTCAGACGCTAACTCCTCAGGCGTATATATACGTAAAGCCTGAGCCATGTCCAGTAAAGACATGTGGCGCATCGAACCGCCTAACAAAAATCTAATAAAAGAACGATCGGTTAAACTCGCTACCCGATCATTCAACTCTATACTACATAACAACTCTTCACACCATACTTTATATACAGGTCTACGTATGGTGAATAAACATATCCAGTCATTAAAAGAAGAATTACCATACCTCTGTACAAGTAATTCCCTAATTGGCCCGGCCAATTCTACAGCTTCTAAGGGTCCCCATTCTATGACCCTTGGTACCTCAACAACCTTAGAATGAAGAGTATGCAAACCCCTTTGATATTTTGGATAATCTATCCAAAGTCTGTCAAATCTCAGGTTCGGGTGCAACTCTTCCAAGTGCATATCGGAAAAGGTCATGACTGGATGAGGTACATCCTGCTTGTAGTAGTTATCCACCTCCTGTTGTTCCAAATTCTCAGCAGGAGCATTGCGGGCTTGGGATGAAGATTCACCCCTTTCATTCTGCAAAACACATCAAACACAATTTTTGTGCATCCAAATATGCATTAGTGTCAGCAAAATCATCAATCAAAATAATTACAATGACATTATCAATTTATATCAAACTTAAGCTTATTTTCACATTTTTATCAAATCTACACTTTTTCAAATAAGCATATACGAAAATTTTCGCCAAGTTCATAAGCATTTAACTCAAATAACATGTCAAAATAATCATTACTAGCAATTAAACAAGTCTCAAATGGCATTATCTTTCAAAAATCAAGTTCATGAATTTTAGATTTGAAAAAGTCCACTTTAATTCTCAAAATCATGTTTAGGCTCAAAGTTTGGATCATTTAACTACCTAGACATGTTACACTACTCAATTTAGCAACAATTCATGACAAAAATCGGCCATAACCTGTTTATATCAAAAAGCCCCAAATTTGCTCAAGAACACAAACCCTAGATTATTCAAAATTTGAAGTTTAAGGCTTCTAATCATGTTAAACAGCATCAATCTAGGTTATACAAGCATAATACATAAACAATTTAAGTCTAATTACACTAAAAAGCATCAAAATCAATTTGGGGAAAAAATAGCTCAAGAACACCAAATTTCGGATTAAATGGTGTTTAGGGGTAGAAATTTACCGTTTTTCTTGAGTAATTCTTAGATAGCATCCTTCTCAACATGATTTTAGCAAAAGATTTGGTGATTAACGGTTAAAAATTGGGATTTTTGGGGGTGTTTTTCGGGTTTTTCGCAGCTATTTTCGCTGTTATTTTTCGCAGTGTTTGAGTTGTGTGGTGCACTGATCGTTCAGCTCTTTTTATTTTTATTTTCTGATTTTCGGTCCCTCCGCGAGTCGCGGGGATTTACCCTCCAAACTCCGCGAGTCGCGGAGTTTGGAATTTTTTTTTTTTATATAATCATTAACTTATTAAAACAATTAAGTAATTAATTTTAAAATTTTGTTTCCCTTGTTATTTAGGACGAGGTCGTTTCGGATCGATGTCCTAGTCCGTCCTTCGACAAAATTTTAAAATTTGTCTTTTTGTAGCGATTGTTTTAAAAGCTAAGATTTTTGGGTTTTTTTTAATGTTTTTGGCATACTTTAAATCAATAAGATTAAAAATAATGATAATAAAAGTTCTCGTCCCTCCCTCGGGTAAAGCAATTTCGGTTCAAAGACCTACTCTTCAACTTACGATGAATTTTAAAAATCATATTCTTAACTTAATGAGATAAAGTAAATTTTTGTTTTTAAATTCACACAACTTAAATATAAAATTCAAAATTATTATTAAAAATTCACACCAAACTTAAAATTTAAAATGCATAAAATTAAAAATTTATATTTTAAAAATTCACACCAAACTTAATTTAAAAATTCATAAATTCATATCAAATTTATATTAATTTTTCAAATATTTACAATTTTAAATATATTGTTTTTACAAAGTTTACAATATTAATTTAAGATTTAAATATTAATTTTAAAAACATGGTAAAAAAAAATCTTTTTGTCTTTTTATCCCACTTTAATCAATCAAATATTATCAAAAATATGCGCCCCTCTTTTCGGTAAAGTAATTTCGGTTCCAAGACCTAATTTAACTCATGACGAATTTTTGAAATATTTTGGGTTGATTGTTTAAAGATATTTATACCTTAAGAATAAACGTTAAATTTCGCAGTGATGTAATAAATTTTTGAATGATATCAATAATTTCGGTCGCCAAACCTAATTTTATTCAATACCAATTTAATACTTTTTAGCGAACAAATTAGCGTTTATTATCAAAAGGTTAAAAATAAAAATAAAAATAAAAACTGTACAGACATACCTGTGAAATAGATTTCTTAGTTATATGATCTATCCCATTCATAAGATAGTCGGTTTAATTGGTTTTCCATGGCTACATAGGCGTAACCTCGAGCATTCAGTGTCTTTTCTTCTAAACATATGAACGGTCCGTCTCTGCATAAAGTAACAAATTCGGTATTTGAATAGGTTTGATTATTTGAACATTTACCTCCATGTGACCATTTTCCGCATTTGTGACATCGTTCTAGGTGTCGTGCTCTTCTTTTCGCTGCGGATTTTGATTTTCCTTTACCAAATTGTAACTTATTATCTTCGCATCTGGATTCTTTTCTAACTCCGTCCATTCTTTCTCTGATTACTGATACTATTTCACTCGGGAGTATGTCATTATTACGTTTAGTGATCAAAGCGTGTAGCATTAGACCATGGTTTAGTTCACAGGCAGTCTTCATTTCGTAAAAACCTAAAAAAAATAAAAATTCAGAATGGGGGGAGAAGACTAGTTCTTTAGGGTCTGCTAGGGAAAGACCATTCGGGTTCCATTTTCGAGAACTACACGAAAACAGACAATCTAACTCTAACAGAAATACATATTATCCTTTAAAGACTTGATTCTCCCCACACTTAGTTAGCTGTGGTGTCGAAATTGTGATTAACTTCGTTGTCGACTTCCATCGGACCATGTATGTAATGTTTAACTCTGTGACCATTAACTTTAAATTCAATCCCATTTGAATTTATCAATTCTATCGTTCCGTATGGGAAAACTCTTTTGACTATGAATGGTCCAGACCATCTTGATTTCAATTTTCCAGGAAATAGCTTGAATCGTGAATTGAAAAGAAGAACTCTGTCTCCTTCTTTAAATTCTTTTGAACTTCTGATTCTTTTATCATGCCATTTCTTCGTTCTTTCTTTATAGATTAACGAATTTTCGTATGCTTCATGTCTTAATTCTTCTAATTCATTTAGTTGACTTAATCGTAGACGTCCGGCTTCATGTAAATCAAGATTACATGTCTTCAAAGCCCAAAATGCTTTGTGTTCAATTTCTACTGGAAGATGACATGCTTTTCCATAAACAAGTCTAAAAGGTGTGGTTCCAATTGGAGTTTTGTAGGCTGTTCTAAAAGCCCAGAGTGCATCCTCCAATTTAATGGACCATTCCTTCGGATTTGATCCTACGGTTTTCTCTAGAATACGTTTTAAAGCTCGGTTGGTATTTTCAACTTGTCCACTTGTTTGTGGATGATATGCGGTGGAGATTTTATGAGTTACTCCATATCTTTTAAGAACTTTCTCAAGTTGATTATTACAGAAATGAGTACCCCGATCACTTATTAAAGCTTTCGGTGTTCCAAACCTTGCAAAAAGACGTTTTAAAAAGTTGACTACAACTCGTGCATCGTTAGTTGGGAGAGCTTGTGCTTCCGCCCATTTAGATACATAATCAATGGCTACGAGTATATATAGATTATTATGAGATTTTGGAAATGGACCCATAAAGTCAATACCCCAAATGTCAAATACTTCACATACTTGGATGACATTTTGTGGCATTTCATCACGTTGACTTATTTTTCCGGCCCTTTGACATGCATCACAGGATTTGCAAAGAAGGTGTGCGTCTTTGTAAATTGTAGGCCAATAGAATCCAGCTTCATAAACTTTTCTTGCTGTTAGTTGAGGCCCATAATGCCCTCCTGTTGGTCCTGTGTGACAATGGTTTAATATTTTACTAGCTTCATCTCCAAATACACATCGGCGTATTATTCCATCGGGACAACTTTTAAACAGATGTGGATCTTCCCAAAAATAGTGTTTTATATCACTGAAGAATTTCTTTCGTTTTTGGTACGATAATCCTTTTTCAAGGAATCCACAAACTAAGTAGTTTGCATAGTCTGCAAACCATGGAATTTCTTTATAATCTATCTTCAATAGATATTCATCAGGAAAGTTGTCTTGTATGGCTGATTCATTCAGAACTTCTAATTCGGGATTTTCAAGACGAGAAAGATGATCAGCGGCGAGATTTTCTGCTCCTCTTTTATCTCGGATTTCAATATCAAACTCTTGTAAGAGTAAGATCCAACGGATTAATCTTGGTTTAGCATCTTGTTTTGAAAATAGGTATCTAAGAGCAGAATGGTCGGTATAGACCACCGTTTTTGCTAGAACGAGATATGATCGAAATTTGTCAAAAGCAAAGACAATAGCAAGGAGTTCTTTTTCAGTAGTTGTATAGTTTGTTTGTGCTCCTTGTAACGTCTTACTAGCATAATATATAGGTTGAAATCGTTTTTCAATCCTTTGTCCTAAAACGGCTCCCATTGCAAAATCACTTGCATCGCACATTAGTTCAAATGGTAGATTCCAATTTGGTGTTATCATGATCGACGCATTAGTGAGTTTTTCTTTAAGAATATTAAAAGATTTGATACACTCATCTGAAAAGATGAATGGAGCATCCTTTTCTAGGAGTTTATTCATAGGAGTGGCAATTGTAGAAAAATCTTTTATAAAACGTCGGTAAAAACCGGCATGCCCTAGAAAACTCCTAACTCCTCTAACATTGGTGGGATGTGGAAGTTTAGCAATTACATTTACTTTAGCTCTATCCACTTCAATTCCTTCTTTTGAAATTTTATGTCCAAGAACGATGCCTTCTTTAACCATGAAATGACATTTCTCCCAATTAAGTACTAGATTTGATTGTTCGCATCTAATTAGCATTCGTTCCAGATTAACTAGACATGATTTAAATGTATCACCGAAGACTGAAAAGTCATCCATGAATACTTCCATGCATTCTTCTATCATGTCGTGAAAAATCGCCATCATACACCTTTGAAAGGTTGCAGGGGCGTTGCAAAGTCCAAATGGCATGCGTTTGTAAGCAAAAGTACCATAAGGGCACGTGAATGTGGTTTTCTCTTGGTCCTCGGGTGCTATTGGAATTTGAAAATATCCGGAAAATCCATCTAGAAAACAATAGTAACTATTTCCGGATAATCTTTCCAACATTTGATCTATGAAAGGTAAGGGAAAGTGATCTTTTCTGGTAGCGTCATTTAATTTTCTATAATCAATACATACACGCCATCCTGTTACAGTCCTAGTAGGAATAAGCTCATTTTTCTCATTTGTAATGACAGTCATGCCACCCTTCTTAGGCACGCATTGAACTGGGCTTACCCATGGGCTATCAGAAATTGGATATATCAAACCTGCATCTAGCAGTTTAATAATCTCTTTCTTAACTACATCTTGCATATTAGGATTTAGTCTTCATTGGCGTTGCACATACGTTTTATGACCTTCTTCCATAAGGATTTTATGTGTGCAGTACGAAGGACTTATTCCTTTAATATCATGAATCTTCCATGCAATGGCTGGTTTATGAGCTTTCAACACAGAAATGAGTTGTGATTTCTCATTTTCAGTAAGAGAAGACGATATTATTACAGGTAATTCAGATTCACCATGTAAATAAGCGTATTCCAAATGGTTTGGAAGTGGCTTTAACTCTAATTTCGGAGGTTCTTCTATCGATGATTTATATCGATATCTGTCTTCTTCTTTTAGCATTTGAATTTCTTCTGTTGTTGGTTCATATCCATTAGCTATAAGTGTAGCTAACATTTCAGCTTCATCAATTGGTTCATTACCTTCTCCTAAAGAACATTCTCTTGTTCCTTGTAATTCTGGAAATTCTTCTAATAATTCTGCATGTGCATCTATAGTTTGAATATAATAACATGTATCATCTGCAGATTGTGGTTGTTGCATTGCTCTATCAACTGAAAAGGTAACACTCTCATCCTCTATACTTAGGGTCAGTTTCTTACCGAACACGTCTATCATTGCTTTAGCCGTGTTTAAGAATGGTCTTCCTAATATGAGAGGGACTTGAGAATCTTCTTCCATGTCCAAAACAACAAAATCTACTGGAAATACTAAAGTACCAACTTTAACTAGCATGTTCTCCATTATCCCTCTAGGATATTTTATTGATCTATCGGCTAGTTGTATGCTTATTCTGGTTGGTTTCAATTCTCCAAGGTCTAGTTTAGCGTATAGTGAATACGGCATTAGATTTATACTAGCACCTAAGTCTGCCAATGCTTCTATTGAACTAAGACTACCCAGAAAACATGGAATTGTGAAACTTCCTGGATCAGATAATTTTTCTGGTATCTTATTCAACAGCACTGCTGAACAATTAGCATTCATAGTAACAGCCGAGAGTTCTTCCATTTTCTTTCTATTTGAGATTAGATCTTTCAGGAATTTAGCATATCTTGGCATTCCTGAAATCACATCAATGAAAGGAAGATTTACATTTATCTGTTTAAACATATCCAAAAATTTGGATTGCTCGGCTTCAAGTTTCTCTTTCTTCATTTTACTCGGGTAAGGAAGTGGTGGTTGGTATGGTTTAACATAAGGTTTATCCTTAACTGTGTTATCTTCATTAACCTTTTCAACTACCGGTTCTTTTTTCTTATCTTGATCAGGTTGTGGTTCTTGTGGAGTAGGAATAGTTTCATCAGAAGTTACAGGTATTTCAGGTGGTTTAAGTGTTGTACCACTTCTTGTGGTAATAGCTTTAGCTGTTTCATTCCGGGGGTTAGCATTTGTATCACTAGGTAGACTTCCCGGTTTTCTTTCACCTATTAACCTTGCTAGGTTACTTACTTCTTGTTCCAGATTTTGAATAGAAGCTTGTTGATTTCTAAATGCTTGAGCATTTTGTTCATTGGTTTGTTTTTGAGATGTGAAAAACCGCGTTTGAGTTTCAACTAGCTTTGTCATCATATCTTCTAAATTTGGCTTTTTATCATCGGTTTGTTGTGGTGGTTTGTTTTGAAAATTAGGTCTTTGCTGGTTGTAAGTATTATTGGATACTTGTTGATTGCTAGGACCTTGTTGGTTGTTGTATGGAATATTTCGGTTATAATTCGGGTTTTGATTGTAAATCGGTCTTGGCGGTTGATAATTATTCTGATAATTATTTCCAGGCCTTTGGTTTATGTATGAAATATTCTCTCTTTGTTCCATTGTTAATTCAATACTGAGACAATCTTTTGTCAAATGTGGTCCTCCACACTGCTCACAACTAATTCGTATTGAGTGAATATCTTTAGTCATCTTTTCCATTCGTCTCTCCACAGCATCTATCTTTGCGGAAATGGAATCTAAGTCATGGCTAGAATCGGCTCTAGCTGCTTTAGATGATCTAATGATGTCTTTTTCTTGGTGCCACTCATGTGAGTGGGAAGCAGTATTATCAATAATTTTGTAAGCATCAGTTTCGGTTTTCTTCATAATAGAACCACCAGCTGCTATATCTATGTCTTTTCTTGTAGTGATGTCGCATCCTTGGTAGAATATTTGTACTATTTGACAGGTGTCTAAACCATGTTGCGGACATCCTCTTAACAACTTTCCATATCTAGTCCACGCCTCATATAGAGTTTCATTTGGTTTCTGTGTGAACGTAACAATTTCTGCTTGAAGTCTTACGGCTTTAGATGCAGGAAAGAATTGTTTAAGAAATTTGTCAATTAAAACGTCCCATGTATCAATCGCCCCTTCAGGTAACGATTCCAACCAATCTTTGGCTTCTCCCTTTAAAGTCCAGGGAAATAACATGAGATATATCTGTTCATCCTCCACTTCTCGGATTTTAAATAGTGTGCAGATCCTATTAAAGGTACGTAGATGTTCATTTAGATCTTCCTTCGGCGCACCACTAAATTGGCATTGATTAGTCACCATGTGTAAAATTTGTCCTTTGATTTCATAATCTGGCGCATTAATGTCTGGATGAGTAATTGCGTGACCTTGGCCAGTGCGTTTAGCTCTCATTCGGTCTTCCATACTTAAAGGTTCCAGATTCTCCATAATTGAATTTGTTGAATCGGTATTACTAGATGATTCTGATTTAATGGTTCGTTCCTCAACAATCTCTGTTTGAATGATTGGAGGTTCCGGAGGAAAATTTAGTGGTTCAGGATCTACGAACCGTTCCTGAATATTCTCCGGATTCTCAATTGTGAGGTTGGGTTCAAAAAATGGATTATCGAAAATTTGAACTGAAGTACTTGGTCGACTGGATGACGATTCTAAAGAAAAATCAACGGCGGTTATATTTGCTAAATGTCTTGATCTAGTTACAGGTGGTGAACGTACAAAAGGTGATGAACGTCTTGCTCGGTGCATTCACTGAATATCCTATTAGTTTTTAAAAAGGAAAGAAAAATTATAATAAGTTATCCAATCAATAGACTTTTCTGATTTTGCCCACGTTTCGAATAGCCAAAAGATGCAGCAGAGGGGCAGGATTCGTTTGGTCTCAATATAATTGAGGACTGTTTGGCTCTAATAACCCGGTCCACGTACAAATCCAACTATTACTACGAACCAGAAAATTTTGATGTCTATCAATTTAACCACTCAAAATAAATTTTCGTAATTTTAAGAAATTTAGATAAGAAGTAGAATAAAAATCTATGTCCTAAAACTAGAATAGCGAGAAATAAGAAAGAAAAAGAGTTCGTCGAAAAAGGTCGAAAAAGAAAAAAAAATGGTTGAAAAATAAAAGGTGACGGAAAAACAAAAGAAACTTATAAAAACTTAAAAATACTTGACTAACCTAACCTTATTACTACAACTAACTTAAAATTATAATCGCAAATTGAAATTACTAATTGGAATGATAATTGGTACATAGTAAAAGGTCTAAAAATATTAAAGCTTACAGGAAAAACTAAATCCCAAATGGAAATAACTTAAAAAGAAACTAAAACTTAAAAAAGCGTCGCAAAATTCTAAAGCACCTAAATCTTAGTCTAAAGAAAAAGCACTTAAGGAATTCTACGGCAAAGCCTAAAAATCTAGGAGTAAAAATAACTATAGCAAAAACTAAGTTTAAAATTAAATATGAGCTAAAAATACAAATATTACGCTAAAACGATTAAAAAGGGACAAAATATAAAAATATACAAAAAGTTGTAAAAAGTACAATTTTTATAAAAATATTATTTTTATATTATTTATTTAATAAAACTATTAATTTTACAATTTAATTAAACTAATTAATACTAAATATACATAAATAAAAAGTAAAAGTAAAAATAAAACTAATAATAATAATAATAATAATTAGGGTTAAATAATAATTATAATTAATTAAAACCCGTAATTAATGCTGAATTAGGGCTTCTGTCCTAATACTAAATATACATAAATAAAAAGTAAAAGTAAAAATAAAACTAATAATAATAATAATAATAATTAGGGTTAAATAATAATTATAATTAATTAAAACCCGTAATTAATGCTGAATTAGGGCTTCTGTCCGTGTGTCAGAGAAGCTCCGCGAGTCGCGGTAATTAATGAAGAAAACCCCGCGAGTCGCGGGGTTCAGAAATTCAGTTGACAGATTTAATCTTCGACGCGTTTTTTCTTTATTTATTTATTTTTATTTTCTGTTTTCTATTTTTATATAAATAAAAGATATTTAATAAAATTTATATTATTATAAACTAAAATAAAGATAAAGAAACTTATAAAACTTAAATATTTAACAAAATCTTAAAAATGCTTATATTTTTGTTTTTTTTCTTTTTATATTTTTGAATAATTAAAACGTATTTTTACAAAAGCGAATTTTAATAAAAGTAAACAAAAAATCTTTTTTTTTTCTTTTCTTATATTAGCGTTGCGCTTCCGGCGTTTAAGAGTGTTCCCCGGCAGCGGCGCCAAAAATACTTGATGTTGAGCGAGGTGTATATAAAATAGTTATTAATTTTTTGCAGGAAAAACTATTAAATACGATACAATTTTACACAAGATATTTATTTATTTATAGAATGGATATACTTAAACCTTGCTACAACACTTATAGGCAGTGTACCTAATCGTAAAGTAGTGTAGTTTTTAGTAAGTCCGGTTCGTTCCACAGGGAAATCTTTAAACAAAGCTCAACGCTATATTAGTTTACTTTTATAAAAATACAAATATATATATAAGTAATATTATTATTATAAAGGGGGGTTTTTACCGTTTAATGACCGGTTTGTCGATTTTAAGACTTTAGTCGCAGTTAAAACCTAATGTAAAATATTAAATAAATAAAAGACTTAATTTAAAGCGTAAAGTAAATAACGATAATGAAATTGCGAATAATAAAAGTGCGATAAAATAAAATTGCGATAATTAAAAAGTACAATAATTAAAAGTGCGATTAAATAACAATAAATAAAAGTGCGATAATTAGAAGTGCAATTAAATATAAAATAAAGGAAATTAAATATGAAATAAAAGAATTATGCTTATTTAAACTTCCGTAATCATGATGTTTGACGTGTTGATTTTAGTTTTATGCCCATGGGTTAATTGTCCTTTGTCCTGGATTATTCAATATGTCCGTCTGGTTTTTGTCCATAACAGTCCATCAGTCATAAATATAAAGTGCGAGTGTCCTCGTCAAATTATTATTATACCCGAAGTTAAATATTCCAACTAATTGGGGATTCGAATTGTAACAAGGTTTTAATACTTTGTTTAATGAATACACCAGGTTATCGACTGCGTGTAAACCAAGGTTTTACTACTTTGTTAACAATTACACCAATTACCCTTGAATGTAATTTCACCCCTATTTTAATTATTCTAGTGGCTATTAATCCATTCTCGTGTCCGGTTAAATGAACGATTATTCGTACATATAAATACCCCGCCCATCGTGTCCGATCGAGTGTATATGGTAATTTATAGGGACGCCCAATTGTAAATCTTTATATTAACATTAACAAACTATCATTTAGTTAAACAAATATAAAGCCCATTAATAGCCCATAGTCTAATTTCCACAAGTGTCGTTCTTTTGTCCAAACCCCAATTATGGTACAAAGCCCAATTACTCAATTTTAGTAATTAGCCCAACATCATGATTACTTCGTTTTAAATAAGCATAATAATAACTTAGCTACGAGACATTAATGTAAAAAGGTTGAACATAACTTACAATGATTAAAAATAGCGTAGCGTTACACGGACAGAATTTCGACTTACACCCTTACAACATTCGCTAACATACCCTTATTATTAGAATTAAAATTAAAATTAAAATATAAATTATATATATATATATATATATATATATAAATTTTACGTATGATAAGAGAAGAAAAAGATATGAATTGTGATCAGAATTCGGTTGGCTTTATAGGGAATTTCGAAATTTGGGGCTCCGCGACTCGCGGTGAATTTTGCCTTCAAACTCCGCGAGTCGCGGAGGTTACTTTTACAGCTCAGAGGAGTTTGGCTCTTTGTTTACCGACGGTTTATAATATATATATAATATATATATAATTAATATAATTAATTATATATTATATTATATTTATATACATAGTTAACTTGTAATTTTTAGTCCGTTGCGTCGAGCGTTAAGAGTTGACTCTGGTCCCGGTTCCGGATTTTTGAACGTCCTTGCGTACAATTTTATATTTTGTACTTTGCGTTTTGAATCTTGTACTCTTGTGATTTCGAGACGTTTCTTATCAATAATTGGAACCTCTTTGATTGTCTTTTGTTCTTTTGAGCTTTTTGGTCGTTTGCGTCTTCAATTCGTCGAATCTGTCTTTTGTCTTCACCTTTTATTATTTAAACGAATATCACTTGTAAATAGAACAATTGCAACTAAAAGCTTGTCTTTCTTGAGGAATAATGCTATGAAATATATATTCGTTTTTAGCATTATCAATATGAGACGTTTTTCAAAGACTGCATTCATTTTAAAACAAACCATAACCTTTATTTCATCAATAAAGGTTTAAAAAGCTTTACGTAGATTATCAAATAATGATAATCTAAAATATCCTGTTTACACACGACCATTACATAATGGTTTACAATACAAATATGTTACAACAAAATAAGTTTCTTGAATGCAGTTTTTACACAATATCATACAAACATGGACTCCAAATCTCGTCCTTATTTAAGTATGCGACAGCGGAAGCTCTTAATAATCACCTGAGAATAAACATGCTTAAAACGTCAACAAAAATGTTGGTGAGTTATAGGTTTAACCTATATATATATCAAATCATAATAATAGACCACAAGATTTCATATTTCAATACACATCCCATACATAGAGATAAAAGTAATTCATATGGTGAACACCTGGTAACCGACATTAACAAGATGCATATATAAGAATATCCCCATCATTCCGGGACACCCTTCGGATATGATATAAATTTCGAAGTACTAAAGCATCCGGTACTTTGGATGGGGTTTGTTAGGCCCAATAGATCTATCTTTAGGATTCGCGTCAATTAGGGTGTCTGTTCCCTAATTCTTAGATTACCAGACTTAATAAAAAGGGGCATATTCGATTTCGATAATTCAACCATAGAATGTAGTTTCACGTACTTGTGTCTATTTTGTAAATCATTTATAAAACCTGCATGTATTCTCATCCCAAAAATATTAGATTTTAAAAGTGGGACTATAACTCACTTTCAAAGATTTTTAGTTCGTCTGGAAGTAAGACTTGGCCACTGGTTGATTCACGAACCTATAACAATATATACATATATATCAAAGTATGTTCAAAATATATTTACAACACTTTTAATATATTTTGATGTTTTAAGTTTATTAAGTCAGCTGTCCTCGTTAGTAACCTACAACTAGTTGTCCACAGTTAGATGTACAGAAATAAATCGATAAATATTATCTTGAATCAATCCACGACCCAGTGTATACGTATCTCAGTATTGATCACAACTCAAACTATATATATTTTGGAATCAACCTCAACCCTGTATAGCTAACTCCAACATTCACATATAGAGTGTCTATGGTTGTTCCGAAATATATATAGATGTGTCGACATGATAGGTCGAAACATTGTATACGTGTCTATGGTATCTCAAGATTACATAATATACAATACAAGTTGATTAAGTTATGGTTGGAATAGATTTGTTACCAATTTTCACGTAGCTAAAATGAGAAAAATTATCCAATCTTGTTTTACCCATAACTTCTTCATTTTAAATCCGTTTTGAGTGAATCAAATTGCTATGGTTTCATATTGAACTCTATTTTATGAATCTAAACAGAAAAGTATAGGTTTATAGTCGGAAAAATAAGTTACAAGTCGTTTTTGTAAAGGTAGTCATTTCAGTCGAAAGAACGACGTCTAGATGACCATTTTAGAAAACATACTTCCACTTTGAGTTTAATCATAATTTTTGGATATAGTTTCATGTTCATAATAAAAATCATTTTCTCAGAATAACAATTTTAAAATCAAAGTTTATCATAGTTTTTAATTAACTAACCCAAAACAGCCCGCGGTGTTACTACGACGGCGTAAATCCGGTTTTACGGTGTTTTTCGTGTTTCCAGGTTTTAAATCATTAAGTTAGCATATCATATAGATATAGAACATGTGTGTAGTTAATTTTAAAAGTCAAGTTAGAAGGATTAACTTTTGTTTGCGAACAAGTTTAGAATTAACTAAACTATGTTCTAGTGATTACGAGTTTAAACCTTCGAATAAGATAGCTTTATATGTATGAATCGAATGATGTTATGAACATCATTACTACGTTAAGTTACTTGGATAAACCTACTGGAAAAGAGAAAAATGGATCTAGCTTCAACGGATCCTTGGATGGCTCGAAGTTCTTGAAGCAGAATCATGACACGAAAACAAGTTCAAGTAAGATCATCACTTGAAATAAGATTGTTATAGTTATAGAAATTGAACCAAAGTTTGAATATGATTATTACCTTGTATTAGAATGATAACCTACTGTAAGAAACAAAGATTTCTTGAGGTTGGATGATCACCTTACAAGATTGGAAGTGAGCTAGCAAACTTGAAAGTATTCTTGATTTTATGTAACTAGAACTTGTAAAATATATGAAGAACACTTAGAACTTGAAGATAGAACTTGAGAGAGATCAATTAGATGAAGAAAATTGAAGAATGAAAGTGTTTGTAGGTGTTTTTGGTCGTTGGTGTATGGATTAGATATAAAGGATATGTAATTTTGTTTTCATGTAAATAAGTCATGAATGATTACTCATATTTTTGTAATTTTATGAGATATTTCATGCTAGTTGCCAAATGATGGTTCCCACATATGTTAGGTGACTCACATGGGCTGCTAAGAGCTGATCATTGGAGTGTATATACCAATAGTACATACATCTAAAAGCTGTGTATTGTACGAGTACGAATACGGGTGCATACGAGTAGAATTATTGATGAAACTGAACGAGGATGTAATTGTAAGCATTTTTGTTAAGTAGAAGTATTTTGATAAGTGTATTGAAGTCTTCCAAAAGTGTATAAATACATATTAAAACACTACATGTATATACATTTTAACTGATTCGTTAAGTCATCGTTAGTCGTTACATGTAAGTGTTGTTTTGAAACTTTTAGGTTAACGATCTTGTTAAATGTTGTTAACCCAATGTTTATAATATCAAATGAGATTTTAAATTATTATATTATCATGATATTATCATGTATGAATATCTCTTAATATGATATATATACATTAAACGTCTTTACAACAATAATCGTTACATATATGTCTCGTTTAAAAATCATTAAGTTAGTAGTTCATTGTTAATGTAGTTCATTGTTAATATACTTAATGATATGTTTACTTATCATAGTATCATGTTAACTATATATATATATCCATATATATGTCATCATATAGTTTTTACAAGTTTTAACGTTCGTGAATCACCGGTCAACTTGGGTGGTCAATTGTCTATATGAAACATATTTCAATTAATCAAGTCTTAACAAGTTTGATTGTTTAACATGTTGGAAATATTTAATCATGTAAATATCAATCTCAATTAATATATATAAACATGGAAAAGTTCGGGTCACTACATTGGTGGCGGTTACTACAGTAATTCAACATCAAGCAGCTTTTCATTTGGTTTCTTAGTCGTTGAGAGACTGTTTTGTCGTGCTAGTTTCATAGTTTCAATGTTTTACTTGGTTATTCAATTGCGTTTCTGTTGGACGCTCATGTAATTCTCAATCATGTATGCCCCAGATCTTCGGATCTCTCTCTTTATTTATATAATATAATCTGTTTTTTCGCCAAAAAAAAGAAAAAGAAAACTAAAGGCTTGTATTGGATAGATTGAAAAAGGAAAGGAAGAAATTGAAGGAAGTTTTGTTGGAAAAAAGTAAGGTAGATTCGAATGTTGAAAAGTCTAAACCGATTTTGATTGGTCGTAGTGGAAGATGTTATTGCGATTGCGAGGACCTCTTGTACGAAGGTTTTTGTAAAGCGTGACATGTTATGAATAGAGATGTTTCAAGAAATTTACTTGGTGATGCTAACCCGAGGTCAAGGAAGAAGGCGAACGGGGCTTCCACTTTGGGTTCTTTTAAGCTTAAAGATAACATCGAGGACTTGAATTACGGAAACGCTATTCAAAACTTGTTTATGGGTCCTAAAGATGGAAGAGATGGCGGCTCATTGGATATCGGAAGAGGAGTTATATCCGTTGAGGCTCTCACGACATTCGATGATATGATGACACGTTTGGCCGAGGAGACCGTGTCAGGCGATAGTTCCGCCAATGTGTTATCGTAGAAGATAGAGAATCGGTCCGGGAAGAATACTTTGAAAGAGGCGGTCAATGGTAGACTGAAAAAGGCGGGTCCTAGAAGTTGATCGTTTTGATTCTCCTATGTACTTCGTTTGTTTTCGTCCTTTTATTTTCGTGAAGTTTTCGGTTTATATTTGTTAGTTAGTGTTTTTAGGTATCCGATTGTTTGAGAGGCTCGTTTATAGATAGTTTATAAGTGCGAGTTTCCTTGTTTCTCCTCGTGGTTTTGTAATATGTTGAGGGCGTTTTCCTTTGGAAAACGACCTCGGTTGTATTTGAATATTCGTTATTTTCGCCGGAAAAAAAACTAAGGCTTGTATCTCCGTGGTAAGCACGCACACACACACACACACACTTTAGATCATTTGTTGTGCAAATGTTGAATACTGCAGTGTTGTGGAGTTGTAGGGAGGAATTATACTAATGTGACAGTATTATAGGTAAAAAGGATATTATGGTAAATGTTGTGTTGTGGAATGTTGTGATTTATGCGATAAAATATAATTGTAGTTGATTAAAATAATAATAATGATGTATTTTAATAAAATAAAATTTTGAGATTGATTTCTTTTTTTAACGACGATTTTTTGGCATCAGTAGATCATTTATTTCAACGACCCTCATCATTTGCACGTAATACATACGTTCGGGTGAAAACCCGAACCCGATTGACGGTACCCGGGAACACATCCATTGGGGCAGTGGTCCGAGAAGAGGTCCGTTAACGAATCCGGTAAAACCTTCCTATACGGTCAATATATACCATCATTATTGGTGTTCAATTGATTTATAGAAAATCATGTCATTCCTAAGTATCGAACTCATGACAACTCTCTATCACATGACACAAATTACATGGGGGGAACCGTTAGACTGTGCCCGCAAGTTCCGAAATTGATTGATCCTTGCCTTCCTCATGTTGTACTTGCATAAAGGCAAGGGGTGCTAGTTGTTGCCACATAGACAACGACAATGTCGCTGTTAACCTGCAACAAATGGTCTCAGAGAGAACTAATTTTGGAAAGAAATTATATAATTTATTTCTATGGGTGCGAGTCTAGTAATACGGCGTGTAAGTTTTCTCAAACAAATATACACACAGAGGTTGAAACCACAACCACTTAATTGATAAATCTTCACATATCGCTAGTTCATATTCTATTTTGATCACAAAAACAATAATTAAATTACCCAAACGATACTTTTATCTAGATAAATTTATATATTGTATAACTCGTAAGGTTGTTGAAAATTGCAATATCAATTAAATTAAATCAAGCCAAAAACTAACATTTTCTTATGGGGGAAAAAACTTTTTAAAGCCGATTTAATAGCCCATATTCTATTGGGCTCTAATCTCTATTCAAAATTCAGGTGGGACAGATTCTTGGGCTCATTGAATTAAAATGTGGACAGTGTAACTTATGAATTGCGTAGTAAAAAGTAAAAAGTAAAATAAAAACAAATACTAAAAGACGTAATTGGTACATTGGCAACAAACCCCAAAAGAAACATGATAGAAAGGAAATGCAATTGACTTGGTGGCAAAGTTCTTGATGATGAAGCAAAACCATGTTTTGATGCAGAAAAGGTTATATTAGGTGACTACGTGTACATCGCCTTCAGTTTTTTAATTTCATCTTTATAGTTTATTTCAACTTTATTTCTGAATGTAATTTCCATAGATCCTTTTAAATTTGTTTTAATGGAAAATTATCCCTTGTCTTTTACGTATTCAGTTGTATTGATGTTGATATTAAAAAAAAAAAAAAAAAAAAAAAAAAAAGACGCAGGTAGTACATCCCTTTTCCTTTAAGGCTCAAACTCTGTTATGAATAATTATTTATAGTATAAATCTAACGATATAAACCAGTATTTAATATAGAAAACTATGTTAGTTGAATAAAAGTTACACCATTAATAAATTCTAATGAAATAAACGTATTAAATATCGAAAACTATATATGTATCCAACTTCTGATGACATGGTTAAAGAGATTAACATGAAATTACAACGACTTCTGATAAGTTGCCATCTAAAATGAGGCCTTAAAGGACAAAATTGTTATTGGTTGGGTATTCAATATTTAGGTTTCAACCTGATTAACCCGAAAACTGAAAAAAACAAATTGAATTTCAATTTGGTTTTCAGTTCGCTTTCATTTTGATTTTCAAATTTGAATTCAATTTCGGATCGATTTTCGATTTTACTTTTATGAATTCGGTTTAACCAAAAACCGAATTTAGTAACCATATATCAAATTATTCATATATAAAGATGAAAAATCAATTTTAAAATGAAAAGTAAAATTTAAAATCGATTTGTTATTATTATTTTTGTTAAATTATGTTTTTCGGGTTTTTCAGTTTTAAGTGAAACCGTACTGAATTCTAGGTTTTTGGTTCGGTTTCTCTATTAAATATAAATTTGGTTTCGATTTCGACTTTCAGGTTTGCCTTCAAAATTTTCAAAAAACGAATAAACCGGAAAAATTAAAAACCGAACCGATGAATATCTACCTATATAGTGTAGCAACAAACTAGGGACAAATGATGCACCCAAGATAATCCTAGAATTGGGGTCGGGTATCTTGAAAAAGGTAGTTCAAAACCTAATAAGAATCATATTCTTGGTTGACCATAGAAATGGTCAGAAACGGTCATAAGATAATACGATTAGACCACATACATATCACTAAATATACTCGTTCTCTCCAAGTAGCTTGAACAGAATAGTACCTTATCCGTTTATATTTAAACCATCACAAGATTGTCTAGTGGTTGGCATACTGATATCTCAACAATAAGTTTCAAGTTCAAGGCCTCATTAGCTGCACATATTGGGTGACCAGGAAAAGAGTAAAAAACGTGAATAACTCAATTAAGCCACATATCTGAGTGAAAATAATCACACACACATAATGGATACATCATCCATTTACCTTTACATAACATAAGCTATGTGCTCTTGAGAATACGTATGCTTTCCCCTTAATAATTACATTAATATATAAAGCAATTAACACGTATCAATTACTCCGTGTATATGATAATAAAGTTGTAATTAATAAAGAATACAGTATTAAAAGGCAGTTGAAGAAAAATGAGAGAAACATAACTTAAGTTGAAGGCAATGGAGACAGTACAACCAACAAAAAATAACATACCATCTCACATACATTAGGTGCATGAGGGTCACATTAAATCTAAATAGAAAACTACCTTTCACCCCCACCACCTTATTTTTTTCCATTAAAAAGAACCCTTCACATTGCTACCTTTCACCACCCTAACTTTGCACCATCACCATCAAGCTAATTTTCTCTGTTTTTTTCAACCATGCAAGCTAGTGCCGGCCTAGTTGCCGGTTCTCATAACCGCAATGAGCTCGTCGTTATTCATGGCCATGAAGAGGTACAAACTTTTACTTGCTGTGTAAATTTGCATATGGTATTATGGCAGTGAGATTTGTAATCAAGCTTTCAGTATGCATTAATGCATATAGCCTATAGCCTATTTTCATATCATCCAAACATGTATGATGCGTAGTGTTCCTTGTAATTTGTGCCATATATTGAATTGAAAGTATATCGTAAAAATCGTGTAGAAGTAAACAAAAAAAAAACTAAGTGGCATTCGTTTATGTTGAGTCCCTAATAGTGAAACTGTCAAGTAAAATGAATGCCACATTTCTGAGTAAAAAGGTTTTATAAAGAATTAATTATAACATTTTGCTTTGCATCTGGTGTTTAAACAGCACAAGCCTTTAAAGGACATGACTGGTCAAGTTTGTGAAATATGTGGTGACGAAATAGGCCTCACAGTCGATGGAGATTTGTTCGTAGCATGTAACGAGTGTGGATTCCCTGTTTGCCGTCCATGTTACGAGTATGAAAGAAGAGAAGGCAGCCAGAACTGCCCTCAATGCAAAACCAGATACAAGCGTCTCAAAGGTAAATAAATGTGGCCTCAAAAATCAAAGTTTATTTTTTTTTTTTTGTGTGAGACTAATTAAATGAAAGAATTTATTAGGTAGCCCGAGGGTTGAGGGAGATGATGATGAGGAAGATGTAGATGATATCGAGCACGAGTTCAACATCAATGATGAACAAAACAAAAACAAGGACATTGCAGAAGCGTTGCTACATGGGAAGATGAGTTATGGACGAGGACCTGAAGATGACGAGAATTCTCAATATCCTCATGTTATTGCTGGTCGCTCTAGACATGTAAGCAGAAACACTTTTGTTCTATGATCGATTTGTTCCCAATGGTACCAAATCATGAATGAGGTGGCAATTTCGACCCATTTACATTTTTCGGATGTCTTTTATCCAATTGTGTAAAATAAAATAAAAAAATAGCTAAACAGAGAATGGGCCATTTGGGCTGAACATATTAAAGGAGTTGAAAGTAACTGAAAATATATGACTTATCCAAAAGGTTAAAGATATTGTAGTAAAGAATGGCTCGTTTTACTCAACACCCAACAAATCTCAACCGGTACTGAAGAATGACTAATGTTACCCGACCCGGCCATCTTGCCACCATGACCGATGTGTTAATCTTAGCCACCAAAGTTTTTAATTAAGAACGAGCGTAACTGTGATGGATGCAGGTGAGTGGTGAGTTTCCGATATCAAGCCAACCTCATGGAGAGCAGGTATCATCACTTCATAAGAGGGTGCATCCTTACGCATCACCTGATCATGGTATATTTTTATTTTTTATATAATGACATCATAATTATCGCTCTCCCTATCAGATTACGTATATATACGATCGTTGTGAACTAATGAATGAATAAATATATTTACAGGAAGTGGAAGATGGGATGAGAATAAAAATGGAGGGTGGAAAGAAAGAATGGATGACTGGAAAATGCAACAAGGGAATCATGCAGCTGAAATTGAAGATTATGTTGATCCTGATATGGCCATGTATGTATCTTCAAAAAAAATTCTAACTTTTTTTTTGGAACTCAGCTCAAGAAATAAAAATTAATTTTTTTTAATAATATACAGGTTAGATGAAGCAAGACAGCCACTTTCAAGAAAAGTACCAATTGCATCAAGCAAAATTAATCCTTATCGGATGGTGATTGTGGCTCGCCTTTTTATCTTGGCTATATTTCTTCGATATAGACTGCTGAACCCTGTGCATGATGCTTTCGGGTTATGGTTGACTTCTGTTATTTGTGAGATCTGGTTTGCTTTCTCATGGATCCTGGATCAGTTCCCCAAATGGTTCCCAATTGATCGCGAAACTTATCTTGATCGACTTTCTCTAAGGTACCGATGATAAGTTAGTTGTTCAAGTTGAAATGGGTCAAAAGAAAAGGTTCAAATGGGTTAAATAGGAAATCAATTTAATTTTGTAATGCAGGTATGAGAGGGAAGGTGAACCGAATATGTTGTGCCCCGTGGATATATTCGTTAGTACAGTGGATCCGTTGAAGGAACCTCCACTTGTTACAGCTAACACGGTTTTATCGATTCTGGCTATGGACTACCCGGTCGAAAAAATATCATGTTATATATCTGATGATGGTGCTTCTATGCTATCTTTTGAATCACTATCAGAAACTGCAGAATTCGCCCGAAAATGGGTCCCATTTTGTAAGAAGTTCAACATAGAGCCACGAGCACCAGAAATGTACTTCTCTGACAAAATCGATTTCCTCAAAGATAAAGTTCAACCCACATTTGTCAAAGAACGTCGAGCTATGAAGGTCTTTTAAAACTACTTCGTTATGTTATTAATTTCATAAATATAGTTCAAGTATCATGTTTTTTTCTTGAATTGCAGAGAGAATATGAAGAATTCAAGGTTCGGGTCAATGCACTTGTAGCGAAAGCTTTAAAAGCACCTGCAGAGGGTTGGATCATGCAAGACGGCACCCCATGGCCCGGTAATAACACAAAAGATCACCCGGGAATGATTCAAGTGTTTCTCGGTCAAAGTGGTGGAACCGACGTTGAAGGAAACGAGCTTCCTCGTCTTGTATATGTTTCTCGTGAAAAGAGACCTGGTTTTCAACATCACAAAAAAGCCGGTGCTATGAATGCCCTGGTAAATAAACACATAAACATTGCATTGTAAATAATATGTCATTAATTCATCATCTTGGGTGTTTTTTAAGATGTTCCTGTCTACGAAATCGATAAAACACATCTGTAGAGAAGATGTGGTCGATGTAAACATCAAAGACTGTTTGTTTTGTCTACAACATGATATAAGACAGAATAAGCTCTGCACAATGAAAAATAAATGACACCTTAAACTAATATCCAATTTTCAAAAAAATTGAATTTACAGGTCAGAGTATCGGGGGTTCTCACAAACGCTCCGTTTATGCTAAACTTGGATTGTGATCATTACCTAAACAACAGCAAAGCAGCAAGAGAGGCAATGTGTTTCTTAATGGACCCACAAATAGGACGAAAGGTCTGTTACGTTCAGTTTCCGCAAAGATTTGATGGCATAGATAGAAACGATAGATACGCCAACAGGAACACTGTCTTCTTTGATGTAAGCACCTGAAACAACCGAAAGCTTTTGTATATGTAATCCGAAATATAGTGGTTAACTTATAAGATTTTCGTATTTTACAGATTAACATGAAGGGTCTAGATGGTATTCAAGGTCCAGTATATGTGGGAACAGGATGTGTTTTTAGAAGACAGGCGTTATATGGGTACGAGCCACCAAAGGGTCCCAAGAGACCGAAAATGGTGAGCTGTGACTGCTGCCCTTGCTTTGGACGCCGTAAGAAGCTTCCAAAGTACGACAAACATGGAACTAAAGGAGATTTAGAAAATATCCAAGGTTATTGATGTTCTTACCCTTCAACTAATATCTAAATTCAACACCCAAATGTTAAAAATTGTATATGTCTCTGTTGATCAGAACTTGATGGTGATGATAAAATTCTGAAATCTCAAATGAACTTTGAAAAGAAGTTTGGACAATCAGCTATCTTTGTCACTTCAACTTTAATGGTCGATGGAGGCGTACCGCCATCTTCAAGCCCAGCGTCACTTCTTAAAGAAGCCATTCATGTTATCAGTTGTGGGTACGAAGACAAAACCGAATGGGGTTTGGAGGTAAAACCAGCATTTTTTCAAAAAAAAAAAAAAAAAGAAAAAAGAAAAAAGAAAAAGAAAAAAAAAAAACTTTTCGTACTCATATGCACTTCCTAAAATATTTTTACTGTATGCAGTTGGGATGGATTTACGGGTCGATCACAGAGGATATTCTAACAGGTTTCAAGATGCATTGCCGTGGTTGGAGGTCTATATATTGTATGCCAAAGAGACCTGCATTTAAAGGGTCAGCTCCTATTAATCTGTCAGATCGTCTTAACCAAGTTCTACGTTGGGCTCTTGGTTCAGTCGAGATCTTTTTTAGTCGACATAGTCCTCTGTTGTATGGTTACAATGGAGGTAATCTAAAATGGCTGGAAAGATTTGCTTACGTAAACACAACTGTCTATCCCTTCACTTCAATCCCACTTCTCGCTTACTGTACCCTCCCCGCCATTTGCTTACTCACCGGGAAGTTTATTATGCCTGAGGTATGAATACAAATATATACGTAGTACTCATATAATGGAAGGATCCAGCACTAAGCACCAACAAATATATACGTAATACTCATATAATGGAAGGATCCAGCACTAAGCACCATTTTTGAGATAAGCATCTGACACATATTTTCAGCCAGTTAACATTTAGTGGTTGAATGATAAAATTTAAAATGAATGTTAGCGTATAAAAATAGATGTTATTATGAATATGAATGTTAACTGGCTGAAAATATTATCAGTCAACCACTGACTGGCTAAAAATGTGTGGCTCAGAATTACTTATACGCTTATGCCAAAATGGTGCTTAACCATTGATCTCTCCCCGTAATATATACACACATCTTCCGTTATTTTATCAGATTGTTGTGACGAATAACATATTGTATCTTTTAAAATGATACAACAGATAAGCACTTTAGCAAGTCTGTTCTTCATTTCGCTTTTTCTCTCGATTTTCACAACTGGTATACTCGAGCTACGATGGAGTGGAGTCAGCATTGAAGAATGGTGGAGAAACGAGCAGTTTTGGGTCATCGGTGGTGTATCTGCTCATCTGTTTGCTGTTATACAAGGTCTGCTAAAGGTTCTTGCAGGTATCGATACCAACTTTACGGTTACATCGAAAGCATCAGACGATGAGGATTTCGGGGAACTATATGCGTTCAAATGGACAACGCTGCTTATTCCTCCAACAACGATTCTAATCATAAACATTGTTGGGGTTGTGGCTGGAATTTCGGATGCGATAAACAACGGTTATCAATCGTGGGGACCGTTGTTTGGGAAACTGTTCTTTGCGTTTTGGGTGATTGTTCATCTTTATCCTTTCCTTAAAGGTCTTATGGGAAAACAGAACAGGACACCGACTATTGTGGTTATTTGGTCGATTCTTCTTGCTTCTATCTTCTCGTTGCTTTGGGTACGAATTGACCCTTTCGTGTTGAAAACTAAAGGACCTGATGTCAAGCAATGTGGACTCAATTGCTGATATACTTTTTATGTTTCTGTTTCTGAAAGTGTTTTGAAATTGCAGATTGAAAAGTTTTGTTTATATGATGAAATTGTATTATTCAATATATTTTATCAATTAAAGACAGTTTATATTGAAAGCTTGAATATAACCACAGTATGTAAGTGGCTGCAATGAGTATTATCAACTGCATTTGAATAGCCGTCGAAAAAACAACTGCATAAATTAACAGAAAACTGTACACACTATATTAGCGACACACCATGTGTTGTCGACGTATTCTATTCAAAGTTCAAACCTTATTTCAACTGTACAGTATTTGTCCTAAGGCTGTATTCCTCTAACTGTACATAACCAAAACCGGAAAAAGAAAAATGAAGAAAATAACGGCTTCAGTAATAATTAACTAACGCATTAATGCAACAAATGTAATAACTACCTGCAGAGAAGATGCGGAGGCGATTTAAGATTCACATTGAATAAGAAGAGCTCTTTCTTGTACTAGTATGGTTGCAAGTTCAGAAACCAGCCGATTTGTTCCCTCAAACTGTAACAAGCAAGGAAGCATTAGTTACAAATAACAAAGATCAACAACCTTCAACATTATAACAGTTTTTACTTTTTACCTGTGGTAACTTCATAATCAGGATCATGAAGTTACACATCAACAATATACAATCATTGTTGATATGTAAATAAAGCCTCAAAGCATTATGTCATTATGTAACTTCATGATACCGGACTAACGGACCACCATTGGACAACCGGACTACCACCGGACAACCGAACCATTGCCGGACCACCAGTGGCGATTCCAGAATCGAAACTCAACGGGGTCTTAATCTTTTTCTAGTACTAATTATATTTGAATGTTATTTTAATGGTTATTTACCTTAAAAAAAAACTACAAATTTGAAATATATATGTGGTCCAGCTAGTTAAATTTAATGGTTTCCTATACAATTAGAGAGAAAGCTATAAATTTGAAAAATGTATGGGGTCCTGTAGTTCAATTTACTGGTGTCCTATACATTTTAAAGGATACTTTCTACACAAAATTTCCAAACAAGTGGTGTCCCGTGATCTCACGGGTCAAAGTGTAAACTCACCATTGTGGACCACCACCGAGCAACCGAACTACCACCCGACCACAACCAGATCACTGGACCAACATATTAATTACTAATTACGGAGTATAATTATCAGTTACTTATTAATTCATTAATTCCGCGAATTCGGGTATGTACACTATAACTTTATAAATTGATCTTTATAACCACATGTATTCACCGGTTAAAACTATCGCATATAATACGATAAAATAAATTAAATTTTTCTCCAAACATCACTCCAGCCTGTTATCACCACTACTGTGAGTTTTCCGGAACACCTTTTCTGACGACTCGACGGTTACTACGAAGGTTTTGATCAATACTACTGACGGTTAAGACAACTCGACTGATTTCATCACCTAGCTGTTGTTGATTCTAGCTTTGAAAAACTAGTCATTCAAATCTATTTTAAAATGAGAGAATCATGATATTGATACTTCCTCAAATCTGAGAAATAAAATTTAAAATGCGACAAAGCTACATTAGCATCTAGTCTAGTAGTACAATAAAATACATGGAGATTTACCTTGAAGTCTTCTGTATCTAAACTAAGTGGCTGAGAACTGAAAGATTCAAGAACTTGATATTTTGTTCGGCTCGATTTGTGGTTCAATTATGGAGTTTTAAAAATGTTCACCTCTTGATAGCCATGTGTAATTAGTTTAAGGGAGAAATTGAGAATGAATTGAATTGAATTGATTTTGTAAAGGGATTTAGATGAGAAAGTTTGATGATCCATTGATCTAATTTTGATTTATTTAGTTTTAGGGTTTGTAATAAAAATGGATTTGCAGGGGTGGTGATAATAGGAAAGAAAGAGGTGAAAAGGAGGAGGAAGAAGAAGACATCAAATGACAAAAATGCTCTCACGTGATAGGCACCTGACTATTTTTAACGAATTTTTTTAATAAAGATCATCAGCGCAAAGGACCAATAATGTAACTTGTGCAAATTACAGGGACTAACCAAATGGAGACCATCAGCGTAATTATTTATGTCCCTATTTATTTGTTGTAAAATTGCAACTCACGCTGGGATAGAAAAAGTAGGGCAAAAACATGTCGTCCAACGGCGGCGCTGGTCAGTTTTCACTCTAACTTAGTCGCTAAAGTATCATATCGACGTTTTAATCACATCTAATTGTAGCTGTTATATTTGATTTTCCCCTTTATGATTTGGCGTTTATCGGCTTCAATCTGTATTTATGAGTACACATATAGATCTGAATTGAAACGATAAATAATAACAATATTTTATATAATGTTCTGAATAGATAGATGGTTCTCTCTCTGTAAATTGGATGTCCTGATTCTTAGCAGGATGAATAAGTTTCCTTCTGCTGTAAAAATGGACGTAAATTGAATTGTAGGGAGAAAAGTGGGTACGCAATTAGAATATGGTGCCCATAAAAAACCTATAAATATTTTAATTTTATTCGTCAATTTAATCAATGATGACTGTTTATGTTTTCTGTTAGAAGCTTATTGGTGATGCACTATATTCTTACAAATATTTATTTATATACTACTCCATGAAAATGTCCTTTTATTAGACATTTAGACATTGGACTTATAATTAAATATATAAATTTAAATTATAAATGTTAAATATATATACAATAATAATAAAATGTATTATATCCTTCTCAATTAAATTAAAGATTACAAATTGAGGAGATCTGAGCTTCAATTTGGGTATGCAAGTTGTTTGTCTCCGATTATCCAATTTTATCCACAAATTATCATGGTGATTTGGCTCATTATGCCAATACCACATTTTGAAATTTTTAAGAATAAGCATGGTTCTAAAGGCCCCACCTAGATCGACTAGCCCAAATTAGTTGACATTTTAAAGTTGTCCGACTAGTTGTGTGTGTACTCGCAAGATAACAAATATAGGGGGAGAACTTTTCTTTGCTTGTGTGATATACGGTGTGAATCTGAATCCGTGATTTGAGTTTTTTGGTGCGAGTCTACACTAGTTATATGAATTTTCTCTATAAACTACTCTCTAGATAATTTTAATATATACGTAGTATTACTTACGTATGTGGTTTAAAAGATAGATTTAGTAGGCTGTTACTACTTTGGAAAGATACAAAAATGTGTTAGTTAAAGATAGGGATTCTTGAATTCAATTCTTTGTCCATGGTGCTAATGGGTATTTCGAACATGAAAATGCTTTTTTTTTACCTATCTTATCAGCTTACCTTTTCTCCTACCAAATAGGAATTTAACATGTGTGTTTCCTTTTTCATCATTCATGAATTAATAATTAATGTACCTAAAGTACCCTTATTAATTAACATCCTTTGTTATGAACACCTTAAGAAAATTACAGAATAAAATCCACCATACATGCAAAACATAATAAATTTGCATTTTTGTCAAATGAAAATATATTTACATATAGTACAACTCAAGCTATTTATTTATTTATTTATTTATTATTTCACATCAACTTTCTATTCAATATTAATGATTTTAGCTTTTTTGTATTCTTTAAATAATAATTATTTATTTATTTATTTCAGATCAATTTTTTTTTTCTTTTTCTATTCAGTATTAGCAATGATTTTAGCTTTTTTATATTCTTCAAATAATTACACTTAACATATTAGTAGCAATTAACATATTATCAAGCTTTAGGATTTAGAGATTAGAGGTTAGGGTTAGGGTTAGGGTTAGAGTTAGAGTTTAGGATTTATGATTTAGGGTTTAGAGTTTAGGGTTTAGGTATTATGATTTAGGGATTAAGGTTTAGGGATTAGGGATTAGAGTTTAGGGTTTAGGGTTTAGAGTTTATGGTCTATGGTTTAGAGTTTAGAATTTAGAGATTAGTGTTTAGAGTTTAGGGGTGAAGGTTTAGGGATTATGGTTTAGAGTATAGAGTTTTAAAGTTAAGGTTTAGGGTTTGAAGTTTAGGACCATATGTAGAATTGGTGACTCGAGCACTCCCTTTCATTTACGAGCCATTGAGAAGCTTTAACCTTTATGTGCGTAGCTAAGGCGGGCTTACGAGACACACTTTACCCAATTGAACATAAAAGAACACAAAATTGTAGTTGAAGATAGAATGACCCGAATCCCATCCGCAATCGAAAACACTTTTCTATCAAAAGATCCCATGAATTCCATCTTCTTTCTTAAAGATCAATACAGATGGAGACAAAATAACCACAAGGGACTTATAATGCCTATCTGTATAAGGAACAAATGGACATGAGAGGCCAATATTCCACGTGACAGCCCCATTTTCCTTTACTGATGCAAAATCAGTTCGCCGATTTGTATTTGCATGTGAAATATTACTTATCAACTTGAGTGAGCCCATCAACAAAAACGATTAAAAGGCCATACGACAACAAACAGCAACATATGACTATCATAAACATAACAAACTGAAGTTGGAAATCAATTTACCTACCCTTCTCCCTTTATCTTTAATTCCAAGTCCCTGATAATGCTAAAAATGAACATATATTTCATAGCATTATTCCTCAAGAAAGACAAGCTTTTAGTTGCAATTGTTCTATTTACAAGTGATATTCGTTTAAATAATAAAAGGTGAAGACAAAAGACAGATTCGACGAATTGAAGACGCAAACGACCAAAAAGCTCAAAAGTACAAAAGACAATCAAAGAGGTTCCAATTATTGATAAGAAACGTCTCGAAATTACAAAAGTACAAGATTCAAAACGCAAAGTACAAAATATAAAATTGTACGCAAGGACGTTCGAAAATCCGGAACCGGGACCAGAGTCAACTCTCAACGCTCGACGCAACGGATTAAAAATTACAAGTTAACTATGTATATAAATATAATATAATATAATTAATTATATTAATTATATATATATATTATATTTATAAATAAAAACCGTCGGCAGAGAAAGACTCCAAGGGTGTGAGCTGTAAATTTATTCTCCGCGACTCGCGGAGTTTGAAGAGGATTTCACCGCGAGTCGCGGAGCCCCAAAAATCGAAAATCCCTATAAAGCTCGCGCATTCTGATCGTAAAAATTCACCAAAATATATATCTTTTTCTTCCTCATTCATACGTAAAATTTATATTTATATTTATAATTTATATTTTAATTTTAATTATAATTCTAATAATAAGGGTATGTTAGCAAATGTTGTAAGGGTGTAAGTCGAAATTCTGTCCGTGTAACGCTACGCTATTTTTAATCATTGTAAGTTATGTTCAACCTTTTTACATTAATGTCTCATAGCTAAGTTATTATTATGCTTATTTAAAACGAAGTAATCATGATGTTGGGCTAATTACTAAAATTGAGTAATTGGGCTTTGTACCATAATTGGGGTTTGGACAAAAGAACGACACTTGTGGAAATTAGACTATGGGCTATTAATGGGCTTTATATTTGTTTAACTAAATGAAAGTTTGTTAATGTTAATATAAAGATTTACAATTGGGCGTCCCTATAAATTACCATATACACTCAATCGGACACGATGGGCGGGGTATTTATATGTACGAATAATCGTTCATTTAACCGGACACGGGAATGGATTAATAGCCACTAGAATAATTAAAACAGGGGTGAAATTACATTCAAGGGTAATTGGTGTAATTGTTAACAAAGTAGTAAAACCTTGGTTTACACGCAGTCGATAACCTGGTGTATTCATTAAACAAAGTATTAAAACCTTGTTACAATTCGAATCCCCAATTAGTTGGAATATTTAACTTCGGGTATAAGAATAATTTGACGAGGACACTCGCACTTTATATTTACGACTGATGGACTGTTATGGACAAAAACCAGACGGACATATTAAATAATCCAGGACAAAGGACAATTAACCCATGGGCATAAAACTAAAATCAACACGTCAAACATCATGATTACGGAAGTTTAAATAAGCATAATTCTTTTATTTCATATTTAATTTCCTTTATTTTATATTTAATTGCACTTCTAATTATCGCACTTTTATTTATTGTTATTTAATCGCACTTTTAATTATCGTACTTTTTAATTATCGCAATTTTATTTTATCGCACTTTTATTATTCGCAATTTCATTATCGTTATTTACTTTACGCTTTAAATTAAGTCTTTTATTTATTTAATATTTTACATTAGGTTTTAACTGCGACTAAAGTTTTAAAATCGACAAACCGGTCATTAAACGGTAAAAACCCCCATTTATAATAATAATATTACTTATATATATGTTTGTATTTTTATAAAAGTAAATTAATATAGCGTTGAGCTTTGTTTAAAAAAGATTCCCTGTGGAACGAACCGGACTTACTAAAAACTACACTACTATACGATTAGGTACACTGCCTATAAGTGTTGTAGCAAGGTTTAAGTATATCCATTCTATAAATAAATAAATATCTTGTGTAAAATTGTAGCATATTTAATAGTATTTCCTAGTAAAATATAAACTATTTCGTATACCTTAGCTTTGACATCAAGTATTTTTGGCGCCGCTGCCGGGGAACACTCTTAAACGCCGGAATCGCAACGCTAATATATAAAATAAAAAAAAAGATTTTTAGTTAACTTTTATTAAAATTCGTTTTTGTAAAAATACATTTTAATTATTCAAAAATATAAAAAGAAAAAACAAAAATATAAGTATTTTTAAGATTTTGTTAAATATTTAAGTTTTATAAGTTTCTTTATTTTTATTTTAGTTTATAAAAATATAAGTTTTATTTAAATATCTTTTATTTATATAAAAACAGAAAACAGAAAAAAAAAAAATAAAGAAAAACGCGTCGAATTTAATAAGCTGTCATCTGAATTTCTGAACCCCGCGACTCGCGGGGTTTTCTTTATAAATTACCGCAACTCGCGGAGTAACTCTGACACGCGACAGAAACCCTAAACTGCAATTAATTACGGGTATTAATTAATTATTATTATTATTTAACCCTAATTATTATTATTATTATTATTAGTTTTATTTTAAGTTTTACTTTTTATTTAATTTGTTTTATTTAGTTAAATTAGTTTAATTAAATTGTAAAATTAATAGTTTTATTAAATAAATAATATAAAAAATAATATTTTTATAAAAATTGTAATTTTTACAACTTTTTGTATATTTTTATATTTTGTCCCTTTTTAATCGTTGTAGCGTAATATTTGTATTTTTAGCTCATATTTAATTTTAAACTTAGTTTTTGCTATAGTTATTTTTACTCCTAGATTTTTAGGCTTTGCCGTAGAATTCCTTAAGTGCTTTTTTTCTTTAGACTAAGATTTAGGTACTCTAGAATTTTGCGACGCCTTTTTAAGTTTTAGTTTCTTTTTAAGTTATTTCCATTTGGGATTTAGTTTTTCCTGTAAGCTTTAATATTTTTAGACACCTTTTACTATGTATCAATTATCATTCCAATTAGTAATTTCAATTTGCGATTATAATTTTAAGTTAGTTGTAGTAATAAGGTTAGGTTAGTCAAGTATTTTTAAGTTTTTATAAGTTTCTTTTATTTTTTTCGTCACCTTTTATTTTTCAACCATTTTTTTTTTCGACCTTTTTAGACGAACTCTTTTTCTTTCTTATTTCTCGCTATTCTAGTTTTAGGACATAGATTTTTATTCTACTTCTTATCTAATTTTCTTAAAATTACGAAAATTTATTTTAAGTGGTTAAATTAATAGACATCAAAATTTTCTGGTTCGTAGTAATAGTTGGATTTGTACGTGGACCGGGTTATTGGAGCCAAACAGTCCTCAATTATATTGAGACCAAACGAATCCTGCCCCTCTGCTGCATCTTTTGGCTATTCGAAACGTGGGCAAAATCAGAAAAGTCTATTGATTGGATAACTTATTATAATTTTTCTTTCCTTTTAAAAACTAATAGGATATTCAGTGAATGCACCGAGCAAGACGTTCATCACCTTTTGTACGTTCACCACCTGTAACTAGATCAAGACATTTAGCAAATATAACCGCCGTTGATTTTTCTTTAGAATCGTCATCCAGTCGACCAAGTACTTCAGTTCAAATTTCCGATAATCCATTTTTTGAACCCGACCTCACAATTGAGAATCCGGAAAATATTCAGGAACGGTTCGTAGATCCTGAACCATTAAACTTTCCTCCGAAGCCACCAATCATTCAAACAGAGATTGTTGAGGAACGAACCATTAAATCAGAATCATCTAGTGATACCGATTCAACAAATTCAATTATGGAAAATCTGGAACCTTTAAGTATGGAAGACCGAATGAGAGCTAAACGCACTGGCCAAGGTCACGCAATTACTCATCCAGACATTAATGCGCCAGATTATGAAATCAAAGGACAAATTCTACACATGGTGACTAATCAATGCCAATTTAGTGGTGCGCCGAAGGAAGATCCAAATGAACATCTACGTACCTTTAATAGGATCTGCACACTATTTAAAATCCGAGAAGTGGAGGATGAACAGATATATCTCATGTTATTTCCCTGGACTTTAAAGGGAGAAGCCAAAGATTGGTTGGAATCGTTACCTGAAGGGGCGATTGATACATGGGATGTTTTAGTTGACAAATTTCTTAAACAATTCTTTCCTGCATCTAAAGCCGTAAGACTTCAAGCAGAAATTGTTACGTTCACACAGAAGCCAAATGAAACTCTATATGAGGCGTGGACTAGATATGGAAAGTTGTTAAGAGGATGTCCGCAACATGGTTTAGACACCTGTCAAATAGTACAAATATTCTACCAAGGATGCGACATCACTACAAGAAAAGACATAGATATAGCAGCTGGTGGTTCTATTATGAAGAAAACTGAAACTGATGCTTACAAAATTATTGATAATACTGCTTCCCACTCACATGAGTGGCACCAAGAAAAAGATATCATTAGATCATCTAAAGCAGCTAGAGCCGATTCTAGCCATGACTTAGATTCCATTTCTGCAAAGATAGATGCTGTGGAGAGACGAATGGAAAAGATGACTAAGGATATTCACTCAATACGAATTAGTTGTGAGCAGTGTGGAGGACCACATTTGACAAAAGATTGTCTCAGTATTGAATTAACAATGGAACAAAGAGAGAATATTTCATACATAAACCAAAGGCCTGGAAATAATTATCAGAATAATTATCAACCGCCAAGACCAATTTACAATCAAAACCAGAATTATAACAGAAATATTCCATACAACAACCAACAAGGTCCTAGCAATCAACAAGTATCCAATAATACTTATAATCAGCAAATACCTAATTTTCAAAACAAACCACCACAACAAACCGATGATAAAAAGCCGAATTTAGAAGATATGATGACGAAGCTAGTTGAAACTCAAACGCAGTTTTTCACATCTCAAAAACAAACCAATGAACAAAATGCTCAAGCATTTAGAAATCAACAAGCTTCTATTCAAAATCTGGAACAAGAAGTAAGTAACCTAGCAAGGTTAATAGGTGAAAGAAAACTGGGAAGTCTACCTAGTGATACAAATGCTAACCCCCGGAATGAAACAGCTAAAGCTATTACCACAAGAAGTGGTACAACACTTAAACCACCTGAAATACCTGTAACTTCTGATGAAGCTATTCCTACTCCACAAGAACCACAACCTGATCAAGATAAGGAAAAAGAACTGGTAGTTGAAAAGGTTAATGAAGATAACATAGTTAAGGATAAACCTTATGTTAAACCATATCAACCACCACTTCCTTACCCAAGTAAAATGAAGAAAGAGAAACTTGAAGCCGAGCAATCCAAATTTTTGGATATGTTTAAACAGATAAATGTAAATCTTCCTTTCATTGATGTGATTTCAGGAATGCCTAGATATGCTAAATTCTTGAAAGATCTAATCTCAAATAGAAAGAAAATGGAAGAACTCTCGGCTGTTACTATGAATGCTAATTGTTCAGCAGTGCTGTTGAATAAGATACCAGAAAAATTATCTGATCCAGGAAGTTTCACAATTCCATGTTTTCTGGGTAGTCTTAGTTCAATAGAAGCATTGGCAGACTTAGGTGCTAGTATAAATCTAATGCCGTATTCACTATACGCTAAACTAGACCTTGGAGAATTAAAACCAACCAGAATAAGCATACAACTAGCCGATAGATCAATAAAATATCCTAGAGGGATAATGGAGAACATGCTAGTTAAAGTTGGTACTTTAGTATTTCCAGTAGATTTTGTTGTTTTGGACATGGAAGAAGATTCTCAAGTTCCTCTCATATTAGGAAGACCATTCTTAAACACGGCTAAAGCAATGATAGACGTGTTCGGTAAGAAACTGACCCTAAGTATAGAGGATGAGAGTGTTACCTTTTCAGTTGATAGAGCAATGCAACAACCACAATCTGCAGATGATACATGTTATTATATTCAAACTATAGATGCACATGCAGAATTATTAGAAGAATTTCCAGAATTACAAGGAACAGGAGAATGTTCTTTAGGAGAAGGTAATGAACCAATTGATGAAGCTGAAATGTTAGCTACACTTATAGCTAATGGATATGAACCAACAACAGAAGAAATTCAAATGCTAAAAGAAGAAGACAGATATCGATACAAATCATCGATAGAAGAACCTCCGAAATTAGAGTTAAAGCCACTTTCAAACCATTTGGAATACGCTTATTTACATGGTGAATCTGAATTACCTGTAATAATATCGTCTTCTCTTACTGAAAATGAGAAATCACAACTCATTTCTGTGTTGAAAGCTCATAAACCAGCCATTGCATGGAAGATTCATGATATTAAAGGAATAAGTCCTTCGTATTGCACACATAAAATCCTTATGGAAGAAGGTCATAAAACGTATGTGCAACGCCAACGAAGACTAAATCCTAATATGCAAGATGTAGTTAAGAAAGAGATTATTAAACTGCTAGATGCAGGTTTAATTTATCCAATCTCTGATAGTCCATGGGTAAGCCCAGTTCAATGCGTGCCTAAGAAGGGTGGCATGACTGTCATCACAAATGAGAAAAATGAGCTTATTCCTACTAGGACTGTAACAGGATGGCGTGTATGTATTGATTATAGAAAATTAAATGACGCCACCAGAAAAGATCACTTTTCCTTACCTTTCATAGATCAAATGTTGGAAAGATTAGCCGGAAATAGTTACTATTGTTTTCTAGATGGATTTTTCGGATATTTTCAAATTCCAATAGCACCCAAAGATCAAGAGAAAACCACATTTACGTGCCCTTATGGTACTTTTGCTTACAAACGCATGCCATTTGGACTTTGCAACGCCCCTGCAACCTTTCAAAGGTGTATGATGGCGATTTTTCACGACATGATAGAAGAATGCATGGAAGTATTCATGGATGACTTTTCAGTCTTCGGTGATACATTTAAATCATGTCTAGTTAATCTGGAACGAATGCTAATTAGATGCGAAAAATCAAATCTAGTACTTAATTGGGAGAAATGCCATTTCATGGTTAAAGAAGGCATCGTTCTTGGACATAAAATTTCAAAAGAAGGAATTGAAGTGGATAGAGCTAAAGTAGATGTAATTGCTAAACTTCCACATCCCACCAATGTTAGAGGAGTTAGGAGTTTTCTAGGGCATGCCGGTTTTTACCGACGTTTCATAAAAGATTTTTCTAAAATTGCCACTCCTATGAATAAACTCCTAGAAAAGGATGCTCCATTCATCTTTTCAGATGAGTGTATCAAATCTTTTAATATTCTTAAAGAGAAACTCACTAATGCGCCGATCATGATAACACCAAATTGGAATCTACCATTTGAACTAATGTGCGATGCAAGTAATTTTGCAATGGGAGCCGTTTTAGGACAAAGGATTGAAAAATGATTTCAACCTATATATTATGCTAGTAAGACGTTACAAGGAGCACAAACGAACTATACAACTACTGAAAAAGAACTCCTTGCTATTGTCTTTGCTTTTGACAAATTTCGATCATATCTCGTTCTAGCAAAAACGGTGGTCTATACCGACCATTCTGCTCTTAGATACCTATTTTCAAAACAAGATGCTAAACCAAGATTAATCCGTTGGATCTTACTCTTACAAGAATTTGATATTGAAATCCGAGATAAAAGAGGAGCAGAAAATCTCGCCGCTGATCATCTTTCTCGTCTTGAAAATCCCGAATTAGAAGTTCTAAATGAATCGGCCATACAAGACAACTTTCCTGATGAATATCTATTGAAGATAGATTATAAAGAAATCCCATGGTTTGCAGACTATGCAAACTACTTAGTTTGTGGATTCCTTGAAAAAGGATTATCGTACCAAAGACGAAAGAAATTCTTCAGTGATATAAAACACTATTTTTGGGAAGATCCACATCTGTTTAAAAGTTGTCCCGATGGAATAATACGCCGATGTGTATTTGGAGATGAAGCTAGTAAAATTTTAAACCATTGTCACACAGGACCAACAGGAGGGCATTATGGGCCTCAACTAACAGCAAGAAAAGTTTATGAAGCTGGATTCTATTGGCCTACAATTTACAAAGACGCACACTTTCTTTGCAAATCCTGTGATGCTTGTCAAAGGGCCGGAAAAATAAGTCGACGTGATGAAATGCCACAAAATGTCATCCAAGTATGTGAAGTATTTGACATTTGGGGTATTGACTTTATGGGTCCATTTCCAAAATCTCATAATAATCTATATATACTCGTAGCCATTGATTATGTATCTAAATGGGCGGAAGCACAAGCTCTCCCAACTAACGATGCACGAGTCGTAGTCAACTTTTTAAAACGTCTTTTTGCAAGGTTTGGAACACCGAAAGCTTTAATAAGTGATCGGGGTACTCATTTCTGTAATAATCAACTTGAGAAAGTTCTTAAAAGATATGGAGTAACTCATAAAATCTCCACCGCATATCATCCACAAACAAGTGGACAAGTTGAAAATACCAATCGAGCTTTAAAACGTATTCTAGAGAAAACCGTAGGATCAAATCCGAAGGAGTGGTCCATTAAATTGGAGGATGCACTCTGGGCTTTTAGAACAGCCTACAAAACTCCAATTGGAACCACACCTTTTAGACTTGTTTATGGAAAAGCATGTCATCTTCCAGTAGAAATTGAACACAAAGCATTTTGGGCTTTGAAAACATGTAATCTTGATTTACATGAAGCCGGACGTCTACGATTAAGTCAACTAAACGAATTAGAAGAATTAAGACATGAAGCATACGAAAATTCGTTAATCTATAAAGAAAGAACGAAGAAATGGCATGATAAAAGAATCAGAAGTTCAAAAGAATTTAAAGAAGGAGACAGAGTTCTTCTTTTCAATTCACGATTCAAGCTATTTCCTGGAAAATTGAAATCAAGATGGTCTGGACCATTCATAGTCAAAAGAGTTTTCCCATACGGAACGATAGAATTGATAAATTCAAATGGGATTGAATTTAAAGTTAATGGTCACAGAGTTAAACATTACATACATGGTCCGATGGAAGTCGACAACGAAGTTAATCACAATTTCGACACCACAGCTAACTAAGTGTGGGGTGAATCAAGTCTTTAAAGGATAATATGTATTTCTGTTAGAGTTAGATTGTCTGTTTTCGTGTAGTTCTCGAAAATGGAACACGTATGGTCTTTCCCTAGCAGACCCTAAAGAACTAGTCTTCTCCCCCCATTCTGAATTTTTATTTTTTTTTAGGTTTTTACGAAATGAAGACTGCCTGTGAACTAAACCATGGTCTAATGCTACACGCTTTGATCACTAAACGTAATAATGACATACTACCAAGTGAACTAGTATCAGTAATCAGAGAAAGAATGGACGGAGTTAGAAAAGAATCCAGATGCGAAGATAATAAGTTACAATTTGGTAAAGGAAAATCAAAATCCGCAGCGAAAAGAAGAGCACGACACCTAGAACGATGTCACAAATGCGGAAAATGGTCACATGGAGGTAAATGTTCAAATAATCAAACCTATTCAAATACCGAATTTGTTACTTTATGCAGAGACGAACCGTTCATATGTTTAGAAGAAAAGACACTGAATGCTCGAGGTTACGCCTATGTAGCCATGGAAAACCAATTAAATCGACTATCTTATGAATGGGATAGATCATATAACTAAGAAATCTATCTCACAGGTATGTCTGTACAGTTTTTATTTTTATTTTTATTTTTAACCTTTTGATAATAAACGCTAATTTGTTCGCTAAAAAGTATTAAATTGGTATTAAATAAAATTAGGTTTGGCGACCGAAATTATTGATATCATTCAAAAATTTATTACATCACTGCGAAATTTAACGTTTATTCTTAAGGTATAAATATCTTTAAACAATCAACCCAAAATATTTCAAAAATTCGTCATGAGTTAAATTAGGTTTTGGAACCGAAATTACTTTACCGAAAAGAGGGGCGCATATTTTTGATAATATTTGATTGATTAAAGTGGGATAAAAAGCCAAAAAGATTTTTAATTTTATTTTTACCATATTTTTAAAATTAATATTTAAATCTTAAATTAATATTGAACACTTTGTAAAAACAATATATTTAAAATTGTAAATATTTGAAAAATTAATATAAGTTTGGTATGAATTTATAAAATTTTAAATTAAGTTTGGTGTGAATTTTTAATTTTTAAAATATGAATTTTTAATTTTATGCATTTCAAATTTTAAGTTTGGTGTGAATTTTTAATATTAATTTTGAATTTCATATTTAAGTTGTGTGAATTTAAAAACAAAAATTTACTTTATCTCATTAAGTTAAGAATATGATTGTTAAAATTCGTCGTAAGTTGAAGACTAGGTCTTTGAACCGAAATTGCTTTACCCGAGGAAGGGACGAGAACTTTTATTATCATTATTTTTAATCTTATTGAATTAAAGTATGCCAAAAACATTAAAAAACCCCAAAAATCTTAGCTTTTAAAACAATCGCTACAAAAAGACAAATTTTAAAATTTTGTCGAAGGACGGACTAGGACATCGATCCGAAACGACCTCGTCCTAAATAACAAGGGAAACAAAATTTTAAAATTAAGTACTTAATTGTTTTAATAAGTTAATGATTATAAAAAAAAAAAAAAAAATAGCAAACTCCGCGACTCGCGGAGTTTGAAGTGCAATTCGCCGCGACTCGCGGAGGGACCAATTTACAGAAAAAAATAAAACGTAAAAAAACAGATCAGTGCACCACACAACTCAAACAACAGCAAAATAACTGCGAAAAACACTCCGCAAAAACACGAAAAAAACCCCAAAATCACAATTTTTAACCGTTAATCACCAAATCTTTTGCTAAAATCATGTTGAGAAGGATGCTATCTAAGAATTACTCAAGAAAAACGGTAAATTTCTACACCTAAACACCATTTAATCCGAAATTTGGTGTTCTTGAGTCATTTTTTTCCCAATTTGATTTTGATGCTTTTTAGTGTAATTAGGCTTAAATTGTTTATGTATTATGCTTGTATAACCTAGATTGATGCTGTTTAACATGATTAGAAGCCTTAAACTTCAAATTTTGAATAATCTAGGGTTTGTGTTCTTGAGCAAATTTGGGGCTTTTTGATATAAACAGGTTATGGCCGATTTTTGTCATGAATTGTTGCTAAATTAAGTAGTGTAACATGTTTAGGTAGTTAAATGATCCAAACTTTGAGCCTAAACATGATTTTGAGAATTAAAGTGGACTTTTTCAAGTCTAAAATTCATGAACTTGATTTTTGAAAGATAATGCCATTTGAGACTTGTTTAATTGCTAGTAATGATTATTTTGACATGTTATTTGAGTTGAATGTTTATGAACTTGGCGAACATTTTCGTATATGCTTATTTGAAAAAGTGTAGATTTGATAAAAATGTGAAAATGAGCTTAAGTTTGATATAAATTGATAATGTCATTGTAATTATTTTGATTGATGATTTTGCTGACACTAATGCATATTTGGATGCACAAAATTTGTGTTTGATGTGTTTTGCAGACTGAAAGGGGTGAATCTTCATCCCAAGCCCGCAATGCTCCTGCTGAGAATTTGGAACAATAGGAGGTGGATAACTACTACAAGCAGGATATACCTCATCCAGTCATGACCTTTTCCGATATGCACTTGGAAGAGTTGCACCCGAACCTGAGATTTGACAGACTTTGGATAGATTATCCAAAATATCAAAGGGGTTTGCATACTCTTCATTCGAAGGTTGTTGAGGTACCAAGGGTCATAGAATGGGGACCCTTAGAAGCTGTAGAATTGGCCGGGCCAATTAGGGAATTACTTGTACAGAGGTATGGTAATTCTTCTTTTAATGACTGGGTACGTTTATTCACCATGCGTAGACCTGTATATAAAGTATGGTGTGAAGAATTGTTATGTAGTATAGAGTTGAATGATCGGGTAGCTAGTTTAACCGATCGTTCTTTTATTAGATTTTTGTTAGGCGGTTCGATGCGCCACATGTCTTTACTGGACATGGCTCAGGCTTTACGTATATATACGCCTGAGGAGTTAGCGTCTGCCGATTGTAGAGGATTGATACTAAACGGTAGAAAGATAGATGAAAATTTTGATACACACGGTGTGTGGAGTCAAATGACAAGCCATCACCGTTTCAAAGGGGGAAATTACTCTTATTTGGATATAGATAGAGCCGAATTAAGAGTGATACATAGGTTTTTAGCTAATTCGATTACACAAAGGGGTAAGAACAAGGAAAAAGTAAATGAACAGGATTTGTTTTACCATATGTGTATTCGAGACCCACAAAGCGCTGTAAGTATACCGTATTGTGTGGGTTATTATTTATCAGCTATGGTTCGGGGGATGAGACCACATAGCATAATAGGAGGTGGTATCTTTATTACTTTGATTGGTGAATATCTCGGTGTGGATATAAGTCGGGGGGGATTATTAGTAGAAGAACCAGAACCCCGCGATACTATAAGTTTAAATGTATACCATGGTGCGAAAGTTTTGAAGAGGCGAAATAATGCCGCAGTACGATACCATGTAGACATCCACAGGTGGAGAGAAACCAGCAGCAAGGTAATGTAGGAGGGGGGAATGAGATGCAAGAAATGCAAAGGTTTATAGCTTCTCAGGAATACGAAAATGCTAGACAGAGAGCATTTGAAGATTGGCAAGTTCATCAGAACCAAATCATAGCTCATTGCCAACATATAGGTAGAAACTATATTCCTACACCGAAACCCATCTTCCCTCCCTGGTCTATAGAGATGCAGCCACCGTATCCTACGTATGACCCTGCCGAAGCATTCTATAGCACCTATGGTTATGCCTGGAACCCCTATTGGTACCAGTATCATCCCTAGTATACTTATTATTTTTTTTGTAATTTGTAATTATTGATATGTTTAATACTTTTGTTAATATTGTAATCATTTTTATAATTATCTAACTTTTATTCTTAGATTTTAATAATTTTTGAATGTGGGGTAATATACCAAACTTCAAAAATATGTATATATGTTTGCAGTTTATCTTATGTACACAACAGGGTAAAACAACGCATTTTCAAAGACTGGCATTAAGTTCAGCAAAAGCAACTAATTTTGACGACAAGATGCAAAATATATGTGAAATAACAACAAGACGGAATGAACAAATGATGTGCACCATTTATCATTCAGCAAACAAACGCCAATATATTTGGAAACTTTGGTAAAAATTTAATTATTTTCACACAAATCACCCTCAATAATTTAAATTGTTACTGATTTCTTGCAAATGAGGGCATTGCAAGATCTTAAGTGTGGGAAGGGGTTAAATTCTTTCGGATTTTAAAAATTTTTACTTTATACACTTGGTTACCATTAAAAATACTAGTAAAGCAGTAGTTGTATTAGAATCTAGTGCTCTCTGATAATAAAGAACAGCCCTGGTCTTATATACTGACTACCCAATTCTAGTAAAATTTTTCAAAATTTTCAATTAAATGAACTAAAAATCATGTTTATACATATTTATGAACGATAAAACTAGGTTTTAACACCGAAATTATTGTTACCTCGGAAAGGACATAAATTGAGAAACAAACTAAAATGTTAAAATTCATTTAAAATGGAATACAGGACGATAAAAAGGAAAATAAAAGCCAAGTGTGGGAAAATTTACCAAGTTATCTTAAACATATGTCACATATATCTGTAACAAATAACTGAAAATACTTCTGCTTTGGACTAAAATAAACTGTTTTACCCAATGAAAGAAAAGAAGAGATGGATCTACACGATGAATCAATTCCATCATTAAAAGGAAGTAAAGTCTTCCGAAAAAGAAACACGCTTCTTGATTTAGGTCATGAAGTTGTCGTCCAAACCAGCTGTAGGTTGACGAAAAATCTAGAAAAGTCATCACTAAAATTAGCAGGAAATCCACGGACCTCAGCATTAAACAGGGTCGCCAAGTGGTCAGATTTATCCTAACCATGAGAAGGATTTATCTCGTACAATGGGGGGCACCATGCAAATTAGCTGGATAAGACTAATGAATCAGACCCCCAGAAAGGATAATCTCCTTAAAGATTAAAAATCAACTTTTAAGACTGATATTACTCAATCCTTGAGATTGACTTTAAAGATTGAGAATTACAAACTCATGGAATTCAATGATATCTAAACTCGAGCTTGAACGAGAAAATATTTTGATCAAAATTACAAACCGATTTGTTTTCTGAAAACCCTATTTTCAATGCGTTCATTACCATTGAACGTAAAAACCTAGGAATTCACCTGGAATTCATTAGGTCACCTGAACTAAATCGGGTGTCAACCGTAAGAACGGTGGTTGCATAGTGGTCAAAGACAGGACCTTGTGCCATACCGAAAAATTATAAGGGTGAGCTTTACTATTGCTCCTACCAAGGATAGTAATTGCGTCCGACACATTATAGACCATAATTAAAAGCATGTCAGGGGACATTGCCTTAACAGTTGCTTGTTCAACGCTTTCCTTTACAACCGGACGGTAGTTTACCGAAAGGTAATATACGGGACAAGTAAACTGGACGTGTTGCTTTCCAAATACAAGGTTAGCAAGTGGGTGACACAAAACCGCAAGTTTTGAGCTAAAATTTTCAAATCTGAAACCCACCAAACCCACAAAAATATTTTGCAAACACCGGTAAAGGGTTATCCCGGAAAACTTATCTAGGGTAAAAACTAGATTTAATTTTCAAAAGATCAAATGTTTTCATAAAGATCCAATTTCCTTAATGGATCTAAATTTTTATAGTCATGTGGGACTGTAAACCATATCGTTACTACCATTGTTTATACCGCCGTATAGAAATCACTGATGTATAAAGTGTGAAGAATAAAGAAGTGATTCTAGTATTTCAAAACGATATTGCTTGAGGACAAGCAACGCTCAAGTGTGGGAATATTTGATAATGCTAAAAACGAACATATATTTCATAGCATTATTCCTCAAGAAAGACAAGCTTTTAGTTGCAATTGTTCTATTTACAAGTGATATTCGTTTAAATAATAAAAGGTGAAGACAAAAGACAGATTCGACGAATTGAAGATGCAAACGACCAAAAAGCTCAAAAGTACAAAAGACAATCAAAGAGGTTCCAATTATTGATAAGAAACGTCTCGAAATTACAAAAGTACAAGATTCAAAACGCAAAGTACAAAATATAAAATTGTACGCAAGGACGTTCGAAAATCCGGAACCGGGACCAGAGTCAACTCTCAACGCTCGACGCAATGGACTAAAAATTACAAGTTAACTATGTATATAAATATAATATAATATATAATTAATTATATTAATTATATATATATTATATTTATAAATAAAAACCGTCGGCAGAGAAAGACTCCAAGGGAGTGAGCTGTAAATTCATTCTTCGCGACTCGCGGAGTTTGAAGAGGATTTCACCGCGAGTCGCGAAGCCCCAAAAATCGAAAATCCCTATAAAGCTCGCGCATTCTGATCGTAAAAATTCACCAAAATATATATCTTTTTCTTCCTCATTCATACGTAAAATTTATATTTATATTTATAATTTATATTTTAATTTTAATTATAATTCTAATAATAAGGGTATGTTAGCAAATGTTGTAAGGGTGTAAGTCGAAATTCTGTCCGTGTAACGCTACGCTATTTTTAATCATTGTAAGTTATGTTCAACCTTTTTACATTAATGTCTCATAGCTAAGTTATTATTATGCTTATTTAAAACGAAGTAATCATGATGTTGGGTTAATTACTAAAATTGGGTAATTGGGCTTTGTACCATAATTGGGGTTTGGACAAAAGAACGACACTTGTGGAAATTAGACTATGGGCTATTAATGGGCTTTATATTTGTTTAACTAAATGAAAGTTTGTTAATGTTAATATAAAGATTTACAATTGGGCGTCCCTATAAATTACCATATACACTCAATCGGACACGATGGGCGGGGTATTTATATGTACGAATAATCGTTCATTTAACCGGACACGGGAATGGATTAATAGCCACTAGAATAATTAAAACAGGGGTGAAATTACATTCAAGGGTAATTGGTGTAATTGTTAACAAAGTAGTAAAACCTTGGTTTACACGCAGTCGATAACCTGGTGTATTCATTAAACAAAGTATTAAAACCTTGTTACAATTCGAATCCCCAATTAGTTGAAATATTTAACTTCGGGTATAAGAATAATTTGACGAGGACACTCGCACTTTATATTTACGGCTGATGGACTGTTATGGACAAAAACCAGACGGACATATTAAATAATCCAGGACAAAGGACAATTAACCCATGGGCATAAAACTAAAATCAACACGTCAAACATCATGATTACGGAAGTTTAAATAAGCATAATTCTTTTATTTCATATTTAATTTCCTTTATTTTATATTTAATTGCACTTCTAATTATCGCACTTTTATTTATTGTTATTTAATCGCACTTTTAATTATCGTACTTTTTAATTATCGCAATTTTATTTTATCGCACTTTTATTATTCGCAATTTCATTATCGTTATTTACTTTACGCTTTAAATTAAGTCTTTTATTTATTTAATATTTTACATTAGGTTTTAACTGCGACTAAAGTTTTAAAATCGACAAACCGGTCATTAAACGGTAAAAATCCCCATTTATAATAATAATATTACTTATATATATGTTTGTATTTTTATAAAAGTAAATTAATATAGCGTTGAGCTTTGTTTAAAAAAGATTCCCTGTGGAACGAACCGGACTTACTAAAAACTACACTACTATACGATTAGGTACACTGCCTATAAGTGTTGTAGCAAGGTTTAAGTATATCCATTCTATAAATAAATAAATATCTTGTGTAAAATTGTAGCATATTTAATAGTATTTCCTAGTAAAATATAAACTATTTCGTATACCTTAGCTTTGACATCAGTCCCCTAAAATCCAAGTCGTAATTTTCATGGTTTAGGTTTGTTCGGGCGCTCACTACTATCGAACATTCCCTCTAAGAAGTTACCGAATTCATCATCCTTCTTTCCATCTTTAAGGTTTTTCTTAGGATTTAAATGCTTACCAATCACTTTAATTGGTTTGCGAGGAATGACAGGAGTTCGATGTACTTCTCTTTGTTCCCCATCTTCATCATCTGTTAGACCATCCATCTCTGCCTCCACTTCTTCATATAACTCTTGTGCCTTAAATTTCTTTCTTTTATGGCCCTTCGAAGGGCTACGCTGAGCACGAGTAACTACATCCTTTTTAAACACTATTTTGGATTTTTGAGAGTTTTTCTTATAGATTGCACACGAAGATCGACAATCTAATGTAGGACAATTGTGTAAGTCTTGCTTCTTATGAGTAAATCTTGCCGAGTGAAAAAAAAAAAGGTTCGTTGGGGATTTCAACATCAAAGGCAGAATTGTTCTGGGTTGGCCCATTATCGATAGGCTTATCCAACGAAATGGTAGAAACATTGTTTACTAAAGACATGTTATTAGCCACTAGAGGGGAACAAGTAGGGTTATGGGGAACATAAGCTGAGTTAGGAAGGTCAACAATAGGGCTTAAAGCATCAACTTCCCTAAATGTACTTTCAAGGTTTATTATAGTGTTATTTTGTACCTTTTTTCACAAAAGGACTGTAGGCACTCACCTTTACAGGAACACTAAACGATTTTTTCGTTCCCACTGCACCCTTATTGTGACGATCGCTCCAAATCCATATGGACGAACACGTCATTCATCGATTTCATTGCGAGGTATTTGACCTCTATATGATACGTTTTGTAAACATTGCATTCTTTTGAAAAGGCACACCATAAATGAATATTTAAATCAAAGGTTTTCGACATCTGATGATTTCTACATATAGACAATCACCGTAAATAATAGTTTACAATAGTACTTCCGTTGACAATGCAGTCAAAATAAGATACATGGTGATGATTTGGTGAATGCAACGTTTCCTTGAAAAAAATATGCCATGTAAGACTCCATGCACATAGCTTGTCTAACATATAAGCAAACATCAGAAGACTTCTAGGGAACCTGAGAATAAACATGCTAACAAGTGTCAACACAAAGGTTGGTGAGTTCATAGTTTTAATGTTTTGCATAATCTGTACATAAAGGTGGATCACAAGATTTCAGTTGTTTCATCCAGAAATGTTTATCAAAATATTCTACAAAATTGAGCACCCTGGTAACTAAATTTTAACGTTATAATAAGTACCCCTGTTTTAACATACATGCAACCAACATGTACAATACACGCAAACCAACGTGTACTAAACTCAAATAGCATACGTCTGTTTTATAGTTCAGGCTAGGGTTTCTATACCTGGAACAGACGGGGATGTCCAGCCCTATGGATCCATATACCACTATTCGCGCCCACCAGTTCTTATAACCGGCAGTTACTAGTTACCAAAGCTAAGGGATTTTTGGTTCAAACTCAGTGTAGAATTTAGTATGTACTTGTGTTTAAAATAAAGTGCATGTTTTCTCAGCCCAAAAATATATATTGCAAAAGCAATTAAAAAGGGAGCATATGAAACTCACCTTAGCAGCAGATAAAGTCGTTCACCGAAATGTGACCGAAAACTCGGAATACCAAATAACCGTAGATATCAACCTAGAGAACATATGTTGGTCAATAAATGTCTATCAAGCTAGGTCAGGTCATAGTGTATCATAATCCTAATGCTCGAGATCGACATACAAAAGTTATCCAAAGTCGTTTCAAAAAGTCAATTTTGACAATAGTTCAACAAAACGAGACGTACCTTATATAAGGATTCATTTACTCGGTTGGTAATATTCAAAAATCCAATTTATCAATCTTACAAACAAGTTGTTTAAATATTAATTGCAGATTCAAAAGCAATTCCAATTAACGTCAATCATAATTCAGTTGACCATATCTTTTGATTCGTTCATCGAAATTACGCGATTTCTAAATGAAAAGTTATTGATTTTTCGCCAGCTTTCCAAAAACATGTATATCATATACCTGTTACCAGTAATATATGTATTAAATTCGTGATTCATCATAAACTGTTTAACGACGAAATTTAGCATACAAGCATGCATAAACATATATACTCGAGCACTAGACATGGATACACTATTAATATATAAAAGATAAGATATGAATGCTCACGTATTAATATTCTGATTCAATATTGCAGGAAAGTACGTAGACGCAACAGAGATGATAAACACTATGTTTGACTTGCGAACAATACCCATGAACATTACCCATAACCTCCATAGCTATAACCCATATTTTCCTTAGCTCTATCCCGCTTGAAAACCCATTTTGAAAGTGACACGCTCATGACTTCGTCATAGTATTTTATGTATAATACTACTAATAAAAATAATAAGATTAATAATATTAATATTAATCTTAATAATTATAATTATAATAATAATAATAATAATAATAATAATAATAATAATAATAATAATAATAATAATATAAATATAAATATAAATATAAATATATATACGAGTGTAATATGTATGTGTGCAAACAAAATGGAACGAATTCGACTGAATTTATAGATCCTGACATGTTCCAGCCCTCCATGCGATCGCATGGTTTATGGGCATCATGGCCATGCGATAGCAATATGTATTGGTAGTGTGTAAGTGTGTAAGTGTGATATTTTTAGATTATCATTGCCATTCGAGATTTATTTTGTTGTAACATATTAATATTGTAAACCAATATGTATTGATAGTGTGTAAGTGTGATATTTTTAGATTATCATTTCTGGATAATCTAGGTGGTGTCTTTTTAACCTTGTCGATAAAATAAAGGTTATGATTTGTTTTAAAAACGAATGCAGTCTTTGAAAAACGTCTCATATAGAGGTCAAAACCTCGCATCGAAATCAATTAATATGGAACGTTTATAATCGATATGAACGGGACATTTCAGTTGGTATCAGAGCTGGTATAACGCCGTCCATGTGTGGCGGGTTAGTCGTAAAGGAGGTTCTCACAGTGTTACCTGTGATGAAGCATTGGCTCTTACTCTGAAATGTCCCGTTCATATCGATTATAAATGTTCCATAGTAATTGATTTCGTTGCGAGGTTTTGACCTCTATATGAAACGTTTTTCAAAGACTGATTTCGTTTTTAAAACAAACCATAACCTTTATTTTATCGACAAGGTTAAAAAGACACCACTTAGATTATCCAGAAATGACAATCTAAAAATATCACACTTACACACTATCAATACATATTGGTTTACAATATTAATATGTTACAACAAAATAAATCTCGAATGCAGTTTTAAACAATATTATACAAGCATGCTGACATCAAATCTTGTCCACATATTAGCATGCAACAGCAGAAGCTCTTAATAATCACCTGAGAATAAACATGCTTTAAACGTCAACAAAAATGTTGGTGAGTTATAGGTTTAACCTATATATTTATCAAATTGTAATAATAGACCACAAGATTTCATATTTCAATATACATCCCATACATAGAGATAAAAATCATTCATATGGTGAACACCTGGTAACCGACATTAACAAGATGCATATAAGAATATTCCCTATCATTCTGGGAAATCCATCGGACATTATAAAACAACATCGAAGTACTAAAGCATCCGCAACCATGGATGGGGTTCGTTAGGCCTAATAGATCTATCTTTAGGATTCGCGTCAATTAGTAGATCGGTTTACTAATTCTTAGGTTACCAAGCAAAAATGGGCATATTCGGCTTCGATCATTCACCCATATAATGTAGTTTCATTTACTTGTGTCTATTTCGTAAAACATTTATAAAACTGCATGTATTCTCATCCCAAAATATTAGATTTTAAAAGTGGGACTATAACTCACTTTCACGGATTTTTACTTCATCGGGAAGTAAGACTTGGCCACTGGTCGATTCACAAACCTATAACAAATATGTACATATATATCAAATTATATTCAAAATATATTTACAACATTTTTAATACGTTTATGTTTTAAGTTTATTAAGTCAGCTGTCCTCGTTAGTAACCTACAACTAGTTGTCCACAATTAAATGTACAGAAATAAATCGATATATATTATCTTGAATCAATCCACGACCCAATGTATACATGTCTCAGGCTAGATCACAACTCAAAGTATATATATTTTTGGAATTAACCTCAACCCTGTATAGCTAACTCAAACATTACTGCATATAGAGTGTCTATGGTTGTTCCAAATAATATATACATGGGTCGATATGATATGTCAAAACATTTGCATACGTGTCTATGGTATCCCAAGATTACATAATATATTAGAATACATGTATAATACAATATAAGTTAGCTAGGATATGATTTGTATAGAATTGTTACAATATTTCCCGTAGCTAAAACAATCAAAAAATATCCAATCTTGTTTTACCCATAACTTCTTCGTTTTAAATCCGTTTTGAGTGAATAAAATTGCTATGGTTTCATATTGAACTCTATTTTATGAATCTAAACAGATAAAGTATATGTTTATATTCGGAAATATAAGTTACAAGTCGTTTTTGTAAGAGGTAGTCATTTCAGTCGAAAGAACGTGTAACAACCCAACCCGCAATCCATACGATAATTTTTTTTTATACAACACAATTACACGCCAAATAGATATGTAACCCATTACACGAGTTCCATTTAAAACGCACAACATTTAATTGTTTACAAAAGGCACGTGGCCACGAATAAAGTTTTGTACAAGTTTGACCCATTACAAAATGATAGTTTACAATCCAAACGACACTTCAAGCATGGTTTGGGACTAAACTACCCAAAACGTTGGGCCCACATCAAAACTCCAACAAAGCATCATCACAGAACACCTAATGTCCGATAACCCCCTTGCGCTTAACTGCGCCTGCATCTAAAAAGATAAACAACGAGAGGGTAAGCTAACGCTTAGTGAATGCAATAATTATACATATACATATATAATACACCTACTTGCAAGCACTTACACAAATACCTCATACACGCTGACAATATACATAGCATACCATCGCAAGTATAACTCTAAACCCTTCAAGGTCACAAACTAGCACAAACCATCGCATATATATAACCCGAATGATATAATATACTACAAGACAACGCGTAATTAAAGTTAACCAACACACAAGGGAATGGTACTTCGAATTTCCCATCGGTGTTCATAACGACCGTTAGTGTACAATGAAATATATCACTAACCCCAAGGCTATACGAACAACGAAATATCCGTTCAAGAAATCGTTAGTGTACAACGAAATATATCACTAACTCTTGGGCAATTTGGACAACGAAATATCCATCATTAGTGTACAACAAAATATATCACTAACTCTTGGTGGTATAGACATGTATACCCGGCCCCATCCCCCGCCCTACAAATAGATACATTATATACACACATGTATAATCATTCCACTCACCTCAAGACTCTTGTAGAAGCTAACCGAGCTTGCAAACCTTCAATGTAACGTACCTATTACATTATGCATTTATTAACATACAAACTAGTTGAATTAAATGCCAACTACAACCCTTGAGCATTTAATGACCCGTTTGCATTAAAAGACTCAACTACACCAAAACCGCCCATTAATGGCCATGCCTCGTCATAAACCACTAAAAGCTAGTGATTAGGGTTTAATAACATCAACTAACATAAACTTGGTGTATTTCATACCCATTTCACCCAATTAGGTCAACTAGTGTACTTTTGACTCTTTGACTCACAAATCAAGTCAAACTTACACAATAACAACTCTTTCATCATTTCAAAAGTGCATTAATGACTAACAACATCATTTAGCACTTATATCCTCAAATCACAAGACCAAACCCTAGATAATAGCTATTTAGGGTTTCCTTTCAACAATCCAACCCAAAAACCCACCCATTTAACCCTCAAATGGGTCACACTAGTTCCATATGAACCAAACCCTAGTTTAAACTAGTTAAAACTCAAGACTTAGAGTTAGAACTTACCAAGACTATGAATGTGTAGCTAGAGATACGATGAACAACTTTAATTCTCGCTTCTAGGATTGATTCACAAAACTTCACCTTCAAATCTTAAGTTTAATCTAAGTGGGTTTTAGGATTTCAGAGGAAATTAAGAAAGAAAAAGAAAAAGAAATGAGAATAAAGAATAAGTGGTTGATATTAAAGGCTCCATCCAGATCTACACGCGAAAAGACCAAATTGCCCCTAAACCCTATTTAATTTTAAGTGGAATTCGGAGTCAGAACTGCAGAATTGCCACGGCGCGGCACCTTTGTCGCGGCGCGACATAAAGAAGGAAAATCCACCCTTCTTAACTCAAGTTCTGATCTGGATTTGCTTTGTTTGTCGCGGCGTGGACCCATTTGTCGCGGCGCGACGTTAGCCTAGGTCTGGTCACTTCGACTACAAATCATAAAACGAAGGTTCAAACACAAGTACAACAACTTTCACCCTTCCTATGCATGTCTAAACCTCAACCTTAAGTCTCACACCACTCGACGCCAATCACGACACATTCATAAACGCGTACACGCACGCATTCGAATATACCTATATATATATACATACATATACATATATGCACTTACACCTAACTAACACTTAGTTCATTTAATCACATAACGAGTAAGTTATAAGCGTACTATTGATTAAGTACGTACCTTTAGACGCGCACGGGAAAATGGGGTGTTACAACTCTCTCCCACTTGAACCGGATTGCGTCCTCGCGATCCAAACCGCATGACACGAGGGAAGATAAACCAACACAAATTCTTCGGGCTCCCAAGTAAACTCGAAACCTTTACTACGATGCCATTGGACTTTAAAGGTCCTCACCTCTTTGTTACGCAACATTTTTACCTTTTCATCAAGTACGGCAATCGGCTCTTCGACATACTCCAACTTGTTGTATAACTCGATCTCATCTAGTGGAATCTATGAAGAATCATCCGCAAGACACTTACGGAGATGGGAAACATGAAATGTATTGTGGATCCCCGCAAGCTCTTTGGGTAATTCCAACCGATAAGAAACTTCACCAACACGAGCCAAAATCTTAAATGGCCCAATAAACCGATGAGCTAACTTTCCCCGTTTTCGAAACCGAATAATACCCTTCCATGGTGAAACCTTAAGCATCACCATATCACCTTCTTCAAATTCGATCGGTTGCCTACGTTTATCGACGTAAGACTTTTGTCTATCTTTTGCCGCCTTTAAGCGAGCCCGAATCATATCGATTTTGCTATTTGTCTCCAATACCAAGTCGGTGCTCCGGACTTCCCTTTGACCCACTTCACCTCAACAAATCGGGGTTCGACACCTCCTACTGTATAACATCTCATATGGTGGCATTTCAATACTAGAGTGAAAACTATTATTGTACGAGAATTCCACCAATGGCAAATGTTCGTCCCAACTACCGCCAAAATCAATAATACACGCACGTAACATATCCTCCAATGTTTGATTTGTACGTTCGGTTTGACCATCCGTTTGAGGATGATATGCCGTACTCATATTCACCCTCGTACCCATGTCTTCATGAAACTTCTTCCAAAATCGAGAAGTAAAACGCGTGTCCCGATCCGAAACAATAGACGCGGGAACGCCATGTCTCGATATCACCTCTTTAATGAACATCTTCGCGAGTGCCTCCAACGAAATTGCTTCTTTAATAGGAAGAAACAATGCACTCTTCTTCAATCTATCGACAATCACTCAAATAGTGTCAAATTGGGTTCTTGCCATTTTCGGCAACTTGGTAATAAAATCCATAGTAATATGCTCCCACTTCCACATCGGAATTTCTAGCAGTTGCAACTTACCATACGGCTTTTGGTGTTCGGCTTTAACTTGCAAACACGTGACGCATTGCTCAACATACTTAACAACATCGCATTTCATGCCCGGCCACCAATAATCTTTCTTCAAATCGAGGTACATCTTTGTCGCACCCGGATGAATAGAATATTTAGACTTATGCGCTTCATCAAGAAGCACCTTTTAGAAATCACCCATCTTCGGCACCCATACTCTTTCTTGAAAAGACAACAACCCGCACGAACCCATAGTAATGGATTCCGATTGCCCCACGATTCGTTCCGCATGCTTGTTGTGAACGTAAGCCTCTATTTGAACTTCACCAAACTTTGCGAGAAAGTCGTTAGTAATTGCTACCCGCAACGACCCTACACGTGTTGCCGGATGTTGAATTTTTTGACTCAACGCATTCGCAACCACGTTCGCTTTACCCGGGTGGTAAAGTATCTCACAATCATAGTCTTTCACCACATCCATCCATCTACGTTGACGATAATTCAAATCCCATTGATCAAAAAGGTGTTTCAAACTCTTGTGATCCGAATAAATCGTACACTTGACACCGTACAAGTAATGGCGCCAAATTTTCAAAGCATGGACCACCGCCGCTAATTCAAGATCATGGGTCGGGTATCTCCTTTCATGTTCCTTTAATTGGCGAGAGGCGTAAGCGATGACTTTACCTTGTTGCATTAGAACACACCCGAGCTCATTCAAAGAAGCATCACAATAGACCGTCATATCATCTACACCTTCCGGCAATACTAAGACCGGAGCCTTACACAATTTCTCTTTCAACCATTGAAAAGCGATTTCTTGTTCGTTCTCCCAATTGAACCTCGTATTCTTCCTCGTCAATTTCGTCAATGGAGAAGCAATCTTAGAAAAGTCTTGGATAAACCGACGATAGTAACCGGCCAATCCGAGAAAACTTCGGATTTCTGTAGGCGTAGTCGGTCGTCCCCAATCCTTCACCGTCTCTATCTTCCCTGGATCCACTTGAATACCATCCTTGTTCACAATATGGCCAAGGAATTGAACCTCCCTTAGCCAAAATTCACATTTTGAGAATTTAGCATACAACTTCTCTTTTCTCAACGTCTTCAATACTTCGCGCAAGTGGTGTTCATGTTCCGTCATGCTCTTAGAATAGACAAGAATATCGTCAATGAACACAATTACCGACTTGTCCAACATAGGTTGGCACACTCGGTTCATAAGATCCATGAATGCCGTCGGTGCATTCGTAAGACCAAAAGGCATAACCAAAAATTCAAAATGCCCGTAACACGTACGAAAGGCCGTTTTCTCGATATCTTCCTCACGGACCCGCATTTGATGATAGCCGGACCGTAGGTCAATTTTAGAGAAGTACGTAGCGCCTTGAAATTGGTCGAATAAATCGTCAATCCTAGGCAACGGATAACGATTTTTGATAGTCACTTTATTTAACTCCCGATAGTCGATACACATCCGCATACTTCCATCCTTCTTTTTAACGAATAAAACCGGAGCACCCCATGGCGAAGCACTCGGTCGAATAAAACCCTTCTCAAGTAACTCTTGAATTTGATTCAACAACTCTTGCATTTCCGTTGGTGCTAAATGATAAGGAGTTTTAGCAATGAGAGTAGCTCCCGGAACCAACTCAATGAGGAACTCGACTTGTCTTTCCGCCGGAACACCCGGTAATTCGTCCGGAAAAACATCTTCAAATTCACTTACCACCGGAATTTCACGAATAGGTGGTGGCTCATCATGAGTATCAACAACATGAGCAAGGAAAGCCATGCCACCGGTAACAACGAGACGTCGTGCCCGTGCAAAAGTGCATATCGGCACCGGTCTCCTTCTTTTATCACCATGAATAATTAACTCTCCCCCACTTGGGGTCTTCACATGAATAGATTTTTCATGGCATGCAATATCGGCTCTATTATGATCGAGCCAATCCATACCAACCACGATATCAAAATCACCCAACATCATCGGAATAAGATCAATATTAAAGTTCTCGGAACCAAACAGAACATTACAATTCTTACACACATCAACCACTAGCATCGTCTTGCCATCCGCTATTTCGACTTCTACCAGACGACTTAACTTAGCTAACGGTTTATTAAGTTTAGGCACAAATTTTGGAGACACAAGCGATAAATTTGCACCGCTATCAAATAGAATCCTTGTCGGATTAGAGTTAATCATGAAAGTACCTGAAACGACTTCATTGGATTGCTTGGCTTCGTCATTGGTCATCAAATAATTACGTCCCCTAGCCGACCCCGCCGCCTTCTCTATTCTCTTAACTTGATCATTTCGGAGTTCGGGACACTCCGACTTTCGGTGCCCTTCTTGTTGACAATTAAAACATGTGATCACATTAGTACGCGGTTTTGGGCAATCACGAGAGTAGTGACCTTTTTGCCCACAATTGTAACATGTGGTCAGGTGAACACTAGGAGCACCCTTCTTCACGCTACCAACACTTTCGGATACTCCTTTATTCTTCTTGTTCGAAAAACTAGAAGCTTCAAACTTTCTTTTACTTGGCGCATAACTAACCGGACTCGGAGCTTGCGCTTCAAACCCTTCGCCACCGCCAAAAGCTTAGCAAAAGTCTCAACATGACCGAAACTAATTTTACCCTTCAAATCATCTCTAAGGGTTGCATGAAAGTCTTCCATTAGCATTTGATCATTTCCCGCATACTCGGGGCAAAAACGTGCCTTGGCGAGAAAGTTGTTTTTAAGAGTGTTTAGGTCCAAAGACCCATGACGCATGTTCCTTAACTCGTTGCGCAATTTGGAAAGATCTGCTTGCGTACGATATTCAAGGAAAAACTCCTTCTTGAAATCCGCCCAAGATAACCCTACAAAATCCGCATCACCCACCATGTCAATCTTGCCATCGAGCCAATCTTTAGCATGGCCCCTTAACAAACTAGTAGCAAGCCTTGTTTTCTTTTCGAGAGAGCACTCGGTCGTGCGAAAACAACCTTCAACATCGGAAATCCAAGCCGCACTCTTCATGGGGTCAGGATCTTCATGAAAGTGAGGAGGCTTAGTCGCCAAGAAGTTCTTATAGCTAAACTCCAACTCGCCCACATTTTGTGATCTAGGAAACCTCCTTTCAACTTCTTCTTTAACGGCATTAGTCATCTGTTCTTGAATCATATCGACGATTTGTTCCGAAACTGACTCTTCGAATATTTGTTTAACCCTTTGGGAGAAAACCGAAACATAGTTTTCTAAAGCGGTCTCAATCTTGGTAGTCATCTCATCTTCCTCCACGTGAGGGGGACCACCATTGCCATTCGTATTCGTTCCTTTTCTTGTCTTCATTCTAAAGATTAAAAATGGATTAGACATCACCAACAATTTAATACACATATATACCTATGCATATGACCGCACACACACCACATCTAGCTCGATACTTATCGCACATCCTTGCTTGACTTGACTTGCAATCGTAATAGTGGTCGCGACTCACTATTATGCTCACATACCGTGCCATGCTCAAAAGTATCACAACCATCTTGCTCAACGTTCAACACATTAACACACGATTAGTATCATCATAATATAGCATAGTTAGTCCACCTATGCATCAAAGTACTAATCAAACCCCACACCAACCCGTAGTCCTACAAGTCCCGCATATAATTCAACAACACAAAAGTCTAAGTCTAGGCGCCTATCTCAAGTCACCTAAATCCCTTAGACCATGCTCTGATACCACTTGTAACAACCCAACCCGCAATCCATACGATAAATTTTTTTTTTTATACAACACAATTACACGCCAAATAGATATGTAACCCATTACACGAGTTCCATTTAAAACGCACAACATTTAATTGTTTACAAAAGGCACGTGGCCACTAATAAAGTTTTGTACAAGTTTGACCCATTACAAAATGATAGTTTACAATCCAAACGACACTTCAAGCATGGTTTGGGACTAAACTACCCAAAATGTTGGGCCCACATCAAAACTCCAACAAAGCATCATCACGGAACACCTAATGTCCGATAACCCCCTTGCCCTTAACTGCGCCTGCATCTAAAAAGATAAACAACGAGAGGGTAAGCTAACGCTTAGTGAATGCAATAATTATACATATACATATATAATACACCTACTTGCAAGCACTTACGCAAATACCTCATACACGCTGACAATATACATAGCATACCATCGCAAGTATAACTCTAAACCCTTCAAGGTCACAAACTAGCACAAACCATCGCATATATATAACCCGAATGATATAATATACTACAAGACAACGCGTAATTAAAGTTAACCAACACACAAGGGAATCGTACTTCGAATTTCCCATCGGTGTTCATAACGACCGTTAGTGTACAACGAAATATATCACTAACCCCAAGGCGACACGGACAACGAAATATCCGTTCAAGAAATCGTTAGTGTACAACGAAATATATCACTAACTCTTGGTGGTATAGACACGTATACCCGGCCCTATCCGCCGCCCTACAAATAGATACATTATATACACACATGTATAATCATTCCACTCACCTCAAGACTCTTGTGGAAGCTAACCGATCTTGCAAACCTTCAATGTAACGTACCTATTACATTATGCATTTATTAACATACAAAATAGTTGAATTAAATGCCAACCACAACCCTTGAGCATTTAATGATCCATTTGCATTAAAAGACTCAACTACACCATAACCGTCCATTAATGGCCATGCCTCGTCATAAACCACTAAAAGCTAGTGATTAGGGTTTAATAACATCAACTAACATAAACTTGGTGTATTTCATACCCATTTCACCCAATTAGGTCAACTAGTGTACTTTTGACTCTTTGACTCATAAATCAAGTCAAACTTACACAATAACAGCTCTTTCATCATTTCAAAAGTGCATTAATGACTAACAACATCATTTAGCACTTATATCCTCAAATCACAAGACCAAACCCTAGATAATAGCTATTTAGGGTTTCCTTTCAACAATCCAACCCAAAAACCCACCCATTTAACCCTCAAATGGGTCACACTAGTTCCATATGAACCAAACCCTAGTTTAAACTAGTTAAAACTCAAGACTTAGAGTTAGAACTTACCAAGACTATGAATGTGTCGCTAGAGATACGATGAACAACTTTAATTCTTGCTTCTAGGATTGATTCACAAAACTTCACCTTCAAATCTTAAGTTTAATCTAAGTGGGTTTTAGGATTTGAGAGGAAATTAAGAAAGAAAAAGAAAAAGAAATGAGAATAAAGAATAAGTGGTTGATATTAAAGGCTCCATCCAGATCTACACGCAAAAAGACCAAATTGCCCCTAAACCCTATTTAATTTTAAGTGGAATTCGGAGTCAGAACTGCAGAATTGCCGCGGCGCAGCACCTTTGTCCCGGCGCGACATAAAGAAGGAAAATCCACCCTTCTTAACTCAAGTTCTGATCTGGATTTGCTTTGTTTGTCGCGGCGCGGACCCGTTTGTCGCGGCGCGACGTTAGCCTAGGTCTGGTCACTTCGACTACAAATCATAAAACGAAGGTTCAAACACAAGCACAACAACTTTCACCCTTCCTATGCACGTCTAAACCTCAACCTTAAGTCTCACATGACTCGACGCCAATCACGACACATTCATAAACGCGTACACGCACGCATTCGAATATACCTATATATATATATATATATATATATATATATATATATATATACATACATATACATATATGCACTTACACCTAACTAACACTTAGTTCATTTAATCACATAACGAGTAAGTTATAAGCGTACTATTGATTAAGTACGTACGTTTTGTAACATCCCTCCTTTTTCCGTTTACTTTTCCGTTATACTATTTTAAACTCCGTTATATGTTTATAACATCTCCCGTTAATACGCGTTTTAAATTATCTCGTTTAGGTAATTCACGCACCCGTTTCCAAAGTTGAGGGACTAAGTTTGACAAAGGAGCAAAGAGGTGACTAGGTCAAAGAATCAACACTCTTCCTCCTCCATTCATTATTTCTTTTCTTTTCCATTTTTCTCTAATACTTTCACAAATTCTCTCAAACACCATTTCAAAGATTCATCATCTAATCAAGATCTAGCAAGCTTCAATCTAAACTAATTACATATTTGGAATCCTTGCAACTTCCTCTTCGATTCCATACCGATTACATCTCATTTGGGTAACTTTCTAAAATCACTAGATTTTGTGTTCTTGATGTTTTTAAGTTATAAAGTTGTTAATTAGTGTCTATGGCTCAAGTCTAACATGAATATATGATTTATATGCTCGATTTCGTTATTTGAAGTAATTAGCTTGAGTATGAACTTTGGTGTGTTTGATTTGGTGATTTGGTTGCTTGAATGTTGTTAAATGTTAAAAATGCATGTATTAAATGTATTCCTAGTATCACTAGCTTCAATGTGATGTGTAGGTTGTTTGAGAAAACTCCATAAACTCGATTATTGGTTTTGGTGGATTTGGGTTAGGGTTTGATGAACTTGAAATGGACTTTTGATGCTTTGAATGACATAAAATGTTATTTGTAAGTGTTAGGTTGTATTGTATGCTTGATCACCTTCGAAACGGCATATCATTCATGTAAATTGGTTGTCGAATCATCGAATTTCATTTATGAACTTGAATGCATTTAATGAGGAGCTTTGAATGTGATTTTGGTTGTTGTAAATGTAAAAGTGATTGATGAAATGTGTTTAGTTGTTTTCCTTGTCAAAATACCTTTCCGATGATATAAGATACATGCTTTGGATATTTGCGGGTCATAAATGGTGATTGTTTGAAGTTAGGTTCGTGCATAAAACTTAAAAACTGCCAGTTTTCTCTGCACAGGTAATGGCGCGGCGCGCCATATACCCGCGCGGCGCGCCAAAGTAGGCTGTCTAACTTTGTCCATTTTTGGAAAATGTTTGCTATGCTACGCACCTTCGATTCACATGTAACTTGTTCTAACATGCTTATATATGATTAAAAACCTCAGAAAAATAGTTCGGGACCCGACCCGAACGTGTGACTTTTTCGTTGACTTTGACCGACCAAAGTTTGACTTTTTGTCAAACTTAACCAAATGATTATGCAACATTCCTAACTTGTTTCTATACTTGTATCTTGCATGAAACTTGACAAATTGATTCACATGCTACGTAATCGAGTCGTAACGAGCCATAGGACTAATTGAACATCTTTGACCTTTTGTGTTTATCATTATTGATACGACCTATTTGTTTAGGTCACGGCTAGCATTGTTCTTTGCACACGTTACTTGTCGAAGTACTTATTTACTCTTCCGCTCAAGGTGAGATCATAGTCCCACTCTTACTCTTTTGAACTTACTTTTGGGATGAGAAAACATAAACAATTCTTTTAACTAAGTGAACACAAGTACATGAAAACAAACATTCTACATACGAGTTCAGAACAAAATCCTCAATTCGATTATCATTAATTACACTTGCAGGGTGTAAGTGTAGGCGTGAACTTATGTTGTATGGCCATATGGGTTTGACAAACCCTCACTTCGGACGGTTCGCTACCGTCTACGGGTGAAATATATTTTCGAAAAACAGTGTATGTTCTAACACTATTGTGATGGGGTTCTATGGAAGGAAACGTTAAGCCTTGATAATTGGGTGCTCATGAATATTAACTTTTAGAATGTATTACTATTTATCAATGATGCAAATCTTGTGGTTCGACTTACTTTTACATATTTACTTACTTAAACCTATGATTTCACCAACGTTTTCGTTGACAGATTTCTGTGTTTTTCTCAGGTCCTTGAACATTAGGTGATACATGCTTCCGCACATTATTTTTGATACTTGCTTTGGATGTCGAGTATACTTGCATAGTTGGAGCGTCTTTTGACTACTTTAAACTGTGTCATAGGTGTTTCATTTGTACTTTAAACATTGTTATGTACTAGTTATGGAAACTACTTTTGTAAACTTTGAAACATCCAAAATTATGAAATGAATGCGACATATTTTCGGTCAAACTTTGTCTTAAGGACTTATGACCATGTAATGGGACCTACGTAGAAGGCGCCGTCAAACATGATTTGGTCGGGTCGCTACAGATGGTATCAGAGCTTTGGTTGTAGGGATTTAGAGTTCATTTGTGTCTACCCCGCGTCATAGGGTACATTAGTGAATCTAGACTACAACCGGCATATAGACTTGAAGTAGGAATTATTTGACTACTTGTGCATCATACTCGAATTCTCCTATCATATCTAACTCTTGTTCGATCTTGATCTTATGCTGATAAATTTTGTTGACGCGCCACCTAGACCTTATGAAGTAATGTTAAATGCACATGTGAACCAGGGTAGTATAATTTCCGGGATTATATTACGGTGATTCACATGGACGTTCCGACATTTCGACATAAAGAATTTAAGGCGAGTCAAGGAAAATTTCTCTCTATCCTTATTCCATATCACGGTTAGTATTATTAAGGATACTAATCAACGATATTCATGTGTTTTGAAGGAACAATGGCCCCTCGCCGTGTACGACGCAATGAAACTCCCGAACAAGCCTTACAACGCATGATAGCCATCGCCGTGGATGCGGCCATGGCCGGTCACTCATCCAATAACAACAATAACAACAACCACAACAACAACAACAATGGAGCCGGTAACTCAAACGAAGGGTGCTCCTACAAATCCTTCATGGGGTGCAAACCTCACACTTTTGATGGAACCGGGGGACCGGTTGTGCTCACCCGATGGTTTGAGAAAACGGAAGCCGTCTTTAGCATAAGCGGTTGTCGGGACCAAGACAAGGTCAAATACTCCACTCACACCTTCGCCGTTGTAGCTCTTACATGGTGGAATACTTATGTACAATTGGTGGGTACCGATGAAGCTCACGCCCTCTCTTGGGCCGATTTAAGGGAAAAGATGGTCATCGAGTATTTCCCTCGCGAAGAAACCCGAAAGCTCGAACAAGAGCTAAGAACCTTAGAGGCAGTCGGAAACGATCTCAAGGCCTGTAATCAATGATTCGCCGAACTATCCTTGATGTGTCCAAACCTCATGAACCCTGAATCTCAAAGGGTCTAACTTTATATGTATGGTCTTCGAAAGAGCATCAAACAAGGGGTGATGTCATCCAAACCCGCTAACCTACAACAAGCTTTGAACATGGCCCGCCAATTGATCGAAACGGTTGATGAAATCGTAGTTCCTACACCTAAGGCCGAGGATAAATCGGGCGGCAACAAAAGAAAGTGGGAACCCTCCCAATCAAGCAACAACAACTTTGCTAAGAAGCCTTACACCTCCGACGGCAAGAAGGGTTATGCCGGGAACCTACCTCTTTGCAACAAATGCAACAAGCATCACTTTGGTGAATGTGGCAAGTTAATTTGCCACCGGTGCCAAGGAGTTGGTTATAAGGCCAATGAGTGTAAAAGTGTTACCCCCATCGCTCGAAAGGGGCCCAATGCACCAAAAACGGGCACTTGTTATGAATGTGGCCAAAAGGGCCACTATAGAAATGCATGCCCGAAGAGGAAAGATAACCCCAATACGCGCGGCCGAGCTTTCAACATCAACACCGAGGAAGCCCGAGATGACAATGAATTAGTCACGGGTACGTTTCTTCTCAATAATACTTATGTTACTTGTTTATTCGATTCGGGCGCCGATAAGAGTTTTGTATCCAAGACTTTGACTCATTCTTTAAACACTCAACCACTTCCACTAGATACCACTTATACCATTGAAGTGGCCAACGGGAAACTATTGAGTGCCGACACATATTACCGGGGGTGTACGTTAAACATTTTGGGTAATGAGTTTGAAATTGACTTGATACCCATGGAACTAGGAAGCTTCGATGTAATAATCGGTATGAATTGGCTAGCCAAAATGAAATCTCACATCCTTTGTGATCTTAACACAATCCGAATTCCTATCGAGAATGGTGAACCTTTGATCGTCTATGGCAATAAGATTTGCACCGGACTCAACCTCGTTTCATGCATTAAAGTTAGAAAACTACTCCGTAAGGGTTGTTTTGCGATCCTTGCTCACGTTAAGAAAGTCGAGTCCGATGAGAAGCACATCGATGATGTGCCAATTGTTAGTGACTATTCCGATGTATTTCCCGACGAATTGCTGGGTCTTCCATCTCATCGACCAGTTGAATTCCAAATCGATCTTATTCCGGGAGCCGCACCCGTAGCACGTGCACCATATAGACTCGCTCCATCCTAAATGCAAGAATTGCAAAGTTAAATCCAAGAACTACTTGATCGTGGTTTTATCCAACCTAGCCATTCACCTTGGGGTGCTCCGATTTTGTTTGTTAAAAAGAAAGATGGATCCCTACGAATGTGCATTGATTATCGTGAACTAAACAAACTGATGGTTAAGAACCGATATCCTCTTCCTCGCATCGATGACCTCTTTGATCAACTACAAGGGTCTTGTGTATATTCGAAAATCGATCTCCGCTCGGGTTATCATCAATTAAGGGTTAAGGGGGAAGATGTCTCCAAAACCGCTTTCCGAACTCGTTATGGTAGTTATGAATTCCTTGTCATGCCATTTGGTCTCACTAATGCACCGGCGGTGTTCATGGATCTTATGAACCGCGTGTGCAAACCGTATCTTGACAAATTCGTTATCGTGTTCATCGATGATATTTTGGTTTATTCTAAAAGCGAAGAAGAACACGAGGAACACCTCCGACTTGTGCTTGAACTTTTAAGACAAGAACGACTCTATACCAAATTCTCCAAGTGCGAATTTTGGTTGAAGGAAGTTTAATTTCTTGGTCATGTGGTAAGTGATCAAGGTATTAAAGTTGATCCATCAAAAATTGAAGCCATTAGTAAATGGGAGACTCCTACTACTCCTACTCACATTCGTCAATTCTTGGGTCTCGCCGGATACTATCGTAGATTCATCAAAGATTTCTCTTTGGTCGCTCGTCCTCTAACCACGTTAACTCATAAGGGAAGAAAATTCGTTTGGGCAACCGAACATGAATCCGCATTCCAAATCTTGAAAACGAAGCTAACCACCGCTCCTATCTTGTCACTTCCCGAAGGCAATGATGACTTTGTTGTATATTGCGATGCCTCGAAACATGGTTTTGGGTGTGTATTGATGCAACGAACGAAAGTCATTGCTTATGCTTTTCGACAACTCAAAATTCATGAACGAAACTACACGACGCATGATCTCGAACTCGAAGTCGTTGTCTTTGCACTTAAAATGTGGAGACACTATCTTTATGGAACCAAGAGTACTATCTTTACCGATCATAAAAGTCTCCAACACATCTTCGATCAAAAGCAACTAAACATGAGACAACGAAGGTGGATTGAAACCTTAAACGATTACGATTATGAGCTTCGTTACCATCCCGAAAAGGCAAATGTAGTGTGATGACCCGGAAATTTCCGACCAAATTTAAACTTAATCTTCATATGATTTCGATATGATAAGCAAGTTAAATTCAAACATATGTAATTTTAAAATAAACGATGATACGAAAATGAGTTTTATAAATTTTAGGCTTATTAATATATATTTGGAAGTTGTTTGTCAAATTTTAAAATTTTTTATATTTTATTTGGGGAATGGGAGTGAATAATTAATGAAATTTTATTTAATAATTTATGATTGAATTTTATACCATAATGACCAAAATAAATAAATATAGTTAATTTAAAAATATGGGATTTTTCTGAACATTTTTATCCGCCACTGATGAACAACAGACCACGAAATAATATCCATTCTAAACTGTCGGTAGAAACAATTCAAATTCTTCGATGGCTATACTATTTAATCACGTTTGATTATTATGAAATTATTAATAATATTATAATATTACTTTAAATTAATAATTACATCCGTGAATGAGAGTTGTTAATCAATGAGAATGATATCCGTGACCATTTCACTGTATTTGTGCTTTTATCTCCATCACTATCTATATTCTATATAAACTTATATACTCATGCATATATGAAAGAACACTATCAAACTCTTCTTCTTCTTTGTTTCGGTTGATCAAGATCACAAACAACACCATGAAAACAATACTGCTACTACTATACTCTACCTTCTCACTTCTATATTGTTATTCGAACAACTCAACCACCACTTTCATTAAACCACCAAAAACCACCATCGAGCACTTAATTTCCATCATCTACAAAATACAAACCAATATCAATTACCATGAGAACACCACCAACTGCTGTGTTTATTTCTTGTTTTGACACACAACAAACAATTATCCTACAGGTTCACTTACTATTATTTCATAGCCGAAATCACCACCAATCCGACACCCATAACTGCCCTTACTGAATTACTATTGATGTATAACGAAACCAACATCATAACTATCACCTTTGGTCACCATACACACCTGCAAAAATTGTTTTCTCCATCTCATTGAAACCCACCTATATTTTTTTTCCTTTCTTTTTCTTTCTTTTTTCTGCAGTCCACAACCGAAACCACCAGCTCTCTTTTATTTATCTTGCATGTACGAATCCACAACCATCATCAAACAATGCAGCTGTAACACGATGTCCCTATTGGATATTAAAAACGCGAATGTTGATATAAGGATGAAAAGGTGATGCTTTTGTTTTAAATTAATGGTGCGTACTCCTTTTTCTCTATGGCAGACAAAAGCCATGAACGACTAACCCCACTTCCAACTATTTTTTTTTCCACAAAACTTATAACAAAAATAAAACCACTTTTGGACCAAGGAGGATTAATAAAGTTGCGTACTCCTTTATATATTTTTTTCCACCATCTTAACCACCAAATTGTTTACAATATTCTAATACAAAGACTACAAACAAAAGGAGATAAACTACCCTTGGCATGTTTCCTTTTAGCTGGACGACATCATTTAAAGCCAAAGTCCCCACAACCCCACTTGTTATATATTCATGAGCTGTTTAAATCTTTATTGGGTTTCCTTTTTGAGTCGTGTAAACCCAATGACATTAAACGCTTGATTAATCATTCATGGACCTAGTCACAGCAACATTTCTTTTATTAAACATGGGCCGAGTTCCATTTTATTTTCTATTGGGCTCGTGTTAATGGAACTGGGCCGAGGCTTGACTGGGTAACGAATTGAACTCAAGTTAATGACGAAGCTGTTGTAACTGATGATGATCCCACGATGATGATGGTATGATGTTGAATGACGACGATTATGATGATAATAATGGTAACGAATATGATGATGACGAGTTCAAAAACCCATCTGATTTTATGCTACTTTATTATTCCTGCCGTTCCCGTTTTTATTTTCAATACACAACACCAAACCCTTGTTTTTTTTATCTACTGAAAACAAACTGGAAAACCTGCTGGACTCCTTTTGATCGATGTAATGGGCTGTTATACGAATTAGTTGCTGGGCTATAATATCGGACCTTTATTAACTAATTGGGCTCCAAATTAATGAGATGTATAAAGCCCACTTGTTTCTTATGGTTAAAGAATTTAACGGGCACATTAAAACAGAAAACGAATTGGATACATATATATTTGGTGGAATTATAAAACAGAAACGTATGGTTGGAGGAGTGGCTGGGTGTTGATTCGGGTGGGTGTGAGGTCGCGGGTTCGAGCCTCGTATGAGGCTTTTTTTTTTTAGAAAAGCTTTAAAGGTAGTTTCATTTTTATTTATTATTATTATTATCATTATTATTATTATTATTTCACATAACTATATAAATCAAACTTACTAATATCATTTATTTAAATTCGTACATATAAAAAACTATTAAATTTTAATATAACACTAAACAATAATGTATATAAATATATTAATATAACTATATAGATATTAATCATATTAAATATATACACAAATTAAATATATAATATATAAATTATGATATAACAAGTAAATTTGTTCGATTACGATTATGTGTATTAATAAATATACAAATGATATAGGTTCGTGAATCCGAGGCCAACCCTGCAGTGTTCTGTTGTTAAATATCGTCGTATGTATTTTTACTACAAAATACATTATGGTGAGTTTCATTGATCCCCTTTTACTCTTTACATTTTTGGGGCTGAGAATACATGCAAATGTTTTATTAACTGTTTTACAATATTTATATGCGTGAGTTTCATTACTCCCTTTTTAAATACTTTTGCAATATATATTTTTGGGACTGAGAATACATGCGCTGTTTTTATAACTGTTTTACGAAATAGACACAAGTAATTGAAACTACATTATATGGTTGAATGATCGAAATCGAATATGCCCCTTTTTAGTCTGGTAATCTAAGAATTAGGGAACAGACAACCTAATTGACGCGAATCCTAAAGATAGATCTATCGGGCCCAACAAGCCCCATCCAAAGTACCGGATGCTTTAGTACTTCGAAATTTATATCATGTCCGAAGGAGGATCCCGGAATGATGGGGATATTCTAATATACAAATTGTGAATGTCGGTTACCAGGTGTTCAGTCCATATGAATGATATTTTTGTCTCTATGCATGGGACGTATGTTTATGAGAAATGGAAATATGAAATCTTGTGGTCTATTAAAATTATGAAATGATTATTTATGTTAAACTAATGAACTCACCAACCTTTTGGTTGACACTTTAAAGTATGTTTATTCTCAGGTACGAAAGAAATCTTCCGCTGTGCATTTGATCATTTTAAAGATATTACTTGGAGTCATTCATGACATATTTCAAAAGACGTTGCATTCGAGTCGTTGAGTTTATCAAGATCATTATTAAGTCAATTATAGTTGGATATATTATGAAATGGTATGCATGTCTGTCAACTTTAGATGTAATGAAAGATTGTCTTTTCAAAACGAATGCAATGTTTGTAAAATGTATCATATAGAGGTCAAGTACCTCGCGATGTAATCAATTGTTGTGAATCGTTTATAATCAATATGGACTTAGTCCGGATGGATTAGGACGGGTCCTTTCAGTTGGTATCAGAGTGGTGGTCTTAGCGAACCAGGTCTGCATTAGTGTGTATAACTGATAAGTCGTTAGGATGCATTAGTGAGTCTGGACTTCGACCGTGTCTACATGTCAAAAGTTTTGCTTATCATTTCGTGTCGAAAATTACCTGCTTATCATTCTTAGAGAATCACTTGCTTATCATCCTTAGTCTAGACACATTTTATTGCATTGATTGCATGATTAGTGTATAGACAAAATTCATATCTTAACATATCTGCTAATTCATATCTTAGCGTATCTGTTATTGTAGATTTTGCCTGACATCTTCTGTAGATTCCTCCGTAACTTATGGGATTTTAGTATTATATATGCATATGTAAATTATGTATTGCATGGTACTAATCCACATCTTATAACCTATTTCTTATCGAAAAGTTCTTCATCTGATCGTACGAGATGAATCCCTCAACCAGTTCGAATTCCTCGGATTCCGACAACTATTCCGATACGGAGTTTCACCTATCAGCGTCACCGGAATGAATCAACCAATCAATCATCCCCAATTCATCTGATGAGTTCGTAGTCTCCTCAATCATTGGAGACAAGAAGAAGGTGATCCTTTCCACCCGCCACATTGCCCTATTGGCGAAGAACCTGAGGCACTTACCGGTGAACCAGTTCGAAACACCATCTTCACTTTCATTTCTAGAGTAGCTCGACACGATTATATTCTATCCACAATTCTAAACCTTATTCATTCGCTCGTTCCAACCAACAATCATCCCGAAATAATAGAAGAAGTCAACAAACTTCGCTCTCGAAAAATAAATTTGGAGAATATGGTGCAAAATGTATCAGCTTCAGCAACATCACCGGCACCAACAGTACCATCAATAACAGCACCAGTACCATCAACAATCTATGCCTCAACATCTCATTCTGTACCTTTAGTATAATCATCGATCTACGAATCGTTCTACATCGATTATCTTCGTTCTTCATGACGATTAAGTAATCTCTAAATGTTTTAGAGATTATGTATTCTAGTTCTAACGGTAAACCAAATGAGTTTAATATCATATTAACTCAATGAATCCATGATTACATCTGAAGAAAATATATATGAATATATATTTTCATAAGGATTGTAATTAAAAATTCTTTTGTACAAACTGTTAATGATGAAAATATTTTAACGGGTAGGTAATACCCGAGGAATATTTAGATTTCGCATTAATAAGTTACACTGTACATTCTTCAAATCTGATTCAACAGTCAATTACTATCCTACTTACATCCACAGATATACGTAACCGTTCACCACAGAATAATCATTTTTCATTCAATTTCATATTTGGATTTTGATTTATCAGAATTTAACAAGTGGCATAATGAAGAAATAATGGACACAATAAAAATTGATTAGAAATAGACTAATTAACAATATTAAATTTTATTAAGAAACCACGCTAACAAAATCCTAGCTAACTGTTCCTAGCTAACTGTTAATTCCGTATTACATTTTATTTATCGCAATTTAATTATCGCAATTTTATTTTTTGTAATTTAATTTCTGTTATTTACTTTACGCACTTTATTTATCATCATTTAATTTTTGTTATTTATTTTTACGCACTTTAAATATCGGGACACGTATACAAGGTTTTGACATATCATATCGACACATCTATATATATTATTTGGAATCAACATAGACACTCTATATGCAGTAATGATCGAGTTCTCTATACAGGGTTGAGATTGATTCTACAATAATATATATAGTTTGAGTTGTGATCGAGTCTGAGACGAATACGGGTCACGATACGTATTAATTAATTCGAATAATATATATTAAACTATATATGAATTATTGGATTGTCAACTGTGGACTATCGACTGTGGACTAATATCATTGGACAATTAAAATGAATTAAAATATTGATTATAAAATATGAAACTAAACAATTCTTCAAGTTGCCACTTGATTTCGTCTTAAACATCATTTGAATCTTCACGATTACATTCTGCGTTCAAACCTTTCATGATTCTTGAAAACACCTCAATCGAGAGAATGAACCAACCACACTTCATCTACGGAAGAAAAGATCGATGCATATAGTTACGCACCTGAAAACACTCAGAACTTGAGTAAACGTTAACACGTACTTGTGCTAGCTCCTTTGGCGTTATTATTACCGAAAATAACTTTACAATCCCTCTTCAAATTAGCCAATTTTTCACAGCTTCAACAAATCAATTTCAATATTTCATTCAAATAAACTCTATTATAACCTTGATATATACGTTGTCTCTTCGCCTTCGTTACCGGGAAACCGTTTATATTCCACCACATTAACAGTAAACTTACCAGCAACTTCATTAATCTTTGACTTTCTGAAGAGTTATTATGTTCATAGAAACCTTAGCATCTACTCATCTGCATATGATAACGAGAATTGCCGTACTAAATACCTAGAATCAGCAATCAGTATTTTGAAATCTCGCCGCATGTCTACATCAACAGTTATATGTATACATATAACATTTATCCCTTTGAATTATGATCTCTCATCCTGAAACTCTGAACAAATTACAAGGACTAAAATTGTACATAAAGAATCCCGATGATTCTGTTTCTGATGAAATCTTTAGCGAATACCTTACTCCTTAATCGCTCTAAATCATTGTGAATGAATTTCTTCATCACACTTTGAATCTAAAATTCTACGATGCTATCGTATCTTTCCTTATAAATATCCTCAATATTTCTGAAGATATCTTCATAAATATTCTTGTCCGATATTAATAATCTCTCCGCGCTATCTGTGTTATATCATAAAAGAAAACTATTTTAGTTTCTAAATCTCTGAAAATGTAGAGTTTGAATTATGAATGCTTTGAAGTAGTGTTGGAAATTGATGCATGAGTTAATATAATATAATGACACTTGATCAACGTGATTATATTACAGTAAGTCATGCTGAGTTTCTAATGAAACATGATGATTCACAGACTATAACGTCATCATGTACCATGTTGTACGACTCTTACATTTTATCTAATATATAAACATATTAAGAACATAATTTCTTGATAGTTCTATCTTTTCTCTTGAATTCTGGTAATTTAACCAATCAAGATCATAATATTACAATTTATCTCTTAGAACATTAACCATGTTCATTCGAAGCTCCATTCTTATGAATTCTGAACCAATACTTGCGGAAAGAAAACAAAAGTATGGAACTTCAAAATCTAAAGGAAACAAAGGAGATGGATTTATAGTAAAATATCAGATAAAGAAATCGAGACAGATTATCGCATTAAATCGAAGAGGATCATAATTTCCTTAATTACCGAAGAACCGAATCTGATTACAAAGATTTTCTCTAAATCCCTTGAATTTCGGAATTCAACCGAGACAACGTCAAAAGTTACGACGAACCTTATTTTCTAAATTCAAAGATGACTACGTCAAAGGTTATGACGAATCTTTATTTCCTCATTCCAATCTTTTGTGGTAACTTCATTCGTACTCTTAGAATATCAAATTATTTTATACTTATTACTTAATGGTAATAAAACTCTAATTTTCAGCTCGTATGCGTCATAAAAACATACTTATTTATAGCCATGACCATCCCAATCAAAATTCGGGACGAAATTTATTTAACGGGTAGGTACTGTGATGACCCGGAAATTTCCGACCAAATTTAAACTTAATCTTCATATGATTTCGATATGATAAGCAAGTTAAATTCAAACATATGTAATTTTAAAATAAACGATGATACGAAAATGAGTTTTATAAATTTTAGGCTTATTAATATATATTTGGAAGTTGTTTGTCAAATTTTAAAATTTTTTATATTTTATTTGGGGAATGGGAGTGAATAATTAATGAAATTTTTATTTAATAATTTATGATTGAATTTTATACCATAATGACTAAAATAAATAAATATAGTTAATTTAAAAATATGGGATTTTTCTGAACATTTTTATCCGCCACTGATGAACAACGGACCACGAAATAATATCCATTCTAAACTGTCGGTAGAAACAATTCAAATTCTTCGATGGATATACTATTTAATCACGTTTGATTATTATGAAATTATTAATAATATTATAATATTACTTTAAATTAATAATTACATCCGTGAATGAGAGTTGTTAATCAATGAGAATGATATCCGTGACCATTTCACTGTATTTGTGCTTTTATCTCCATCACTATCTATATTCTATATAAACTTATATACTCATGCATATATGAAAGAACTCTATCAAACTCTTCTTCTTCTTTGTTTCGGTTGATCAAGATCACAAACAACACCATGAAAACAATACTGCTACTACTATACTCTACCTTCTACCTTCTCACTTCTATATTGTTATTCGAACAACTCAACCACCACTTTCATTAAACCACCAAAAACCACCATCGAGCACTTAATTTCCATCATCTACAAAATATAAACCAAAATCAATTACCATGAGAACACCACCAAATGCTGTGTTTATTTCTTGTTTTGACACACAACAAACAATTATCCTACAGGTTCACTTACTATTATTTCATAGCCGAAACCACCACCAATCCGACACCCATAACTGCCCTTACTGAATTACTATTGATGTATAACGAAACCAACATCATAACTATCACCTTTGGTCACCATACACACCTGCAAAAATTGTTTTCTCCATCTCATTGAAACCCACCTATATTTTTTTTTCTTTCTTTTTCTTTCTTTTTTCTGCAGTCCACAACCGAAACCACCAGCTCTCTTTTATTTATCTTGCATGTACGAATCCACAACCATCATCAAACAATGCAGCTGTAACACGATGTCCCTATTGGATATTAAAAACGCGAATGTTGATATAAGGATGAAAAGGTGATGCTTTTGTTTTAAATTAATGGTGCGTACTCCTTTTTCTCTATGGCAGACAAAAGCCATGAACGACTAACCCCACTTCCAACTATTTTTTTTTCCCACAAAACTTATAACAAAAATAAAACCACTTTTGGACCAAGGAGGATTAATAAAGTTGCGTACTCCTTTATATATTTTTTTCCACCATCTTAACCACCAAATTGTTTACAATATTCTAATACAAAGACTACAAACAAAAGGAGATAAATTACCCTTGGCATGTTTCCTTTTAGCTGGACGACATCATTTAAAGCCAAAGTCCCTACAACCCCACTTGTTATATATTCATGAGCTGTTTAAATCTTTATTGGGTTTCGTTTTTGAGTCGTGTAAACCCAATGACATTAAACGCTTGATTAATCATTCATGGACCTAGTCACAACAACATTTCTTTTATTAAACATGGGCCGAGTTCCATTTTATTTTCTATTGGGCTCGTGTTAATGGAACTGGGCCGAGGCTTGACTGGGTAACGAATTGAACTCAAGTTAATGACGAAGCTGTTGTAACTGATGATGATCCCACGATGATGATGGTATGATGTTGAATGATGACGATTATGATGATAATAATGGTAACGAATATGATGATGACGAGTTCAAAAACCCATCTGATTTTCTGCTACTTGATTATTCCTGCCGTTCCCGTTTTTATTTTCAATACACAACACCAAACCCTTGTTTTTTTTATCTACCGAAAACAAACTGGAAAACCTGCTGGACTCCTTTTGATCGATGTAATGGGCTGTTATACGAATTAGTTGCTGGGCTATAATATCGGACCTTTATTAACTAATTGGGCTCCAAATTAATGAGATGTATAAAGCCCACTTGTTTCTTATGGTTAAAGAATTTAACGGGCACATTAAAACAGAAAACGAATTGGATACATATATATTTGGTGGAATTATAAAACAGAAACGTATGGTTGGAGGAGTGGCTGGGTGTTGATTCGGGTGGGTGTGAGGTCGCGGGTTCGAGCCTCGTATGAGGCTTTTTTTTTAGAAAAGCTTTAAAGGTAGTTTCATTTTTATTTATTATTATTATCATTATTATTATTATTATTATTTCACATAACTATATAAATCAAACTTACTAATATCATTTATTTAAATTCGTACATATAAAAAACTATTAAATTTTAATATAACACTAAACAATAATGTATATAAATATATTAAATAACTATATAGATATTAATCATATTAAATATATACACAAATTAAATATATAATATATAAATTATGATATAACAAGTAAATTTGTTCGATTACGATTATGTGTATTAATAAATATACAAATGATATAGGTTCGTGAATCCGAGGCCAACCCTGCAGTGTTCTGTTATTAAATATCGTCGTATGTATTTTTACTACAAAATAGATTATGGTGAGTTTCATTGATCCCCTTTTACTCTTTACATTTTTGGGGCTGAGAATACATGCAAATGTTTTATTAACTGTTTTACAATATTTATATGCGTGAGTTTCATTACTCCCTTTTTAAATACTTTTGCAATATATATTTTTGAGACTGAGAATACATGCGCTATTTTTATAACTGTTTTACGAAATAGACACAAGTAATTGAAACTACAGTATATGGTTGAATGATCGAAATCGAATATGCCCCTTTTTAGTCTGGTAATCTAAGAATTAGGGAACAGACACCCTAATTGACGCGAATCCTAAAGATAGATCTATCGGGCCCAACAAGCCCCATCCAAAGTACCAGATGCTTTAGTACTTCGAAATTTATATCATGTCCGAAGGAGGATCCCGAAATGATGGGGATATTCTAATATACAAATTGTGAATGTCGGTTACCAGGTGTTCAGTCCATATGAATGATATTTTTGTCTCTATGCATGGGACGTATGTTTATGAGAAATGGAAATATGAAATCTTGTGGTCTATTAAAATTATGAAATGATTATTTATGTTAAACTAATGAACTCACCAACCTTTTGGTTGACACTTTAAAGTATGTTTATTCTCAGGTACGAAAGAAATCTTCCACTGTGCATTTGATCATTTTAAAGATATTACTTGGAGTCATTCATGACATATTTCAAAAGACGTTGCATTCGAGTCGTTGAGTTTATCAAGATCATTATTAAGTCAATTATAGTTGGATAAATTATGAAATGGTATGCATGTCTGTCAACTTTAGATGTAATGAAAGATTGTCTTTTCAAAACGAATGCAATGTTTGTAAAATGTATCATATAGAGGTCAAGTACCTCGCGATGTAATCAACTGTTGTGAATCATTTATAATCAATATGGACTTAGTCCAGATGGATTAGGACGGGTCCTTTCATGTAGTAGCCGATGCCTTAAGTCAAAAAGAAAGAGCGGTGCCTCTTCGTGTCCGAGCCTTAAACATCACCATCCACACAAACCTTAATAGCCAAATTCGGGTAGCCCAAGATGAAGCTCTCAAGGATGAAAACATTTCACACAAGCTCTTGAACATTCTCATCTCTCGATTTGAAACTAAGGAAACCGGACTCCGATATTTCGCCGGAAGGATTTGGGTGCCTAGTTATGGGGACCTACGAAGTCTTATTTTAGATGAAGCCCATAAGTCATGATACTCGATTCACCCCAGTGCCAATAAGATGTACCACGACCTTAAACAACAATATTGGTGGCCGAACATCAAAAGGGACGTAGCTACTTATGTTTCCAAGTGTTTGACATGTTCCAAAGTCAAAGCTGAACACCAAAGACCGTCCGGACTACTTCAACAACCCGAGATCCCGCAATGGAAGTGGGAAAGGATAACGATGGATTTTATCACCAAACTACCAAAAACGACGATCGGTTATGATACCATTTGGGTTATTGTTGACCGTCTCACCAAATCCGCACACTTTCTCGCCATGAAGGAGACCGACAAAATGGAGAAACTTGCACAACTTTACATCAAGGAGATCGTAGCCCGACACGGTGTACCTTTATCGATTATCTCCGACCGAGATGGCCGTTTTGTTTCCAGATTTTGGCATACTTTACAAGAAGCATTGGGAACACGTTTAGACATGAGCACCGCATATCATCCTCAAACCGATGGGCAAAGCGAATGCATAATTCAAACTTTAGAGGACATGTTACGAGCTTGCGTGGTTGATTTTGGAAAAGCTTGGGACAAGCACTTACCTCTCGCCGAGTTCTCTTACAACAATAGTTATCACGCGAGTATTAAAGCCGCACCTTTTGAAGCACTATATGGCCGAAAATGTCGTTCACCTCTTTGTTGGGCCGAGGTAGGCGACGTGCAAATCACCGGACCCGAACTCATTCACGAAACCACCGAGAAGATCGTACAAATTCGAGATAGGCTTCGGACGGCCCGGAGTCGTCAAAAGAGCTATACTGACAAACGATGCAACGACCTTGAATTTCAAGTCGGTGACCGAGTAATGTTAAAAGTCGCACCTTGGAAAGGTGTAATCCGTTTTGGGAAACGCGGGAAGCTAAATCCGCGGTATATTGGTCCTTTCGAAATCTTGGAGCGTATTGGAACCGTTGCTTATCGTTTAGATCTTCTGCCTCAATTGAACTCCGTTCATCCTACCTTCCATGTATCTAACTTGAAAAAGTGTCTTGCCGAACCCGATATCGTCATCCCTCTCGAGGAACTTACTATTGATGACAAACTCCATTTTGTGGAAGAACCGGTTGAAATTGTGGACACCTCCGTCAAGACGTTGAAACAAAGCCGAATTCCGATTGTCAAGGTTCATTGGAATGCCAAAAGAGGACCCGAGTTTACTTGGGAAAGGCAAGATCAAATGCAAAAGAAATACCCTCACTTGTTCCCGGTTCCGGAAACGCAAGATTCCGAGGAAGCAACAACGACTACTACGCCTACTTAAATTTTGGGACAAAATTTCTTTTAAGGAGTAGGTAATGTAACATCCCGCCTTTTTCCGTTTACTTTTCCGTTATACTATTTTAAACTCCGTTATATGTTTATAACATCTCCCGTTAATACGCGTTTTAAATTATCTCGTTTAGGTAATTCACGCACCCGTTTCCAAAGTTGAGGGACTAAGTTTGACAAAGGAGCAAAGAGGTGACTAGGTCAAAGAATCAACACTCTTCCTCCTCCATTCATTATTTCTTTTCTTTTCCATTTTTCTCTAATACTTTCACAAATTCTCTCAAACACCATTTCAAAGATTCATCATCTAATCAAAATCTAGCAAGCTTCAATCTAAACTAATTACATATTTGGAATCCTTGCAACTTCCTCTTCGATTCCATACCGATTACATCTCATTTGGGTAACTTTCTAAAATCACTAGATTTTGTGTTCTTGATGTTTTTAAGTTATAAAGTTGTTAATTAGTGTCTATGGCTCAAGTCTAACATGAATATATGATTTATATGCTCGATTTCATTATTTGAAGTAATTAGCTTGAGTATGAACTTTGGTGCGTTTGATTTGGTGATTTGGTTGCTTGAATGTTGTTAAATGTTAAAAATGCATGTATTAAATGTATTCCTAGTATCACTAGCTTCAATTTGATGTGTAGGTTGCTTGAGAAAACTCCATAAACTCGATTATTGGTTTTGGTGGATTTGGGTTAGGGTTTGATGAACTTGAAATGGACTTTTGATGCTTTGAATGACATAAAATGTTATTTGTAAGTGTTAGGTTGTATTGTATGCTTGATCACCTTCTAAACGGCATATCATTCATGTAAATTGGTTGCCGAATCATCAAATTTCATTTATGAACTTGAATGCATTTAATGAGGAGCTTTGAATGTGATTTTGGTTATTGTAAATGTAAAAGTGATTGATGAAATGTGTTTAGTTGTTTTCCTTGTCAAAATACCTTTCCGATGATATAAGATACATGCTTTGGATGTTTGCGGGTCATAAATGGTGATTGTTTGAAGTTAGTTTCATGCATAAAACTTAAAAACTGCCAGTTTTCTCTGCACAGGTAATGGCGCGGCGCGCCATATACCCGCGCGGCGCGCCAAAGTAGGCTGTCTAACTTTGTCCATTTTTGGAAAATGTTTGCTATGCTACGCACCTCCGATTCACATGTAACTTGTTCTAACATGCTCATATATGATTAAAAACCTCAGAAAAATAGTTCGGGACCCGACCCGAACGTGTTGACTTTTTCGTTGACTTTGACCGACCAAAGTTTGACTTTTTGTCAAACTTAACCAAATGATTATGCAACATTCCTAACTTGTTTCTATACTTGTATCTTGCATGAAACTTGACAAATTGATTCACATGCTACGTAATCGAGTCATAACGAGCCATAGGACAAATTGAACATCTTTGACCTTTTTTGTTTACCGTTATTGATACGACCTATTTGTTTAGATCACGGCTAGCATTGTTCTTTGCACACGTTACTTGTCGAAGTACTTATTTACTCTTCCGCTCAAGGTGAGATCATAGTCCCACTCTTACTCTTTTGAACTTACTTTTGGGATGAGAAAACATAAACAATTCTTTTAACTAAGTGAACACAAGTACATGAAAACAAACATTCTACATACGAGTTCAGAACAAAATCCTCAATTCGATTATCATTAGTTACACTTGCAGGGTGTAAGTGTAGACGTGAACTTATGTTGTATGGCCATATGGGTTTGACAAACCCTCACTTCGGACGGTTCGCCACCGTCTACGGGTGAAATATATTTTCGAGAAACAGTGTATGTTCTAACACTATTGTGATGGGGTTCTATGGAAGGAAACGTTAAGCCTTGATAATTGGGTGCTCGTGAATATTAACTTTTAGAATGTATTACTATTTATCAATGATGCAAATCTTGTGGTTCGACTTACTTTTACATACTTACTTACTTAAACCTATGATTTCACCAACGTTTTCGTTGACAGATTTCTATGTTTTTCTCAGGTCCTTGAACATTAGGTGATACATGCTTCCGCACATTCTTTTTGATACTTGCTTTGGATGTCGAGTATACTTGCATAGTTGGAGCGTCTTTTGACTACTTTAAACTGTGTCGCACGTGTTTCATTTGTACTTTAAACATTGTTATGTACTAGTTATGGAAACTACTTTTGTAAACTTTGAAACATCCAAAATTATGAAATGAATGCGACATATTTTCGGTCAAACTTTGTCTTAAGGACTTATGACCATGTAATGGGACCTACGTAGACGGCGCCGTCAAACATGATTTGGTCAAACGATATATATACAGTTAAATGTTGTTACAACGATAATCGTTACATATATGTCTCGTTTCGAAATCATTAAGTTAGTAGTCTTGTTTTTACATATGTAGTTCATTGTTAATACACTTAATGACATGTTTACTTATCATTTATCATGATTAAACATAATGTATCAATATCTTAATATAATTCATATGTATTTAGTAAGACGTTGTTATAACGATAATCGTTATATATATCGTTTCGAGTTTCTTAATTCAATAAACTCAATTTTATGTATATAACTCATTGTTAAAATACCTAATGAGATACTTACTTATCATAATATCATGTTAACTATATATATAATCATATATATGTCATCATATAGTTTTTACAAGTTTTAACGTTCGTGAATCACCGGTCAACTTGGGTGGTCAATTATCTACATGAAACTCATTTCAAATAATCAAGTCTTAACAAGTTTGATTGCTTAACATGTTGGAAACATTTAATCATGCAAATATAGTTTTCAGTTAATACATACTCATGGAAAAGTTCGGGTCACTACAGTACATACCCGTTAAATAAATTTCGTCCCGAAATTTTAAGCTGTTGAAGGTGTTGACGCATCTTCTGGAAATAAGTGAGGGTATTTCAGCTTCATCTGATCTTCACGCTCCCAGGTAAATTCGGGTTCTCTACGAGCATTCCATCGAACCTTAACAATTGGTATCTTGTTTTGCTTAAGTCTTTTAACCTCACGATCCATTATTTCGACGGGTTCTTCAATGAATTGTAGTTTTTCGTTAATTGTAATCTCGTCTAATGGAATGGTGAGATCTTCTTTAGCAAAACTTTTATTCAAATTCAAGACATGAAAAGTATTATGTACCCCGGCGAGTTGTTGCGGTAAGTCAAGTCGGTAAGCTACTGGTCTGACACGATCTATAATCTTGAATGGTTCAATGTACCTTGGATTTAGTTTCCCCTGTTTACCAAATAGAACAATGCCTTTCCAAGGTGAAACCTTAAGCATGACCATTTCTCCAATCTCAAATTCTATATCTTTTCTTTTAATGTCCGCATAGCTCTTTTGTCGACTTTGGGCAGTTTTCAATCGTTGTTGAATTTGGATGATCTTCTCGGTAGTTTCTTGAATTATCTCCGGGCCCATAATCTGTCTATCCCCCACTTCACTCCAACAAATTGGAGACCTGCACTTTCTACCATAAAGTACTTCAAACGAACCTGCACTTTGTACCATAAAGTGCTTCAAACGGAGCCATCTCAATACTCGAATGGTAACTGTTGTTGTAGGAAAATTCTGCTAACGCTAGGTGTCGATCCCAACTGTTTTTGAAATCGATAACACATGCTCGTAGCATGTCTTCAAGGGTCTGTATCGTCCTTTCACTTTGCCCATCAATTTATGGATGATAAGCAGTACTCATGTCTAGACGAGTCCCTAATGCTTGTTGCAATGTCTGCCAAAATCTTGAAACAAATCTGCCATCCCTATCTGAGATAATAGAGACTGGTATTACATGTCTGGAGACAACTTCCTTCAAGTATAATCGCGCTAACTTCTCCATTTTATCATCTTCTCTCATTGGTAAAAAGTGTGCTGACTTGGTAAGACGATCGACTATTACCCAAATTGTATCATAACCACTTGCAGTCCTTGGCAATTTAGTAATGAAATCCATGGTAATGTTTTTCCATTTCCATTCCGGGATTTCAGGTTGTTGAAGTAGACCTGATGGTTTCTGATGTTCAGCTTTGACCTTAGAACACGTCAAACATTCTCCTACGTATTTAGCAATATCGGCTTTCATACCTGGCCACCAAAAGTGTTTCTTGAGATCTTTGTACATCTTCCTCACTCCGGGATGTATTGAATATATGGTTTTATGTGCTTCCTTAAGTACCCTTTCTCTCAAATCTCCAAACTTTGAAACCCAAATTCTTTCAGCCCTATACCAGGTTCCGTCTTCCCAAATATTAAGATGTTTCTCCGATCCTTTGGGTATTTCATTCTTCAACTTTCCTTCTTTTACAACTCCCTGCTGCGCCTCCTTTATTTGAGTAGTAAGGTTAGTACGAATAATTATATTCATAGCTTTTACTCGAATGGGTTCTCTGTCCTTTCTGCTCAAGGCGTCGGCTACCACATTTGCCTTCCCCGGGTGGTAACGAATCTCAAAGTCGTAATCATTCAACAATTCAATCCACCTACGCTACCTCATATTCAGTTGTTTCTGATTAAATATGTGTTGAAGACTTTTGTGATCGGTATATATAATACTTTTGACCCCATATAAGTAGTGCCTCCAAGTCTTTAATGCAAAAACAACTGCGCCTAATTTCAAATCATGCGTCGCATAATTCTGCTCGTAAATCTTCAATTGTCTAGACGCATAAGCAATTACCTTCGTTCGTTACATTAATACACAACCGAGACCTTGATTTGAGGCGTCACAATATATCACAAAATCATCATTCCCTTTAGGTAATGACAATATAGGTGCCGTAGTTAACTTTTTCTTCAATAATTGAAATGCTTTCTCTTGTTCATCCTTCTATTCAAATTTCTTCCCTTTATGCGTTAATGCAGTCAAGGGTTTTACTATTTTGGAAAAATCTTGGATGAATCTCCTGTAATAACTGCCAGTCCTAAAAATTGGCGTATATGCTTCGGAGTTTTCGGGGTTTCCCATTTTTCAACGGTTTCAATCTTTGCCGGATCCACTTGAATACTCTCTTTGTTCACTATGTGACCGAGGAATTGAACTTCTTCCAACCAAAATGCACACTTTGAAAACTTAGAGTACAGTTTTTCTTTCCTCAACAACTCTAGCACTTTTCTCAAATGTTCTTCGTGCTCTTGATCATTCTTTGAGTAAATAAGTATGTCATCGATAAAAACAATGACAAACTTGTCAAGGTATGGTCCACACACTCGGTTCATGAGGTCCATGAACACAGCAGGTGCATTAGTCAACCCAAACGGCATAACCATAAATTCGTAATGACCGTAACGCGTCCTGAAAGCAGTCTTCGGAATATCATCCTCCTTCACCCGCATTTGATGATACCCGAAACGTAAATCGATCTTCGAATAAACCGACCAGCCTTGTAGTTGATCAAATAAGTCGTCGATTCTCGGTAGTGGGTAACGATTCTTGATGGTAAGTTTGTTCAACTCTCGGTAGTCGATACACAACCTGAATGTACCATCCTTCTTTTTGACAAACAAAACAGGAGCTCCCCATGGTGATGTACTTGGTCGTATAAAACTACGCTCTAAAAGTTCTTGTAATTGGCTTTAGAGTTCCTTCATTTCGCTGGGTGCAAGTCTGTATAGAGCACGAGCTATTGGTTCAGCTCCTGGTACGAGATCTATTTGAAATTCAACAGATCGGTGTGGAGGCAGTCCCGGTAATTCTTTCGGAAATACATCGGGAAATTCTTTTGCGACGGGAATATCATTGATGTTCTTTTCTTCGATTTGTACTTTCTCGACATGTGCTAGAACAGCATAGCAACCTTTTCTTATTAGTTTTTGCGCCTTTAAATTACTAATAAGATTTAGCTTCGCATTGCTCTTTTCTCCGTACACCATTAAGGAATTTCCTTTTTCTCGTACAATGCGAATTTCATTTTTGTAACATACGATTTCTGCTCTCTCCTTTTTCAACCAATCCATACCGATTATCACATCAAAACTCCCTAACTCTACTGGTATCAAATCAATCTTAAATGTTTCGCTAACCAAATTAATTTCTCGATTCCGACATATATTATCTGCTGTAATTAATTTACCGTTTGCTAATTCGAGTAAAAATTTGTTATCCAAAGGCGTCAGTGGACAACTTAGTTTAGCACAAAAATCTCTACTCATATAGCTTCTATCCGCACCCGAATCAAATAAAACATAAGCAGATTTATTGTCAATAAGAAACGTACCCGTAACAAACTCTGGGTCTTCCTGCGCTTCTGCCGTATTAATATTTAAAACTCTTCCGCGTCCCTGCCCACTAGTATTCCCCTGATTCGGGCAATTTATACTAATGTGGCCTGGTTTTCCACATGCAAAGCAAACTATGGCGGCATTATCTGTTCCGACATTATTTGTTCTTTTAATTCTGTTAAACTTTGGTCCGTAGGCCTCACACTTTGCCGCACTATGACCATTTCTTCTACACCTAGTGCAAAATGTCATGCAGAACCCCTGGTGATTCTCTTCACACCTTTGGTATGACTGTTTTTGATTTTTGTTGCCATTGTTGTTATTGAGATTGTTGTTGGGATTGTTATTGTTGCTATTGTTGTTGTTGTTATTGTTGTTGGGACGGTTATTGTAGTTGTTGTTAGGACGTTTGTTGAAGTTGTTGTTGCGATTGATGTTGCGGTTGTTGGGATAGTTATTGCGATTGTGGTTGTGATTGTTGTTGTTGTATTGGTGACTCTTGTCATTGGTTTCTTCCCACTTTCTATTGACTTGTTTCATGTTAGCCTCTTCAGTCGTCTGCTCTTTAATCCTTCTTTCGATCTGATTCACTAATTTGTGAGCCATTCGACTTGCCTTTTGTATGGAGGCGGGCTCGTGTGAACTCACATCTTCTTGAATCCTTTCCGGTAACCCTTTTACAAATGCGTCGATCTTCTCTTTTTCATCTTCAAACATTCTGGGGCACAATAGGCACAATTCAGTGAATTGTCGTTCGTACGTGGTGATATCGAAACCTTGCGTTCGTAATCCTCTAAGCTCTACCTTGAGCTTTTTGACCACGGTAGTGCGTAAGTAGCATCTTGTCCTACCTGCTCGAGATAGGTATTCCACCATGTTAGCGCCGTACCTATGAAGGTATGCGTAGCGTACTTTACTTCGTCTTCTTCAGTACATTTACTTATGGAAAACACCGATTCAACCTTCTCGGTCCACCGTTTCAATCCAATTGGACCCTCGGTTCCATCAAATTCTAAAGGTTTGCAGGCAGTGAATTCTTTGTAGGAGCATCCTACACGATTTCTTGTGAAATTAGTTCCACCACTAGATCCAGAGTTATTGTTATTTTGCATCGCAGCCTGTACTGTGACTATGTTTGCTGCAAGGAAAACACGGAAGTCTTCCTCACTCATGTTCAAATTCTGACGAGTCGCCGGTGCCATTTCCTTCAAAAATAGCCCAAAAGAATTAAGTTAATCATATAGAATTTTAAGAGTAGTCAATAGTATTTGGTACATAGTATGAACTTATTTATAAAAGTTTTTTCTTCATATTAGCGTTTTATAGTTTTTAATTCGGGTACTACCTACTCGTTAAGTTCATACTTAGTAGCTAATATACAATTCAACTACTACAATTCCATATGAAAAACTGATTATAATAATATATCACATACAAATATTCTTCCAACTTACAACTTCGATATATTACATATAACATGAAATATAGTACACTTTGATACAGGACAGTTTTGAAGATAAATCTAGTTAATACGCAAGTTGTTCAGCAAAGGAAATAAATACACGTAATTCATAAGTCCAGAAACAAGTCATGCATTCTGGTTTTACTAAGACGACTTCCCATCCTTGGTCTTGTGGAAAATAACCGTTATGACCATTGGCTAGGAAGCATGTTGTAATGTCGTCAAAAGGACGAGGGTTTCGTAATGTCTAACTGCCCCGTAATAATCTAAAAACCTTGTTTCTCACCCCAACTACTGAATTCGTCACTTGTGGGAAGGTTTTATTTAAAAGTTGCAATCCGATGTTCTTTTTCTCACTTTGGTAAGAAGCAAACATCACTAACTCGTAAGCATAACATGCTTCTTTATGTTGCATGTTAGAAGCTCTTTCTAATTCACGAAATCCTATGTTGGGATATGTTGAGTCAAAATAGGTTCTTAACCCGTAACGAAAAATTGCATTTGGGTTCCCTGCATTTAATGCTTTAAAGAAAACACGGCGTAACTTACGGTCTCCCCAATGTGATATACCCCACCTATAAAAGGAAAGCCTTTTATAAACTAAGGCATTTCTGGAAAGTCTTTCAAATGTTTGACAACTTAATTTTGCCATAATTAATTGTGCTGATGAATTCTGACCGACTCTAGACAAGATTTTCTCAATCATATCCTCTGGTAGATCTTCTAAAATATTCGGTTGTCTACCCTTAACGACCATTTTGTTTTTATACTGTAAAATAGACAAGGATTAGATTCGTAAAAAATAATTAACAAACAATGCTAGCAATTTTTACATAGAACATAAAAGTACAAGCACACTACAATACATATAATACACAACATGATTACAACCCTCTAATCTGAATCAATGGTTTCTTCTTCTTTGGACTTGGTTCATTTTCCTAATTTTCTAGGAATATATGGTATTCCTCTAATACGAGCCGTCATTTTCCACAATGGTTTAGAAAAACCTGGTGGTTTAGAGGTTCCCGGGTCATTGTCACATTTTAGGAAATACGGATGTTGCCGATACATATAAAGTTCATCGGGGTTGGAATCGGGTTTCTCTATTTTTATACCTTTTCCCTTATTATTTTCTTTCGCTTTATTAAATTGGGTTGAGGTAATTTCTATAACATCATCGGAATCCTCATCGGGATCCGATTCATCGAAAAATTGATAATCTTCCCAATATTTTTCTTCCTCGGCGGAAACACCATTGACCATTATTAACTTTGGTCCGTTGGTTGAGGATTTTCTTTTATTTAATCGAATTACTGTAGGTATCAATATTTATTCCTCCGGAACCTCTTCTTCTTCCGGTTCCTCCTCTTCCGGTTCCTCTTCTTCCGATTCCTCCTCTTCCGGTTCCTCCTCTTCCGGTTCCTCCTCTTCCGGTTCTTCTTCGGGAATTTGTGAATCTTCCCAAAATATATTCGACTCTTCATTATTATTAGGTGAATCGATGGAATTTGTACTAGTGGTAGACATATATCACACAATATCAAACACATTAAGAGGTTAATATATCATATAATATTTACGTGTTAATAATATATAGTTTCCAACAAAAGTGTTAAGCAATTATTTTTAAAGAAAACACGGTCGAAGTCCAGACTCACTAATGTATTCTAACAAACTCGATAAGACACACTAATGCAAATTTCTAGTTCTCTAAGACCAACGCTCGGATACCAACTAAAATGTCCCGTTCATGTCGATTATAAACGTTCCATATTAATTGATTTCGTTGCGCGGTTTTGACCTCCATATGAGACATTTTTCAAAGACTGCATTCGTTTTTAAAACAAACCATAACCTTTATTTTATCGACAAGGTTAAAAAGACACCACTTAGATTATCCAGAGTTGATAATCTAAAAATATCACACTTACACACTATCAATACATATTGGTTTACAATATTAATGTGTTACAACAAAATAAATCTCGAATGCAGTTTTAAACAATATTATACAAGCATGCTGACACCAAATCTTGTCCACATATTAGCATGCAACAATGGAAGCTCTTAATAATCACCTGAGAATAAACATGCTTTAAATATCAACAAAAATATTGGTGAGTTATAGGTTTAACCTATATATTTATCAAATTGTAATAATAGACCACAAGATTTCATATTTCAATATACATCCCATACATAGAGATAAAAATCATTCATATGGTGAACACCTGGCAACCGACATTAACAAGATGCATATAAGAATATCCCCTATCATTCCGGGAAATCAATCGGACATGATAAAACAACATCGAAGTACTAAAGCATCCGCAACCATGGATGGGGTTCGTTAGGCCCAATAGATCTATCTTTAAGATTCGCGCCAATTAGTAGATCGGTTTACTAATTCTTAGGTTACCAAGCAAAAAGGGACATATTCGGCTTCGATCATTCACCCATATAATGTAGTTTCATTTACTTGTGTCTATTTTGTAAAACATTTATAAAACTGCATGTATTCTCATCCCAAAATATTAGATTTTAAAAGTGGGACTATAACTCACTTTCACAGATTTTTACTTCGTCGGGAAGTAAGACTTGGCCACTGGTCGATTCACGAACCTATAACAAATATGTACATATATATCAAATTATGTTCAAAATATATTTACAACATTTTTAATACGTTTATGTTTCAAGTTTATTAAGTCAGCTGTCCTCGTTAGTAACCTACAACTAGTTGTCCACAATTAGATGTACAGAATAAATCGATATATATTATCTTGAATCAATCCACGACCCAGTGTATACACGTCTCAGGCTAGATCACAACTCAAAGTATATATATTTTTGGAATCAACCTCAACCCTGTATAGCTAACTCAAACATTACTGCATATAGAGTGTCTATGGTTATTCCAAATAATATATATACATGGGTCGATATGATATGTCAAAACATTTGCATACGTGTCGATGGTATCCCAAGATTACATAATATATTAGAATACATGTATAATACAATATAAGTTAGCTATGATATGATTTGTATAGAATTGTTACAATATTTCCCGTAGCTAAAACAATCAAAAAATATCCAATCTTGTTTTACCCATAACTTCTTCGTTTTAAATCCGTTTTGAGTGAATCAAATTGCTATGGTTTCATATTGAACTATATTTTATGAATCTAAACAGAAAAAGTATAGATTTTGTAACAAACCGGATTTTTATGCTAATATATATAAGATTAATATTTACATATTTAAATGTTTCCAACATGTTAAGCAATGCAACTTGTTAAGACTTGTCTATTTGAAATGAATTTCATACAAACGCTTGGCCACCCAGGTTGTCTGACGATTCACGAATATCATAACGTGTAATAATTATTTAATGGAATATATATATGGATATATATATTTATGAATTGTTAAAATGATATTTAAGTATCTCATTAAGTATATTAAGAATTGGTTATATATATAAAATGAGACTACTAACTTAAAGACTTCGAAACAATATACATATATGTAACGTTTTTCGAAGTCTTAAACCCTAATTAAAACTAAATGTATATGTATTGTATTAAGATGTATTAATAATCACTTTTGAAAGACTTAAATACATATATCAATATACTTATACTCAACAAAGATAGCTATACTCATAATCTCATTCAATTCTATAAAGAATTCTACTCGCATTCATTCGGTATTTATACCCGTATCATACCCAGCTTCTAAACGTATTTACTATTGGTATATACATACCAAATGATTGATCTTAGCCACCCTCAATCAGTTAGGAGACATATGGAACCAACTCATTTAACTTCTTGTATGACTAAAATGCAAGAAACAAAAACTAATCCATCATATATCTATATCTATAAATAAATGTATCTATCTATATATCTATATACATTTCATCTCATTTTAATCACCTACTTCATTACTCCTAAACACATACTACTCAAGAACATTTCTAATTCCGTAACCTTCCATTATATATCTCCTAAACCACTTCAAGAACAAGCTTAAAACATCATAACAAGAATCATTCAAGAACATATCAAGATAACCTTCCAACTTGAAGAAGTTTACTTCCAATCTTTCAAGCCAACTCAACAACTCTTTAGGATCACTAATTATACTTTCTTTCCAGTAGTTTTTCATCTTATAATCAAGGTAAGAATCATATATAAGCTTTAATTCAATTCATATACTTATAACTATCTTATTTCAAGATAGAAATTCTTATTCGAACTTTTGTTCATTTCATGATTTTACTTCAAGAATTCCAATCCATCAAGGATATCTTTGAACTCAAGATATTCTCCTTATTTCTCCAGCAACTTTATTCATTTGAATTGAGGTAGTAACCTTATTCATAATCTTATTCGATTCATATTCATATAGCTATCTTATTTTGAGTTATAACTAATAACAACAACAACATAGTCTAGATTATTTCTAAACTTGTTTGCAAATAAACTTAATCCTTCTAACTTGACTTTTAAAATACTTCAACACATGTATTATGACTATATGTCAATCTAACATAAGGATATAAAACTTGTAAACACAAAGAACACCTTAAAATCGAATATACGCCTTCTTAGTCGAACGGGGGCTGTTTTGGGTTTAATTTTAAAAACCTATCTTAAAATTTGAATTAAAAGATTTCCTTTGGTGAAAAATCTTATTTTATATGGATATGAAATATATCCAAAATCCATGGTTAAACTCTAAGTGGAAGTATGTTTTTCAAAAGGGTCATCAAGATGTCGTTCTTACGACGGATATGACTATCTTCTCTTATTTGACACCTAAGCTGTATTTTCAACTATAAACCTATACTTTTTTTGTTAAAATTAATAATTTTGAGTTCGATACGAAACCATGGCAACTCGAATCACTCAAAACGGATTTGTAACGAAGAAATTATGGGTAAAACAAAATTGGATATTTTTCTTAATTTTTAGCTACGGACATGATTTATAAAAATGGATGCTAACCTTATCCTAGCTAAATTACCTTGTATCTTACATGTATTTATACATGTCTTATTCCCGAACTTATGGAAATATAATTTATAATAGTCGTGATTAAGTTCTACGACAATATATTATAGTCTTAATAAAGATCGTAAGGTACCATATATATATGACTTGATCACCGTGGATTCGTATACAAAGTTTTGACATATCATTTTGACTTCTTCTATATATATTATTGGAACGAACTATTAGACACCATTGGCAGTAATCTCGAGTTAGCTATGGGTCGAAGTGGATTCTAAAATATTATATACTTTGAGTTGTGATCGAGCCTGAGACATGTATACAATAGGTCGCGGATTGCTTAAGACAATATGCATATTATGTTTCTTATTATATTAAGACAATATATTATAGTGTTAGTGAATTCTAACACAATATACGCATTTATATTTATATATATATTTATATTGTTGGACTATTGGACTACGAACGTTGGACTACTAACAATGGATAATTAAAATTATCACAAGTATCATAAGTATGGAATATTAATTATATATATATATATATATATCTTGACACAAGAATATTATTATTAGGTTCATGAATTTGTCAAAAGGCCAAGTCTTATCACCATCTATTCGGAAATCATCACAAGTGAGTTATAGTCCCATTTTTACTATCTAAATTATTTTGGGATGAGAATACATGCAAAATTTATAAATATTTTACAAAATAAGCACAAGTTCATGAACTACATTCTACGATTGTTTTGTTATACCAGATATCTGTACTTATTATTATTATGCTTGGTAACCTAAGAATTAGTGAAAAACACTAATTGACGCGAATCCTAAAGGTAGATCTACGGGCACCAACCACCCCCATTTTCGAATAGTGGAAATGCTTTAGTACTTCGAAGGGTTCTTGTCATACATTTGAATAGTGAAATGTATGATGCCAGATATCTTAAGCTGTCTATGTTAAGGTCGGTTACCAGGCGACTCATCGTATGAATGATTTTTGCAGTTGTAATAATCCTGCGCATTTAATTAAATGAAATCTTATGACTTATTAAATATTATGATTATTATATAGAAATTAAACCTATGACTCACCAACATTTTTGTTGATGTTTTAAGCATGTTTATTCTTAGGTGAATATTAAAAATGGATTTGCTATCGTATGCCAACCCAAGGTCAAGATTTGGAGTCGGCATAATTGTTTATATTGTTTAAACTTGCATTCGGAGTATTTGTTGTAATATATTTGATCATATTGTAATGGGTTGTGTAAAAACTTATTTATTTGAAAAGATTGTCTTTTATATACAATAAAAATTATGTCATTAAGACTTTTATTCAATAATAAAGGTTATGGTTGTTTTTTTTTAAAAAACGAATGCAAGATTTGAAAAACGTCTCATATAGAGGTCAAAACCTCGCAAAGAAACCAATTAATATGAAACGTTTATAATTAATATGAACGGGGCATTTCAGTTGGTATCCGAGCATTGGTCTTAGAGAATCAGAAAATTTTTCATTAGTGTGTCTAACTGATTTTTGATCCATTAGTGAGTTTGCACTTCAACCGTAATTATTTTAAAAATGATTGCTTAATATAATTGTTGGAAACATAAGATTATTAACATATAAATATTATAAGATATATCATTCTCTTAACGTGCCTGCTATTATGTGTTAGATGACTTCATCCGATCATATAAGCATCTCTAATGATTCAGATTTCATTTACTTATCAAGTGATTCGGAGGCTGAGTTAAAGCATACGACTTATGAACTAACGAAAAAGTTAACTTTTGGTGCTACCATTAAAGTGGAAAATTGTTGGGAAAATTGGGAAGATTCAAAATTGCCAGTAGAGGTTCCAGAAGAGGATCCAGAAGAAGATCCCGAAGAGGAACCCGAAGAAGAGGATCCTGAAGAAGTTGTGGAAATTACCGAACCACAACGTGATTTGGGAAAATCTTTGGCTATTATACCCGATCCCAAACCCGATGAACCTATTATGACCCAAAATGTTTGTGATCATCCACCTGAACCACCTAAGAGACAAGTTTATAAAATGACCGCTCGTATAACGACTGTTGGTTTTGCTCCCAAACAATTAGCCGAAAGAACCAATTGGGAGGAATTGGAAAAAGAACTATCCAAACAAAAATCCAAACCTTTGGCCGAGAAAGAAACAACGTCAACATCTAAGAAATCTCGCCGTTCTTGAACCATCGGCAGCTATCCTGTATTCCATGCATTGTATAATATGTATTATATTGTGTGTTTAAGTTTGTAAGAAAATCCGCAATGTAATTTTCCTTATGATTGTATAATAATAAGAATAAGCATGGAAGGTTTATTATTATTACAACTTATTATTACGTAGTAACGTAATAACTTACCATAGTTTTTCATATTAGAATTTTAGTAGTTAATTTGTGTGTTAGCTGCTAAGTATGAACATTATTACAGTTATAAAACGCTAATATGAAGAAAAGGCTTTTATAATAATAAGTTCATATTAAGCTACAAAATACTTTTTGGCTACTTCTAAAAAAATTCTATATGATTAACTCATTCGGCTATTTTTGAAGGAAATGGCTCCTCCAACTACTAGACAACAACAATTAAACACAGAAGAACTTCAAGCTTTCGCTACAAATGTGGCTGCAGTGGTGAATGCAATGAACAACAATAACCAATCGGGTTCCAGCAGTGGAGGAAACAATGGCAACCGGATAGGATATTCCTACAAAGCTTTTATGGCCTGCAAACCCAATGAGTTTGAAGGAACTGAAGGACCCGTTGGACTAAAGCGGTAGACAGAGAAGGTTGAAGCCGTGTTCACAATCAGCAACTGCGCAGAAGAGGATAAAGTTAAGTATGCCACACATACTTTCAGGGGTATTGCTTTGACATGGTGGAATACCTACATGGATTACGTAGGACAAAATACCACCTACGCACTTCCATGGTCCGCTTTCAAGCACATGATGACGGAAGAGTACCATCCCAGAACCGAAATCAACAAGCTCAAGGCAGAGCTTAAAGCACTGATAACCCAAGGGTTAGATGTCACTACCTACGAGCGACGTTTCAATGAACTGGCTTTAATGTGTCCTGGAGCATTTGAGGACGAAGAAGCAAAAATTGAAGCATTCATAAAAGGGTTGCCGGAATGAATCCAAGAGCATGTAGGTGCTAACGACCCTGCAACAATGCAGAAAGCGAGCCATATAGCCCATAAATTGATAGGCTAAATTACAGGAAGGATAAAGAAAGAAGCGACCGAGGAGGCCATAATGAAACAGGGGAAAAGAAAGTGAGAGGAAAGCAGTGATTAGGGTCACCAGTACAACAACAACAATCAAAACAACAATTACAACAACAATCGCAACCACCGCAACAACAACAATAATCGCAACAACAACCGCAACAACCATCCCAATAATAATAACAACAACAACAATCCCAATCACAACAATAACAATAACAAACGTCTCAACAACAATAACCCTAACAACAACAACAACCACAACAACAACAACAACAACAACGACAACAAAAAGCAAAGGACTATATGCCCAAGGTGTGATACGTTTCATCCGAAATGGTTTTGTAGAGAATTATGTACCAAGTGCAATAGGAATGGCCATATTGCGGTAAAGTGTGAAGTCTACGGACCAAATAGAAACAAAGGAGCAAATAATGCCGGAACAAATAATAACGGCGTTGTTTGCTATGGATGTGGAAAACCGGGCCATACCATAAACCAGTGCCGGAATGGAAATAGGCAAGGCCGTGGGAGAGCTTTCAACTTTAATGGGGAGAAAGCACAGGAAGACTCGGAACTTGTTACGGGTACGTTTCTTATCAACAATACACCTGCTTATGATTTATTTGATTCGAGTGCCGATAGAAGTTATATGAGTAGAGAATTTTGTGCCAAATTAAATTAACTGTTAACGCCTTTGGATAAAAAGTGTATAGTTGAAGTAGCAAACGGTAAACTAATTAAGGTTGATAAAATTTGCCGAAATCGAAAAATTAGTTTAGTTAGCGAAACGTTTGCAATTGATTTAATACCGGTGGAATTAGGAAGCTTCGACGTAATTATTGGAATGGAATGGATGTCCAAGGTGAAAGCCGAAGTTGTTTGTCATGAGAAGGCGATTCGCATTCCGAGAGAAAACGGGTTACCCTTAATGGTGTACGGAGAAAAGGGTAATGCCAAATTAAATCTTATTAGTAGTTTGAAGGCGCACAAACTAATAAGAAAAGGTTGCTATGCCATACTAGCACACGTCGAGAAGGTTGAAAAAGAAGAAAAGAAAATCGATGACGTTCCTGTTGCAAGAGAATTTTCTGGGGTGTTTCCGGACGAATTACCGGGACTACCTCCACACCGATCCGTTGAATTTCAAATAGATCTTGTACCAGGAGCTGTACCAATAGCTCGTGCTCCATATAGACTTGCGCCCATCGAAATGAAAGAATTACAAAGTCAGCTACAAGAATTATTAGAACGTGGTTTTATCCGACCGAGTACGTCACCATGGGGAGCTCCAATTTTGTTCGTTAAAAAGAAAGATGGGTCTTTTCGCATGTGTATCGATTACCGTGAGCTGAACAAAGTAACCATCAAAAACCGATACCCTTTACCCCGAATCGACGATCTATTTGATCAACTCCAACGTTCGAGCGTATACTCCAAAATCGACTTAAGGTCAGGTTATCATCAACTGAGGGTTAAAGAAGCCGATATACCAAAAACAGCCTTCAGAACTAGTTATGGCCATTACGAATTCATGGTTATGCCATTTGGTCTAACCAATGCACCCGCAGTTTTCATGGATCTCATGCATCGAGTATGTAGTCCATATTTAGATAAGTTTGTTATTGTCTTTATTGATGACATTCTTATCTATTCGAAGAATAACTGTAACAACCCGACATCGTTTTACCAAAAACACGCCTTAAAAAAAAATTTGTCAGACAGCGTATCTGGACGGCGTCCCATAATCTGGACGGCGTCCAGAGATGAAGACCAGGACGGCGTCCCATGATTCTGGACGGCGACCAAATGAACTAAAGTGGACTGATCAGTTTTTATTTACACGCGAGTGGAAAACCCGCTTTCCGACACTTTTAAACGTAACCAATTTCACAATATGTCATATTAAGTAAAACTAAGATATTTCCACCATAAAAACAAGTTTTACAACACCGGGCCCACAATGACCCGTTTTACAAATAATGTAGCGATTTCGACCCATTTATCTCTTTAGACGGATTAGGACTCCACAACCCAACCCTATACCAAGAGCATAATCCCGGGGACTACCAAAACCCAATCCGCGTCCAATTATCCGAAAGCTACCCCATCAAGCCCAACCGCTCCTGCACGTCTAGTCTAACAACTAGCTAGCATCATTAACACAATACCTGTAAAAAGGTAAACAACGAGAGGGGTAAGCTTAACGCTTAGTAAATGCAATAATTATACATATACATATATAATGTACCTACTTGCATACACTTACTCACATACCACATACATGCTAGCAACATAATTAGCAAACCATCTCAAATATCAAGCTAATAACCTCTAATATCGCAAGCTAGCATAACCAATATCATATACTCAAACAATATAATATGCTACACTACAACACATACACAATACCATATGGTTAATCATAAACGCTATGGTGCTACCGGCTCGTGGTTCACACCGTACGCAATGCTATGACGCTACCGGCTCCTTGGTTCACGCCACTACGCATTTGAGTCATACTCTTTTATAGTGCTACCGGCTCGTGGTTCACACTTTGATGCTACCGACTCGTGGTTCACATCTCATTTTATAGTGCTACTGGCTCGTGGTTCACACTTTGATGCTACCGGCTCGTGCTTCACATCTCATTTTATAGTGCTACCGGCTCGTAGTTCACACTTTGATGATACCGGCTCGTGGTTCACATCATGACACTCGTCACACACATGTTATGGTACTACCGGCTCGTTGGTTCATACCATAACATTCACAAATAAATACACTATATACATACATACATAATTATTCCACTCACCTCGGAATGCGAGCACAAGTAGTGTATTATGACCTCCGTCCTCATATCCGAGCAAGCAACCACCTATATCACACATAGGCACAATATGTACATAAATAGAAATTCTATGAAAGAGAACCCAACACTCACATCCCTTAGTCGAGGGATCTCACCTTGCTCGCTAAAACCCGCCCATTTAACACCTAATGGACACAAACCAATTACTTCTTCGGGTGGTAATTCAAACCCACGCAACAAAGTACAATTTAGCCCAAATTGTACTCGACACCAAGTAGACCAAACCTAGGTCTTAACACTAAATTAGTACGTAGGTAGTAATCATTTCAATCGTCACTTACACCAAAACCCCAACACGTGCAATATTGACCCATATTGCTTTTGACTACCTTTGACTTATGTTAAAGTATCACTTTAACCCAAAAATTACTTCTCGCGAGTAATTACCTTCAAAAACATCATTTAATACCTAACAAAAATGTTTAACATTCATTAAATCCAAAATTAGTGTCATCATCAATTTTGACCCATCTAAGTCAACCCATTTTGACATAAGTCCCAAAAACATCTTTAATCACTAACGGCTAGTGATTAACTTTCCAAAATACCATTTAACACATGAATCAAACATTTATATACTTGATTCATTAAATCTTGACCTCATAACTTAGTTTGACACTAAATAAAGGTTAACACCCATTTTGTCATACAAACATGTTCTTATGAACATCTAAACACTAACACATTTACAATCTAGTGGTTAAACACCCAAACCATGACCAAATTCGTCATCAAACCCTAAACCACCAACAACGGGTCAGAACCCATCTACTAACCACAACAAACCCATTTCGCAACCATTAAAGGGTTCCTAACAAAATCAAACTCAAACCCTAATATGAATATCAAAATCAAATAATGGATTCCGGAGTTAGAACTTACCAACACCATCACAACATAGCTAAGGATGAGATGAACAACTTTTACTCTCGCGACTTGACCCGTTTCACCCTTCTTCTTCTTCCTCAAATGGAGCTCTCTCTCACTAAAAACACTTCCTCTCTCTAGGGTTTGAAGATGAGAGTGTTGGTGGGTGAAATGTGATTCACAAATGAGATTGGATCAGTTTTAGAGGCTCCAAACTGACCCCCAAGTGATAAGACACAAATACCCCTTTTAAATTCATTAAAATTCCAACAGTTGGCCTGTCAGGCCATTTGGACGGCGTCCAAAATGGCTGGACGGCGTCCAACCTTTCACTGGTGGACGTCGTCCTAAAATCTGGACGGAGTCCCACTGAACTGAGTCTGAAACTGAACTTGTTTTGGTCGTAACTTTCAAACCGTAGCTCCGTTTTTTATGAATCAAATATCGTTGGAAACGTAATGAGATTTACTATCCAATGGTAAGGGTTTAGAACATCAACTTCAACTTTATTTGGGATCCAAATATACGCTTACAAGCCTCGTAATTCGAATGACGTCCAAAATAACGTGTAACTGAAAAACGGGTGTTACAACTCTCCCCCACTTAAATTGGATCACGTCCTCGTGATCCGCACCTACGCTAGAAGTCAGGCATTTCTCCCTCGAACATTTCCGCTTCCTGCGCGGAGTCACATAAGTAGTAATCACGCATTCAAATTTCTCTCTTTGTACACTAACGCATCATAATACAACAACCGTACTTTACAATCGTCCTAAAAGAAGACCAATTCACCGACAACCTTCGTCGTCACGCCTCACGATTCTACGAAACACAACCAAGCCAGACATCCGTAACATCTTCTGCAATCCGAAGATCTCACCACACGCTAATAATCACTAGCGTGAACTACCGCGACAAGCGATAACTCATACACCCGAAATCCAGAATTCCCGCTTAGGAAAATACGAAAAACACCACATGTCTCTAGACTAAGAACCTTAACTTCCTCTGGCTCCATATCCGGGTCATCCTTCAACGAAGAAATTTTGGTAACCCCAAAATAAACACTTTAGAAGTAACACTTTCCCATCGATCGATCCGCACATGACTATCCGTCACTGGATTAATCCAGGACGATAATAATACACCACGAGTTAGACGAAACATCAACACATCGTCATAGGGTTTCTCCTCTGAACCATACAATACGGATTCCTAGTACTAGCATAGAAGCTACTTGTATACTAAAATCCCGTCAACGGCGAATCATCATCACAAAATTTCCGCAATTCGCCACACGACTCATAAAAATAGTAACCAAATCTGGGTGAACCTTCCTACCTAGACCGTCCACTAAGGATGGTTTCGACATTTTAATGCAACCTACGGGTCACATCACTACGGTACACACTCTCGCAAACAAACAACATCCGCGTGTCTCTACGGGAGACAGTCAGAACCGACACTCACCGCCTCATAATCGTCCATAAAGTGGAATAATCCACTGACAATTCCCACGACCACGTTTCCCGATAAGGAAAAATACAGTATTTACCACTATATCATACTCGTACTCCCTTAACAGTACTATCCGAGTTTCACACCAGCCCAAATTCGCATCACGAAAGCACTTGCAACGACAGTTTCCTTTCCTTACCCCGAGATCTCAAACTTCACATTTGGTCTCACACCGCACAATGGTACTACACGACCACCTTTCATAAGAAGAATTTCACTTCCTTCGATCCCATCATCACAATCTTCACGCATAACACTCCGGAATTGTAACCCACAACCGTAATGAACGACCTCGAGTCGACATCAACAACCCTTCACTCTTCCTCGTTAGGAACTCTGAATACCTATTAAGGCTTAGTACGGTACACTCCGACATTTCGCTATATATAATACCACTGGAGCTTCCTCGGGCGGCAGTAAAAACTCCCCCACTTAGAATTTGGCTCCACATTCTTACTGCCAAGATGATAACATCCTGCGGAATTATCATTCCATGAAACACAATGACCATTCTCATCGTTGTTCATATACTCCAAGTCACCACGAATTCACTTTAGGCTCTCAGAGCCGACATACACCTTCACTTGAGACGTCGTACATGTCACAACATCGCACCCTCATACCACAATTACAAATAACAGTCCTTCACCGTTCGCAAAGCGAACTCCACCAAGGTCTCACACGCGCCTCTACGACTAGGCATATGCCACTCCGCTTAATCAGTCGCGCATCTCAGTCGAGATCACCCGACCTTCCACTCAACGAACCTTTATCAATAATTGCTCACTCTCATGGAGAAGAATGACCAATCCGACACAATAATTATATCGGCTGCAATATCAACACTTCATCATAACCTTTCGAACCAACCGACCATTAAGTCCGTCACCGGCTCACCGGTCATCTTTACCCGTCTATCACTTAAGAGCAACAAGATTTGCTCACCCGTCACTTCATAAGAAGTATTTATCACAATGCTCTTAAACTTCGACTTTCGCAACCGTCGATTTACTATCACCCGTCGATCACTATTATAATCTCCGCTGCTTCCAAGGGTATCTCACCGGCACCCTAAGCACAAAGTGAACACACCATCATCGGAGTTGAACATTACACTAGTAGGTATAAGAAGGCACCTGACGCAGTGTCATGCAGACTCCTGCCACAACCTACTGAATTTTAGAACTCGATCTTTAGGTTCCATACACTCGATGTCACCCACTCCACAATAATGACCCGAAGTCATACCTACCAGACAAACCTTACAGTCTATTGTCTTATCGAAAGTCCCAAGTGATCACACGCTACCCGCAATTTCCACAAGGCCAAACGATATAGCCTAACGAAACCCTTCATCTAACACTAAGGAGATGCTTGAGTACACCAAGTCTTACACCCTTCCACATATCGGCACAATCACAACAACAGGGGTATTCCGTTAGGAATGTTACCCTAGAATCCACAACACACTAACACACTATCGTAAACATCGTCATATGGGTCCCACTCCCATGAGTTTAATGACCCGAAGACTCCTCGATTCGCCAATTCCAAGGCGACTCACAATTAGAATCCTAACACGATTCTCTAACCACACACACTCTTTCGAGTGTAACCCAACTACAATCATTAGACTCGTCGCATTTCTTTACAGAATTCAAGTCCTCGACGCACACACGCACGCACATAACTCGATCATCCAGGTTACGATATATAACTACAACCAATGACAATCTTAATAGTGCGCCCACTACATAGGGTGACTAAGTACGCACCAAACTCGTGAGTTTGCTCACTTACTTAACTAAGCGAATCCACCATAACACTTCTCGACTCGCAACGAACCCGATGTGACTACAAGCACATCACCCGAGACAACTATCACCTAGGAACCAATAAAGATTCCTCATTTATCCAGAATCTACCCCAACCATGCCACGTTTCCTCCGTTCGGTACTCGTCATGTCATGCTTGGTGTCAAGATACACTTTCGTAATAATGGTGATCGGTCACTATTACAAATGCGTACCTTACCATTTTCACATGGTCACGCAAAGTACTTTCTCCGGACTGACGCAACATTCACACAAAATAACACGCGATATTTCCTAGTACCCGAATGACCAAAGTCCTTACCGCGAACTTGATCACTCAAACCGCCAAGTATTCGAATATCTCCAATAGATTCATCCCTAGGACACCGCACGAAATAGATACTTGTATATATATACCTATATACAATATAAATACTAAATGTACACAAGAACACTGCAACAACAAGTCAACCTACAACCTAGGTGACTATCACTAAAACAACGTCCAAGTTTGACTACTTACATTAGGCACTAGCAATCTAAGGCACTAATTTACTCACGAAATAAGGCCCCACATAATCCCACATTGGACAAGCACTAGTCCTAGTTAGTTACCTACTCTAAGGCACTAACAAATCTCAATCCGACCCGTATTCCTACAAGTCCCGCAAATAACGCACAACGGCCAATAAGTCTAAGACTAGGCACCTATTCCAAGGTCACCTAATTCCCTTAGACTATGCTCTGATACCACTTGTAACAACCCGACATCGTTTTACCAAAAACACGCCTTAAAAAAAAATTTGTCAGACAGCGTATCTGGACGGCGTCCCATAATCTGGACGGCGTCCAGAGATGAAGACCAGGACGGCGTCCCATGATTCTAGACGGCGTCTAAATGAACTAAAGTGGACTGATCAGTTTTTATTTACACGCGAGTAGAAAACCCGCTTCCCGACACTTTTAAACGTAACCAATTTCACAATATGTCATATTAAGTAAAACTAAGATATTTCCACCATAAAAACAAGTTTTACAACACCGGGTTCACAATGACCCATTTTACAAATAATGTAGCGATTTCGACCCATTTATCTCTTTAGACGGATTAGGACTCCATAACCTAACCCTATACCAAGAGCATAATCCCGGGGACTACCAAAACCCCCATCCGCGTCCAATTATCTGAAAGCTACCCCATCAAGCCCAACCGCTCCTGCACGTCTAGTCTAACAACTAGCTAGCATTATTAACACAATACCTGTAAAAAGGTAAACAACGAGAGGGGTAAGCTTAAAGCTTAGTGAATGCAATAATTATACATATACATATATAATGTACCTACTTGCATACACTTACTCACATACCACATACATGCTAGCAACATAATTAGCAAACCATCTCAAGTATCAAGCTAATAACCTCTAATATCACAAGCTAGCATAACCAATATCATATACTCAAACAATATAATATGCTACACTATAACACATACACAATACCATATGGTTAATCATAATCGCTATGGTGCTACCGGCTCGTGGTTCACACCGTACGCAATGCTATGACGCTACCGGCTCCTTGGTTCACGCCACTACGCATTTGAGTCATACTCTTTTATAGTGCTACCAGCTCGTGGTTCACACTTTGATGCTACCGGCTCGTGGTTCACATCTCATTTTATAGTGCTACCAGCTCGTGGTTCACACTTTGATGCTACCGGCTCGTGGATCACATCTCATTTTATAGTGCTACCGGCTCGTAGTTCACACTTTGATGCTACCGGCTCGTGGTTCACATCATGACACTCGTCACACACATGTTATGGTACTACCAGCTCGTTGGTTCATACCATAACATTCACAAATAAATACACTATATACATACATGCATAATTATTCCACTCACCTCGGAATGCCCGCACAAGTAGTGTATTATGACCTCCGTCCTCATATTCGAGCAAGCAACCACCTATATCACACATAGGCACAATATGTACATAAATAGAAATTTTCTGAAAGAGAACCCGACACTCACATCCCTTAGTCGAGGGATCTCACCTTGCTCGCTAAAACCAGCCCATTTAACACCTAATGGACACAAACCAATTACCACTTCGGGTGGTAATTCAAACCCACGCAACAAAGTACAATTTAGCCCAAATTGTACTCGACACCAAGTAGACCAAACCTAGGTCTTAACACTAAATTAGTACGTAGGTAGTAATCATTTCAATCGTCACTTACACCAAAACCCCAACACGTGCAATATTGACCCATATTGCTTTTGACTACCTTTGACTTATGTTAAAGTATCACTTTAACCCAAAAATTACTTCTCGCGAGTAATTACCTTCAAAAACATCATTTAATACCTAACAAAAATGTTTAACATTCATTAAATCCAAAATTAGTGTCATCATCAATTTTGACCCATCTAAGTCAACCCATTTTGACATAAGTCCCAAAAACATCTTTAATCACTAACGGCTAGTGATTAACTTTCTAAAATACCATTTAACACATGAATCAAATATTTATATACTTGATTCATTAAATCTTGACCTCATAACTTAGTTTGACACTAAATAAAGGTTAACACCCATTTTGTCATACAAACATGTTCTTATGAACATCTAAACACTAACACATTTACAATCTAGTGGTTAAACACCCAAACCATGACCAAATTCGTCATCAAACCCTAAACCACCAATAACGGGTCAAAACCCATCTACTAACCACAACAAACCCATTTCGCAACCATTAAAGGGTTCCTAACAAAATCAAACTCAAACCCTAATATGAATATCAAAATCAAATAATGGATTTCGGAGTTAGAAGTTACCAACACCATCACAACGTAGCTAAGGATGAGATGAACAACTTTTACTCTCGCGACTTGACCCGTTTCACCCTTCTTCTTCCTCAAATGGAGCTCTCTCTCACTAAAAACACTTCCTCTCTCTAGGGTTTGAAGATGAGAGTGTTGTTGGGTGAAATGTGATTCACAAATGAGATTTGATCAGTTTTAGAGGCTCCAAACCGACCCCCAAGTGATAAGACACAAATACCCCTTTTAAATTCATTAAAATTCCAACAGTTGGCCTGTCAGGCCATTTGGACGGCGTCCAAAATGGCTGGACGACGTCCAACCTTTCACTGGTGGACGGCGTCCCAAAATCTGGACGGAGTCCCACTGAACTGAGTCTGAAACTGAACTTGTTTTGATCGTAACTTTCAAACCGTAGCTCCGTTTTTGATGAATCAAATATCATTGGAAACGTAATGAGATTTACTATCCAATGGTAAGGGTTTAGAACATCAAATTCAACTTTATTTGGGATCCAAATATACGCTTACAAGCCTCGTAATTTGAATGACGTCCAAAATAACGTGTAACTGAAAAATGGGTGTTACAATAACCAAGAACACGAACAACACTTGAGACTTGTGTTAGAATTGTTAAGAAAAGAACAACTTTTTGCAAAATTCTCTAAGTGCGCTTTTTGGTTAAATGAAGTACAATTTCTTGGCCACGTAGTCAGTAGTAATGGAATCAAAGTTGATCCCGCCAAGATCGAAGCCATCAAAAATTGGGAAACCCCGAAAACTCCAACGCAAATACGTCAATTTTTGGGTTTAGCCGGTTATTATAGGAGATTTATTCAAGATTTCTCCCGAGTAGCCAAACCTTTAACTGCCTTGACACATAAGGGGAAGAAGTATGAATGGACTTCCGAACAAGAGGGTGCCTTCCAATTATTGAAAAAGAAGTTGACTACGGCACCTATTTTATCGTTACCTGATGGAACGGAAGATTTTGTTATTTACTGCGACACATCAAGAATGGGTTTTGGGTGTGTTCATATGCAACGGAAGAAGGTGATTGCATATGCTTCTCGACCACTCAAAATTCATGAACAAAACTACACCACACATGATCTGGAATTGGGCGTCGTTGTTTTTGCATTAAAGATGTGGAGACATTATCTGTATGGGGTCAAGTTTATCGTATACACCGACCACAAAAGTCTCCAACATATTTTAAATCAAAAGCAACTAAACATGAGGCAGCATAGATGGGTTGAGCTGCTAAATGATTATGATTGTGAAATCCGTTACCACCCGGGGAAAGCGAATGTGGTAGCCGATGCCTTGAGTCAAAAGGAAAGAGAACCTATTCGAGTAAAAGCTATGAACATGATTATTCATTCTAATCTTACTACTCGAATAAAAGAGGCACAACAGGAGGTTTTGAAGGAAGGAATTTTTGGAAGGGAAATACCCAAAGGATTAGAAAAACAACTTAATATTCAGGAAGACGGAACCAGGTATTTAGCTGAAAGAATTTGGGTACCAAAGAATGGAGATTTGAGGAAAGTGGTACTAGATGAATCACATAAAACCAGATATTCAATACATCCCGGAGCGGGGAAAATGTACCAAGACCTCAAGAGAAACTTTTGGTGGCCAGGAATGAAGGCCGATATAGCCACATATGTAGGAGCATGTTTGACTTGTTCTAAAGTCAAAGCTGAACATTAGAAATCATCGAGCCTACTCCAATAACCTGAAATCCCAGAATGGAAATGGGAAAACATTACCATGGATTTCATTGCTAAGTTACCGAGAACCGCAGGTGGTTATGATATGATTTGGGTAATAGTTGATCGTCTTACTAAGTCAGCACACTTTCTGCCAATAAAAGAAGAGGATGGTATAGAGAAATAAGCACGATTATACCTGAAAGAAGTTGTTTCTAGACATGGTATACCAATCTCTATTATCTCTGATCGTGATAGCAGATTTACTTCCAGATTCTGGCAGGCATTACACGAAGCGTTGGGAACTCGTCTAGATTTAAGTACTGCCTATCATCCACAAACTGATAGGCAGAGTGAAAGGACGATTCAGACAATCGAAGACATGCTACGAGCATGTGTTATTGATTTTGGAAGCAGTTGGGATCGACATCTATCGTTAGCCGAGTTTTCCTATAACAACAGCTATCATTCTAGTATTGAGGCGGCATCATTCGAAGCACTTTATGGTAGGAAGTGCAGGTCTCTGATTTGTTGGAGTGATGTGGGGGATAAACAGATTACAGGTCTGGAAATTATCCAAGAAACCACCGATAAAATCATTCAAATTCAGCAACGATTGAAAACAGCCCGGAGTCGACAAAAGAGCTATGCAGATGTTAGGAGAAAACCTTTAGAGTTTGAGGAGGGTGATATGGTTATGCTTAAGGTATCACCTTGGAAAGGTGTTATTCGTTTTGGAAAGCGGGGGAAATTGAGCCCAAGATACATTGGGCCATTCAAGATTGAAAAACGCATTGGGCCGGTGGCCTATCGACTTGAGCTACCTCCACAATAAGAAAAGATTCACAACACCTTTCATGTTTCAAACCTGAAGAAATGCCTAGCTACCAAAGATCTCATTATTCCTTTAGACGAGATTAAAATTGACGAGAAACTAAATTTCGTTGAAGAACCCGTCGAAATTATGGATCGTGAGGTCAAACGACTCAAACAAAGTAAGATACCAATCGTTAAGATTCGATGGAATGCTCGTAGAGGACCTGAATTTACTTGGGAATGAGAAGACCAAATGAAGCTGAAGTACCCACATTTGTTTTTCGATATCGCACGTTAACTAGGTACTATTCTAAATTTCGGGACGAAATTTAAATTAACGGGTGTGTAATGTAACGACCCAGATTTTTCCGCTAATATATATAAGATTAAAATTTACAAATTTAAATGTTTCCAACAAGTTAATCAATCCAACTTGTTAAGACTTGTTGATAATGCTAAAAACGAACATATATTTCATAGCATTATTCCTCAAGAAAGACAAGCTTTTAGTTGCAACTGTTCTATTTACAAGTGATATTCGTTTAAATAATAAAAGGTGAAGACAAAAGACAGATTCGACGAATTGAAGACGCAAAAGACCAAAAAGCTCAAAAGTACAAAATACAATCAATGAGGTTCCAATTATTGATAAGAAACGTCTCAAAATTACAAGAGTACAAGATTCAAAACGCAAAGTACAAGATATTAAATTGTACGCAAGGACGTTCGAAAATCCGGAACTGGGACCAGAGTCAACTCTCAACGCTCGACGCAACGGACTAAAAATTACAAGTTAACTATGAACATAAATAAAATATAATATTTAAATAATTCTTATAATTATTTATATATTATATTATTTTTTATAAACGTCGGCAAGAAAGAAAACAAAGATATGTGACTTCTCCCAGCTGGTCATGCGATCGCATGTCCTGGAGGCACAAAAGCCATGCGATCGCATGGCTCTGAAATCCAGCCCAGGTCCTATAAATTCAACGCGTTTTGGCCAAAATATATCGACCTATCTCTCTATCCTACAAACGTAATATATATATATATATATATATATATATATATATATATATATATATATATATATATATATATTATAATTTTAATTTTAATTCTAATAATAAGGGTATGTTAGCGAATGTTGTAAGGGTGTAAGTCGAAATTCTGTCCGTGTAACGCTACGCTATTTTTAATCATTGTAAGTTATGTTCAACCTTTTTACATTAATGTCTCGTAGCTAAGTTATTATTATGCTTATTTAATCCGAAGTAATCATGATGTTGGGCTAATTACTAAAATTGGGTAATTGGGCTTTGTACCATAATTGGGGTTTGGACAAAAGAACGACACTTGTGGAAATTAGACTATGGGCTATTAATGGGCTTTATATTTGTTTAGCTAAATGATAGTTTGTTAATTTTAATATAAAGATTTACAATTGGACGTACCTATAAATTACCATATACACTCGATCGGACACGATGGGCGGGGTATTTATATGTACGAATAATCGTTCATTTAACCGAACACGGGAATGGATTAATAGCCACTAGAATTATTAAAACATAGGTGAAATTATGTACAAGGACACTTGGCATAATTGATAATAAAGTATTAAAACCTTGGGTTACACTCAGTCGACATCCTGGTGTAATTATTAAACAAAGTATTAAAATCTTGTTACAGTTTAAGTCCTCAATTAGTTGGAATATTTGACTTCGGGTATAAGGATAATTTGACGAGGATACTCGCAATTTATATTTATGACTGATGGACTGTTATGGACAAAACCAGACGGACATATTAAATAATCCAGGACAAAGGACAATTAACCCATGGGCATAAAACTAAAATCAACACGTCAAACATCATGATTACGGAAGTTTAAATAAGCATAATTATTTTATTTCATATTTAATTTCCTTTATTGTTATTATATTTAATTGCATTTCTAATTATCGCATTTTTATTGTTATTTAATTGCACTTTTAATTATCGTACTTTTTAATTATCGCAAGTTTATTTTATCGCACTTTCATTTATCGCAATTTCATTATCGTTATTTACTTTACGCTTTAAATTAAGTCTTGTATTTATTTATTATTTTACATTTGGTTTTAACCGCGACTAAAGTTTTAAAATCGACAAACCAGTCATTAAAAGGTAAAAACCCCCTTTATAATAATAATATTACTTATATATATATTTGTATTTTTATAAAAGTAAACTATTATAGCGTTAAGCTTTGTGAAAAAGATTCCCTGTAGAACGAACCGGACTTACTAAAAACTACACTACTGTACGATTAAGTACACTGCCTATAAGTGTTGTAGCAAGGTTTAAGTATATTCATTCTCTAAATAAATAAATATCTTGTGTAAAATTGTATCGTATTTAATAGTATTTCCCTGCTAAAATTTAAGCTATTTTATATACACCTCGCATGACATCAAGTATTTTTGGCGCCGCTGCCGGGGAACGCCGAAGCGAAACGCCACACACATAAAAAAAAAGATTTTTATTTTTAGTACGCTTTTGTAGAAATACGTTTTAAATATTCGAAAATATAAAAAGAAAAACAAAAATATAAATATTTTTAAGAGTTTGTAAGTTATATAAAAGTTTCTTTATCTTTATTTTATAAAAATATAAGTTTTATTTAATTTATATAAATATATTACATAATTTTATTAAAACAGAAAAAAAAAGTAATAAACTCTCTGCCCGATCACTGTTGCAGCCCAGAGCCTGGCCCAATTTCGCAAGCCATGCGATCGCATGGAAAATCAACTAACACCTCATGCGATCGCATGAGGTGATTTGACAGGCCTGGTAACCTCAGCCGCCTGTTTAGGGTTTTAATTAATATATAATAATTATTATTATAACTCTAATTAGGGTTTAATTTTTAATTATTTATTTAGTTTTTATTATTAATTTGTATTATTTAGTTTAATTAGTATAATTAAATTATAAAATTAATAGTTTTATAAAATAAATAATATAAAAATAACATTTTTATAAAAATTGTAATTTTTTACAACTTTTTATATATTTTTATATTTTGTCCCTTTTTAATAGTTTTAGCGTAATTTTTGTATTTTTCGCTCGTATTTATTTTTAACTCATAGTTTTTGCCATAGTTATTTTTACTTCTAGATTTTTAGACTTTGCCGTAAAATTCCTTAAGTGCTTTTTCTTTAGACTAAGATTTAGGTACTTTAGAATTTTGCGACGCCTTTTTAAGTTTTAGTTTCTTTTTAAGTTATTGCCATTTGGAATATAGTTTTACTTGTAAGCTTTAATATTTTTAGACACCTTTTACCTATGTATCAATTATCATTCCAATTAGTAATCTCAATTTGCGATTATAATTTTAAGTTAGTGATAGTAATAAGGTTGGGTTAGTCGAGTGTTTTTAAGTTCTATAAGTCATTTCTTTTTATTTCTTATTTTCCGACGCCTTTTATTTTTCAACCCTTTTATTTTTCTTTTTCGACGCGCTCTTTTTCTTTCTTATTTCTCGCTATTCTAGTTTTTAGGAAAATAGATTTTTATTCTACTTCTTATCTAAATTTCTTAAAATTACGAAAATTTATTTTAAGTGGTTAAATTGATAGACATCAAAATTTTCTGGTTCGTAGTAATAGTTGGATTTGTACGTGGACCGGGTTATTAGAGCCAAACAGTCCTCAATTATATTGAGACCAAACGAATCCTGCCCCTCTGCTGCATCTTTTGGCTATTCGAAACGTGGGCAAAATCAGAAAAGTCTATTGATTGGATAACTTATATAATTTTTCTTTCCTTTTTAAAAACTAATAGGATATTCAGTGAATGCACCGAGCAAGACGTTCACCACCTTTTGTACGTTCACCACCTGTAACTAGATCAAGACATTTAGCAAATATTACCGCCGTTGATTTTTCTTTAGAATCTTCATCCAGTCGACCAAGTACTCCAGTTCAAATTTCCGATAATCTATTTTTTGAACCCGACCTCACAATTGAGAATCCGGAGAATATTCAGGGACGATTCATAGATCCTGAACCATTAAATTTTCCTCCGGAACCACCAATCATTCAAACAGAGATTGTTGAGGAACGAACCATTAAATCAGAATCCTCTAGTGAATCCGATTCAACAAATTCAATTATGGAAAATCTGGAACCTTTAAGTATGGAAGACCGAATGAGAGCTAAACGCACTGGCCAAGGTCACGCAATTACTCATCCAGACATTAATGCGCCAGATTATGAAATCAAAGGACAAATTCTACACATGGTGACTAATCAATGCCAATTTAGTGGTGCGCCGAAGGAAGATCCAAATGAACATCTTCGTACCTTTAATAGGATCTGCACTCTATTTAAAATCCGAGAAGTGGAGGATGAACAGATATATCTCATGTTATTTCCCTGGACTTTAAAGGGAGAAGCCAAAGATTGGTTGGAATCGTTACCTGAAGGGGCGATTGATACATGGGACGTTTTAGTTGAAAAATTTCTTAAACAATTCTTTCCGGCATCTAAAGCCGTAAGACTTCAAGGAGAAATTGTTACGTTCACACAGAAGCCAAATGAAACTCTATATGAGGCGTGGACTAGATTTGGAAAGTTATTAAGAGGATGTCCGCAACATGGTTTAGACACCTGTCAAATAGTACAAATATTCTACCAAGGATGCGACATCACTACAAGGAAAGACATAGATATAGCAGCTGGTGATTCTATTATGAAGAAAACAGAAACTGATGCTTATAAAATTATTGATAACACTGCTTCCCACTCACATGAGTGGCACCAAGAAAAAGATATCGTTAGATCATCTAAAGCAGCTAGAGCCAATTCTAGCCATGACTTAGATTCCATTTCCGCAAAGATAGATGCTGTCGAGAGACGAATGGAAAAGATGACTAAGGATATTCACTCAATACGAATTAGTTGTGAGCAGTGTGGAGGACCACATTTGACAAAAGATTGTCTCAGTATTGAATTAACAATGGAACAAAGAGAGAATATTTCATACATAAACCAAAGGCCTGGAAATAATTATCAGAATAATTATCAACCGCCAAGACCGATTTACAATCAAAACCAGAACTATAACCGAAATATTCCATACAACAACCAACAAGGTCCTAGCAATCAACAAGTATCCAACAATACTTACAATCAGCAAAGACCTAATTTTCAAAACAAACCACCACAACAAATCGATGATAAAAAGCCGAATTTAGAAGATATGATGACGAAGCTAGTTGAAACTCAAACGCAGTTTTTCACATCTCAAAAACAAACCAATGAACAAAATGCTCAAGCATTTAGAAATCAACAAGCTTCTATTCAAAATCTGGAACAAGAAGTAAGTAACCTAGCAAGGTTAATAGGTGAAAGAAAACCGGGAAGTCTACCTAGTGATACAAATGCTAACCCCCGGAATGAAACAGCTAAAGCCATTACCACAAGAAGTGGTACAACACTTAAACCACCTGAAATACGTGTAACTTCTGATGAAGCTATTCCTACTCCACAAGAACCACAACCTGAACAAGATAAGGAAAAAGAACCGGTAGTTGAGAAGGTTAATGAAGATAACACAGTTAAGGCTAAACCTTATGTTAAACCATACCAACCACCACTTCCTTACCCGAGTAAAATGAAGAAAGAGAAACTTGAAGCCGAGCAATCCAAATTCTTGGATATGTTTAAACAGATAAATGTAAATCTTCCTTTCATTGATGTAATTTCAGGAATGCCTAGATATGCTAAATTCTTGAAAGATCTAATCTCGAATAGAAAAAAAATAGAAGAACTCTCGGCTGTTACTATGAACGCTAATTGTTCAGCAGTGCTGTTGAATAAGATACCAGAAAAATTATCTGATCCAGGAAGTTTCACAATTCCATGTTTTCTGGGTAGTCTTAGTTCAATAGAAGCATTGGCAGACTTAGGTGCTAGTATAAATTTAATGCCGTTTTCACTATACACTAAACTAGACCTTGGAGAATTGAAACCAACAAGAATAAGCATACAACTAGTCGATCGATCAATAAAATATCCTAGAGGGATAATGGAGAACATGCTAGTTAAAGTTGGTACTTTAGTATTTTCAGTAGATTTTGTTGTTCTGGACATGGAAAAAGATTCTCAAGTTCCTCTCATATTAGGAAGACCATTCTTAAACACGGCTAAAGCAATGATAGACGTGTTCGGTAAGAAACTAACCCTAAGTATAGAGGACGAGAGTGTTACCTTTTCAGTTGATAGAGCAATGCAACAACCGCAATCTGCAGATGATACATGTTATTATATTCAAACTATAGATTCACATGCAGAATTGTTAGAAGAATTTCCAGAATTACAAGGAACAGGAGAATGTTCTTTAGGAGAAAGAACTGAACCAATTGATGAAGTTGAAATGTTAGCTACACTTATAGCTAATGGATATGAACCAACGACAGAAGAAATTTAAATTCTAAAAGAAGAAGACAGATATCGATATAAATCATCAATAGAAGAACCTCCGAAATTAGAGTTAAAGCCACTTTCAAACCATTTGGAATACGCTTATTTACATGGTGAATCTGAATTACCTGTAATAATATCGTCTTCTCTTACTGAAAATGAGAAATCACAACTCATTTCTGTGTTGAAAGCTCATAAACCAGCCATTGCATGGAAGATTCATGATATTAAAGGAATAAGTCCTTCGTATTGCACACATAAAATCCTTATGGAAGAAGGTCATAAAACGTATGTGCAATGCCAACGAAGACTAAATCCTAATATGCAAGATGTAGTTAAGAAAGAAATTATTAAACTGCTAGATGCAGGTTTGATATATCCAATTTCTGATAGTCCATGGGTAAGCCCAGTTCAATGCGTACCTAAGAAGGGTGGCATGACTGTCATTACAAATGAAAAAATGAGCTTATTCCTACTAGGACTGTAACAAGATGGCGTGTATGTATTGATTATAGAAAATTAAATGACGCCACCAGAAAAGATCACTTTCCCTTACCTTTCATTGATCAAATGTTGGAAAGGCTAGCCGAAAATAGTTACTATTGTTTTCTAGATGGATTTTCCGGATATTTTTAAATTCCAATAGCACCCGAGGACCAAGAGAAAACCACGTTCACGTGCCCTTATGGTACTTTTGCTTACAAACGCATGCCATTTGGACTTTGCAACGCCCCTGCAACCTTTCAAATGTGCATGATGGCAATTTTTCACGACATGATAGAAGAATGCATGGAAGTTTTCATGGATGACTTTTCAGTCTTCGGTGATACATTTGAATCATGTCTAGTTAATCTAGAACGAATGCTTATTAGATGTGAACAATCAAATCTAGTACTTAATTGGGAAAAATGCCATTTCATGGTTAAAGAAGGCATCGTTCTTGGTCATAAAATTTCAAAAGAAGGAATTGAAGTGGATAGAGCTAAAGTAGATGTAATTGCTAAACTTCCACATCCCACCAATGTTAGAGAAGTTAGGAGTTAGGAGTTTTCTAGGGCATGTCGGTTTTTACCGACGTTTCATAAAAGATTTTTCTAAAATTGCCACTCCTACGAATAAACTCCTAGAAAAGGATGCTCCATTCATCTTTTCAGATGAATGTATCAAATCTTTTAATATTCTTAAAGAGAAACTCACTAATGCGCCGATCATGATAACACCAAATTGGAATCTACCATTTGAACTAATGTGCGATGCAAGTGATTTTGCAATGGGAGCCGTTTTAGGACAAAGGATTGAAAAACGATTTCAACCTATATATTATGCCAGTAAGATGTTATAAGGAGCACAAACGAACTATACAACTACTAAAAAAGAACTCCTTGCTATTGTCTTTGTTTTTGACAAATTTTGTTCATATGTCGTTCTAGCAAAAACGGTGGTCTATACCGACCATTCTGCTCTTAGATACCTATTTTCGAAACAAGATGCTAAACCAAGATTAATCCGTTGGATCTTACTCTTACAAGAGTTTGATATTGAAATCCAAGATAAAAGAGGAGCAGAAAATCTCGCCGCTGATCATATTTCTCGTCTTGAAAATCCCGAATTAGAAGTTCTAAATGAATCGGCCATACAAGACAACTTTCCTGATGAATATCTATTGAAGATAGATTATAATGAAATACCATGGTTTGCAGACTATGCAAACTACTTAGTATGTGGATTCCTTGAAAAAGGATTATCGTACCAAAAACGAAAGAAATTCTTCAGTGATATAAAACACTATTTTTGGGAAGATCCACATCTGTTTAAAAGTTATCCAGATGGAATAATACGCCGATGTGTATTTGGAGATGAAGCTAGTAAAATTTTAAACCATTGTCACACAGGACCAACAGTAGGGCATTATGGGCCTCAACTAACAGCAAGAAAAGTTTATGAAGCTGGATTCTATTGGCCTACAATTTACAAAGACGCACACCTTCTTTGCAAATCCTGTGATGCTTGTCAAAGGGCCGGAAAAATAAGTCAACGTGATGAAATGCCACAAAATGTCATTCAAGTATGCGAAGTATTTGACATTTGGGGTATTGACTTTATGGGTCCATTTCCAAAATCTCATAATAATCTCTATATTCTCGTAGCCATTGATTATGTATCTAAATGGGCGGAAGCACAAGCTCTCCCAACTAACGATGCACGAGTTGTAGTCAACTTTTTAAAACGTCTTTTCGCAAGGTTTGGAACACCGAAAGCTTTAATAAGTGATCGGGGTACTCATTTTTGTAATAATCAACTTGAGAAAGTTCTTAAAAGATATGGAGTAACTCATAAAATCTCCACCGCATATCATCCACAAACAAGTGGACAAGTTGAAAATACCAACCGAGCTTTAAAACGTATTCTAGAGAAAACCGTAGGATCAAATCCGAAGGAATGGTCCATTAAATTGGAGGATGCACTCTGGGCTTTTAGAACAGCCTACAAAACTCCAATTGGAACCACACCTTTTAGACTTGTTTATGGAAAAGCATGTCATCTTCCAGTAGAAATTGAACACAAAGCATTTTGGGCTTTGAAGACATGTAATCTTGATATACATGAAGCTGGACGTCTACGATTAAGTCAACTAAACGAATTAGAAGAATTAAGACATGAAGCATACGAAAATTAGTTAATCTATAAAGAAAGAACGAAGAAATGGCATGATAAAAGAATCAGAAGTTTAAAAGAATTTAAAGAAGGAGACAGAGTTCTTCTTTTCAATTCACGATTCAAGCTATTTCCTGGAAAATTGAAATCAAGATGGTCTGGACCATTCATAGTCAAAAGAGTTTTCCCATACGGAATGATAGAATTAATAAATTCAAATGGGATTGAATTTAAAGTTAATGGTCACAGAGTTAAACACTACATAGATAGTCCGATGGAATTCGACAATGAAGTTAATCACGATTCCGATACCACAGCTATCTAAGTGTGGGGAGAATCAAGTCTTTAAAGGATAATATGTATTTCTGTTAGAGTTGTAACATCCCGCCTTTTTCCATTTACTTTTCCGTTATACTAATATAAAGTCCGTTATATGTTTATAACATCTCCCGTTGATACGCGTTTTAAATTATCTTGTTTAGGTAATTTACGCACCCGAACGAAAGTTGAGGGACTAAACTTGACAAGGGATCAAACCCTTGACTAGGTCAAAGGGTCAAACCCCTTTCACCCATTCATTATCATCTCCATCTCGCTCTCTTTCTCTCTAGCAAGAACACACACACCATTACCAAATTCATTCAATCATCATCTAAATCCGATCTAGGAGGCTTACAACAAAATAAATTACATATTCGTAATCCTCTCTTCATCCTCTTCATTTTGGTACCAACTTCATCTCGTTTGGGTAACATTTCTAAAACTCTAGATTTCTCTAAATTCGTGTTTTTTTGACTTGAAATGGTGTTAGTTAGTGTCTATGGCTCATTGTGATGTCGTGTGTGTAATTTATATGCTCGATCTCGTTGTTTTAGTGTAACTAGCATGAACTTGAATTTTGGTGTGTTGTTCTTGAATTTTGGATGATCATATGTTGTTAGATGTTAAAAGTTCATGTTCTAATTGTGTTCCTAGTATCACTAGCTTCAATTTGATGTGTAGGTTGCTTTAGAAAAGTTCATGAACTTGATTTATGATTTTGGTGAATTTGGGTTAGGGTTTGATGAAGTTGAAATGGATTTTTGATACATTGAATGCCATGGATTATGGTTGGTAAGTGTTTAGTTGGATTGTATGCTTGGTTACCTTCGAAACGGCATGTCATTCATGTAAATTGGTTGCCCGAATCATTGAATTGCATTTATGAACTTGTATGCGATTAATGTTGAGCATTAGATGCGGTTTTGGTTGTTATAATAGGTAGATTGATTGATGAAATGTGTTTAGTTGTCTTCCTCGTCAAATTACCTTCCCAACGGTATAAAATACTTGACTTGATTGTTGCGGATCATAAATTGTGTTTATTTGGTTTTTGGTTCGTGCACTTAGGAGTTCTGCATCAGACTTGAAATCCAACCTGGACGCCGTCCAGATACTTGGACGCCGTCCAGGTATTCAAAGCTAGACGCCGTCCAGAAAGTCTGGACGCCGTCCCAGCCTTCAAAGCTGGACGTCGTCTAGAAAATCTAGACGCCGTCCAGATACGCTGACAGGCCTCTGTCTTCGTTGGTCATTTTTCGAAAAATGTTTACTATGCTACGCACCTCCGATTCACATGTAACTTGTTCTAACATGCTCATATATGATTAAAAACCTCAGAAAAATAGTTCGGGACCCGACCCGAACGTGTTGACTTTTTCGTTGACTTTGACCCGACCTAAGTTGACTTTTAATCAAACTTAACCAAATGTTTGTGCAATCATTCTAACATGCTTTTATACTTGTACCTTGCATGAAACATGACAACTTGATTCACATGCTATTATGATCGAGTCTTAATGAGCCATAGGACTAATTGAACATCTTTGACCTATCGTGTTTACCGTTATTGATACGACCTATTGTTTAGGTCAAGACTAGCATTGTTCTTTGCACACGTTTACTTGTTGAAGTACTTTACTACGCGTGCACTCAAGGTGAGATCATAGTCCCACTTTTACTCTTTTGAAACTTACATTTGGGATGAGAAAACATAAACGTTCCTTTTTAACTAAGTGAACACAAGTACAGGAAAACAAACATTCTACATACGAGTTTGAACAAAAATCCTCAATTCGATTATCATTAGTTACACTTGCCGGGTGTAAGCGAGAACTTATGTTATATGGCCATATGGGTTTGACAAACCCTCATTCAAATGGTTCGCTACCGTTTACGAATGAAATATATTTTCGAGAAACAGTGTATGTTCTAGCACTAAGTGATGGGGTTCAATGGATGGAATGTTAAGCATTGATAATTGGGTGCTCGTGAAACAAACTTTTGGAATGAATTACTATTATCTCATTGTTGCAAATCTTGTGGTTCACTTGTACTTACTTACTTAAACCTATGATTTCACCAACGTTTTCGTTGACAGATTTCTATGTTTTTTTCTCAGGTCCTTGAACGATACATGATACATGCTTCCGCTCATTATTTTGATACTTGCATTGGATGTCGAGTATATATATGCATACATGGAGCGTCTTTTGGCTACTTTTAAATTGTGCCGCATAAGTTTCACTTGTACTTATAACTTTGTAACGTAACTTGTGGTGGAACAATTCTTATAAACTTTGAACAATCTTTACATTTGAAATGAATGCGACATATCTTTTGGTCAAACGTGGTTTTAAAGACTTATGACCATGTAACGGGACCTAAGTAGACGGCGCCGTCAATGACGATTTTGTCGGGTCGCTACAGATGGTATCAGAGCTGGTTTAACCTTAGCCGTAAAGGTAGTCACGCGCGCCGGCTGTCAGGCCGGGCACTCATACGGACTATGCTTTTTGGCGGGTTAATCGTAGAGGGGGTTCTCACAGTGTTACCTGTGACGAAGCATTGGCTCTTACCCCTTGCGATCCCTTGGAATTTGAGGGTTGGCAGTTCGGCAGAAATGCGGGCCGTAAAATCAGTGTCTGAGGTACACTCAGTGGTCACCAAGCGATTAGCTGGAACGGCACTGGGTGGGTTTCTACCCCATCTGTCGCTACAGATGGTATCAGAGCGTTGGTTGTAGGGATTTAGAGTTCATTGGTGTCAACCTCGAGTCATAGGGTACATTGGTGAGTCTAGACTACAACCGGCATATAGACTTGAAGTAGGAATTACTTGACTACTTGTGCATTTATACTCGAACGCTTCTACTCATATCTACTCTGAGTTCATCTTAATCTCACGTTGTTTAATTTGATTGACACGCCATCTTGACTTTATAGAATAATGTCGAATGCACATATGAATCAGGGTAATATAATTGCCGGGATTATATTACGGTGACCTATATGAACGTTCCGACATTATGAAATAAAGAATTTAAGGCGAGTCGTGGAAAAATTTCTCTTTATCTTTATTCTATATCACGGTTAGTATTATTGAGAATACTAATCAATGATATTCTTGTGTCTTGAAGGAACAATGGCTCCTCGTCGTGTACGCCGCAATGAAACTCCCGAACAAGCTCTCGAACGGATGATAGCTACCGCCGTAGATGCGGCCATGGCCGGTCACTCATCCAACAACAACAACAATAATAACAACAACCACAACAACAACAATGGAGCCGGTAACTCAAACAAGGGATGCTCCTATAAAGCTTTCATGGGGTGCAAACCTTACACTTTCGATGGAACCGGGGGACCGGTCGTGCTCACCCGATGGTTTGAGCAAACGGAAGCCGTCTTTAGCATAAGCGGTTGTCGGGACCAAGACAAGGTCAAATACTCCACTCACACCTTCGCCGGTGTCGCTCTTACATGGTGGAATACTTATGTACAATCGGTGGGTACCGATGAAGCTCACGCCCTCTCTTGGGCCGACTTGAGGGAAAAGATGATTGTCGAATATTTCCCTCGTGAAGAAACCCGAAGGGTCGAACAAGAGCTAAGAACTTTAAAGGCGATCGAAAATGATCTCAAGGCTTATAATCAACGATTTTACGAACTAGCCTTGATGTGCCCAAATCTTGTGAACCCCGAAGCTTTAAGGGTTGAACTTTACATGGATGGTCTTCCAAAGAGTATCAAACACGGAGTAATGTTATCCAAACCCACTAATCATCAAGAAGCTTTGAACATGGCCCGCAAATTGATAGAAACGGTTGACAAAATCGTAGTTCCGGCACCTAAGGCCGAGGATAAATCGGGCGGCAACAAAAGAAAGTGGGAACCCTCCCAATCAAGCAACAACAACTTTGCTAAGAAGCCTTACACCTCCGACGGCAAGAAGGGTTATGCCGGGAACCTACCTCTTTGCAACAAATGCAACAAACATCACTTTGGTGAATGTGGTAAGTTAATTTGCCACCTGTGCCAAGGAGTTGGTCATAAGGCCAACGATTGTAAAAGTGCCACTCCCGTCGCTCGAAAGTGGCCCAATGCACCAAAGACGGGCACTTGTTACGAATGTGGTCAAATGGGTCATTATAGAAATGCATGCCCAAAGAAGAAAGATAACCCCAACACGCGCGGCCGAGCTTTCAACATCAACACCGAGGAAGCCCGGGATGACACTGAACTAGTCACGGGTACGTTTCTTCTCAACAATTCTTATGTCTCTTGCTTATTTGATTCGGGTGCCGATAAATGCTTTGTATCCAAGACTTTGACTCATTCTTTTAGCACTCCACCTCTTCCATTAGATACCACTTATACCATTGAAGTGGCTAACGGGAAACTATTAAGTGCCGACACATATTACCGGGGGTGTACGATAAACATTTTGGGTAAAGAATTTGAAATTGACTTGATACCCATGGAACTAGGAAGCTTTGATGTAATAATCAGTATGAATTGGTTAGTTAAAACGAAATCTCACATCCTTTGTGATCTTAACGCAATCCGAATTCCTACCGAGAATGGTGAACCTTTGATTGTTTATGGCGATAAGAGTTGCACCAGACTCAACCTCGTTTCGTGCCTTAAAGTTAGAAAACTACTCCGTAAGGGTTGTTTTGCGATCCTTGCCCACGTTAAGAAAGTCGAGTCCGATGATAAGCATATCGATGATGTGCCAATTGTTAGTGACTTTTCCGATGTATTTCCCGACGAATTGCCGGGTCTTCCACCTCATCGACCGGTAGAATTCCAAATCGATCTTATTCCGGGAGCCGCACCCGTAGCACGTGCACCATATAGACTCGCTCCATCCGAAATGCAAGAATTGCAAAGTCAAATCCAAGAACTACTTGATCGTGGTTTTATCCAACCTAGCCATTCACCTTGGGGCGCTCCGATTTTGTTTGTTAAAAAGAAAGACGGATCCCTACGAATGTGCATTGATTATCGTGAACTAAATAAATTGACGGTTAAGAACCGATATCCTCTTCCTCGCATCGATGACCTCTTTGATCAACTACAAGGGTCTTGTGTATATTCGAAAATCGATCTCCGCTCGGGTTATCATCAATTAAGGGTTAAGGGGGAAGATGTCTCCAAAAACGCTTTCCGAACTCGTTATGGTAGTTATGAATTTCTTGTAATGCCATTTGGTCTCACTAACGCACCGGCGGTGTTCATGGATCTTATGAACCGCGTGTGCAAACCGTATCTTGACAAATTCGTTATCGTGTTCATCGATGATATTTTGGTCTATTCAAAAAGCGAAGAAGAACACGAGGAACACCTCCGACTTGTGCTTGAACTTTTAAGACAAGAACAACTCTATGCCAAATTCTCCAAGTGTGAATTTTGGTTAAAGGAAGTTCAATTTCTTGGTCATGTTGTAAGTGACCAAGGTATTAAAGTCGATCCAACGAAAATCGAAGCCATTAGCAAATGGGAGACTCCTACTACTCCTACTCACATTCGTCAATTCTTGGGTCTCACCGGATACTACCGTAGATTCATCAAGGATTTTTCTTTGGTTGCTCGTCCTCTAACCGCTTTAACTCACAAGGGAAAGAAATTCATTTGGGAGACCGAGCAAGAATCCGCGTTTCAAATCTTGAAGACAAAGCTAACCACCGCTCCTATCTTGTCACTTCCCGAAGGCAATGATGATTTTGTTGTATATTGCGATGCCTCAAAACATGGTTTTGGATGTGTATTGATGCAACGGAAGAAAGTCATTGCTTATGCCTCTCGACAACTAAAAATTCATGAACGGAATTACACGACTCATGATCTCAAACTTGGAGCCGTTGTCTTCGCACTTAAAATGTGGAGACACTATCTTTATGGAACCAAGAGTACTATCTTCACCGACCACAAAAGTCTCCAACACATTTTCGATCAAAAGCAACTAAACATGAGACAACGTAGGTGGATTGAAACCTTAAACGATTACGATTGCGAGCTTCGTTACCATCCCGGGAAGGAAAATGTAGTAGCCAATGCCTTAAGTCGAAAAGAAAGAGCGGTGCCTCTTCGTGTCCGAGCCTTAAGTACAATTCAAACCTTAGAGGACATGTTACGAGCTTGCGTGGTTGATAGTTATCACGCGAGTATTGACGCCGCACCATTCGAAGCATTATATGGCCGAAAATGTCGTTCTCCTCTTTGTTGGGCCAAAGTAGGCGACAAATAAATCACCGGTCCCGAACTTATTCATGAAACAACCGAGAAGATCGTTCAAATCCGAGATAGGCTTAGGACGGCCCGGAGTCGTCAAAAGAGTTATACCGACAAACGACGCAACGACCTCAAATTTCAAATCGGTGACCGGGTAATGTTAAAAGTCGCACCTTGGAAAGGTGTAATCCGTTTCGGGAAACGCGGGAAGCTAAATCCGCGGTATATTGGTCCTTTCGAAATTTTGGAGCGTGTTGGAACCGTTGCTTATCGTTTAGATCTTCCGCCTCAACTGAGTTCCGTTCATCCTACCTTCCATGTATCTAACTTGAAAAAGTGTCTTGCCGAACCCGATATCGTCATCCCTCTCGAGGAACTTACTATTGATGACAAACTTCATTTTGTGGAGGAACCGGTTGAAATTGTGGACACCTCCGTCAAGACATTGAAACAAAGCCGAATCCCGATTGTTAAAGTCCGTTGGAACGCCAAAAGGGGACCCGAGTTTACTTGGGAAAGACAAGATCAAATGCAAAGGAAGTATCCTCATCTATTCGTGAATTCGGAAACGCAAGATCTCGAGGAAGAAACAACGACTACTACGCCTACTTAAATTTCGGGACGAAATTTCTTTTAAGGAGTAGGTAATGTAACATCCCGCCTTTTTCCATTTACTTTTCAGTTATACTAATATAAAGTCCGTTATATGTTTATAACATCTCCCGTTGATACGCGTTTTAAATTATCTCGTTTAGGTAATTCACGCACCCGAACGAAAGTTGAGGGACTAAACTTGACAAGGGATCAAACCCTTGACTAGGTCAAAGGGTCAAACCCCTTTCACCCATTCATTATCATCTCCATCTCTCTCTCTTTCTCTCTAGCAAGAACACACACACCATTACCAAATTCATTCAATCATCATCTAAATCCGATCTAGGAGGCTTACAACAAAATAAATTACATATTCGTAATCCTCTCTTCATCCTCTTCATTTTGGTACCAACTTCATCTCGTTTGGGTAACATTTCTAAAACTCTAGATTTCTCTAAATTCGTGTTTTTTTGACTTGAAATGGTGTTAGTTAGTGTCTATGGCTCATTGTGATGTCGTGTGTGTAATTTATATGCTCGATCTCGTTGTTTTAGTGTAACTAGCATGAACTTGAATTTTGGTGTGTTGTTCTTGAATTTTGGATGATCATATGTTGTTAGATGTTAAAAGTTCATGTTCTAATTGTGTTCCTAGTATCACTAGCTTCAATTTGATGTGTAGGTTGCTTTAGAAAAGTTCATGAACTTGATTTATGATTTTGGTGAATTTGGGTTAGGGTTTGATGAAGTTGAAATGGATTTTTGATACATTGAATGCCATGGATTATGGTTGGTAAGTGTTTAGTTGGATTGTATGCTTGGTTACCTTCGAAACGGCATGTCATTCATGTAAATTGGTTGCCCGAATCATTGAATTGCATTTATGAACTTGTATGCGATTAATGTTGAGCATTAGATGCGGTTTTGGTTGTAATAATAGGTAGATTGATTGATGAAATGTGTTTAGTTGTCTTTCTCGTCAAATTACCTTCCCAACGGTATAAAATACTTGACTTGATTGTTGCGGATCATAAATTGTGTTTATTTGGTTTTTGGTTCGTGCACTTAGGAGTTCTGCATCAGACTTGAAATCCAACCTGGACGCCGTCCAGATACTTAGACGCCATCCAGGTATTCAAAGCTGGACGCCGTCCAGAAAGTCTGGACACCGTCCCAGCCTTCAAAGCTGGACGCCGTCCAGAAAATCTGGACGCCGTCCAGATACGCTGACAGGCCTCTGTCTTCGTTGGTCATTTTTCGAAAAATGTTTACTATGCTACGCACCTCCGATTCACATGTAACTTGTTCTAACATGCTCATATATGATTAAAAACCTCAGAAAAATAGTTCGGGACCCGACCCGAACGTGTTGACTTTTTCGTTGACTTTGACCCGACCTAAGTTGACTTTTAATCAAACTTAACCAAATGTTTGTGCAATCATTCTAACATGCTTTTATACTTGTACCTTGCATGAAACATGACAACTTGATTCACATGCTATTATGATCGAGTCTTAACGAGCCATAGGACTAATTGAACATCTTTGACCTATCGTGTTTACCGTTATTGATACGACCTATTGTTTAGGTCAAGACTAGCATTGTTCTTTGCACACGTTTACTTGTTGAAGTACTTTACTACGCGTGCACTCAAGGTGAGATCATAGTCCCACTTTTACTCTTTTGAAACTTACATTTGGGATGAGAAAACATAAACGTTCCTTTTTAACTAAGTGAACACAAGTACAGGAAAACAAACATTCTACATACGAGTTTGAACAAAAATCCTCAATTCGATTATCATTAGTTACACTTGCCGGGTGTAAGCGAGAACTTATGTTATATGGCCATATGGGTTTGACAAACCCTCATTCAAACGGTTCGCTACCGTTTACGAATGAAATATATTTTCGAGAAACAGTGTATGTTCTAGCACTAAGTGATGGGGTTCAATGGATGGAATGTTAAGCATTGATAATTGGGTGCTCGTGAAACAAACTTTTGGAATGAATTACTATTATCTCATTGTTGCAAATCTTGTGGTTCACTTGTACTTACTTACTTAAACCTATGATTTCACCAACGTTTTCGTTGACAGATTTCTATGTTTTTTTCTCAGGTCCTTGAACGATACATGATACATGCTTTCGCTCATTATTTTGATACTTGCATTGGATGTCGAGTATATATATGCATACATGGAGCGTCTTTTGGCTACTTTTAAATTGTGTCGCATAAGTTTCACTTGTACTTATAACTTTGTAACGTAACTTGTGGTGGAACAATTCTTATAAACTTTGAACAATCTTTACATTTGAAATGAATGCGATATATCTTTTGGTCAAACGTGGTTTTAAAGACTTATGACCACGTAACGGGACCTAAGTAGAAGGCGCTGTCAATGACGATTTTGTCGGGTCGCTACAAGAGTTAGATTGTCTGTTTTTGTGTAGTTCTCGAAAATGGAACCCGAATGGTCTTTCCCTAGCAGACCCTAAAGAACTAGTCTTCTCCCCCCATTCTGAATTTTTATTTTTTTAGGAAATGAAGACTGCCTGTGAACTAAACCATGGTCTAATGCTACACGCTTTGATCACTAAACGTAATAATGACACACTACCGAGTGAAATAGTATCAGTAATTAGAGAAAGATTGGACGGAGTAAGAAAAGAATCCAGATGCGAAGATAATAAGTTACAATTTGGTAAAGGAAAATCAAAATCCGCAGCGAAAAGAAGAGCACGACACCTAGAAAGATGTCACAAATGCGAAAAATGGTCACATGGAGGTAAATGTTCAAATAATCAAACCTATTCAAATACCGAATTTGTTACTTTATGCAGAGACGGACCGTTCATATGTTTAGAAGAAAAAACACTGAATGCTCGAGGTTACGCCTATGTAGCCATGGAAAACCAATTAAACCGACTATCTTATGAATGGGATAGATCATATAACTAAGAATACTATCTCACAGGTAAGTCTGTACAGTTTTTATTTTTATTTTTAACCTTTTGATAATAAACGCTAATTTGTTCGCTATAAAGTATTAAATTGGTATTGAATAAAATTAGGTTTGGCGACCGAAATTATTGATATCATACAAAAATTTATTACATCACTGCGAAATTTAACGTTTATTCTTAAGGTATAAATATCTTTAATCAATCAACCCAAAATATTTCAAAAATTCGTCATGAGTTAAATTAGGTCTTGGAACCGAAATTACTTTACCGAAAAGAGGGGCGTATATTTTTAATAATATTTGATTGATTAAAGTGGGATAAAAAGCCAAAAAGATTTTTAGTTTTATTTTTACCATGTTTTTAAAATTAATATATAAATCTTAAATTAATATTGTAAACTTTGTAAAAACAATATATTTAAAATTGTAAATATTTAAAAAATATAATATAAGTTTGGTGTGATTTTATAATATGAATTTTTTAAATTAAGTTTGGTGTGAATTTTTAATTTTTAAAATAAGAATTTTTAATTTTATGCATTTCAAATTTTAAGTTTGGTGTGAATTTTTAATATTAATTTTGAATTTTATGTATTTTTATTTTAATTTTGGTGTGAATTTAAAAACAAAAATTTACTTTATCTCATTAAGTTAAAAAAATGATTTTTAAAATTCGTCGTAAGTTGAAAACTAGGTCATTGAACCGAAATTGCTTTACCCGAGGGAGGGACGAGAACTTTTATTATCATTATTTTTAATCTTATTGAATTAAAGTATGCCAAAAACATTAAAAAATCCAAAAATCTTTAATTTTAAAAACCGCGCTTTGATTTGACAAATTTTAAAATTTTGTCGAGGGACAGACTAGGACAACGATCCGAAACGCCCTCGCTCCTAAAGGAAAACAAAATTTTTAAAATTTAATTAATTATAAGTTTTATAAAGTATAAGGTTTTATAAAAAAAAAAAAAAAAAAAAAAAAAAAAAAAAAAAACCTGAAATCACTGTAGCCGGCACCCCATGCGATCGCATGGGGTTTGCACTTGGAACCCATGCGATCGCATGGGGACCAAATGCAGGCCTGATACATACAGCAGCCTGTTCTGTTCTTCATCCACAAAACACACACACAAACACGAACCAACCCCAAAATCCTCTCTAAAATTCGCCATTTTTCACCGTAATTCGTCATTTTTCTTGCTCTAATCATGCCTAGATTCTCATTCTTCAGCAAAATGGTAAAAACTACACCCCTAAACTCTATAAATTCCTAGTTTTTGTGATAATTACCAATTTTTTACCTAATGCAATTTTGTTAATTTCTAGTGTAATTAGTGTTAAATTGTTAATATTTTATGCATGTATAACCTAGATTGATGCTATTTAACATGATTTGAAGCCAAAAACTTCAAAATTTTTAGAAATCTAGGGTTTGTGTTCTTGAGCAATTTGGGGATTTTTGATATAAACAGGTTATTGCCGATTTTTGTCATGAATTATTGCTAAATTGAGTAGTGTAACATGTTTAGATAGTTAAATGATCCAAACAATGATCCTAAACATGATTTTTGGAGATTAAAGTGGACTTTTTAAGTCCGAAATTCATGAACTTGATTAATTTGATATATTTGCTATTTGAGACTTGTTTAATTATTAGTAATGAATATTTTGACATGTTATTTGAGTTAAAAGCTTATGAACTTTGTATATATTTTCATATGTGCTTATTTGAAAAGTATAGAATTGTGAAAAATTGTGAAAATGTGTATAAGTTTAATTTTGATTTAACATATTATAGTGATTGTTTTAAGTTGTTATTTTGCTAACACTAATGCATATTTGGATGCACAAATTTTGTATTTAATGTGTTTTGCAGAAAGTCGATACTGGAGGTTCAGGAGCATCATCATCTAGACGACCAGCACCAGAACCAGAAATGCAATACGAACAAGAACCACAATAGGAACAACAACAACAGTCTGATCAGCACATACCTTATTATGATCCGGTACAGTTTTTTGATGAATTCATAGTATTTCCAATGAGACCGCCAGTAGAATTCCCAACGATTCCTGAGCACACTCTGCATCCTAATCTGAGATTTGATAGGAGATGGAGAGATTACGAGACATATCAAAGGAACAAATTTAAATTGGTAACAAAAAATGTAGAGGTGCCAAGGGTAATCGATTGGGCCCCTTTGGAAATGGTCCATCTAGCTGACCGTGTTAGACAGCTTTTAGTTCAAAGGTATGGCAGTTATTCTTTTACAGATTGGGAACGTCTTTTCACCATTCGTAGACCTGTATATAAGGAATGGTGTGTTGAGTTGATAAGTACTGTATCACTTGATACAAATATAGTTAGAATAGATGATAGAAGATTTCTTAGGTTTATCCTTGGCGGTAGGATGTACAGAATGTCCATGCTGGACATGGCCAGGGCCTTACAGATATATACTCCTGGTGAGTTGCTATTACCCGATTGTACAAATTTGATTCATTATGATGAAAGGGTAGATAGTAACTTTGACGCTGACGCCATTTGGAGGCGTATGTCACATTTTGATGTTTTTACACGAGCAGGAGGACACTCCTATACACATATTGACAGAGCTGAGCTTCGTATTATTCATAGATTTTTGGCTAACTCGATTACACAGAGAGGTCATAATAAAGAAAAAATTACCTTACATGATTTATTCTACCTAAAGTGTATTCGAGATCCTAGAAGCTTTGTCAATATCCCTTACTGTGTTGCTTTTTATTTATCTAAAATGGTAGAGGGAATGCAGGACGGGAGTATAATAGGAGGAGGTATTTTTGTTACTCTCATTGGAGAGTATTTAGGTGTTGATAGGAACCAAGGGGGTCCATTACAGCTTTGTAGAGAACAAGTTGAGCCCTTAGGATTGAAAGTTTATGTGGGTGCTAAGGTATTGAAAAGTAGACGTAACCAGGCAGTACCCTATGAGGGATCTAATCCTCAAGTAGAGAGAGGCTCAGACGAGGAAATGGAGGAGGCGGAAGACATTAGGGATGTCTTTCGAGATGCTATTCTTGACGTCCACGTTCGTATAGATGAGGAAGCAATGACGAACGCGGCCAAACATAGTATGTATGAGCAGTGGAACTCCGAGCGAGTATAGGAGGATTATAGGCTACGCCAACACGATAGCTGGTTAGTTCATCAGCACCAAATCATGAGCCATCTATCATATCAGGTACCAAATAACTATGTACCTACTCGACCAGCTCATTTTCCGCCACATAGCCCCGATATCCGACCACCCTTTAACCGGTATGACTATAACCAAGCCTATCAGAACACCTATAACCAACAATGGAACCCACCTGACGAGATGAACTGGAACCCATATCCAGACTGATTTAGTTCCATTTGGTTATTTATATGATTTTTATGTTTTTATCTTTTTACTTATTCATTTTTAAACTTATGTTATTGAATATACTTATGTAATCTTTATCATTTTTATTATTATTGTGTACTAATATTTCACATTTAGAATTTGAAAGTGGGATATTAAGTCCCATTTCAAATTCCCATGCATGTTTATATTTGTATGTATGTATATTGTAAATTGTACAAAACAGGGTAAAACAGCGCATTTTCAAAGACTGGCATTAAGTTCAGTAAAAGCTACTAATTTTGACGACAAGATGACAAATAAATGTGATGTAACAACAGACGAAATGAACAAATGATATGCACCATTTATCATTCAGCAACCAAACGCCAATATGTTTGGAAACTTTGGTAAAATTTAATCATTTTTACGCTAATCACCCTCAATAATTTAAATTGTTACTGATTTCTTGCAAATGAGGGCATTGCAAGATCTTAAGTGTGGGAAGGGGTTAAATTCTTTCGGATTTTTAAAATTTTTATCTTAAACACTTTGTTACCATTAAAAATACTAGTAACGTAGTAGTTGTATTAGAATCTAGTGCTCTCTGATGATAAAGAACATCCCTAGTCTTATATACTGACTACCCAATTCTAGTAAAATTTTTCAAAATTTTCAATTAAATGAACTCAAAATCATGTTTATACATATTTATGAACGATAAAACTAGGTGTTAACACCGAAATTATTGTTACCTCAGAAAGGACATAAATTGAGAAACAAACCAAAATGTTAAAATTCATTTAAAATGGAATAAAGGACAATAAAAAGGAAAATAAAAGCCAAGTGTGGGAAAAATTACCAAGTTATCTTAAACATATGTCACATATTTCTGTAACAAATAACTGAAAATACTTTTGCTTTGGACTAAACTAAACTATTTTACCCGATGAAAGAAAAGAAGAGATGGATCTACACGATGAATCAATTCCATCATTAAAAGGAAGTAAAGTCTTCCGAAAAAGAAACGTGCTTCTTGATTTAGGCCATGAAGTTGTCGTCCAGACCAGCTGTAGGTTGACGAAAAATCTAGAAAAGTCATCACTAAAAACAGCAGGAAATCCACGGACCTCAGCATCAAACAGGGTCGCCAAGTGGTCAGACTTATCCTAACCATGAGAGGATCTGTCTTGTAAAATGGGGAGGGCACCGTGCAAATTAGCTGGATAAGACTAATGAATCAGATCTCCAGAAAGGATAATCTCCTTAAAGATTAAAAATTAGCTTTTAAGCCTGATATTACTCAATCCTAGAGATTGACCTTAAAGATTGAGAATTCAAACTCATGGAATTCAATGATATCTAAACTCGAGCTTGAACGAGAAAATATTTTGATCAAATTATAAACCGATTTGTTTTCTGAAAACCCATTTTCAATGCGTTCATTACCATTGAACGTAAAATCTTAGGAATTTACCTGGAATTCATTAGGTCATCTGAACCAAATCGGGTGTCAACCGTAAGAACGGTGGTTGCATAGCATGGTTAAAGACAGGACCTTGTGCCAGACCGAAAAATTATAAGGGTGAGCTTTACTATTGCTCCTACAAAGGATAGTAATTGCGTCCGAAACATTATAGACCATAACTAAAAGCATGTCAGGGGACATTGCCTTAACAGTTAAAATTTTCAAATCTGAAACCCACCAAGCCCACAAAAATATAAGGTTAGCAAGTGTTGCTTTCCTAATACAAGGTTAGCAAGTGGGTGACACAAAACCGCAAGTTTTGAGCTAAAATTTTCAAATCTGAAACCCACCAAGCCCACAAAAATATTTTGCAAACACCGGTGAAGGGTTATTCCGGAAAACTTATCTAGGGTAAAAACTAGATTTAATTTTTAAAAGATCAAATGTTTTCATAAAGATCCAATTTCCTTAATGGATCTAAATTTTATAGTCATGTGGGACTGTAAACCACATCGTTACTACTATTGTTTATACCGCCGTAAAGAAATCACTGATGTACAAAGTGTGAAGAATAAAGAAGTGATTCTTGTATTTCAAGAGTATATTGCTTGAGGACAAGCAACGCTCAAGTGTGGGAATATTTGATAATGCTAAAAACGAACATATATTTCATAGCATTATTCCTCAAGAAAGACAAGCTTTTAGTTGCAACTGTTCTATTTACAAGTGATATTCGTTTAAATAATAAAAGGTGAAGACAAAAGACAGATTCGACGAATTGAAGACGCAAACGACCAAAAAGCTCAAAAGTACAAAATACAATCAATGAGGTTCCAATTATTGATAAGAAACGTCTCAAAATTACAAGAGTACAAGATTCAAAACGAAAAGTACAAGATATTAAATTGTACGCAAGGACGTTCGAAAATCTGGAACCGGGACCAGAGTCAACTCTCAACGCTCGACGCAACGGACTAAAGATTACAAGTTAACTATGCACATAAATAAAATATAATATTTAAATAATTCTTATAATTATTTATATATTATATTATTATTTATAAACGTCGGCAAGAAAGAAAACAAAGATAAGTGACTTCTCCCAGCTAGTCATGCGATCGCATGGCCTGGAGGCACAAAAGCCATGCGATCGCATGGCTCTGAAATCCAGCCCAGGTCCTATAAATTCAACGCGTTTTGGCCAAAATATATCGACCTATCTCTCTATCCTACAAACGTAATATATATATATATATATATATATATATATATATATATATATATATATATTATAATTTTAATTTTAATTCTAATAATAAGGGTATGTTAGCGAATGTTGTAAGGGTGTAAGTCGAAATTCTGTCCGTGTAACGCTACGCTATTTTTAATCATTGTAAGTTATGTTCAACCTTTTTACATTAATGTCTCGTAGCTAAGTTATTATTATGCTTATTTAATCCGAAGTAATCATGATGTTGGGCTAATTACTAAAATTGGGTAATTGGGCTTTGTACCATAATTGGGTTTGGACAAAAGAACGACACTTGTGGAAATTAGACTATGGGCTATTAATGGGCTTTATATTTGTTTAGCTAAATGATAGTTTGTTAATTTTAATATAAAGATTTACAATTGGACGTACCTATAAATTACCATATACACTCGATCGGACACGATGGGCGGGGTATTTATATGTACGAATAATCGTTCATTTAACCGAACACGGGAATGGATTAATAGCCACTACAATTATTAAAACAGGGGTGAAATTATGTACAAGGACACTTGGCATAATTGATAATAAAGTATTAAAACCTTGGGTTACACTCAGTCGACATCCTGGTGTAATTATTAAACAAAGTATTAAAATCTTGTTACAGTTTAAGTCCTCAATTAGTTGGAATATTTGACATCGGGTATAAGGATAATTTGACGAGGATACTCGCACTTTATATTTATGACTGATGGACTGTTATGGACAAAAACCAGATGGACATATTAAATAATCCAGGACAAAGGACAATTAACCCATGGGCATAAAACTAAAATCAACACGTCAAACATCATGATTACGGAAGTTTAAATAAGCATAATTATTTTATTTCATATTTAATTTCCTTTATTGTTATTATATTTAATTGCATTTCTAATTATCGCATTTTTATTGTTATTTAATTGTACTTTTAATTATCGTACTTTTTAATTATCGCAAGTTTATTTTATCGCACTTTCATTTATCGCAATTTCATTATCGTTATTTACTTTACGCTTTAAATTAAGTCTTGTATTTATTTATTATTTTACATTTGGTTTTAACTGCGACTAAAGTTTTAAAATCGACAAACCAGTCATTAAACGGTAAAAACCCCCTTTATAATAATAATATTACTTATATATATATATATTTGTATTTTTATAAAAGTAAACTAATATAGCGTTAAGCTTTGTGAAAAAGATTCCCTGTGGAACGAACCGGACTTACTAAAAACTACACTACTGTACGATTAGGTACACTGCCTATAAGTGTTGTAGCAAGGTTTAAGTATATCCATTCTCTAAATAAATAAATATCTTGTGTAAAATTGTATCGTATTTAATAGTATTTCCCTGCTAAAATTTAAGATATTTTATATACACCTCGCATAACATCACTTGTCTATTTGAAATGAATTTCATACAAACGTTTGGCCACCCAGGTTGTCTGACGATTCACGAACGTCATAACGTGTAATAATTATTTAATGGAATATATATATGGATATATATATTTATGAATTGTTAAAATGATATTTAAGTATCTCATTAAGTATATTAACAATTGGTTATATATATAAAATGAGACTACTAACTTAAAGACTTCGAAACAATATACATATATGTAACGTTTTTCGAAGTCTTAAACCCTAATTTAAACTAAATGTATATGTATTGTATTAAGATGTATTAATACACTTTTGAAAGACTTAAATACATATAACAATATACTTATACTCAACAAAGATAGCTATACTCATAATCTCATTCAATTCTATCAAGAATTCTACTCGTATTCATTCGGTATTTATACCCGTATCATACCCAGCTTCTAAACGTATTTACTATTGGTATATACATACCAAATCATTGATCTTAGACAACCTCAATCAGTTAGGAGACATATGGAACCAACTCATTTAACTTCTTGTATGACTAAAATGCAAGAAACAAAAACTAATCCATCATATATCTATATCTAAATGTATCTATCTATATATCTATATACATTTCATCTCATTTTAATCACCTACTTCATTACTCCTAAACACATACTACTCAAGAACATTTCTAATTCAGTAACCTTCCATTATATATCTCCTAAACCACTTCAAGAACAAGCTTAAAACATCATAACAAGAATCATTCAAGAACATATCAAGATAACCTTCCAACTTGAAGAAGTTTACTTCCAATCTTTCAAGCCAACTCAACAACTCTTTATGATCACTAATTATACTTTCTTTCCAGTAGCTTTTCATCTTATAATCAAGATAAGAATCATATATAAGCTTTAGTTCAATTCATATACTTATAACTATCTTATTTCAAGATAGAAATTCTTATTCGAACTTTTGTTCATTTCATGATTTTACTTCAAGAATTCCAAGCCATCAAGGATATCTTTGAACTCAAGATATTCTCCTTATTTCTCCAGCAACTTTATTCATTTGAATTGAGGTAGTAACCTTATTCATAATCTTATTCGATTCATATTCATATAGCTATCTTATTTTGAGTTATAACTAATAACAACAAGAACATAGTTTAGATTATTTCTAAACTTGTTTGAAAATAAACTTAATCCTTCTAACTTGACTTTTAAAATACTTCAACACATGTATTATGACTATATGTTAAGCTAACATAAGGATATAAAACTTGTAAACATGAAGAACACCTTAAAATCGAATATACGCCGTCTTAGTCGAACGGGGGCTGTTTTGGGTTTAATTTTAAAAACCTATCTTAAACTTTGAATTAAAAGATTTTATTTTGTGAAAAATCTTATTTTATATGGATATGAAATATATCCAAAATCCATGGTTAAACTCTAAGTGGAAGTATGTTTTTCAAAAGGGTCATCAAGATGTCGTTCTTACGACGGATATGACTATCTTCTCTTATTTGACACCTTAGCTGTATTTTCGACTATAAACCTATACTTTTTCTATTAAAATTAATAATGTTGAGTTCGATACGAAACCATGGCAACTCGAATAACTCAAAACGGATTTGTAATGAAGAAATTATGGGTAAAACAAAACTGGATATTTTTCTTAATTTTTAGCTACGGACATGATTTATAAAAATGGATGCTAACCTTATCCTAGCTAACTTACCTTGTATCTTACATGTATTTATACATGTCTTGTTCCCGAACTTATGGAAATACAAATTATAATAGTCGTGATTAAGTTCTACGACAATATATTATAGTCTTAATAAAGATCGTAAGGCACCATATATATATATATATATATATATATATATATATATATATATATATATATATATATATATATATATATATATATATATATATATATATATATATATATATATATATATATATATATATATATATATATATATATATATATATATATGACTTGATCACCGTGGATTCGTATACAAAGTTTTGACATATCATTTTGACTTCTTCTATATATATTATTGGAACGAACTATTAGACACCATTGGCAGTAATCTCGAGTTAGCTGTGGGTCGAAGTGGATTCCAAAATATTATATACTTTGAGTTGTGATCGAGCCTGAGACATGTATACAATGGGTCGCGGATTGCTTCAGACAATATACATATTATGTGTCTTATTATATTAAGACAATATATTATAGTGTTAGTGAATTCTAACACAATATACGCATTTATATTTATATATATATTTATACTGTTGGACTATTGAACTACGAATGTTGGACTACTAACAATGGACAATTAAAATTATCACAAGTATCATAAGTATGGAATATTAATTATATATATATATATATATATATATATATATATATATATATATATATATATATATATATATATATATATATATATCTTGACACAAGAATATTATTATTAGGTTCGTGAATTTGTCAAAAGGCCAAGTCTTATCACCATCTCTTCAGAAATCATCACAAGTGAGTTATAGTCCCATTTTTACTATCTAAATTATATTGGGATGAGAATACATGCAAAATTTATAAATGTTTTACAAAATAAGCACAAGTTCATGGAACTACATTCTACGATTGTTTTGTTTGATGTTTCGCGAGGTGTATATAAAATACTATTAAATTTTACAAGGAAATACTATTAAATACGATACAATTTTACACAAGATATTTATTTATTTATAGAATGGATATACTCAAACCTTGCTACAACACTTATAGGCAGTGTACCTAATCGTACAGTAGTGTAGTTTTTAGTAAGTCCGGTTCGTTCCACAGGGAAAATCTTTAAACAAAGCTTAACGCTATATTAGTTTACTTTTATAAAAATACAAATATATATACAAGTAATATTATTATTATAAAGGGGGGTTTTTACCGTTTAATGACCGGTTTGTCGATTTTAAAACTTTAGTCGCAGTTAAAACCAAATGTAAAATAATAAATAAATACAAGACTTAATTTAAAGCGTAAAGTAAATAACGATAATGAAATTGCGAATAATAAAAGTGCGATAAAATAAACTTGCGATAATTAAAAAGTACGATAATTAAAAGTACAATTAAATACAATAACAATAAAAATGCGATAATTAGAAGTACAATTAAATATAAAATAAAGGAAATTAAATATGAAATAAAAGAATTATGCTTATTTAAACTTCCGTAATCATGATGTTTGACGTGTTGATTTTAGTTTTATGCCCATGGGTTAATTGTCCTTTGTCCTGGATTATTTAATATGTCCGTCTGGTTTTTGTCCATAACAGTCCATCAGTCATAAATATAAAGTGCGAGTATCCTCGTCAAATTATCCTTATACTCGAAGTTAAATATTCCAACTAATTGGGGACTTAAACTGTAACAAGATTTTAATACTTTGTTTAATAATTACACCAGGATGTCGACTGAGTGTAACCCAAGGTTTTAATATTTTGTTATCAATTATACCAAGTGTCCTTGTACATAATTTCACCCCTGTTTTAATTATTCTAGTGGCTATTAATCCATTCTCGTGTCCGGTTAAATGAACGATTATTCGTACATATAAATACCCCGACCAGCGTGTCCGATCGAGTGTATATGGTAATTTATAGGGATGCCTAATTGTAAATCTTTATATTAACATTAACAAACTATCATTTAGTTAAACAAATATAAAGCCCATTAATAGCCCATAGTCTAATTTCCACAAGTGTCGTTCTTTTGTCCAAACCCCAATTATGGTACAAAGCCCAATTACCCAATTTTAGTAATTAGCCCAACATCATGATTACTTCGTTTTAAATAAGCATAATAATAACTTAGCTACGAGACATTAAATTAAAAAGGTTGAACATAACTTACAATGATTAAAAATAGCGTAGCGTTACACGGACAGAATTTCGACTTACACCCTTACAATATTCGCTAACATACCCTTATTATTAGGATTAAAATTAAAATTAAAATTAAAATTAAAATTAAAATTAAAATATAAATATAAATATTTACGTATTATGAGAGAAGAAGAAAAAGGGATGGATTTTACGTTCACCAAACTGCGAATTTATAGGCCTGTGAACTGAAAAAGGAGCTCATGCAATCGCATGAGCTTTGCTCTTCAAGGCCATGCGATCGCATGGCCAGCTGGGGAGGCTCACATTTGGTTGTTTTCTTCTGCCGACGGTTTTATAAATAAATATAATATATTAAATAATTATAAGAATTATTTAAATATTATATTATATTTATGTGCATAGTTGACTTGTAATTTTTAGTCCGTTGCGTCGAGTGTTGAGAGTTGACTCTGGTCCCGGTTCCGGATTTTCGAACGTCCTTGCGTACAATTTAATATCTTGTACTTTTTGTTTTGAATCTTGCACTCTTGTAATTTTGAGACGTTTCTTATCAATAATTGGAACCTCGTTGATTGTATTTTGTACTTTTGAGCTTTTTGGTCGTTTGCGTCTTCAATTCGTAGAATCTTTCTTTTGTCTTCACCTTTTATTATTTAAACGAATATTACTTGTAAATAGAACAATTGCAACTAAAAGCTTGTCTTTCTTGAGGAATAATGCTATGAATTATATGTTCGTTTTTAGCATTATCAAATATTCCCACACTTGAGCGTTGCTTGTCCTCAAGCAATATAGTCTTGAAATACAAGAATCACTTCTTTATTCTTCACACTTTGTACATCAGTGATTTCTATACGGCGGTATAAACAATGGTAGTAACGATATGGTTTACAGTCCCACATGACTATAAAAATTTAGATCCATTAAGGAAATTGGATCTTTATGAAAACATTTGATCTTTTGAAAATTAAATCTAGTTTTTACCCTAGATAAGTTTTCCGGAATAACCCTTTACCGGTGTTTGCAAAATATTTTTGTGGGTTTGGTGGGTTTCAGATTTGAAAATTTTAGCTCAAAACTTGCGGTTTTGTGTCACCCACTTGCTAACCTTGTATTTGGAAAGCAACACGTCCATTTTACTTGTCCCGTATATTACCTTTCGGTAAACTACCGTCCGGTTGTAAAGGAAAGCATTGAACAAGCAACTGTTAAGGCAATGTCCCCTGACATGCTTTTAATTATGGTATATAACGTGTCAGACGCAATTACTATCCTTGGTAGGAGCAATAGTAAAGCTCACCCTTATGATTTTTCGGTCTGGCACAAGGTCCTGTCTTTGACCACTATGCAACCACCGTTCTTACGGTTGACACCCGATTTAGTTCAGGTGACCTAATAAATTCCAGGTGAATTCCTAGGATTTTACGTTCAATGGTAATGCACGCATTGAAAATAGGGTTTTCAGAAAACAAATCGGTTTGTAATTTTGATCAAAATATTTTCTCGTTCAAGCTCGAGTTTAGATATCATTGAATTCCATGAGTTTGAATTCTCAATCTTTAAGGTCAATCTCTAGGATTGAGTAATATCAGGCTTAAAAGCTGATTTTTAGTCTTTAAGGAGATTATCCTTTCTGGGGATCTGATTCATTAGTCTTATCAAGCTAATTTGCATGGTGCCCCCCCATTGTACGAGATAAATCCTTCTCATGGTTAGGATAAATCTGACCACTTGGCGACCCTGTTTAATGCTGAGGTCCGTGGATTTTCTGCTGATTTTAGTGATGACTTTTCTAGATTTTTCGTCAACCTACAGCTGGTCTGGACGACAACTTCCTGACTTAAATCAAGAAGCGCGTTTCTTTTTCGGAAGACTTTACTTCCTTTTAATGATGGAATTGATTCATCGTGTAGATCCATCTTTCTTATAGTAAATCAGGTAAAACTTTTTAGTTTAGTCCAAAGCAAAAGTATTTTCAGTTATTTGTACAAAAATATGTTATATATGTTTTGAATAACTTGGAGAATTTTCCCACACTTGGCTTTTATTTTCCTTTTTATTGTCCTCTATTCCATTTTAAATGAATTTTAACATTTTGGTTTGTTTCTCAATTTATGTCCTTTCCGAGGTTACAATAATTTCGGTGTTAAAACCTAGTTTTATCGTTCATAAATATGTATAAACATGATTTTGAGTTCATTTAATTGAAAATTTTGAAAATTTTGAAAATTTTTACTAGAATTTGGTAGTCAGTATATAAGACTAGGGCTGTTCTTTATTATCAGAGAGCACTAGATTCTAATACAACTACTACGTTACTAGTATTTTTAATGGTAACCAAGTGTATAAAGATAAAAATTTTAAAAATCCGAAAGAATTTAACCCCTTCCCACACTTAAGATCTTGCAATGCCCTCATTTGCAAGAAATCAGTACAATTTAAATTATTGAGGGTGATTAGCGTAGAAATGATTAAATTTTACCAAAGTTTCCAAACATATTGGCGTTTGTTTACTGAATGATAAATGGTGCACATCATTTGTTCATTTCGTCTGTTGTTACATCACATTTATTTGTCATCTTGTCATCAAAATTAGTAGCTTTTGCTGAACTTAATGCCAGTCTTTGAAAATGCGCTGTTTTACCCTGTTTTGTACAATCGACAATATACATACATACAAATATAATCATGCATGGCAATTTGAAATAGGACTTAATATCCCACTTTCAAATTCTAAATATGAAATATTAGTACACAATAATAATAAAATAATAAAAATTACACAAATATATCCAATAACATAAGTTTAAACATGAAAAAGTCAAAAGATAAAAACATAAAAATCATAAAAATAACCAAATGGAACTAAATCAGTCTGGATAGGGGTTCCAGTTCATCTCATTGGGTGGGTTCCATTGTTGATTATAGGTGTTCTGATAGGCTTGGTTATAGTCATACCGGTTAAAGGGTGGTCGGATATCGGGGCTATGTGGCGGAAAATGAGCAGGTCGCATAGGTACATAGTTATTTGGTACCTGATATGATAGCTGGCTCATGATTTGGTACTGATGAACTAACCAGTTATCGTGTTGGCGTCGCCTATAATCCTCGTATACTCGCTCGGAGTTCCACTGCTCATACATACTACGTCTTGCCGCGTTCGTCATTGCTTCCTCATCTATACGAACGTGGACGTCAAGAATAGCATCTCGAAAGACATCCCTAATGTCTTCCACCTCCTCCATTTCCTCGTTGAGCCTCTCTCTACCTGAGGATGAGATCCCTCATAGGGTATTGCCTGGTTACGTCTACTTTTCAATACCTTAGCACCCACATAAACTTTCAATCCTAAGGGCTCAACCTGTTCTCTACAAAGCTGTAATGGACCCCCTTGGTTCCTATCACCACCTAAATACTCTCCAATGAGAGTAACAAAAATACCTCCTCCTATTATACTCCCGTCCTGCATTCCCTCTACCATTTTAGATAAATAAAAAGCAACACAGTAAGGGATATTGACAAAGCTTCTAGGATCCCGAATACACTTTAGGTAGAATAAATCATGTAAGGTAATTTTTTCTTTATAATGACCTCTCTGTGTAATCGAGTTAGCCAAAAATCTATGAATAATACGAAGCTCGGCTCTGTCAATATGTGTATAGGAGTGTCCTCCTGCTCGTGTAAAAACATCAAAATGTGACATACGCCTCCAAATGGCGTCAGCATCAAAGTTACTATCTACCCTTTCACCATAATGAATCAAATTTGTACAATCGGGTAATAGCAACTCACCAGGAGTATATATCTGTAAGGCCCTGGCCATATCCAACATGGACATTCTGTACATCCTACTGCCAAGGATAAACCTAAGAAATCTTCTATCATCTATTCTAACTATATTTGTATCAAGTGATACAGTACTCATCAACTCAACACACCATTCCTTATATACAGGTCTACGAATGGTGAAAAGACGTTCCCAATCTGTAAAAGAAGAACTGCCATACCTTTGAACTAAAAGCTGTCTAACACGGTCAGCTAGATGGACTGTTTCCAAAGGGGCCCAATCGATTACCCTTGGCACCTCTACATTTTTTGTTACCAATTTGAATTTGTTTCTTTGATATGTCTCGTAATCTCTCCATCTCCTATCAAATCTCAGATTAGGATGTAGAGTGTTCTCAGGAATCGTTGGGAATTCTACTGGCGGCCTCATTGGGAATACTATGAATTCATCAACAAACTGTACCGGATCATAATAAGGTATGTGATGATCAGGCTGTTGTTGTTCCTGTTGTAGTTCTTGTTCGTGTTGCATTTCTGGTTCTGGTTCTGGTGCTGGTGCTGGTGCTGGTCGTCTAGATGATGATGCTCCTGAACCTCCAGTATCGGCTTTCTGCAAAACACATTAAACACAAAATTTGTGCATCCAAATATGCATTAGTGTTAGCAAAATAACAACTTAAAACAATTACTATAACATGTTAAATCAAAATTAAACTTATACACATTTTCACAATTTTTCACAATTCTACACTTTTCAAATAAGCACATATGAAAATGTATACAAAATTCATAAGCATTTAACTTAAATAACATGTCAAAATATTCATTACTAATAATTAAACAAGTCTCAAATGGCAAATATATCAAATTAATCAAGTTCATGAATTTTGGACTTAAAAAGTCCACTTTAATCTCCAAAAATCATGTTTAGGATCATTGTTTGGATCATTTAACTATCTAAACATGTTACACTACTCAATTTAGCAATAATTCATGACAAAAATCAGCCATAACCTGTTTATATCAAAAAGCCCCAAATTGCTCAAGAACATAAACCCTAGATTTCTAAAAATTTTGAAGTTTTTGGCTTCAAATCATGTTAAATAGTATCAATCTAGGTTATACATGCATAAAATACTAACAATTTAACACTAATTACACTAGAAATTAACAAAATTGCATTAGGTAATAAATTGGTAATTATCACAAAAACTAGGAATTTATAGAGTTTAGGGGTGTAATTTTTACCAATTTGCTGAAGAATGAGAATCTAGACATGATTAGAGCAAGAATTTTGATGAATTATGGTGGAAAAATGGCGAAAATTGGTGAATTTTTGGGTGAGTTTCGTGAATGTATGTGTGTGTTTGTGTTGAGGCAGAACCGAGCTGCTGTATGTATCAGGCCTGCATTTGGTCCCCATGCGATCGCATGGGTTCCAAGTGCAAACCCCATGCGATCGCATGGGGTGCCGGCTACAGTGATTTCAGTTTTTTTTTTTTTTATAAAACCTTATACTTTATAAAACTTATAATTAACTAAATTTTAAAAATTTTGTTTTCCTTTAGGAGCGAGGGCGTTTCGGATCGTTGTCCTAGTCTGTCCCTCGACAAAATTTTAAAATTTGTCAAATCAAAGTGCGGTTTTTAAAAGTAAAGATTTTTGGGTTTTTTTAATGTTTTTGGTATACTTTAATTCAATAAGATTAAAAATAATGATAATAAAAGTTCTCGTCCCTCCCTCGGGTAAAGCAATTTCGGTTCAAAGACCTAGTCTTCAACTTACGACGAATTTTAAAAATCATATTTTTAACTTAATGAGATAAAGTAAATTTTTGTTTTTAAATTCACACAACTTAAATATAAAATTCAAAATTAATATTAAAAATTCACACCAAACTTAAAATTTGAAATGCATAAAATTAAAAATTCATATTTTAAAAATTAAAAATTCACACCAAAGTTAATTTAAAAATTCATATTATAAATTCACACCAAACTTATATTAATTTTTCAAATATTTACAATTTTAAATATATTGATTTTACAAAGTTTACAATATTAATTTAAGATTTATATATTAATTTTAAAAACATGGTAAAAATAAAATTAAAAATCTTTTTGGCTTTTTATCCCACTTTAATCAATCAAATATTATCAAAAATATACGCCCCTCTTTTCGGTAAAGTAATTTCGGTTCCAAAACCTAATTTAACTCATGACGAATTTTTGAAATATTTTGTGTTGATTGATTAAAGATATTTATACCTTAAGAATAAACGTTAAATTTCGCAGTGATGTAATAAATTTTTGTATGATATCAATAATTTCGGTCGCCAAACCTAATTTTATTCAATACCAATTTAATACTTTATAGCGAACAAATTAGCGTTTATTATCAAAAGGTTAAAAAAAAAATAAACTGTACAGACTTACCTGTGAGATAGTATTCTTAGTTATATGATCTATCCCATTCATAAGATAGTCGGTTTAATTGGTTTTCCATAGCTACATAGGCGTAACCTCGAGCATTCAGTGTTTTTTCTTCTAAACATATGAACGGTCCGTCTCTGCATAAAGTAACAAATTCGGTATTTGAATAGGTTTGATTATTTGAACATTTACCTCCATGTGACCATTTTCCGCATTTGTGACATCTTTCTAGGTGTCGTGCTCTTCTTTTCGCTGCGGATTTTGATTTTCCTTTACCAAATTGTAACTTATTATCTTCGCATCTGGATTCTTTTCTTACTCCGTCCAATCTTTCTCTGATTACTGATACTATTTCACTCGGTAGTGTGTCATTATTACGTTTAGTGATCAAAACGTGTATCATTAGACCATGGTTTAGTTCACAGGAAGTCTTCATTTCCTAAAAAAAATAAAAATTCAGAATGGGGGGAGAAGACTAGTTCTTTAGGGTCTGCTAGGAAAAGACCATTCGGGTTCCATTTTCGAGAACTACACGAAAACAGACAATCTAACTCTAACAGAAATACATAAACCCCTTTAAAGACTTGATTCTCCCCACACTTAGTTAGCTGTGGTATCGAAATGGTGATTAACTTCATTGTCAACTTCCATCGGACCATGTATGTAATGTTTAATTCTGTGACCATTAACTTTAAATTCAATCCCATTTGAATTTATTAATTCTATCGTTCCGTATGGGAAAACTCTTTTAACTATGAATGGTCCAGACCATCTTGATTTCAATTTTCCAGGAAATAGCTTGAATCGTGAATTGAAAAGAAGAACTCTGTCTCCTTCCTTAAATTCTTTTGAACTTCTGATTCTTTTATCATGCCATTTCTTCGTTCTTTCTTTATAGATTAACGAATTTTCATATGCTTCATGTCTTAATTCTTCTAATTCGTTTAGTTGACTTAATCGTAGACGTCCGGCTTCATGTAAATCAAGATTACATGTCTTCAAAGCCCAAAATGCTTTGTGTTCAATTTCTACTGGAAGATGACATGCTTTTCCATAAACAAGTCTAAAAGGTGTGGTTCCAATTGGAGTTTTGTAGGCTGTTCTAAAAGCCCAGAGTGCATCCTCCAATTTAATGGACCATTCCTTCGGATTTGATCCTACGGTTTTCTCTAAAATATGTTTTAAAGCTCGGTTGGTATTTTCAACTTGTCCACTTATTTGTGGATGATATGCGGTGGAGATTTTATGAGTTACTCCATATTTTTTAAGAACTTTCTCAAGTTGATTATTATAGAAATGAGTACCCCGATCACTTATTAAAGCTTTCGGTGTTCCAAACCTTGCAAAAAGACATTTTAAAAAGTTGACTACAACTCGTGCATCGTTAGTTGGGAGAGCTTGTGCTTCCGCCCATTTAGATACATAATCAATGGCTACGAGAATATAGAGATTATTATGAGATTTTGGAAATGGACCCATAAAGTCAATACCCCAAATGTCAAATACTTCACATACTTGTATGACATTTTGTGGCATTTCATCACGTTGACTTATTTTTCCGGCCCTTTGACAAGCATCACAAGATTTGCAAAGAAGGCGTGCGTCTTTGTAAATTGTAGGCCAATAGAATCCAGCATCATAAACTTTTCTTGCAGTTAGTTGAGGCCCATAATGCCCTCCTGTTGGTCCTGTGTGACAATGGTTTAAAATTTTACTAGATTCATCTCCAAATACACATCGGCGTATTATTCCATCTGGACAACTTTTAAACAGGTGTGGATCTTCCCAAAAATAGTGTTTTATATCACTGAAGAATTTCTTTCGTTTTTGGTACGATAATCCTTTTTCAAGGAATCCACAAACTAAGTAGTTTGCATAGTCTGCAAACCATGGAATTTCTTTATAATCTATCTTCAATAGATATTCATCAGGAAAGTTGTTTTGTATGGTCGATTCATTTAGAACTTCTAATTCGGGATTTTCAAGACGAGAAAGATGATCACCGGCGAGATTTTCTGCACCTCTTTTATCTCGGATTTCAATATCAAACTCTTGTAAGAGTAAGATCCAACAGATTAATCTTGGTTTAGCATCTTGTTTTGAAAATAGGTATCTAAGAGCAGAATGGTCGGTATAGACCACCGTTTTTGCTAGAACGAGATATGAACGAAATTTGTCAAAAGCAAAGACAATAGCAAGGAGTTCTTTTTCAGTAGTTGTATAGTTCGTTTGTGCTCCTTGTAACGTCTTACTAGCATAATATATAGGTTGAAATCGTTTTTCAATCCTTTGTCCTAAAACGGCTCCCATTGCAAAATCACTTGCATCGCACATTAGTTCAAATGGTAGATTCCAATTTGGTGTTATCATGATCGGCGCATTAGTGAGTTTCTCTTTAAGAATATTAAAAGATTTGATACACTCATCTAAAAAGATGAATGGAGCATCCTTTTCTAGGAGTTTATTCATAGGAGTGGCAATTTTAGAAAAATCTTTTATGAAAAGTCGGTAAAAACCGGCATGCCCTAGAAAACTCCTAACTCCTCTAACATTGGTGGGATGTGGAAGTTTAGCAATTACATCTACTTTAGCTCTATCCACTTCAATTCCTTCTTTTGAAATTTTATGACCAAGAACGATGACTTCTTTAACCATGAAATGGCATTTTTCCCAATTAAGTACTAGATTTGATTGTTCGCATCTAATAAGCATTCGTTCTAGATTAACTAGACATGATTCAAATGTATCACCGAAGACTGAAAAGTCATCAATGAAAACTTCCATGCATTCTTCTATCATGTCGTGAAAAATCGCCATTATACACCTTTGAAAGGTTGCAGGGGCGTTGCAAAGTCCAAATGGCATGCGTTTGTAAGCAAAAGTACCATAAGGGCACGTGAATGTGGTTTTCTCTTGGTCTTCGGGTGCTATTGGAATTTGAAAATATCCGGAAAAACCATCAAGAAAACAATAGTAACTGTTTCTGGCTAATCTTTCCAACATTTGATCTATGAAAGGTAAGGGAAAGTGATCTTTTCTGGTGGTGTCATTTAATTTTCTATAATCAATACATACACGCCATCCTGTTACGGTCCTAGTAGGAATAAGCTCATTTTTCTCATTTGTAATGACAGTCATGCCACCCTTCTTAGGCACGCATTGAACTGGGATTACCCATGGACTATCAGAGATTGGATAAATTAGACCTGCGTCTAGCAGTTTAATAATTTCTTTTTTAACTACATCTTGCATATTAAGATTTAGTCTTCGTTGGAGTTGCACATACGTTTTATGACCTTCTTCCATAAGGATTTTATGTGTGCAATACGAAGGACTTATTCCTTTAATATCATGAATCTTCCATGCAATGGCTGGTTTATGAGCTTTCAACACAGAAATGAGTTGTGATTTCTCATTTTCAGTAAGAGAAGACGATATTATTATAGGTAATTCAGATTCACCATGTAAATAAGCGTATTCCAAATGGTTTGGAAGTGGCTTTAACTCTAATTTCGGTGGTTCTTCTATCGATGATTTATATCAATATCTGTCTCCTTCTTTTAGCATTTGAATTTCTTCTGTTGTTGGTTCATATCCATTAGCTATAAGTGTAGCTAACATTTCAGCTTCATCAATTGGTTCATTACCTTCTCCTAAAGAACATTCTCCTGTTCCTTGTAATTCTGGAAATTCTTCTAATAATTTTGCATGTGCATCTATAGTTTGAATATAATAACATGTATCATCTGCAGATTGTGGTTGTTGCATTGCTCTATCAACTGAAAAGGTAACACTCTCATCCTCTATACTTAGGGTCAATTTCTTACCGAACACGTCTATCATTGCTTTAGCCGTGTTTAAGAATGGTCTTCCTAATATGAGAGGAACTTGAGAATCTTCTTCCATGTCCAAAACAACAAAATCTACTGGAAATACTAAAGTACCAACTTTAACTAGCATGTTCTCCATTATCCCTCTAGGATATTTTATTGATCTATCGGCTAGTTGTATGCTTATTCTGGTTGGTTTCAATTCTCCAAGGTCTAGTTTAGCGTATAGTGAATACGGCATTAGATTTATACTAGCACCTAAGTTGCCAATGCTTCTATTGAACTAAGACTACCCAGAAAACATGGAATTGTGAAACTTCCTGGATCAGATAATTTTTCTGGTATCTTATTCAACAGCACTGCTGAACAATTAGCATTCATGGTAACAGCCGAGAGTTCTTCCATTTTCTTTCTATTTGAGATTAGATCTTTCAAGAATTTAGCATATCTAGGCATTCCTGAAATCACATCAATGAAAGGAAGATTTACATTTATCTGTTTAAACATATCCAAGAATTTGGATTGCTCGGCTTCAAGTTTCTCTTTCTTCATTTTACTCGGGTAAGGAAGTGGTGGTTGGTATGGTTTAACATAAGGTTTAGCCTTAACTGTGTTATCTTCATTAACCTTTTCAACTACCGGTTCTTTTTCCTTATCTTGATTAGGTTGTGGTTCTTGTGGAGTAGGAATAGCTTCATCAGAAGTTACAGGTATTTCAGGTGGTTTAAGTGTTGTACCACTTCTTGTGGTAACGGCTTTAGCTGTTTCATTCCGGGGGTTAACATTTGTATCACTAGGTAGACTTCCCGGTTTTCTTTCACCTATTAACCTTGCTAGGTTACTTACTTCTTGTTCCAGATTTTGAATAGAAGCTTGTTGATTTCTAAATGTTTGAGCATTTTGTTCATTAGTTTATTTCTGAGATGTGAAAAACTGCGTTTGAGTTTCAACTAGCTTCGTCATCATACCTTCTAAATTCGGCTTTTTATCATCGGTTTGTTGTGGTGATTTGTTTTGAAAATTAGGTCTTTGCTGATTGTAAGTATTATTGGATACTTGTTGATTGCTAGGACCTTGTTGGTTGTTGTATGAAATATTTCGGTTATAGTTCTGATTTTGATTGTAAATAGGTCTTGGCGGTTGATAATTATTCTGATAATTATTTCCAGGTCTTTGGTTTATGTATGAAATATTCTCTCTTTGTTCCATTGTTAGTTCAATACTGAGACAATCTTTTGTCAAATGTGGTCCTCCACACTGCTCACAACTAATTCGTATTGAGTGAATATCCTTAGTCATCTTTTCCATTCGTCTCTCGACAGCATCTATCTTTGCGGAAATGGAATCTAAGTTGGCTAGAATCGGCTCTAGCTGCTTTAGATGATCTAACGATATCTTTTTCTTGGTGCCACTCGTGTGAGTGGGAAGCAGTGTTATCAATAATTTTGTAAGCATCAGTTTCAGTTTTCTTCATAATAGAACCACCAGCTGCTATATCTATGTCTTTCCTTGTAGTGATGTCGCATCCTTGGTAGAATATTTGTACTATTTGACAGGTATCTAAACCATGTTGCGGACATCCTCTTAATAACTTTCCAAATCTTGTCCACGACTCATATAGAGTTTCATTTGGCTTCTGTGTGAACGTAACAATTTCTCCTTGAAGTCTTACGGCTTTAGATGCAGGAAAGAATTGTTTAAGAAATTTTTCAACTAAAACATCCCATGTATCAATCGCCCCTTCAGGTAACGATTCCAACCAATCTTTGGCTTCTCCCTTTAAAGTCCAGGGAAATAACATGAGATATATCTGTTCATCCTCCACTTCTCTTATTTTAAATAGAGTGCAGATCCTATTAAAGGTACGAAGATGTTCATTTGGATCTTCCTTCGGCGCACCACTAAATGGGCATTGATTAGTCACCATGTGTAGAATTTGTCCTTTGATTTCATAATCTGGCGCATTAATGTCTGGATGAGTAATTGCGTGACCTTGGCCAGTGCGTTTAGCTCTCATTCGGTCTTCCATACTTAAAGGTTCCAGATTCTCCATAATTGAATTTGTTGAATCGGAATCACTAGAGGATTCTGATTTAATGGTTCATTCCTCAACAATCTCTGTTTGAATGATTGGTGGTTCCGGAGGAAAGTTTAGTGGTTCAGGATCTACGAATCGTCCCTGAATATTCTCCGGATTCTCAATTGTGAAGTCGGGTACAAAAAATGGATTATCGGAAATTTGAACTAGAGTACTTGGTCGACTGGATGACGATTCTAAAGAAAAATCAACAGTAGTAATATTTGCTAAATGTCTTGATCTAGTTACAGGTGGTGAACGTACAAAAGGTGGTGAACGTCTTGCTCGGTGCATTCACTGAATATCCTATTAGTTTTTAAAAGGAAAGAAAATTATAATACGTTATCCAATCAATAGACTTTTCTGATTTTCCCACGTTTCGAATAGCCAAAAGATGCAGCAGAGGGGCAGGATTCGTTTGGTTTCAATATAATTGAGGACTGTTTGGCTCCAATAACCCGGTCCACGTACAAATCCAACTATTACTACGAACCAGAAAATTTTGATGTCTATCAATTTAACCACTTAAAATAAATTTTCGTAATTTTAAGAAATTTAGATAAGAAGTAGAATAAAAATCTATGTCCTAAAAACTAGAATAGCGAGAAATAAGAAAGAAAAAGAGTTCGTCGAAAAAGGTCGAAAAAGAAAAATGGTTGAAAAATAAAAGGTGACGGAAAAATAAAAGAAACTTATAACACTTAAAAATACTTGACTAACCTAACCTTATTACTACAACTAACTTAAAATTATAATCGCAAATTGAGATTACTAATTGGAATGATAATTGATACATAGGTAAAAGTCGTCTAAAAATATTAAAGCTTACAGGAAAAACTAAATCCCAAATGGCAATATCTTATAAGGGTACTAAAACTTAAAAAGGCGTCGCAAAATTCTAAAGTACCTAAATCTTAGTCTAAAGAAAAACACTTAAGGAATTTTACAGCAAAGCCTAAAAATCTAGAAGTATAAATAACTATGGCAAAAACTAAGTTTAAAACTAAATATGAGCTAAAAATACAAATATTACGCTAAAACGATTAAAAAGGGAAAAAATATAAAAATATTATTTTTATATTATTTATTTATTAAAACTATTAATTTTACAATTTAATTAAACTAATTAAACTAAATAATACAAATAATAAATAAAACTAAATTAATATATTAATTAACTAATAAACCCTAATTAGGGTTTTAATAATAATAATAATTAAAATATACTCCGTAATTAATGCAGTTGCAGTCTGGCGTGTCAGATGGGCTCATGCGATCACATGAGTCCTAAACAATCCGGCCATGCGATCGCATGGGCTAGGGTTTCGGGCCACAGAGTGGGCTGCTACAGTACCGGACTCGAGTTTTAATTTTTTTTTCTTCTGTTTTTGCTGTAAAATATAAAATATATTTATTAATTAAATAAAACTTATATTTTTACAAACTAAAAAAAATAGAAATAAAGAAACTTTATAAAACTTAAATATTTACCAAACTCTAAAAAAAAATATTTATATTTTTGTTTTTCTTTTAATATTTTTGAATATTTAAAACGTGTTTTTACAAAAGCGTACTAAAAATAAAAATCTTTTTTTATATATATTAGCGTTGCGCTTCCGGCTTTTAAGCTAGATTGAGTCCCCGGCAGCGGCGCCAAAAATAACTTGATGTTTCGCGAGGTGTATATAAAATACTATTAAATTTTACAAGGAAATACTATTAAATACGATACAATTTTACACAAGATATTTATTTATTTATAGAATGGATATACTTAAACCTTGCTACAACACTTATAGGCAGTGTACCTAATCGTACAGTAGTGTAGTTTTTAGTAAGTCCGGTTCGTTCCACAGGGAAAATCTTTAAACAAAGCTTAACCCTATATTAGTTTACTTTTATAAAAATACAAATATATATACAAGTAATATTATTATTATAAAGGGGGGTTTTTACCGTTTAATGACCGGTTTGTCGATTTTAAAACTTTAGTCGCAGTTAAAATCAAATGTAAAATAATAAATAAATACAAGACTTAATTTAAAGCGTAAAGTAAATAACGATAATAAAATTGCGAATAATAAAAGTGCGATAAAATAAACTTACGATAATTAAAAAGTACGATAATTAAAAGTACAATTAAATACAATAACAATAAAAATGCGATAATTAGAAGTGCAATTAAATATAAAATAAAGGAAATTAAATATGAAATAAAAGAATTATGCTTATTTAAACTTCCGTAATCATGATGTTTGACGTGTTGATTTTAGTTTTATGCCCATGGGTTAATTGTCCTTTGTCCTGGATTATTTAATATGTCCGTCTGGTTTTTTGTCCATAACAGTCCATCAGTCATAAATATAAAGTGCGAGTATCCTCGTCAAATTATCCTTATACCCGAAGTTAAATATTCCAACTAATTGAGGACTTAAACTGTAACAAGATTTTAATACTTTGTTTAATAATTACACCAGGATGTCGACTGAGTGTAACCCAAGGTTTTAATATTTTGTTATCAATTATACCAAGTGTCCTTGTACATAATTTCACCCATATTTTAATTATTCTAGTGGCCATTAATCCATTCCCGTGTCCGGTTAAATGAACGATTATTCGTACATATAAATACCCCGCCCATCGTGTCCGATCGAGTGTATATGGTAATTTATAGGGACGCCCAATTGTAAATCTTTATATTAACATTAACAAACTATCATTTAGTTAAACAAATATAAAGCCCATTAATAGCCCATAGTCTAATTTCTACAAGTGTCGTTCTTTTGTCCAAACCCCAATTATGGTACAAAGCCCAATTACCCAATTTTAGTAATTTGCCCAACATCATGATTACTTCGTTTTAAATAAGCATAATAATAACTTAGCTACGAGACATTAAATTAAAAAGGTTGAACATAACTTACAATGATTAAAAATAGCGTAGCGTTACACGGACAGAATTTCGACTTACACCCTTACAATATTCGCTAACATACCCTTATTATTAGGATTAAAATTAAAATTAAAATTAAAATTAAAATATAAATATAAATATTTACGTATTATGAGAGAAGAAGAAAAAGGGATGGATTTTACGTTCACCAAACTGCGAATTTATAGGCCTGTGAACTGAAAAAGGAGCTCATGCGATCACATGAGCTTTGCTCTTCAAGGCCATGCGATCGCATGGCCAGCTGGGGAGGCTCACATTTGGTTGTTTTCTTCTGCCGACGGTTTTATAAATAAATATAATATATTAAATAATTATAAGAATTATTTAAATATTATATTATATTTATGTGCATAGTTGACTTGTAATTTTTAGTCCGTTGCGTCGAGTGTTGAGAGTTGACTCTGGTCCCGGTTCTGGATTTTCGAACGTCCTTGCGTACAATTTAATATCTTGTACTTTTTGTTTTGAATCTTGTACTCTTGTAATTTTGAGACGTTTCTTATCAATAATTGGAACCTCGTTGATTGTATTTTGTACTTTTGAGCTTTTTGGTCATTTGCGTCTTCAATTCGTCCAATCTTTCTTTTGTCTTCACCTTTTATTATTTAAACGAATATTACTTGTAAATAGAACAATTGCAACTAAAAGCTTGTCTTTCTTGAGGAATAATGCTATGAATTATATGTTCGTTTTTAGCATTATCATTGTTATACCGGATATCTGTACTTATTATTATTATGCTTGGTAACCTAAGAATTAGTGAAAAACACTAATTGACGCGAATCCTAAAGGTAGATCTACGAGCACCAACCACCCCCATTTTCAAATAGTGGAAATGTTTTAGTACTTCGCAGGGTTCTTGTCATACATTTGAATAGTGGAATGTATGATGCCAGATATCTTAAGCGCTCTATGTTAAGGTCGGTTACCAGGTGACTCATCGTATGAATGATTTTTGCAGTTGTAATGATCCTGCGCATTTAATTAAATGAAATCTTGTGGCTTATTAAATATTATGATTATTATATAGAAATTTAACCTATGACTCACCAACATTTTTGTTGACGTTTTAAGCATGTTTATTCTCAGGTGAATATTAAAAACGCTTTCGCTGTCGTATGCCAACCCAAGGTCAAGATTTGGAGTCGGCATAATTGTTTATATTGTTTAAACTTGCATTCGGAGTATTTGTTGTAATATATTTGATCATATTATAATGGGTTGTGTAAAAACTTATTTATTTGAGAAGATTGTCTTTGATAGAAAATCTAAATTATGTCATTAAGACCTTTATTCAATAATAAAGGTTATGGTTGTTTATTTTAAAAACGAATGCAAGATTTGAAAAACGTCTCATATAGAGGTCAAAACCTCGCAAAGAAATCAATTAATATGAAACGTTTATAATTAATATGAATGGGGCATTTCAGGTTTATAGTCAGAAATATAAGTTACAAGTCGTTTTTGTAAGAGGTAGTCATTTCAGTCGAAAGAACGACGTCTTGATGACCATTCTGAAAAACATACTTCCACTTTGAGTTTAACCATGATTTTTGGATATAGTTTCCTGTTCATAAGAAAAATCATTTTCCCAGAAGAACAACTTTTAAATCAAAGTTTATCATAGTTTTTAATTATCAAAACCAAAACAGCCCGCGGTGTTACTACGACGGCGTATATCCGGTTTTACGGTGTTTTTTCGTGTTTTCAGGTTTTAAATCATTAAGTTAGCATATCATATAGATATAGAACATGTGTTTAGTTGATTTTAAAAGTCAAGTTAGAAGGATTAACTTTTGTTTGCGAACAAGTTTAGAATTAATTAAACTATGTTCTAGTGATTACAAGTTTAAACCTTCGAATAAGGTAGTTTTATATATATGAATCGAATGATGTTATGAACATCATTACTACCTCAAGTTTAGTAGGTAAACCTACTGGAAATGATGAAAAAATAACTTGAGCTTCAAAGGATCTTTGGATGGCTTGAAAGTTCTTGAAGCAGAATCATGACACGAAAACAAGTTCAAGTAAGATTTCCACTCGAAATAAGATTGTTATAGTTATAGAAATTGAATCAAAGTTTGAATATGAGTATTACCTTGTATTATAAAGATATCTTACTATAAATAAGAAAGATTTCTTGAGGTTAGATGATCACTTTAAAAGATTGGAAGTAAGTTAGCAAACTTGGAAGTATTCTTGATTTTATGAAACTAGAACTTATAGAATTTATGAAGAACACTTAGAACTTGAAGATAGAACTTGAGAGAGATCAATTAGATGAAGAAAATTGAAGAATAAAAGTGTTTGTAGGTGTTTTTGGTCGTTGGTATATGGATTAGATATAAAGGATGTGTAATTTTGTTTACATGTAAATAAGTCATGAATGATTACTAATGTTTTTTGTAATTTTATGAGATATTTCATGCTAGTTTCCAAATGATGGTTCCCACATGTGTTAGGTAACTCACATGGGCTACTAAGAGCTGATCATTGGAGTGTATATACCAATAGTACATACATCTAAAAGCTGTGTATTGTACGAGTATTAATACGGGTGCATACGAGTAGAATTGTTGATGAAACTGAACGAGGATGTAATTGTAAGCATTTTTGTTAAGTAGAATTATTTTGATAAGTGTCTTGAAGTCTTTCAAAAGTGTATGAATACATATTAAAACACTACATGTATATACATTTTAACTGAGTCGTTAAATCATCGTTAGTCGTTACATGTAAATGTTGTTTTGAAACCTTTAGGTTAACAATCTTGTTAAATGTTGTTAACCCTTTGTTTATTATATCTAAAGAGATGTTAAATTATTACATTATCATGATATTATGATATATTAATATATCTTAGTATGATATATATACAGTTAAATGTTGTTACAACGATAATCGTTACATATATGTCTCGTTTCGAAATCATTAAGTTAGTAGTCTTGTTTTTACATATGTAGTTCATTGTTAATACACTTAATGACATGTTTACTTATCATTTATCATGATTAAACATAATGTATCAATATCTTAATATGATTCACATGTATTTAGTAAGACGTTGTTATAACGATAATCGTTATATATATATCGTTTCGAGTTTCTTAATTCAATAAACTCAATTTTATGTATATAACTCATTGTTAAAATACATAATGAGATACTTACTTATCATAATATCATGTTAACTATATATATAATCATATATAATTCATCATATAGTTTTTACAAGTTTTAACGTTCGTGAATCACTGGTCAACTTGGGTGGTCAATTGTCTACATGAAACTCATTTCAAATAATCAAGTCTTAACAAGTTTGATTGCTTAACATGTTGGAAACATTTAATCATGCAAATATAGTTTTCAATTAATACATAATCATGGAAAAGTTTGGGTCACTACATACTCCTTGCGATCCCTTACGAGGGTTGGCAGTAGCCGAGAGGCAGGCCCTAAAATCAGTATCTGAGGTACACTCAGTGGTCACCAGGCGGTTAGCTGGGAAGGCACTGGGTGGGACGTGTGGTGTCCCCATCTGAAGATTTCAGTTGGTATCCGAGCGTTGGTCTTAGAGAACCAGAAATTTGTATTAGTGTGTCTTATCGAGTTTGTTAGGATACATTAGTGAGTCTGGACTTCGACCGTGTTTTCTTTAAAAATGATTGCTTCACACTTTTGTTGGAAACTATATATTATTAACATATAAATATTATGTGATATATTAACCTCTTAATGTATTTGATATTGTGTGATAGATGTCTACCACTAGTACAAATCCCATCGATTCACCTAATAATAATGAAGAGTCGAATATATTTTGGGAAGATTCACCAATTCTCGAAGAAGAACCGGAAGAGGAGGAACCGAAAGAGGAGGAACCGGAAGAGGAGGAATCGGAAGAAGAGGAACCGAAAGAGGAGGAACCGGAAGAGGAGGAACCGGAAGAAGAAGAGGTTCCGGAGGAAGAAATATTGATACCTACAGTAATTTGATTAAATAAAAGAAAATCCTCAACCAACGGACTGAAATGTCCCGTTCTTATTGATTAAAAACGTTCCATATTAATTGATTTCGTTGCGAGGTTTTTGTAGTGACCCGAACTTTTCCATGTTTATATATATTAATTGAGATTGTTTTTTACATGATTAAATGTTTCCAACATGTTAAGCAATCAAACTTGTTAAGACTTGATTAATTGAAATATGTTTCATATAGATAATTGACCACCCAAGTTGACCGGTGATTCACGAACGTTAAAACTTGTAAAAACTATATGATGACATATATATGGATATATATATATAGTTAACATGATACTATGATAAGTAAACATATCATTAAGTATATTAACAATGAACTACATATGTAAAAACAAGACTACTAACTTAATGATTTTTAAACGAGACATATATGTAACGATTATCGTTGTAAAGACATTTAATGTATATATATCATATTAAGAGATATTCATACATGATAATATCATGATAATATAATAATTTAAAATCTCATTTGATATTATAAACATTGGGTAAACAACATTTAACAAGATCGTTAACATAAAGGTTTCAAAACAACACTTACATGTAACGACTAACGATGACTTAACGACTCAGTTAAAATATATATACATGTAGTGTTTTAATATGTATTTATACACTTTTGAAAGACTTCAATACACTTATCAAAATACTTCTACTTAACAAAAATGCTTACAATTACATCCTCGTTCAGTTTCATCAACAATTCTACTCGTATGCACCCGTATTCGTACTCGTACAATACACAGCTTTTAGATGTTTGTACTATTGGTATATACACTCCAATGATCAGCTCTTAGCAGCCCATGTGAGTCACCTAACACATGTGGGAACCATCATTTGGCAACTAGCATGAAATATCTCATAAAATTACAAAAATATGAGTAATCATTCATGACTTATTTACATGAAAACAAAATAACATATCCTTTATATCTAATCCATACACCAACGACCAAAAACACCTACAAACACTTTCATTCTTCAATTTTCTTCATCTAATTGATCTCCCTCAAGTTCTATCTTCAAGTTCTAAGTGTTCTTCATAAATTCCAAAAGTTCTAGTTTCATAAAATCAAGAATACTTTCAAGTTTGCTAGCTCACTTCCAATCTTGTAAGGTGATCATCCAACCTCAAGAAATCTTTGTTTCTTACAGTAGGTTATCATTCTAATACAAGGTAATAATCATATTCAAACTTTGGTTCAATTTCTATAACTATAACAATCTTATTTCAAGTGATGATCTTACTTGAACTTGTTTTCGTGTCATGATTCTGCTTCAAGAACTTCGAGCCATCCAAGGATCCATTGAAGCTAGATCCATTTTTCTCTTTTCCAGTAGGTTTATCCAAGGAACTTAAGGTAGTAATGATGTTCATAACATCATTCGATTCATACATATAAAGCTATCTTATTCGAAGGTTTAAACTTGTAATCACTAGAACATAGTTTAGTTAATTCTAAACTTGTTCGCAAACAAAAGTTAATCCTTCTAAATTGACTTTTAAAATCAACTAAACACATGTTCTATATCTATATGATATGCTAACTTAATGATTTAAAACCTGGAAACACGAAAAACACCGTAAAACCGGATTTACGCCGTCGTAGTAACACCGCGGGCTGTTTTGGGTTAGTTAATTAAAAACTATGATAAACTTTGATTTAAAAGTTGTTATTCTGAGAAAATTATTTTTATTATGAACATGAAACTATATCCAAAAATTGTGGTTAAACTCAAAGTGGAAGTATGTTTTCTAAAATGGTCATCTAGATGTCGTTCTTTAGACTGAAATGACTACCTTTACAAAAACGACTTGTAACTTATTTTTCTGACTATAAACCTATACTTTTTCTGTTTAGATTCATAAAATAGAGTTCAATATGAAACCATAGCAATTTGATTCACTCAAAACGGATTTAAAATGAAGAAGTTATGGGTAAAACAAGATTGGATAATTTTTTTCATTTTAGCTACGTGAAAATTGGTAACAAATCTATTCCAACCATAACTTAATCAACTTGTATTGTATATTATGTAATCTTGAGATACCATAGACACGTATACAATGTTTCGACCTATCATGTCGACACATCTATATATATTTCGGAACAACCATAGACACTCTATATGTGAATGTTGGAGTTAGCTATACAGGGTTGAGGTTGATTCCAAAATATATATAGTTTGAGTTGTGATCAATACTGAGATACGTATACACTGGGTCGTGGATTGATTCAAGATAATATTTATCGATTTATTTCTGTACATCTAACTGTGGACAACTAGTTGTAGGTTACTAACGAGGACAGCTGACTTAATAAACTTAAAACATCAAAATATATTAAAAGTGTTGTAAATATATTTTGAACATACTTTGATATATATGTATATATTGTTATAGGTTCGTGAATCAACCAGTGGCCAAGTCTTACTTCCCGACGAAGTAAAAATCTGTGAAAGTGAGTTATAGTCCCACTTTTAAAATCTAATATTTTTGGGATGAGAATACATGCAGGTTTTATAAATGATTTACAAAATAGACACAAGTACGTGAAACTACATTCTATGGTTGAATTATCGAAATCGAATATGCCCCTTTTTATTAAGTCTGGTAATCTAAGAATTAGGGAACAGACACCCTAATTGACGCGAATCCTAAAGATAGATCTATCGGGACCAACAAGCCCCATCCAAAGTACCGGATGCTTTAGTACTTTGAAATTTATATCATATCCGAAGGGTGTCCCGGAATGATGGGGATATTCTTATATATGCATCTTGTTAATGTCGGTTACCAGGTGTTCACCATATGAATGATTTTTATCTCTATGTATGGGATGTGTATTGAAATATGAAATCTTGTGGTCTATTATTATGATTTGATATATATAGGTTAAACCTATAACTCACCAACATTTTTGTTGACGTTTTAAGCATGTTTATTCTCAGGTGATTATTAAGAGCTTCCGCTGTCGCATACTTAAATAAGGACGAGATTTGGAGTCCATGCTTGTATGATATTGTGTAAAAACTGCATTCAAGAAACTTATTTTGTTGTAACATATTTGTATTGTAAACCATTATGTAATGGTCGTGTGTAAACAGGATATTTTAGATTATCATTATTTGATAATCTACGTAAAGCTTTTTAAACCTTTATTGATGAAATAAAGGTTATGGTTTGTTTTAAAATGAATGCAGTCTTTGAAAAACGTCTCATATAGAGGTCAAAACCTCGCAGCGAAATCAATTAATATGGAACGTTTTTAATCAATTAGAACGGGACATTTCAGTTGGTATCCGAGCATTGGTCTTAGAGAACCAGAATTTTGCATTAGTGTGTCTTATCGAGTTTGTTAGGATGCATTAGTGAGTCTGGACTTCGACCGTGTTTACTTGAAAAATGATTGCTTAACAAATTTTGTTGGAAACTATATATTTTTAACATGTGAATATTATGTGATATATTAATCTCTTAACGCATTTGGTATTATGTGATAGATGTCTACCTCTAGAACAAGTCCCATTGACTCACCTAATAATAATGAAGAGTCAAATGTAAATTGGAATGATTCGTGGACTGATTCACAAGTTCCCGAAGAGGAACCGGAAGAAGAGTCGGAACCGGAAGAAGAATCGGAACCGGATGAAGAAATAGAACCGGTGGGGGAAATAATAAAACGGTTAAGTAAAAGAAAATCCTCAACCAACCAACCAAGGTTAATTATGGTCAATGGTGTTTCCGCCAAGGAAGCAAAATATTGGGAGGATTACCAATTCTCCGATGAATCGGATTCCGACGAGAATTCCGATGATGTTATAGAAATTACCCCAACTGAATTTAAAAAGGCAAAAGAAAATAATAAGGGAAAGGGCATAAAAATAGAGAAATCTAATTCCAACCCCGATGAACTTTATATGTATCGTCAACCCCCGAAGTCCTTAAGTTGTAACAATGACCCGGGAACCTCTAAACCACCAGGTTTTTCTAAACCAATGTGGATAACGACGGCTCGTATTAGGGGAACATCATATATCCCTAGAAACTTGGCAAAACGAACCAAAACCGAAGAAGAAGAAACAAGCGAGTCGGAATAAGATAGTTGTATTCGTGTGGTGTAATATATGTAATATAGTGTGCTTATGCTTTATGATATATGTAAAAATTGCTTGTATTAATATGTATTTTTTTTTATGAATCTAACTCTTGTCTATTTTACAGTATAAAAACACAAAATGGATAGACAACCCAATATTTTAAGAGACCTACCCGGAGACATGATTGATGAAATCTTGTCTAGAGTCGGTCAGAATTCTTCGGCACAACTATTTAAGGCGAGATCAGTTTGTAAGACATTCGAAGAACGTTCCAAGAATGCCTTGTTTTATAAAAGGCTTTCGTTCGAAAGATGGGGGATATCACATTGGGAAATCCATAAGTTACGATGTGTTTACTTTGACGCATATATTGCGGGGAACCCAAATGCTATTTTACGCAATGGGTTAAGAAATTATTTTGACTCAATATATCCGAATATTGGACTTCGTGATTTAGAAAAAGCGGCTAACATGCAACATAAAGAAGCATGTTATGCTTACGGATTAGTATTGTTCGCTTCTCACCAAAGTGAGAACAAGAACATCGGGCTACAACTATTAAACAAAACGTTCCCACAAGTGACGGAGTCGGTAATTGGGGTAAGAAATGAGGTTTTTAGATTGTTACGGGACTGTTGGACATTACGTAACCCTCGTCCCTTTGACGACGTTACAATACGTTGTCTTATCAACGGCCATAACGGTTATGTTCCACAAGACCAAGGATGGGAAGTAATCCTAGTAAAACCAGAATGCATGACTTGTTTCTGGACGTATGAATTACGTGTCTTTATTGCCTTTGCTGAACGACTTGTGTACTAGCTAGAATTATCTTCACAACCATCTTGTATCAAATTTATTGTGTGCTATATTTCATGCTATATGTAAAATAAGCGGTATTGTAAGTTTGTAAAATATTGTGTAAAAGTTTGAACGCGAAATATTATTATAATCAGTTTTTCATATAGAATTGTAGTAGTTGAATTGTATATTAGCTTCTAAGTATGAACTTAACGGGTAGGTACTACCCGAATTTAAACTTATAAAATGCTAATATGAAGAAAAAGCTTTTATAAATGAGTTCATATTATGCTACGAAATACTATTAACTACTCTTAATATTCTGTATGATTAACTTGTTCCATTTGACTATTTTGAAGGAAATGGCACCGACTACTCGACACACCGTGAATATGAATGAAGAGGAATTCCGTACTTTTCTAGCTTCAAACATAGCCGCAGTACAGGCTGCGCTACATACCAACAATAACCTTGGATCTAGCAGTACAGGAAATCGTGTAGGATGCACCTACAAAGAATTCACTGCCTGCAAACCTTTGGAATTTGATGGAACCGAAGGACCGATCGGATTGAAACGGTGGACCGAGAAGGTCGAATCGGTGTTTGCCATAAGTAAGTGTACTGAAGAGGACAAAGTGAATGATAGTGCTCCAAATGAACATATATTTAGTAGCAATATCCTCCCAATATGTAAATTATTTAGTTATAATTGTCATATTTTAAGTTGTAATCGTTTATATTAAATAAGTGCGAAGACAAAAGGCGAAAATGACGATTTGAAGACGCAAATGACCAAAAAGATCAAATGTACAAGATAAAATATAAGTGGTTCAATTTATTGATGAGAAACGTCTAAAAATGACAAAAGTACAAGTTGCGGAACGCAAAGTACAAGATATTAAATTATACGAAAGGACGTTCGAAAATTCGGAACCGGGACCTGAGCCAACTATCAACGCCCGACGCAACGGACCAAAAATTATGAGTCTACTATGCACAAGAATATAATATAATATTTAAATAATTATATAAATTATTTATTTATTATATATTATATTATTAAATAAAAACGTCGGCAAGCTAGAAAACAAGGCAACTTGGCTGGATCCAGGTGGCCATGCGATCGCATGGCCTGGTAGTTATAATCTCATGCGATTGCATGAGCCGAAAAGTCAGGCCACATTCCTATAAATTGCAAGTTTGGGCGACGAGTTTTACACATAATAATAATACTCCTCTGTAATAATATATATATATATATATATATATATATATATATATATATATATATATATATATATATAGTATAGTGTAGTTTTATATTAGATTAGTTTTGGGTTATGCAAAGGTTATTTTACGGGTTTTAAAGTCGAAGCTCTGTCCGTGTAACACTACGCGATAAATAATCAATGTAAGCTATGTTCTCCTTTTTAAATTAATGTCTCGCACTTAAGTTATTATTATGCTTATTTAAGACGAAGTAATCATGATGTTGGACTAAAATACTAAAATTGGGTAATTGGGCTTTGTACCATAATTGGGGTTTGGACAAAAGAACGACACTTGTGGAAATTAGACTATGGGCTATTAATGGGCTTTATATTTGTTTAACTAAATGATAGTTTGTTAATTTTAATATAAAGATTTACAATTGGACATACCTATAAATAACCATATACACTCGATCGGACACGATGGGCGGGATATTTATATGTACGAATAATCGTTCATTTAACCGGACACGGGAATGGATTAATAGTTAATAGACTTATTAAAACAGGGGTAAATTATGAACAAGGACACTTGGCGTAATTGTTAACAAAGTATTAAAACCTTGGGTTACACGCAGTCGATATCCTGGTGTAATTATTAAACAAAGTATTAAGACCTTGTTACAGTTTAAGTCCCCAATTAGTTGGAATATTTGACTTCGGGTATAAGGATAATTTGATGAGGACACTCGCATTTTATATTTATGACTGATGGACTGTTGTGGACAAAAACCAGACGGACATATTAAATAATCCAGGACAAAGGACAATTAACCCATGAGAATAAACTAAAATCAACACGTCAAACATCATGATTACGGAAGTTTAAATAAGCATAATTCCTTTATTTCATATTTAATTGCACTTTTAATTATCGCACTTTTATTTATTGTCATTGTATTTAATTGAACTTTTAATTATCGTACTCTTTAATTATCGCAATTTTATTTTCTCGCACTTTTAATTATCGCAATTTCATTATCGTTATTTACTTTACGCTTTAAATTAAGTCTTATTTTTAATATATTTTACATTAGGTTTTAACTGCGACTAAAGTTTTGAAATCGACAAACCGGTCATTAAACGGTAAACCCCCCTTTTATATATTATTATATATAATTATATATATTTTGTACAAATATAGTTAATTAAAATATAGTGTGAAATAAGCCAGCTCCCTGTGGAACGAACCGGACTTACTAAAAACTATACTACTCTACGATTAGGTACACTGCCTATAGTGTTGTAGCAAGGTTTAAGTATATCCATTCTATAAATAAATAAATATCTTGTGTAAAATTGTATCGTATTTAATAGTTTTTCCTAGTAAAATATAAGCTATTTCCTAGTACGCCTCGCATAACATCAAGTTTTTGGCGCCGCTGCCGGGGAACCGGCGAAACGCTATATTTTTAAAATATATTTGTATAAATATATTTGTATATTATTTTTTAGAAAAACAATATAAAATTCTTTAAAAAAAAAAAAAAACTGGAACCCAGGCCCTACTGAACCTGCCGACAGCATTAATTACGGATTATTATTAATTATTATTAATATTAAACCCTAATTAGGGTTAGTTATTATATTAATTAATTTTAGATATTAATTAATTTGTATATTTAGTTTATTTAGTTTTAATAAATTATAAAATTAATACTTTTATAAAATAAATAATATAAAAATAATATTTTTATAAAAATTGTACTTTTTACAACTTTAAGAATATTTTTATATTTTGTAACTTTTTATTTGTTTTAGCGTAATATTTGTATTTTATCGCTCGTACTTAGTTTTAAACTTAGTTTTTGCCATAGTTATTTTTATTTCTAGATTTTTAGGCTTTGCCGTAAAATCCCTTAAGTGCTTTTTCTTTAGACTAAGATTTAGGTGCTTTAGAGTTTTTCGACGCCGTTTTTTAGTACCTTTTTAAATTATTGCCATTTTGGGATATAGTATTTCTTTTAAGCTTTTATATTTTTTGACGCAACTTTTAATTCTTAGTTTTTAGTTCCTTTTAAGTTTCGACGCGTTACTTTCTTATTTTTGTTTTCCGCCATTTATTTTTCGACGTTTTCCGACGCACTTCTTTTTCTTTCTTATTTCTCGACGATCTAGTTTTTAGGACATAGAATTTTCTATTTCTTCTCTAAAATTTCAAAAACGAAAAATTATTTTAAGCGGTTAAATTGATAGACATCCAAATTTTCTGCTTCGTAGTAATAGTTGGATTTGTTAGTGGCTGAGTTGTGAGCTTCCGATTTAAAGGGTTCTGGCTACCTGCTGCATCTATTGGCTATTCGAAACGTGGGCAAAAGCAGAAAAGTCTATTAATTTGATAACTTATATAAATTTTTTTATTTTATAACTAATAGGATAATTAGTAAATGCACCACATTGTAGATAAAATTTGGTAATAAGCGCATTATGGAAAATCTCGAAAATATTTTGGAAACTCTTTATGACATGCGAAATCAATTAAATCAATACTCTCAAACGAGTGTTGATAAAAATTCGTTCGGTCAATCTTGGATCACGAATGACGAAACAATAACTGGTTGTGAAATCTGTGGAGATTATCATTCAACATGGGAATGTTATTATTATGTTCCTATGGAAAATTACGCACCCATGGAACCTGAATGGAATGATTATGAGGAATACAATTCAAATTGGGATTATTCCCAAGAATATTTCCAAACTCAACAATCAGAAGACGAGGAAAATTATGTGTCTGAAAATTCTTTAGATTATATGAAAATCAAACTCGAAGAACTTGATGCTCAAAATGAACAAATGAGAGAGTTTGTAAATCGGCAAGCTGAAACTCTATCAGATTACACACCTGTTGATCTGAGGAGTCGTGTGCAAGAAAATCTCATATCATCGAATTTTGATGAATTCGAGAGCTCCGAAATCACCAACTATCCCGATGATACTTTTTATTCAGTCTTACCAATTTCACAACATATCGACACATTAGCCTCTACCGACGAAATCATCGATCAATCAATGAATGAAGAAGAAGTAAGGGTGACAAATTGGTACTCTTGGGAAAACGATAACGTTGAAAATTTTACCCCCGAGACCAAAGTGGTGGAACCGATAAGTACCGTTAAAGAAGAAGAATCTACTTCGATCCCGAAATTCACCATTCCACAACCTTCCAACCCAATATTCTCAATAGACGAGTCATCTACTGAAGATGAACTACGGGCTGTAATAGATAATGACACCTCGAATTTCACCCAATTGGGTAATAGAGGTGAAACCTTTGATCCCAAGAATAAAAGGAAGAAAATGTTAGGAATTTTCCACCCTATAGTATGTATGTCGGTGTATATCGATCCATTTGACCAAGAACCAGAAAAGAGACATATCCATTTACTAAAAGCTACACTTAAAAAAGAATTAAGTAGTGACGATCGGGTGGGTTTAAACTTTAAACCCATTGATATATTTTATACCACCCGAGATGTAAATAACTGGCTCACTATTTTAATTCGTGGAACTTATTCTACCGACTTCACATGTCGTCAGCTAAGTGTGGGGAAGTCTAACCCCACTTAATGTTAAATTAGGGGTTCGGGTTAGTGCATAACTCATTAATAAAAATGCATGATGAGTTAGGGTAAAAGGCACATTTTCAAATATTAGCAAACAGTCCAGAAAAGCAACCGTTTTTGAAGAAAAACATGTGTGATAAAACAAGAAGGAATGAACGATGAGGCGCGCCATCTATCATTCGACGAGCTTTGTACTTACAAACTGGGTATTTTTAATCACTTTTCTACACTTATCACCCTCGTGAATTTATAATTATAGTCTGATTTAATGCAAATGAGGGCATTGCATGATCTCAAGTGTGGGGAAGGGTTATAAATTCTCTCGGGTTTATACTTGGTTTATTTGCCAAATTTTATGAAAATTTGAAAAAATTTCAACTAAATGAATTTAAAATCATGTTTATATATATTTATGAACGGTGAAAACTAGGTGTTAATACCGAAATTATCGTTACCTCGGAAAGGACATAAATTGAGAAACAACTAAAACGCTTGAATTTATTTATTAGAAATAAAAAGACGCATGAAAAAAACCAAGTGTGGGGAGAATATATCAAGTTATTCAATTAAAAACTATCTATCACATGTTTCTGTAAAGTTTATTGCAGGTGCTTTTATTTTGGACTAAATTAACTGGTTTACCCGATTTAATGTAAAGAAAAGATGGATCTACACGATGAATCAATTCCATCATTAAAAGGAAGTAAAGTCTTCCGAAAAAGACACGCACTTCTTGATTTAGGTTAAGAAGTTGTCGTCCAGACCAGCTATAGGTTGACGAAAAACCTAGAAAAGTCATCTCTAAAATCAGTAGGAAATCCACGGACCTCTGCATCAAACAGGGTCGCCAAGTGGTCAGACTTATTCTAACCATGAGAGGATCTGTCTCGTAAAATGGGGAGTGCGCCGTGCAAATTAACTTGATAAGACTAATGAATCAGATCCCCAGAAAGGATAATCTCCTTAAAGATTAAAAATCAGCTTTTAAGACTGATATTACTCAATCCTAGAGATTGACTTTAAATATTGAGAATTACAAACTCATGGAATTCGATGATATCTAAACTCGAGCTTGAACGAGAAAATATTTTGATCAAATTAAAACCGATTTGTTTTCTGAAAACCCATTTTCAATGCGTTCATTACCATTGAACGTAAAATCCTAGGAATTCACCTGGAATTCATTAGGTCACCTGAACCAATTCGGGTGTCAACCGTAAGAACGGTGGTTGCATAGCATGGTCGAAGACAGGACCTTGTGCCAGACCGAAAAATTATAGGGTGATCTTTACTATTGCTCCTACAAAGGATAGTAATTGCATCCGACACGTTGTAGACCATGAACATCTGCATGTCATTAGACATTGCCTTAACAGTTGCTTGTTCAACGCTTTCCTTTACAACCGGACGGTAGTTTACCGAAAGGTAATATACGAAGCAAGTATACTGGACGTGTGCTTTCCTAATACAAGGTTAGCAAGTGGGTGACACAAAACCGCAAGTTTTGAGCTAAAATTTTAAAATCTGAAACCCACAAAACCCACAAAAATATATTTTGCAAACACTGGTGAAGGGTTATTCCGGAAAACTTATCTAGGGTAAAAGCTAGATTGAATTTTCAAAAGATCAAATGTTTTCATAAAGATCCAATTTCCTTAAAGGATCTAAATTTTCATAGTCATGTGGGACTGTAAACCACGTCGTTACTATCATTTTTATACCACTGTATCAAAATCACTGATGTATAAAGTGTGAGAATAAAAAAAGTGATTCGAGTGAAGTGTGATTTTATTTCAAGTTATGTATTACTTGAGGACAAGCAACGTTCAAGTGTGGGGATATTTGATAGTGCTCCAAATGAACATATATTTAGTAGCAATATGCTCCCAATATGTAAATTATTTAGTTATAATTGTCCTATTTTAAGTTGTAATCGTTTATATTAAATAAGTGCGAAGACAAAAGGCGAAAATGACAATTTGATGACGCAAATGACCAAAAAGATCAAATGTACAAGATAAAATATAAGTGGTTCAATTTATTGATGAGAAACGTCTAAAAATGACAAAAGTACAAGTTGCGGAACGCAAAGTACAAGATATTAAATTATACGAAAGGACGTTCGAAGATTCGGAACCGGGACCTGAGCCAACTATCAACGCCCGACGCAACGGACCAAAAATTATGAGTCTACTATGCACAAGAATATAATATAATATTTAAATAATTATATAAATTATTTATTTATTATATATTATATTATTAAATAAAAACGTCGGCAAGTTAGAAAACAAGGCAACTTGGCTGGATCCAGGTGGCCATGCGATCGCATGGCCTGGTAGTTATAATCTCATGCGATCGCATGAGCCGAAAAGTCAGGCCACATTCCTATAAATTGCAAGTTTGGGCGACGAGTTTTACACATAATAATAATACTCCTCTGTAATAATATATATATATATATATATATATATATATATATATATATATATATATATATATATATATATATATATATATATATATATATATATATATATATAGTGTAGTTTTATATTAGATTAGTTTTGGGTTATGCAAAGGTTATTTTACGGGTTTTAAAGTCGAAGCTCTGTCCGTGTAACACTACGCGATAAATAATCAATGTAAACTATGTTCTCCTTTTTAAATTAATGTCTCGTACTTAAGTTATTATTATGCTTATTTAAGACGAAGTAATCATGATGTTGGACTAAAATACTAAAATTGGGTAATTGGGCTTTGTACCATAATTGGGGTTTGGACAAAAGAACGACACTTGTGGAAATTAGACTATGGGCTATTAATGGGCTTTATATTTGTTTAACTAAATGATAAACCGGTCATTAAACCGGTCATTAAACGGTAAACCCCCCTTTTATATATTATTATATATAATTATATATATTTTGTACAAATATAGTTAATTAAAATATAGTGTGAAATAAGCCAGCTCCCTGTGGAACGAACCGGACTTACTAAAAACTATACTACTCTACGATTAGGTACACTGCCTATAGTGTTGTAGCAAGGTCTAAGTATATCCATTCTATAAATAAATAAATATCTTGTGTAAAATTGTATCGTATTTAATAGTTTTTCCTAGTAAAATATAAGCTATTTCCTAGCACGCCTCGCATAACATCAGTGAAGTACGCTACGCATACCTTCACAGGTTCTGCGTTAACATGGTGGAATACCTATCTAAAGCAAGTGGGACAAGACGATGCGTACGCACTACCGTGGTCAGCATTCAAGCACTTGATGAACGAGAAGTACCGTCCCAGAACCAAGGTCAATAAGCTCAAGACAGAACTTAGAGGGTTACGAACCCAAGGATTTGATATTACCACGTACGAAAGACGATTCACAGAATTGTGCCTATTGTGTCCGGGAGCATTCGAAGATGAGGAAGAGAAGATCGACGCGTTTGTGAAAGGATTACCGGAAAGAATCCAAGAAGATATAAGTTCACACGAGCCCGCCTCCATATAACAGGCATGTAGAATGGCTCACAAACTAGTGAACCAGATTGAAGAAAGAATTAAAGAACAGACTGCTGAAGAGGCCAATGTGAAGCAAGTCAAAAGAAAGTGGGAGGAAAACGGTGATAAGAATCACCAATACAACAACAACAGCAATTACAACAATAATCGCAACAATTATCCCAACAATCGCAACATCAATCGCAACTACAACAAATGGCCCAACAATAACAATAACAACAACAACAACAACAACAACAACAACAACAACAACATCAACTACAACAATCATCCCAACAACAATAATAATCGCAATAACAACAACAATCAGAAGCAGCTATGCCAAAGGTGTGAAAAGTATCACTAGGGGTTCTGCACCAAATTTTGCAACAAGTGTAAAAGAAATGGTCATAGCGCGGCGAAGTGTGAGGTCTATGGACCAGGAGTTAATAGAACGAAAGGAATAAATGGTGTCGGAATGAGTAATGGCAGAGCAAGTAGTGTCGGAGCAAGTTATGCCAATGTAGTTTGTTATAAATGTGGAAAACCGGGCCACATTATTAGAAATTGCCCGAACCAGGAGAACACGAATGGACAAGGCCGCGGAAGAGTTTTCAATATTAATGCGGCAGAGGCACAAGAAGACCCGGAGCTTGTTACGGGTACGTTTCTTATTGACAATAAATCTGCTTACGTTTTATTTGATTCGGGTGCGGATAGAAGCTATATGAGTAGAGATTTTTGTGCTAAATTAAGTTGTCCATTGACGCCTTTGGGTAGTAAATTTTTACTCGAATTAGCAAATGGTAAATTAATTTCAGCAGATAATATATGTCGGAATCGAGAAATTAAACTGGTTAGCGAAACATTTAAGATTGATTTGATACCAGTAGAGTTAGGGAGTTTTGATGTGATAATCGGGATGGACTGGTTGAAAGAAGTGAAAGCAGAGATCGTTTGTTACAAAAATGCAATTCGCATTATACGAGAAAAAGGAAAACCCTTAATGGTGTACGGAGAAAAGGGCAACACGAAGCTACATCTTATTAGTAATTTGAAGGCACAAAAACTAATAAGAAAAGGTTGCTATGCTGTTCTAGCACACGTCGAGAAAGTACAAACTGAAGAAAAGAGCATCAATGATGTTCCCGTCGCAAAAGAATTTCCCGATGTATTTCCGAAAGAATTACCGGGATTACCCCCACATCGATCCGTTGAATTTCAAATAGGTCTTGTACCAGGAGCTGCACCAATAGCTCGTGCTCCTTACAGACTCGCACCCAGCGAGATGAAAGAACTGCAAAGCCAATTACAAGAACTTTTAGAGCGTGGTTTCATTCGACCAAGCACATCACCGTGGGGAGCTCCTGTTTTGTTTGTCAAGAAGAAAGATGGTACATTCAGGTTGTGTATCGACTACCGAGAGTTGAACAAACTTACCATCAAGAACCGCTACCCACTACCGAGAATCGACGACTTATTTGATCAACTACAAGGCTCGTCTGTTTATTCAAAGATTGACTTACGTTCTGGGTATCATCAAATGCGGGTGAAAGAAGATGATATTCCAAAGACTGCTTTCAGAACACGTTACGGTCATTACGAGTTTATGGTCATGCCGTTTGGTTTAACTAATGCACCAGCTGTGTTCATGGACCTTATGAACCGAGTGTGTGGACCATACCTTGACAAGTTTGTCATTGTCTTCATTGATGACATACTTATTTACTCAAAGAATGACCAAGAACACGGTGAACATTTGAGAAAGGTGTTAGAAGTATTGAGGAAGGAAGAATTGTACGCTAAGTTTTCAAAGTGTGCATTTTGGTTGGAAGAAGTTCAATTCCTCGGTCACATAGTGAACAAAGAAGGTATTAAGGTGGATCCGGCAAAGATAGAAACTGTTGAAAAGTGGGAAACCCCGAAAACTCCGAAACACATACGCCAGTTTTTAGGACTAGCTGGTTACTACAGAAGGTTCATCCAAGACTTTTCCAGAATAGCAAAACCCTTGACTGCATTAACGCATAAAGGGAAGAAATTTGAATGGAATGATGAACAAGAGAAAGCGTTTCAGTTATTGAAGAAAAAGCTAACTACGGCACCTATATTGTCATTACCTGAAGGGAATGATGATTTTGTGATTTATTGTGACGCATCAAAGCAAGGTCTCGGTTGTGTATTAATGCAATGAACGAAGGTGATTGCTTATGCGTCTAGACAATTGAAGATTCACGAACAAAATTATACGACGCATGATTTGGAATTAGGCGCTGTTGTTTTTGCATTAAAGACTTGGAGGCACTACTTATATGGGGTCAAAAGTATTATATATACCGACCACAAAAGTCTTCAACACATATTTAATCAGAAACAACTGAATATGAGGCAGCGTAGGTGGATTGAATTATTGAATGATTACGACTTTGAGATTCGTTACCACCCGGGAAAGGCAAATGTGGTAGCCGATGCCTTGAGCAGGAAGGACAGAGAACCCATTCGAGTAAAATCTATGAATATAATGATTCATAATAACCTTACTACTCAAATAAAGGAGGCGCAACAAGGAGTTTTAAAAGAGGGAAATTTAAAGGATGAAATACCCAAAGGATCGGAGAAGCATCTTAATATTCGGAAAGACGGAACCCGGTATAGGGCTGAAAGGATTTGGGTACCAAAATTTGGAGATATGAGAGAAATGGTACTTAGAGAAGCTCATAAAACCAGATACTCAATACATCCTGGAACGGGGAAGATGTACAAGGATCTCAAGAAACATTTTTGGTGGCCGGTTATGAAAGCCGATGTTGCTAAATACGTAGGAGAAGGTTTGACGTGTTCTAAGGTCAAAGCTGAGCATCAGAAACCATCAGGTCTACTTCAACAACCCAAAATCCCGGAATGGAAATGGGAAAACATTACCATGGATTTCATCACTAAATTGCCAAGGACTGCAAGTGGTTTTGATACTATTTGGGTAATAGTTGATCGTCTCACCAAATCAGCACACTTCCTGCCAATAAGAGAAGATGACAAGATGGAGAAGTTAGCACGACTGTATTTGAAGGAAGTCGTCTCCAGACATGGAATACCAATCTCTATTATCTCTGATAGGGATGGCAGATTTATTTCAAGATTCTGGCAGACATTACAGCAAGCATTAGGAACTCGTCTAGACATGAGTACTGCCTATCATCCACAAACTGATGGGCAGAGCGAAAGGACGATACAAACGCTTGAAGACATGCTACGAGCATGTGTTATTGATTTCGGAAACAGTTGGGATCGACATCTACCATTAGCAGAATTTTCCTACAACAACAGCTACCATTCAAGCATTGAGATGGCGCCGTTTGAAGCACTTTATGGTAGAAAGTGCAGGTCTCCGATTTGTTGGAGTGAAGTGGGGGATAGACAGATTACGGGTCCGGAGATTATACAAGAAACTACCGAGAAGATCATCCAAATTCAACAACGGTTGAAAACCGCCCAAAGTCGACAAAAGAGCTACGCTGACATTAAAAGAAAAGATATAGAATTTAAAATTGGAGAGATGGTCATGCTTAGAGTTGCACCTTGGAAAGGCGTTGTTCGATTTGGTAAACGAGGGAAATTAAATCCAAGGTATATTGGACCATTCAAGATTATTGATCGTGTCGGACCAGTAGCTTACCGACTTGAGTTACCTCAACAACTGGCGGCTGTACATAACACTTTCCACGTCTCGAATTTGAAGAAATGTTTTGCTAAAGAAGATCTCACTATTCCGTTAGATGAAATCCAAATCAACGAAAAACTTCAATTCATCGAAGAACCCGTCGAAATAATGAATCGTGAGGTTAAAAGACTTAAGCAAAACAAGATACCAATTGTTAAGGTTCGATGGAATGCTCGTAGAGGACCTGAGTTCACCTGGGAGCGTGAAGATCAGATGAAGAAGAAATACCCGCATCTATTTCCAGAAGATTCGTCAACACCTTCAACAGCTTAAAATTTCGGGACGAAATTTATTTAACGGGTAGGTACTGTAGTGACCCGAACTTTTCCATGTTTATATATATTAATTGAGATTGATATTTACATGATTAAATGTTTCCAACATGTAAAGCAATCAAACTTGTTAAGACTTGATTAATTGAAATATGTTTCATATAGATAATTGACCACCCAAGTTGACCGGTGATTCACGAATGTTAAAACTTGTAAAAACTATATGATGAAATACATATGGATATATATATAGTTAACATGATACTATGATAAGTAAACATATCATTAAGTATATTAACAATGAACTACATATGTAAAAACAAGACTACTAACTTAATGATTTTTAAACGAGACATATATGTAACGATTATCGTTGTAAAGACATTTAATGTATATATATCATATTAAGAGATATTCATACATGATAATATCATGATAATATAATAATTTAAAATCTAATTTGATATTATAAACATTGGGTTAACAACATTTAACAAGATCGTTAACCTAAAGGTTTCAAAACAACACTTACATGTAACGACTAACGATGACTTAACGACTCAGTTAAAATATATATACATGTAGTGTTTTAATATGTATTTATACACTTTTGAAAGACTTCAATACACATATCAAAATACTTCTACTTAACAAAAATGCTTACAATTACATCCTCGTTCAGTTTCATCAACAATTCTACTCGTATGCACCCGTATTCGTACTCGTACAATACACAGCTTTTAGATGTATGTACTATTAGTATATACACTCCAATGATCAGATCTTAGCAGCCTATGTGAGTCACCTAACACATGTGGGAACCATCATTTGGCAACTAGCATGAAATATCTCATAAAATTACAAAAATATGAGTAATCATTCATGACTTATTTACATGAAAACATAATAACATATCCTTTATATCTAATCCATACACCAACGACCAAAAACACCTACAAACACTTTCATTCTTCAATTTTCTTCATCTAATTGATCTCTCTCAAGTTCTATCTTCAAGTTCTAAGTGTTCTTCATAAATTCCAAAAGTTCTAGTTTCATAAAATCAAGAATACTTTCAAGTTTGCTAGCTCACTTCCAATCTTGTAAGGTGATCATCCAACCTCAAGAAATCTTTGTTTATTACAGTAGGTTATCATTCTAATACAAGGTAATAATCATATTCAAACTTTGGTTCAATTTCTATAACTATAACAATCTTATTTCAAGTGATGATCTTACTTGAACTTGTTTTCGTGTCATGATTCTGCTTCAAGAACTTCGAGCCATCCAAGGATCCATTGAAGCTAGATCCATTTTTCTCTTTTCCAGTAGGTTTATCCAAGGAACTTAAGGTAGTAATGATGTTCATAACATCATTCGATTCATACATATAAAGCTATCTTATTCGAAGGTTTAAACTTGTAATCACTAGAACATAGTTTAGTTAATTCTAAACTTGTTCGCAAACAAAAGTTAATCCTTCTAACTTGACTTTTAAAATCAACTAAACACATGTTCTATATCTATATGATATGCTAACTTAATGATTTAAAACCTGGAAACACGAAAAACACCGTAAAACTGGATTTACGCCGTCGTAGTAACACCGCGGGCTGTTTTGGGTTAGTTAATTAAAAACTATGATAAACTTTGATTTAAAAGTTGTTATTCTGAGAAAATTATTTTTATTATGAACATGAAACTATATCCAAAAATTATGGTTAAACTCAAAGTGGAAGTATGTTTTCTAAAATGGTCATCTAGACGTCGTTCTTTCGACTGAAATGACTACCTTTACAAAAACGACTTGTAACTTATTTTTCTGACTATAAACCTATACTTTTTCTGTTTAGATTCATAAAATAGAGTTCAATATGAAACCATAGCAATTTGATTCACTCAAAACGGATTTAAAATGAAGAAGTTATGGGTAAAACAAGATTGGATAATTTTTCTCATTTTAGCTACGTGAAAATTGGTAACAAATCTATTCCAACCATAACTTAATCAACTTGTATTGTATATTATGTAATCTTGAGATACCATAGACACGTGTACAATGTTTCGACCTATCATGTCGACACATCTATATATATTTCGGAACAACCATAGACACTCTATATGTGAATGTTGGAGTTAGCTATACAGGGTTGAGGTTGATTCCAAAATATATATAGTTTGAGTTGTGATCAATACTGAGATACGTATACACTGGGTCGTGGATTGATTCAAGATAATATTTATCGATTTATTTCTGTACATCTAACTGTGGACAACTAGTTGTAGGTTACTAACGAGGACAGCTGACTTAATAAACTTAAAACATCAAAATATATTAAAAGTGTTGTAAATATATTTTGAACATACTTTGATATATATGTATATATTGTTATAGGTTCGTGAATCAACCAGTGGCCAAGTCTTACTTCCCGACGAAGTAAAAATCTGTGAAAGTGAGTTATAGTCCCACTTTTAAAATCTAATATTTTTGGGATGAGAATACATGCAGGTTTTATAAATGATTTACAAAATAGACACAAGTACGTGAAACTACATTCTATGGTTGAATTATCGAAATCGAATATGCCCCTTTTTATTAAGTCTGGTAATCTAAGAATTAGGGAACAGACACCCTAATTGACGCGAATCCTAAAGATAGATCTATCGGGCCCAACAAGCCCCATCCAAAGTACCGGATGCTTTAGTACTTCGAAATTTATATCATATCCGAAGGGTGTCCCGGAATGATGGGGATATTCTTATATATGCATCTTGTTAATGTCGGTTACCAGGTGTTCACCATATGAATGATTTTTATCTCTATGTATGGGATGTGTATTGAAATATGAAATCTTGTGGTCTATTATTATGATTTGATATATATAGGTTAAACCTATAACTCACCAACATTTTTGTTGACGTTTTAAGCATGTTTATTCTCAGGTGATTATTAAGAGCTTCCGCTGTCGCATACTTAAATAAGGACGAGATTTGGAGTCCATGCTTGTATGATATTGTGTAAAAACTGCATTCAAGAAACTTATTTTGTTGTAACATATTTGTATTGTAAACCATTATGTAATGGTCGTGTGTAAACAGGATATTTTAGATTATCATTATTTGATAATCTACGTAAAGCTTTTTAAACCTTTATTGATGAAATAAAGGTTATGGTTTGTTTTAAAATGAATGCAGTCTTTGAAAAACGTCTCATATAGAGGTCAAAACCTCGCAGCGAAATCAATTAATATGGAACGTTTTTAATCAATAAGAACGGGACATTTCAGTTTTGACCTCTATATGAGACGTTTTTCAAAGACTGCATTCATTTTAAAACAAACCATAACCTTTATTTCATCAATAAAGGTTTAAAAAGCTTTACGTAGATTATCAAATAATGATAATCTAAAATATCCTGTTTACACACGACCATTACATAATGGTTTACAATACAAATATGTTACAACAAAATAAGTTTCTTGAATGCAGTTTTTACACAATATCATACAAGCATGGACTCCAAATCTCGTCCTTATTTAAGTATGCGATAGCGGAAGCTCTTAATAATCACCTGAGAATAAACATGCTTAAAACGTCAACAAAAATGTTGGTGAGTTATAGGTTTAACCTATATATATCAAATCATAATAATTGACCACAAGATTTCATATTTCAATACACATCCCATACATAGAGATAAAAATCATTCATATGGTGAACACCTGGTAACCGACATTAACAAGATGCATATATAAGAATATCCCCATCATTCCGGGACACCCTTCGGATATGATATAAATTTCGAAGTACTAAAGCATCCGGTACTTTGGATGGGGTTTGTTAGGCCCAATAGATCTATCTTTAGAGTTCGCGTCAATTAGGGTGTGTGTTCCCTAATTCTTAGATTACCAGACTTAATAAAAAGGGGCATATTCGATTTCGATAATTCAACCATAGAATGTAGTTTCACGTACTTGTGTCTATTTTGTAAATCATTTATAAAACCTGCATGTATTCTCATCCCAAAAATATTAGATTTTAAAAGTGGGACTATAACTCACTTTCACAGATTTTTACTTCGTCGGGAAGTAAGACTTGGCCACTGGTTGATTCACGAACCTATAACAATATATACATATATATCAAAGTATGTTCAAAATATATTTTGTCACGACCCTACTTTTTCCGTTATCTTTTTCCGTTAATTATTTAACGACCGTTAACTGTTAGTGTGCCACGTCATTTCCATGACCTATATTATTATTTTTGTAATAATATATATATAATAATTATTATGTGTTATGTGGATATATGTATTCATATTTTAAATTATACGTTTCTACGTTCCGCGGATTTCCATCCGGCAAATCTTTTCGGTTTTTAAACCAACGGTCGAGCTTTCGGGATTTTTAAATCCTAAATATTTTAAATATGATATTTTAAGGTCATATTATTAATAGGTGTATTTATATTTATTTTTCGTCGCGCGTTCGTTATCTTTCCGGATTTTAAATCGCGTAAGTGCGTTTTCGCGTTTCGGGCTTCGTTCGGGTTTTCGGGCCATCAGGAAATTACATTTAAGTGAGATGGACCAAGTGGGGCCCACCCCACTAAAGAATTCGGCCGAATTAGGGAGGGGGAGCACTCCCTTGCTTTTCCATTTTTCTTATTTCATTTTTATTTCACAATTTGAAGCCTAAACCTAATACTTGCAATTTTCTCTCAAACCCTCTCCCCCCCTCTCCCTTGTGCCGTCACCATCACCACCATAAACCACCATCATCATCTAAAATTGTAGCTTGGATCAAGGATTGAATAGCATACACGCGTTCCTCTCTTCGTTCTCTACACATCTATATACTTTGATTCTTGATTAGGGTATAAACCCTAACCCTAGATCTTTTCATTTTTATTTATTTTTCTGTATTTTGATGTTATATGATTAGTATGATATGTATAAGTTGTTGTAATGTTGTTTGGATGCGTAGAATTACTCGTTTGTTCATGTTTTCGGTTTGTAAATTTTGGACAGCAGTTTGAAACGTATATTCTGACTTTATAACTGATATGAATGTTAAAATAAAGTACATAATTGAGTTCCTCTCATCAAGACATTAACTTTAGACTCCGGATTCATGTCGTTTCGATTCCCGGAGCCCTAGATACGCTTAATTTGGTTTTTGTTAAAGATTGAAAGGTGTTCTTGGCATGAACAAGGTTGGGACCGACTTTGTGACCATCCTTGGTGTCTTTAGGGTGTCTCATTTGGTTAGGACTGATGGTGAGACGAATATTCATGTTCGGGTCACCTAAATCCGAGCCACGGTTCACCCGTTTTGCCCGAATTAGGGTTTTGAGTAAAATGATTTCCCAATTGAAGTCATGGCTGATATGCACGACTTAGGGACTGTTCTTGGAGGGTTCTTGGGTTCATAAATGTGTCGGGTGGTTTGAGTAGGTGAAGTTACATATGTGGCTTGCCCGAAACCGACACCCGGGGCTCAAGATACGACCCGGCGAACTTTTAAATTTATACTTATGGTTAATGATTTAACTTATGATAAAAATTTATGGATTTCATTATTAAATAAATTACTTATGTTAAAGAAGTAATTATTTTATTTTAAGACTTTTAATATAATTATTTATTATATTATTTAATTATTAATTATAATTTAATTAACATTTTAATTAAACTTATGATTAGTGATATTTTTATTATTAAAGGAAAATACTTATGATAAGTATTAAATTTAATTATGAGAAATTATTATAAGACTTATAATAAAGATTAAATAATTATTTAATTATTATAAGACTTAATTATTATTTAATTATGACTTAATTATTAAATACTTATGATTTAATAATTTTAATTAGAAACTTATGATATGATTAATAATTCATTATTAATTAATAATACTTATGATATGATTTAAAATTTATTATAAATTAATAATATTTATATTATGATTGATATTTAATTAATTAATTAAATACTTATGTTATACTAATTATAACATTTCAACTTATATTAACTTTAATAATTCATTTTATTTAATTAAACTTATGTTAAGACATTATTATACACTTTTGACTTTAAATAACATTATAACCTATGTTATTATTATAACTTACACTTTTAAAATTAATGTTGACTATGTTTGACCAAGGTTGACTTTTGAGTTGACTTTCGGTTGACTTTGACTTTCAGTTGACTTCTGTTGACTTTCTAAATAAGGAAACTTTCCTAACTTCAAAACTTTCTAAAAATAGAAACTTTCTAAAAATAGAAACTTTCCAAAAATAGAAACTTTCCTAAAATAGAAAACTTTCCAAAAATGGAAACCTGCTAAAAATAGAAACTTTCTAAAAATAGAAAGTGTGTGTCCTTATGCTGTTCCAATCAAACCGATGCTTGTTGAGTAATGTTCTATGCCTACTTGCAACATGTACAATAGCTATCATACTAAGACTTGGCCTAAGTTAGTTATTTATTTCGACCTGCTTTATTTATAGGTCGGCGTTGTGATCTTTCTTGATCATTTTACTTTACGTGCTGTTCGCTTGTTTGTGAGATTTCTTCAGTTGCTATTTAAGGTGAGTTATAGTCCCGTTTTTACATACTTTTCAAAGTATATTTTTGGGATGTGATTACATGCAGATTTTTATTTACGTTTAGACACAAGTAACAGTTAAATTTAATTATTCATTGTGAGTTGGACAAAAATATTCCCTAGTCTGGTAACTGTAATCATTGGTTTCTACCGGTGAACGCGAATCCTACGGATAGATCTATCGGGTTTGACAACCCCATTTCGAGCTAGTCGCGCTAGCAATTTATAATCGGAATGTTTAGTACTTCGTAATTTGTTGTAGATACACTGTCCAAGTGTATATTTTTATTGTGTTTGGCAAGGGTAAATAAAGGGTTAAGTGGTTACCAGGTGGCTCATTGATAATGGAATAATGTTTAATGTTTTCTAACATTTTTAAATCTTGTGGTCTAAAGTTTACTTATTTATTTAAACCTATAATTCACTCAACCTTTGTGTTGACAGTTTACTTGCATGTTTTCACAGGTACTTGAGTTATTTGATGCTTCCGCTGTCGTTAGAAGAGTCTGCATGCATTTGGGCAGATTTTATGAAACTATTTATGAAACTTAAGTTTGCATTCTATTTTGGATAATTTAAATTGTGGGTTTGTTGGCAACGTTTTGTGTCAACTTTTGGTTTAATATTATGGTTGGTTGGTTTTCAAACTACTTAATTTGGTTTGTTTCCTTTTTGGGGAACATTTTGAAATAAAAGAATGCAACTTTGTTTATTTAATTCATTTAAGTCCGATCAAGCTATGGGACCAACTGACGGATCCGTTAAGTGTTTTGACGGGGTCGTCACATGTGGTATCAGAGCTCTGGTTGTAGGGAACTAGGCGGTCTTAATGTGGTCAACCCGTGGTTATTAGGGTGCATTAGAGTCTAGTCTACAGCCCGACCATTTTGCTATAGCATTATTATGCATTTCATTTCGTATAAGTTATATTATTAGCTTTCATATCTTTTGGTATATGGTTTGCGGTTTTGCTGTTTGCAGATGTCGACTTCGAGCGATAACTCTGTTGCTGCTCCTGCTCCACCGTCTCCTGCTAGACGTCGTGCTAATCAACCGGAGATCGATGATCCTGTTCATTACTATTTTTCTACCATTACTCATATGAACCGGGCTTATAATGAGGTGACACGTATTAACACCCTTAGTGATTGTTTGCGCACCTTGCCACATAATGAAGTTATGGACGAGATTCGTGCCGACATGCGTAACTTTATCACTTTCAAGCATAGGGTTGAGGATGCGAACCGCAAGCGTGATCGAGAAGTTAATGCTAAGTTCGAGGCTCTCGAGAGCACTGTTCGTGTGTTGAAGGAAGAGTTGGATGTTGTGAAAGGGAAGTTGCGTAAGTATGAGGATCCTGCTGAGACTCATGCTGGACCAGCTTATCACACCCGCTCTAAGCGAATGTGATGTGATTATTCATATTGATTATCTATTTCATCAGACTTAATGTCCTTTTTATACATACATTTTGGGTTATGTACGGCGTTTTGCCGAGGATTTTATTAAGATTTTGTTATGGGATATTTTTCATTATGTATGGATGGTTATTTTTATGACATCTATTATCATTATCATGTTTTATTTCTGATGTTGTGACTCTTGGCATGTTATATTATGCGTAATATATGTTCATGTATGTTAGGTGCTATGTATGTTGTATGATGTTATCATAAAATATGTATGCATGTGATGGTTATTTCTATAACAATCATAACTGTCATGTTATTACTCATAGTGTTAGTTGACTAATATCTTAATGGTTAGTCTTTTCGTGTTTTGATCTATTCCTTTATGACACTAGTATTATTCCTGGTACTAACGGATGTGTTATTCTATTTTGAAGATCATGCCTCCAAGAGAGTCCAATGAAGCGCGTATGCAACGCCTGATCAATGAAGGAATTGCTGCTGCTATGGCAGCAAATGCTAATGTTAACGCCAATGCGAACAACAACGTGGGATGCTCCCACAAAACTTTTATGGCTGGTCGACCTCAAGAATTCAGTGGTACGGAAGGACCAATAGGGCTTACTCGTTGGTTCGAGAAAATCGAATCTATTTTCAGGGTCAGTCGAGTTCGTGAAGAGGACAAAGTTAGTTTCGCTAGTTGCACTCTCAAGGATAGTGCCTTGACATGGTGGAACAATCTGGTTAGTAGTTTGGGAAGCGATGTAGCTTATGGTTTGGCCTGGAATGATTTTAAGGAAAGATTGATCACCCGCTATAGACCTCGGGGTGAGCTTAAGAAGCTAGAGGTTGAGCTCAAGAATTTGAAAATGCATGGCACCGAGTTAGATGCCTATGAACGAAGGTTTTTCGAGTTAACCTTGCTGTGTCCTAGGGTTTATGCGGATGAGGACCGCAAAATTGAGGCTTACATTGATGGTTTGTCCGAGAAGATTGAACACGGGGTTGAGTCCAGTGAACCCCAGACTATTGAGGCAGCGATGACTATGGCCCACAAACTTAATGACAAGGTGTTGAGAAGAAGCAAGACTACAGTTGTTGAAAGTAGTGAGGAGGTTGTCAAGAAGGCTGATAATGGGAAACGAAAGTGGGATAACAACCGCAATCAAAACCAAAATCAGCAGAAGAAACAGGATACCTCAGGTGCTAACAACAGAAATCAGCGTGTGTGTCCTCGTTGCTATAAAGTTCATGATGGTTACTGCACAGTTACTTGTAAGAGGTGCTCTAAGCAAGGGCACATTGCTAAAGATTGTACAGTGCTTTTGCCGGGGTCTGCTACTCCCGCGACTGGTGGTAATAATAATAATGTTGGTAATAGAGGTGGTAACGGTAACGGTAGTGGGAAATCGAATAATGGAGGTAATCCAAGGGTTTGTTATGAGTGTGGGAAGCCGGGGCATTTCCGAGATGCTTGTCCCAACAAGAAGACTGCAGAGACTGCACGCGGCCGAGCGTTCAACATTAATGCTAAGGATGCGGAGGAAGATCCTAAGCTTGTTACTGGTACGTTCTCAGTCAACGATTTATCAGTTTATGTTCTATTTGATTCAGGGGCTGATTTAAGTTTCGTGTCGAGTAAATTAAGTCCGAGAATCAAAACGCCGTTAACTCTCTTAGACAATACTTATGTTATTGAAGTAGCTAATGGTAAGGAACTTACTGCTAAGACTGTACATCGTAAGTGTAACATTAATCTGGGTGGTAGGGATTTCGAGATAGATTTGATACCGATTGAACTTGGTAGTTTTGATATTGTTATTGGTATGGATTGGTTGTCCGCGAACCGTGCCGAGATCGTCTGTTATGATAAGGCTATTCGTATTACTGATATGATTGGAGAGCCACTGATGGTCTTTGGAGATAAGAAATGCACACAGTTAAACCTTATTAGCTGTATGAAAGTTCGTAAACATCTCCGAAAGGGCTGTCATGCTATCCTTGCACATGTTGTTGATCCTAGTAAGGAAGTAAAGAACGTTGATGACGTTCATATTGTTAGGGATTTTCCCGAGGTGTTTCCCGATGACTTACCTGGCCTTCCGCCGCAACGCGCGGTAGAATTTCAAATTGATCTTGTTCCCGGTGCTGCTCCTGTAGCACGTGCTCCTTATCGTCTTGCACCTTCTGAACTTCAAGAATTGTCAAGTCAACTCCGTGAGTTGATAGACAAAGGTTTTATTCGTCCTAGTTCGTCCCCTTGGGGAGCTCCTGTTCTGTTTGTTAAGAAGAAGGATGGTTCTTTTCGTTTATGCATTGATTATCGTGAACTGAATAAGCTCACTGTTAAAAATCGTTATCCTCTTCCGAGAATTGATGATCTGTTCGATCAGCTTCAGGGTTCTTCTGTTTATTCAAAAATTGATCTTCGTTCTGGCTATCATCAGTTGCGTGTTAAAGAATCTGATGTTTCAAAAACTGCTTTTCGCACCCGTTACGGTCACTTTGAATTTCTTGTTATGCCGTTCGGATTGACAAATGCACCTGCTGTGTTCATGGACCTCATGAACCGTGTGTGTAGACCCTATCTGGACAAGTTCGTTATTGTTTTCATCGACGACATCCTTATCTATTCTAAGAGTGATGAAGAGCACGAAGAACACTTGAGGTTAGTGCTTGATTTGTTAAAGAAAGAAGAGTTGTACGCTAAGTTCTCTAAGTGTGCTTTTTGGTTAAGAGAAGTTCAGTTCCTTGGTCACATTGTTAGCAAACAAGGAATACAGGTTGATCCTGCTAAAATTGAGGCGATTGAAAAGTGGGAAACCCCGAAAACTCCTACTCAAATTCGTCAGTTCTTAGGATTGGCAGGTTACTATCGAAGGTTCATCCAGGATTTCTCTCGTATAGCGAAACCTCTGACTGCTTTAACGCATAAAGGGAAAAAGTATGAGTGGAAGGATGAACAGGAGAATGCTTTTCAGATTTTGAAGAAGAAGTTGACTACCGCTCCGATATTGTCCCTACCGGAGGGTAATGATGATTTTGTTGTTTATTGCGATGCATCACGACAAGGCTATGGTTGCGTTTTGATGCAACGAAAGAAGGTTATTGCGTTTGCGTCACGTCAGTTGAAGGTTCACGAACAGAACTATACAACTCATGATTTAGAGTTGGGGGCCGTTGTTTTTGCACTTAAGATTTGGAGACATTATTTGTATGGGGTCAAGAGTACTGTGTACACAGATCACAAAAGTCTTCAACATATCCTCGATCAGAAACAGTTGAACATGAGACAACGAAGATGGATTGAGACGTTGAATGATTACGATTGTGACCTTTTGTATCACCCGGGTAAGGCCAATGTTGTGGCTGATGCATTGAGTCGTAAAGAAAGGACTGAACCTCGCAGGGTTAGGGCCTTGAATATGACAGTTAGATCAAACCTCGCAAGGCAGATTCTTGAGGCACAACAAGAAGCCTTAAAGGAAGAGAATTTTGTTAAAGAAAACGTAAGAGGTATGGCTAAGAAATTCGAGATTCGAGCAGATGGTACTAGGTACTTTGTAGGACGTCTTTGGGTTCCGAAGTTTGGTGAACTGCGACAACTTGTTTTGGATGAGGCTCACAAGTCTAGGTACTCTATTCATCCTGGTTCAGGGAAGATGTACCATGATCTTAAGGAGCTGTATTGGTGGCCAAATTTGAAAGGTGATGTGGCTACGTATGTGGCTAAGTGTTTGACCTGTTCTAAGGTCAAAGCTGAACATCAAAAACCGTCCAGATTGTTGGTACAACCAGAAATTCCCGAGTGGAAGTGGGAAGGTATCACTATGGATTTTATCACTAAGTTACCAAGAGTTTCGGGTGGCTACGATGCGATTTGGGTGATTGTAGATCGACTCACTAAGTCGGCTCACTTTTTGCCGATTAGGGAAACCGATTCCATGGAGAAACTCACCCGTTTGTATTTGAAAGAGATTGTTTCGAGGCATGGTGTTCCCGTTTCTATAATTTCCGACAGAGATAGTCGATTTGTATCGAGATTTTGGCAATCGTTGCAAGAAGCCTTGGGCACTAGATTGGATATGAGCACCGCTTATCATCCTCAAACGGATGGTCAAAGTGAGAGGACCATTCAGACATTAGAAGATATGTTGCGAGCTTGTGTGATTGATTTTGGAAATGGGTGGGATAAGTATTTGCCGTTAGCTGAGTTTTCTTATAACAACAGCTACCACGCAAGTATTAAAGCCGCACCGTTTGAAGCTTTGTACGGTAGGAAGTGTAGATCTCCTATTTGTTGGAATGAGGTTGGGGATGCTCAACTTACAGGTCCAGAGATTATTCACGAGACTACTGAGAAGATTGTTCAAATTAAAGAAAGGTTGAGAACTGCTAGAAGTCGGCAAAAGAGTTATGCCGACAAAGGAAGGAAAGATGTTGAATTTCAAGTTGGTGATCGTGTTATGTTAAAAGTTTTGCCTTGGAAGGGTGTTATTCGTTTTGGTAAAAGAGGGAAGTTAAGTCCTCGTTTTGTGGGACCGTTTGAGATCATTGAAAGAGTTGGACCGGTGGCTTATCGTTTGAAGTTGCCACAAGAACTCAGTGCTGTTCACGATGTTTTCCATATTTCGAACTTAAAGAAGTGTTTGGCTGAATTTGATCAGACTATTCCTTTGGAGGAACTTCAGGTTGACAAGCAATTGCATTTTATTGAGGAGCCAGTTGAGATCATGGACCGAGAGGTTAAGACTCTTAAACAGAGCAGAATTCCTATTGTTCGGGTCCGATGGAACGCTAGACGCGGTCCCGAGTTCACTTGGGAGCGTGAAGACCAAATGAAGCAGAAGTATCCGCATTTGTTCTCAGATGCCGAGTCAACCCCTGCGCCTGCTTAAATTTCGGGACGAAATTTCCATAACGGGGAGGTACTGTCACGACCCTACTTTTTCCGTTATCTTTTTCCGTTAATTATTTAACGACCGTTAACTGTTAGTGTGCCACGTCATTTCCATGACCTATATTATTATTTTTGTAATAATATATATATAATAATTATTATGTGTTATGTGGATATATGTATTCATATTTTAAATTATACGTTTCTACGTTCCGCGGATTTCCATCCGGCAAATCTTTTCGGTTTTTAAACCAACGGTCGAGCTTTCGGGATTTTTAAATCCTAAATATTTTAAATATGATATTTTAAGGTCATATTATTAATAGGTGTATTTATATTTATTTTTCGTCGCGCGTTCGTTATCTTTCCGGATTTTAAATCGCGTAAGTGCGTTTTCGCGTTTCGGGCTTCGTTCGGGTTTTCGGGCCATCAGGAAATTACATTTAAGTGAGATGGACCAAGTGGGGCCCACCCCACTAAAGAATTCGGCCGAATTAGGGAGGGGGAGCACTCCCTTGCTTTTCCATTTTTCTTATTTCATTTTTATTTCACAATTTGAAGCCTAAACCTAATACTTGCAATTTTCTCTCAAACCCTCTCCCCCCCTCTCCCTTGTGCCGTCACCATCACCACCATAAACCACCATCATCATCTAAAATTGTAGCTTGGATCAAGGATTGAATAGCATACACGCGTTCCTCTCTTCGTTCTCTACACATCTATATACTTTGATTCTTGATTAGGGTATAAACCCTAACCCTAGATCTTTTCATTTTTATTTATTTTTCTGTATTTTGATGTTATATGATTAGTATGATATGTATAAGTTGTTGTAATGTTGTTTGGATGCGTAGAATTACTCGTTTGTTCATGTTTTCGGTTTGTAAATTTTGGACAGCAGTTTGAAACGTATATTCTGACTTTATAACTGATATGAATGTTAAAATAAAGTACATAATTGAGTTCCTCTCATCAAGACATTAACTTTAGACTCCGGATTCATGTCGTTTCGATTCCCGGAGCCCTAGATACGCTTAATTTGGTTTTTGTTAAAGATTGAAAGGTGTTCTTGGCATGAACAAGGTTGGGACCGACTTTGTGACCATCCTTGGTGTCTTTAGGGTGTCTCATTTGGTTAGGACTGATGGTGAGACGAATATTCATGTTCGGGTCACCTAAATCCGAGCCACGGTTCACCCGTTTTGCCCGAATTAGGGTTTTGAGTAAAATGATTTCCCAATTGAAGTCATGGCTGATATGCACGACTTAGGGACTGTTCTTGGAGGGTTCTTGGGTTCATAAATGTGTCGGGTGGTTTGAGTAGGTGAAGTTACATATGTGGCTTGCCCGAAACCGACACCCGGGGCTCAAGATACGACCCGGCGAACTTTTAAATTTATACTTATGGTTAATGATTTAACTTATGATAAAAATTTATGGATTTCATTATTAAATAAATTACTTATGTTAAAGAAGTAATTATTTTATTTTAAGACTTTTAATATAATTATTTATTATATTATTTAATTATTAATTATAATTTAATTAACATTTTAATTAAACTTATGATTAGTGATATTTTTATTATTAAAGGAAAATACTTATGATAAGTATTAAATTTAATTATGAGAAATTATTATAAGACTTATAATAAAGATTAAATAATTATTTAATTATTATAAGACTTAATTATTATTTAATTATGACTTAATTATTAAATACTTATGATTTAATAATTTTAATTAGAAACTTATGATATGATTAATAATTCATTATTAATTAATAATACTTATGATATGATTTAAAATTTATTATAAATTAATAATATTTATATTATGATTGATATTTAATTAATTAATTAAATACTTATGTTATACTAATTATAACATTTCAACTTATATTAACTTTAATAATTCATTTTATTTAATTAAACTTATGTTAAGACATTATTATACACTTTTGACTTTAAATAACATTATAACCTATGTTATTATTATAACTTACACTTTTAAAATTAATGTTGACTATGTTTGACCAAGGTTGACTTTTGAGTTGACTTTCGGTTGACTTTGACTTTCAGTTGACTTCTGTTGACTTTCTAAATAAGGAAACTTTCCTAACTTCAAAACTTTCTAAAAATAGAAACTTTCTAAAAATAGAAACTTTCCAAAAATAGAAACTTTCCTAAAATAGAAAACTTTCCAAAAATGGAAACCTGCTAAAAATAGAAACTTTCTAAAAATAGAAAGTGTGTGTCCTTATGCTGTTCCAATCAAACCGATGCTTGTTGAGTAATGTTCTATGCCTACTTGCAACATGTACAATAGCTATCATACTAAGACTTGGCCTAAGTTAGTTATTTATTTCGACCTGCTTTATTTATAGGTCGGCGTTGTGATCTTTCTTGATCATTTTACTTTACGTGCTGTTCGCTTGTTTGTGAGATTTCTTCAGTTGCTATTTAAGGTGAGTTATAGTCCCGTTTTTACATACTTTTTAAAGTATATTTTTGGGATGTGATTACATGCAGATTTTTATTTACGTTTAGACACAAGTAACAGTTAAATTTAATTATTCATTGTGAGTTGGACAAAAATATTCCCTAGTCTGGTAACTGTAATCATTGGTTTCTACCGGTGAACGCGAATCCTACGGATAGATCTATCGGGTTTGACAACCCCATTTCGAGCTAGTCGCGCTAGCAATTTATAATCGGAATGTTTAGTACTTCGTAATTTGTTGTAGATACACTGTCCAAGTGTATATTTTTATTGTGTTTGGCAAGGGTAAATAAAGGGTTAAGTGGTTACCAGGTGGCTCATTGATAATGGAATAATGTTTAATGTTTTCTAACATTTTTAAATCTTGTGGTCTAAAGTTTACTTATTTATTTAAACCTATAATTCACTCAACCTTTGTGTTGACAGTTTACTTGCATGTTTTCACAGGTACTTGAGTTATTTGATGCTTCCGCTGTCGTTAGAAGAGTCTGCATGCATTTGGGCAGATTTTATGAAACTATTTATGAAACTTAAGTTTGCATTCTATTTTGGATAATTTAAATTGTGGGTTTGTTGGCAACGTTTTGTGTCAACTTTTGGTTTAATATTATGGTTGGTTGGTTTTCAAACTACTTAATTTGGTTTGTTTCCTTTTTGGGGAACATTTTGAAATAAAAGAATGCAACTTTGTTTATTTAATTCATTTAAGTCCGATCAAGCTATGGGACCAACTGACGGATCCGTTAAGTGTTTTGACGGGGTCGTCACATATTTACAACACTTTTAATATATTTTGATGTTTTAAGTTTATTAAGTCAGCTGTCCTCGTTAGTAACCTACAACTAGTTGTCCACAGTTAGATGTACAGAAATAAATCGATAAATATTATCTTGAATCAATCCACGACCCAGTGTATACGTATCTCAGTATTGATCACAATTCAAACTATATATATTTTGGAATCAACCTCAACCCTGTATAGCTAACTCCAACATTCACATATAGAGTGTCTATGGTTGTTCCGAAATATATATAGATGTGTCGACATGATAGGTCGAAACATTGTATACGTGTCTATGGTATCTCAAGATTACATAATATACAATTCAAGTTGATTAAGTTAAGGTTGAAATAGATTTGTTACCAATTTTCACGTAGCTAAAATGAGAAAAATTATCCAATCTTGTTTTACCCATAACTTCTTCATTTTAAATCCGTTTTGAGTGAATCAAATTGCTATGGTTTCATATTGAACTCTATTTTATGACTCTAAGAATAAAAAGTATAGGTTTATAGTCGGAAAAATAAGTTACAAGTTGTTTTTGTAAAGGTAGTCATTTCAGTCGAAAGAACGACGTCTAGATGACCATTTTAGAAAACATACTTCCACTTTGAGTTTAACCATAATTTTTGGATATAGTTTCATGTTCATAATAAAAATCATTTTCTCAGAATAACAACTTTTAAATAAAAGTTTATCATAGTTTTTAATTAACTAACCCAAAACAGCCCGCGGTGTTACTACGACGGCGTAAATCCGATTTTACGGTGTTTTTCGTGTTTCCAGATTTTAAATCATTAAGTTAGCATATCATATAGATATAGAACATGTGTTTAGTTGATTTTAAAAGTCAAGTTAGAAGGATTAACTTTTGTTTGCGAACAAGTTTAGAATTAACTAAACTATGTTCTAGTGATTACAAGTTTAAACCTTCGAATGAGATAGCTTTATATGTATGAATCGAATGATGTTATGAACATCATTACTACCTTAAGTTCCTTGGATAAACCTACTGGAAAAGATAAAAATGAATCTAGCTTCAACGGATCCTTGGATGGCTCGAAGTTCTTGAAGCAAAATCATGACACGAAAACAAGTTCAAGTAAGATCATCACTTGAAATAAGATTGTTATAGTTATAGAAATTGAACCAAAGTTTGAATATGATTATTACCTTGTATTAGAATGATAACCTACTGTAAGAAACAAAGATTTCTTGAGGTTGGATGATCACCTTACAAGATTGGAAGTGAGCTAGCAAACTTGAAAGTATTCTTGATTTTATGTAACTAGAACTTGTAGAATTTATGAAGAACACTTAGAACTTGAAGATATAACTTGAGAGAGATCAATTAGATGAAGAAAATTGAAGAATGAAAGTGTTTGTAGGTGTTTTTGGTCGTTGGTGTATGGATTAGATATAAAGGATATGTAATTTTGTTTTCATGTAAATAAGTCATGAATGATTACTCATATTTTTGTAATTTTATGAGATATTTCATGCTAGTTGCCAAATGATGGTTCCCACATGTGTTAGGTGACTCACATGGGCTGCTAAGAGCTGATCATTGGAGTGTATATACCAATAGTACATACATCTAAAAGCTGTGTATTGTACGAGTACGAATACGGGTGCATACGAGTAGAATTGTTGATGAAACTGAACGAGGATGTAATTGTAAGTATTTTTGTTAAGTAGAAGTATTTTGATAAGTGTATTGAAGTGTTTCAAAAGTGTATAAATACATATTAAAACACTACATGTATATACATTTTAACTGAGTCGTTAAGTCATCGTTAGTCGTTACATGTAAGTGTTGTTTTGAAACCTTTAGGTTAACGATCTTGTCAAATGTTGTTAACCCAATGTTTATAATATCAAATGAGATTTTAAATTATTATATTATCATGATATTATCATGTATGAATATCTCTTAATATGATATATATACATTAAATGTCTTTACAACGATAATCGTTACATATATGTCTCGTTTAAAAATCATTAAGTTAGTAGTCTTGTTTTTACATATGTAGTTCATTGTTAATATACTTAATGATATGTTTACTTATCATAGTATCATGTTAACTATATATATATATATATATATATATATCCATATATATGTCATCATATAGGTTTTACAAGTTTTAACGTTCGTGAATCACCGGTCAACTTGGGTGGTCAATTGTCTATATGAAACATATTTCAATTAATCAAGTCTTAACAAGTTTGATTGCTTAACATGTTGGAAACATTTAATCATGTAAATATCAATCTCAATTAATATATATAAACATGAAAAAGTTCGGGTCACTACAGTACCTACCCGTTAAATAAATTTCGTCCCGAAATTTTAAGCTGTTGAAGGTGTTGACGAATCTTCTGGAAATAGATGCGGGTATTTCTTCTTCATCTGATCTTCATGCTCCCAGGTGAACTCGGGTCCTCTACGAGCATTCCATCGAACCTTAACAATTGGTATCTTGTTTTGCTTAAGTCTTTTAACTTCACGATCCATTATTTCGACGGGTTCTTCGATGAATTGAAGTTTTTCGTTGATTTGGATATCATCTAACGGAATAGTGAGATCTTCTTTAGCAAAACATTTCTTCAAATTCGAGACGTGGAAAGTGTTATGTACAGCCGCGAGTTGTTGAGGTAACTCAAGTCGGTAAGCTACTGGTCCGACACGATCAATAATCTTGAATGGTCCAATATACCTTGGATTTAATTTCCCTCGTTTACCAAATCGAACAACGCCTTTCCAAGGTGCAACTTTAAGCATGACCATCTCTCCAATTTCAAATTCTATATCTTTTCTTTTAATGTCAGCGTAGCTCTTTTGTCGACTTTGGGCGGTTTTCAACCGTTGTTGAATTTGGATGATCTTCTTGGTAGTTTCTTGTATAATCTCCGGACCCGTAATCTGTCTATCCCCCACTTCACTCCAACAAATCGGAGACCTGCACTTTCTACCATAAAGTGCTTCAAACGGCGCCATCTCAATGCTTGAATGGTAGCTGTTGTTGTAGGAAAATTCTGCTAACGGTAGATGTCGATCCCAACTGTTTCCGAAATCAATAACACATGCTCGTAGCATGTCTTCAAGCGTTTGTATCGTCCTTTCGCTCTGCCGATCAGTTTGTAGATGATAGGCAGTACTCATGTCTAGAAGAGTTCCTAATGCTTGCTGTAATGTCTGCCATAATCTTGAAATAAATCTGCCATCCCTATCAGAGATAATAGAGATTGGTATTCCATGTCTGGAGACTACTTCCTTCAAATACAGTCGTGCTAACTTCTCCATCTTGTCATCTTCTCTTATTGGCAGGAAGTGTGCTGATTTGGTGAGACGATCAACTATTACCCAAATAGTATCAAAACCACTTGCAGTCCTTGGCAATTTAGTGATGAAATCCATGGTAATGTTTTCCCATTTCCATTCCAGGATTTCGGGTTGTTGAAGTAGACCTGATGGTTTCTGATGCTCAGCTTTGACCTTAGAACACGTCAAACATTCTCCTACGTATTTAGCAACATAGGCTTTCATACCCGGCCACCAAAAATGTTTCTTGAGATCCTTGTACATCTTCCCCGTTCCAGGATGTATTGAGTATCTAGTTTTATGAGCTTCTCTAAGTACCATTTCTCTCATATCTCCAAATTTTGGTACCTAAATCCTTTCAGCCCTATACCGAGTTCCGTCTTCCCGAATATTAAGATGCTTCTCTGATCCTTTGGGTATTTCATCCTTTAAATTTCCCTCTTTTAAAACTCCTTGTTGCGCCTCCTTTATTTGAGTAGTAAGGTTATTATGAATCATTATATTCATAGATTTTACTCAAATGGGTTTTCTGTCCTTCCTGCTCAAGGCATCGGCTACCACATTTGGCTTCCCCGGGTGGTAACGAATCTCAAAGTCGTAATCATTCAATAATTCAATCCACCTACGCTGCCTCATATTCAGTTGTTTCTGATTAAATATGTGTTGAAGACTTTTGTGGTCGGTATATATAATACTTTTGACCCCATATAAGTAGTGCCTCCAAGTCTTTAATGCAAAAACAACCGCGCCTAATTCCAAATCATGCGTCGTATAATTTTGTTCGTGAATCTTCAATTGTCTAGACGCATAAGCAATCACCTTCGTTCATTGCATTAATACACAACCGAGACCTTGCTTTGATGCGTCACAATAAATCACAAAATCATCATTCCCTTCAGGCAATGACAATATAGGTGCCGTAGTTAGCTTTTTCTTCAATAACTGAAACGCTTTCTCTTGTTCATCATTCCATTCAAATTTCTTCCCTTTATGCGGTAATGCAGTCAAGGGTTTTGCTATTCTGGAAAAGTCTTGGATGAACCTTCTGTAGTAACCAGCTAGTCCTAATAACTGGCATATGTGTTTCGGAGTTTTCGGGGTTTCCCACTTTTCAACAGTTTCTATCTTTGCCGGATCCACCTTAATACCTTTTTTGTTCACTATGTGACCGAGGAATTGAACTTCTTCCAACCAAAATGCACACTTTGAAAATTTAGCGTACAATTCTTCCTTCCTCAATACTTCTAACACCTTTCTCAAATGTTCACCGTGTTCTTGGTCATTCTTTGAGTAAATAAGTATGTCATCAATGAAAACAATGACAAACTTGTCAAGGTATGGTCCACACACTCGGTTCATAAGGTCCATGATCACAGCTGGTGCATTAGTTAAACCAAACGGCATGACCATAAACTCGTAATGACCGTAACGTGTTCTGAAAGCAGTCTTTGGAATATCATCTTCTTTCACCCGCATTTGATGATACCCGGAATGTAAGTCAATCTTTGAATAAACAGACGAGCCTTGTAGTTGATCAAATAAGTCGTCGATTCTCGGTAGTGGGTAGCGGTTCTTGATGGTAAGTTTGTTCAACTCTCGGTAGTCGATACACAACCTGAATGTACCATCTTTCTTCTTGACAAACAAAACAGGAGCTCCCCACGGTGATGTGCTTGGTCGAATGAAATGACGCTCTAAAAGTTCTTGTAATTGGCTTTGCAGTTCTTTCATCTCGCTGGGTGCGAATCTGTAAGGAGCACGAGCTATTGGTGCAGCTCCTGGTACAAGATCTATTTGAAATTCAACAGATCGATGTGGGGGTAATCCCGGTAATTCTTTCGAAAATACATCGGGAAATTCTTTTGCAATGGGAACATCATTGATGCTCTTTTCTTCAGTTTGTACTTTCTCGTCGTGTGCTAGAATAGCATAGCAACCTTTTCTTATTAGTTTTTGTGCCTTCAAATTACTAATAAGATGTAGCTTCGTGTTGCCCTTTTCTCCGTACACCATTAAGGGTTTTCCTTTTTCTCGTATAATGCGAATTGCATTTTTGTAACAAACGATCTCTGCTTTCACTTCTTTCAACCAGTCCATACCGATTATCACATCAAAACTCCCTAACTCTACTGGTATCAAATCAATCTTAAATTATTCGCTAACCAGTTTAATTTCTCGATTCCGACATATATTATCTGCTGAAATTAATTTACCATTTGCTAATTCGAGTAAAAATTTACTATCCAAAGGCGTCAATGGACAACTTAATTTAGCACAAAAATCTCTACTCATATAGCTTCTATCCACACCCGAATCAAATAAAACGTAAGCAGATTTATTGTCAATAAGAAACGTACCCGTAACAAGCTCCGGGTCTTCCTGTGCCTCTGCCGCATTAATATTGAAAACTCTTCTGTGGCCTTGTCCATTCGTGTTCTCCTGGTTCGGGCAATTTCTAATAATGTGGCCCGTTTTTCCACATTTATAACAAACTACATTGGCATAACTTGCTCCGACACTACTTGCTCCGCCATTACTCGTTCTGACACCATTTGTTCCTTTCGTTCTATTTACCCCTAGTCCGTAGACCTCACACTTCGCCGCGCTATGACCATTTCTTTTACACTTGTTGCAAAATTTGGTGCAGAACCCCGAGTGATACTTTTCACACCTTTGGCATAGCTGCTTCTGATTGTTGTTGTTGTTGCGGTTATTATTGTTGTTGGGATGATTGTTATAGTTGCTGTTGTTGTTGTTGTTGTTGTTGTTGTTGTTGGGCCATTTATTGTAGTTGCGATTAATGTTGCGATTGTTGGGATAATTGTTGCGATTATTGTTGTAATTGCTGTTGTTGTTGTATTGGTGATTCTTATCACCGTTTTCCTCCCACTTTCTTTTGACTTGCTTCACATTGGCCTCTTCAGCAGTCTGTTCTTTAATTCTTTCTTCAATCTGGTTCACTTGTTTGTGAGCCATTCTACATGCCTGTTGTATGGTGGCGGGCTCGTGTGAACTTATATCTTCTTGGATTATTTCCGGTAATCCTTTCACAAACGCGTCGATCTTCTCTTCCTCATCTTCGAATGCTCCCGGACACAATAGGCACAATTCTGTGAATCGTCTTTCGTACGTGGTAATATCAAATCCTTGGGTTCGTAACCCTCTAAGTTCTGTCTTGAGCTTATTGACCTCGGTTCTGGGACGGTACTTCTCGTTCATCAAGTGCTTGAATGCTGACCACGGTAGTGCGTACGCATCGTCTTGTCCCACTTGCTCTAGATAGGTATTCCACCATGTTAACGCAGAACCTGTGAAGGTATGCGTAGCGTACTTCACTTTGTACTCTTCAGTGCACTTACTTATGGCAAACACCGATTCGACCTTCTCGGTCCACCGTTTCAATCCGATCGGTCCTTCGGTTCCATCAAATTCCAAAGGTTTGCAGGCAGTGAATTCTTTGTAGGTGCATCCTACACGATTTCCTGTACTGCTAGATCCAAGGTTATTGTTGGTATGTAGCGCAGCCTGTACTGCGGCTATGTTTGAAGCTAGAAAAGTACGGAATTCCTCTTCACTCATATTCACGGTGTGTCGAGTAGTCGGTGCCATTTCCTTCAAAATAGTCAAATGGAACAAGTTAATCATACAGAATATTAAGAGTAGTTAATAGTATTTCGTAGCATAATATGAACTCATTTATAAAAGCTTTTTCTTCATATTAGCATTTTATAAGTTTAAATTCGGGTAGTACCTACCCGTTAAGTTCATACTTAGTAGCTAATATACAATTCAACTACTACAATTCTATATGAAAAACTGATTATAATAATATTTTGCGTTCAAACTTTTACACACTATTTTACAAACTTACAATACCGCTTATTTTACATATAGCAAGAAATATAGCACACAATAAATTTGATACAAGATGGTTGTGAAGATAATTCTAGCTGGTACACAAGTCGTTCAGCAAAGGCAATAAAGACACGTAATTCATACGTCCAGAAACAAGTCATGCATTCTGGTTTTACTAGGATTACTTCCCATCCTTGGTCTTGTGGATCATAACCGTTATGGCTGTTGATAAGACAGCGTGTTGTAACGTCGTCAAAGGGACGAGGGTTACGTAATGTCCAACAGTCCCGTAACAATCTAAAAACCTCATTTCTTACCCCAATTACCGACTCCGTCACTTGTGGGAACGTTTTGTTTAATAGTTGTAGCCCGATGTTCTTGTTCTCACTTTGGTGAGAAGCGAACATTACTAATCCGTAAGCATAACATGCTTCTTTATGTTCCATGTTAGCCGCTTTTTCTAAATCACGAAGTCCAATATTCGGATATATTGAGTCAAAGTAATTTCTTAACCCATTGCGTAAAATAGCATTTGGGTTCCCCGCAATATATGCGTCAAAGTAAACACATCGTAACTTATGGATTTCCCAATGTGATATCCCCCATCTTTCGAACGAAAGCCTTTTATAAACCAAGGCATTCTTGGAACGTTCTTCGAATGTCTTACAAACTGATCTCGCCTTCAATAGTTGTGCCAAAGAATTCTGACCGACTCTAGACAAGATTTCATCAATCATGTCTCCGGGTAGGTCTCTTAAAATATTGGGTTGTCTATCCATTTTGTGTTTTTATACTGTAAAATAGACAAGAGTTAGATTCATAAAAAAAAATACTTATTAATACAAGCAATTTTTACATATATCATAAAGCATAAGCACACTATATTACATATATTACACCACACGAATACAACTATCTTATTCCGACTCGCTTGTTTCTTCTTCTTCGGTTTGGGTTCGTTTTCCCAAGTTTCTAGGGATATATGATGTTCCCCTAATACGAGTCGTCGTTTTCCACATTGGTTTAGAAAAACCTGGTGGTTTAGAGGTTCCCGGGTCATTGTTACAACTTAAGGACTTCGGGGGTTGACGATACATATAAAGTTCATCGGGGTTGGAATTAGATTTCTCTATTTTTATGCCCTTTCCCTTATTATTTTCTTTTGCCTTTTTAAATTCAGTTGGGGTAATTTCTATAACATCATCGGAATTCTCGTCGGAATCCGATTCATCGGAAAATTGGTAATCCTCCCAATATTTTGCTTCCTTGGCGGAAACACCATTGACCATAATTAACCTTGGTCGGTTGGTTGAGGATTTTCTTTTACTTAACCATTTTATTATTTCCCCCACCGGTTCTATTTCTTCATCCGGTTTCGATTCTTCTTCCGGTTCCGATTCTTCTTCCGGTTCCGACTCTTCTTCCGGTTCCTCTTCGGGAACTTGTGAATCAGTCCACGAATCATTCCAATTTACATTTGACTCTTCATTATTATTAGGTGAGTCAATGGTACTTGTTCTAGAGGTAGACATCTATCACATAATATCAAACGCGTTAAGAGATTAATATATCACATAATATTCACATGTTAAAAATATATAGTTTCCAACAAAATTTGTTAAGCAATCATTTTTCAAGTAAACACGGTCGAAGTCCAGACTCACTAATGCATCCTAACAAACTCGATAAGACACACTAATGCAAAATTCTGGTTCTCTAAGACCAACGCTCGAAAAATAAGTTACAAGTTGTTTTATTAAAGGTAGTCATTTCAGTCGAAAGAACGACGTCTAGATGACCATTTTAGAAAACATACTTCCACTTTGAGTTTAACCATAATTTTTGGATATAGTTTCATGTTCATAATAAAAATCATTTTCTCAGAATAACAACTTTTAAATCAAAGTTTATCATAGTTTTTAATTAACTAACCCAAAACAGCCCGCGGTGTTACTACGACGGCGTAAATCCGGTTTTACGGTGTTTTTCGTGTTTCCAGGTTTTAAATCATTAAGTTAGCATATCATATAGATATAGAACATGTGTTTAGTTGATTTTAAAAGTCAAGTTAGAAGGATTAACTTTTGTTTGCGAACAAGTTTAGAATTAACTAAACTATGTTCTAGTGATTACAAGTTTAAACCTTCGAATAAGATAGCTTTATATGTATGAATCGAATGATGTTATGAACATCATTAATACCTTATGTTCCTTGGATAAACCTACTGTAAAAGAGAAAAATGGATCTAGCTTCAACGGATCCTTGGATGGCTCGAAGTTCTTGAAGCAGAATCATGACACGAAAACAAGTTCAAGTAAGATCATCACTTGAAATAAGATTGTTATAGTTATAGAAATTGAACCAAAGTTTGAATATGATTATTACCTTGTATTAGAATGATAACCTACTGTAAGAAACAAAGATTTCTTGAGGTTGGATGATCACCTTACAAGATTGGAAGTGAGATAGCAAACTTGAAAGTATTCTTGATTTTATGTAACTAGAACTTGTAGAATATATGAAGAACACTTAGAACTTGAAGATAGAACTTGAGAGAGATCAATTAGATGAAGAAAATTGAAGAATGAAAGTGTTTGTAGGTGTTTTTGGTCGTTGGTGTATGGATTAGATATAAAGGATATGTAATTTTGTTTTCATGTAAATAAGTCATGAATGATTACTCATATTTTTGTAATTTTATGAGATATTTCATGCTAGTTGCCAAATGATGGTTCCCACATGTGTTAGCTGACTCACATGGGCTGCTAAGAGCTGATCATTGGAGTGTATATACCAATAGTACATACATCTAAAAGCTGTGTATTGTACGAGTACGAATACGGGTGCATACGAGTAGAATTGTTGATGAAACTGAACGAGGATGTAATTGTAAGAATTTTTTTTAAGTAGAAGTATTTTGATAAGTGTATTGAAGTCTTTCAAAAGTGTATAAATACATATTAAAACACTACATGTATATACATTTTAACTGAGTCGTTAAGTCATCGTTAGTCGTTACATGTAAGTGTTGTTTTGAAACCTTTAGGTTAACGATCTTGTCAAATGTTGTTAACCCAATGTTTATAATTTCAAATGAGATTTTAAATTATTATATTATCATGATATTATCATGTATGAATATCTCTTAATATGATATATATACATTAAATGTCTTTACAACGATAATCGTTACATATATGTCTCATTTAAAAATCATTAAGTTAGTACTCTTGTTTTTACATATGTAGTTCATTGTTAATATACTTAATGATATGTTTACTTATCATAGTATCATGTTAACTATATATATATATATATATATATATATATCCATATATATGTCATCATATAGTTTTTACAAGTTTTAACGTTCGTGAATCACCGGTCAACTTGGGTGGTCAATTGTCTATATGAAACATATTTCAATTAATCAAGTCTTAACAAGTTTGATTGCTTAACATGTTGGAAACATTTAATCATGTAAATATCAATCTCAATTAATATATATAAACATGGAAAAGTTCGGGTCACTACACGGACCAAAGTTAATAATGGTCAATGGTGTTTCCGCCGAGGAAGCAAAATATTGGGAAGATTACCAATTTTCCGATGAATCGGTATAAAAATAAGAGAAAAGGTATAAAAATAGAGAAATCCGATTCCAACCCCGAAGAACTTTATATGTATCGGTAACATCTGTATTTCCTAAAATGTAACAATGACCCGGGAACCTCTAAACCACCAGGTTTTTCTAAACCATTGTGGAAAACGACGACTCGTATTAGAGGGACACCATATATTCCTAGAAAATTAGGAAAACGAACCAAGTTCGAAGAAGAAGAAACTAGTGATTTAGATTAGAGGGTTGTAATCATGTTGTGTATTATATGTATTGTAGTGTGCTTGTACTTTTATGTTCTATGTAAAAATTGCTAGTATTGTTTGTTAATTATCTTTTACGAATCTAATCCTTATCTATTTTACAGTATAAAAACAAAATGGACATTAAGGGTAGACAACCGAATATTTTAGAAGATCTACCAGAGGATATGATTGAGGAAATCTTGTCTAGAGTCGGTCAGAATTCATCAGCACAATTAATTATGGCAAAATTAACTTGTCAAACATTTGAAAGACTTTCCAGAAATGCCTTAGTTTATAAAAGGCTTTCCTTTGATAGGTGGGGTATATCACATTGGGGAGACCGTAAGTTACGCCGTGTTTTCTTTAAAGCGTTAAATGCGGGGAACCCAAATTCAATTTTACGCTACGGGTTACGAACCTATTTTGACTCAACATATCCCAACATAGGATTTCGTGAATTAGAAAGAGCTTCTAACATGCAACATAAAGAAGCATGGTATGCTTACGGGTTAGTGATGTTCGCTTCTTACCAAAGTGAGAAAAAGAACATCAGATTGCAACTTTTAAATAAAACCTTCCCACAAGTGACGGATTCAGTAGTTGGGGTGAGAAACAATGTTTTTAGATTATTACGGGGCTGTTGGACATTACGAAACCCTCGTCCTTTTGACGACATTACAACATGCTGCCTAGCCAATGGTCATTACAGTTATTTTCCACAAGACCAAGGATGGGAAGTCGTCTTAGTAAAACCAGAATGCATGACTTGTTTATGGACTTATGAATTAAGTGTCTTTATTTCCTTTGCTGAACAACTTGCGTATTAACTAGATTTATCTTCAAAACTGTCCTATATCAAAGTGTACTATATTTCATGTTATATGTAATATAGTGAAGTTGTAAGTTTGAAGAATATTTGTATGTGATATATTATTATAATCAATTTTTCATATGAAATTGTAGTAGTTGAATTGTATATTAGCTACTAAATATGAACTTAACGGGTAGGTAGTACTGTTGGTCCCTTAATAACGACAGGAGTATTGTAGAGGGGGGTGAATACAATTACTTTTCAATTAACTAAACAGTTAAACTCGATTATGTATTCAAGCATGCAAATTAGATAGAGTCACAGGTAATTTTCAACGGTTATTCTTTATTGATTGAATCACAAAGAATTACAACTATCCTTGACGGAATGATAGTTGGTTGATACATATTACCTAGATTATAGCTAAGAGGTAAACTAAAAGCTATTACACATTTAGGACTCTAAATAATGAAACCCACACCACTAGTTGATACAACAGTGAATACAGCAATATATAGTAGTCCTATTGTCCATGTAATTAATCTATTGTCCACTAGTACATTGGATGCCTTGTACTTGTGGGGACAATTGTGTCAGAAGGCGTGCTCTCCTTCTTTCCTCTTAGGTAGCTATTTGCAGGAACACACCAATTCGGCTTGGCACTACCATTTGATTTAAACAAATGGAATGTTGTGTTTCCTAGGTATGAATAAAGTATAACACATGTCTGCACATGCGTTCCACTTCTGCATTCCCACGTGGTCTTGTAAGGTCACTTGTCAGCCGCCGACTCCTGTCCTTTTCTGTTCAACTTTGTCTTCGACTTCTGTTGAATAGTGCATTGATTTAGACCACTCTGGGAAACTACTATGCTTATAATGGAGCATGGCTGTCTTGTGTTGTATGCTGCTATCCAGATCTACTAGTTCTTCATATGCTGAGTCACTTGATATTCTTAATTAGCTGAGTACTCATCCTGTGCTGATTCGAAGAATACATTCTACCTTGTGCTGGTAGATCAGCCAGCATACTACACACTCAACACAGCTATATTAGCTGACTGTACATAAACAACATAAACAAACTTGTGCTGGTAAAACCTTAATTATGTACACATAACATTAGTGTAAATAAATTACAGTTTTGTCTTAATTAAATCCTTAATTATTTTGGGGACTCAACAGGTACCCGAATTAAAAACTATAAAACGCTAATATGAAGAAAAAGCTTTTATAAATAAGTTCATACTATGCTACGAAATATTATTGACTACTCTTAAAATTCTATATGATTAACTTAATTCTTTGGGGCTATTTTTGAAGGAAATGGCACCGGCGACTCGTCAGAATTTGAACATGAGCGAGGAAGACTTCCGTGTTTTCCTTGCAGCAAACATAGCCGCAGTACAGGCAACGATGCAAAATAACAATAACTCTGGATCTAGCAGTGGAACTAATTTTACAAGAAATCGTGTAGGATGCTCCTACAAAGAATTCACTGCCTGCAAACCTTTGGAATTTGATGGAACCGAGGGTCTAATTGGATTGAAACGGTGGACCGAGAAGGTTGAATTGGTGTTTGCCATAAGTAAATGTACTGAAGAAGACAAAGTAAAGTACACTACGCATACCTTCACAGGTACGGCGCTAACATGGTGGAATACCTATCTCGAGCAGGTAGGACAAGATGCTGCTTACGTACTACCGTGGTCAGCATTCAAGCAATTGATGAACGAGCAGTATCGTCCCAGAAACGAGGTCAACAAGCTCAAGGTAGAGCTTAGAGGATTACGAACGCAAGGTTTCAATATCACCACGTACGAACGACGATTCACCAAATTGTGCCTATTGTGCCCCAGAACGTTCGAAAACGAAGAAGAGAAGATCTACGCATTTGTAAAAGGGTTACTGGAAAGGATTCAAGAAGATGTGAGTTCACACGAGCCTGCCTCCATACAAAAGGCAAGTTGAATGGCTCACAAATTAGTGAACCAGATCGAAGGAAGGATTAGAGAGCGGACGACTGAAGAGGCTAACATGAAACAAGTCAAGAGAAAGTGGGAAGAAACCAATGACAAGAGTCACCAATACAACAACAACAATCACAACCACAATCGCAATAACTATCCCAACAACCGCAACATCAATCGCAACAACAACTTCAACAAACGTCCTAACAACAACTACAATAACCGTCCCAACAACAATAACAACAATAATAGCAACAATAACAATCCCAACAACAATCTCAATAACAACAATGGCAACAAAAATCAAAAACAGTCATGCCAAAGGTGTGAAGAGAATCACCAGGGGTTCTGCACGACATTTTGCACTAGGTGTAGAAGAAATGGTCATAGTGCAGTAAAGTGTGAGGCCTACGGACCAAAGTTTAACAGAATTAAAAGAACAAATAATGTCGGAACAGATAATGCCGCCATAGTTTGCTTTGCATGTGGAAAACCGGGCCACATTAGTAGAAATTGCCCGAATCAGGGGAATACTAGTGGGCAGGGCCGCGGAAGAGTTTTTAATATTAATACAGCAGAAGCGCAGGAAGACCCGGAGCTTGTTACGGGTACGTTTCTTATTGACAATAAATCTTCTTATGTTTTATTTGATTCGGGTGCGGATAGAAGCTATATGAGTAGAGATTTTTATGCCAAACTAAGTTGTCCACTGGTTCCTTTGGATAACAAATTTTTACTCGAATTAGTAAACGGTAAATTAATTACAGCAGATAATATATGTCGGAATCGAGAAATTAATTTGGTTAGCAAAACATTTAAGATTGATTTGATACCAGTAGAGTTAGGGAGTTTTGATGTGATCATCGGTATGGATTGGTTAAAAAAGGAGAGAGCAGAAATCGTATGTTACAAAAATGCAATTCGCATTGTACGAGAAAAAGGAAATCCCTTAATGGTGTACGGAGAAAAGAGCAATGCGAAGCTAAATCTTATTAGTAATTTAAAGGCGCAAAAACTAATAAGAAAAGGTTGCTATGCTGTTCTAGCACATGTCGAGAAAGTGCAAACGGAAGAAAAGAACATCAATGATGTTCCCGTCGCAAAAGAATTTCCCGATGTATTTCCGAAAGAATTACCGGGATTGCCTCCACACCGATCTGTTGAATTTCAAATAGATCTCGTACTAGGAGCTGCACCAATAGCTCGTGCTCCATACAGACTTGCACCCAGCGAAATGAAGGAACTCCAAAGTTAATTACAAGAACTTTTAGAGCGTGGTTTTATACGACCAAGTACATCACCATGGGGAGCTCCTGTTTTGTTTGTCAAAAAGAAGGATGGTACATTCAGGTTGTGTATCGACTACCGAGAGTTGAACAAACTTACCATCAAGAATCGTTACCCACTACCGAGAATCGACGACTTATTTGATCAACTACAAGGCTCGTCGGTTTATTCGATGATCGATTTACGTTCCGGGTATCATCAAATGCGGGTGAAGGAGGATGATATTCGGAAGGCTACTTTCAAGACGCGTTATGGTCATTACGAGTTTATGGTTATGCCGTTTGGGTTGACTAACGCACCAGCTGTGTTCATGGACCTCATGAACCGAGTATGTGGGCCATATATTGACAAGTTTGTCATTATTTTCATCGATGACATACTTATTTACTCGAAGAATGATCAAGAGCACAAAGAACATTTGAAAAAAGTGCTAGAGTTACTGAGAAAAGAAAAACTGTACGCTAAGTTTTCAAAGTGTGCATTTTGGTTGGATGAAGTTCAATTCCTCGGTTATATAGTGAACAAAGAAGGTATTCAAGTGGATCCGGCAAAGATTGAAACCGTTGAAAAGTGGGAAACCCCAAAAACTCCGAAGCATATACACCAATTTTTAGGACTGACTGGTTATTACAGGAGATTCATCCAAGATTTTTCCAAAATAGCAAAACCCTTGACTGCATTAACGCATAAAGGGAAGAAATTTGAATGGAAGGATGAATAAGAGAAAGCGTTTCAATTATTGAAGAAAAAGTTAACTACGGCACCTATATTGTCATTACCTGAAGGGAATGATGATTTTGTGATATATTGTGACGCCTCAAAGCAAGGTCTCGGTTGTGTATTAATGCAACGAACGAAGGTAATTGCTTATGCGTCTAGACAATTGAAGGTTCACGAACAGAATTATACGACGCATGATTTGGAATTAGGCGCAGTTGTTTTTGCATTAAAGACTTGGAGGCACTACTTATATGGGGTCAAAAGTATTATATATACCGACCACAAAAGTCTTCAAAACATATTTAATCAGAAACAACTGAATATGAGGCAGCGTAGGTGGATTGAATTGTTGAATGATTACGACTTTGAGATTCGTTACCTTCTGGGAAGGCAAATGTGGTAGCCGACGCCTTGAGCAGAAAGGACAGAGAACCCATTCGAGTAAAAGCTATGAATATAATTATTCGTACTAATCTTACTACTCAAATAAAGGAGGCGCAACAGGGAGTTGTAAAAGAAGGAAAGTTGAAGAATGAAATACCCAAAGGATCGGAGAAACATCTTAATATTCGGGAAGACGGAACCCCTTATAGGGCTGAAAGAATTTGGGTACCAAATTTTGGAGATGTGAGAGAAAAGGTACTTAAGTAAGCACATAAAACCAGATATTCAATACATCCCGGAGCGGGGAAGATGTACAAAGATCTCAAGAAACACTTTTGGTGGCCGGGTATGAAAGCCGATATTGCTAAATACGTAGGAGAATGTTTGACGTGTTCTAAGGTCAAAGCTGAACATCAGAAACCATCAGGTCTACTTCAACAACCTGAAATCCCGGAATGGAAATGGAAAAACATTACCATGAATTTCATTACAAAATTGCCAAGGACTGCAAGTAGTTACGATACAATTTGGGTAATAGTCGATCGTCTTACCAAGTCAGCACACTTTCTGCCAATGAGAGAAGATGATAAAATGGAGAAGTTGGAGCGATTACTCTTGAAGGAAGTTGTCTCCAGACAGAGAATACCAGTCTCTATTATCTCAGATAGGGATGGTAGATTTGTTTCAAGATTTTGGCAGACATTGCAACAAGCATTGGGAACTCATCTAGACAAGAGTACTGCTTATCATCCACAAACTGATGGGCAAAGTGAAAGGATGATAAAGACCCTTGAAGACATGCTACGAGCATGTGTTATCGATTTCGGAAACAGTTGGGATCGACACCTACCGTTAGCAGAATTTTCCTACAACAACAGTTACCATTTGAGTATTGAGATGGCGCCGTTTGAAGCACTTTATGGTAGAAAGTGCAGGTCTCCGATTTGTTGGAGTGAAGTGGGGGATAGACAGATTACGGGTCCGGAGATAATTCAAGAAATTACCGAGAAGATCATCCAAATTCAACAACGATTAAAAACTGCCCAAAGTCGACAAAAGAGCTATGCGGACATTAAAAGAAAAGATATAGAATTTGATATTGGAGAGATGGTCATGCTTAAGGTTTCACCTTAGAAAGGCGTTGTTCGATTTGGTAAACGGGGGAAACTAAATCCAAGGTACATTGAACCATTCAAGATTATAGATCGTGTCAGACCAGTAGCTTACCGACTTGACTTACCGCAACAACTCGCCGGGGTACATAATACTTTTCATGTCTCGAATTTGAAAAAATGTTTTGCTAAATAAGATCTCACCATTACATTAGACGAGATTACAATTAACGAAAAACTACAATTCATTGAAGAACCCGTCGAAATAATGGATCGTGAGGTTAAAAGACTTAAGCAAAACAAGATACCAATTGTTAAGGTTTAATGGAATGCTCGTAGAGGACCCGAATTCACCTGGGATCGTGAAGATCAGATGAAGCTGAAATACCCTCACCTATTTCCAGAAGATGCGTCAACACCTTCAACATCTTAAAATTTCGGGACGAAATTTATTTAACGAGTAGGTACTGTAGTGACCCGAACTTTTCCATGATTATATATTAATTGAAAACTATATTTGCATGATTAAATGTTTCCAACATGTTAAGCAATAAAATTTGTTAAGACTTGATTATTTGAAATGAGTTTCATGTAGACAATTGACCACCCAAGTTGACCGGTGATTCACGAACGTTAAAACTTGTAAAAACTATATGATGACATATATATGATTATATATATAGTTAACATGATATTATGATAAGTAAGTATCTCATTAGGTATTTTAACAATGTGTTATATACATAAATTTGAGTTTATTGAATTAAGAAACTCGAAACGATATATATAACGATTATCGTTATAACAACGTCTTACTAAATACATATGAATCATATTAAGATGTTGATACACTATGTTTAATCATGATAAATAATAAGTAAACATGTCATTAAGTGTATTAACAATGAACTACATATGTAAAAACAAGACTACTAACTTAATGATTTCGAAACGAGACATATATGTAACGATTATCGTTGTAACAACATTTAACTGTATATATATCATACTAAGATATATTAATATATCATAATATCATGATAATGTAATAATTTAACATCTATTAAGATATAATAAACAATGGGTTAACAACATTTAACAAGATCGTTAACCTAAAGGTTTCAAAACAACATTTACATATAATGACTAACGATGATTTAACGACTCAGTTAAAATGTATATACATGTAGTGTTTTAATATGTATTCATACACTTTTGAAATACTTCAAGAAACTTATCAAAATACTTCTACTTAACAAAAATGCTTACAACTACATCCTCATTCAGTTTCATCAACAATTCTACTCGTATGCACCCGTATTCGTACTCGTACAATACACAGCTTTTAGATGTATGTACTATTGGTATATACACTCCAATGATCAGCTCTTAGCAGCCCATGTGAGTCACCTAACACATGTAGGAACCATCATTTGGCAACTAGCATGAAATATCTCATAAAATTACAAAAACATTAGTAATCATTCATGACTTATTTACATGTAAACAAAATTACACATCCTTTATATCTAATCCATATACCAACGACCAAAAACACCTACAAACACTTTCATTCTTCAATTTTATTCATCTAATTGATCTCTCTCAAGTTTTATCTTCAAGTTCTAAGTGTTCTTCATAAATTCTATAAGTTCTAGTTTCATAAAATCAAGAATACTTCCAAGTTTGCTAGCTTACTTCCAATCTTGTAAAGTGATCATCCAACCTCAAGAAATCTTTCTTATTTATAGTAAGATATCTTTCTAATACAAGGTAATACTCATATTCAAAATTTGATTCAATTTCTATAACTATAACAATCTTATTTGGAGTGGAAATCTTACTTGAACTTGTTTTCGTGTCATGATTCTGCTTCAAGAACTTTCAAGCCATCCAAAGATCCTTTGAAGCTCAAGTTATATTTTCATCATTTCTAGTAGGTTTACCTACTAAACTTGAGGTAGCAATGATGTTCATAACATCATTCGATTCATATATATAAAACTACCTTATTCGAAGGTTTAAACTTGTAATCACTAGAACATAGTTTAGTTAATTCTAAACTTGTTCGTAAACAAAAGTTAATCCTTCTAACTTGACTTTTAAAATCAACTAAACACATGTTCTATATCTATATGATATGCTAACTTAATGATTTAAAACCTGAAAACACGAAAAAACACCGTAAAACCGGATATACGCCGTCGTAGTAACACCGCAGGCTGTTTTGGGTTTGATAATTAAAAACTATGATAAACTTTGATTACAAGTTGTTCTTCTGGGAAAATTATTTTTCTTATGAACATGAAACTATATCCAAAAATCATGGTTAAACTCAAAGTGGAAGTATGTTTTTCAAAATGGTCATCAAGACGTCGTTCTTTCGACTGAAATGACTACCTCTTACAAAAACCACTTGTAACTTATATTTCTGACTATAAACCTATAATTTTTCTGTTTAGATTCATAAAATAGAGTTCAATATGAAACCATAGCAATTTGATTCACTCAAAACGGATTTAAAACGAAGAAGTTATGGGTAAAACAAGATTGGATATTTTTTTGATTGTTTTAGCTACGGGAAATATTCTAACAATTCTATACAAATCATATCCTAGCTAACTTATATTGTATTATTGATGTATTTTAATATATTATGTAATCTTGGGATACTATAGACACGTATGCAAATGTTTTGACATATCATATCGACCCATGTACATATATTATTTAGAACAACCATAGACACTCTATATGCAGTAATGTTTGAGTTAGCTATACAGGGTTGAGGTTGATTCCAAAAATATATATACTTTGAGTTGTGATCTAGCCTGAGACGTGTATACACTGGGTCGTGGATTGATTCAAGATAATATATATCGATTTATTTCTGTACATCTAATTGTGGACAACTAGTTGTAGGTTACTAACGAGGACAGCTGACTTAATAAACTTAAAACATAAACGTATTAAAAATGTTGTAAATATATTTTAAACATACTTTGATATATATGTACATATTTGTTATAGGTTCGTGAATCGACCAGTGGCCAAGTCTTACTTCCCGACGAAGTAAAAATATGTGAAAGTGAGTTATAGTCCCACTTTTAAAATCTAATATTTTGGGATGAGAATACATGCAGTTTTATAAATGTTTTACGAAATAGACACAAGTAAATGAAACTACATTATATGGGTGAATGATCGAAGCCGAATATGCCCCTTTTTGCTTGGTAACCTAAGAATTAGTAAACTGATCTACTAATTGACGCGAATCCTAAAGATAGATCTATTGGGCCTAACGAACCCCATCCATGGTTGCGGATGCTTTAGTACTTCAATGTTGTTTTATCATGTTCGATGGATTTCCCGGAATGATAGGGGATATTCTTATATGCATCTTGTTAATGTCGATTACCAGGTGTTCACCATATGAATGATTTTTATCTCTATGTATGGGATGTATATTGAAATATGAAATCTTGTGGTCTATTATTACAATTTGATAAATATATAGGTTAAACTTATAACTCACCAATATTTTTGTTGACGTTTAAAGCATGTTTATTCTCAGGTGATTATTAAGAGCTTTCGCTATTGCATGCTAATATGTGGACAAGATTTGGTGTCAGCATGCTTGAATAATATTGTTTAAAACTGCATTCGAGATTTATTTTGTTGTAACATATTAATATTGTAAACCAATATGTATTGGTAGTGTGTAAGTGTGATATTTTTAGATTGTCATTTCTAGATAATATAGGTGGTGTCTTTTTAACCTAGTCGATAAAATAAAGGTTATGGTTTGTTTTAAAAACGAATGCAGTCTTTGAAAAATGTCTCATATAGAGGTCAAAACCTCGCATCGAAATCAATTAATATGGAACGTTTATAATCGATATGAACGGGACATTTCATCCTCGCCTAACCAAACCACCTGTCATGACCCATAAATTTCGGTCAAATTTAAACTATGATAATTCCGACAAGATAAGCAAATTGATGTGTTGCATTAAAATATTTTTTTCATACATTTAATTAACCATTGGACTTTACCCTACGATTCACGAACAACCTATAATTTAAAACTCGAACCCGTCATGATTTATATATGAAATGATAAAAATTTACTATTAAACGATGCTATTTCAAATTAAAAATTTTACGCATTAAGTCGTTTTATTTTTATGATATAATTTTTGTAATTTTTTTTAAGAAACGAAGTTAAATTAAAAACATACAATTTGTAAAGAACAACGTACAACAACGTGTAGCTTAAATAGTTAAATCGAAATTAATTCATTTACTATTTATATGAATAGCAAATGAAATGAAATTAATTAATTTACTATTCACATGAAAGTGACATGATAGAAATTATTAATTATAAGTTACATAATATACCCTTGAAGTATTTAATAAATACGACTTTTTAAAAGTTTACGATTCAAATTTGATTCTAAATTTAATGTTATATTATTATATTTTATTTCAATATTATTATATTATTATATTTATTATATTATTATATTAAAATTTATATTATATTATATATCTTTGTCCAGTTAAAAACTAGGAAAACACATATTACGCTTATAAACTTTATAAATGAACACTTTTACAACTAATTTCATAAAGCTTAAGACCAAAACAGATATATATGTATTCAAATATAAAAAGTGGAATTTTTACTCATACTTTTACCCGTCAATTATTAGCAACAAGAGTACGAAATACCGGTCCGTGAAAACTGTCAGCAGATATTATTGAATTCTAATTCACACGTTTGATTCCTTTTATTATTATATTATTTTAATATATTATATTATTACTTTATTATAATATTATAATATTATATTTTATTTCAATATTATTAAATTATTATATTTATACTATATATATGGAATGATTATGTTTCTGGTTCAATTCATTCACATAGACAGATATAGATATATTACTCCGTAGTACTAAATTCTTATTATTATTTTTATTATTATTACTCTTAATATTAATATTAGTATTATTATTAAGTAGTATCTTTAATATTAGTATTAGTAATATATATAAAATACTACGACGGGGTTATGTTCAAGTGATTTCAAAATGGATTTTTCAAATGGGTTAAAGCTAAGGAATTCATGGGTATTAAAAAGGAGGTTATGGGTATTGATCGGGGGTATTGTTCGTGAATCAAAGGTCAACCTTGCATTTATCATTTCCGTTGCGTCTGCATACTTTTCCTGCAATATTGAACCACAATATTGATACGTGAGTTTTCATAGCTCCCTTTTTATATATATTTTTGGGCTGAGAATACATGCGTATTTTATAACTGTTTTACGAAATGGACACAAGTACTAAAAACATATTCTACGTTGAGTTGTACCACTTTGCATATTTTTCCCTAATAGCTTGGTAACTAATATTTACATATTGTAAGAGCATGTAAGCATGAATCCTATTGATTTGATCTATCGGGTTTGACAACCCCAACCGGGCTAGTCGCTCTAGTATCGTAAACGGTTGCATAGTACTTCGTTTTTACTACACTTGGTACAGTGTAGGGAGATTTCATAATAAAGGGAATATGTCACATTAATTGTTAAGTATGGTTACCGAAGCGCTCAACAACTTATAGAATACTTTTATACACTTTCGAGTGTACGGATATTTATGGAAACTGAAATCTTGTGGTCTATTACTATTACGGAAATGATTGATTATGATAAACTATGAACTCACCAACCTTTTTGGTTGACACTTTAAAGCATGTTTATTCTCAGGTATTAAAGAAGTTTCCGCTGTTTAACTGCTATGTGAATGGAGTCTTACATGGCATATTTTTCAAGGAAACTTTGCATTCAAACATTAATATGTATTATATTTTAACTGTTTAGTCTATTGATGTATTATTATGAACTATCATTTATTGGGATTGTCTATATGTAGAAATCACCACAAGTCGAAAACATTTATATACATGTTTTAAAAATGTATACAGATTTTAAAACTTTCTTATATAGAAAGCGCGTCTTTTGAAATGAATGCAATGTTTGTAAAACGTATCATATAGAGGGCAAACCTCGCAATGGGACCGATGAATGATGTGCTGCGTCAATAGGGATTTTAGTGGTCCATCACAGTTGGCATCAGAGCGTTGGTCTTAGCGAACCAGAATTTGCATTAGTGTGTCTAACCAGTAGTTGTTAGGATGCATTAGTGAGTTTGGACTTCGACCGTATCTGCATATTATAAATTTTGCTTATCATTTCTTGTCGGAAATTACCTGCTTATCGTTCTTAAGTCTAGACGCGTTTTCCTGCATTTATTGTATAAATAGTGTATAGACGAATTCCTATCTTAGCATATCTGTTACTGCGAACTTTGCCTGACATCTTCCAAAGATTCCTCCGTAATTTATGGGATTTTGATATTATATATACATATGTAAATTATGTATTGAAGAATACCAAATCTAAGTCCTATAATCTATTTCATACCAAAAAATTCTTTCCCTGATTATACAAGATGGATCCCACATCTAGTTCAAATTCCTCGGATTCAGACAGCTATTCCGATATGGAATTCGACCTGAGCTCCAAAAGCAGCGTAACCGGAATGGATCAACCAATTAGCCATCATCTATTCTGGATGAATTGGGGATGGGTTCGTAATCTACTTAACCATTGGAGACAAGAAGAAGGTGATCCCTTCCATCCACCACATTCACCTCTTGGCGAAGAACCTGAAGCACTTACCGGTGAACCTGTTCGAAACACCCTTTTCTCTCTCATTTCCAGAGTATCTCGTCACGATTATATACTATCCCAAATTTTGAATCTTATTCATCCGTTCGTTCGAATCGACAATCATCCCGGTGTAATAGAAGAAGTCAACGAGCTTCGCGATCGCGTGACGGCTTTGGAGAATATGGTGCAAGGATTACAAGCACCATCAACAACACCAGTACCACTAACAACATCCACATCGGAAGCCTCAATACCACAAACACCAGCAGCATCATCGACATCAACAGTACCATCATGAACATCAACAGTATCATTACCACCACCAACAACCACATCCGCATCCCACACCTCAATATCACATCTAAAATCTGTACTTCGAGCATCAACATCATACGCACCATAAGTACCAAGGAGTACCAACAATAACAAACGATGAAGTATCGATTCATCACTTCATTGAAGCAATATTCTGTAGAGAATATGTAATTTCTAAAAAAAAAATAAGAGATTACTTATTCTAGTTCTAACCATAAACCAGAAGAGTAGATGGATAGAGATGTGGATAGAGATGATAGAGGAAACCCCGACAAGAATGGTGTGTGATCTACAAGCTAGATTGGTTATACAAGCGCCACCAGAAGTACCACCAGCATCACCATTAGTATCACCAACACCAGTAACACCTGTAGCACCACAAGCTCCACCAACTCCATAACCACCGATGATATTGACACCACAATCACCGAGGAGTATATTGGAATAACAAGTTATGAAGTATTAACTCATTATTTCTAAAGAATTTATATATTATATATATGAATTTTGAAAACCATAATATATTTTTTCGTACTAAGCTATTAAGTATGAATTGAAAAAGGGTAGATACTACTCGGTTAATTCATATTAATAATATGCTATGATGTACATTCTTAGTTAACTACAATCTCTGTTTCAAACCAGTGAATTCCATTTCATAATAAACCAAGTGTATTATTCAACTACATGTTTGATTTTACACTCCCATTTTCGATATACTCGAAACTTTCCAGAAAACATCATTCGTACTTTGCGGAATTCACAAGTATTTCATGAGCATCAACATCCTTCACCAAGGAATATCAATAAGAATAAATAATGATGTATTAATTACATTAGTGAAATACTCCGCAAAGATTATGTAATCTCTAAAGTATTAGGGATTATTCATTTCTAGTTCCAACCGTAAACCAAATGAGATTAATATAATATTAACTCATTAAATCCATATTACATCTGAAAAAAATATACATACATATATTTTTTATAAAGACTGTAATAAAAATTCTTTTGTACAAAATATTACTTGTGAAATTTTATTTTAACGGGTAGGTAATACCCGAGAAATACTTAAGTTCACATTAATATGTTATGCTGATGTTTCGACAATCGTTAATTATACTCTCTCCTTTCATAGCAATATACATCATTTCACAAAAATCAAGACAACCATTTTCCATGCCAATTCAATTACATATTCTGATTTTGACAAATCAAAATCCAAGTCAAGATTTAAGAATTGTCATCAATATTAAATTCCTACATCCTTCGAAACCATACTTTGAATTCAAAATGTTATTCATAAAACCGAGGAGAATATTATTCGTATCTTTCATAATTCGAGATGATTTCACCTCCACCATTATATACTAACGGATACAACCTACGTTCAAACACTCCAATTGAAAAATTCTTGAAAGCACCTCAGATTGAAAATCAACGAATCGGACTCGTTATATATGAGAATGCGGATGAAGCAGCCAAAGCTGTTGATGGTCTTAATAGTCAAAAGTTGATAATAAAGAAAAGTATGTTAGAAAAGAAATTTGGAACTGAAAAATGGATTGAGCAAACTATGAAGGAGGCTGTTAACAAATCACAAGGACTAAACTCGTACCTAAAGAATTTAGATAATTCAGTTTTTGATGGAAATCTCAGAAGATATGCAATCTCTTTACGTATTCTAAATCCTTGCGGAAGAATTTTCTTCATCATCTTTTGATTTTAATTTTTTTTTTAAATTCTAAGATATCATCGTATCATCCATTATAAATATCATCAATATTTTTGAAAAATACCTCCATAACTATTCTTGTCTGAAATTAATTATCTCTTCGCGTTATCTGTATTACATCATAACGGAAACCGTTTTAGTTTCAAAATTTTTGTAACATTCGAATTTAAGTTCATTGAAATTATAGAGTAGTGTTGGAATGAAAGCATGAGTTAGTGTAATATAATGACACCCGATCAACGTGATTATATTATAGTAAGTCATGCGAAAGTTCTAATGGAACATGATGAAGGTAGTACTTGATCAACATTACCCTCACCATGTACCATGTTACGCGACTCTTTTATTTTACTTAACATCTGAACATACCAAGAATGTATTTTCTTGATAGTTCTATACTTTCCGTGATTCCAGTAATTTGCTAATATAATCGTGCCATTACATTTTTCTTTCTGCTTATAACACTAGTTATGCTCATTTGAAATCCTATCTATCGTATTTCTGGAGAAATCTTTATCATTTCATTTGTATTTCTCAATAGTGAGAAATTTATTGAACTTGTGCTTATCATAAAACGGAACCAGACCCATTTAGGGTACTCAAAATACTCTATTCATCGATCTTATCATTTTCTTTGATAATGATTATACTAACAATCGAATTTATTTAAAGAATTCAAGTTATATCATATTTCGTGATATGAAAATATCCTCGTTTTCGTTATCAACTTTCCTTAACCAAATTTCGGGACGAAATTTCTTTTAACGGGTAGGTACTGTCATGACCCAGAAATTGCGGTCAAATTTAAACTATGATAATTCCGACAAGATAAGCAAATTAATGGGTTGCATTAAAATATTTTTTTTCATACATTTAATTAACCATTGGACTTTACCCTACGATTCACGAATAACCTATAATTTAAAACTCGAACCCGTCATGATTTATATATGAAATAATAAAAATTTACTATTAAACGATGCTATTTCAAATTAAAAATTTTACGCATTAAGTCATTTTATTTTTATGATATAATTTTTGTAATTTTTTTTTAAGAAACGAAGTTAAATTAAAAACGTACAATTTGTAAAGCACAACGTACAACAACGTATAGCTTAAATAGTTGAATCGAAATTAATTTATTTACTATTCATATGAATAGTAAATGAAATGAAATTAATTAATTTACTATTCACATGAAAGTGACATGATAGAAATTATTAATTATAAGTTACATAATATACCCCTGAAATATTTAATAAATATGACTTTTTAAAAGTTTACGATTCAAATTTGATTCTAAATTTATTATTATATTATTATATTTTATTTCAATATTATTATATTATTATATTAAAATTTATATTATATTATATATCTTTGTCCAGTCAAAAACTAGAAAAACACATATTACGCTTATAAACTTTATAAATGAACCTTTTTACAACTAATTTCATAAAGCTTAAGACCAAAATAGATATATATGTATTCAAATATAAAAAGTGAAATTTTTACTCATACTTTTACCCGTCAATTATTAGCAACAAGAGTACGAAATACCGGTCCGTGAAAACTGTCGGCAGATATTATTGAATTCTAATTCACACGTTTGATTTCTTTTATTGTTATATTATTTTAATATATTATATTATTACTTTATTATAATATTATATTTTATTTCAATATTATTAAATTATTATATTTATACTATATATATGGAACGATTATGTTTCGGGTTCAATTCATTCACATAGATAGATATAGATATATTACTCCGTAGTACTAAATTCTTATTATTATTTTTATTATTATTACTCTTAATATTAATATTAGTATTATTATTAAGTAGTATCTTTAATATTAGTATTTGTAATATACATAAAATACTACGACGGGGTTATGTTCAAGTGATTTCAAAATGGATTTTTCAAATGGGTTAAAGCTAAGGAATTCATGGGTATTAAAAAAGGAGGTTATGGGTATTGATTGGGGGTATTGTTCGTGAATCAAAGGTCAACCTTGCATTTATCATTTTCGTTGCGTCTGCATACTTTTCCTGCAATATTGAACCACAATATTGATACGTGAGTTTTCATAGCTCCCTTTTTATATATATTTTTGGGCTGAGAATACATGCGTATTTTATAACTGTTTTATGAAATGGACACAAGTACTAAAAACATATTCTACGTTGAGTTGTACCACTTTGCATATTTTTTCCTAATAGCTTGGTAACTAATATTTACATGTTGTAAGAGCATGTAAGCGCGAATCTTATTGATAGATCTATCGGGTTTGACAACCCCAACCGGGCTAGTCGCTCTAGTATCGTAAACGGTTGCATAGTACTTCGTTTTTACTACACTTGGTACAGTGTAGGGAGATTTCATAATAAAGGGAATATGCCACATTAATTGTTAAGTATGGTTACCGAAGCGCTTAACAACTTATAAAATACTTTTATACACTTTTGAGTGTACGGATATTTATGAAAACTGAAATCTTGTGGTCTATTACTATTACGGAAATGATTGATTATGATAAACTATGAACTCACCGACCTTTTTGGTTGACACTTTAAAGCATGTTTATTCTCAGGTATTAAAGAAGCTTCCGCTGTTTAACTGCTATGTGCATGGAGTCTTACATGGCATATTTTTCAAGGAAACTTTGCATTCAAACATTAATATGTATTATATTTTGACTGTTTAGTCTATTGATGTATTATTATGAACTATCATTTATTGGGATTGTCTATATGTAGAAATCACCACAAGTCGAAAACATTTATATACATGTTTTAAAAATGTATACAGATTTTAAAACTTTCTTATATAGAAAGCGCGTCTTTTGAAATGAATGCAATGTTTGTAAAACGTATCATATAGAGGGCGAACCTTGCAATGGGACCGATGAATGATGTGCTGCGTCAATAGGGATTTTGGCGGGCCATCACACCACCCGACACATTAGTGCCCTCAAGAACACCCCAAGAACAGCCCCCAAGTTGTGACCAACAGTCATAATTCAACTTGGGACTTTAATCCGATCAAAAACTTGTTTTAGTCATACCGGGTGATCCATGGCTCGGATTTCGATGACCCGAACATGAATGTTCATCCAATCATCAATCCTAACATACTAGTACACCCTAGAGACTCCAAAAGTGGTCATAAAGTCGGACCAAACCTGAACACATTCGTTTTTATATTTTAATTTCATGAAAACACCATTTTAATTATAACTTAAGTTCCGGGAATCGAAATAACATGAATCCGGAGTCTAAAATCAATGTCTTGATGAGAGGAACCCATCTAGACACTTTAATTTAACAAAAACATCAGTTAATTTTAGTGAAATGGTCGATTAGTCTGCTGTCCACAATCAATCAAACCGAAAACATGTAACAAAGAGTGATTATATGCATACAATCATTAATCCAACAACACACAAGCACTATACTATCATAATAATCATCAAAAATAGAAAAATTAAGTAAAAGTCAAAAAGCTAGGGTTAGAGTTTATACCCTAATCGAGAAATGAAGAGTATAGACGCGTAGAGAAGAACGAGAGGAATCCGGATGTGTGAACGATTCAATGATCCAAGCTCTTGATGAAGATCAAATGATGATGATGATGGTTGTGTGTTGTGACAGCCAAGAAAGAAAAAAAAGAGAGGAGAGTTTTAGGTTTGATTAAAATGAATGTGAAGTAGAAATGTTAATCTAAAAGAGCTAGTTATCAAATTTTGCACTCTACACCCCTCCCTAAAGAGGGTTCGGTCGAGTTTGCTAGGGTGGGCCCCACTTATGGGCCACTTTGATGTATAGGCTAAAAGCTTATGGTCCAAACGCCTGATCGAAGCCCGAAACGCGAAAACGCTACTACGCGATTAATTTTTCGGAGAGATAACAAATACGCGACAAGTAAAATACATAAAAACTATATATAAATATATGAGATCAAAATATCATATTTAAAATAATGTGGATTTAAAAATCCCAAAAGTTTGACCGTTGGTATGAAAACCGAAAAGATTCGCCGGATAGAAATCTACGACACGTAGAAACGTGCATATTAACATATGAATACAAATATTCACATAACACATAATAATTAATATATTATTACTAAAATAATAATATAGCTATATAGGTCATAGAAATGGCGTGGCACGAATAACAATTAACGGACGTTAAATAATAAACGGTAAAAGATAACGAAAAAAGTAGGATCGTGACAGTTTCTGTTATAGTTTCAGTTTCAAGAGTGCCCTCAGGGATAGATTCTGTCACAACACATTCAGGATTGAAAGTTGCAGGTACACCATCACCATGCAACTCATTTGAGTTATCAATTGGTGAGGCATGATTGCCTTCATCCTCAGTATTGTCCCTCCCTTCATCATTGGGACTTACATTATTACCTTTAATAAAATAGTTTCAGTCATGAAAATCATAATCATATGAATAAAAAAAGTTAACATTATTTAAATCCTTTCAGTAAAATAGTTTTATAAACAGACTCAAGTTTAAAAGGAAAAATATGTTCATAAAATTTAACATCTCTTGAAAAAATAAAACTTTTATCCTTAAGACAAAACAATTTTTAACCTTTTTTGAAGTTTGAAAATAACCTAAGAAAATACATTTTAAATACCTGCTTGAAAATTTATCTTGATTGTTTAAAACAACAGCAAACACAGAGACAACCAAAAGTTTTTAAGTGGGAGAGATTATGACTTTCATTGAAAATCAATTCACATGAACACTTTCTAGATAGAACATATGATAGAAGCCTGTTTATAAGATAAGTAACAGTTAGAACACATTCAGACCACAAATATAAAGGAATACCTCCTTGAAACATCAAATGTCTAGCCACATTTAATAAATGTCTATGTTTTGTTTTAGCTATACCATTTTGTTTAGGAGTATATGCACAAGAGGTCTAATGAAAAATTCCTTTTGTTTTAACAAAGTGATTCATTTAATTATTTATGAACTCAGCACCATTATCACTTCTAATGGTTTTTACTTTTATATCAAATTGATTTAAAAGCAAGTAGTAAAAACTTTCAAAGTTATCAAATACTTCTTCTTTGGTTTTCAAAAAATATGACAACTCTTGAATAATCATCAACAACAGTTAAAAAAATATTTGTGTACATCTTTACTCTTAATTTTATAAGGCCTTCATGTGTCAAAGTGTATTATTTTACTAATTTTATTTGTTTTATGTTCACTTAGTGGAAAAGGTTCTCTAGTTTGCTTAGCTTGATGAAATATGTCACATGGATCACAATTATTAACTTTATCAAAACCAAGATTATTCCCTAAAACAGACAAGACTTGGCCTGCATGATGACCAAGTCTATTATGCCAAATTTTATATTTAGACAATTATGCACAAACACATTAGAACTAATTTTCTTACCACTTAAACAATCATCAAAATATAAAGATCATCACTTTCACTACCAGTCTCCATCAATCTTTATTGAATCAAATTCTGTATGTAACATTTTTTAACATCAAAACTAACAACAAGATTACTATCTTTAATAAGTTTATTGACGGAGAGAAGACTGACACGGTACTGAAGTATAACAAGCACATCTAACAATTCAATTTTATCTGAAAGTTTTATATTTCTCATTTGCAAGATCTTTGCTACAGTTCCATTAGGATGATTAACAGTTAAATTTAAATCACTAACATCAACAACATTGTTCAGTTTATGAGAATTAGAAACCAGGTGTTGGTTAGCTCCAGAGTCAATGATCCATTCATTTGATAAAGGTTGGTTCATTTGAAAACTATTTGAAAAAAAAAACTTATTAAAAATTGAATTAAAAACACATTTTTGTTTTGAAGAATACCTACCATATTGGCATTAGCATGATGAGTAACAAGTTGTGTAACATTTTTATCATTAACAAGACTCAAAAGCTTCATAATCTGTTCACTGGTCAGCTAAACAGAAGAACTACCACAGTCATTGTTATCAGTAACACAATTATTGCTATTAAGTCTAGGAGCACCTTGATTAAATGGATTTTTAATGTAACCTGGTGGATATCCTATTATTTCATAGCATCTGTCAACAGTGTGGCCTTGCATGTTACATTTGTACACTTTAAAGGTGAATTTTTATATCTCCTCTTATTAAAACTGTTATTGTTGTTACCATTATTAAAATTATTAACAGCAGCATTATTAACAGTTTGTTTACATGTAAAAGCAGAGGACTGATTTCTAGACACATGAGAATTAGATGAATGCATTCTATGTGACTCATCTCAAGAAATAATAGAAAATGTCACTTTAACAGATGGAACAAGCTCACTAGTAAGAATTTTACTTCTAATATGTGTATAAATGTCATCTAATCCTATTAGAAACTGCGTAAGTTTTAAAAACTGATTATGATCTTTAAATGATGTATTAACAGCAACAATGTCATATATTTTAACCATATCATCAAATTGTTTTCACATAGCATTTAGTTTATGATAGTAATCGGATAAACTGACTACATGAGTTTATTTTTTTGATATAGATCATATGTAACAGATGCATCAACTTTGTCATAAGTTTCTTTTAGTTCAGACTATACAATCTCAGCAGTTTTGGAGAAAATTTGTCCATTATACACTTCTTCAGATAAAGACATTAATATCTAAGTAAGCACAACAAAATTGCATCTATCTCACTGTCCTAATAACACATCATCATCTTCATACTCAAATCTCATACAAGATCCATCTATAAAATCAAGTTTATTTTTAGTTTGTAAAGTAAGTTTCATAACACATGACCACACATTGTCATTTTCAGTTGCTTTAAGTTTATGTGTTATAAGAGATGCACCAGATGTATCACTAGGATGTAAATACAATGGATCATTAAATTCCAATTTACTGATCTTAGTATGATTAAATGTAGACTCACTATCAGACATATTTCCAAATAGAAATATTAAAACAGTTATCAAGAAATACAAAAAATGAATGTAAACAATTAGTCAATCAGGAACACAAAATAGATCAAACAGTAAACACAAAATAATCATGCAATAACAGATTATAAAACAAATAACACTAAAAATCGCAACAAATTCACGGTTCAGACACCTATAAGGTAAGAAATCACACCCCAATGGACTGGCTACTAGCCATGCAACCTGTACAGATGATTTACACAATAATATGAGTCAAGATCTGTCACCCCCCCCCCCCAAAATGGACCAGGGGTAATTGTGACCAATCATATCATAACACAGTTGTATAAACGAGAACGACTCTATATGAGACTTTTTAAATAAAACCTTTGTTAATAAAACAGCGAAAGCAGTAATACATGTTTACATTATTATTAAAACGTAAAATAAATGTTTATGAACTAAAATATAATATGCGATGTAGACTCCATGCAAGCATCAAATCTATCATCACAAAGTTGCAAACAGCTAGCTCAATCATCACCTGAGACAAAACATGCTTAAAGTGTCAACCAAAAAGGTTGAGTGAAATTCACAGGTTTATAAATAATATCCAAAGTTTTAGACCAAAATATTTAGTTTAAAGTTGATTGATATAGAAATATCAATCTAAAAGTGTTGCTGCATTTTGTAATATCGCTACTAAATAAGTTTACCCTATGACACCTTGTACTGTCAGTGTCGTGGAATCATTATTATGTAACCAAAGACCAACGGTCGAATGGTTAGAGACGTTACTCTCAATAGGCCTACTCACAATAATTAAGTTTGCATTTAAACGTAGCAATTGACGATATTACGGTAGGGATTTAGCGTGAATCAAAGTATGACAGCATAGTTAACAATTTAGTACTTGTGTCTAAGTGTAAAACAGTTATAAAGCAAGCATGTGTCTCACCCCAAAAGTTATAAATAGTTAAGTAAACAGCAAAAGTGGGGCTATGAAAATCACCTTAGTAGCACAAAAGAGTATTCCACGAAAGAATTGAACGGAAGGACGTGACCGAAATCTCAACCTAGAGATAGAGCGTATGATCAGACATTGCCTAACAGACAATAGTATATAGTACTATATTGATAGTAATGGTTCACTAAAGAATTTCCATTTTCGGAAGGTTACTATTTATGAAAAGTTTAGACTTATAGTAATTTTCCAATTTTAGAAAGTTCGGATTAATCTTTAGCAAGACGTTGTATAACTTTACTCAAACTTCGTTGCTATCAAATAAGTCAGGAATGACCAGATGTAACTGGGGGCCGAGGTCTCTTGACCAGAATCTAAGTCATGGCATTCGAGATCCACAAGCTTACCCATAAATGGCAACCTAGACATCATTCACTTACGACCATGAGTAGCGATGAAGTTCACATGAATTGTACATTATCTTTGATTAACCTTCACTTTAGGTTTATACGTTATTATATATGTTATATTATATTTATTAATGTATTAACAATTTGATTATCTTATATTATATGCTATAAGTTATTATTATTAAATTAGTATATTTATAAAATAAGTGTTTATTAATAATGTATTGTTATTAACTTACATTATAAGCATTATACTTTATTATATAGTATACTTAGTTATTAACCATAAGTTATAATAATAATATTAATTTAGTATATGTAATATACTTATGTTAATCGAAAATCATACTAATATATGTTAATTCGAATATTAATTCATTAAATATTATATTTATAATTTTTATAAACTTAGTTAATTATACAATTCAGTAGGATATTTTATAAAAATAATTTTATCAAGTTTTTGTATTTATTTCCCACTTTTCTTTATATATATACTTGGTTTATATTAATCAAATTTAATTAGGTAATAAATATTAAATCAACCTAAATAAATAATTTTTTATTTTTTTACAGGTTCTATATTATGTAAAAATGTTATAAAAATTATTATATCAAATTTTATATCAAAATATTATTTATTTAATATTTTCTAATTATTTAACCATTGTAATCGGTCTATAATTAAATAAATAGGAAAGATATTTTAAAATTAATTTTTATATTTTTTTTAAAGTATCTTGTAATGCTACTAATCATATAAAAAAATTTTAAAATTATTTAATACACTTTTGTATTTATTTTGTATTTTCTTTATTATTTCTCTCGGTTTAGAATAATGCAAAATTAAATTCTTTTTAAATACTAATCGTCCCATTTATTTTATTTTTATAATTTTTGCTTGTTTATAAAAGTATAATAATCTCAAAAAAATTTAAAATTATTTTTAATACTGTTTAATATTTTATTACGAATTTTATATTGTTTTCATGTTTAAATACTACATAATTCGTATTTAATTATAAATAATATTCCATAAATTATCAAAATTATTTTTATACATCATAATACTTATAATACTAATTATAACATATAAAAATAATTTATATATATTAAATACGAATTTTTAAAGAATATACAAAAAAATAAAAGTAATTCGATAAAAAATATAGAAAATACCTCAAGTACTTTCCCAAGTTTGTGAGAGAGTTTTTTCAAAGATTTGATACAAGTTTTTATGAAATGGAAGTGGGTATTTATAGGAAAAAAAATGGTTGGTGAAAAGAAAAAATATAAATAAAATAAAGGTGCCAATTTTGACAAAAAAATAAAAACATGTTAAAAATGTTATTAATAAGTTTTTGTTTTTGAAAATATTTAGTCAAAATTCATGGGCTCATTATTTAATTTATAAAAAAAATCTCTTTTTTTATACGCGAAAAATATATATATAATGATTAAAATAACTTATCATTTAATTAATAATTATGTTTCATATAGTTTTAAATATAATACGCATTAATATTAATATTAACTAAAGTTATTTTATAAAATTAGTGTAAACTTTAGTTAACAAAAAGTGTCGAATAAAAATAAATATTTGATCAATGTCAAATTTAATTATATATTACGTATGGATAACAACCCTATAGTCAAATTAGTCAATTCAGGTATGGAAATATGAGGGTTGTTATAGTACCTACCCGTTAAAAGAAATTTCGTCCCGAAATTTAGTTGTTGCCATTAATCGGTGTTGTTCGTATATAGACGAGGATATTTACGTTTTATTTGGTTTTCACGTTCCCAGGTATGCTCGGGGCCTTGCGTGAATTCCAACGGATAGAATATTGTTCTGTTTCAAGAATTAAAATCATACAAACCATAATTTCTACAAGTTCTTCTACGAAGTGCATTTATTATTAATGCGGAGATCATTCAAAATAATGATGTTATACAAGTCATTTCAGTAAATTGAATATATAAAATGTGTTATGAATAATATCGAGCTCATTTAAACCTTGAGCGTTTATGCCACCACGCTAGGGTAGACAAAATAGAGAGGAGTTCATGAAAATCATAGTCGTGAAATTTGATAGAGATTGTCATTCTTTACAACAAGAATGATGAATATGAGTTGAAAATATTGTTTTATCAACATTGGGTAATATGGATTAAACGATTCGATTATAGGAAGAGTATAAATGAAGTTATCTTAAAAGTTTGAAATAAGGAAATATCAGTTTGCCTTAACTTTTGACATAATTAAAGGTGATTTTCGGAATTCAAGGGATTTAAAGGAAATCTTTATAATCTGTATAAGATTTGATTCTCCGGTAATTAAGGAAATTAAAATTGCCTTGATTGTTGTGTCTAGAATTTTGCTATAAATTAGCTTCTTCTGTTTCATTATCTTCACCACTTCTATACTTTCTTTCTCGATTCATACTTCCAAAGATTGTGAAAATGCTCCATCCAGTTCTTATCCTGGATATTTTTCTGACTATCGTTTCTGTCATTCTTCTTTTTCATTTACCCCCAGAGGAATCTGTTTACTTCTACAATTACCTTGGGGTTATAGTGTTTTTAATTCTCTCGTGTCTTTATGTTGCTATACGCATTGATATACACGATTTGTAATTTCCGTGTTGTTATCGGGCTTTATATTTTCCCTTATATGTCGGAGCTCTATGCTCTTGTTTTTCCTTCCCGACTTCAAGTCAATCGAATAATGGTCTAGAATTCGTAGGTATGGAGTTTCGAATGATCATAATGTACAAAGCAGAAGGAATGGTAATAGCACGATTTGATTTGTCAAATTACTAGAATTACTAAGGATAGAACTATCAAGAATATATGTTCTTGATATGTTCAGAGGTTAAGTAGAATGTAAAAGTCATGTAACATGGCAAATGATGATTATAAAGTCTATGAATCATCATCTTCCATTAAAAATTTAGCATGACTTACTATAATATAATCACGTTGGCCTGACGTCATTATATTATACTAACTCATGCTTCAATTCCCAACACTACCTCAAATCATTCAAAATTTAAACTTGTATGTTATAGAAACTAAAACAGTTTTCTTTATTATGTAACACGGATAGTGCGAAGTGATAAATAATTTCGGACAAGAATAGTTATGAAGGTATCTTCAGAAATATAGAGGATATTTATAACGAAAGATACGATGGATATCTTAGAATTTTCTAAGATCCAATGATAATGAGGAAAATTATTCTGTAAGGATTTAGAATGCGTAAGGAGATCTTTTGTGGTTTGCATCAGAATTCGAATCATTTAGATTCTTTGATTACAGGTTTAGTCCTTGTAATTTGTCCATGGTCTCCTTCATGGTTAGCTCAATCCGTTTTTCAGTTCTAAATCTGAGCTTTTTCAATATGTCATTCTTTATCATCAAACTTTTGGCCATTAAGACCACCTATAGCTTTTGCTGCTTCGTCAGCATTCTCAAGGTTAACGAATCTGAATCATTGATTATCAAACCGAGGTGTTTTCAAGAATTTTGAATTTGAAGTGTTTAAGCGTAGGATGTAACCATCAATGGTTCTAATTTTGGTGGTTTGACGTGATAATTCATCACAAAATACGAATGAATATATATATGAATTTAGTAATCTTTAGGAAGATAACACCTGCTAAAGCTTTACTTGGATTCTGATATGTCAAAATTAGAATATGTAATTGAATTTGTACGAAAATGGTTGTTCTTTAGTGAACGGATACATATATCTTGTGAACGTAAGTAGTATAGTTACTGATTATTGAATCAGAATTGAAGAATGTACAATGCAACATATTAATGTGAGATATAAATATTTCTCGGGTATTACCTACCCGTTAAAATATTTTCACAATTAACAGTTTGTACAAAAGAACTTTAATTACAATCTTTATGGAGATATACGTTCATATATGTATTCTTCAAATATAATATAGATTTAATGAGTTAATATAATATTAAAATCATTTGATTTGCGATTGGAACAAGAATAAATAATCTTCAAAACTTGAGAGATTACATAATCGTCGCGGAATATTTCTTTAATAGAGTTATGAATCAATACTTCATCGTTCATTGTTATTGATATACCTCGGTATATGATGTTGGTGCTCGTGGAATTCTTGTGAAATTCACAAGACACGAATAATGTTTTCTAAAAAGTTTCGAGTACATCGAAAATGGAAGTGTAAAATCAGACATGTATTTGAATAATACACTTGATTTATTATGAAATGGAGTTTATTGTGCTGAAGTAGTGATTAACGATCATTAAGTCATTAACGAAGGATGTACATTATAGCATATTAGTGATATGAATTAACCAAGTAGTACATACTAGTTAAGATTTACACGTAATAGCTTAGTACGAAAAGATTTATTATTGTTTCAAACCATATATATATAAAGTATACATATATAATTCTTCAGGAAGAATGAGTCAATACATCTTAACTCATTATTACTAATATTCCTTGGTATCTATGGGGCGTATGATGTTGATATCCGAGGTACTGAGTGTGATGTTGAGGCGTGAAATGCAGATGTTGTTGTTGGTGATGCTGATGCTGTTGGTGGTGATGCTGATGGTGCTTACAATGCTTGTGGTGCTGGTGATGTTGGTGGTATTGTTGGTACTAGTGGTGCTGGTGTTGCTTGTGGTACTTGGGTAGTAGGTGTGAGCCTAGCTTCCAAATCGTGCACTGTTTCCGCTAGGGTTTCTACTTTTTGCTCGAGTCTATGGATTTGTTCTACCCATTCCTCCGTAAGCTTTGTCAATTCTTGATATTTAGTTCGAAGTCTTCTAACTTCTTCTAATAACCCTATCTGGTTAGAATTCGGGAGTAGAGGACGAATACTGTCTTGGGCTACATCGAGTCGACATTCGAGGCGAAAAATCCTTGCGAAAAGAGTGAAATTGGTATTGCGAACAGGTTCGCCAGTAAGCGGATCGAGTACTCCGACGTTTGGTGGTAAGTTTGGCTCGTTATAAGGAGTACCTTCTTCATTTCTCCATAGGGTGAGTATTTCACGAACCCATCCCCATTTTATGAAGAAATCTCGATAATTGATCGGTGGGTGTGCTCCCGTTACGCTATCTTCGGAGCTAGAGGAACTTGAGGAATCAGGTGAGAAATCCATATTATGTGTTTGGAATAAGGTTTGATATGAAATGGGTGTTGAATATTGAATGATATATTCGTCTCCTTGAATACGTATATATAGAAAAAGAATTCCGTAATTTACGGAGGAAATTTAGGAAAAGTGTTAGACAAAGTCTATTGGGATAGATATGATAAGATATGATTTGTCTATACTCCATTTATGCAATAATTGCAGTATGACGTGTCTAGATTAAAAATGATAAGTATGTAATCAGATAATGATTAAAGACTTTCAATTCGTAATGGCCTATTCAGGTCTAGGGCTTGAGCTATAGGATCCTTTAAATTGGTAATCCAAACCCTTCCATTCTAGAGTTTCGTAGACGCCATCCGTCAAGAAAATTCAATGATCAAAAATAACGAGAAAACAAAGATTTAAAAGTAACGAATATGAGTAGTGATGACATTATAATATCTTTGAGATTCTCGATAACTCAATGACATTTTCCGGTTCGCGAACCGATGCATAAAGGCATAAAGCATATAGGTACGTGGTATAACAAGGAGGTTATATACGTTTGAGTATGAATAGTAACAAATATTGGAGTTTCAAAAATCATGGATAATATTTCATGTAATACATATGTAATACACAAAACCATGATAGATGACATAGGAATGTCAAGAGGGGTGTCGCATTTAAATGTGGTGGCGGAATTGAATAGTACTTAGGAGAATGAGCAGAGTTCTTAGATTGGCTCGGCATTCTAAGATAAGTAAAGTTTCTAAAGTATAGTGTAGCATTTAACAGTTAAAGGCAACAATTAAAGGCACTATAGTCAAAGGAAGTTGTAGTCCTACATTGCTGAGGTACCTAATTGTATAAGGCACACTTAAAATGCAATCCTGGTTCTCTACAACAGCCTGCTCTGATACCAATCTGTCACACCCCTAAAATGGACCAGGGGTAATTGTGACCAATCATATCATAACACAGTTGTATAAACGAGAACGACTCTATATGAGACTTTTTAAATAAAACCTTTGTTAATAAAACAGCGAAAGCAGTAATACATGTTTACATTATTATTAAAACGTAAAATAAATGTTTATGAACTAAAATATAATATGCGATGTGGACTCCATGCAAGCATCAAATCTATCATCATAAAGTTGCAAACAGCTAGCTCAATCATCACCTAAGACAAAACATGCTTAAAGTGTCAACCAAAAAAGTTGAGTGAAATTCACAGGTTTATAAATAATATCTAAAGTTTTAGAACACAAGATTTAGTTTAAAGTTGATTGATATAGAAATATCAATCTAAAAGTGTTGCTGCATTTTGTAATATCACTACTAAACAAGTTTACCCTATGACACCTTGTACTGTCAGTGTCGTGGAATCATTATTATGTAACCAAAGACCAACGGTCGAATGGTTAGAGACGTTACTCTCAATAGGCCTACTCACAATAATTAAGTTTGCATTTAAACGTAGCAATTGACGATATTACGGTAGGGATTTAGCATGAATCAAAGCATGACAGCATAGTTAACAATTTAGTACTTGTGTCTAAGTGTAAAACAGTTATAAAGCAAGCATGTGTCTCACCCCAAAAGTTATAAATAGTTAAGTAAACAGTAAAAGTGGGGCTATGAAAATCACCTTAGTAGCACAAAAGAGTATTCCACGAAAGAATTGAACGGAAGGACGTGACCGAGATCTCAACCTAGAGATAGAACGTATGATCAGACATTGCCTAACAGACAATAGTATATAGTACTATATTGATAGTAATGGTTCACTAAAGAATTTTCATTTTCGTCAGGTTACTATTTATGGAAAGTTTAGACTTATAGTAATTTTCCAATTTTAGAAAGTTCGGATTAATCTTTAGCAAGACGTTGTATAACTTTACTCAAACTTCGTTGCTATCAAATAAGTCAGGAATGACCAGATGTAACCGGGGGCCCAGGACTCTTGACGAGAATCTAAGTCATGGCATTCGAGATCCACAAGCTTACCCATAAATGGCAACCTAGACATCATTCACTTACGACCGTGAGTAGCGATGAAGTTCACATGAATTGTACATTGTCTTTGATTAACCTTCACTTTAAGTTTATATGTTATTATATATGTTATATTATATTTATTAATGTATTAACAATTTGATTATCTTATATTATATGCTATAAGTTATTATTATTAAATTAGTATATTTATAAAATAAGTGTTTATTAATAATGTATTATTATTAACTTACATTATAAGCATTATACTTTATTATATAGTATACTTAGTTATTAACCGTAAGTTATAATAATAATATTAATTTAGTATATGTAATATACTTATGTTAATCGAAAATCATACTAATATATGTTAATTCGAATATTAATTCATTAAATATTATTTATATTTAATGAATTAATATTATTTATATGTTAATTCGAAAATCATACTATTATTACTAGTATCATTATCATTACCGTTTTTTATTATTTACATCTACTAGTACTAGTAGACGAGTAGGTTTTTATTTTTTGGTGTTTGTATGCACGTTTGTTTGTTGATATGTATGCATGGTTTGTACGTTTGTTTTTGGGAGGTATGTATGTAAGTTTTGTAGTGTAGGTTTTTTATGTCTATGTTTGTAGGTTTTCTGTTTTTTTTTTTTTTTTTTTGAAGAATTGTAGGTTTTGATTATGTATTTTTGCTAGGCTGTTTTTTTTTGTTTTTTTTTTTTTTTGCAGGTTTGTATGTATGTTTTTTGCTTGTTTTGTTGGCGTTTGTATGTACGTAGGTACGTGTTCTTGCAGGTATTTAGGTATGTTTATGTACGGTTGTATGCTGGTTTGTATATAGATTTATGTTTTATTGGGGGTGTGTGTGTGTGTGTGTATGGGGGTGTGTATAGATGGGTGCGTGTGTGTGTGGTGGGTGGGTGGGGGTGTGTGTGTCTCGTATCGTTCGGTGCATCCTGAGGTCATTATGGCTGAGGACGACCTTCTTTGCTCATGAGCTTGAGTGGTTTTCTTTTAGTTGTGTGGCTTCGGGGATGTCTACCGTAAAGGTGCATGAGTGGTGCTTTGGTTTGTTACGGGTGGTTGGCTCTTTGCTTGTGCAACAACTTCCACCCGGCATACCTTTCGTGTTCTGTTTACAAGGTCCCTTGGCTTTATTTATTGAGGCAACACCAAACGTCGATTAAGTGGCGTCTTGACTGCCGCTTAGAGCCTAAATTGATTTTCAGGCAGGCTTTTAAACCCATGAAAATTTGATTCTACCATTTTCATGGCGTCTCAATTTTTATGTATTTATTTATTTATTTATTATTATTATTATTATTATTATTTTTTTAAGGCCGGAGGTCCACTCGGAAGCAATCTCTTTATCCGCCGAATAAAGAGAGGGATGACTTCCTCTACTTTTCTGGGTGGAGAAATGACTTGTTTTTATTCTCGGATAAAGGAATGATTGTCTACATCTCACCTCCCCCATACACCACTCAAGTGGTATTGGGTACTGTTGTTGTTGTTGTAATTCATTAAATATTATATTTATAATTTTTATAAACTTAGTTAATTATACAATTCAGTAGGATATTTTATAAAAATAATTTTATCAAGTTTTTGTATTTATTTCCCACTTTTCTTTATATATATACTTGGTTTATATTAATCAAATTTAATTAGGTAATAAATATTAAATCGACCTAAATAAATAATTTTATATTTTTTACAGGTTCTATATTATGTAAAAATGTTATAAAAATTATTAAATCTAATTTTGTATCAAAATATTATTTATTTAATGTTTTCTAATTATTTAACCATTGTAATCGGTCTATAATTAAATAAATAGGAAAAATAATTTAAAATTAATTTTTTTTTAAAGTATCTAGTAATGATACTAATCATATAAAAATTTTATAAAAATATTTAATACACGTTTATATTTATTTTGTATTTTCTTTATTATTTCTCTCGGTTTTGAATAATGCAAAAGTAAATTCTTTTTAGATACTAATCGTCCCATTTATTTAATTTTTATAATTTTTGCTTGTTTATAAAAGTATAATAATCTCAAAAAAAATTTATAATTATTTTTATTACTGTTTAATATTTTCTTACGAATTTTATATTGTTTTTATGTTTAAATACTACATAATTTGTATTTAATTATAAATAATATTCCATAAATTATCAAAATTATTTTTATACATCATAATACTTACAATACTAATTATAACATATAAAAATAATTTATATATATTAAATTTTTAAAGAATATACAAAAAAATAAAAGCAATTCGATAAAAAAATATAGAAAATACCTCAAGTACTTTTCCAAGTTTGTGAGAGAGTTTTTCCAAAGATTTGATACAAGTTTTTATGAAATGGAAGTGGGTATTTATAGGAAAAAAAATGGTTGGTGAAAAGAAAAAATATAAATAAAATAAAGGTGTCAATTTTGACAAAAAATAAAAACATGTTAAAAATGTTTTTAATAAGTTTTTTGTTTTTGAAAATATTTAGTCAAAATTCATGGGCTCATTATTAAATTTATAAAAAAAATCTCTTTTTTTTATAAGCTAAAAATATATATATATATATATAATGATTAAAATAACTTATCATTTAATTAATAATTATGTTTCATATAGTTTTAAATATAATACGCATTAATATTAATATTAATATTAACTAAAGTTATTTTATATAATTAGTGTAAACTTTAGTTAACAAAAAGTGTCGACTAAAAATAAATATTTGATCAATGTCAAATTTAATTATATATTACGTATGGATAACAACCCTATAGTCAAATTAGTCAATTCAGGTATGAAAATATGAGGGTTGTTATAAGATCTATCTACGCTTGATCAGGTACTCATAGACCTCAAGGATCTAGATCAAGAGTTGGGCGTAGTGATCTAGTCAATAGGTGATAAAAACACAAATAGACACGAGACTCCCCTTTGAAGTTCAATAATCTCTGAGAATGAGAAGTGAAGAAGCAGCGGAAGAACAATTTTTGGGTTTTGAAATGAAACCCTAAAAATCAGATCAATGAACCACAATAGATCGCCAATCGAACCTAAACACAGTGAATAACAACCTCCTTTCAATCGTCTGAAAGAAATTAAACAGTACCAAACGAAACCCTAATTTTTAAATCGGCTGAAAAATTAGAGATGAATATCACCACTTCGGTCGAATATCAAGCCTGACGCTCTGATACCATGAACAAACACACAGTATAAATCCTTCAATCACAGAAGAAAAACTCTCCAATCATAGGAGATCATAAAACATAAACCAAATCATTTACAAACGGAAACAGTAAAAAGATACACAATCACTCAATCATGATGATCCTCACAAATTCATCAAAGAATCATGAACTAATCACTCAAGAATGAAAATGAATGAACAAAACCCTAATTCGAGAGAGAAATAGATCGAATACAGCAAAACTGAATGAATAATTAAAATAAAATTAAAGAATAAATTAAATATATCAATTATAAAAATTGCATCTAGGCCCTCCAAGTCTTGTTTTCAGGTGAAGCACCAAAGTTCCAGATTTTCAGCTTTTGGCCCAACTTTAACTTTAAGAAAATGACTGCAGGACCCTTCACATTCTTAACCCAGAAATAAGAAAAAATAAAACACAAACAAACATGTTTAGTTTGATAATTCATACCATTTTAATACTTTCGTTATATATAAGTTTATGTGTTTTTTTAGAAAGAAAAAAAAAAGTGAACTTGTAGTAATGATTAAATTCTACGGAGCAGTTGATTAATGGGTATCATAGTGGCAGGTGTTGTCGGACAGTGAAAGTACAGAGAACGTGAGCTAACATTAAAAAAGGTGTAAAATGATACACAAGCAGATCGTTCATTACGAGATATGTAAGTCCGGCCGGGACAATTTTCATGTGAGCTTTCTCTTAATGTAACATTTGTGTATAAACAATCTCGGTTGGTTGTTGCATGAGTTTGTATGATTTATATAAGGGTATATAAGGGTAATAGTGTGTATAAACAATCTCGGCTGGTTGTTGCATGAGTTTGTATGATTTATATACATTATATAAGGGTAATAGGCAAATTATATGCATCACTTCATCCTTGTTCTTGCAAACTCTCATACTTCAAGTGAATATGACTTGCCTTTTCTAAAAAATAAAGTTAAATTGTTTTGCATATGAACCAATGTTTATTTCATTTAATAATATAGTAATATTTAAATAACGATGGGTCTAAGTTTTTGATCAAATTTCTTGTTTTAATTATTACTTTGTAAGTTGTAACAACTCATGAATTGGACATACAACGAGTGAATGAGTATTAAAATTAAAATAATAGTATAAAGTATAATAATTGAGGTTTATATATTTTCCATAATATAAAATTCCGACATGCTATCCACATTTACATGTTAGTGCTGAAAAGTATATGTTCAACTAATCTGGCCGTACAAAATAAGGGAGTTGCTTGTATCATTCAAACACGTACATTACTCTATATACCGTATGCTACTCGTGCGAATATGCCAGCGTATTTTATTATATTATAATAATAATAATTATAAAATCTAATAATCTATATCTACTAATAGGATGGCAATGAATATGAGACCGTATCTATATCCATTTATTTTTTTTAAATTTATATTCATATTTATTTATAAAAATTTCATTCATTCATATCTATATCTATATCCATGTTGTCAGGTGAAGCGGGTTAATGAATAATTATCCATATCCATTTAAATTTATTTTATTTGTAACAATTATAAACGGTGATTCACTGTATACGATCAAAAGTAATATTTCTTAATAGTTTATGCGACCGAAAGTCACATTTTTACTAATCTATATAACAAATAGCCTATTAAACGTGTAAAGATATCGATTACCTGTAAGTTGCTTACTTTTTAGTTACATAGAATCACATTTAAACTAACAAAGTACGATAAATACATTTAATAATTTAAACAAAACAAAATATAAGAAATTTTTTATATTTTTAGAGAAAATATAAAGAAAGATTAATATAATTAATGAAATATCATTACATAAATGATATTAATTCGAGTGATAAATTTATATATTTAGTTATTTAGAGTGAAAGCGAGTTCATATATGGATGAAACTTTTTATCCATATCCATATTTATATATATTTCGGTTCATCCATATCCGCATCCGTATCCATTTAAATCATCTATATCCACGAATAATCGAATAGATCGGGTGGATATCCACTGGATCGGGTATCCATTGTCATCCCTATTAGTATATTATTCAAAAAAATATTCCTGGAAAACAATTTATTATGCATTTTATGAGTATCACCTTGTATAGTACAACACTATTTACTATAAAATCTTAATAATATTATTATTTGCGATTGTACTACTGTATTATCTAAATGTAATAAGGTTGTTGATTAATCAATATCACGATTCTGATACAATATTAATTTTATTGATTTTATTAAGTGCTATGTTGTGTTCGGCATATTCCCGCACTCCCACTCTACCTATTAACATTAACAATAATTATAATTGTAATAAAAGTAATTAATTAATATGAAGTACTACGTATTTCTACTCATTGTTTATTCTGTTGTTGGTTTCTTTAAAATAAAACTCGCATATTCAATGCAAATTTGTTCTGTAAATATATACATATTATTATTCACTTTTGAAATTGACGTCGTAAATAGCACATCGAGACCAATAAGTCGATAAATAATTTGGGCATTACAAGTTCATTTGAAACGGAGTCTAAAACCCAATTAACGTTGATGACAAAATCACAATAAATGAAAACTGTTACATAAATAGCAATAATTGTGGCTGCTCTTGTAATAAATTGAGAATACATTGCTTCCAAATGAAACATATTTTTCACAATCAGAGAGATTGTACGCAAAATGTGACACTATGTGTTATGGGCCTTCTCAATCTTCATTCTTCGTAGTTTCAACTTTGAACAACCATTCATAGCGCATAACGCATCCGAGCCATCAATTTTTTGTGCATACTATCAAACATGCTTTAAAATGCTATACTATGTAACAAACGTAAAATACATTTAAAATTGTACCGATAAAAAACGATAATACGGATTACTCCTAAACTTTGTAGTTAGATAGACAGAATAGAAGGACGTAATCCAAAAGTACGATAGTCACTAGTAGAAGTTAGTGTATGGAACCACGCATTATTGTCTGAGTCGCCACCGAGTTGCACAATAAAGCACATCATCGGGTTCGATAACCTGGCTATGTCAAATCATTCAGAAAATGAGTGTGACTAGAGGGTGCGTGTAATGCGCAATTCACCATGTACCAGGTCTAGCGCTCGAGGGATTGATTACCCGAGGTTTACCCTCTATGAGGTACCCAAAACCCTGAACCCTAAACCTAAACTCTAAATCGTTCGTGTTAAAAATTCAGTCTAAACCCTAATTTTTAAACCCTGATTTTCAAACCCTAATTTCTAACTCCTTAAAAATAATTTAATTAAAACATTACATATGATGCTTGTTATCATTTCTTTCTTCGAGCGTTTTTCCGTCAAAATAATACTCCCTCCGTCCCATATTAAGTGTCTACTGTTGACTTTTCAAAGTCTTTATTTGTCAACTTTGACTGTAAATATTTTTATTTGTGCTATATAATATTTGATGAAACTTATATGAATGAATTGAGTCTTAAATGTATTTTCATTCCATATAATTTTCATCAAGTATTATATAACACAAATAGAAATATTTACGGTCAAAGTTGACAAATGAAAACTTTGAAAAGTCAATAGTGGACACTTAAGATGGGACGGATGGAGTAATATTTATTACAAAGTATCTTTTTTAAATGTTTATATTTTTATGTTATCTTAATTTTTGAAATTTTTTTAAAAAAAAAAAAAGAAAAAAAATTACTCCCCTGAACTTCTCTCTAAAAAAAAAAAAAAAAGTGCTTAATTAAAACAGTACGTCAAAATTATATTGAAAATTTTCCAGAAAGCAGGAGAACGAATATTTGGTAGGTAACGTTGGAGAATGTCCGGTCCAAAAGGCCCCATATGGCACAAGTCGCCGTCTTCATTCTTCTAGAACACTATCTATCGTCTTTTAAAAATTTATAGTGTATGTAGTGTGTTGAAAAGTTTATTTGTGCATTTAGGTATAAGTTATAATTTAATATTACACAAAATTGCTGAAATGGTCCCTGTAATTTGTACCAAAATGCCAGTTTCGTCTCTGTGCTTTTTTTTTGATGGATTTGGTCCCGGTGGTTTGTAAAAGTTGCTGATTTAGTCTCTCTGACCGACGGCCGTCAAAAAAGACCGTTAACTCCAGTCATGTGCCAGACATGTGAGGGTATTTTCGTCAGTTTCTTTTCAAATTAGCAAAATTGCTGAAATGGTCCCTGTAGTTTGTACCAAAATTGCTGAATTGATCCTTGTGGTTTGTACCAAAATCCATTTTATGTTGGCTCTCTCATCCCCTTCATCTTTATCCCTTCCTTAAATGATGAACAAACCCTAAAAAAATTTTCTTTATACACATCAATTAACAAACACAAACTTCAATATTATCAAATTTAAACTCAAATGCTTGTTAAACAATTGTGAATTTCGTTGCAACCATTAAATTTATCCATCTTATAATCCATTAATAAACCGAATCAAATAAAAAAAAAAAAAAAAAAAAAAAAACGAGTTTCATGAAAATGGGTTTGGGGACCAGGAGCCTAAAATCCAATTTACAATATCCGAATTCAATATCCAATTTACAAAATGTTATTTTATCCTACGAAATTAATTCCACATGAACACTAGATCCAAATTCATTTAACAATTTCATGAAAATGGGTTTCAGGTCAGTTTGAAAATAAATCAATGGTTCCATACCTTCATAGAACTTCATTTAAAAATAATGGTACTGTATCTTCAACGAAATCAAGTACTATATCTTCAAAGTGGTTTCATCATCGAACTGCAACACTCCTCATCGTCATCGAACTGCAACACCACTCATCATCATCATCATCATCATCATCGAACTCAAGTACTGTAACTTCAAAGTCGTTATTCAGATTCAGGCTTCGTGTCTAAGAATGAAAAATCAGGCTTCAATTTAAAGGAATCGGGCTTCGTACCAACGTGTTAATTTAACGACGACGGCGGTGATGCTGGTAAGTTTGGAAAACGGCGACGACGGTAAGTTTGGGTTTGATTTCATCTTGTTTTATATGTTGGTCCAACACAACTACTCTTATTACATGGTTTCATCCAAATTTACAGATCTGGAACCTCAATCAATCAGTTTTAGTCTGTATTTTGTAATTGTTAAGATGGGTATTAATAGAAGAGAAATTGAGGAATTTTTTGCGAGTGGTGGGTTTTTGATATTGTAATTGTTAACAACGATTCAATCTGGATTGGTGGATTTTTTGATTTAATCCTTATTTCTTGTATAGATGTAGGAAAAAACAAAGGATAGATGCTATAATTAGAACAAAATTGGGGTTATGTGTATGCTTGAGTAGGTAAATTTAATCTGGGGAAGAAGAGTAGGTAATAAAAAAAGGAAAAAAGGAAGAAAATTCAGCAATTTTGGCACAAACCACAGGGACCAATTCAGCAATTTTGGTACAAACTACAGGGATCATTTCAGAAATTTTGCTAATAAAGAAAAGAAACTGACGAAAATACCCTCACATGTCTGGCACATGACTGGAGTTAACGGTCTTGTTTGACGGACGTCGGTCAGAGGGACTAAATCAGCAACTTTTACAAACCACCGGGACCAAATTCATCAAAAAAAAAGCACAGGGATGAAACTAGCATTTTGGTACAAACCACAGGGACTATTTCCGCAATTTTGTCTTAATATTATAAAATTAATATATTATTTTAAAGATATATAACTTAAATTTGAATCAAATAAACTAAAATAAGTTTATAATAGTAGTAACTAGAAAAAAATTCGACCGCGCGTTGCTGCGGTTGTATTCGACTCGCGGTCGAATTTGGATATACGTTGTTTGATACCTAATATATCTAGCAGGTTGGTTGTTTGTTGGGCGTGTATGTATATGTATGTAATATAGCCCGAAATATTTAGTGTTTTTTTAACGATGTCCGTTTCGCGTATAGTTAGTCGCGTTGTTTAAAATTATTTCGAGTTAAACGGTGGTATCGGAAAAATTTAATTCGCACCGAGCGAGAATATAGGGCCAGTTATCTAGTTTTTTTTTAACGATGTCCGTTTCGCGTATAGTTAGTCCCGTTGGGTTCATCTGATTTTTTCAAGTTGAACAGTGGTCTCGGAATAATTTAACTCGCACCGAGCGAGAAGATAGGGCCCGTTAAAAATTCGGGTGGAATTAGTTTCTTTTATTTCGATAAAATTATATATTTACGCTTTTCACCCCTGAAAAAGTGTAAACTTGAGGGGTCGCTGTGTAAATTGAGTCGAAGTTGATGGACCATTTGTAGTGTGAACGCAAGCTCAAAACGACAATCCGGCAGAACTGAAATGACGAAATCTAGCGTGACTTTTGGTATATAGGTATAATAATACAAACTTTAAGGTGTTGATGTATTGGTGGTGACATGTGTGACAACCCGGAAATTTCCGACCAAATTTAAACTTAAACTTTATATGATCTCGACACGATAAGCAAAGTCTGTAATGGTGAGTCTCGAAAATTTTGAAACTATGTTCATGTATTCAATTACCTTCGATCAGTTTCGACGATTCACGAACCATTAACTGTAAATAGATATGTGTGTATATTTATATATAATTATATATATATATATATATATATATATATATATATATATATATATATATATATATATATATATATATAAATGGTAATTGAAAATATAATTTGAAATATTATATGTTATTGCTATTAAAATTTAATTATGTAAAATAAAATAAAAATAGGATATTATAATAATTATTATTTAAAATATATCTATATATATATATATATATATATATATATATATATATATATATATATATATATATATATATATATAAGTATATTAAAAATAAATATTTAATGATTGTAATACTCATTTGATGTTCCGATTGATATTAAATAAGTAAATTCAAACTTATATAATTTTAAAATAAATGGTGATCCGAAAATGAGTTATATAAATTATAGGCTTATTTAAAATATATTTAGAAACTATTTATTGAATTTTAAAACTTTTTATATTTTACATAGGGTTGGGAGTGAATAAGTAATGTAATTTTTATTTAATAGTTAGTGACTGAATTCTATACCATAATGATCAAAATAAATAAAGACATTTAATTTAAAAATATGGAAATTTTCCGAAGACTTTTACCTGAAATGTCCCGTTCTTATTGATTAAAAACGTTCCATATTAATTGATTTCGTTGCGAGGTTTTGACCTCTATATGAGACGCTTTTCAAAGACTGCATTCATTTTTAAAACAAACCATAACCTTTATTTCATAAATAAAGGTTTAAAAAGCTTTATGTAGATTATCAAATAATGATAATCTAAAATATCCTGTTTACATACGACCATTACATAATGGTTTACAATACAAATATGTTACATCGAAATCAGTTTCTTGAATGCAGTTTTTACACAATATCATACAAACATGGACTCCAAATCTTGTCCTTATTTTAGTATGCAACAGCGAAAGCTCTTAGTATTCACCTGAGAATAAACATGTTTTAAACGTCAACAAAAATGTTGGTGAGTTATAGGTTTAACCTATATATATCAAATCGTAACAATAGACCACAAGATTTCATATTTCAATACACATCCCATACATAGAGATAAAAATCATTCATATGGTGAACACCTGGTAACCGACATTAACAAGATGCATATATATAAGAATATCCCCATCATTCCGGGACACCCTTCGGATATGATATAAATTTCGAAGTACTAAAGCATCCGGTACTTTGGATGGGGTTTGTTAGGCCCAATAGATCTATCTTTAGGATTCGCGTCAATTAGGGTGTCTGTTCCCTAATTCTTAGATTACCAGACTTAATAAAAAGGGGCATATTCGATTTCGATAATTCAACCATAGAAGGTAGTTTCACGTACTTGTGTCTATTTTGTAAATCATTTATAAAACTTGCATGTATTCTCATCCCAAAAATATTAGATTTTAAAAGTGGGACTATAACTCACGTTCACAGATTTTTACTTCGTCGGGAAGTAAGACTTGGCCACTGGTTGATTCACGAACCTATAACAATATATACATATATATCAAAGTATGTTTAAAATATATTTACAACACTTTTAATATATTTTGATGTTTTAAGTTTATTAAGTCAGCTGTCCTCGTTAGTAACCTACAACTAGTTGTCCACAGTTAGATGTACGAAAATAAATCGATAAATATTATCTTGAATCAATCCATGACCCAGTGTATACGTATCTCAGTATTGATCACAACTCAAACTATATATATTTTGGAATCAACCTCAACCCTGTATAGCTAACTCCAACATTCACATATAGAGTGTCTATGGTTGTTCCGAAATATATATAGATGTGTCGACATGATAGGTCGAAACATTGTATACGTGTCTATGGTATCTCAAGATTACATAATATACAATACAAGTTGATTAAGTTATGGTTGGAATAGATTTGTTACCAATTTTCACGTAGCTAAAATGAGAAAAATTATCCAATCTTGTTTTACCCATAACTTCTTCATTTTAAATCCGTTTTGAGTGAATCAAATTGCTATGGTTTCATATTGAACTCTATTTTATGAATCTAAACAGAAAAGTATAGGTTTATAGTGGGAAAAATAAGTTACAAGTCGTTTTTGTAAAGGTAGTCATTTCAGTCGAAAGAACGACGTCTAGATGACCATTTTAGAAAACATACTTCCACTTTGAGTTTAACCATAATTTTTGGATATAGTTTCATGTTCATAATAAAAATCATTTTCTCAGAATAACAACTTTTAAATCAAAGTTTATCATAGTTTTTAATTAACTAACCCAAAACAGTCCGCGGTGTTACTACGACGGCGTAAATCCGGTTTTACGGTGTTTTTTGTGTTTCCAGGTTTTAAATCATTAAGTTAGCATATCATATAGATATAGAACATGTGTGTAGTTAATTTTAAAAGTCAAGTTAGAAGGATTAACTTTTGTTTGCGAACAAGTTTAGAATTAACTAAACTATGTTCTAGTGATTACGAGTTTAAACCTTCGAATAAGATAGTTTTATATATATGAATCGAATGGTGTTATGAACATCATTACTACCTCAAGTTTAGTAGGTAAACCTACTGGAAGTGACAAGAAATGATCTAGCTTCAAAGGATCTTGGATGGCTTGAAAGTTCTTGAAGTAGGATCATGACACAAAAACAAGTTCAAGTAAGATTTTTACTCGAATTAAGATAGTTTATAGTTATAGAAATTGAATCAAAGTTTGAATATAAATATTACCTTGAATAAGAAAGATAACCTACTGTATATAACAAAGGTTTCTTGATCTTAGATGATTACTTGGAATGGATTAGAAAGCTTGGAAGTAAATTAGTAAACTTGAAGGGATTTTTGAAGTGTTCTTGAAGTGTTCTTCCTATGATGATTATAGCTTGATTCTTGAAGTGATTTTTGATGAAGATGATGATTAAATACTGGAAAAATACGTTCATAATAGTGTGTGTGTGTTGAGAGAGAATTAGAAAGAGAATTGGAAGTGAAATGGAGTGAATGATGAGTGGTAATTGGTGAGTGGTGAGTGGGGTTAAAAGGAGTTCTAGTTAGTTGACTAGCTCATGGTAGAAGTTAAAATTGATTAGTCATATATGACATAATCAAGAGTGGAATCCCATGCTAGTTCCTATTGGTATATACTCATAGTAAGTACGTTTTGAAGCTGTGTATAATACGGGTAAGAATACGACTAGAATTCTTGATGAATGAAAAGAATGGAAAAGTAACTGTAACCATTTTCGTTAAGTATGAGTGTTTTGATATATGTCTTGAAGTCTTCCAAAAGTATTTTAATACATCTAAATACACTACATGTATATACATTTTAACTGAGTCGTTAAGTCATCGTTAGTCGTTACATGTAAGTGTTGTTTTGAAACCTTTAAGTTAACGATCTCAATTAATGTTATTAACCCATTGTTTATTATATCTAATGAGATGTTAAATTATTATATTATCATGATATTATGATATATTAATATATCTTAATATGATATATATACATTTAAATGTCGTTACAACGATAATCGTTACATATATGTCTCGTTTCGAAATCCTTAAGTTAGTAGTCTTGTTTATATGTATATAACTCATTGTTAATATACTTATGGAGATAGTTACTTATCATAATCTCATGTTAACCATATGTATATCCATATATATATCGTCATGTCATTTTTACAAGTTTTAACGTTCGTGAATCGCCGGTCAACTTGGGTGGTCAATTGTCTATATGAAACATATTTCAATTAATCAAGTCTTAACAAGTTTGATTGCTTAACATGTTGGAAACATTTAATCATGTAAATATAAATCTCAATTAATATATATAAACATGGAAAAGTTCGGGTCACTACAGTACCTACCCGTTAAATAAATTTCGTCCCGAAATTTTAAGCTGTTGAAGGTGTTGACGAATCTTCTGGAAATAGATGCGGGTATTTCTTCTTCATCTGATCTTCACGCTCCCAGGTGAACTCGGGTCCTCTACGAGCATTCCATCGAACCTTAACAATTGGTATCTTATTTTGCTTAAGTCTTTTAACCTCACGATCCATTATTTCGACGGGTTCTTCGATGAATTGGAGTTTTTCGTTGATTTGGATTTCATCTAACGGAATAGTGAGATCTTCTTTAGCAAAACATTTCTTCAAATTCGAGACGTGGAAAGTGTTATGTACAGCCGCGAGTTGTTGAGGTAACTCAAGTCGGTAAGCTACTGGTCCGACACGATCAATAATCTTGAATGGTCCAATATACCTTGGATTTAATTTCCCTCGTTTACCAAATCGAACAACGCCTTTCCAAGGTGCAACTTTAAGCATGACCATCTCTCCAATTTCAAATTCTATATCTTTTCTTTTAATGTCAGCGTAGCTCTTTTGTTGACTTTGGGCGGTTTTCAACCGTTGTTGAATTTGGATGATCTTCTCGGTAGTTTCTTATATAATCTCCGGACCCGTAATCTGTCTATCCCCCACTTCACTCCAACAAATCGGAGACCTGCACTTTCTACTATAAAGTGCTTCAAACGGTGCCATCTCAATGCTTGAATGGTAGCTGTTGTTGTAGGAAAATTCTGCTAATGGTAGATGTCGATCCCAACTGTTTTTGAAATCAATAACACATGCTCGTAGCATGTCTTCAAGCGTTTGTATCGTCCTTTCGCTCTGCCCATCAGTTTGTGGATGATAGGCAGTACTCATGTCTAGATGAGTTCCTAATGCTTGCTGTAATGTCTGCCAGAATCTTGAAATAAATCTGCCATCCCTATCAGAGATAATAGAGATTGGTATTCCATGTCTGGAGACGACTTCCTTCAAATACAGTCGTGCTAACTTCTCCATCTTGTCATCTTCTCTTATTGACAGTAAATGTGCTGATTTGGTGAGACGATCAACTATTACCCAAATAGTATCAAAACTACTTGCAGTCCTTGGCAATTTAGTGATGAAATCCATGGTAATGTTTTCCCATTTCCATTCCGGGATTTCGGGTTGTTGAAGTAGACCTGATGGTTTCTGATGCTCAGCTTTGACCTTAGAACACGTCAAACATTCTCCTACGTATTTAGCAACATCGGCTTTCATACCCGGCCACCAAAAATATTTCCTGAGATCCTTGTACATCTTCCCCGTTCCAGGATGTATTGAGTATCTGGTTTTATGAGCTTCTCTAAGTACCATTTCTCTCATATCTCCAAATTTTGGTACCCAAATCCTTTCAGCCCTATACCGGGTTCCGTCTTCCCGAATATTAAGATGTTTCTCCGATCCTTTGGGTATTTCATCCTTTAAATTTCCATCTTTTAAAACTCCTTGTTGCGCCTCCTTTATTTGAGTAGTAAGGTTATTATGAATCATTATATTCATAGATTTTACTCGAATGGGTTCTCTGTCCTTCTGCTCAAGGCATCGGCTACCACATTTGCCTTCCCCGGGTGGTAACGAATCTCAAAGTCGTAATCATTCAATAATTCAATCCACCTACGCTGCCTCATATTCAGTTGTTTCTGATTAAATATGTGTTGAAGACTTTTGTGGTCGGTATAAATAATACTTTTGACCCCATATAAGTAGTGCCTCCAAGTCTTTAATGCAAAAACAACCGCGCCTAATTCCAAATCATGCGTCGTATAATTTTGTTCGTGAATCTTCAATTGTCTAGACGCATAAGCAATCACCTTCGTTCATTGCATTAATACACAACCGAGACCTTGCTTTGATGCGTCATAATAAATCACAAAATCATCATTCCCTTCAGGCAATGACAATATAGGTGCCGTAGTTAGCTTTTTCTTCAATAACTGAAACGCTTTCTCTTGTTCATCATTCCATTCAAATTTCTTCCCTTTATGCGTTAATACAGTCAAGGGTTTTGCTATTCTGGAAAAGTCTTGGATGAACCTTCTGTAGTAACCAGCTAGTCCTAAAAACTGGCGTATGTGTTTCGGAGTTTTCGGGGTTTCCCACTTTTCAACAGTTTCTATATTTTCCGGATCCACCTTAATACCTTCTTTGTTCACTATGTGACCGAGGAATTGAACTTCTTCCAACCAAAATGCACACTTTGAAAACTTAGCGTACAATTCTTCTTTCCTCAATACTTCTAACACCTTTCTCAAATGTTCACCGTGTTCTTGGTCATTCTTTGAGTAAATAAGTATGTCATCAATGAAAACAATGACAAACTTGTCAAGGTATGGTCCACACACTCGGTTCATAAGGTCCATGAACACAGTTGGTGCATTAGTTAAACCAAACGGCATGACTATAAACTCGTAATGACCGTAACGTGTTCTGAAAGCAGTCTTTGGAATATCATCTTCTTTCACCCGCATTTGATGATACCCGGAACGTAAGTCAATCTTTGAATAAACAGACGAGCCTTGTAGTTGATCAAATAAGTCATCGATTCTCGGTAGTGGGTAGTGGTTCTTGATGGTAAGTTTGTTCAACTCTCGGTAGTCGATACACAACCTGAATGTACCATCTTTCTTCTTGACAAACAAAACAGGAGCTCCCCACGGTGATGTGCTTGGTCGAATGAAACCACGCTCTAAAAGTTCTTGTAATTGGCTTTGCAGTTCTTTCATCTCGCTGGGTGCGAGTCTGTAAGGAGCACGAGCTATTGGTGCAGCTCCTGGTACAAGATCTATTTGAAATTCAACGGATCGATGTGGGGGTAATCCCGGTAATTCTTTCGGAAATACATCGGGAAATTCTTTTGCAATGGGAACATCATTGATGCTCTTTTCTTCAGTTTGTACTTTCTCGACGTGTGCTAGAACAGCATAGCAACCTTTTCTTATTAGTTTTTGTGCCTTCAAATTACTAATAAGATGTAGCTTCGTGTTGCCCTTTTCTCCGTACACCATTAAGGGTTTTCCTTTTTCTCGTATAATGCGAATTGCATTTTTGTAACAAACGATCTCCGCTTTCACTTCTTTCAACCAGTCCATACCGATTATCACATCAAAACTCTCCAACTCTACTGGTATCAAATCAATCTTAAATGTTTCGCTAACCAGTTTAATTTCTCGATTCCGACATATATTATCTGCTGAAATTAATTTACCATTTGCTAATTCGAGTAAAAATTTACTATCCAAAGGCGTCAATGGACAACTTAATTTAGCACAAAAATCTCTACTCATATAGCTTCTATCCGCACCCGAATCAAATAAAACGTAAGCAGATTTATTGTCAATAAGAAACGTACCCGTAACAAGCTCCGGGTCTTCCTGTGCCTCTGCCGCATTAATATTGAAAACTCTTCCGCGGCCTTGTCCATTCGTGTTCTCCTGGTTCGGGAAATTTCTAATAATGTGGCCCGGTTTTCCACATTTATAACAAACTACATTGGCATAACTTGCTCCGACACTACTTGCTCCGCCATTACTTGTTCCGACACCATTTGTTCCTTTCGTTCTATTAACCCCTAGTCCGTAGACCTCACACTTCGCCGCGCTATGACCATTTCTTTTACACTTGTTGCAAAATTTGGTGCAGAACCCCGAGTGATACTTTTCACACCTTTGGCATAGCTGCTTCTGATTGTTGTTGTTGTTGCGGTTATTATTGTTGTTGGGATGATTGTTGTAGTTGCTGTTGTTGTTGTTGTTGTTGTTGTTGGGCCGTTTGTTGTAGTTGCGATTGATGTTGCGATTGCTGGGATAATTGTAGCGATTATTGTTGTAATTGCTGTTGTTGTTGTATTGGTGATTCTTATCACCGTTTTCCTCCCACTTTCTTTTGACTTGCTTCACATTGGCCTCTTCAGCAGTCTGTTCTTTAATTCTCTCTTCAATCTGGTTCACTAGTTTGTGAGCCATTCTACATGCCTGTTGTATGGAGGCGGGCTCGTGTGAACTTATATCTTCTTGGATTCTTTCCGGTAATCCTTTCACAAACGCGTCGATCTTCTCTTCCTCATCTTCGAATGCTCCCGGACACAATAGGCACAATTCTATGAATCGTCTTTCGTACGTGGTAATATCAAATCCTTGGGTTCGTAACCCTCTAAGTTCTGTCTTGAGCTTATTGACCTCGGTTCTGGGACGGTACTTCTCGTTCATCAAGTGCTTGAATGCTGACCACAGTAGTGCGTACGCATCATCTTGTCCCACTTGCTCTAGATAGGTATTCCACCATGTTAACGCAGAACCTATGAAGGTATGCGTAGCGTACTTCACTTTGTCCTCTTCAGTACACTTACTTATGGTAAAAACCGATTCGACCTTCTCGGTCCACCGTTTCAATCCGATCGGTCCTTCGGTTCCATCAAATTCCAAAGGTTTGCAGGCAGTGAATTCTTTGTAGGTGCATCCTACACGATTTCCTGTACTGCCAGATCCAAGGTTATTGTTGGTATGTAGCGCAGCCTGTACTGCGGCTATGTTTGAAGCTAGAAAAGTACGGAATTCCTCTTCATTCATATTCACGGTGTGTCGAGTAGTCGGTGCCATTTCCTTCAAAATAGTCAAATGGAACAAGTTAATCATACAGAATATTAAGAGTAGTTAATAGTATTTCGTAGCATAATATGAACTCATTTATAAAAGCTTTTTCTTCATATTAGCGTTTTATAAGTTTAAATTCGGGTAGTACCTACCCGTTAAGTTCATACTTAGTAGCTAATATACAATTCAACTACTACAATTCTATATGAAAAACTGATTGTAATAATATTTCGCGTTCAAACTTTTATACAATATTTAATAAACTTACAATACCGCTTATTTTACATAAAGCATGAAATATAGCACACAATAACTTTGATACAAGATAGTTGTGAAGATAATTCTAGCTAGTACACAAGTCGTTCAGCAAAGGCAATAAAGACACGTAATTCATACGTCCAGAAACAAGTCATGCATTCTGGTTTTACTAGGACTACTTCCCATCCTTGCTCTTGTGGAACATAACCGTTATGGCCATTGATAAGACAGCGTGTTGTAACGTCGTCAAAGGGACGAGGGTTACGTAATGACCAACAGTCTCGTAATAACCTAAAAACCTCATTTCTTACCCCAATTACCGACTCCGTCACTTGTGGGAACATTTTGTTTAATAGTTGTAGCCCGATGTTCTTGTTCTCACTTTGGTGAGAAGCGAACATTACTAGCCCGTAAGCATAACATGCTTCTTTATGTTGCATGTTAGCCGCTTTTTCTAAATCACGAAGTCCTATATTCGGATATACTGAGTCAAAATAATTTCTTAACCCGTTGCGTAAAATAGCATTTGGGTTCCCCACAATATATGCGTCAAAGTAAACACATCGTAACTTATGGATTTCCAAATGTGATATCCCCCATCTTTCGAACGAAAGCCTTTTATAAACCAAGGCATTCTTGGAACGTTCTTCGAATGTCTTACAAACTGATCTCGCCTTAAATAGTTGTACCGAGGAATTCTGACCGACTCTAGACAAGATTTCATCAATCATGTCTCCGGGTAGGTCTCTTAAAATATTGGGTTGTCTATCCATTTTGTGTTTTTATACTGTAAAATAGACAAGAGTTAGATTCATAAAAAATACTTATTAATACAAGCAATTTTTACATATATCATAAAGCATAAGCACACTATATTACATATATTACACCACACGAATACAACTATCTTATTCCGACTCGCTCGTTTCTTCTTGTTCGGTTTTGGTTCGTTTTGCCAAGTTTCTAAGGATATATGATGTTCCCCTAATACGAGCCGTCGTTGTCCACATTGGTTTAGAAAAACCTGGTGGTTTAGAGGTTCCCGGGTCATTGTTACAACTTAAGGACTTCGGGGGTTGACGATACATATAAAGTTCATCGGGGTTGGAATTAGATTTCTCTATTTTTATGCCCTTTCCCTTATTATTTTCTTTTGCCTTTTTAAATTCAGTTGGGGTAATTTCTATAACATCATCGGAATTCTCGTCGGAATCCGATTCATCGGAGAATTGGTAATCCTCCCAATATTTTGCTTCCTTGGCGGAAACACCATTGACCATAATTAACCTTGGTCGGTTGGTTGAGGATTCTCTTTTACTTAACCGTTTTATTATTTCCCCCACCGGTTCTATTTCTTCTTCCGGTTCCGATTCTTCTTCCGGTTCCGATTCTTCTTCCGGTTCCGACTCTTCTTCCGGTTCCTCTTCGGGAACTTGTGAATCAGTCCACGAATCATTCCAATTTATATTTGACTCTTCATTATTATTAGGTGAGTCAATGGGACTTGTTCTAGAGGTAGACATCTATCACATAATATCAAACACGTTAAGAGATTAATATATCACATAATATTCATATGTTAAAAATATATAGTTTCCAACAAAAATGTTAAGCAATCATTTTTAAAGAAAACACGGTCGAAGTCCAGACTCACTAATGCATCCTAACAAACTCGATAAGACACACTAATGCAAATTTTCTGGTTCTCTAAGACCAACGCTCTGATACCAACTGAAATGTCACGTTCTTATTGATTAAAAACGTTCCATATTAATTGATTTCGTTGCGAGGTTTTGACCTCTATATGAGACGTTTTTCAAAGACTGCATTCATTTTTAAAACAAACCATAACCTTTATTTCATAAATAAAGGTTTAAAAAGCTTTACGTAGATTATCAAATAATGATAATCTAAAATATCCTGTTTACACACGACCATTACATAATGGTTTACAATACAAATATGTTACATCGAAATCAGTTTCTTGAATGCAGTTTTTACACAATATCATACAAACATGGACTCCAAATCTTGTCCTTATTTTAGTATGCAACAGCGGAAGCTCTTAGTATTCACCTGAGAATAAACATGCTTTAAACGTCAACAAAAATGTTGGTGAGTTATAGGTTTAACCTATATATATCAAATCGTAACAATAGACCACAAGATTTCATATTTCAATACACATCCCATACATAGAGATAAAAATCATTCATATGGTGAACACCTGGTAACCGACATTAACAAGATGCATATATATAAGAATATCCCCATCATTCCGGGACACCCTTCGGATATGATATAAATTTCGAAGTACTAAAGCATCCGGTACTTTGGATGGGGTTTGTTAGGCCCAATAGATCTATCTTTAGGATTCGCGTCAATTAGGGTGTGTGTTCCCTAATTCTTAGATTACCAGACTTAATAAAAAGGGGCATATTCGATTTCGATAATTCAACCATAGAATGTAGTTTCACGTACTTGTGTCTATTTTGTAAATCATTTATAAAACTTGCATGTATTCTCATCCCAAAAATATTAGATTTTAAAAGTGGGACTATAACTCACGTTCACAGATTTTTACTTCGTCGGGAAGTAAGACTTGGCCACTGGTTGATTCACGAACCTATAACAATATATACATATATATCAAAGTATGTTTAAAATATATTTACAACACTTTTAATATATTTTGATGTTTTAAGTTTATTAAGTCAGCTATCCTCGTTAGTAACCTACAACTAGTTGTCCACAGTTAGATGTACAGAAATAAATCGATAAATATTATCTTGAATCAATCCACGACCCAGTGTATACGTATCTCAGTATTGATCACAACTCAAACTATATATATTTTGGAATCAACCTCAACCCTGTATAGCTAACTCCAACATTCACATATAGAGTGTCTATGGTTGTTCCGAAATATATATAGATGTGTCGACATGATAGGTCGAAACATTGTATACGTGTCTATGGTATCTCAAGATTACATAATATACAATACAAGTTGATTAAGTTATGGTTGGAATAGATTTGTTACCAATTTTAACGTACCTAAAATGAGAAAAATTATCCAATCTTGTTTTACCCATAACTTCTTCATTTTAAATCTGTTTTGAGTGAATCAAATTGCTATGGTTTCATATTGAACTCTATTTTATGAATATAAACAGAAAAGTATAGGTTTATAGTGGGAAAAATAAGTTACAAGTCGTTTTTGTAAAGGTAGTCATTTCAGTCGAAAGAACGACGTCTAGATGACCATTTTAGAAAACATACTTCCACTTTGAGTTTAACCATAATTTTTGGATATAGTTTCATGTTCATAATAAAAATCATTTTCTCGGAATAACAACTTTTAAATCAAAGTTTATCATAGTTTTTAATTAACTAACCCAAAACAGCCCGCGGTGTTACTACGACGGCGTAAATCCGGTTTTACGGTGTTTTTCGTGTTTCCAGGTTTTAAATCATTAAGTTAGCATATCATATAGATATAGAACATGTGTGTAGTTAATTTTAAAAGTCAAGTTAGAAGGATTAACTTTTGTTTGCGAACAAGTTTAGAATTAACTAAACTATGTTCTAGTGATTACGAGTTTAAACCTTCGAATAAGATAGTTTTATATATATGAATCGAATGGTGTTATGAACATCATTACTACCTCAAGTTTAGTAGGTAAACCTACTGGAAGTGACAAGAAATGATCTAGCTTCAAAGGATCTTGGATGGCTTGAAAGTTCTTGAAGTAGGATCATGACACAAAAACAAGTTCAAGTAAGATTTTTACTCGAATTAAGATAGTTTATAGTTATAGAAATTGAATCAAAGTTTGAATATGAATATTACCTTGAATAAGAAAGATAACCTACTGTATATAACAAAGGTTTCTTGATCTTAGATGATTACTTGGAATGGATTAGAAAGCTTGGAAGTAAATTAGTAAACTTGAAGGGATTTTTGAAGTGTTCTTGAAGTGTTCTTCCTATGATGATTATAGCTTGATTCTTGAAGTGATTTTTGATGAAGATGATGATTAAATACTGGAAAAATACATTCATAATAGTGTGTGTGTGTGTGTGTTGAGAGAATTAGAAAGAGAATTGGAAGTGAAATGGAGTGAATGATGAGTGGTAATTGGTGAGTGGTGAGTGGGGTTAAAAGGATTTCTAGTTAGTTGACTAGCTCATGGTAGAAGTTAAAATTGATTAGTAATACATGACATAATCAAGAGTGGAATCCCATGCTAGTTCCTATTGGTATATACTCATAGTAAGTACATTTTGAAGCTGTGTATAATACGGGTAAGAATACGACTAGAATTCTTGATGAAAGAAAAGAATGGAAAAGTAACTGTAACCATTTTCGTTAAGTATGAGTGTTTTGATATATGTCTTGAAGTCTTCCAAAAGTATTTTAATACATCTAAATACACTACATGTATATACATTTTAACTGAGTCGTTAAGTCATCGTTAGTCGTTACATGTAAGTGTTGTTTTGAAACCTTTAAGTTAACGATCTCAATTAATGTTGTTAACCCATTGTTTATTATATCTAATGAGATGTTAAATTATTATATTATCATGATATTATGATATATTAATATATCTTAATATGATATATATACATTTAAATGTCGTTACAACGATAATCGTTACATATATGTCTCGTTTCGAAATCCTTAAGTTAGTAGTCTTGTTTATATGTATATAACTCATTGTTAATATACTTATGGAGATACTTACTTATCATAATCTCATGTTAACCATATGTATATCCATATATATATCGTCATGTCGTTTTTACAAGTTTTAACGTTCGTGAATCGCCGGTCAACTTGGGTGGTCAATTGTCTATATGAAACATATTTCAATTAATCAAGTCTTAACAAGTTTGATTGCTTAACATGTTGGAAACATTTAATCATGTAAATATCAATCTCAATTAATATATATAAACATGGAAAAGTTCGGGTCACTACATTACCCGTCACGGTTTAACCACGGAGCACGAAATACAATCCGCAAATTTAAAAAATATCTGAAGTGTCGGAATAAAAGACCAAATAGATGGCAGTCAATATAATTCTTCTATTAATTTATGTTTACACATTTTTCTCTTCTTACTAACTTATTCTTGATATTTACATAGTATTATTATATTATTACATATGTGAGCTGTAAAGACTTTTAAAATTTAGTGATTCATAAACTTGGTACTGTGTAACTCTATATACATATCCATCTTCTTATTTGAAAGACTTACAATAGCCAAAAACCATAACCATTTATGTTTCCCTTTCTAATTCATATCCATTGACGAACCAACACTACAACCAAACCACCTTGTGTTCATTTATGTTTAATCGATCACCACCTCCACTTATGTGAACACAAACCATCCATCTATTTCCATTCAATTTTTCTACAACCAACGAAACCCATCAACTTGTTTCTACTTCCATTTGTCGACAACCTCACCACTAAACCATCGAGCTCCACCATTGTTGCCACCTTGAATCGAATCACCCAACGCCCGTCACCCTCTCAACCACCATCTCTCTCCTCTCTCTCTTGTCCAAGAAACCACCACCTTCACAATATATTTTTAGTTTCATCAACACATATAACGAATTACTCCTTGTCGACTTGATAAAATCCACCACCATCACAAACATAAAACTGCAGCTGCTACCATATATGTTTCTGTTACAGATTATGAACAACCACATTAAACCCATTACCATCATCTACAAACACCAACCTCAATCACCTTCAAATCGTCACCACACGATCACCACACCTTTACTATATTTTTTTCCTTTCTTCTTCTTTTAACACCACCACTAATCACCACCGTGCTCCATCAAGACCCACACGCCAACTTGACTGCAAAACAACCGCCACTCCACCTCAATCATCACCACCGTAAGATCACCATCACCTTTATCATTTTTTTTGTTAACTGTTTTCTACTCCGTCGTTGCTACTGCTGCTCACTGCAGCCTATTAGTCGAAGAAAATTCACGATGAATCAATATTTAAACCACGAATACCTGCTGCTGCTATAGTTTTATGTTCCTGTTACGAGATGAACACACAAACATAAACCCATTTAATTATTACCATTTAATAATTTGGTCGTTAATAATTTTTTTTTTTTTTTTTTTTTGAGGATGCTACTGGCCGACAAGCTAAGTACCCCACATATTCACCCACTAAATTAGCAACTGATATGTACATTCATATTGTTGGGCTGTTGTTGGACCTAGAATTGCATTATGGGTAAATGGATGTTGGGCTTGGAAATCCAGTTGATGGGCTGCTAGGCTTCAAATTTTAATTGGGCTGCTAGCTAGACTTCGATTGCTATTTGGGCCATTCTTGCTATTTGGGCATGAGAGGAAACATGGGTAACGACTTACAAACCCATAAATTCTGTTTTCTGGTTCGAGGTTAACACATATACACACTGCGTTTCTATATATTTTTTTATCAATCGAGCTCCTGCTAACGTCATATAAATGATGATGATGGAATGATATGATTATGGTGATGATGATAATGTTAGATGATGATTGGTAAATAACGATGATGATAAAGAGGTGGTGTTAGATGTGATGATGAACATAAACGAAGACGGGTACAATGAGATGATGATGAAATGGTCATGAAGGAATGGTGATCATGATTTTATGTGGATGATGATACATGACGATGTTGTAAGATGGATGTTGATGATGATAGAAAGTGTAATGAAAATAAACAGTCGGATATAATAAATAATTAAATGATCTGGTTACCACAAGAAAAACACTAATGGTTCGATGGTTTGGAGGTGTTTGCGAGGAACGAGAGGTCTCGGGTTCGAGCCCGGGCAGTGACGTTTTATTTTTAGAAGCTTGTTTCTTCAAAGGTTGTATTCTAAAATCATATTATTATTATTATTATTATTATTATTATTATTATTATTATTATTATTATTATTATTATTATTATTATTATTATTATTATTATTATTATTATTATTATTATAATTATTATTATTATTATTATTATTATTATTATTATTATTATTATTATTATTATTATTATTATTATTATTATTATTATTATGATTTTTATGATTAATATTATCTAATTAATATTACTAATATCATTATTTTAAAAGAATCAATTTTATAAAAATTATCATTATTATTATTATTTGTATTATTTTTATTATTTTTAATAACAAGTTTCATTAGAATTATCATGATTATTATTTTTATCATTATTTTATTATTCCTATCATTTTTTATTATTATTTTTACCAGTAATATTATTATTTACCATTATTACTAAAAACAACATTACTATTAAAATTATCATATTATTATTAAAAGTATCATTATTATTAAAATTATCATTTAAAACTATTATTATTATTACCATTAAAACTATCATTATTTTTACCATTATTATTTTTATCATTATTATTATTCTTATTAATATTATTATTATTTTTATAAATATTATAATTATTGTTATTACCATTATTATTATTCTTAACATTATTATTATTATTATCATTATCATTATTATTATTATTATTATTATTATTATTATTATTATTATTATTATTATTATTATTATTATTATTATTATTATTATCATGATTACTGTCATTATTATTATTAATATTATTGATATAACATTAATTAAATTCTATATATTATAACATATATCTATATATGTAACATTTGTAATAACAAAGAAATCATTAAAATAACTAAGTAATATATTATATAATTAATATCTATAAAAAAAACTTGTTTGCTTGTGATTATATGTGTTAATATGTATATAAATGATATAGGTTCGTGAATCCGTGGCCAACCCTACGTTTGTCCAATGTCTTCATATGTATTTTTACTACAAAATACAACATTGTGAGTTTCATTTGCTCCCTTTTTAAATGCTTTTGCAATATATATTTTTTTGGGACTGAGAATACATGCGCTGCTTTTATAAATGTTTTACGAAATAGACACAAGTAATCGAAACTACATTCTATGGTTGGATTATCGAATTGAATATGCCCCTTTTTAGTCTGGTAATCTAAGAATTAGGGAACAGACATTCTAATTGATGCGAATCCTAAAGATAGATCTATGGGTACTAACAAGTCCCAGTCAGAGAATTTGAACTGCACTAGTACTTCGAATTTATCATGTCCGAAGGGAGTCCCGGAAGGATGGGGATATTCTATATGCATCTTGTTAAGATCGATTACCAGGTGTTCAATCCATATGAATGATTTTTGTCTCTATGTATGGAACGTATATTTATGAGAAATGGAAATAGAAAATCTTGTGGTCTATTAAAATGATGGAAATGATCGATTATGATAAACTAATGAACTCACCAACCTTTTGGTTGACACTTTAAAGCATGTTTATTCTCAGGTATGAAAGAAATCTTCCGCTGTGCATTTGCTCATTTTAGAGATATTACTTGGAGTCATTCATGTCATATTTCAAAAGACGTTGCATTCGAGTCGTTGAGTTTATCAAGAATATTATTAAGTCATTATAGTTGGATATATTATGAAATGGTATGCATGCCGTCAACTTTCGATGTAATGAAAGTTTTTCTTTTTAAAAACGAATGCAATGTTTGTAAAATGTATCATATAGAGGTCAAGTACCTCGCGATGTAACCAAATGTAATGTATTCGTCCAGATGGATTAAGACGGGTCTTTACATGTGGTATCAGAGCGGTGGTCTTAGCGACCCAGGTCTTGCATTAGTGTGTCTAACTGATAGTTGTTTAGATGCATTAATGAGTCTGGACTTCGACCGTGTCTGCATGTCAAAAGTTTTGCTTATCATTTCTTGTCGGAAATTACCTGCTTATCATTCTTAGTCTAGACACATCTTATTGCATTGATTGCATGAATAGTGTATAGACAAAATTCATATCTTATCGTATCTGCTAATTTATATCTTAGCGTATCTGTTACTGTAAACTTTGCCTGACATATTCCGTAAATTCCTTCGTAATTTACGGGATCTTCTGTACTATATATAGGTATTCTATGTAATTAGAATATCATCCGATATCCGAAAATCATTTCATATCGAAAAATCCTTTACTCAATCGTACGAAATGGAACTCGTCACTAGTTCAAATTCTTCGGAACCCGACAACTATTCCGACACAGATATTCACCTAAGCTCCGGAAGCAACGTCACCAGAATGAATCAGCCAATCAGCCATCCCTAATTCATCTGATGGGTTCGTAGTCTACTAAATCATTGGAGACAAGAAGAAGGTGATTCCTTTCATCCACCACATTTCCCTCTTGGCGATGAACCAGAAGCACTCACCGGCGAACCAATTCGAAACACCATTTTCACCCTCATTTCCCGAATATCTCGCCACGAACGTATTCTATCTCAGATTCTAAACTTTATTCATCCGTTTATTCTAACCGCTAATTATCCCGGAGTAATCGAAGAAGTCAAAGAGCTTCGCTCCTGAGTCATGATTTTGGAGAATATGGTGCAAAACTTACCAACTTCTGCAACATCACCGACATCAACAGTACCACCATCAACAACATCCGTATCCCACACCTCAACATCACAATCTGTACCACGAGCATCAACGTCATACGCACCATAGATACCAAGGAGTACTAATAAAAATCAACGATGAAGTATTGATTTATAACTTCATTGAAGAAATATTAGGCGGCGATTATGTAATCTCCAAAGTTTTAGAGATTATTCATTCTAGTTCCAACCGAAAAGCAAATGAGATTAATATCATATTAACTCATTAAATCCATGATTTCATCTGAAGAAAATATATATGTGTATATATATTTTCATAAAGATTGTAATTGAAAATTCTTTTGTACAAACTGTTATTGGTGAAAATATTTTAACGGGTAGGTAATACCCGAGAAATATTTAGATTTCACATTAATAAGTTACATTGTACACTCTTCAAATCTGATTCAACAGTCATTTACTATCCTACTTACAACCACCGATATATGAATTCGTTTACCACAGAGTAACAATTTTCATTCAATTTCATATTTGGATTTTGATTTATCAGAATCCAACAAGTGGCATAATGAAGAAAACATTGGATAAAATAAAATTTGTTAGAAACAAACAAATTAACTATGAGAAATTTTGTTAAGAATCCACGCTAACTGTTCCTAGCTAACTGGTTACGTTTTATTTATCGCAATTTAATTATCGCAATTTATATTCTCGCAATTTTAATTATCGTCATTTAATTTCTGTTATTTATTTTACGCACTTTATTTATCGTCATTTAAATACTGTTATTTACGCATTTTAAATATCAGGACACGTATACAAGGTTTTGACATATCATATCGACGCATCTATATATATTATTTGAAATAACCATAGACACTCTATATGCGATAATGATAGAGTTAGCTATACAGGGTTGAGGTTGATTCTTAAATAATATATATACTTTGAGTTGTGATCGAGTCTGAGACATGTATACAATGGGTCACGATACGTATTAATTAATTTGAATATTATATATATATATATATATATATATATATATATATATATATATATATATATATATATATATATATATATATATATATATATATATATGAATTATTGAATTACTAACTGTGGACTATTAATTGTGGACTACCAACATTGGACAATTAAAATGAATTAAAATATTGATTATAACATATGAAACTAAACGTCTCTTCAAGTTTGCCACTTAATTTCATCTTAAACCTCATTTGTATCTTGACGATTCTAATCTGCGTTCAAACCTTTCATGATTCTTGAAAACACCTCAATCGAGAGGATGAACCAACCACACATCATCTACGGAAGAAAAGATTGATGCATATAGTTATGCACCTGAAAATACACGAAACTTGAGAAAACGATTAACATGTATCTGTGCTAGCTCCTTTGGCGTGGTTATTACCAAAAATAACTTTGAAATTCCTTTCCAAAGTAGTAAATTTTGTCACAGCTTCAACAAATCAACTTCGACATTCATTCGGATTAGCCTTATTATAACCTTGATATATGTGCTTGCTCTTGCATCGTTACCGGGGAACCGTTTAAGTCCCACTACATTAGCGGTAAACTTACCAACAACTTTGTTGATTCTTAACTTTTCGAAAAACCATTATCTTTATCGAAACCCTATCATATATTTATCCACATCTTATAACGAGAATTGCCATACCAAATATCGGGAATCAGCAATCAGTGTTTTGAAATCTCGTAGCATGTCTACATCAACAGTTATATGTATACATATAACATTTATCTCTTATAATTATGATCTTCTATTCTGAAATTCTGAACAGCACTAAGTCTACGAATTAATACTCTGAATTCTAGAAGAAAAAAAAGCTGAATACTGCAGCAAAAACTATACACGACCTTAACAGTCGAAGGTATAAAGAATAGTATATGGGCAAAGCTCAGAAAATTTGGAACTGGAAAACGGATTGAGCAAACTATGAAGGAAGTTGTGGATAATTCACAAAGACTAAACCTGCCTTCAAAGAATACAAATGATTCAGTATCTACTGAAGTCATTATCAAATACTTTACTCCTAACTCTAAACTCTTACGAAAAATTTTCATCATCATCCATCGATATTAGAAATTCTAAGATATCATCGTATCTTTCATTATAAATATCCTCGATATTTCTGAAGATATTTTCACTACTAGACTTATCTGAAATCATTTATCTCTTCGCGATATCAGTGTTACATCATAAAGAAAACTGTTTAGTTTCTATATTCTGTAAACCTTCAAGTTTAAATTATAAATGTTTTTAAAGTAGTATTGGGAACTGATGCATGAGTTAGTATAATATAATGACACTTGATCAACGTAATAATATTACAGTAAGTCATGTTGAGTTTCTAATGGGACGTGATGATTCACAGATCATAACGTCATCATGTGCCATGTTACATAACTCTTTCATTCTGCTTAACTTCTGAACATATCAAGAAAATATATTCTTGATAGTTCTATTCTCAGTGATTCTGGTAATTTAACCAATCAAGATCGTGCTATTACAATTTCTCTCTTAGAACGTTAGTCATGTTCATTCAAAACTCCATACCTACGAATTCTGGACCACTATTCGCTTGACTTAAAGTCGGGAAGAGAAACAAAAGTGTGGAACTCCATAATATAAAGGAAATAAAGAGGGTGAATTTATAATAAAATATCCGACAGAGCAATCGAATTAGATTATCGCATTTAACCAAAGAAGATCCTAACTTCCTTAATTACCGAAGGATCAGATCTTATTACGAAGATTTCCTCTAAATTCCTTGAATTCCGGAAATCAACCGTGACTACGTCACCGGTTACGATAAACTTGCATTTACTCATTTCACTCTTTTGTAATAGCTTCACTCGTACTCTTCACAAAATCAAATTGTTTTATCTATATTACTTGATGATGATAAAACTCTAATATCTAGCTCGTATGCGTCATGAAAACATACTTATTATCAGCCATGACCATTCCACTCAAATTTCGGGATGAAATTTCTTTAACGGATAGGTACTGTGATAACCCGGAAATTTCCGACCAAATTTAAACTTAAACTTTATATGATCTCGACACGATAAGCAAAGTCTGTAATGGTGAGTCTCGAAAATTTTGAAACTATGTTCATGTATTCAATTATCTTTGACCAGTTTCGACGATTCACGAACCATTAATTGTAAATAGATATGTGTGTGTGTGTGTGTGTGTGTGTGTGTATATATATATATATATATATATATATATATATATATATATATATATATATATATATATATATATATATATATATATATATATATATATATATATATGGTAATTAAAAATATAATTTGAAATATTATATGTTATTGCTATTAAAATTTAATTATGTAAAATAAAATAAAAACAGGATATTATAATAATTATTATTTAAAATATATCTCTATATATAAATAAGTATATTAAAAATAAATATTTAATGATTGTAATACTCATTTGATGTCCCGATTGATATTAAGTAAGTAAATTCAAACTTATATAATTTTAAAATAAACGGTGATCCGAAAATGAGTTATATAAATTATAGGCTTATTTAAAATATATTTAGAAACTATTTGTTGAATTTTAAAACTTTTTATATTTTACATAGGGTTGGGAGTGAATAAGTAATGTAATTTTTATTTAATAGTTAGTGATTGAATTCTATACATTAATGACCAAAATAAATAAAGACATTTAATTTAAAAATATGGGAATTTTCTGAAGACTTTTACCCATCACGGTTTAACCACGGAGCACGAAATACAATCCGCAAATTTAAAAAATATCTAAAGTGTCAGCATAAAAGACCAAATAGGTGGCTGTCAATATAATTCTACTATTAATTTATGTTTACACGTTTTTCTCTTCTTACTAACTTATTCTTGATATTTACATAGTATTATTATATTATTACATATGTGAGCTGTAAAGACTTTTAAAATTTAGTGATTCATAAACTTGGTACTGTGTAACTCTATATACATATCCATCTTCTTATTTGAAAGACTTACAATAGCCAAAAACCATACCCATTTATGTTTCCCTTTCTAATTCATATCCATTGACGAACCAACACTACAACCAAACCACCTTGTGTTCATTTATGTTTAATCGATCACCACCTCCACTTATGTGAACACAAACCATCCATATATTTTCATTCCATTTTTCTACAACCAACGAAACCCATCAACTTGTTTCTACTTCCATTTGTCGACAACCTCACCACTAAACCATCGAGCTCCACCATCGTTGCCACCTTGAATCGAATCACCCAACGCCCGTCACCCTCTCAACCACCATCTCTCTCCTCTCTCTCTTGTCCAAGAAACCACCACCTTCACAATATATTTTTAGTTTCATCAACACATATAACGAATTACTCCTTGTCGGCTTGATAAAATCCACCACCATCACAAACATAAAACTGCAGCTGCTACCATATATGTTTCTGTTACGGACTATGAACAACCACCTTAAACCCATTACCATCATCTACAAACACCAACCTCAATCACCTTCAAATCGTCACCACACGATCACCACACCTTTACTATATTTTTTTTTTCCTTTCTTCTTCTTTTAACACCACCACTAATCACCACCATACTCCATCAAGAACCACACGCCAACTCGACTGCAAAACAACCGCCACTCCACCTCAATCATCACCACTGTAAGATCACCATCACCTTTATCATTATTTTTTTTGTTAACTGTTTTCTACTCCGTCGTTGCTACTGCTGCTCACTGCAGCCTATTAGTCGAAGAAAATTCACGATGAATCAATATTTAAACCACGAATACCTGCTGCTGCTATAGTTTTATGTTCCTGTTATGAGATAAACACACAACCATAAACCCATTTAATTATTACCGTTTAATCATTTGGTCGTTATTTTTTTTTTTCCTGAGGATGCTACTGGCCGACAAGCTAAGTACCCCACATATTCACCCACTAAATTAGCAACTGATATGTACATTCATATTGTCGGGCTGTTGTTGGACCTAGAATTGCATTATGGGTAAATGGATGTTGGGCTTGGAAATCCAGTTGATGGGCTGCTAGGCTTCAAATTTTAATTGGGCTGCTAGCTAGACTTCGATTGCTATTTGGGCCATTCTTGCTATTTGGGCATGAGAGGAAACTTGGGTAACGACTTACAAACCCATAAATTCTGTTTTCTGGTTCGAGGTTAACACATATACACACTGCGTTTCTATATTTTTTTTATCAATCGAGCTCCTACTAACGTCATATAAATGATGATGATGGAATGATATGATTATGGTGATGATGATAATGTTAGATGATGATTGGTAAATAACGATGATGATAAAGAGGTGGTGTTAGATGTGATGATGAACATAAACGGAGACGGGTACAATGAGATGATGATGAAATGATCATGAAGGAATGGTGATCGTGATTTTATGTGGATGATGATACATGACGATGTTGTAAGATAGATGTTGATGATGATGATAGAAAGTGTAATGAAAATAAACAGCCGGATATAATAAATAATTAAATGATCTGGTTAACACAAGAAAAACACTAATGGTTCGATGGTTTGGAGGTGTTTGCGAGGAACGAGAGGTCTCGGGTTCGAGCCCGGGCAGTGACGTTTTATTTTTAGAAGCTTGTTTCTTCAAAGGTTGTATTATTATTATTATTATTATTATTATTATTATTATTATTATTATTATTATTATTATTATTATTATTATTATTATTATGATTTTTATGATTATTATTATCTAATTAATATTACTAATATCATTATTTTAAAAGTATCAATTTTATAAAAATTATCATTATTATTATTATTTGTATTATTTTTATTACTTTAATAACAAGTATCATTAGAATTATCATGATTATTATTTTTATCATTATTTTATTATTCCTATGATTTTTTTATTATTATTTTTACCAGTAATATTATTATTTACCATTATTACTAAAAACAACATTACTATTAAAATTATCATATTATTATTAAAAGTATCATTATTATTAAAATTATCATTTAATACTATTATTATTATTATCATTAAAACTATCATTATTTTTACCATTATTATTTATATCATTATTATTATTCTTATTAATATTTTTATTATTTTTATAAATATTATAATTATTATTATTACCATTATTATTATTCTTAACATTATTATTATTATTATTATCATTTTTATTATTATTATTATTATTATTATTATTATTATTATTATTATTATTATTATTATTATTATTATTATTATTATTATTATTATTATTATTATTATTATTATTATTATTATTATATTCATTACTATCATTATTATTATTAATATTATTGAGATAACATTAATTAAATTCTATATATTATAACATATATCTATATATGTAACATTTGTAATAACAAAGAAATCATTAAAATAACTAAGTAATATATTATATAATTAATATCGATAAAAAAAACTTGTTTGATTGTGATTATATGTGTTAATATGTATATAAATGATATAGATTCGTGAATCTGTGGCCAACCCTACCTTTTTCCAATGTCATCATATGTATTTTTACTACAAAATACAACATTGTGAGTTTCATTTGCTCCCTTTTTAAATGCTTTTGCAATCTATATTTTTTTGGGACTGAGAATACATGTGCTACTTTTATAAATATTTTACAAAATAGACACAAGTAATTGAAACTACATTCTATGGTTGGATTATCGAATCGAATATGCCCCTTTTTAGTCAGGTAATCTAGGAATTAGGGAACAGACACCCTAATTGACGCGAATCCTAAAGATAGATCTATAGGCACTAACAAGCCCTAGTCAGAGAATTTGAACTGCTTTAGTACTTTGAATTTATCATGTCCGAAGGGAGTCCCGGAATGATGGGGATATTCTATATGCATCTTGTTAAGGTCGATTACCAGGTGTTCAATCCATATGAATGATTTTTGTCTCTATGTATGGGACGTATATTTATGAGAAATGGAAATAGAAAATCTTGTGGTCTATTAAAATGATGGAAATGATCGATTATGATAAACTAATGAACTCACCAACCTTTTGGTTGACACTTTAAAGCATGTTTATTCTCAGGTATGAAAGAAATCTTCCGCTGTGCATTTGCTCATTTTAGAGATATTACTTGGAGTCATTCATGGCATATTTCAAAAGACGTTGCATTCGAGTCGTTGAGTTCATCAAGAATATTATTAAGTCATTATAGTTGGATATATTATGAAATGGTATACATGCCGTCAACTTTCGATGTAATGGAAGTTTTTCTTTTTAAAAACGAATGCAATGTTTGTAAAATGTATCATATAGAGGTCAAGTACCTCGCGATGTAACCAAATGTAATGTATTCGCCCAGATGGATTAGGACGGGTCTTTACAACATGATCCATAAGGGAGGTTAGTATAGGGGTTCGACTTAAATACGCTACAAAATATATCACTTGAAGTTACCCACCTATTTTTTGGGTCTCGGCGGTCTTGAACATTTTGCGTTTGAACCTCACCAAAGGGTTTTACCACACGCGATGCCGTATGGAATAGCTATGGGTGTTTTCCCCTGAGGGGCGGTAGGACTCAAGGACGGGCGGACCTATCGTTCGTCAGTTGTAGCACGTGCTATTTTTTTGAGTGATGCCATTGAAGTAAGCCATCTAGTAGAAAAAGTTTTAATTTTTAACAAGTGACACCGAACTATTATTCCTAGATCCGCCACTAGTACGATTGTATTAGGTTCATCCCAAAAAATGATCGAGTAGGTGGGTTTCGATATCGCGTTCGAACCCTATCAGTGAGTTCTAAGCGCCTCTCGAAAAAAATTAAATAATAATAATAATAATAATAATAATAATAATAATAATAATAATAATAATAATAATAATAATAATAATAATAATAATAATAATATTAATCTCTATCTCTACTTCTATGCTCTATATTAAAAGAACGTGTTGTAAAGACCCGTCCTAATCCATAAGGACGAATACAATAACATATGGATACATTGCGAGGTATTTGACCTCTATATGATATATTTTACAAACATTGCATTCGTTTTTAAAAGACAAACTTTCATTTCATCGAAAGTTGACAGGCATGCATACCATTTCATATTATCTAATCTATAAATGACCTAATCTGTCATTTACTTAATAATAATCTTTATTAAACTCAACGACTTGAATGCAACGTCTTTTGAAATATGCCATGAATGACTCCAAGTAATATCTTTAAAATGAGTGAATGCACAGCGGAAGATTTCTTTCATACCAGAGAATAAATATGCTTTAAAGTGTTAACCAAAAGGTTGGTGAGTTCATAGGTTTATCATAACAATCATTTCAATAACTTCAATAGACCACAAGATTTTCATTTTTCATAATCAATCTGTGTAGGTATGCTCACTGCTATAAAATCATTCATATGGATTGAACACCTGGTAACCGACCTTAACAGAATGCATATAGAATATTCCCGTCATTCCGGGACTCTCATCGGACATGATAAATTGAAGTACTAAAGCTTCCGTAACCCGGACGGGGCTTGTTGGTCCCAATAGATCTATCTTTAGGATTCGCGTCAATTGGTGGCAATTATAATAAACACCAATTCTTAGGCTACCAAGCTAAAAAGGGGCATATTCGGTTCGATAATTCAACCATAGAATGTAGTTTCGATTACTTGTGTCTATTTCATAAAACATAAAAACATTTGCATTAAAGGGTGGCGGTTGTGGTTTGTTTTGATGGTTATGAGTGGTGAAGTGGGTTGTGGGTATACGAATGAAAAGCAAGAAACAATTTGGGTTTCGGTTTGTTGGTTGCTTACAATGGTCGAAGAAACAGAAGAAAGTACGAGTGTGTTAATGGTTGTGGTTTGTGGCTCGACTTTGAACCTTCCCATGAAGAAACCGTATAGGGTATTGCATTAACAACGTGCATATTAAGAGTAACAGTTGTCATTATAATAATTTAATCACAAACCTCACTAATCAGGCAGAGTTGTATCAGGCTTGTGATTACGGCTGTGTATATGGTGTACAGATATATAGATGGAGGTTCGATTATAACAAATCTACAAGTTGTTGTGAGGGCCGTTGGGAATCTTTATTCGTATCGAAAACAAAATAGACGAGAGTTTGGGTTTTAAAGTGATTATAGGGTGATAGTGAATAAAGGGTGTGTTGATCATATAGTAGAGGAGAGATTGATAGAGTTCAAAATAGAAGAGAGGGATGTGAGGTGTTTGAGAATGCTTGAGGGAAAAAAATAATACAGAGAGTGAAAGTGGGTGTTCAATATCTCTTAATCTATCTATAGGTATATATTTATTATGTGAGTTAGTGGATGGAATCAAATAAAAGTATCAACAATAGAAATCTCGTGATCGAATATGAAGAAGAAAGAAAACAAATACTCTGGTCCCAGTTTGTTACATGTATCAATCATTAATCATCTTTATTATATTTCTTTCATCAAACAAAGTCATGGGTCTGTTTTATACCCTCTGATCCCATGTTAACTATGAATGGAAGATAGCTTCTTTTGCATTACTATATATTGAAGTGTAAAAGAAAGAGTGCAGCATGCCTCTAGATATTTACGTATGTATATGCTAGAGAGATATCAAAGTAAATAAAGTTTACCCCATATTATCTATCATGAGTGTGTTTGTGTGTGTGTATATATATATATATATATATATATATATTAGGTAGTGGTAGGGAAAAGGCCACGTAGTAATATTTCAATAACTTAAAATTATAAAACGTGTGGCAACAGTGTAGTAGGAATAAGTGATGGTTTGGAGGGTTTTGTAGTCTATCAAAATATATATATATATATATATATATATATATATATATATATATATATATATATATATATACATATACATAACTCATTTAGTGGGAACATTGAAAAGAAGAAAACAGTGTACGAGAAATTAAGACGCCTAAGATTTAGATTTTTCTACCGACGGTTTTCACAGAGTGCTATATCTTGGTCCGTTGATAATCAGTGACGGATAAAAAGTCTTCAGAAAAATCCCAAATTTTAATATTAATTATCTTTATTTATTTCAGTCATTATGGTATAAAAATCGATCATTAATTCTTTAAAATTATTAAACAAAAATTAATTCACTATCCGCGCTCGATCCTGGGTAAAATATAAAAAGTGTTAAAATTTAATAATTACATCCTAAATATACTTTTAGTAAGCCTATAATTTATATCACTCATTTTTTGGATCACCGTTTATTTTAAAATCACATAGGTTCGAATTAGATTTCTCTAAATAATAATCGCAACGTCTAACGAGGATTACAATTATTTAATATTTATTTTTAATATACCTTATTTATATATATAGATATGTTTTAATAATAATATCATATATTATTTTATTTACCACAAATGAATTAAATCATATAATACTTTAAATTATATTTCAAGTTATTATATATATATATATATATATATATATATATATATATACATGTTTATTTGCAAGTAATTGTTCGTGAATCGTCGAGAACAGTCGAAGGTCAATTGAATATATGAATCAGTTCAAAATTTCTGAGACTCAACCTAACAGACTTTTCTTATCGTGTCAAAAATATAAAAATCGTATCGAGAGTTTGGTTTAAAATTAGTCAAAAATTTCCGGGTCGTCACAGTACCTACCCGTTAAAGAAATATTGTCCCGAAATTTGAGTGATGTCGCATGGCTAACAATAAAAAATTTTTCATGATGAATATGAATTGATAGATAGAGTTTTATCATTATTAAGTAATATAGATAAAACGATTCGATTATGTGAAACGTATGAGTGAAGCTGTCACAAAAGAGTGAAATGAGGAATTTAAGATTCGTCTTACTTTTGACGTAGTCACGTTTGAATTCCGGAATTCAAAGGATTTAAAGAAAATTTTTGTAAACTGAATAAGATCTGATTCTCCGGGATTTAAGGAAATTATGATCTCTTTAATTAAATGCGGTCATTTGTCTCGTTTGCTTTGTCGGATACTTCCTTTATAAATTTACCTCTACCGTTCCATTATCTTCACCACTTCTATACTTTCTTATTCAATTCAAACTTCCAAAAGATTTGTTAATATGCTCAATCATGTTCTGATTCTTGACATTATCCTGCCTTTTGTTTCCTTCATTCTTTTTCATCTGCCACCGGAGGAATTTATTTTCTTCTACTATTACCTTGGGGTTATTGTGTTATTAATTCTCCCGTGTCTTTATATTACTATATTCATTGATATACACGGTTTGTAATTTCTGTGTTGTTATCAGGCTTTATATTTCCCCTTATAATACGGAGCTTCATGCTTTTGTCTTCTCTTTTCGCTTTTAAGTAAAGCAAGTAATGATCCTGAATTCGTAGGTATGAAGTTTCGAATGATCATAATATATTAAGCAGAAAGGAAAGGTAATAACATGATTTGATTTTTTAAATCACCGGAAATCACGGAAAAATAGAAATACCAAGAAAATATTTTCTTGATATTTTTAGAGATTAAGTAGAATGAAAGAGTTATGTAACATAGTACATGATGAGGGTATGGTCTGTGAACCATCATCACGTTCCATTAGAAATTCAGCATAACTTACTATAATATAATCACGTTGGCCGGGCGTCATTATATTATACTAACTCATGCTTCAATTCCCAACACTTCTCCAGAATTCATTCATAATTTATACTTAGGTTTTTACAGAAGTTTCCAATACAATGTAGTACAGATAGGTTGAAGAGGTATATAATTTCGGACGAGAATATTTATGAAAATATCTTCAGAAATATCAAAGATATTTATGATGATATTTTGGAATTTCTAAGTTCGAAATTTGATGAAGGAAAATTTTTCCGCAAGATTTTAACATGACTTCAGAGCAAGATATTCTCTAACGATTTCATCGGATCCAGAATTACCTGAATTCTTTGAATATAGGGTTTGGTCCTTGTATTTGTCCTTGGTCTCCTTCATGGTTAGCTCAATCCGTTTTTCAGTACCAAATTTTCTATCTAGCGTTCCCAACATTCCATTCTTTATTGTCAAACTTTTAACCATTTAGACCATCTACTATTTTGCTGTTTCCACTGCATTTAATGCTAGCATATCTGAATCATCGGTTATCAATCCGAGGTGGTTTCAAGAGAATTGTGTTTTTAGATGATTAAACGATGGTTTGTAATCATCAAGATACAAAGGATGTTTAAGATGAAATCAAGTGGCAACTTGAGGAATTATTTAACTGTAGAAGATGTAAGTCATTAACGATAATTTTAAATCAAAATGTGTTATAATTAATATTCCCTACTCTTTTAATACTTTTTAATTGTTCAAGGTTAGTAGTCCAATTTTAGTAGTTCAATAGTCCATGGGTAGTACAGGTTTAAAGTTTTACGTAGTTAATTAAATGGGTTACTAATCAATTTTATTTTGTCCATTATTTTCTTCATTATGCCACTTGTCAAATCTTGACTTGGATTTTGATCGGTCAAAATCCGAATATGAAATTGAATTTGAATGAAAATAGTTGTTCTTTGGTGAACGGATACGTATATGTGTGGATTTGGGCAGTATTGTTAATGTCTGCTGAATCTGAATTGAAGAATGTACAGTGTAACTTATTAACATGAAAACTAAATATTTCTCGGGTATTACCTACCCGTTAAAATAGTTTCACCATTTACAGTTTGTACAAAAGAGTTTTTAATTACAATATTTATGAAAATATATATACATATATATTTTCTTCAGATATAATCATGGATTTAACGAGTCAATATAATATCAAACTCATTTGATTTACCGTTAGAATTAGAATACATAATCTCGAAAACATTAAAGATTACATAATCGCCATGTAGAACGAAGATAAATGATGTAGAACGATTCGTAGAACGATGATTAAGTTCGAGGTACATAATGAGATGTTGAGGAGTGTGATATTGAAACTTGGGTTGTTGGTGGTACTGGTATTGATGTTGGTGGTACTGTTGGTGCCGGTGATATTGCTGAAGCTGGTACGTTTTGCACCGTATGTTCCAAATTGATTACTCGAGCGCGAAGCTCGTCGACTTCTTCTATTATTCCGGGATGATTGACGGTTGGAACGAGCGGATGAATAAGGTTTAGAATTATAGATAGAATATAATCGTGATGAGCTACCCTGAAAATGAGGCTGAAAATGGTGTTTCGGATAGGTTCGCCGGAAAGTGCTTTAGGTTCTTCGTCAAGAGTGAAGGTTGGTGGGTGGAAGGGATCTCCTTCTTCTCGTCTCCATTAATTAAGTCGACTACGAACCCATCCCCAATTCATCCAGAATTGATGATGGCTAATTTGTTGATCCATTCCGGTTACACTGCTTTCGAAGCTCGAGTGGAAATCCATATCGGAATAGTTGTCGGAATGCGAGTAATTTGAACTAGTTGTAAGTTCCATCCTGTACGGTCAGATAAAGGATGTTTCGATGTGAAATGATTTTCGGATATCGGATGATATTCTAATTACCTAGAATACCTAATACCTATATATTGTACAGAAGATCCCGTAGATTACGGAGGGAATTAAGGAAATGTGTCAGACAAGGTTTAATGTGATGGGATATGAATTTTTCTGTACATCATCTACACAATAATTTCAATAAGACGTGTCAAGACTGAAAATGATAAGTAGATATTTTTCGACAAGGAATGATATGCAAAACTTTTGACATGCGGACAAGGTCCAAGTCCAGACTTGTTAATGTATCCTAACAAGCTACTAGGTCAAAGTCCAGACTCACTAATGCAAGACCTGGTTCGCTAAGACCACCGCTCTGATATCACCTGTAAAGACCCGTCCTAATCCATAAGGACGAATACAATAACATATGGATACATTACGAGGTATTTGACCTCTATATGATACATTTTACAAAAATTGCATTTGTTCTTAAATGACAAACTTTCATTTCATCGAAAGTTAACAGGCATGCATACCATTTCATAATATATAATCTATAAATGACCTAATCTGTCATTTATTTAATAATAATCTTTATTGAACTCAACGACTTGAATGCAACGTCTTTTGAAATATGCCATGAATGACTCCAAGTAATATCTTTAAAATAAGCGAATGCACAGCGGAAGATTTCTTTCATACCTGAGAATAAACATGCTTTAAAGTGTCAACCAAAAGGTTGGTGAGTTCATAGGTTTATCATAACAATCATTTCAATAACTTCAATAGACCACAAGATTTTCATTTTTCATAATCAATCTGTGCAGGTCTGCTCACTTCTATAAAACCATTCATATGGATTGAACACCTGGTAACCGACCTTAACAGGATGCATATAGAATATCCCCATCATTTCAGGACTCTCATCGGACATGATAAATCAAAGTACTAAAGCATCCGTAACCCGGACGGGGCTTGTTGGTCCCGATAGATCTATCTTTAGGATTTACGTCAATTGGTGGCAATTATAATAAACACCAATTCTTAGGCTACCAAGCTAAAAAGGGGCATATTCAGTTCGATAATCCAACCATAGAATGTAGTTTCGATTACTTGTGTCTATTTCGTAAAACAGTTATAAAAGCGCATGTATTCTTAGTCCCAAAAATATATATTGCAAAATCATTTAAAAAAAGGGAGTAAATGAAACTCACGATACGATATTTTGTAGTAAAAATATGCATACGATGGAACTGAACAATGCAGGGTTGGCCTCGGATTCACGAACCTATATTCAATCATGTATATTAATACATGTGGAATTTATTTGTTATTTTATATTATGTGTTTTACTAATAACTTAATTAGATATATTTATACTTATATAGATAATTAACATTTATTACAAAAGTATTAATATGGTTAGGTTTTATGTCATAAATATATTTTTATATAGAAAATATTCATTTGATATATTAATAATATTAATAATAATAGTGATAAAAATAATACTAATTATGATAATGATTATGATAATTCTAATAATAATAATAATAATGATAATTTTAATGTTAATGATAAAGATAGTACTAATAATAATAATGTTTGTAATGATAATACTAGTAACATTTAATGATAATACTAATAATTATGATATGAATTTTATTAATAATAATAAGTAATCTGATAATAATAATAATAATAATAATAATAATAATAATAATAATAATAATAATAATAATAATAATAATAATAATAATAATAATAATAATAATAATAAGTGATAAGTAAACTACTTCAAAGAAGTAATCTTAAAAAAAATGCCCAAGTCCGGGTTTGAACCCGCGACGTCCCGCTAACCCGATGACATCCTTGACCATTACTTCATTTCTATCTTTCTTAAATATATATCGACTCATATATATATATATATATATACCCCTTTATATTCCTATTTCCGTTTTTATCTTCTTCTTCTTTATTAATTCTATAACACCCATAATCATCATCATTTAGATCACTCATCATAATGTGTATTTTATCATCATCTTAAATTAATCCTCATCATTGATATCATCTATCATAACATATAAATGACATCATTATTTATTCGAATTATCCCACATCATTCGGTTTCCATATTCTCTTCACCTTTTTAGCTTAATCACGAAAGGAAACCAGGCCCAACAAAAAAGAAACCGAGTTGGGTCACGGCCCAAATTGAAAACAAAAAATCTTAATCAAATCCACGGCCCAAATAGATTATGGTGGCCCAATCAAGCAAACAACTCCAGTTCGTTTCGTTTTTCTGGTAAAACTTTCGATGTACTCCGTAGTATATCTCAGTGGAATTCTGTAGTGACCCGAACTTTTCCATGTTTATATATATTAAATGAAATTGATATTTATATGATTAAGTGTTTCTAACATGTAAAGCAATCAAACTTGTTAAGACTTGATTAATTGAAATAGGTTTTATATAGACAATTGAACACCCAAGTTGACCGGTGATTCACGAACGTTAAAACTTGTAAAAACTATATGATGGCAGATATATATATATATATATATATATATATATATATATATATATATATATATATATATATTATATATACATATATATATATATATATATATATATATATATATATATATATATATATATATATATATATATATATATATATATATATATATATATATATATATATATATATATATATATATATATATATATATATATATATATATATAGTTAACATGGTATTATGATAAGTAAACATATCATTAAGTATATTAACAATGAACTACATATGTAAAAACAAGACTACTAACTTAATGATTTCGAAACGAGGCATATATGTAACGATTATCGTTGTAACGACATTTAATTGTATATATATATCATATTAAGATATATTAATACATCATAATATCATGATAATGTAATAAAGTAACATCTCATTTGATATAATAAACAATGGGTTAACAACAATTAACAAGATCGTTAACCTAAAGGTTTCAAAACAACACTTACATGTAACGACTAACGATGACTTAACGACTCAGTTAAAATGTATATACATGTAGTGTTTTAATATGTATTCATACACTTTTGAAAGACTTCAAGACACTTATCAAAATACTTCTACTTAACAAAAATGCTTACAATTACATCCTCGTTCAGTTTCATCAACAATTCTACTCGTATGCACTCGTATTCGTACTCGTACAATACGCAGCTTTTAGATGTCTGTACTATTGGTATATACACTCCAATGATCAGCTCTTATTTGCCCATTTGAATCACCTAACACATGTAGGAACCATCATTTGGCAACTAGCATGAAATATCTCATAAAATTACAAAAATATTAGTAATCATTCATGACTTATTTACATGTAAACAAAATTACACATCCTTTATATCTAATCCATATACCAACAACTAAAAACACCTACAAACACTTTCATTCTTCAATTTTCTTCATCTGATTGATCTCTCTCAAGTTCTATCTTCATGTTCTAAGTGTTCTTCATAAATTCTATAAGTTCTAGTTTCATAAAAATCAAGAATACTTCCAAGTTTGCTAGCTTACTTTTAATCTTGTAAAGTGATCATCCAACCTCAAGAAATCTTTCTTATTTACAGTAAGATATTTTTCTAATACAAGGTAATACTCATATTCAAACTTTGATTCAATTTCTATAACTATAACAATCTTATTTCGAGTGGAAATCTTACTTGAACTTGTTTTCGTGTCATGATTCTGCTTTAAGAACTTTCAAGCCATCCAAGGATCCTTTGAAGCTAGATCTATTTTTCTCATTTCTAGTAGGTTTATCCACAAAACCTGAGGTAGTAATGATGTTCATAACATCAATCGATTCATATATATAAAACTACCTTATTCGAAGGTTTAAACTTGTAATCACTAGAACATAGTTTAGTTAAATCTAAACTTGTTCGCAAACAAGAGTTAATCCTTCTAACTTGACTTTTAAAATCAACTAGACAAATGTTCTATATCTATATGATATGCTAACTTAATGATTTAAAACCTGAAAACACGAAAAACACTGTAAAACTGGATATACGCCGTCGTAGTAACACCGCGGGCTGTTTTGGGTTAGTTAATTAAAAACTATGATAAACTTTGATTTAAAAGTTTTTCTTCTGGGAAAATGATTTTTTTTATGAACATGAAACTGTGTCCAAAAATCATGGTTAAACTCAAAGTGAAAGTATGTTTTCCAAAATGGTCATCTACACGTCGTTCTTTCGACTGAAATGACTACCTTTACAAAAATGACTTGTAACCTGTATTTTCGACTATAAACTTATAATTTTTCTGTATAGATTCATAAACTTAAGTTCAATATGAAACCATAGCAATTGGATTCACTCAAAACGGATTTAAAAAGAAGAAGTTATGGGTAAAACAAGATTGGATATTTTTTGATTGTTGTAGCTACGGGAAATATTATAACAATTCTATGAAAATCATATCCTAGCTAACTTATATTGTATTATACATGTATTCTAATATATTATGTAATCTTGGGATACTATAGACACGTATGCAAATGTTTTAACATATCATATCGACCCATCTATATATATTATTTGGAACAACCATAGACACTCCATATGCAGTAATGTTGGAGTTAGCTATACAGGGTTGAGGTTGATTCCAAAAATATATATACTTTGAGTTGTGATCTAGCCTGAGAAGTGTATACACTGGATCGTGGATTGGGTCAAGATAATATATATCAATTTATTTTCTGTACATCTAACTATGGACAACTAGTTGTAGGTTACTAACGAGGACAGCTGACTTAATAAACTTAAAACATTAAAACGTATTAAAAATGTTGTAAATATATTTTGAACATACTTTAATATATATGTACATATTTGTTATAGGTTCGTGAATCAACCAGTGGCCAAGTCTTACTTTCCGACGAAGTAAAAATCTTTGAAAGTGAGTTATAGTCCCACTTTTAAAATCTAATATTTTGGGATGAGAATACATGCAATTTTATAAATATTTTACGAAATAGACACAAGTAAATGAAACTACTTTATATGGGTGAATGATCGAAGCCGAATATGCCCCTTTTTAGCTTGGTAGCCTAAGAATTTGAGAACAGACCCCCAAATTGACGCGAATCCTAAAGATAGATCTATCGGACCCAACAAGCCCCATTCTGGAATTTGGAATGCTTTAGTACTTCAAAATTATCATATCCGATGGGTGTCCCGGAATGATGGGGATATTCTATATGCATCTTGTTAATGTCGGTTACCAGGTGTTCATCGTATGAATGATTTTTATCTCTATGTATGGGATGTATTGAAATATGAAATCTTGTGGTCTATTATTTCGATTGATAAATATATAGGTTAAACATATAACTCACCAACATTTTTGTTGACGTTTAAAGCATGTTTATTCTCAAGTGATTATTAAGAGCTTCCACTATTGCATACTAAAATAAGGACAAGATTTGGAGTCCATGCATGTATGATATTATGTAAAAACTGCATTCAAGAAACTTATTTTTGATGTAATATATTCTTATTGTAAACCATTATGTAATGATCGTGTGTAAACGGTATATTTTAGATTATCATTATTTGATAATCTACATAATGCTTTTTAAACCTTTATCGATAAAATAAAGGTTATGGTTGTTTTAAAAATGAATGTAGTCTTTGAAAAACGTCTCATATAGAGGTCAAAACCTCGCGACGAAATCAATTAATATGGAACATTTATAATCAATATGAACGGGACATTTCAGTTGGTATCCGAGCGTTGATCTTAGAGAACCAGAAATTTACATTAGTGTGTCTTATCGAGTTTGTTAGGATACATTAGTGAGTCTGGACTTCGACCGTGTTTTCTTTAAAAATGATTGCTTAACACTTTTGTTGGAAACTATATATTATTAACATGTAAATATTATGTGATATATTAACCTCTTAATGTGTTTGATATTGTGTGATAGATGTGTACCACTAGTACAAATCTCATCGACTCACCTAATAATAATGAAGAGTCGAATATAATTTGGGAAGATTCACAAATTCCCGAAGAGGAACCGGAAGAAGAGGAACCGGAAGAAGAGGAATCAGAAGAGGAGGAACATAAAGAGGAGGAACTGGAAGAAGAAGAGGTTCTGGATGATGAAATTTTGATACATACAGTAAATCAATTAAATAAAAGAAAATCCTCAACCAATGGACCAAAGTTAAAAATGGTCAATGGTGTTTCCGCCGAGGAAGCAAAATATTGGGAAGATTACCAATTTTCCAATGAATCGGATCCCGATGAGGATTCCGATGATGTTATAGAAATTACCTCGACCCAATTTAATATGGCAAAAGAAAATAATAAGGGAAAAAGTATAAAAATAGAAAAACCTGATTCCAACCCTGATGAACTTTATATGTATCGGCAACGTCCGTATTTCCTAAATTGTAACAATAAACCGGGAACCTCTAAACCACCAGGTTTTTCTAAACCATTGTGGAAAATGACGGCTCGTATTAGAGGAACATCATATATCCCTAGAAAATTAGGAAAATGAACCAAGTCCGAAGAAGAAGAAACCAGTGATTCAGATTAGAGGGTTGTAATCATGTTGTGTATTATATGTATTGTAGTGTGCTTGTACTTTTATGTTCTATGTAAAACTTGCTTGTATTGTTTGTTAATTATCTTTTACGAATCTAATCCTTGTCTATTTTACAGTATAAAAACACAAAATGGACGTTAATGATAGACAACCAAAAATTTTAGAAGACCTACCAGGAGATATGATTGATGAAATCTTGTCTAGAGTCGGGCAGAATTCATCAGCACAATTAGTTACGGCAAAATTAGTTTTTCAAACGTTTGAAAGACATTCCAGGCATGCCTTAGTATATAAAAGGCTTTCCTTTAAAAGATGGGGTATATCACATTGGGGAGACTTTAAGTTACGCCAAGTTTTCTTTAAGGCATTTAGTGCGAGAAATCCAGATGCAATTTTACACTACGGGTTACGAACCTATTTTGACTCAACATATCCCAACATAGGACTCCATTCTTTAGAAAGAGCTTCTAACATGCAACATAAAGAAGCATGTTATGCTTACGGGTTAGTGATGTTCGCTTCTTACCAAAATGAAAAAAAGAACATCGGATTGCAACTTTTAAATAAAACCTTCCCACAAGTGACAGATTCAGTAGTTGGGGTGAGAAACAAGGTTTTTAGATTATTACGGGGCTGTTGGACATTACGAAACTCTCGTTCTTTTGATGACGTTACAACATGCTGCCTAGCCAATGGTCATAAAGGTTATTTTCCACAAGACCAAGGATGGGAAGTCGTCTTAGTAAAACCAGAATGCATGACTTGTTTCTGGACTTATGAATTACGTGTCTTTATTTCCTTTACTGAACAACTTGCGTATTAACTAGATTTTTCTTCAAAACTGTTCTGTATCAAAGTGTACTATATTTCATGTTATATATAGTATAGCGAAGTTGTAAGTTTGAAGAATATTTGTATGTGATATATTATTATAATCAGTTTTTCATATGGAATTGTAGTAGTTGAATTATATATTAGCTACTAAGTATGAACTTAACGGGTAGGTAGTACCCGAATTTAAACTTATAAAACGCTAATATGAAGAAAAAGCTTTTATAAATGAGTTCATATTATGCTACAAAATACTATTGACTACTCTTAATATTCTGTATGATTAACTCAATTCAGTTGGCTATTTTGAAGGAAATGGCACCGGCGACTCGTCAGAATTTGAACATGAGCGAGGAAGACTTCCGTGTTTTCCTTACAGCAAACATAGCCGCAGTATAGGCTGCGATGCAAAATAACAATAACTCTGGATCTAGCATTGGATCTAATTTTACAAGAAATCGTGTAGGATGCTCCTACAAAGAATTCACTGCCTGCAAATCTTTAGAATTTGATGGAACCGAGGGACCAATTGGATTAAAACAGTGGACCTAGAAAGTTGAATCGGTGTTTGCCATAAGTAAGTGTACTGAAGAGGACAAGGTTAAGTACGCTACGCATACCTTCACAGGTACTGCGTTAACGTGGTGGAACACCTATCTTGAATAGGCAGGACAAAATGCTGCTTACGCACTACGGTGGTCGGCATTCAAGCAATTGATGAACGAGCAGTATCGTCCTAGAAGCGAAGTCAATAAGCTCAAGGCAGAACTTAGAGAGTTACGAACACAAGGGTTCGACATTACCACATATGAACGACGATTCACAAAGTTGTGCCTATTGTGTCCGGAAGTGTTCGAAGATGAAGAAGACAAGATAGACGCGTTTGTAAAAGGGTTACCAGTAAGGATTCAAGAAGATGTGAGTTCACACGAGCCCGCTTCTAAACAGAAGGCAAGTCGAATGGCTCATAAACTCATAAATCAGATTGAGAGAAGAATTAAAGAGCAGGCGGCTGAAGAAGCTAACACGAAACAACTCAAGAGGAAGTGGGAGGAAAACGGTGACAAGAGTCACCAGAACAACAACAACAACAACAGTTACAACCACAATCGCAACAACTATCACAACAATCGCAACAATAACCGTAATCCTAATAATAACTACAACAAACATCACAACAACAACAACAACTACAACAACCGTTCCAACAACAATAACAATCTCAACAACAACCTCAATAACAACAACGGCAACAAAAACCAAAAATGCCAAAGGTGTGAAGAGTACCACCAGAATGGGTTCTGCACGACATTTTGCACCAAGTGTAAAAGAACTTGCCATGGTGCGAAAAAGTGTGAGGTCTACGGACCAAAGTTTAACAGAACTAAAGGAACAAATAGTGGCGAAACAAGTAATGCCGCCTTTGTTTGTTATGGATGTGGAAAAACGGGCCACATTAGAAGTAATTGCCCGAATCAGGTGTAGTGACCCGAACTTTTCCATGTTTATATATATTAAATTAAATTGTTATTTACATGATTAAGTGTTTCCAACATGTTAAGCAATCAAACTTGTTAAGACTTGATTAATTGAAATAGGTTTCATATAGACAATTGACCATCCAAGTTGACCGGTGATTCACGAACGTTAAAACTTGTAAAAACTATATGATGACATATATATGATTATATATATAGTTAACATAATATTATGATAAGTAAGTATCTCATTAGGTATTTTAACAATGTGTTATATACATAAAATTGAGTTTATTGAATTAAGAAACTCGAAACGATATATATAACGATTATCGTTATATCAACATCTTACTAAATACATATGTATCATTTTAAAATATTGTTACATTATATAATCATGATAAATGATAAGTAAACATATCATTAAGTAGATTAACAATGAACTACATATGTAAAAACAAGACTACTAACTTAAGGATTTTGAAACAAGACATATATGTAACGATTATCGTTATAACGACATTTAATTGTATATATATCATATTAAGATATATTAATACATCATAATATCATGATAATGTAAAAATTTAACATCTCATTTGATATAATAAACAATGGGTTAACAACATTTAACAAGATCGTTAACCTAAAGGTTTCAAAACAACATTTACATGTAACGACTAACGATGACTTAACGACTCAGTTAAAATGTATATACATGTAGTGTTTTAATATGTATTCATACACTTTTGAAAGACTTTAAGACACTTATTAAAATACTTCTACATAACAAAAATGCTTACAATTACATCCTCGTACAGTTTCATCAACAATTCTACTCGTATGCACCCGTATTCGTACTCGTACAATACACAGCTTTTAGATGTATATACTATTGGTATATACACTCCAATGATTAGTTCTTAGCAGCCCATGTTAGTCACCTAACACATGTGGGAACCATCAGTTGGCAACTAGCATGAAATATCTTATAAAATTACAAAAATATTAGTAATCATTCATGACTTATTTACATGTAAACAAAATTACACATCCTTTATATCTAATCCATATACCAATGACTAAAAACACCTACAAATACTTTCATTCTTCTATTTTCTTCATCTGATTGATCTCTCTCAAGTTCTATCTTCAAGTTCTAAGTGTTCTTCATAAATTCTATAAGTTCTAGTTTCATAATATCAAGAATACTTTCAAGTTTGCAAGCTTACTTCCAATCTTGTAAAGTGATCATCCAACCTCAAGAAATCTTTCTTATTTATAGTAAGATATCTTTCTAATACAAGGTAATACTCATATTCAAACTTTGATTCAATTTCTATAACTATAACAATCTTATTTCGAGTGGAAATCTTACTTGAACTTGTTTTCGTGTCATGATTCTGCTTCAAGAACTTTCAAGCCATCCAAGGATCCTTTGAAGCTAGATCTATTTTTCTCATTTCTAGTAGGTTTATCCACAAAAACCTGAGGTATTAATGATGTTCATAACATCATTCGATTCATATATATATAACTACCTTATTCGAAGGTTTAAACTTGAAATCACTAGAACATAGTTTAGTTAATTCTAAACTTGTTCGCAAACAAAAGTTAATCCTTCTAACTTGACTTTTAAAATCAACTAAACACATGTTCCATATCTATATGATATGCTAACTTAATGATTTAAAACCTGAAAACATGAAAAACACCTTAAAACCGGATATACGCCGTCGTAGTAACACCGCGGGCTGTTTTGGGTTAGTTAACTAAAAACTATGATAAACTTTGATTTAAAAGTTGTTATTCTGGGAAAATGATTTTTCTTATGAACATGAAACTATGTCCAAAAATCATGGTTAAACTCAAAGTGAAAGTATGTTTTTCAAAATGGTCATCAAGACGTTATTCTTTCGACTGAAATGAAAACCTCTTACAAAAACGACTTGTAACTTATATTTCGGACTATAAACCTATACTTTTTCTGTTTAGATTCATAAAATAGAGTTCAATATGAAACCATCGCAATTTGATTCACACAAAACGGATTTAAAACGAAGAAGTTATGGGTAAAATAAGATTAGATATTTTTTTATTGTTGTAGCTACGGGAATTATTGTAACAATTCTATACAAATCATATCCTAGCTAACTTATATTGTGTTATACATGTATTATAATATATTATGTAATCTTGGGATACCATAGACACGTATGCAAATGTTTTGACATATCATATCGACCCATGTATATTTATTATTTGGAACAACCATAGACACTCTATATGCAGTAATGTTTGAGTTAGCTATACAGGGTTGAGGTTGATTCCAAAAATATATATACTTTGAATTATGATCTAGCCTGAGACGTGTATACACTGGGTCATAGATTGATTCAAGATAATATATATATATATCAATTTATTTCTGTACATCTAACTATGGACAACTAGTTGTAGGTTACTTACGAGGACAACTGACTTAATAAACTTAAAACATCAAAATGTATTAAAAATGTTTTAAATATATTTTGAACATACTTTGATATATATATGTATATATTTGTTATAGGTTCGTGAATCGACCAGTGGCCAAGTCTTACTCCCGACGAAGTAAAAAATCTGTGAAAGTGAGTTATAGTCCCACTTTTAAAATCTAATATTTTGGGATGAGAATACATGCAGTTTTATAAATGTTTTACGAAATAGACACAAGTAATTGAAACTACATTATATGGGTGAATGATCGAAGCCGAATATGCCCCTTTTGCTTGGTAACCTAAGAATTAGTAAACCGATCTACTAATTGGCGCGAATCCTAAAGATAGATCTATTGGGCCTAACGAACCCCAGCCAAAGTACCGGATGCTTTAGTACTTCAAATTCATTTTTATCATGTCCGAAGGATTTCCAGGAATGATAGGAGATATTCTTATATGCATCCTGTTAATGTTGGTTACCAGGTGTTCACCATATGAATAAATTTTATCTCTATGTATGGGATGTATATTGAAATATGAAATCTTGTGGTCTATTATTATGATTTGATAATATATAGGTTAAACCTATAACTCACCAACATTTTTGTTGACGTTTTAAGCATGTCTATTCTCAGGTGATTATTAAGAGCTTCCGTTGTTGCATACTAAAATAAGGACAAGATTTGGAGTCCATGCTTGTATGATATTATGTTAAAACTGCATTCAAGAAACTTATTTTTGATGTAATATTTTCTTATTGTAAACCATTATATAATAGTCGTGTGTAAACGGTATATTTTAGATTATCATTATTTGATAATCTACGTAATGCTTTTTAAACCTTTATCGATAAAATAAAGGTTATGGTTGTTTTAAAAATGAATGCAGTCTTTGAAAAACGTCTCATACAGAGGTCAAAACCTCGCGACGAAATCAATTAATATGGAACGTTTATAATCAATATGAACGGGACATTTCATCAGGGGAATACTAATGGGCAGGGCCGCGGAAGAGTTTTTAATATTAATACGGCAGAAGCGCAGGAAGACCCGGAGCTTGTTACGGGTACGTTTCTTATTGATAATAATTCTGCTTATGTTTTATTTGATTCGGGTACGGATAAAAGCTATATGAGTAGAGATTTTTGTGCTAAGTTAAGTTGCCCATTGACGCCTTTGGATAGTAAATTTTTACTCGAATTAAAAAACGGTAAATTAATTTCAGCAGATAATATATGTCGGGATAGAGAAATTAAACTGGGGGATGAAACGTTTAAAATTGATTTAATACCAGTCGAGTTAGGGAGTTTTGATGTAATAATTGGCATGGACTGGTTGAAAACGGTGAGAGCAGAGGTCGTTTGTTACAAAAATGCGATTCGCATTATGCGTGAAAAGGGAAAACCTTTAATGGTGTACGGAGAAAAGAACAACGCAAAATTAAATCTTATTAGTAGTTTGAAGGCGCACAAACTAATAAGAAAAGGTTGTTACGTCATTCTAGCACACATCGAGGAAGTTAAACCTGAAGAAAAGAACATCAGTGATGTTCCCGTCGCAAAAGAATTTCCCGATGTATTTTCGAAAGAATTACCGAGATTACCCCCACATCGATCCATTGAATTTCAAATAGACCTTGTACCAGGAGCTGCACCAATAGCTCGTGCTCCATACAGACTCGCACCCAGCGAAATGAAAGAATTACAAAGTCAATTACAGGAACTTTTAGAGCGTGGCTTCATTCGACCAAGTACATCACCATGGGGAGCTCCTGTTCTGTTTGTCAAGAAGAAAGATGGTACATTCAGGTTGTGTATCGACTACCGAGAGTTGAACAAACTTACCATCAAGAACCGCTACCCACTACCAAGAATCGACTACTTATTTGATCAACTACAAGGCTCGTCGGTTTATTCAAAGATTGATTTACGTTCTGGGTATCATCAAATGCGGGTGAAGGAGGATGATATTCTAAAGACTGCTTTTAGGACGCGTTATGGTCATTACGAGTTTATGGTTATGCCATTTGGGTTGACTAACGCACCAGCTGTGTTCATAGACCTCTTGAACCGAGTGTGTGGTCCATACCTTGACAAGTTTGTCATTGTTTTCATCGATGACATACTTATTTACTCAAAGAATGACCAAGAGCACGAAGAACATTTGAGAAAAGTGCTAGAGTTGTTAAGAAAAGAAAAACTGTACGCTAAATTTTTAAAGTGTGCATTTTGGTTGGGAGAAGTTCAATTCCTCGGTCATATAGTGAACAAAGAAGGTATTCAGGTGGATCCAGCAAAGATTGAAACCGTTGAAAAGTGGGAAACCCCGAAAACTCCAAAACACATACGCCAATTTTTAGGGCTAGCTGGTTACTACATGAGCTTCATCCAAGATTTTTTCAAAATAGCAAAACCCTTAACTGCATTAACGCATAAAGGGAAGAAATTTGAATGGAAGGATGAATAAGAGAAAGCATTTCAATTGTTGAAGAAAAAGTTAACTATGGCACCTATATTGTCATTACCTGAAGGGAATGATGATTTTGTGATATATTGTGACGCCTCAAAGCAAGGTCTCGGTTGTGTATTAATGCAACTAACGAAGGTAATTGCTTATGCGTCTAGACAATTGAAGATTCACGGGCAGAATTATATGACGCATGATTTGGAATTAGGCGCGGTTGTTTTTGCATTAAAGACTTGGAGGCACTACTTATATGGGGTCGAAAGTATAATATATACCGACCACAAAAGTCTTCAACACATATTTAATCAGAAACAACTGAACATGAGGCAGCGCAGATGGATTGAATTGTTGAATGATTACGACTTTGAGATTCGTTACCACCCGGGGAAGGCAAATGTGGTAGCCGACGCTTTGAGTAGAAAGGACATGGAACCTATTCGAGTAAAAGCTATGAATATAATGATTCACACTAACCTTACTACTCAAATAAAGGAGGCGCAACAAGAAATTTTAAAAGAGGGAAACTTAAGGGATGAAATACCCAAAGGATCGGAGAAGCATCTTAATATTCGGGAAGACAGAACCCGGTATAGGGCTAAAAGAATTTGGGTACCAAAATTTAGAGATATGAGAGAAATGGTACTTAGAGAAGCTCATAAAACCAGATACTCAATACATCCTGGAACGGGAAAGATGTACAAGGATCTTAAGAAACATTTTTGGTGGCCAGGTATGAAAGCCGATGTTGCTAAATACGTAGGAAAATGTTTGACGTGTTCTAAGGTTAAAGCTGAGCATCAGAAACCATCAGGTCTACTTCAACAACCCGAAATCCAGGAATGGAAATGGGAAAACATTACCATGGATTTCATCACTAAATTGCCAAGGACTACAAGTGGTTTTGATACTATTTGGGTAATAGTTGATCGTCTCACCAAATCAGCACACTTTCTGCTAATAAGAGAAGATGACAAGATGGAGAAGTTAGCACGACTGTATTTGAAGGAAGTCGTCTCCAGACATGGAATACCAATCTCTATTATCTCTGATAGGGATGGCAGATTTATTTCAAGATTTTGGCTGACATTATAGCAAGCATTAGGAACTCGTCTAGACATGAGTACTGCCTATCATCCACAAACTGATGGGCAGAGCGAAAGGACGATACAAATGCTTGAAGACATGCTACGAGCATGTGTTATTGATTTCGGAAACAGTTGGGATCGACATCTACCGTTTGCAGAATTTTCCTACAACAACAGCTACCATTCAAGCATTGAGACGGCACCGTTTGAAGCACTTTATGGTAGAAAGTGCTGGTCTCTGATTTTTTGGAGTGAAGTGGGGGATAGACAGATTACGGGTCCGGAGATAATACAAGAAACTACCAAGAAGATCATCCAAATTCAACAACGGTTGAAAACCGCCCAAAGTCGACAAAAGAGCTACGCTGACATTAAAAGAAAAGATATAGAATTTGAAATTGGAGAAATGGTTATGCTTAAAGTTGCACCTTGGAAAGGTGTTGCTCGATTTGGTAAACGAGGGAAATTAAATCCAAGGTATATTGGACCATTCAAAATTATTGATCGTGTCGGACCAGTAGCTTACCGACTTGAGTTACCTCAACAACTCGCGGCTGTACATGACACTTTCCACGTCCCGAATTTGAAGAAATGTTTTGCTAAAGAAGATCTCACTATTCTGTTAGACGAAATCCAAATCAACGAAAAACTTCAATTCATCGAAGAACCCGTCGAAATAATGGATCGTGAGGTTAAAAGACTTAAGCAAAACAAGATACCAATTGTTAAGGTTTGATGAAATGCTCGTAGAGGACCCGAGTTCACCTGGGAATGAGAAGATCAGATGAAAAAGAAATACCCGCACTTATTTCCAGAAGATACGTCAACACCTCCAACTGCTTAAAATTTCGGGACGAAGTTTATTTAACGGGTAGGTACTGTAGTGACCCGAACTTTTCCATGTTTATATATATTAAATGAAATTGATATTTATATGATTAAGTGTTTCCAACATGTTAAGCAATCAAACTTGTTAAGACTTGATTAATTGAAACAGGTTTTATATAGACAATTGACCACCCAAGTTGACCGGTGATTCACGAACGTTAAAACTTGTAGAAACTATATGATGTCATATATATGGATATATATATATATAGTTAAAATGGTATTATGATAAGTAAACATATCATTAAGTATATTAACAATGAACTACATATGTAAAAACAAGACTACTAACTTAATGATTTCGAAACGAGGCATATATGTAACGATTATCGTTGTAACGACATTTAATTGTATATATATATATCATATTAAGATATATTAATACATCATAATATCATGATAATGTAATAATTTAACATCTCATTTGATATAATAAACAATGGGTTAACAACACTTAACAAGATCGTTAACCTAAAGGTTTCAAAACAACACTTACATGTAACGACTAACGATGACTTAACGACTCAGTTAAAATGTACATACATGTAGTGTTTTAATATGTATTCATACACTTTTGAAAGACTTCAAGACACTTATCAAAATACTTCTACTTAACAAAAATGCTTACAATTACATCCTCGTTCAGTTTCATCAACAATTCTACTCGTATGCACCCGTATTCGTACTCGTACAATACACAGCTTTTGGATGTATGTACTATTAGTATATACACTCCAATGATCAGTTCTTAGCAGCCCATGTGAGTCACCTAACACATGTGGGAACCATCATTTGGCAACTAGCATGAAATATCTCATAAAATTACAAAAATATTAGTAATCATTCATGACTTATTTACATGTAAATAAAATTACACATCCTTTATATCTAATCCATATACCAACGACCAAAAACACATACAAACACTTTCATTCTTAAATTTTTTTCATCTAATTGATCTCTCTCTCAAGTTCTATCTTCAAGTTCTAAATGTTCTTCATAAATTCTATAAGTTCTAGTTTCATAAAAATTAAGAATACTTCCAAGTTTGCTAGCTTACTTCCAATCATGTAAAGTGATCATCCAACCTCAAGAAATCTTTCTTATTTACAGTAAGATATCTTTCTAATACAAGGTAATACTCATATTCAAACTTTTATTCAATTTCTATAACTATAACAATCTTATTTCGAGTGGAAATCTTACTTGAACTTGTTTTCGTGTCATGATTCTGCTTCAAGAACTTTCAAGCCATCTAAGGATCCTTTGAAGCTAGATCTATTTTTCTCATTTCCAGTAGGTTTATCCACAAAACCTGAGGTAGTAATGATGTTCATAACATCATTCGATTCATATATATAAAACTACCTTATTCGAAGGTTTAAACTTGTAATCACTAGAACATAGTTTAGTTAAATCTAAATTTGTTCGCAAATAAAAGTTAATCCTTCTAACTTAACTTTTAAAATAAACTAGACACATGTTCTATATCTATATGATATGCTAACTTAATGATTTAAAACCTAAAAACACGAAAAACACCGTAAAACTGGATATACGCCGTCGTAGTAACACCGCGGGCTGTTTTGGGTTAGTTAATTAAAAACTATGATAAAATTTGATTTAAAAGTTGTTCTTCTGGAAAAATGATTTTTCTTATGAACATGAAACTATATCCAAAAATCATGGTTAAACTCAAAGTGGAAGTATGTTTTCCAAAATGGTCATCTAGACGTCGTTCTTTCGACTGAAATGACTACCTTTACAAAAACGACTTGTAACCTATATTTTCGACTATAAACTTATACTTTTTCTGTATAGATTCATAAACTTAAGTTCAATATGAAACCATAGCTATTGGATTCACTCAAAACGGATTTAAAACGAAGAAGTTATGGGTGAAACAAGATTGGATAATTTTTGATTGTTGTAGCTACGGGAAATATTGTAAAAATTCTATGCAAATCATATCCTAGCTAACTTGTATATGTATTATACATGTATTCTAATATATTATGTAATCGTGGGATACCATAGACACGTATGCAAATATTTTGACATATCATATCGACCCATCTATATATATTATTTGGAACAACCATAGACACTCTATATGCAGTAATGTTGGAGTTAGGGATACAGGGTTGAGGTTGATTCCAAAAATATATATACTATGAGTTGTGATCTAGCCTGAGACGTGTATACACTGGGTCGTGGATTGGGTGAAGATAATATATATCAATTTATGTTCTGTACATCTAACTCTGGACAACTAGTTGTAGGTTACTAACGGGGACAGCTGACTTAATAAACTTAAAACACTAAAACGTATTAAAAATGTTGTAAATATATTTTGAACATACTTTGATATATATGTACATATTTGTTATAGTTTCGTGAATCGACCAGTGGCCAAGTCTTACTTCCCGACGAAGTAAAAATCTGTGAAAGTGAGTTATAGTCCCACTTTTAAAATCTAATATTTTGGGATGAGAATACATGCAATTTTATAAATATTTTACGAAATAGACACAAGTAAATGAAACTACTTTATATGGGTGAATGATCGAAGCCGAATATGCCCCTTTTTAGCTTGGTAGCCTAAGAATTTGGGAACAGACCTCCAAATTGACGCGAATCCTAAAGATAGATCTATCGGGCCCAACAAGCCCCATTCTGGAATTTAGAATGCTTTAGTACTTCAAAATTATCATGTCCGATGGGTGTCCCGGAATGATGGGGATATTCTATATGCATCTTGTTAATGTTGGTTACCAGGTGTTCACCGTATGAATGATTTTTATCTCTATGTATGGGATGTATTGAAATATGAAATCTTGAGGTCTATTATTTTGATTGATAAATATATAGGTTAATCCTATAACTCACCAACATTTTTGTTGATGTTTAAAGCATGTTTATTCTCAAGTGATTATTAAGAGCTTCCGCTGTTGCATACTAAAATAAGGACAAGATTTGGAGTCCATGCTTGCATGATATTATGTAAAAACTGCATTCAAGAAACTTATTTTTGATGTAATATATTCTTATTGTAAACCATTATGTAATGGTCGTGTGTAAACGGTATATTTTAGATTATCATTATTTGATAATCTACGTAATGCTTTTTAAACCTTTATCAATAAAATAAAGGTTATGGTTGTTTTAAAAATGAATGCAGTCTTTGAAAAACGTCTCATATAGAGGTCAAAACCTCGCGACGAAATCAATTAATATGGAACGTTTATAATCAATATGAACGGGACATTTCAAATTCCACGTTATAGATTAGGTTTAAAAAATAATAAAGAGCCTCTCCTTTCTTGCGTGGCTACCTAACATCCACGATTTGAAGGACCTACAGGTCACAATATGGTTTGATAATTATTGATTAGGTACACGAGATATATGCATTATGATTTTACCCTCTATCAATCGTTTATCAATATTTTTATCTCATCATCACTAGTAACTCTATTTATCACCATTGAATATTATCATCGTTGTATCATCATCCCTCTAGTTGTTACAGGAACTATACGGCAAATATTGGTGATGGGATTGGGGTGGTTCTCGAATGGAAACAGAAACTTGTTGCAGCGAACAGAAAGAAAAGAAATGGAAATCATAATAACAGCGGATATAGTTTCGAAGGTTGAAAAAAGAAAATATCAAAACCGTATCAGTAGGAACCGTTGTAGAAACTGCGACAGGAAAGAAGAAGGAAGAAAGAAAAAAATAAGTTGCAACAGCGTAGCAGCATAGATAGTGGCTGTAGGTTGGCTTGTTTGGGTCATCGAGCTGTTACAAAAACAATCAACGTGCAGTAGCAGCAAGGTAAACAACGATATATTTGTAGTGTAGTTTTATTTTGGGTTGACAATGAAATAGGAACCTGATTGATGGGGTTTTGGTTCAAATGAAAACATAAAAATAGTTGCATTAAAGGGTGGCGGTTGTGGCTTGTTTTGATGGTTATGAGTGGTGAAGTGGGTTGTGGGTACACGAATGAAAAGCAAGAAACAATTTGGGTTTCGGTTTGTTGGTTGCTTATAATGGTCGAAGAAACAGAAGAAAGTATGAGTGTGTTAATGGTTGTGGTTTGTGGCTTGACTTTGAACCTTCCCATGAAGAAACCGTAGAGGGTATTGCAATAACAACGTGCATATTAAGAGTAACAGTTGTCATTATAATAATTTAATCACAAACCTCACTGATCAGGCGGAGTTGTATCAGGCTTGTGATTGCGGCTGTGTATATGGTTTACAGATATATAGATGGAGGTTCGATTATAACAAAGCTACAAGTTGTTGTGAGGGCCGTTGGGAAGGTTTATTCGTATCGAAAACAAAATAGACGAGAGTTTGGGTTTTAAAGTGATTATAGGGTGATAGTGAATAAAGGTTGTGTTGATCATATAGTAGAGGAGAGATTGATAGAGTTCAAAATAGAAGAGAGGGATGTGAGGTGTTTGAGAATGCTTGAGGAAAAAAAATAATACAGAGAGTGAAAGTGGGTGTTCAATATCTCTTAATCTATCTATAGGTAGATATTTATTATGTGAGTTAGTGGATGGAATCAAACAAAAGTATCAACAATAGAAATCTCGTGATCGAATATGAAGAATAAAGAAAACAAATACTCTGGTCCCAGTTTGTTACATGTATCAATCATTAATCATCTTTATTATATTTTCTTTCATCAAACAAAGTCATGTGTCTGTTTTATACCCTCTGATCCCATGTTAACTGTGAATGGAAGATAGCTTCTTTTGCATTACTATATATTGAAGTGTAAAAGAAAGAGTGCAGCATGCCTCTAGATATTTACGTATGTATATGCTAGAGAGATATCAAAGTAAATAAAGTTTACCCCATATTATCTATCATGAGTGTGTATCTATCTATATATATATATATATATATATATATATATATATATATATATATATATATATATATATATATATATATATATATATATATATATATATATTAGGTAGTGGTAGGGAAAAGGCCACATAGTAATATTTCAATAACTTAAAATTATAAAACGTGTGGCAACAGTGTAGTAGGAATAAGTGATGGTTTGGAGGGTTTTGTAGTCTATCAATATCTATATATATATATATATATATATATATGTATATGTATATGTATATATATATATATATATATATATATATATATATATATATATATATATATATATATATATATATATATATATAACTCACTTAGTGGGAACATTGAAAAGAAGAAAACAGTGTACGAGAAATTAAGACGCCTAAGATTTAGATTTTTCTACCGACGATTTTCACGGAGTGCTATATCTTGGTCCGTTGATAATTAGTGACGGATAAAAAGTCTTCAGAAAAATCCCAAATTTTAATATTAATTATCTTTATTTATTTCAGTCATTATGGTATAAAACCGGTCATTAATTCTTTAAAATTATTAAATAAAAATTAACTCACTATCCGCGCTCGATCCTGGGTAGAATATAAAAAGTGTTAAAATTTAATAATTACGTCCTAAATATACTTTTAGTAAGCCTATAATTTATATCACTCATTTTTGGATCACCGTTTATTTTAAAATCACATAGGTTCGAATTAGATTTCTCTAAATAATTATCGCAACGTCCAACGAGTATTACAATTATTTAATATTTATTTTTAATATACCTTATTTATATATATAGATATATTTTAATAATAATATCATATATTATTTTATTTTACACAAATGAATTAAATCATATAATATTTTAAATTATATTTCAAATTATTTTATATATATATATATATATATATATATATATATATATATATACATACATACATGTTTATTTGCAAGTAATTGTTCGTGAATCGTCGAGAACAGTCGAAGGTCAATTGAATATATGAATCAGTTCAAAATTTCTGAGACTCAACCTAACAGAATTTTCTTATCGTGTCAAAAATATTAAAATCGTATCGAGAGTTTGGTTTAAAATTAGTCAAAAATTTCTGGGTCGTCACAGTACCTACCCGTTAAAGAAATTTCGTCTCGAAATTTGAGTGATGTCGTCATGGCTAACAATAAAAATGTTTTCATGATGAATATGAATTGATAGATAGAGTTTTATCATTATTGATTAATATAGATAAAACGATTCAATTATGTAAAACGTACGAGTGAAGCTGTCACAAAAGAGTGAAATGAGGAATTTAAGATTCGTCTTACTTTTGACGTAGTCACGTTTGAATTCCGGAATTCAAAGGATTTAAAGAAAATTCTTGTAAACTGAATAAGATCTGATTCTACCGGATTTAAGGAAATTATAATCTCTTTAATTAAATGCGGTCATTTGTCTCGTTTGCTTTGTTGGATACTTCCTTTATAAATTTACCTCTACCGTTCCATTATCTTCACCACTTCTATACTTTCTTCTTCAATTCAAACTTCCAAAAGATTTGTTAATATGCTCAATCATGTTCTGATTCTTGACATTATCCTGCCTTTTGTTTCCTTCATTCTTTTTCATCTGCCACCGGAGGAATTTATTTTCTTCTACTATTACCTTGGAGTTATTGTGTTATTAATTCTCCCGTATCTTTATATTTCTATACGCATTGATATACACGGTTTGTAATTTCTGTGTTGTTATCAGGCTTTATATTTCCCCTTATAATACGGAGCTTCATGCTTTTGTCTTCTCTTTTCGCTTTTAAGTAAAGCAAGTAATGATCCTGAATTCGTAGGTATGAAGTTTCGAATGATCATAATATATTAAGCAGAAAGGAAAGGTAGTAGCACGATTTGATTTGTTAAATCACCGGAAATCACGAAAAAATAGAAATATCAAGAAAATATTTTCTTGATATATTTAGAGATTAAGTAGAATGAAAGAGTTATGTAACATAGTACATGATGAGGGTAAGGTTTGTGAACCATCATCACGTTCCATTAGAAATTCAGCATAACTTACTTGATAATGCTAAAATGAACATATATTTAATAGCATTATGCCTCAAGAAAGACAAGCTTTTAGTTGCAATTGTTCTATTTACAAGTGATATTCGTTTAAATAATAAAAGGTGAAGACAAAAGACAGATTCGACGAATTGAAGATGCAAACGACCAAAAAGATAAAAAGTACAAAGTACAATCAAAGTGGTTCAAATTATTGATGAGAAACGTCTCAAAATTACAAGAGTACAAGACGCGAAACGCAAAATACAAGATATTAAATTGTACGCAAGGACGTTCGAAAATCCGGAACCAGGACCAAAGTCAACTCTCAACTCGCGACGCAACGGAGCAAAAATTACAAGTCAACTATGTACATAAATATAATATAATATATAAATAATTCTTAAAATTATTTATATATTATATTTATTTATTAAACCGCAGGCAAGAAAGCAAACAAATCTGTGTGAGCTGGAAAAGCAGGCCATGTGATCGCATGGCCTGGAAGTGCAATTTCCATGCAATCGCATGACCCCAATTTGAGGGTCAGGTCCCATAAATTTCGCAGTTTTGGTTGAACAAAAACACACCTTTTTCTCTATCTCTCAATCTCACGTATATATATATATATATATATATATATATATATATATATATATATATATATATATATATATATATATATATATATATATATATATATATTATAATTTTAATTTTAATTTTAATTTTAATTTTAATAATAAGGGTATGTGAGCGAATGTTGTAAGGGTGTAAGTCGAAATTCTGTCCGTGTAACGCTACACTATTATTAATCATTGTAAGTTATGTTGAACCTTTTTAAATTAATGTCTCGTAGCTAAGTTATTATTATGCTTATTTAAGCCGAAGTAATCGTGATTTTGGGCTAAAATATTAAAGATTGGGTAATTGGGCTTTGTACCATAATTGGAGTTTGGACAAAAGAATGACACTTGTGAAAATTAGACTATGGGCTATTAATGGGCTTTATATTTATTTAATTAAATGATAGTTTTTTAATTTAATATAAAGATTCACAATTGGACGTACCTATAAATAACCATATACACTCGATCGGACACGATGGGCGGGATATGTATAAGTACTAATAATCGTTCATTTAACCAGAAACGGGAATGGATTAATAGTCAATGGACTTATTAAAATAGGGGTGAATTATATACAAGAACACTTGGTATAATTATAGTTTAAGTCCCCAATTAGTTGGAATATTTGACTTCAGATATAAGGATAATTTGACGAGGACACTCGCACTTTATATTTATGACTGATGGACTGTTATGGATAAAAACCAGACGGACATATTGAATAATCCAGGACAAAGGACAATTAACCCATGAGAATAAACTAAAATCAACACATCAAACATCATGATTACGGAAGTTTAAATAAGCATAATTCCTTTATTTCATATTTAATTGCACTTTTAATTATCGCACTTTTATTTACTGTCATTTCATATTTAATTGCACTTTTAATTAACGTACTTTTTAATTATCGCAATTTTATTTTATCGCACTTTTATTTATCGCAATTTCATTATCGTTATTTACTTTACGCTTTAATTTAAGTTATATTTATTTTTAATATTTTACATTAGGTTTTAACTGCGACTTAAGTTTTAAAATCGACAAACCGGTCATTAAACAATAAAAAACCCCCTTTTATAATAATAATACTACTTATATATATTTATATATTTACAAATATAGTTTTAAAAATATAGCGTTAAACTTGGCTAAGATCCCTGTGGAACGAACCGGACTTACTAAAAACTACACTAATGTACAATTAGGTACACTGCCTATAAGTGTTGTAGCAAGGTTTAGGTATATCCACTCTATAAATAAATAAATAACTTGTGTAAAATTGTATCGTATTTAATAGTATTTTGTAGCAAAAATATAACTATTTCGTATACACCTCTACGCACATCAAGTATTTTTGGCGCCGCTGCCGGGGACTGCTTAAACGCCGGAAGCGAAACGCTATATATATAAAAAAAAGGATTCTTAGTTTACTTTTGTAAAAATACGCTTTTGTAAAAATACGTTTTAATTATTAAAAATACAAAAATATAAAAAGAAAAACAAAATTTATATATTTTTAAGAATTTGTTAAATATATATATAAAATATTAAAGTTTCTTTATTTTAGTTTTTTTTAAATATAAGTTTTTATTTATTTATGTAAATATTTTATTTAATATTAAAAACAGAAAAAAAAAATATAAGTACACTGCCCGAACTGTAGCAGCCTATATCCAGGCCTGGTACCCGAATCCATGCGATCGCATGGAAAACCAACTAACACCTCATGCGATCGCATGAGGTGATTTGACAAGCCTGGTAACCTCAGCCGACAGTTTAGGGTTTAATTTAATTATAATTATTATTATTAACCCTAATTAGGGTATATTAATTAATTAATTTCTAATATTAGTTTTAGTTTAGTTTTATTTAATTTATATTATTTAGTTTAATTAGTTGTATTAATATATAAAAATTAATTCTTGTATAAATAAATAATATAAAAATAATATTTTTATAAAAATAGTACTTTTTACAACTTTAAGTTTATTTTTATATTTTATAACTTTTTATTTGTTTTAGCGTAATATTTGTATTTTTTGTTCGTATTTATTTCTAAGTCATAGTTTTTGCCGTAGTTATTTTTATTTCTAGATTTTTAGGATTTGCCGTAAAATCCCTTAAATTCTTTTTCTTTAGACTAAGATTTAGGTGCTTTAGAATTTTACGACGCCGTTCTAAGATTTTAATACTTTTTAAGTTATTGCCGTTTTGGATATAGAATTTCTCTAAGCTTTAATAACTTTAGACGCAACCTTTAATTTTTAGTTTTTAGACTTTTAAGTTTCGACGCGCTACGTTTTTTTATTTATTATTTTTCAAGCTTTTATTTTTTGACGTTTTTCGACGCACTCTTTTTCTTTTTCTTTTTCATCGACGCTCTAGTTTTTAGGACATAGAATTTTCTATTTCTTCTCTAAAATTTCTTTAAATTTCAACGAAAATTATTTTAAGTGGTTAAATTGATAGACATCCAAAATTTTCTGGTTCGTAGTAATAGTTGGATTTGTTAGTGGCGAGTTGTGGGCTTCCGATTTAAAGGGTCCTGGCTACCTGCTGCATCTATTGGCTATTCGAAATGTGGACAAAATCAGAAAAGTCTATTATTTTGATAACTTATATAATTTTTATCTTTTATAACTAATAGGATATTCAGTGAATGCACCGAGAAAAACGTTCACCACCTTTTATACGTTCACCACCTGTAACCAGATCAAGACATCTAGCCAATATTGTCGCCGTTGATTTTTCTTTAGAATCGTCATCAAGTCGACCAAGTACTCCAATTCAAATTTCCGACAATCCATTTTTTGAACCCGACCTCACAATTGAGAATCCGGAGGATATTCAGGGACAATTTAGAGATCCTGAACCATTAATCTTTCCTCCGGAACCACCAATCATTCAAACAGAGATTGTCGAGGAACAACCCATTAAATCAGAATCCTCTGGTGATTCAGATTCAACAAATTCAATCATGGAAAATCTGGAACCTCTAAGTATGGAAGACCGAATGAGAGCTAAACGCACTGGCCAAGGTCACGCAATTACTCAAACAGACATTGATGCGCCAGATTATGAAATCAAAGGACAAATCCTACACATGGTAACAAATCAATGCCAATTTAGTTGTGCGCCGAAGGAAGATCCAAATGAACATCTTCGTACCTTTAATAGGATCTGTACTCTATTTAAAATAAGAGAAGTGGAGGATGAACAGATATATCTCATGTTATTTCCCTGGACTTTAAAGGGAGAAGCCAAAGATTGATTAGAATCGTTACCTGAAGGGGCGATTGATACATGGGATGTTTTAGTTGAAAAATTTCTTAAACAATTCTTTCCGGCATCTAAAGCCGTAAGACTTCAAGGAGAAATTGTTACGTTCACGCAAAAGCCAAATGAAAATCTATATGAAGCGTGGACAAGATTTGGAAAGTTATTGAGAGGATGTCCTCAACATGGTTTAGACACTTGTCAAATAGTACAAATATTCTACCAAGGATGCGACATCACTACAAGAAAAGACATCGATATAGCAGCTGGTGGTTCCATTATGAAGAAAACCGCAACTGAAGCTTACAAAATTATTGATAACACTGCTTCCCACTCACATGAGTGGCACCAAGAAAAAGATATCGTTAAATCATCTAAAGCAGCTAGAGCCGATTCTAGCCATGACTTTGATTCCATTTCCACAAAGATAGATGCTGTCGAGAGATGAATAGAAAAGATGACTAAAGTTATTCACTCAATACGAATTAGTTGTGAGCAGCGTGGAGGACCACATTTGACAAAAGATTGTCTCAATATTGAACAAACAATGGAACAAAGAGAGAATGTTTCATACATGAACCAAAGGCCTGGAAATAATTATCAGAATAATTATCAACCGCCAAGACCAATCTACAATCAAAATCAGAATTATAACCGAAATGTTCCATACAACAACCAACAAGGTCCTAGCAATCAACAAGTATTTAATAATACTTACAATCAGCAAAGACCTATTTTTCAAAATAACTCACCACAAATCGATGATAAAAAGCCAAATTTTGAAGACATGATGTCGAAGCTAGTTGAATCTCAAACACAGTTTTTCACATCTCAGAAACAAACCAATGAACAAAATGCTCAAGCATTTAGAAATCAACAAGCTTCTATTCAAAATTTGGAACAAGAAGTGAGCAACCTAGCAAGGTTGATAGGTGAAAGAAAATCGAAAAGTCTACCTAGCGATACAAATGCTAACCCCCGGAATGAAACAGCTAAAGCCATTACCACAAGAAGTGGTATACACTTAAACCACCTGAAATGCCTGTAATTTCTGATAAAGCTATTCCTATTCCACAAGAACCACAGCCTGAACAAGATAAGGAAACAGAACTGGTAGTTGAAAAGGTTAATAAAGATAACACAGTTAAGGCTAAACCTTATGTTAAACCATACCAACCACCACTTCCTTACCCGAGTAAAATGAGAAAATAAAGACTTGAAGCCGAGCAATCTAAATTCTTGGATATGTTTAAACAAATAAATGTTAATCTTCCTTTCATTGATGTGATTTCAAGAATGCCTAGATATGCTAAATTTCTGAAAGATCTAATCACAAATAGAAAGAAAATGGAAGACCTCTCGGCTGTTACTATGAATGCTAATTGTTCTGCAGTACTATTGAATAAGATACCAGAAAAACTTTCAGATCCAGGAAGTTTCACAATTCCATGTTTTCTGGGTAGTCTTTGTTCAATAGAAGCATTGGCAGAGTTAGGTGCTAGTATAAATCTAATGCCGTATTCACTAAACGCTAAACTAGACCTTGGAGAATTGAAACCAACACGAATAAGCATACAACTAGCCGATCGATCAGTAAAATAAACTAGAGGGATAATGGAGAACATGCTAGTTAAAGTTAGTACTTTAGTATTTCCAGTAGATTTTGTTATTATGGATATGGAAGAAGATTCTCGAGTTCCTCTCATATTAGAAAGACCATTCTTAAACACGACTAAAGCAATAATAGAGGTGTTTGGTAAGAAACTGACCCTAAGTATAGAGGACGAGAGTGTTACCTTTTCTATTGATAGAGCCATGCAACAATCGAAATCTGCAGATGATACATGTTATTATATTCAAACTATAGATTCACATGCAGAATTGTTAGAAGAATTTCCAGAATTACAAGGAACAGGAGAATGTTCTTTAGGAGAAGAAATTGAACCAATTGATGAAACTGAAATGTTAGCTACACTTATGGCTAATGGATATGAACCAACAACGAAAGAAATTCAAATGCTAAAAGAAGAAGACAGATATCGATATAAATCATCGATAGAAGAACCACCGACATTAGAGTTAAAGCCACTTCCAAACCATTTGGAATATGCTTATTTACATGGTGAATCTGAATTATCTGTAATAATATAGTCTTCTCTTACTGAAAATGAAAAATCTCAACTTATTTCTGTGCTAAAAGATCATAAACCAGCTATTGCATGGAAGATTCATGACATTAAAGGAATAAGTCCTTCGTATTGCACACATAAAATCCTTATGGAAGAAGGTCATAAAACGTATGTGCAACGCCAACGAAGACTAAATCCTAATATGCAAGATGTTGTTAAGAAAGAAATTATTAAACTGCTTGATGCCGGTTTAATTTATCCAATTTCTGATAGTCCATGGGTAAGCCCAGTTCAATGCGTACCTAAGAAAGGTGGCATGACTGTCATCACAAATGAGAAAAATGAGCTTATTCCTACTAGGACTGTAACAGGATGGCGTGTTTGTATTGATTATAGAAAATTAAATGACGCCACCAGAAAAGATCACTTTCCCTTACCTTTCATTGATCAAATGTTGAAAATATTAGCCGGAAATAGTTACTATTATTTTCTTGACGGTTTTTCCGGATATTTTCAAATTCCAATGGCACCCGAAGATCAAGAGAAAACCACGTTCACGTGCCCTTATGGTACTTTTGATTACAAACGCATGCCATTTGGACTTTGCAACGCCCCTGCAACCTTTCAAAGGTGCATGATGGCGATTTTTCATGACATGATAGAAAAATGCATGGAAGTTTTCATGGATGACTTTTCAGTCTTCGGTGATACTTTTGAAACATGTCTATTTAATCTTGAACGAATGCTTATTAGATGCGAACAATCAAATCTAGTACTTAATTGGGAGAAATGCCATTTCATGGTTAAAGAAGGCATCGTTCTTGGTTATAAGATTTCAAAGGAAGGAATTGAAGTGGATAGAGCTAAAGTAGATGTAATTGCTAAACTTCCACATCCCACCAATGTTAGAGGAGTTAGGAGTTTTCTAGGGCATGCCTGTTTTTACCGACGTTTCATAAAAGATTTTTCTAAAATTGCCACTCCTATGAATAAACTCCTAGAAAAAGATGCTCCATTCATCTTTTCAGATGAATGCATCAAATCTTTTAATATTCTTAAAGAGAAAATCACTAATGCACCGATCATGATAACTCCAAATTGGGATCTACCGTTTGAACTAATGTGCGATGCAAGTGATTTTGCAATGGGAGCCGTTTTAGGACAAAGGATTGAAAAACGATTTCAACCTATATATTATGCTAGTAAGACGTTACAAGGAGCACAAACGAACTACACAACTCTCGAAAAAGAACTCCTTGCTATTGTCTTTGCTTTTGACAAATTTCGTTCATATCTCGTTCTAGCTAAAACGGTGGTCTATACCGACCATTCTGCTCTTAGATACCTATTTTTGAAACAAGATGCCAAACCAAGATTAATCCGTTGGATCTTACTCTTACAAGAGTTCGATATTGAAATCCGAGATAAAAAGGGAGCAGAAAATCTCGCCGCTGATCATCTTTCTCGTCTTGAAAATCCTGAATTAGAAGTTCGGAATGAATCGGCCATACAAGATAACTTTCCTGATGAATATCTATTGAAGATAGATTATAGTGAAATTCCATGGTTTGCAGACTATGCAAACTATTTAGTGTGTGGATTCCTCGAAAAAAGGTTGTCGTACCAAAAACGAAAGAAATTCTTTAGTGATATAAAACACTATTTCTGGGAAGATCCACATTTGTTTAAAAGTTGTCCCGATGGAATAATACGCCGATGTGTATTCGGAGATGAAGCCAGTCAAATCTTAAACCATTATCACACAGGACCAACAGGAGGGCATTATGGGCCTCAACTCACAGCAAGAAAAGTTTACGATGCTGGATTCTATTGGCCTACAATTTTCAAAGACGCACACCTTCTTTGCAAATCCTGTGATGCATGTCAAAGGGCCGGAAAAATAAGTCAACGTGATGAAATGCCACAAAATGTCATTCAAGTATGTGAAGTATTTGACGTTTGGGGAATTGACTTTATGGGTCCATTTCCAAAATCTCATAATAATCTCTACATTCTCGTTGCCATTGATTATGTATCTAAATGGGCGGAAGCACAAGTTCTCCCAACTAACGTTGCACGAGTTGTAGTCAACTTTTTAAAACGTCTTTTTGCATGGTTCGGAACACCGAAAGCTTTAATAAGTGATCGGGGTACTCATTTTTGTAATAATCAACTTGATAAAGTTCTCGAAAGATATGGAGTAACTCATAAAATCTCAACCGCTTATCATCCACAAACAAGTGGACAAGTTGAAAATACCAACCGAGCATTAAAACGTATTCTAGAGAAAACCGTAGAATCAAATCCGAATGAATGGTCCATGAAATTAGAGGATGCACTCTGGGCTTTTAGAACAGCATACAAAACTCCAATTAGAACCACGCCTTTTAGACTCGTTTATGGAAAAGCATGTCATCTTCCAGTAGAAATTGAGCATAAAGCATTTTGGGCTTTGAAGACATGTAATCTTGATTTACATGAAGCTGGACGTCTACGGTTAAGTCAACTAAACGAATTAGAAGAATTAAGACATGAAGCATATGAAAATTCGTTAATCTATAAAGAAAAAACGAAGAAATGGCATGATAAAAGAATCAGAAGTTCAAAAGAATTTAAAGAAGGAGACAGAGTTCTTCTTTTCGATTCACGATTCAAGCTATTTCCTGGAAAATTGAAATCAAGATGGTCTGGACCATTCATAGTCAAAAGAGTTTTCCCATACGGAATAGTAGAATTAATAAATTCAAATGGGGTTGAATTTAAGGTTAATGGTCACAGAGTTTAACATTACATAGATAATCCAATGGAAGTTGAAGATGAAGTTAATCATAATTTCGACACCACAGCTAACTAAGTGTGGAATGTTTCGAATCTTTTTAGGGTAATATATATTTCTGTTAGAGTTAGATATTCTATTTTCGTGTAGTTCTCGAGAATGGAATCCGTATGGTCTTTCCCTAGCAGACCCTAAAGAACTAGTCTTCTCCCCCCATTCTGAATTTTTATTTTTTTTAGGTTTTACGAGATGAAGAATTCCTTTGATCTGAACCATCGTCTAATGCTACAAGCTTTGATTACTAAACGTAATAATGACACACTCCCGAGTGACCTGGTGTCATGATAATGCTAAAAACGAACATATATTTCATAACATTATTCCTCAAGAAAGACAAGCTTTTAGTTGCAATTGTTTTATTTAAAAGTGATATTCGTTTGAATAATAAAAGGTGAAGACAAAAGACAGATTCGACGAATTGAAGACGCAAACGACCAAAAAGCTCAAAAGTACAAAATACAATCAAAGAGGTTCCAATTATTGATAAGAAACGTCTCGAAATTACAAGAATACAAGATTCAAAACGCAAAGTACAAGATATTAAATTGTACGCAAGGACGTTCGAAACTCCGGAACCGGGACATGAGTCAACTCTCAACGCTCGACGCAATGGACTAAAAATTACGAGTCAACTATGCACATAAATATAATATAATATATAATTAATTCTTAGAATTAATATATATATTATAATATATTTATAAATCGTCGGTAAGAAAGAAGCCAAAGGAGGGTGAGCTGTATTTTCAAACTCCGCGACTCGCAGAGTTTGAAGGCAAAAGTTGCCGCGAGTCGCGGAGTACCCCTGAACTCAATTCCCTATAAAACCAGCCGAATTCTGATCATTTTCATATCCAATATCCATCAATCTCTCTCTCAATATATACGTAAATATATATATATAATTTATATTTTAATTTTAATTTTAATTTTAAATCCTAATAATAAGGGTATGTTAGCAAATGTTGTAAGGGTGTAAGTCGAAATTCTGTCCGTGTAACGCTACGCTATTGTAAGTTATGTTCAACCTTTTTAATTTAATGTCTCGTAGCTAAGTTATTATTATGCTTATTTAATCCGAAGTAATCATGATGTTGGGCTAATTACTAAAATTGGGTAATTGGGCTTTGTACCATAATTGGGGTTTGGACAAAAGAACGACACTTGTGGAAATTAGACTATGGGCTATTAATGGGCTTTATATTTGTTTAACTAAATGATAGTTTGTTAATGTTAATATAAAGATTTACAATTGGGCGTCCCTATAAATTACCATATACACTCGATCGGACACGATGGGCGGGGTATTTATATGTACGAATAATCGTTCATTTAACCGGACACGGGAATGGATTAATAGCCACTAGAATAATTAAAACAGGGGTGAAATTATGTACAAGGACACTTGGTATAATTGATAACAAAATATTAAAACCTTGGGTTACACTCAGTCGACATCCTGGTGTAATTATTAAACAAAGTATTAAAATCTTGTTACTGTTTAAGTCCCCAATTAGTTGGAATATTTAACTTCGGGTATAAGGATAATTTGACGAGGACACTCGCACTTTATATTTATGACTGATGGACTGTTATGGACAAAAATCAGACGAACATATTAAATAATCCAGGACAAAGGACAATTAACCCATGGGCATAAAACTAAAATCAACACGTCAAACATCATGATTACGGAAGTTTAAATAAGCATAATTCTTTTATTTCATATTTAATTTCCTTTATTTTATATTTAATTGCACTTCTAATTATCGCATTTTTATTGTTATTGTATTTAATTGCACTTTTAATTATCGTACTTTTTAATTATTACAAGTTTATTTTATCGCACTTTTATTATTCGCAATTTCATTATCGTTATTTACTTTACGCTTTTAATTAAGTCTTGTATTTATTTATTATTTTACATTTGGTTTTAACTGCGACTAAAGTTTTAAAATCGACAAACCGGTCATTAAACGGTAAAAACCCCCCTTTATAATAATAATATTACTTATATATATATTTGTAAAAGTAAACTAATATAGCGTTAAGCTTTGTTTAAAGATTTTCCCTGTGGAACGAACCGGACTTACTAAAAACTACACTACTGTACGATTAGGTACACTGCCTATAAGTGTTGTAGCAAGGTTTAAGTATATCCATTCTCTAAATAAATAAATATCCTGTGTAAAATTGTATCGTATTTAATAGTATTTCCTGCTGAAATTTAAAGCTATTTTATATACACCTCGCATAACATCATGTCAGTAATAAGAAGCAGATGTGACGAAGTAAGAAAAGAACTCAGAAAAGATCATCATAAGATACATTTTGGTAAAGGAAAATCAAAATCCGCAACAAAAAGAAGAGCACGACACCTTGAAAGATGTTATAAATGCGGAAAATGGTCACACGAAGGTAAATGTTCAAATAATCAAACATATTCAAACACCGAATTTGTTACTCTATGCAGAGAAGGACCGTTTATATGTTTAGAAGAAAAGATATTGAAGATTCGAGGTTATGCTTACGTAGCTATGGAGAACTAAATCACACGACTCTCCTATGAGTCGGCTAAAGCAGGTCTCTGAGAATTCTTTCTCACGGGTAAGAATGTACAGTTTTTTTTTTTTTTTTTTTTGCTTTTAACCTTTTGATAATAAACGCTGAATCGTTCGCTATAAAGTATTAAATTGGTATTCCATAAAATTAGGTATGCGTAACCGAAATTATTGATATCATACAAAAATTTATTACATCACTGCAAAATTTACAGTTTATTCTTAAGGTATAAATATCTTTAATCAATCAACCCAAAATATTTCAAAAATTCGTCAGGAGTAAAACTAGGTTATGGAACCGAAATTACTTTACCGAAAAGAGGGGCGTATATTTTTGATAATATTTGATTGATTAAAGTGGGATAAAAGACCAAAAAGATTTTTAATTTTTTAATTTTTACCATGTTTTTAAATTTAATATATAAATATTAAATTATTATTGTAAACTTTTTAAAATCAATATATTTAATTTTGTAAATATTTGAAAAATTAATATTTTTAATATAAGTTTTATGTATAAAAACAAAAATATAATATAAACTTGGTGTGAATTTTCAATTTTAATAATATGAATTTTTAATTTTATGCATTTTAAATTTAAGTTTGGTGTGAATTTAAGAACAAAAATGTACTTTATTTCACTAAGTTAAAAATTTGATTTTTAAAATTCGTCGTGAGTTGAAAACTAGGTCGTTGAACCGAAATTGCTCTACCCAAGGGAGGAACGAGAACTTTTATTATCATTATTTTCAATCTTATTGAATTAATGTATGCCAAAAACAATTAAAAAACCCAAAAATCTTTGCTTTTAAAACAACACTTAAAAATGACAAATTTTAAAATTTTGTCGAGGGACGGACTAGGACAACGATCCGAAACGACCTCGTCCTAAATAAAAAGGAAAACAAAATTTTTAAAATTTAATTAATTATTTTGTGTTAAAAGTTATAAGGTTTTTTTTTTAAAATATATCCATGGGGTTTGGCCAGTAAATCCATGCGATCGCATGGTGCCAAAAATCTGGATAGGATCAAATACCCATCGAACTGCTTCTGCTCTCCCCACAACACACACACACAATACACGAACATACACACACATACACTCCTAAATTCGCCATTTTTTCACCAAATTTCATCGTACAATCCGCTCTAATCATGCCTAGGTTCACATTTTTCAACAAGAAGGTAAAAATTACACCCCTAAACTCTTAATATTCTTAGTTTTTGTGATATTTACCAATATTTTACCTAATTTGATTTTGTTAATTTCTAGTGTAATTAGAGTTAAATTGTTAGTATATTATGCATGTATAACCTAGATTGATGCTATTTAACATGATTTGAAGCCAAAAACTTCAAAAAGTTTAGAAATCTAGGGTTTGTGTTCTTGAGCAATTTGAGGCTTTTTGATATAAACAGGTTATGGCCGATTTTTGTCATGAATTATTGCTAAATTAAGTGGTGTAACATGTTTAGGTAGCTAAATGATCCAAACTTTGATCCTAAACATGATTTTTGAGAATTAAAGTGGACTTTTTAGGTATAAAATTCATGAACTTGATTAAATTGATGTAAATGCCATTTGAAACTTGTTTAATTGCTAGTAATGGTTGTTTTAACATGTTATTTGAGTTAAATGATTATGAACTTTGTAAACATTTTCATATATGCTTATTTGAAAAAGTGTAGAATTGTAAAAATTGTGAAAATGTGTATAAGTTTAATTTTGATTGAACATGTTATTGTAATTATTTTAAGTTGTTATTTTGCTAACACTAATGCATATTTGGATGCAAAAATTTTGTGTTTAATGTGTTTTGCAGAGAAATATCGATACTGATGGTGCATCATCATCATCTAGACAACCTGCTCCAGAACCTGAACCAGAAATGCAATATGAGCCACAATATGAACCACAATATGAACCGGAGCAACAACAGGAACAACAACAACAACAACAACAACCTGATCAACACGTACCTTATTATGATCCGCAACAAGAATATGTTGATGCCTATGCAGTATTTCCGATGCATCCAATAGTACAACACCCAACGATTCATGAAGAACAGTTGCATCCTAATCTGAGATTTGATCGAACCTGGAAAGATTACCCAACATATCAAAGTAACAAATTCAAAATGGTACCAAAAAATGTAGAAGTGCCAAGGGTAATCGATTGGGAGCCTTTGGAAAGGGTCCAACTAGCTAACCGTGTTAGACTGCTACTGATCCAAAGGTATGGCAGCTCTTCTTTTCCCAATTGGGAACGTTTATTCACCATTCGTAGGCCTGTATATAAGGAATGGTGCGTTGAGCTTATGAGTACTATTTCACTTAATGCGGATGTAGATAGGTTAGATGATAGAAGTTTTCTTAGATTTATACTTGGCCGTAGGATGTACAGGATGTCCATGCTGGACATGGCCAGGGCTTTACAGATATATACGCCTGCTGAATTGCTATTACCCGATTGTACAAATTTGATTTATCATGGTGAAAGGATAGATAGGAATTTTGATGCTAACACCGTCTGGAGACGTATGTCAGATTATAATGTTTTTGGACGGGCAGGAGCACACTCCTACTTACATATTAACAGAGCCGAGCTTGGTATAATTCATAGATTTCTGGCTAACTCGATTACACAGAGAGGTCACAACAAGGAGAAAATGACCTTACATGATTTATTTTACCTAAAGTGTATTCGAGACCCAAGAGGCTTTGTTAATATCCCTTACTGTGTTGGTTTTTATTTGTCTAAGATGGTGGAAGGAATACGGGAAGGGAGAGTAATAGGAGGAGGTATTTTTGTTACTCTCATTGGAGAGTATTTGGGTGTAGATAGGGATCAAGGGGGTCCACTTTTGGTATGTAGGGAGTAGGTTGAGCCTTTAGGATTGAGGGTCTATCAGGGTGCTAAGGTATTAAAGAGCAGACGCAACCAGGCAGTACCCTATGATGGTAATCATCCACAGGTAGAGAGAGGTTCAGATGAGGAAATGGAGGAAGCAGATGACATTAGGGATGTCATTAGGGAGGCTATGACTGACGTCTACCAGCGTATAGATCAGGTAGAAATGAAAAACGAGGATAGATTTAGTCGGTTACAGCTATGGCAAGCCCGGAATGAGTACGAGCATTCTAGGCAACGACAGCATGATAGATGGGACTATCATCAGCATCAGATCATGAGTCGGCTATCACCTCAGGATCACTATGTACCGACCCGACCCGCTTACTATCCTCCACACCAGCGTGAGATGAGACCCCATTTACTCTCTACGACCCTAACCAGGCCTACCAGTACACCTATAACCAACCATGGAACCCGACCGACGACATGAACTGGAACCCCTATCCAGATTGATATAGTTTCCGTTGGTGATTTCTATGATTTTTATCTTTTTATTTTTTATTATTTTTATTTATTTATGTTTAAACATACAAATATTGATACTTTTATGTAAGTTTAACATTTTTTATTATGTTGTACTAATATTTCATATTTGATTTGAAAGTGGGATGTTAAGTCTCATTTCAAATTACCATGCATGTTTATATTTGTATTGTATGTATTTTATTTCATGTACACAACAGGGTAAAAACAGCGCATTTTCAAAGACTGGCATTAAGTTCAGCAAAAGCTACTAATTTTGACGACAAAACGAAAAACAAATGTGATGTAACAACAAGACGGAATGAACAAATGATGTGCACCATTTATCATTCAGCAAACAAACGCCAATATGTTTAGAAACTTTGGTAAAATTTAATCATTTTTCTACGCTAATCACCCTCAATAATTTAAATTGTTACCGATTTCTTGCAAATGAGGGCACTGCAAGATCTTAAGTGTGGGAAGGGGTTAAATTATTTCGAATTTTTAAAAATTTAATTTAAACACTTGGTTACCATTAAAAATACTAGTAACGCAGTAGTTGTATTAGAATCTAGTGCTCTCTGATAATAAAGAATAACCCTAGTCTTATATACTGACTACCCAATTCTAGTAAAATTTTTCAAAATTTTCAATTAAGTGAACTCAAAATCATGTTTATACATATTTATGAACGATAAAACTAGGTATAAACACCGAAATTATTGTTACCTCGGAAAGGACATAAATTGAGAAACAAACCAAAATGTCAGAATTCATTTAAAATGGAATAGAGGACAATAAAAAGGCAAAGAAAGGAAAATAAAAGCCAAGTGTGAGAAAAATTTACCAAGTTATTTAAAACATATATCACATATTTTTGTACAAATAATTGAAGATACTTTTGTTTTGGACAAAATTAACCGTTTTACCCGGTAAATTGTAATATATTTGAAAGAAAGATGGATCTACACGATGAATCAATTCCATCATTAAAAGAAAGTAAAGTCTTCCGAAAAATACACGCGCTTCTTGATTTAGGTCAGGAAGTTGTCGTCCAGACCAGTTGTAGAGTCTACGAAAAACCTTGAAAAGTTTTCTCAAAAATTAGCTGGAAATCCACGGACCTCGGCATCAAACAGCGTCGCCATGTGGTCAGACTTATCCTAACCATGAGAGGATCTGTCTCGTAAAATGGGGAGGGCGCCGTGCAAATTTGCTTGTGATAATGCTAAAAACGAACATATATTTCATAGCATTATCCCTCAAGAAAGACAAGCTTTTAGTTGCAATTGTTCTATTTACAAGTGATATTCGTTTAAATAATAAAAGGTGAAGACAAAAGACAGATTCGACGAATTGAAGACGCAAACGACCAAAAAGCTAAAAAGTACAAATTACAATCAAAGTGGTTCTAATTATTGATAAGAAACGTCTCAAAATTACAAGAGTACAAGACGCAAAATGCAAAATACAAGATATTAAATTATACGCAAGGACGTTCGAAAATCCGGAACCGGGACCAGAGTCAACTCTCAATGCTCGACGCAACGGACTAAAAATTACAAGTCAACTATGCACGTAAATATAATATAATATATAAATAATTCTTAAAATTATATATATATTATATTTATTTATTAAAACCGTCGGCAAATAAAAAACAAAAGCATGTGAGCTGGAAAAGTAGGCCATGCGATCGCATGGCCTGGAAGTGCAAAATCCATGCGGTCGCATGGTGAACAATATCAGCTCAGGTCCTATAAAGTTCGCGTGTTTTGGCCGAATTTTTACACATCTTTTTCTTCTCTTCATCTCACACGTATATATATATATATATATATATATATATATATATATATATATATTATAATTTTAATTTTAATAATAATAAGGGTATGTTAGCGAATGTTGTAAGGGTGTAAGTCGAAATTCTGTCCGTGTAACGCTACGCTATTTTTAATCATTGTAAGTTATGTTCAACCTTTTTAAATTAATGTCTCATAGCTAAGCTATTATTATGCTTATTTAAACCAAAGTAATCGTGATGTTGGGCTAAATATTAAAATTGGGTAATTGGGCTTTGTACCATAATTGGGGTTTGGACAAAAGAACGACACTTGTGGAAATTAGACTATGGTTTATTAATGGGCTTTATATTTGTTTAATTAAATGATAGTTTGTTAATTTAATATAAAGATTTACAATTGGACGTACCTATAAATAACCATATACACTCGATCGGACACGATGAGCGGGATATTTATAAGTACTAATAATCGTTCATTTAACCGGACACGGGAATGGATTAATAGTCTATGGACTTATTAAAACAGGGGTGAATTATATACAAGAAAAATTGGTATAATTATAGTTTAAGTCCCCAATTAGTTGGAATATTTGACTTCGGATATAAAAATAATTTGACGAGGACATTCGCACTTTATATTTATGACTGATGGACTGTTATGGACAAAAACCAGACGGACATATTGAATAATCCAGGACAAAGGAAAATTAACCCGTGGTAATAAACTAAAATCAACACGTCAAACATCATGATTACGGAAGTTTAAATAAGCATTTTTCCTTTATTTCATATTTATCGCACTTTTTAATTATCGCAATTTTATTTATCATCATTTTATTTATCGCACTTTTTTTATGGCAATTTCATTATCGTTATTTACTTTACGCTTTAAATTAAGTTATATTTATTTTTAATATTTTACATTAGGTTTTAACTGCGACTAAAGTTTTAAAATCGACAAACCGGTCATTAAACGGTAAAAACCCTCTTTTATAATAATAATAATAATACTACTTATATATATATTTATATATTTACAAATATAGTTTTAAAAATATAGCGTTTAACTTGGCGAGTTCCCTGTGGACGAACAGGACTTACTAAAAACTACACTACTGTATGATTAGGGACACTGCCTATAAGTGTTGTAGTAAGGTTTAGGTATATCCACTCTATAAATAAATAAATAACTTGTATAAAATTGTATCGTATTTAATAGTATTTCGTAGTAAAAATACTACTATTTTGGATACACCTTGCATAACATCAAGTATTTTTGGCGCCGCTGCCGGGGACCTGCTTAAACGCCGGAAGCGAAACGCTATATAAAAAAAGATTTTTATTAAGTTTTAATACGTTTTAAATTTTAAGAATAATTAAAAATATATAAAAAAAGAAAAATATAATATATATATATATATATATATATATATATATATATATATATATATATATTTTTAAGAGTTTATTAAATATATATAAATTATAAAATATTTCTATTTCTATTTTAGTTTGTAAAAATATAAGTTTTTATTTAATTTTATATAAATACTTTAATTAATTATAAAACAGAAATTAAAAACAGAAAAAAATAATAATAATAATAAGTAAAAGAATCGGGCTACACTGTAGCAGCCCAATTTGTGAGCTGAATATTTGGGCCATGCGATCGCATGGATCCGAAGGCAAAAACTCATGCGACCGCATGAGAAGTTTTGACACGCGGCTCTGAACCTGGTACAGCAATAATTACGGAGTATTAATTATTATTATTATTATTATTAAAACCCTAATTAGGGTTAGTTATTAAATTAATTTAGTTTTAGTTTTATTTATTTAATTTGTATTTTTAGTTTTAATTAGTTTTAATAAATTATAAAATTAATACTTTTATAAATAAATAATATAAAAATAATATTTTTATAAAAATTGTACTTTTTACAACTTTAAGTTTATTTTTATATTTTATAACTTTTTATTTGTTTTAGCGTAATATTTGTATTTTTCGTTCGTATTTAGTTCTAAGTCATAGTTTTTGCCGTAGTTATTTTTATTTCTAGATTTTTAGGCTTTGCCGTAAAATCCCTTAATAACTTTTTCTTTAGACTAAGATTTAGGTGCTTTAGAATTTTGTGACGCCGTTTTATAAATTTTAGTACCTTTTTAAGTTATTGCCGTTTTGGATATAGAATTCCTTTTAAGTTTTAATACATTTAGACGCAACTTTTAATTCTTAGTTTTTAGACTTTTAAGTTTCGACGCGCTACGTTCTTTTTATTATTTTTCGACCTTTTATTTTTCGACGTTTTTCGACGCACTCTTTTTCTTTCTTATTTCTCGACGCTCTAGTTTTTAGGACATAGAATTTTCTATTTCTTCTCTAAAATTTCTTTAAATTTCAACGAAAAATTATTTTAAGTGGTTAAATTGATAGACATCAAAAATTTTCTGGTTCGTAGTAATAGTTGGATTTGTTAGTGTCGAGTTGTGGGCTTCTGATTTAAAGGGTCCTGGCTACCTGCTACATCTATTGGCTATTCGAAACGTGGGCAAAAGCAGAAAAGTCTATTAAATTGATAAGTTATATAATTTTTATCTTTTATAACTAATAGGATATTCAGTGAATGCACCGAGCAAAACGTTCCCCACCTTTTATACGTTCACCACCTGTAACTCGATCAAGACATCTAGCAAATATTGTCGCCGTTGATTTTTCTTTAGAATCGTCATCCAGTCGACCAAGTACTCCAATTCAAATTTCCGATAATCCATTTTTTGAATCCGACCTCACAATTGAGAATCCGGAGGATATTCAGGGACAATTCAGAGATCCTGAACCATTAATTTTTCCTCCGGAACCACCAATCATTCAAACAGAGATTGTCGAGGAACAACCCATTAAATCAGAATCCTCTAGTGATTCAGATTCAACAAATTCAATCATGGAAAATCTGGAACTTCTAAGTATGGAAGACCGAATGCAAGCTAAACGCACTGGCCAAGGTCACGCAATTACTCAACCAGACATTAATGCGCCAGATTATGAAATCAAAGGATAAATCCTACACATGGTAACTAATCAATGCCAATATAGTGGTACGCCGAAGGAAGATCCAAACGAACATCTTCGAACCTTTAATAGAATCTGTACTCTATTTAAAATCCGAGAAGTGGAGGATGAACAAATCTATCTCATGTTATTTCCCTGGACTTTAAAAGGAGAAGCCAAAGATTGGTTAGAATCGTTCCCTGAAGGGGCGATTGATACATGGGACGTTTTAGTTGAAAAATTTCTTAAACAATTCTTTCCGGCATCTAAAGTCGTAAGACTTCAAGGAGAAATTCTTACGTTCACACAAAAGCCAAATGAAACTCTATATGAAGCGTGGACAAGATTTGGAAAGTTATTGAGAGGATGTCCGCAACATGGTTTAGACACTTATCAAATAGTACAAATATTCTACCAAGGATGCGACATTGCTACACGAAAAGACATCGACATAACAGCTGGTGGTTCCATTATGAAGAAATCCGCAACCGAAGCTCACAAAATTATTGATAACACAGCCTCCCACTCTCATGAGTGGCACCAAGAAAAAGATATCTTTCGTTCATCTAAAGCGGCTAGAGCCGATTCTAGCCATGACTTTGATTCCGTTTCCGCATAAATAGATGCTTTCGAAAGACGAATGGAAAAGATGAATAAAGATATTCACGCAATAAGAATCAGTTGTGAGCAATGCGGTGGACCACACTTAATGAAAGATTGTCACATTGAGCAAACCATGGAACAACGTGAGAATATTTCCTACATGAATCAAAGGCCGGAAAATAATTATCAAAATAATTATCAACCGCCAAGGCCAAACTTCAATCGAAATCAAAACATTCTTTACAATCCATATGGACCCAACAATAACTCGTACAACCAACAAGGTCCGAATAACCAACCAACTCAAAACAACACTTTCAATCAACAAAGACCTAGCTTCTATAAACCACCACAAAAAACCGAAGAGAAAAAGCCAAATCTGGAAGAAATGATGGCAAAGCTAATGGAATCTCAAACACAATTTATTACTTCTCAAACCCAAACAAATGAGAGGTTTGATCAGTCATTAAGAACTCAACAAGCTTCCATTTTGAATCTAGAAAAACATGTAGGTACTCTTGCTAGCATGATGAGTGAGAGGGAACAAGGAAAGCTACCGAGTAATACTGAAGTAAATCCTCGAAATGAGAATGTTAACATGGTGTCAACAAATTCTGAAAAATCAGCACCAGAAGATGGGAAGGTTTTAGATGTACGTAACAATGAAGAAGTTACACCACCACCACTGCCCGAGTATGTAAAGCCAGTGGTGGCACCATACAGACCACCCATCCCGTTTCCAAGAAAAGGAGTTGCGTATGAGCAAATAATAGGTAATAAAGTTTGTGATACCACTAGAAAGAAAAAGAAGAATAAGAAAGTACAAGAAACAAAAACCGTAAAAGTAAACCCGGTGAAGATAGTTCCACCAAAACCTCCACCCAGGGTGGGTGATCCGGGTGAATTTATTGTTCCTTGTCTACTTAGTGATTGTGTCATGTATGATGCACTAGCAGATTTAGGTGCGAGTGTGAGTGTTATGCCTCTTTCATTATATAAGAGATTAGGAGTAGGTGAGTTAAGTCCAACAGAGATGAGTGTTCGAATTTTTGATCAAACCATTAAGCACCCAGTTGGAATTGCTGACGACCTACCCGTTCAAGTGGGTAATTTAACCTTTTTAGTCGAATTTATTGTCATTGACATAGAAGAGGACCCAAACATTCATCTAATTTTAGGTCGACCATTCTTAGCATCCACCGGGGCATTATTTGATGTAAGAGAGGGTAGAATGACACTTAGTAATGATGAAAAATCGATCACCTTTGTGAGTCGAAAGGCTAAATCTCCACAAACCAAAACCGTTGAACCAACAAAAATGATTGGTAAGAACCACATTGTTTTACCAACTCCAACGGTAGTGCTTAACAATAATAAAATGCCTAAGTGCGGGGAAGATGAAGTAACACCTAATGATGACCTGATAACAAAGAACCCCGTTGTTGATACAAAATTAAATGACCCCGTTATTAATAGTTCAATGAAGAAACTTATTAAACGGATTCGCGATGCTAGAACCAAGGGGAACTTTAAGTTATGTAACCGGTTAGTATCCAATCTATCGCCTAAAGAAAAGGCGAAACTAGTTGAATTTGTGGATATTACAAAGGAATCCGACCAATGGCTTAAAGCAAAAGTCACAGATATGCAAGTTGATTATGGTCCAAAGGAAATTGACGATGAAGTTAATCACAATTTCGACACCACGACTACCTAAGTGTGAGGAGATTCAAATGTTCTAAAAAGAAAACGTTGTCTAGAGTTAGTTGTTCTGTTCTCGTGTAGTTCTGAGAATGGAATCCGATTGGTCTTTTCCACTAGCAGACACTAAAGAACTAGTTTTCTCCCCCCATTCTGAATTTTTGTTTTGTAGGTTTTGTATGAAATTAATTTGCATTTTTAAATTTAATTTTTGTGTGATTTTAAAAAACAAAATTTACTTTATTTCATTACGTTTAAAAAAATGATTTCTAAAATTCGTCGTAAGTTAAAGACTAGGTCATGGAACCGAAATTGCTTTATCCGAGGGCGGGGCGAAAAACTTTGTTATCATTATTTTTAATTTTATTGATCTAAAGTATACCAAAAAAATTAAAAAACCCAAAAATCTTTGCTTTTAAAACAATCACTTTAAAAACGACAAATTTTAAATTTTGTCGAGGGACGGACTAGGTAAACGTACCGAAACTACCTAAAGTAAAAGGAAACAAAATTTTAAAAAAATTATTCATTTAAATTGTTTTAATAAATAAAGGTTTTATAATATATATATATATATATATATATATATATATATATATATATATATATATATATATATATGTTTGTAGTTTATCTTATATACAAAACAGGGTAAAACAGCGCACTTTCAAAGACTGACATTAAGTTCAGCAAAAGCTACTAATTTTGACGATAAGACGCAAAACATATGTGAAATTACAACAAAAGAAATGAACGATGAGGCGCGCCATCTATCATTCGACGAGCTTAGAAATTTCAAACTCGGTATTTTTAATCACTTTTTTACACTAATCACCCTCATGAATTTATAATTTTAGTCTGATTTCATGCAAATGAGGGCATTGCATGATCTCAAGTGTGGGGAAGGGTTATAAATTCTCCCGGGTTTACACTTAGTTTAATTGCCAAATTTTGTGAAAATTTGAAAAATTTTCAACTAAATGAATTCAAAATCATGTTTATATGTATTTATGAACGATAAAACTATGTGTTAATGCTGAAATTATTGTTACCTCGGAGAGAACATAAATAGAGAAACAACCCAAAACGTTAGAATTCATTTAAAATGGAATAAAGGAGAATAAAAAGGTAAAGAAATAAAATAAAAAGCTAAGTGTGGGAAGAATTTACCAAGTTCTTCAAAACATATATCACATATTTGTACAAGATTATTGCAGGTACTTTTACTTTGGACGATTTTAATCAGTTTTACCTAATTTACTGTAATATATTTGAAAGAAAGATGGATCTGCACGATGAATCAATTCCATCATTAAAAGGAAGTAAAGTCTTCCGAAAAAGACACGCGCTTCTTGATTTAGGTCAGGAAGTTGTCGTCTAGACCAGTTGTAGAGTCTACGAAAAACCTTGAAAAGTTTTCTCGAAAATCAGCTGGAAATCCACGGACCTCAGCATCAAACAGGGTCGCCAAGTGGTCAGACTTATCCTAACCATGAGAGGATCTGTCTCGTAAAATAGGGAGGGCGCCGTGCAAATTAGCTTGATAAGACTAATGAATCAGACCCCCAGAAAGGATAATCTCCTTAAACATCAAAAATCAGCTTTTAAGTCTGATATTACTCAATCCTTGAGATTGACTTTAAAGATTGAGAATTACAAACTCATGGAATTCGATGATATCTAAACTCGAGCTTGAACGAGAAAATATTTTGATCAAATTACAAACCGATTTGTTTTCTGAAAACCTATTTTCAATGCGTTCATTACCATTGAACGTAAAATCCTAAGAATTCACCGAAATTCATTAGGTCACCTTGTAACGACCCTACTTTTTCTGTTATCTTTTGCCGTTAATTATTTAACGACCGTTAATTATTATTCGTGCCACGTCATTTCTATGACCTATATTATTATTTTTGTAATAATATATTTATTATTATGTTCTATGTGAATATTTGTATTCATATTTTAAATTATACGTTTCTACGTGTCGCGGATTTCTATCCGGCGAATCTTTTCGGTTTTCAAACCAACGGTCAAGCTTTTGGGATTTTTAAGTCCTAATTATTTTAAATATGATATTTTAATGTCATATGATTATATATAGTATTTATATATATTTTTCATCGCGTATTTGTTATCTCTCCGAATTTTTAATCGCGTAGTCGTGTTTTTGCGTTTCGGGTTTCGATCGAGCGTTTGGGCTAAAATCAATTTATCAAATATTGAAAGTGGCCCACTAAGGGGCCCACCCCTCACCCAAATCGGCCGAACCCCTTGTAAGGGGGGAGTGCCTTGATTTCTTTTATTTTTGCATTCCATTTTGTTTCCACATTTTATTCCATCAAACCTAGTTTTATTTTTTTTCAAATTCTCTCTTCTCCCTCCCTCATGGCCGTCTCCCAACACCTCCAAATCATAATCAATTCACCAAAAATTATTGCTTGGATCATAGGGCTTTCATCAACATCGCTTTCCTCTCGTTCTTCTCTACGCGATCATACTTCTTGATTATCGATTAGGGTATAAACCCTAACCCTAGAACTTTTGATTTTTCATTATATTTCTGTATTTTGGTTATATATTGAGAGTATGATGATAATATGTTATTGTATTGATGATTGTATGCGTAGAATTGCTCGATTATACATGTTTTCGGTTTGATAAAATTGGGACAGCAGTTATTTCGTGTATTTCTGATATTGTGACTGTTATAAAAGTTAAAATAAAGTATCTAGATGAGTTCCTCTCATCAAGACATTAATTTTAGACTCCGGATTCAGGTCGTTTCGATTCCTGGAGCCCTAGATATGATCAAAATGATATTTTGTTAAAATTGAAAAGTGATATTGGTATGAACCAGGTTTGGTCCGACTTTGTGACCATATTTGGTGACTTTAGGATGTGTTAGTATGTTAGGATCAATGATGGGACGAACTTTCATGTTCGGGTCATCTAAATCCGAGCCACGAATCACCCGTTACGTCTAAAACACGATTTTGATTGAATTAAAGTTTCAAGTGAGGTCATGGCTGATCATCACGACTTGTGGCCTGTTCTTGATGTGTTCTTGAGTGTACCAAAGTGTCGGGTAGTTTGATTAGGCGAAGATATATGTAAGGCTCGCCGAAAACCGACACCCGGGGCTCAAGATACGACCCGATGAACTTTTGATTTAAAATTTATGATTAACTATTGAACTTATGATAAAAATAATGGATTTCATTATCATTTAATTACTTATGATAAAAAAAGTAATTATTATTATTTAATACTTATGATATATATTTATTATATCATTTAATTATTACTTATGATTTAATTAAAATTTTAATTAAACTTTTAATTAATAATACTTTTATTATTAATGGAAAATACTTATGGTAAGTATTAAACTTGTATTATGAGATTATTATAATGAGACTTATAATAAGGATTAAATAATTAATTAATTATTATAAGGCTTAGTTATTATTTAATTATAATTTAATTATTAAATACTTATGATTTAATAATTATAATTAGAAACTTATGATATGATTAATAATTCATTATTAATTAATAATACTTATGATATGATTTAAAATTTATTATTAATTAATAATACTTATATTATGACTAATATTTAATTAATTAATTAAATACTTATGTTATATTAATTATATCATTTAAACTTATATTAACTTTAATAATTCATTTTAATTTCATTAAACTTATGTTACGACATAATTAGACATATTTAACTTTAATAAACATTATAACTTACATTATTATTATAACTTACACTTTTAAAATTAACGTTGACTATGTTTGACTAAGGTTGACTTTTGAGTTGACTTTCGGTTGACTTTGACTTTCAGTTGACTTTTGTTGACTTTCTAATTAAGGAAACTTTCCTAACTTATAAACTTTCCTAAAATAGCAACTTTCTAAATTTGGAAACTTTCCAAAAATAGAAACTTTCCAAAAATAGAAACTTTCCAAAAATAGAAACTTTCCTAAAATAGAAACTTTCCAAAAATGAAAACCTGCTAAAAATAGAAACTTTCTAAAAATAGAAAGTGTGTGTCTGTACGCTGTTCCGATCAAACCGATGCATGTTGAGTGTTGTTCTATGTCTACTTGCAACATGTACAATAGCTATCATACTAAGACTTGACCTAAGTTAGTTATTTATATCGACCTGCTTTATTTATAGGTCGGCGTTGTGATCATTCCTGATCACTTTACTTCATTTGCTGTTCGCATGTTTGGGTGGTTACTTCGTTTGCTATTAAGGTGAGTTATAGTCCCATTTTTCTATTTTAACTCTTTTGGGATGAGAATACATGCAATTTATTTTATAATTTGAACACAAGTGGAAGTTGATTTAAATTATTCATTGTGAGTTGAACAAAAATATTCCCTAGTCTGGTAACTGTAATCACTGGTTTCTACTGGTGAACGCGAATCCTACGGATAGATCTATCGGGTTTGACAACCCCATTTTGAGCTAGTCGCGCTAGCAATTTATAATCGGAATGTTTAGTACTTCGTAATTTGTTGTAGATACACTTGTTTGGTATATATTATTTATTGTGTTTGGCAAGGGTAAATAAATGGTTAAGTGGTTACCAGGTGGCTCACGGTAAATGGAATAATGTTTTTATATATTTTCTAGCATATAATTTTGTGGTCCAAAAAGGAGTTTTTATGTTTTCAAACATAAATTTTTACGGTTTAAATTAAATATTGTTTGCAATATTAAACCTATAATTCACTCAACATTTTTGTTGACAGTTACTCGCATGTTTTATTCTCAGGTTCATGATTGATTGCTTCCGCTGTGCTTAGAGAGTCTCCATATTTTTGATGGCAGCTTTTGTTAAACAATAACTTGCATTCTATTTTGATACATTTAATAGTGGATGCTGTTGACTTTGTTTTGGTCAACTTTTAGTTAAGTAATAATGTATGGTTTTTCTAAACTTACATATTTTGATAGGTTTCCTTTATAGAAAATCATTTTTAAATAAAGAATGCAAGGTTATTTATTAAATTCATATAGAGTTATGATCAAGCTGTGGGACCAAGATAACGATGGTCGTCAAGTGTACTTTGACGGGTCGTTAAACACCTGAACCAAATCGGGTGTCGACCGTAAGAACGGTGGTTGCATAGCATGGTCGAAGACAGGACCTTGTGCCAGACCGAAAAACTATAGGGTGATCTTTACTATTGCTCCTACAAAGGATAGTAATTGCATCCGACACGTTTTAGACCATGAACATCTGCATGTCATTAGACATTGCCTTAACAGTTGCTTGTTCAACACTTTCCTTTACAACCGGACGGTAGTTTACGGAAAGGTAATATACAGAGCAAGTATATTGGACGTGTTCTTTTCTAATACAAGGTTAGCAAGTGGGTGACACAAAACCGCAAGTTTTGAGCTAAAATTTTAAAATCTGAAACCCACAAAACCCACAAAAACAATTTGTAAACACCGGTGAAGGGTTATTCCGGAAAACTTATCTAGGGTAAAAGCTAGAATGAATTTTCAAAAGATCAAATGTTTTCATAAAGATCCAATTTCCTTAAGGATCTAAATTTTATAAGTCATGTGGGACTGTAAACCACATCGTTACTATCATTGTTTATACCGCCGTATCAAAATCACTGATGTACAAAGTGTGAAGAATAAAGAAGTGATTCTAGTATTTTTATTTCAAGACTATATTGCTTGAGGACAAGCAACGCTCAAGTGTGGAAATATTTGATAATGCTAAAAACGAACATATATTTCATAGCATTATCCCTCAAGAAAGACAAGCATTTAGTTGCAATTGTTCTATCTACAAGTGATATTTGTTTAAATAATAAAAGGTGAAGACAAAAGACAGATTCGACGAATTGAAGACGCAAACGACCAAAAAGCTAAAAAGTACAAATTACAATCAAAGTGGTTCTAATTATTGATAAGAAACGTCTCAAAATTACAAGAGTACAAGACGCAAAACGCAAAACGCAAAATACAAGATATTAAATTGTACGCAAGGACGTTCGAAAATCCGAAACCGGGACCAGAGTCAACTCTCAACGCTCGACGCAACGGACTAAAAATTACAAGTCAACTATGCACGTAAATAAAATATAATATATAAATAATTCTTAAAATTATATATATATTATATTTAATTATTAAAACCGTCGGCAAATAAAAAACAAAAGCATGTGAGCTGGAAAAGCAGGCCATGCGATCGCATGGCCTGGAAGTGCAAAATCCATGCGGTCACATGGTGAACAGTATCAGCTCAGGTCCTATAAAGTTCGCGTGTTTTGGCCGAATTTTTACACATCTTTTTCTTCTCTTCATCTCACACGTATATATATATATATATATATATATATATATATATATATATATATATATATATATATATATATATATATATATATATATATATATATATATATATATATACATATATATATAATTTTAATTTTAATTTTAATTTTAATAATAATAAGGGTATGTTAGCGAATGTTGTAAGGGTGTAAGTCGAAATTCTGTCCGTATAACGCTACGCTATTTTTAATCATTGTAAGTTATGTTCAACCTTTTTAAATTAATGTCTAGTAGCTAAGTTATTATTATGCATATTTAAACCGTAGTAATCGTGATGTTGGGCTAAATATTAAAATTGGGTAATTGGGCTTTGTACCATAATTGGGGTTTAGACAAAAGAATGACACATATGGAAATTAGACTATGGGCTATTAATGGGCTTTATATTTGTTTAATTAAATGATAGTTTGTTAATTTAATATAAAGATTTACAATTGGACGTACCTATAAATAACCATATACACTCGATCGGACACGATGGGCGGGATATTTATAAGTACTAATAATCGTTCATTTAACCGGACACGGGAATGGATTAATAGTCTATGGACTTATTAAAACAAGGGTGAATTATATACAAGGAAAATTGGTGTAATTATAGTTTAAGTCCTCAAATAGTTGGAATATTTGACTTCGGATATAAAAATAATTTGACGAGGACACTCGCACTTTATATTTATGACTGATGGACTGTTATGGACAAAAACCAGACGGACATATTGAATAATCCAGGACAAAGGACAATTAACCCATGGTAATTGATGTTTTCGCTAAGGGGTATAAAATACTATTAAATTTTACAAGAAAATACTATTAAATACGATACAATTTTACACAAGATATTTATTTATTTATAGAATGGATATACTTAAACCTTGCTACAACACTTATAGGCAGTGTACCTAATCGTACAGTAGTGTAGTTTTTAGTAAGTCCGGTTCGTTCCACAGGGAATCTTTTAAACAAAGTTTAACGCTATATTAGCTTTAATTTATAAAAATACAAATATATAAATAAGTAATATTATTATTATAAAGGGGGGTTTTTACCATTTAATGACCGGTTTGTCAATTTTAAAAACTTTAGCCGCAGTTAAAACCTAATGTAAAATATTAAAAATAAATACAAGACTTAATTTAAAGCGTAAAGTAAATAACGATAATGAAATTGCGATAAATAAAAGTGCGATAAAATAAAATTGCGATAACTAAAAAGTAAGATAATTAAAAGTGCAATTAAATACAATAACAATAAATAAAAGTGCGATAATTAGAAGTGCAATTAAATATAAAATAAAGGAAATTAAATATGAAATAAAATAATTATGCTTATTTAAACTTCCGTAATCATGATGTTTGACGTGTTGATTTTAGTTTTATGCCCATGGGTTAATTGTCCTTTGTCCTGGATTATTCAATATGTCCGTCTGGTTTTTGTCCATAACAGTCCATCAGTCATAAATATAAAGTGCGAGTATCCTCGTCAAATTATCCTTATACCCGAAGTCAAATATTCCAACTAATTGGGGACTTAAACTGTAACAAGGTTTTAATACTTTGTTTAATAATTACACCAGGTTATCGACTGCGTGTAACCCAAGGTTTTAATACTTTGTTATCAATTATGCCAAGTATCCTTGTACATAATTTCACCCCTGTTTTAATAATTCTAGTGACTATTAATCCATTCCCGTGTCCGGTTAAATGAACGATTATTCGTACATATAAATACCTCGCCCATCGTGTCCGATTGAGTGTATATGGTTATTTATAGGGACGTCCAATTGTAAATCTTTATATTAAAATTAACAAACTATCATTTAGTTAAACAAATATAAAGCCCATTAATAGCTCATAGTCTAATTTCCACAAGTGTCGTTCTTTTGTCCAAACCCCAATTATGGTACAAAGCCCAATTACCCAATTTTAGTAATTAGCCCAACATCATGATTACTTCGATTTAAATAAGCATAATAATAACTTAGCTACGCGACATTAAATTAAAAAGGTTGAACATAACTTACAATGATTAAAAATAGCGTAGCGTTACACGGACAGAATTTCGACTTACACCCTTACAACATTCGCTAACATACCCTTATTATTATTAATTAAAATTAAAATTAAAATTAAAATATAAATTATATATATATATATATTTACGTATATGATAGAGAGATTGATATATATGGATATTTAAAACGTCGAATTGCGCTGGCTTTTATAGGCATTTTTGTCCAGGGAGGCTCCGCGAGTCGCTGTATTTTTGCTCTTCAAACTCCGCAAGTCGCGGAGTTCGCAAAACCAGCTCACACAAGTTTGGATCCTAGTCTGCCGACGGTTTTAATATATAAATATAATATATATATATATATAATTTATATAATTAATTATATATTATATTATATTTATATACATAGTTAACTTGTAATTTTTAGTCCGTTGCGTCGAGGGTTGAGAGTTGACTCTGGTCCCAGTTCCGGATTTAATATCTTGTACTTTGCGTTTTAAATCTTGTACTCTTGTAATTCTGAGACGTTTCTTATCAATAATTGGAACCTCTTTGATTGTATTTTGTACTTTTGAGCTTTTTGGTCGTTTACGTCTTCAATTTTTCGAATCTGTCTTTTGTCTTCACCTTTTAATATTTAAACGAATATCACTTGTAAATAGAATAATTGCAACTAAAAGCTTGTCTTTCTTGAGGAATAATGCTATGAAATATATGTTCGTTTTTAGTATTATCAAATATTTCCACACATGAGCGTTGCTTGTCCTCAAGAAATATAGTCTTGAAATATACTAGAATCACTTCTTTATTCTTCACACTTTGTACATCAGTGATTTCTATACGGCGGTATAAACAATGGTAGTAACGATGTGGTTTACAGTCCCACATGACTATAAAAATTTAGATCCATTAAGGAAATTGGATCTTTATGAAAACATTTGATCTTTTGAAAATTAAATCTAGCTTTTACCCTAGATAAGTTTTCCGGAATAACCCTTCACCGGTGTTTGCAAATTCTTTTTGTGGGTTTGGTGGGTTTCAGATTTGAAGATTTTAGCTCAAAACTTACGGTTTTGTGTCACCCACTTGCTAACCTTGTATTGGGAAAGCAACACGTCCAGTATACTTGCTCCGTATATTACCTTTCGATAAACTACCGTCCGGTTGTAAAGGAAAGCATTGAACAATCAACTGTTAAGGCAATGTCCCCTGACATACTTTTAATTATGGTCTATAACGTGTCGGACGCAATTACTATCCTTTGTAGGAGCAATAGTAAAGCTCACCCTTATAATTTTTCGGTCTGGCACAAGGTCCTGTCTTTGACCATACTATGCAACCACCGTTCTTACGGTTGACACCCGATTTGGTTCAGGTGACCTAATGAATTCCAGGTGAATTCCTAGGATTTTACATTAAAAGGTAATGAACGCATTGAAAATGGGTTTTTAGAAAACAAATCGGTTTGTAATTTTGATCAAAATATTTTCTCGTTCAAGCTCGAGTTTAGATATCATTGAATTCCATGAGTTTGTAATTCTCAATCTTTAAGGTCAATCTCTAGGATTGAGTAATATCAGTCTTAAAAGCTGATTTTTGATCTTTAAGGAGATTATCCTTTCTGGGGATCTGATTCATTAGTCTTATCAAGCTAATTTGCACGGCGTCCTCCCCATTTTACAAGACAGATCCTCTCATGGTTAGGATAAGTCTGACCACTTGGCGACCCTGTTTGATGCTGAGGTCCGTGGATTTCCTACTGATTTTAGAGATGACTTTTCTAGGGTTTTCGTCAACCTACAGCTGGTCTGGACGACAACTTCATGACCTAAATCAAGAAGCGCGTTTCTCTTTCGGAAGACTTTACTTCCTTTAAATGATGGAATTGATTCATCGTGTAGATCCATCGTTCTTTCAAAAGTATTACCATAAACCGGGTAAAACTGATTATTTTCGTCCAAAACAAAAGTATTTTCAATTATTTGTACAAAAATATGTGATATATGTTTTGAATAACTTGGTAAAAATTTCCCACACTTGGCTTTTATTTTCCTTTATTTACCTTTTTATTGTCCTCTATTTCATTTTAAATGGATTCTAACATTTTGGTTTGTTTCTCAATTTATGTCCTTTCCAAGGTAACAATAATTTCAGTGTTAACACCTAGTTTTATCGTTCATAAATATGTATAAACATGATTTTAAATTCATTTAGTTGAAAATTTTGAAAATTTTTACTAGAATTGGGTAGTCAGTATATAAGACTAGGGCTGTTCTTTATTATCAGAGAGTACTAAATTCTAATACAACTACTGCGTTACTAGTATTTTTAATGGTAACCAAGTATTTAAAGTAAAAATTTTAAAATCCGAAAGAATTTAACCCCTTTCCACACTTAAGATCTTGCAATGCCCTCATTTGCAAGAAATCAGTAACAATTTAAATTATTGAGGGTGATTAGCGTAGAAAAATGATTAAATTTTACCAAAGTTTCCAAACATATTGTTGTTTGTGTTGAATGATAAATGGTGCACATCATTTGTTCATTCCGTCTTGTTGTTATTTCACATATATTTTGCATCTTGTCGTCAAAATTAGTTACTTTTGCTGAACTTAATGTCAGTCTTTGAAAATGCGTTGTTTTACCCTGTTGTGTACATAAGATAAACTGCAAACATATATACATATTTTTGAAGTTTGGTATATTACCCCACATTCAAAAATTATTAAAATCTAATAATAAAAGTTAGAAAATTATAAAAACTATTACAATATTAACATAAGTGTTAAATGTAGTAACATTACAAAAATAAAATAAATAAAACTAAATAAACTAGTGTTGATACTGATACCAGTAGGGGTTCCATGCATAACCGTATGTGTTATAGAATACTTCAGCTGGGTTATAAGTAGGATACGGTGGTTGGATCTCTATAGACCAGGGAGGAAATACGGGCTTTGGAGTAGGAATATAGTTTCTACCTATATGTTGGCAATGTACTATGATATGGTTTTTGATGAACTTGCCAATCTTCAAATGCTCGATGTCTAGCATTTTCATACTCTTGTGAAGCTATAAACCTTTGCATTTCTGTCATTTCATTTCCCCCTCCCACATTACCTGGCTGTTGATTTCTTTCAACCTGTGGATGTCTTCCATTATATTGTACTGCGGCGTTATTTCGCCTCTTCAAAACTTTAGCACCATGATATACATTTAAACCAATTGTATCGTGGGGTTCTGGTTCTTCGATTAATAATACCCCCCGACTTATATCCACATCGAGATACTCAGCAATTAATGTAATAAATATACCACCTCCTATTATACTGTGCGGTCTCATTCCCCTAACCATAGCTGATAAATAATAACCCACACAATAAGGTATACTTACAGCGCTTTGTGGATCTCGAATACACATGTGGTAAAATAAATCTTGCTCATTTACCTTTTCCTTATTTTTACCTCGCTGTGTAATCGAGTTTGCTAGAAACCTGTGAATTACTCTTAACTCAGCCCTATCTATATCCAAATAAGAGTAATTTCCCCTTTTAAATCGGTGATGGCTAGTCATTTGACTCCATACACCATGCGTATCAAAATTTTCATCAATCTTCCTACCATTTAATATCAACCCTCGACAATCGGCAGATGCTAGCACCTCAGGCGTATATATACATAAGGCCTGAGCCATGTCTAGTAGAGACATGTGGTGCATGGAACCTCCTAACAAAAATTTAATAAAAGTTCGATCAGTTAAAGTAGCTACCCGATCATTTATTTCTATACTACACAATAATTCTTCACACCATACTTTATATACAGGTCTACGCATGTTGAATAATCGTACCCAATCGTTAAAAGTAGAATTACCATACCTCTGTGTAAGTAATTCTCTAATCCGTTTGGCCAATCCTACGGCTTCTAACGGTTCCCATTCTATTACCCTAGGTACTTCAACAGCTTTAGAATGAAGAGTGTGCAAGCTCCTTTGGTATTTTGGATAATCTATCCAACGTCTGTCTAATCTCAAGTTCGGGTGCAAATCTTCCACGTGCATATCTGAAAATGTCATAACTGGATGAGGTATATCTTGTTTGTAATAGTTATCAATATCCTGTTGTTCCGCATTCTCAAGAGGAGCAATGCGAGCTTGGGATGAAGATTCACCCCTTTCAGTCTGCAAAACACATCAAACACAATTTTTGTGCATCCAAATATGCATTAGTGTCAGCAAAATCATCAATCAAAATAATTACAATGACATGTTCAATTTATATCAAACTTATGCTCATTTTCATATTTTTATCAAATCTACACTTTTTCAAATAAGCATATACGAAAATGTTCACCAAGTTCATAAGCATTCAACTTAAATAACATGTCAAAATAATCATTATTAGCAATTAAATAAGTTTCAAATGGCATTATCTCTCAAAAATAAAGTTCATGAATTTTAGACTTGAAAAAGTCCACTTTAATTCTCAAAAATCATGTTTAGGCTCAAAGTTTGGATCATTTAACTACCTAAACATGTTACACTACTTAATTTAGCAATAATTCATGACAAAAATTGGCCATAACTTGTTTATATCAAAAAGCCCCAATTTTGCTCAAGAACACAAACCCTAGATTACTCAAAATTTGAAGTTTAAGGCTTCTAATCATGTTAAATAGCATCAATCTAGGTTATACAAGCATAATACACAAGTAATTTAAGCATAATTACACTAAAAAGCATTAAAATCGAATTGGGTATAAATTTGTTCAAGAACACTAATTTTCGGATTAAGTGGTGTTTAGGTGTAGAAATTTACCGTTTTCCTTGAGTAATTCCTTGATAGCATCCTTCTCAACATGATTTTTGTGAAAAATGTGATGATTTTTGGTGAAAAAATTCGATTTTGGGAGTGTTTGTGTGTGTTTTTTCGCTGAAAAATAATGAAAATGGGGAAGGGACTGGTCTGCTGATCCGTTTTATTTTTTTCTGGAATTTTAGAACTCCGCGAGTCGCGGTGTTTGTATATATTTTTTTTTTATAAAAACCTTAACTTATAAAACAATTAATTAATTAATTCTAAAATTTTGTTTCCCTTGTTATTTAGGACGAGGTCATTTCGGATCGATGTCCTAGTCCGTCCCTCGACAAAATTTTAAAATTTGTCTATTTAAAGCGCGGTTTTAAAAGCAAAGATTTTTGGATTTTTTAATGTTTTTGGCATACTTTAATTCAATAAGATTAAAAATAATGATAATAAAAGTTCTCGTCCCTCCCTCGGGTAAAGCAATTTCGGTTCAACGACCTAGTCTTCAACTCACGACGAATTTTAAAAATCATATTTTTAACTTAGCGAAATAAAGTAAATTTTTGTTTTTCAATTCACACCAAACTTAAATTTAAAATGCATAAAATTAAAAATTCACACCAAACTTAATTAAAAATTCATATTATAAATTCACACCAAACTTATATTATATTTTTGTTTTTATACATACAAAATTATATTAAAAACATCAATTTTTCAAATATTTACAATTTTAAATATATTAATTTTAAAAATTGCACAATATTAATTTAATATTAATTTTAAAAATATGGTAAAAATAAAATTAAAAATATTTTTGGCTTTTATCCCACTTTAATCAATCAAATATTATCAAAAATATGCGCCCCTCTTTTCGGTAAAGTAATTTCGGTTCCATAACCTAATTTAACTCATGACGAATTTTTGAAATATTTTGAGTTGATTGATTAAAGATATTTATACCTTAAGAATAAACGTTAAATTTCGCAGTGATATAATAAATTTTTGTATGATATCAATAATTTCGGTCGCAAGACCTAATTTCATCGAATACCAATTTAATACTTTATAGCGAACAAATTAGCGTTTATTATCAAAAGGTTAAAAATAAAAATAAAAATAAAAATGAAAACTGTACAAACTTACCTGTGAAATATATTTCTTAGTGATATGCTCTAGCCCACTCATAAGATAGTCGGACTAATTGGTTTTCCATGGCTACATAGGCGTAACCTCGAGCATTTAATGTTTTTTCTTCTAAACATATGAACGGTCCGTCTCTGCATAGAGTAACAAATTCGGTATTTGAATAGGTTTGATTATTTGAACATTTACCTTCGTGTGACCATTTTCCGCATTTGTGACATTTTTCAAGGTGTCGTGCTCTTCTTTTCGCTGCGGATTTTGATTTTCCTTTACCAAATTGTAACTTATTATCTTCGCATCTGGATTCTTTTCTTACTCCATCCAATTAACCTCTGATTAATGATACTATTTCACTTGGAAGTGTGTCATTATTACGTTTAGTAATCAAAGCGTGTAGCATTAGACCATGGTTTAGTTCACAGGAAGTCTTCATTTCGTAAAAACCTAAAAAAAATAAAAATTCAGAATGGGGGGAGAAGACTAGTTCTTTAGGGTCTGCTAGGGAAAGACCATTCGGGTTCCATTTTCGAGAACTACACAAAAATAGAAAATCTAACTCTAACATAAATACATATTATCCTTTAAAGACTTGATTCTCCCCACACTTAGTTAGCTGTGGTGTTGAAATTGTGATTAACTTCGTTGTCAACTTCCATCGGACTATCTATGTAGTGTTTAACTCTGTGACCATTAATCTTAAATTCAATCCCATTTGAATTTATTAATTCTATCGTTCCGTATGGGAAAACTCTTTTGACTATGAATGGTCCAGACCATCTTGATTTCAATTTTCCAGGAAATAGCTTGAATCGTGAATTGAAAAGAAGAACTCTGTCTCCTTCTTTAAATTCTTTTGAACTTCTGATTCTTTTATCATGTCATTTCTTCGTTCTTTCCTTATAGATTAACGAATTTTCGTATGCTTCATGTCTTAATTCTTCTAATTCATTTAATTGACTTAACCGTAGACGTCCAGCTTCATGTAAATCAAGATTACATGTCTTCAAAGCCCAAAATGCTTTGTGTTCAATTTCTACTGGAAGATGACATGCTTTTCCATAAACGAGTCTGAAAGGTGTGGTTCCAATTGGAGTTTTGTAGGCTGTTCTAAAAGCCCAGAGTGCATCCTCCAATTTTATGGACCATTCCTTCGGATTTGATCCTACGGTTTTCTCTAGAATACGTTTTAAAGCTCGGTTGGTATTTTCAACTTGTCCACTTGTTTGTGGATGATATGCGGTAGAGATTTTATGAGTTACTCCATATCTTTTAAGAACTTTCTCAAGTTGAATATTACAAAAATGAGTTCCCCGATCACTTATTAAAGCTTTCGGTGTTCCAAACCTTGCAAAAAGACGTTTTAAAAAGTTGACTACAACTCGTGCATCGTTAGTTGGGAGAGCTTGTGCTTCCGCCCATTTAGATACATAATCAATGGCTACGAGAATATAGAGATTATTATGAGATTTTGGAAATGGACCCATAAAGTCAATACCCCAAATGTCAAATACTTCACATACTTGAATGACATTTTATGGCATTTCATCACGTTGACTTATTTTTTCGGCCCTTTGACAAGTATCACAGGATTTGCAAAGAAGGTGTGCGTCTTTGTAAATTGTAGACCAATAGAATCCAGCATCGTAAACTTTTCTTGCTGTGAGCTGAGGCCCATAATGCCCTCCTGTTGGTCCTATGTGACAATGGTTTAAGATTTTACTAGCTTCATCTCCGAATACACATCGGCGTATTATTCCATCTGGACAACTTTTAAACAGATGTGGATCTTCCCAGAAATAGTGTTTTATATTACTGAAGAATTTCTTTCGTTTTTGGTACGATAATCCTTTTTCAAGGAATCTACATACTAAGTAGTTTGCATAGTCTGCAAACCATGGTATTTGATTATAATCTATCTTCAATAGATATTCATCAGGAAAGTTGTCTTGTATGGCCGATTCATTTAGAACTTCTAATTCGGGATTTACAAGACGAGAAAGATGATCAGCGGCGAGATTTTCTGCTCCTCTTTTATCTCGAATTTCAATATCAAACTCTTGTAAGAGTAAGATCCAACGAATTAATCTTGGTTTAGCATCTTGTTTCGAAAATAGGTATCTAAGAGCAGAATGGTCGGTATAGACCACCGTTTTTGCTAGAACGAGATATGAACGAAATTTATCAAAAGCAAAGACAATAGCAAGGAGTTCTTTTTCAGTAGTTGTGTAATTCTTTTGTGCTCCTTGTAACGTCTTACTAGCATAATATATAGGTTGAAATCGTTTTTCAATCCTTTGTCCTAAAACGGCTCCCATTGCAAAATCACTTGCATTGCACATTAGTTCAAATGGTAGATTCCAATTTGGTGTTATCATGATCGGCGCATTAGTGAGTTTCTCTTTAAGAATATTAAAAGATTTGATACATTCATCTGAAAAGATGAATGGAGCATCCTTTTCTAGGAGTTTATTCATAGGAGTGGCAATTTTAAAAAAATCTTTTATGAAACGTCGGTAAAAACCGGCATGCCCTAGAAAACTCCTAACTCCTCTAACATTGGTGGGATGTGTAAGTTTAGCAATTACATCTACTTTAGCTCTATCCACTTCAATTCCTTCCTTTGAGATTTTATGACCAAGAACGATGCCTTCTTTAACCATGAAATGGCATTTCTTACAATTAAGTACTAGATTTGATTGTTCGCATCTAATAAGCATTCGTTCAAGATTAACTAAACATGATTCAAAAGTATCACCGAAGACTGAAAAGTCATCCATGAAAACTTCCATGCATTCTTCTATCATGTCGTGAAAAATCGCCATCATGCACCTTTGAAAGGTTGCAGGGGCGTTGCAAAGTCCAAATGGCATGCGTTTGTAAGCAAAAGTACCATAAGGGCACGTGAATGTGGTTTTCTCTTGGTCTGTGGGTGCTATTGGAATTTGAAAATATCCGGAAAAACCATCTAGAAAACAATAGTAACTGTTTCCGGCTAATCTTTCCAACATTTGATCAATAAAAGGTAAGGAAAAGTGATCTTTTCTGGTGGCGTCATTTAATTTTCTATATTCAATACAAACACGCCATCCTGTTACAGTCCTAGTAGGAATAAGCTCATTTTTCTCATTTGTAATGACAGTCATGCCACCCTTCTTAGGCACGCATTGAACTGGGCTTACCCATGGACTATCAGAAATTGGATAAATTAAACCTGCATCAAGCAGTTTAATAATTTCTTTCTTAACAACATCTTGCATATTCGGATTTAGTCTTCGTTGGTGTTGCACATACGTTTTATGACCTTCTTCCATAAGGATTTTATGTGTGCAATACGAAGGACTTATTCCTTTAATATCATGAATCTTCCATGCAATGGCTGGTTTATGAGCTTTCAACACAGAAATGAGTTGTGATTTCTCATTTTCAGTAAGAGAAGACGATATTATTACAGGTAATTCAGATTCACCATGTAAATAAGCGTATTCCAAATGGTTTGGAAGTGGCTTTAACTCTAATGTCGGAGGTTCTTCTATCGATGATTTATATCGATATCTGTCTTCTTCTTTTAGTATTTGAATTTCTTCTGTTGTTGGTTCATATCCATTAGCTATTAGTGTAGCTAACATTTCAGTTTCATCAATTGGTTCAGTTCCTTCTCCTAAAGAACATTCTCATGTTCCTTGTAATTCTGGAAATTCTTCTAACAATTCTGCATGTGAATCTATAGTTTGAATATAATAACATGTATCATCTGCAGATTGCGGTTGTTGCATTGCTCTATCAATTGAAAAGGTAACACTCTCATCCTCTATACTTAGGGTCAGTTTCTTACCAAACACGTCTATCATTGCTTTAGTCGTGTTTAAGAATGGTCTTCCTAATATGAGAGGAACTTGAGAATCTTCTTCCATGTCCAGAACAACAAAATCTACTGGAAATACTAAAGTACCAACTTTAACTAGCATGTTCTCTGATGTGTTGAAACAGTACCTTTATTTATGAAAGGATTTGAGTTATTTTGTTACACGAATTGATTTATTGTATATGTGGTATTTTAATGATTTTAGGTTGGTTTCAAACATATATAGGCAACTGGTCCTATCCGCGTAGTTTAGTTTGTAGGTAAATCCGATTCGTTCCATAGGGAGATGGAGTGTTAATGGTTTTTAATAATCTTTGAAGTCAAACTTATTTAAAGGGGGTTTTGGATTAGGAATTTATAAAATAACAATAATGGAAAATAACTTAACTAATTTACTTCATAAATAAAATTACAAGATTACAATTATTAACTAAAAAGTGAATTAAATGAAATTATACTAATTATGATGTAACAATTTTATTACTAAATGATAATTAATAAGATAATAGCTTTTAATAAAACTAATTGTTTAGAATTTTGTTTTGAGCAATTATAATATAAATTTATTTAAATTAACTAAATAACATATTTTAACTAAATTAATATAAATTAACAGGAATTATAATATTTAACTAGTTATAAACTAATTACTAATTATAAATTATAATAATTATAAACTAACAACTTAAATATAATAATAAAATAATTAAAACCCAAAATTTTTAACCTAGTTCGTACAGTACCCGTATTATACTTACGCATTTCGCGTAGTATAATATGCGTTTCGCGTATGGTTTAATATGTACGTGTATCGTGTAGAGTTGTACGCGATCCGCGTATGTTATAATCGATGTGACAAAACAGTTCTGGTACAAATTCGAGATGTAAATAATTTTTTAATAGTTTTACTTACTGAATAAAATAAACGTAAATAATAATAATAATAATTAACAAAATAAAAGGAAGTGTTTACTTAAATGTGTCACCTCTAGGTCCATGGATTGTTTTAAGTTTAAGCTCGTATTAAAATGTTTAGTATAAAACTTATATTTTCCTTTCGAAAAAATAATAAGTTTTGACTAACTAAATTAAATCTAATTTTCATTGGATTATATTTAGATAGTTACTAGTCCTTAAGTATTTAAATTGAGACCCAACCCAGTTTTGACCTTCGCCAAAACCCAAATCATAACGGTTTCCCTTTTTACAATTTCACTATTATATGACTAGTGATATTACCCAAACCACCGAACCTTACTTTTAATTTAGTGTTAGTAAATTAGTTATAAGTTCGTCTAGATCACCTTTTTTAAATGTTGAAGCTTAATTTATATAAATAAAAATAACTTTCGTTATTTTAATCTAACAAATTAAGTGACAAGGGTTAAATATCCAAATACATAATAATGGTTCTTTTAATTAGGCTCAATATTAAAAATACTAAAGTTACATTTTAATTTTTACAAATGATAACAATCCATTTCACTAGGGGCTCTACATCTAAGCAAACACTAAGGGTATTTAGCTACTCATTATACTAGGGTAAACATAAAAACATAAATATGCAAACATAATAATAACGATAATTTTAACAGGATATACTTACTAAAAATTCTTCACTTTCATTAACTTCAAACGGTAGAAAATTACAATAACAACACCCTTTCACGCGTACAATAACACCCTTAATCACGAACAATACAACCTTAATATTTGAAACTATCCTAATCTTGACTTGAGAATTAAATCGGTACAGAACTAAATTATACAAAGTACTTCAAAATACAAAGTAACTAGAATAATAAATTTTGTATATGTGTATAGTAATTCCTTCTCTCTCCTTTAATGAATGTGTCTAGTCCTCCGTATTTAACATGTTGATAGTAGGTCAAAAGTGTATCCTTGCTGTACCACTTGAAAAAGAATGAATATTAAAACAGAAAAGTAACCGTCCCATTTGCTGTTGAATCTGGATCTGGACTGGATACTACGCGTTTCGCGTAGTAGTCCACACGATCCGCGTAAGAGTTAAATACTACGCGTTTCGCGTAGGTTGCCACACGATTCGCGTAAGAACAGCCGACAGTTTTCTTTGTTTTTATTTTATGTTTTGTTCTCTTTTGATCCCGCGTTGACGTTTATCGATTTGGAACTTTTCATTTGAACTTTTATTCTTTGCTCATCTTGAACTTGTATTCGGGTAATGTTATCTCGACATATATTTGGTTTAAATCCATCGTTTATCGTCTTTTCTTCAAACTTCGAGCTCGTATTATCTTTTGTCATTTTTCTCGTGAAATACGCATTGAATGTCTTTGTAGACGGTAAAAACTTATGAAATATAAATGATATTACGTCGAATAATATGTATGTTTAAAGCAATATCAAAATACCCCACACTGGAACGTTGCTTGTCCTCAAGCAATTACATCTTCTAAATAGAATCGGAACATTACATATTTTTCCTTATCGATCATTAAATCACACAACACACGCTACACGAAATGAAACACACGCTATATGGAATAAGTTGGAAACACTACACAATTTTTATTGAATCACACGCACACCACACGAAACGAAATTCTGACAACAGAAACAAAGTTGAAACTCGTGATTAAGGTTTAAAAATTTGGATCCTTAGGGAAAATTGGACCTTGTGAAAACATTTTATGATTTTATAAAATGGCATGCTAGTTTTTACACTAGACACGTTTTCCGGTTTTAACCTCAAATTCCGGTTGAGGGTAACTGAAAACCGTAGTCTCAGTCAGCGATTAGCAAGATACTCGCCCCCATAATTGAAGTATCATGGAACTTGAAACCGAATGTCCTAAAAATGGTTTTACACAATATAATTCATAAAATAGCACAAGTTTTAGAGTAAAATTATATCGTGTCCAAATATCATCGGTGAACCATGAGTTTGCACACCTCAATTTGTTATGGCATGTGTATGTTGACCGCGGTCAAACATAGATGCGGTTGATCTTTACGGAGATCATCCATCTGGGGATTAGATTCATTAGTCTTAAAATCTAATTTGCAATGTGCCCCCCCATTGTACGAGACAGATCCATCTCATGGTTAGGATAAGTCTGACCACCAAAAACCCTGTTTGATGCTGAGGTGAGGTGGATTTCCAGCCGATGATAGAGATGACTTTTCAAGATTTTTCGTCAACCTACAGCTGTTCTGGACTACATCTTCTAACATAAGTTAGCAAGTGTGTCATTTTGGAAGACTTTACTTCCTTTACGAGATGTTCAGGTTTATACATTCCAAAGCGATGATATCTGCAATACTTCATAGAAACATGTGATAAATAGTTCTAAACATATAGAGTTTATAAATTCTGTTATACTTGGTTTTCTTTTATATATTTCAATCAGATAAACTTATGTATTTTTAATGTATGGAGACAATAATTTCGGTTTTTGACACCTAATCTTTAATTGCTCGTAATTACCTTAAAAATTGATTAGTTATATTTGTTAAAAAAAATGTAAAATTTTTCATAAAAACCACCAAGTTATAAGTTCTCGAGAATTTATATATTCCCTACCCCACACTTAAGATTATGTAATATCCTCATTACATAAAATCAGATTAAAATGTATAAATTTGAGAGGACAAAAAGTGTACAGTATATAGAACTTCCTTTGTTAAGTAATTGGATATTGTAAAATGCTTATCGTATGAACATATCCAATCCGTTTTATCACAATAATACTTTCGTGTTTCGCTATGTCGAATCTCATCATCATAAGTACCTGTCAACAAATATGTCAATCACAAACGAGATGGGGTTGTACTTTAGTAGTACAAAAATTTTACCCCACACTAAAAGTTTTTGTAAAGATAATTAAAGATAAGAATAAATTAACACACCATAAAAATCATTATATACAAACAAATATAAAATAAATAATTCTAAAAATAAAAAGAAAAACTAGAAAAATGACCACGCAGGGCCTCCCTGATCTTCCTGTTCTCGCTCATGTTGCTGCCGTTGTTCGTTTAGGCGTTGTTCCTCGTAAAAACACCTATAGGCTTCCTGACTCGCGGCAAGGGCAGCGTTGGGATCATAAGGTGGAGGTAGAGGGTCACCGTGTTCTTGCCACTGGGGGTATGATGGAAAAGCTGAGGGTGCGTAATGTTGTGGGTTAGCTGCGTATAAATAAGCCTGATGATGCGCCCACTCTAACTGTGCTCCCTGGCCCCTCTGATCGTAGCGGATGTTTTCTAACATAGTATCCTGGGCCAGTTGGGTATGCCTAATATCCCCTATTTGCCTAGACAAACTAGTGTACTGTTCTTCTGATCTCCGTCCCCAATTATCATACGAGTTCCTTAAATCTAAACTCAATGAATTAAACGAATTTTGTAGCATATCGAAATCAGAAACACCTGCGTTAGACGTACTAGCCTCATCTGGCTATCTTCGTCTCCTCCTAGTTTCCCTAGCGGGTTCCTCATCCTCCTCCATAGGAGCGTGAGTGACTACTTCTTGCCGTCTCAAACTAATTACCCCACCCCTCACTTGTATGGCCTTAGCCGTCCTATACACCCAATCCTAAAGTTCTAACAGCTTGATTTACCGGTTGGATTGGAGGTTCTGAATCATTCGGGTCGAGTCCGAACAAGCTTCCTAGACACGTGATATAGTGACCCCCTGACATGTCACTCGTCCCTCGAGCACCCTTACCAACATGGGCCAAAAAGTAACAACTCCATAGGGTATACTAATAAATGTATCCCTATCTCTGATCGCATCCAAGTACCAAAGGTCAATATAATTAATTTTATCTGTATTAGTAAATGACCTTTGGTTTATTGTGTTCGCTATAAACTTATGAATTATTCTGAAGCGAACATCAGTGATCTTTAGATAAGATTCCTGGCCTGGCTCATATGTATTTCTATTAGTGAAAGATCGCCAGACTAAACCAGAATCATAGTTACCTGTATATCTAGCCCCTGTAAAAATATATTCCCTAAAACCGGGAGCTATCATCTCGTCTACGGTGTAAATCCCTAATGCGGTAGTCACGTCACTTAGGGACATTGCTCTATCTACCCCACGCAGCCTAAATTGTAGAAAATTAATATCATCGATATTTTCTGGGTGTAAACTTATTCTAACGGTAGAGTAGAATTCTAAACACCATTCTCTGTATACAGGGCTATTTAAACTAAACAATCTCTCAAAATCATTAAAAACCAAAGTCATTCCAAATTCATTTGTAAAACTTTGGTTTAAAATTCCCTTTATTTGCAAATCTAAATTGACTGGTGGTCCTAAAGGAGCCCAGTCCACAACGTATACTGGAGAGATGTTTCTAGTGACCAGAGAAAGTAAGTCCTTAACCTTTTTTAATCGGTTAGGTACATCATCAGGAAATCTCAGGTTTGGGTGTAGATTTTGTAGTTGTTGTTTCATTTCTGGGGTTACTTGTTCTTCCCCTTGCTGTTGGTTAACAGCTCTCATTCTGAATAATCCCTGCATAACATTTTAAAACAAGAGAACTGTCCCAATTGGGTATGTTAATGTTAGCAACGAATTTATTCTTGACATACAAGCTTGTTTCAACACCACATGAATCAATATCTTAACAACAAATAAAAACAAACAAAAATAAATCAAAAATTCCTAATCAAAAATCAAGTTTCAAAAACAAAAATGTGAATCACAAATGGAAATACGCAATGAGCTAAGTATATATAATCCAATTCAATGACATTGTGTATAATCCAGCTTCTAATCATCATCACAATACACACTTGATTCATGACAATTACAAAAAAAAATATCAAATTTACACTAAAAATAAAATCACAAAATCAAACAATCAAACTTATGTTCAAGGGTTCTAACTACTATCAACACAACTAAAAACATCTAATTGTAACCAAAATAACACAATTTATAGCAGCTCCTCAATTTGTATAAACCCTAATTTTTCAATAGTCAATTAAAGATCAAATTTTTATGCTAATCGGGTTTATATTCATGCTTACAACATAGCCATATCAATAATTAAGCTAAATTTATCAATAACAAGCATAAAATTTGGATTAAAGCTATATATATAATTAATGAAAAATTTGAAGAACAAGTGGTAAAATGGGTTGAGGACCCTTACCAATCTCGGCATGTTGAAAGGTAGATGAATTGGATGAGATTGAGAGTGTTTAATTGAGTTTTGGGTGTGATTTTGGTAGAATTTGGGTGTTCTTCTCGTCTTCACAGCAGCAAAAACAATAATAATAATGGGAAGGAGAAGCAGAATTCGACAGAGTATCTGGACTGATTTTTGAACCTACGCGTTTCGCGTAGTCCTACACGTTTCGCGTGGCTTTTGATTATACGCGTTTCGTGTGGATATCCCCACGATTCGCGTAAGTTTTCTGTCCTTTTTTTTTATATATACTTTTAAACCAACTAATTTTCAAACTTAAAACTTTGTTTCCTATCAACTAGGTAGAGACAATCTCGGTTGTTACACCTATCATTACCCACGACAAAGGTTTATAAGTTATATATTTTTACAGTTATTGATAAAAAAGTATAATTTTAGTAGTTTTGATTTTTCTTCTGTTTTTGGTGGTTTACCATATAAAAGATATATTATGAATCCAACAATAAATTTCGTGCAATTTGAAGAACGACAATTCAGTTATTACACTTAGCATTATCGTTTTCAATAAAAACAGGTTAAACTCAAGGTTTATCAATTTTAAACGGTAGACCCTTTTTAATAACATCACAGCAAACAAATACAAACTAAAACACACCAAAACATAAACACACAAAAATTCAAAAATACAAAAATGCACAAAAATACAAAAAATGCACAAAAACACAATTGGCGAGAAAAAGACTTAGATTGTGAAACCGCGTTGACTCGCCTCGTAGTGTAGTCACATCATTTCGCCCCCCATGGCTTCGTAGGCGTAACCTCGTTGGTTTAAGAGGTTTTCCTTTGAACATTTAAAAGGTCCTTCTCGGTATAAGGTTACGTACTCGAAATTAGAGTCTGTCTGGTTCTTTGGACAATTTCCATAATGAGTTTGTTTTCCACATTTTACACATTTGCCCAAATGACGCGCTCGACGTTTCTTAGCTGATTTTGATTTTCCTTTGACATAATTTTTCTCGTTAAGTTCTTGCCTTATTTCTTTACTCGCCTGATCGCATCTTCTTTTTATATCTAACACCACATCTCTCGGTAAAATTTTATCGCACATTAAAAAGAAGTGGTTGTAGACATATTGATTGCGCATCTTGAAAATAAACAATAAATAAAAACGAAAAGAAGAAAATAAAAAGGTAGAATGGAGGGAGAAGACTAGTTCTTTAGGGTCTGCTAGGGAAAGACCAATCTAACCCCACTCTTAAAGATAAAAATAAAAATCGAGAATGGAGTTTAAAACCTTAAAGTTACCCTGAATTTACTTGTCCTTAGGGTAGAATGTGATCTCGTCTCTTTCCGTAGTATTGATTCCGTCAAAGTATAATTTGAGTCGATGACCGTTCACTTTGAAAGTTCCACCGTCTTTGCTATATAATTCTGCATATCCAGATGGAAAAACCTGTTTTATTATATATGGTCCAGTCCATCGGGATCTAAATTTCCCAGGTGAAAACTTAAAACGTGATTGGAATACTAATACTTTGTCCCCTTGTTCAAATTCTTTCTTTTTTAATCGTGCATCGTGCCATTTTTTAGTTTTATCTTTGTATGTTTTAGAATTTTCATATGCTGGTAATCTTAATTCATCTAGTTCGTGAAGTTGTAAGAAACGATTTTCTCCGGCTTGCACAAGGTCAGTATTACACACTCTCAGAGCCCAATAAGCCTTGTGTTCAACTTCGACAGGTAGATGACATGCTTTACCATATACAAGTCTAAAGGGTGTGGTACCGATTGGTGTTTTATACGTAGTCCTAAAAGCCCACAACGCGTCGTCTAACTTGCGTTGCCAAATCTTAGGGTTGTTATTAACCGTTTTCTCAAGTATGCGTTTCAAGGCACGATTCGTGTTCTCCACTTGACCACTTGTTTACGGGTGGTACGGAGTAGAGAAACGATGAGTTACGCCATACTTATTCAACACCTTTTCAAGAAGGTTGTTGGCAAAATTTGTTCCTCGGTCGGATATGAGCGCCTTTGGGATTCCAAAGCGTGAGAAGAGATTTTTCAAGAAGTTCACCACCACCCTAGCATCATTTGTAGGCAAAGCTTTTGCTTCAGCCCACTTGGATACATAGTCAACGGCTACTAGGATGTACTTGCACTTATGAGAACTTGGAAATGGTCCCATGAAATCGATTCCCCAAATATCAAAGATTTCACAAACTTGGATGCCGGTTTGAGGCATCTCATCCTTTTTTGTGATGTTACCAGTTCGTTGGCATGCATAACAAGTCCGAACGAAATTATGGGCATCTTTAAAGATCGTGGGCCAATAAAAGCCCGAGTCAAGGATTTTTCTTGCAGTGTGGTTTGGTCCGAAATGACCGCCGGTGGGCCCTTGATGGCAATGCTCAAGAATTTGTTGAGCCTCTTGTCCGTACACACAACGGCGAATTATTTGATCAGCACCAACACGAAATAGGTCGGGGTGTTCCCAGAAATAGGATTTCAAATCCGCAAAGAATTTCTTCTTTTGTTGGTAAGAAAGTCCTTTTTGAAGAATGCCTGAAGCAAGATAGTTTGCAAAATGAGCAAACCATGGGATTTCAGATTCCTTGTCAACCCTCATTAGAGATTCATCCGGAAATGTGTCCTTGATGATTGTATCATCGAGTTTATCTAATTCAGGGTTTTCAAGTCGGGATAAATGGTCGGCAGCTAGATTCTCGGCTCCTTTCTTGTCACGTATCTCAATGTCAAATTCTTGAAGTAAAAGAACCCAACGTATGAGAAGATACTTTGCATCTAGTTTCGAGAATAAGTACCTAAGTGCCGAATGGTCCATGTAAACAATGGTCTTGGACAACACCAAATATGACCGAAATTTATCAAACGCATAAACAACTGCTAGGAGCTCCTTTTCCGTGGTGGTATAATTAATTTGAGCCCCCGTTAGCGTTTTGCTTGCATAATAAATTGGAAGAAAATGATTATCGGGTCATTGTCCTAAGACAGCACCTAAGGCATAGTCGCTTGCGTCACACATTAGCTCAAATGGCATACTCCAATCCGGAGATACGATAATGGGAGCTTGTGTGAGTTTTGACTTTAGAATCGAGAATGCATTTTCGCAATTAGAATCAAAGTCAAATGGAGCATCCTTTTCAAGAAGCTTGGTCAATGGGTGGGCGATTTTAGAAAAATCTTTGATAAATCGCCTATAGAATCCCGCGTGACCAAGAAAGCTTCTAATGGCCTTAACATTCGACGGTTTAGGTAGCTTAGATATAACTTCAATTTTAGCTTTATCTACCTCTATTCCCGCATGAGATATTTTGTGACCAAGTACAATGCCCTCCTTTACCATGAAGTGGCGTTTTTCCCAATTTAGGACCAAATTTGCTTTCTCACATCGGATAAGCATACGTTCAAGGTTAAAAAGACACGATTCAAAGGAATCTCCAAACACGGAAAAGTCATCCATGAAGACTTCCATACAATCCTCTACCATATCATCTAAAATTGCCATCATGCACCTTTGAAAGGTTCCTGGTGCATTGCATAAACCAAACGGCATGCGGCGATAGGCAAAAGTACCAAAAGGACAAGTGAATGTGGTCTTTTCTTGGTCGTTGGGATCAATTGGAATTTGGAAGTAACCGGAGAAACCATCTAGAAAGCAATAATATTCTTTCCCCGCTAATCGTTCAATCATTTGATCAATAAAAGGTAACGGAAAATGATCCTTTCTTGTGGCATCATTGAGACGTCTGTAATCAATACAGACTCTCCAGCCGGTAACCGTTCTAGTTGGAACGAGTTCGTCCTTTTCATTTAGAATAACGGTTGTACCCCCCTTTTTGGGTACTACATGTACTGGACTAACCCAAGGACTATCTGAGATGGGATAGATTAACCCGACGTCAAGAAGATTGACTACCTCTTTTTTAACAACCTCTTTCATGTTGGGATTTAGCCTGCGTTGTCTTTGTACTACTGGTTTGAAGTCATTCTCAAGGATAATTTTATGTGTACAATAAGACGGGTTTATCCCTGAAATGTCGGTTGTTTTCCAGGCTATAGCCTTTTTATGGGTTTTTAAAACAGAGATTAACCTATCCTTCTCGTTACCGGAAAGATGTGAAGCAATAATTACCGGTAATTGAGATGTACCTTCGAGATAAGCATACTCCAAGTGTTTGGGTAGCTCTTTAAGCTCTAGTACGGGTGGTTCTTCCAAGGAATTCTTTATACGGAATCTATCTTCATTCTTGATTTCCTCAAACGATTCCTCTTCCTTGAGAATTTCTTCTTTGATGGTCTCGTCATCCGTGACCACCTTCATCAACTCATCAAAATCTTTATCAATATTGAAGTATTCATTCTCACTTACTGGGGCTAACCCCGGGATATCAATTTCCAGTAGCTCCTGCAATTCATTCTCGACACAAAGATCTATAACATCAATTTGAAAACAAGAGTCATCGATGGAAGTGGGTCTTTTCATGGCTTTGTCAATGTGACAAATTATTCTCTCATTTCCCACACCTAGACTCAATTGTTCTTTTTGGACATTAATGATAGCATCTGCAGTGTTAAGGAAAGGACGTCCTAAAATGATAGGAACTTTTTTCTCCTCTTGCATTTCTAGAATAACAAAGTCGACGGGAAAGATAAGTGAGCCAACTTTTATAAGAATATCCTCGGCTATACCTATGGGAGTATCAAATGATTGGTTTGCTAATCGAATACCCATCCGGGTTGGTTTTAAGTCTCCTAATTCAAGTTTTAAATATAACGAGTAAGGCATTAGGTTAACACTTGCACCTAGGTCGGCTAGTGCATCGTACACTACCGAATCACCCATCATACATGGAATGATAAAACTACCCGGGTCTCCCAATTTTGGAGGTACATTTTGTTTCTTCAATATGGCCAAACACTCCTCATGGAGGAATGTGGCAGAAACGTCGTGGTATTTACCCTTCGAAGATATGAGATCTTTCAAAAACTTCCCGTAATTGAGCATATCCCTAAGAACCTCCGCGAGTGGCATGTTAATACTAATTTGCTTGATCATGTTCGCAAATTTCTGATATTGACTCGCGAGTCTATCTTTCTTCAATGCTTTTGGGTATGGAATAGGTTCCTTATACACCTTTACTGGTGGTTCTTCACTTTTCTTCGATATGACCTCTGGTGGATCGTCTTTTTCTTGTTCGTTGTCAACTTGCTCATTTTTATCAACCGGTACTTGTAAAATAGAAGGAGATAAAGGAACTTCCGGGGACTTTAGAGTCTCCGGGTTAATAGTTAAACCACTTCTAGTAGTTATAGCATTTACATGCTCATTTCTTGTTTGGTTGTTGTTGGGATTCACTTGAGTATTTGAGGGGAGAGTACCTGGTGGTCTCTCTGATAGTAACTGTGAGATCCTTCTAACATCTCTTTCTAAATTATGAATTGTGGCTTGTTGATTTCGAATTTGCTGAGTTTGGAGCTCTGCATTTTGCTCGTGCTTAACCATAAAATCTCTCAAGAGATCTTCTAAACCGGATTTCTTCTCGGGTTGTGGTTGTATGAGTGCTTGTGGTTGTGGTTGATTGTGTTGGAAATTATTTTGATAAATTCGTTGAGGTTGATTTCGGTTATTTAAGTGATTGTAACCTGGTGGTGCATTTCTTTGATTTTGATTTGGGAAATTCCGGTTATTTTGGTAACCTGGATTTCCTCCTTGATAGTTATTATTATTTGAACCTGAAGGTCCTCCTATTTGAAAGCTATTTATAGGAGGATATTTTCGGTTGTTTGCTTCTATTGCTGGAAAATCATTGAAATTCATTTCAACATTTCGCAAGTAACCTAAGAAATTTGCTTGCTCTTCCATTGTACTTTTATCACAATCTCTAGTAAGATGGGGACCTTGGCACAGTTCACACCCTACTCTGATAGCGTGCATTTCTTTGGTTACCTTCTCAATTTGCCTTACTTGATTTGCTATTTGGACTTTTAAAGAAGCAATTTCATCATTACTTTCGATACTAGCAACCTTTGATGATCTAGAGAATTCCATCTCTTGATGCCAATTATGGGAATGGGCTGCTATATCGGCAATGATTGTGTGAGCGTCTTCAGGTGTTTTCTTCATGATCGAACCTCTGGCTGCAACATCTATATCTTTTCTAGTTGCCACATTGACTCCTTTATAGAATATTTGGACCTTTTGGAATGTATTCAACCCGTGTTGAGGACATACCCTAAGCATTTTGTTGAATCGGGTCCAAGCTTCATAAAGAGTTTCATTAGGCTTTTGCATAAAGTGGTTTATATCACTTTGCAATTTTGCTGCTTTTGAAGCAGGAAAGAATTCTGACAAAAACTTATCCATCATATCATTCCAGTCTTCAATATAACCTTCTGGTAATGAGTCTAGCCAATCTCTTACATCATCCTTTAAGGACCATGGAAAGATTTTTAAACATGCAACTTCATCGGTGACATCTTTGATTTTGAAAAGCTTGCAAATGCTTACAAACTTACGAAGATGCTCGTTAGCATCCTCATTTGGGGCTCCACCGAATTGACATGTATTAGTCACCATGTGGAGAAATTGACCCTTTATTTCAAAACCGTCAGTCATAGTGGGTTGAATAATTGCGTGGCCTTGACCTGTTCTTGTTGCCTTCATTAATACTTCCATCATTTGATTTGTAGCCGCCATCTCTTCTTCTTCTTTAATAAATGGCTCTATTATTGGTTGGATAACTGGTTCAGAGTCAGATTCTAAGGAAAGTGATTGTAAATTCTCAGCAAGAAATTCTACTTCTTGAGCTCTTAAGCGTTCGTGGAATTCCCTTTCGGGTTCAGGATATGAAGGAGTTAATTCAGTGTTGGAGGAACGTAAGTTCATGCATTAATTTCTATTATGAGATCATAACACCAAAAGCTTTTCTAGTGTTACTTACTTGTTTCGTTTTTTTAGTGTTTTTCTGTGTTTTAAAATTACTAGTACTTCCTGCTTCTTTTTGTTGTTTTTGTCCTTTATTAATTCTTTGCGGTTCTGGATTAAGTTTAACGAGTTTAGGATTTTCTGAACGGATCATACAATTGGGAAATTGTACAAAGAACTAAAGGATTTATTCATAAACTTTGAACTTTCTTGGAAATGAATTTCCTCGAGAGGATCGAATAACATAAAAACAATGATAAAAACCCTTAAACAAACAGATTTTCCTTCTGATTTTGCCCACGTTTCGAATAGCCAAAAGATGCAGCAGAGGGGCAGGATCCTTCTATTGACCAATAAAATTGGTGATCCAACAACCCGGTCCACGTACAAATCCAACTACTACTATGAATCAGAAAAATTGTCTATTTATTTAACTTCCAACTCCCCGGCAGCGGCGCCAAAAAGTTGATGTATTGAAACAGTACCTTTATTTATGAACGGATTTGAGTTATTTTGTTACACGAATTGATTTATTGTATATGTGGTATTTTAATGATTTTAGGTTGGTTTCAAACATATATAGGCAACTGGTCCTATCCGCGTAGTTTAGTTTGTAGGTAAATTCGATTCGTTCCACAGGGAGATGGAGTGTTAATGGTTTTTAATAATCTTTGAAGTCAAACTTATTTAAAGGGGGGTTTGGATTAGGAATTTATAAAATAACAATAATGGAAAATAACTTAACTAATTTACTTCATAAATAAAATTACAAGATTACAAGATTACAATTATTAACTAAAAAGTGAATTAAATGAATTTATACTAATTATGATGTAACAATTTTATTACTAAATGATAATTAATAAGATAATAACTTTTAATAAAACTAATTGTTTAGAATTTTGTTTTGAGCAATTATAATATAAATTTATTTAAATTAACTAAATAACATATTTTAACTAAATTAATATAAATTAACAGGAATTATAATATTTAACTAGTTATAAACTAATTACTAATTATAAATTATAATAATTATAAACTAACAACTTAAATATAATAATAAAATAATTAAAACCCTAAATTTTTAACCTAGTTCATACAGTACCCGTATTATACTTACGCGTTTCGCGTAGTATAATACGCGTTTCGCGTATGGTTTAATATGTACGCGTATCGTGTAGAGTTGTACGCGATCCGCGTATGTTATAATCGATGTGACAAAACAGTTCTGGTACAAATTCGAGATGTAAATAATTTTTTAATAGTTTTACTTACTGAATAAAATAAACGTAAATAATAATAATAATAATAATTAACAAAATAAAAGGAAGTGTTTACTTAAATGTGTCACCTCTAGGTCCATGGATTGTTTTAAGTTTAAGCTCGTATTAAAATGTTTAGTATAAAACTTATATTTTCCTTTCGAAAAAATAATAAGTTTTGACTAACTAAATTAAATCTAATTTTCATTGGATTATATTTAGATAGTTACTAGTCCTTAAGTATTTAAATTGAGACCCAACCCAGTTTTGACCTTCGCCAAAACCCAAATCATAACGGTTTCCCTTTTTACAATTTCACTATTATATGACTAGTGATATTACCCAAACCACCGAACCTTACTTTTAATTTAGTGCTAGTAAATTAGTTATAAGTTCGTCTAGAACACCTTTTTTAAAATGTTGAAGCTTAATTTATATAAATAAAAATAACTTTCGTTATTTTAATCTAACAAATTAAGTGACAAGGGTTAAATATCCAAATACATAATAATGGTTCTTTTAATTAGGCTCAATATTAAAAATACTAAAGTTACATTTTAATTTTTACAAATGATAACAATCCATTTCACTAGGGGCTCTACATCTAAGCAAACACTAAGGGTATTTAGCTACTCATTATACTAGGGTAAACATAAAAACATAAATATGCAAACATAATAATAACGATAATTTTAACAGGATATACTTACTAAAAATTCTTCACTTTCATTAACTTCAAACGGTAGAAAATTACAATAACAACACCCTTTCACGCGTATAATAACACCCTTAATCACGAACAATACAACCTTAATATTTGAAACTATCCTAATCTTGACTTGAGAATTAAATCGGTACAGAACTAAATTATACAAAGTACTTCAAAATACAAAGTAACTAGAATAATAAATTTTGTATATGTGTATAGTAATTCCTTCTCTCTCCTTTAATGAATGTGTCTAGTCCTCCGTATTTAACATGTTGATAGTAGGTCAAAAGTGTATCCTTGCTGTACCACTTGAAAAAGAATGAATATTAAAACAGAAAAGTAACCGTCCCATTTGCTGTTGAATCTGGATCTGGACTGGATACTACGCGTTTCGCGTAGTAGTCCACACAATCCGCGTAAGAGTTAAATACTACGCGTTTCGCGTAGGTTGCCACACGATTCGCGTAAGAACAGCCGACAGTTTTCTTTGTTTTTATTTTATGTTTTGTTCTCTTTTGATCCTGCGTTGACGTTTATCGATTTGGAACTTTTCATTTGAACTTTTATTCTTTGCTCATCTTGAACTTGTATTCGGGTAATGTTATCTCGACATATATTTGGTTTAAATCCATCGTTTATCGTCTTTTCTTCAAACTTCGAGCTCGTATTATCTTTTGTCATTTTTCTCGTAAAATACGCATTGAATGTCTTTGTAGACGGTAAAAACTTATGAAATATAAATGATATTGCGTCGAATAATATGTATGTTTAAAGCAATATCATTCTCCATTATCCCTCTAGGATATTTTATTGATCTATCGGCTAGTTGTATGCTTATTCTTGTTGGTTTCAATTCTCCAAGGTCTAGTTTAGCGTATAGTGAATACGGCATTAAATTTATACTAGCACCTAAATCTGCCAATGCTTCTATTGAACTAAGACTACCCAGAAAACATGGAATTGTGAAACTTTCTGGATCAGATAGTTTTTCTGGTATCTTATTCAACAGCACTGCTGAACAATTAGCATTCATAGTAACGGCTGAGAGTTCTTCCATTTTCTTTCTATTTGTGATCAGATCTTTCAGAAATTTAGTATATCTAGGCATTCCTGAAATCACATCAATGAAAGGAAGATTTACATTTATCTGTTTAAACATATCCAAGAATTTGGATTGCTCGGCTTCAAGTTTCTCTTTTTTTATTTTACTCGGGTAAGGAAGTAGTGGTTGGTATGGTTTAACATAAGGTTTATCCTTAACTGTGTTATCTTCATTAACCTTTTCAACTACCGGTTCTTTTTCCTTATCTTGTTCAGGTTGTGGTTCTTGTGGAGTAGGAATAGCTTCATCAGAAGTTACAGGTATTTCAGGTGGTTTAAGTGTAATACCACTTCTTGTGGTAATGGCTTTAGCTATTTCATTCCGGGGGTTAGCATTTGTATCACTAGGTAAACTTCCCGGTTTTCTTTCTCCTATTAACCTTGCTAGGTTACTTACTTCTTGTTCCAAGTTTTGAATAGAAGCTTGTTGATTTTTAAATGCTTGAGCATTTTGTTCATTAGTTTGTTTCTGAGATGTGAAAAACTGTGTTTGAGTTTCAACTAGCTTCGTCATCATATCTTCTAAATTTGGCTTTTTATTATCGGTTTGTGGTGGTTTGTTTTGAAAATTAGGTCTTTGCTGATTGTAAGTATTATTGGATACTTGTTGATTGCTAGGACCTTGTTGGTTGTTGTATGGAACATTTCGGTTATAATTCTGGTTTTGATTGTAGATCGGTCTTGGTGGTTGATAATTATTCTGATAATTATTTCCAGGCCTTTGGTTTATGTATGAAATATTCTCTCTTTGTTCCATTGTTAGTTCAATACTGAGACAATCTTTTGTCAAATGTGGTCCTCCACACTGCTCACAACTAATTCGTATTGAGTGAATATCCTTAGTCATCTTTTCCATTCGTCTCTCGACAGCATCTATCTTTGCGGAAATGGAATCTAAGTCATGGCTAGAATCGGCTCTAGCTGCTTTAGATGATCTAATGATATCTTTTTCTTGGTGCCACTCATGTGAGTGGAAAGCAGTATTATCAATAATTTTGTAAGCATCAGTTTCTGTTTTCTTCATAATAGAACCACCAGCTGCTATATCTATGTCTTTCCTTGTAGTGATGTCGTATCCTTGGTAGAATATTTGTACTATTTGACAGGTGTCTAAACCATGTTGCGGACATCCTCTTAATAACTTTCCAAATCTTGTCCATGCCTCATATAGAGTTTCATTCGGTTTCTGTGTGAACGTAACAATTTCTCCTTGAAGTCTTACCGCTTTAGATGCCGGAAAGAATTGTTTAAGAAATTTTTCAACTAAAACGTCCCATGTATCAATCGCCCCTTCAGGTAACAATTCCAACCAATCTTTGGCTTCTCCCTTTAAAGTCCAGGGAAATAACATGAGATATATCTGTTCATCCTCAACTTCTCTTATTTTAAATAAAGTACAGATCCTATTAAAGGTACAAAGATGTTCATTTGGATCTTCCTTCGGCGCACCACTAAATTGGCATTGATTAGTCACCATATGTAGAATTTGTCCTTTGATTTCATAATCTGGCGCATTAATGTCTGGATGAGTAATTGTATGACCTTGGCCAGTGCGTTTAGCTCGTATTCGGTCTTCCATACTTAAAGGTTCCAGATTCTCCATAATTGAATTTGTTGAATCTGAATCACTAGAGGATTCTGATTTAATGGTTCGTTCCTCAACAATCTCTGTTTGAATAATTGGTGGTTCCGGAGGAAAAATTAATGGTTCAGGATCTATGAATTGTCCCAGAATATTCTCCGGATTCTCAATTGTGAGGTCGGGTTCAAAAAATGAATTATCGGAAATTTGAATTGGAGTACTTGGTCGACTGGATGACGATTCTAAAGAAAAATCAACGGCGGTAATATTAGCTAGATGTCTTGATCGAGTTACAGGTGGTGAACGTACAAAAGGTGGTGAACGTCTTGCTCGGTGCATTCACTGAATATCCTATTAGTTTTTAAAAGGAAAGAAAAATTATATAAGTTATCCAATTAATAGACTTTTCTGATTTTGCCCACGTTTCGAATAGCCAAAAGATGCAGCAGAGGGGCAGGATTCATTTGGTCTCAATATAATTGAGTACTGTTTGGCTCCAATAACCCGGTCCACGTACAAATCCAACTATTACTACGAATCAGAAAATTTTGATGTCTATCAATTTAACCACTTAAAATAAATTTTCGTAATTTTAAGAAATTTAGAGAAGAAGTAGAATAAAAATCTATGTCCTAAAACTAGAATGGCGATAAATGAGAAAGAAAAAGAGCGCGTCGAAAAAGGTCGAAAAAGAAAAGGGTTGAAAAATAAAAGGCGTCGAAAAATAAGAAAGAAAAAGAGTGACTTATAAAACTTTAAAACACTCGACTAACCCAAACTTATTACTATCACTAACTTAAAATTAAAATTGCAAATTGAGATTACTAATTGGAGTGATAATTGATACATAGGTAAAAGGCTTCGAAAAATAAAAATAAGAAAATAGCGCGTTGAAACTTAAAAAGGAACTAAAAACTAAAAACTAAAAGTTGCGTCTAAAAATATTAAAGCTAACAAGTAAAACTATATCCCAAATGGCAATAACTTAAAAAGGTACAAAAACTTAAAAAGGCGTCGCAAAATTCTAAAGCACCTAAATCTAAGTCTAAAGAAAAAGCACTTAAGGGATTTTACGGCAAAGCTTAAAATTCTAGAAATAAAAATAATTATGGCAAAAACTATAACTTAAAACTAAATATGAGCGAAAAATACAAAAAATTACGCTAAAACAATTAAAAAAATACAAAATATAAAAATATACTAAAAGTTATAAAAAGTACAATTTTTATAAAAATATTATTTTTATATTATTTTATAAAAGCCTTAATTTTTATATATATTAAAACTAATTATAATTAATTATACTAATTAAATTATAACTTAAACTAATTAATATTAATTAAAAACTTAAACTAAATTATAATAATAATAAAACTAATTAGGGTTAAAATAATAATAATAATTAATTACTCCGTATTAAATGCAGATTAGGGTTCTGGACACGCGTGTCAGGGTGACTCCGCGAGTCGCGGTGAACCCAGTTCAAAAACTCCGCGGGTCGCGAAGGGTACAGTTTCAGTTCAGAAACAAGTCAAGTTTCGACGGGTTTCGGTTTTTTTATTTATTTATTTATTTATTTTTTTCTGTTTTAATAATTAAATAAAATATTTATATAAATTAAATAAAAACTTATGTTTTAAAAACTAAAATAAAAATAGAAATACTTTATAATTTTATAAAAATCTTAAAAATAGATTTATATATATATTTTTCGGTTTTTTTTATTTTAAATAAAAACAAAATATTTAAATAAGACTTATATTTTTATAAAATAAAAATAAAGAAACTTTATAAAACTTAAAAATTTAACAAACTCTTAAAAATATTTATATTTTTCTTTTTCTTTTTATATTTTTGAATATTTAAAACGTATTTTTACAAAAGCGTATTTTTTATAAAAGTAAACTAAAAATAAAAATATTTTTTTTTATATTTAGCGTTGTGCTTCCGGCTTTTAAGCTAGATTTCGAATCCCCGGCAGCGGAGCCAAAAATACCTGATGTTTTCGCTAAGGGGTATAAAATACTATTAAATTTTATAATGAAATACTATTAAATACGATACAATTTTACACAAGATATTTATTTATTTTTTAGAATGGTTATACTTAAACCTTGCTACAACACTTATATGCAGTGTACCTAATCGTACAGTAGTGTAGTTTTTAATAAGTCTGGTTCATTCCACAGGGAATCTTTTAAACAAAGCTTAACGCTATATTAGCTTTAATTTATAAAAATACAAATATATAAATAAGTAATATTATTATTATAAAGGGGGTTTTTACCGTTTAATGACCGGTTTGTCGATTTTAAAAACTTTAGTCGCAGTTAAAACCTAATGTAAAATATTAAAAATAAATACTAGACTTAATTTAAAGCGTAAAGTAAATAACGATAATGAAATTGCGATAAATAAAAGTGCGATAAAATAAAATTGCGATAATTAAAAAGTACGATAATTAAAAGTGCAATTAAATACAATAACAATAAATAAAAGTGCGATAATTAGAAGTGCAATTATATAAAAAATAAAGGAAATTAAATATGAAATAAAATAATTATGCTTATTTAAACTTCCGTAATCATGATGTTTGACGTGTTGATTTTAGTTTTATGCCCATGGGTTAATTGTCCTTTGTCCTGGATTATTCAATATGTCCGTCTGGTTTTTGTCCATAACAGTCCATCAGTCATAAATATAAAGTGCAAGTATCCTCGTCAAATTATCCTTATACCCGAAGTCAAATATTCTAACTAATTGGGGACTTAAACTGTAACAAGGTTTTAATACTTTGTTTAATAATTACACCAGGTTATCGACTGCGTGTAACCCAAGTTTTTAATACTTTGTTATCAATTATGCCAAGTATCCTTGTACATAATTTCACCCCTGTTTTAATAATTCTAGTGACTATTAATCCATTCCCGTGTCCGGTTAAATGAACGATTATTCGTACATATAAATACCCCGCCCATCGTGTTCGATTGAGTGTATATGGTTATTTATAAGGACGTCCAATTGTAAATCTTTATATTAAAATTAACAAACTATCATTTAGTTAAACAAATATAAAGCCCATTAATAGCCCATAGTCTAATTTCCACAAGTGTCGTTCTTTTGTCCAAACCCCAATTATGGTACAAAGCCCAATTACCCAATTTTAGTAATAAGCCCAACATCATGATTACTTCGATTTAAATAAGCATAATAATAACTTAGCTACGAGACATTAAATTAAAAAGGTTGAACATAACTTACAATGATTAAAAATAGCGTAACGTTACACGGACAGAATTTCGACTTACACCCTTACAACATTCGCTAACATACCCATATTATTATTAATTAAAATTAAAATTAAAATTAAAATATAAATTATATATATATATATATATATATATATATATATATATATATATATATATATATATATGTATATATATATATATATATATATATATATATATATATATATATATTTACGTATATGATAGAGAGATTGATATATATGGATATTTAAAACGTCGAATTGCGCTGGCTTTTATAGGCATTTTTGTCCAGGGAGGCTCCGCGAGTCGCGGTATTTTTGCTCTTCAAACTCCGCAAGTCGCGGAGTTTGCAAAACCAGCTCACACAAGTTTAGATCCTAGTCTGCCGACGGTTTTAATATATAAATATAATATATATATATATATATATATATATATAATTTATATAATTAATTATATATTATATTATATTTATATACATAGTTAACTTGTAATTTTTAGTCTGTTGCGTCGAGCGTTGAGAGTTGACTCTGGTCCCGGTTCCGGATTTTCGAACGTCCTTGCGTACAATTTAATATCTTGTACTTTGCGTTTTAAATCTTGTACTCTTGTAATTCTGAGACGTTTCTTATCAATAATTGGAACCTCTTTGATTGTATTTTGTACTTTTGAGCTTTTTGGTCATTTGCGTCTTCAATTTGTCGAATCTGTCTTTTGTCTTCACCTTTTAATATTTAAACGAATATCACTTGTAAATAGAACAATTGCAACAAAAAGCTTGTCTTTCTTGAGGAATAATGCTATGAAATATATGTTCGTTTTTAGCATTATCAGTAATAAACTAAAATTAACACGTCAAACGTCATGATTACGGAAGTTTAAATAAGCATAATTCCTTTATTTCATATTTATCGCACTTTTTAATTATCGCAATTTTATTTATCGTCATTTTATTTATCGCACTTTTATTTATCGCAATTTCATTATCGTTATTTACTTTACGCTTTAAATTAAGTTATATTTATTTTTAATATTTTACATTAGGTTTTAACTGCGAGTAAAGTTTTAAAATCAACAAACCGGTCATTAAACGGTAAAAATTCTCTTTTATAATAATAATACTACTTATATATATATTTATATATTTACAAATATAGTTTTAAAAATATAGCGTTTAACTTGGCGAGTTCCCTGTGGACGAACCGGACTTACTAAAAACTACACTATTGTACGATTAGGTACACTGCCTATAAGTGTTGTAGCAAAGTTTAGGTATATCCACTCTATAAATAAATAAATAACTTGTGTAAAATTGTATCGAATTTAATAGTATTTTGTAGTAAAAATACTACTATTTTGTATACACTTTGCATAACATCAGCTTGATAAGACTAATGAATCAGATCCCCAGAAAGGATAATCTCCTTAAAAGATCAAAAATCAGCTTTTAAGACTGATATTACTCAATCCTTGAGATTGACTTTTAAAGATTGAGAATTTAAACTCATGGAATTCGATGATATCTAAACTCGAGCTTGAACGAGAAAATATTTTGATCAAATTACAAACTGATTTGTTTTCTGAAAACCTTATTTTTAATGCGTTCATTACCATTGAACGTAAAATCCTAGGAATTCACCTAGAATTCATTAGGTCACCTGAACCAAATCGGGTGTCAATCGTAAGAACGGTGGTTGCATAACATGGTCGAAGACAAGACCTTGTGCCAGACCAAAAAACTATAGGGTGAGCTTTACTATGGCTCCTACAAAGGATAGTAATTGCATCCGACACGTTATAGACCATAATTGAAAGCATGTCATGGGACATTGCCTTAACAGTTACTTGTTCAACGCTTTCCTTTACAACCGGACGGTAGTTTACCGAAAGGTAATATACGGAGCAAGTATACTGGACGTGTTGCTTTCCCAATACAAGGTTAGCAAGTGGGTGACACGAAACCGCAAGTTTTGAGCTAAAATTTTCAAATCTGAAACCCACAAAACCCACAAAAACAATTTTGCAAACACCGGTGAAGGGTTATTCCGGAAAACTTATCTAGGGTAAAAGCTAGATTGAATTTTCAAAAGATCAAATGTTTTCATAAAGATCCAATTTCCTTAAAGGATCTAAATTTTCATACTCATGTGGGACTGTAAACTACATCGTTACTACCATTGTTCATACTGCCGTATTAAAATCACTAATGTACAAAGTGTGAAGAATAAAGAAGTGATTCAAGTATTTTTATTTCAAGACTATATTGCTTGAGGACAAGTAACGCTCAAGTGTGGGAATATTTGATAATGCTAAAAACGAACATATATTTAATAGCATTATCCCTCAAGAAAGACAAGCTTTTAGTTGCCATTGTTCTATTTACAAGTGATATTATAATAAAAGGTGAAGACAAAAGACAGATTCGACGAATTGAAGACGCAAATGACCAAAAAGCTAAAAAGTACAAAGTACAATCAAAGTGGTTCAAATTATTGATGAGAAACGTCTCAAAATTACAAGAGTACAAGACGCGAAACGCAAAATACAAGATATTAAATTGTACGCAAGGACGTTCGAAAATCCGGAACCATGACCAAAGTCAACTCTCAACGCGCGACGCAACGGAGCAAAAATTACAAGTCAACTATGTACATAAATATAATATAATATATAAATAATTCTTAAAATTATTTATATATTATATTTATTTATTAAACCATCGGCAAGAAAGCAAACAAATCTGTGTGAGCTGGAAAAGCAGGCCATGCGATCGCATGGCCTGGAAGTGCAATTTCCATGCGATCGCATGGCCCCAATTTAAGGGTCAGGTCCTATAAATTTCACAGTTTTAGTTGAACAAAAACACACCTTTTTCTCTATCTCTCAATCTCACGTATATATATATATATGTATATATATATATATATATATATATATATATTATAATTTTAATTTGAATTTTAATAATAAGGGTATGTTAACGAATGTTATACGGGTGTAAGTCGAAATTCTGTCCGTGTAACGCTACGCTATTATTAATCATTGTAAGTTATGTTCAACCTTTTTAAATTAATGTAACATAGCTAAGTTATTATTATGCTTATTTAAGCCGAAGTAATTATGATGTTGGGCTAAAATATTAAAGATTGGGTAATTGGGCTTTGTACCATAATTGGGGTTTGGATAAAAGAACGACACTTGTGAAAATTAGACTATGGACTATTAATGGGCTTTATATTTGTTTAATTAAATGATAGTTTGTTAATTTAATATAAAGATTTACAATTGAACGTACCTATAAATAACCATATACACTCGATCGGACACAATGGGCGGGATATGTATAAGTACTAATAATCGTTCATTTAACTGGACACGGGAATAGATTAATAGTCAATGGACTTATTAAAACAGAGGTGAATTATATACAAGGACACTTGGTATAATTATAGTTTAAGTCCCCAATTAGTTGGAATATTTGACTTCGGATATAAGGATAATTTGACGAGGACACTCGCACTTTATATTTATGACTGATGGACTGTTATGGACAAAAACCAGACGGACATATTGAATAATCCAGGACAAAGGACAATTAACCCATGAGAATAAACTAAAATTAATACGTCAAACATCATGATTACGGAAGTTTAAATAAGCATAATTCCTTTATTTCATATTTAATTGCACTTTTAATTATCGCACTTTTATTTACTATCATTTCATATTTAATTGCACTTTTAATTATCGTAATTTTATTTTATCGCACTTTTATTTATCGCAATTTCATTATCGTTATTTACTTTACGCTTTAATTTAAGTTATATTTATTTTTAATATTTTACATTAGGTTTTAACTGCGACTTAAGTTTTAAAATCGACAAACCGGTCATTAAACGGTAAAAACCCCCTTTTATAATAATAATACTACTTATATATATTTATATATTTACAAATATAGTTTTAAAAATATAGCGTTAAACTTGGCTAAGATCCCTGTGGAACGAACCGGACTTACTAAAAACTACACTACTGTACGATTAGGTACACTGCCTATAAGTGTTGTAGCAAGGTTTAGGTATATCCACTCTATAAATAAATAAATAACTTGTGTAAAATTGTATCGTATTTAATAGTATTTTGTAGCAAAAATAAAACTATTTCGTATACACCTCTACGCACATCATTACTGTAATATAATCACGTTGGCCGGGCGTCATTATATTATACTAACTCATGCTTCAATTCCTAACACTTCTCCAGAATTCATTCATAATTTATACTTAGGTTTTACAGAAGTTTCCAATACAATGTAGTACAGAAAGGTTGAAGAGGTATATAATTTCGGACGAGAATATTTATGAAAATATCTTTAGAAATATCAAAGATATTTTTGATGATATTTTAGAATTTCTAAGTTCGAAATTTGATGAAGGAAACTTTTTCCGCAAGATTTTAACATGACTTCGGAGCAAGATATTCTCTAAAGATTTCATCGGATCCAGAATTATCCGAATTCTTTGAATATAGGGTTTGGTCCTTGTATTTGTCCTTGGTCTCCTTCATGGTTAGCTCAATCTGTTTTTCAGTACCAAATTTTCTATCGAGCGTTCCCAACATTCCATTCTTTATTGTCAAACTTTTGACCATTTAGACCATCTACTATTTTGCTGTTTCCTCTGCATTTAATGCTACCATATCTGAATCATCGGTTATCAATCTGAGGTGGTTTCAAGAGAATTGTGTTTTTAGATGATTAAACGATGGTTTGTAATCGTCAAGATACAAAGGATGTTTAAGATGAAATCAAGTGGCAACTTGAGGAATTATTTAATTGTAGAAGATGTAAGTCATTAACAATAATTTTAAATCAAAATGTGTTATAATTAATATTCCCTACTCTTTTAATACTTTTTAATTGTCCAAGGTTAGTAGTCCAATTTTAGTAGTCCAATAGTCTATGGGTAGTATAGGTTTAAAGTTTTACGTAGTTAATTAAATGGGTTACTAATCAATTTTATTTTGTCCATTATTTTCTTCATTATGCCCCTTGTCAAATCTTGACTTGAATTTTGATCGGTCAAAATTTGAATATGAAATTGAATTTGAATGAAAATAGTTGTTCTTTGGTGAACGGATACGTATATGTGTGGATTTGGGCAGTATTGTTAATGTCTGCTGAATCTGAATTAAAGAATGTACAGTGTAACTTATTAACATGAAAACTAAATATTTCTCGGGTATTACCTACCCGTTAAAATATTTTCACCATTTACAGTTTGTACAAAAGAGTTTTTAATTACAATCTTTATGAAAATATATATACATATATATTTTCTTCAGATATAATCATGGATTTAATGAGGCAATATAATATCAAACTCATTTGATTTACCGTTAGAATTAGAATACATAATCTCTAAAACATTAAAGATTACATAATCGCCATTTAGAACGAAGATAAATGATGTAGAACGATTCGTAGAATGATGATTAAGTTCGAGGTACATAATGAGATGTTGAGGCGTGTGATATTGAAACTTGGGTTGTTGGTGGTACTGGTATTGATGTTGGTGGTACTGTTGGTGCCGGTGATGTTGCTGAAGCTGGTACGTTTTGCACCATATGTTCCAAATTGATTACTCGAGCGCGAAGCTCATCGACTTTTTCTATTATTCCGGGATGATTGATGGTTGGAACGAGCGGATGAATAAGGTTTAGAATTGTAGATAGAATATAATCATGACGAGCTACCCTGAAAATGAGGCTGAAAATGGTGTTTCGGATAGGTTCGCCGGTAAGTGCTTCAGGTTCTTCGTCAAGAGTGAAGGTTGGTGGGTGGAAGGGATCGCCTTCTTCTCATCTCCATTGATTAAGTCGACTACGAACCCATCCCCAATTCATCCAGAATCGATGATGGCTAATTGGTTGATCCATTCCGGTTACACTGCTTTCGAAGCTCGAGTGGAAATCCATATCGGAATAGTTGTCGGAATCCGAGGAATTTGAACTAGTTGTGAGTTCCATCCTGTACGGTCAGATAAAGGATTTTTTGATGTGAAATAATTTTTGGATATCGGATGATATTCTAATTACCTAGAATACCTAATACCAATATATAGTACAGAAGATCCCGTAGATTACAGAGGAAATTAAGGAAACGTGTCAGATAAGGTTTAATGTGATGGGATATGAATTTGTCTGTACATCATCTACACAATAATTGCAATAAGACGTGTCAAGACTGAAAATGATAAGTAGATATTTTTCGACAAGGAATGATATACAAAACTTTTGACATGCACACAAGGTCCAAGTCCAGACTTATTAATGTATCCTAACAAGCTACTAGGTCGAAGTCGAGACTCACTAATGCAAGACCTGGTTCGCTAAGACCACCGCTCTGATACCACCTGTAAAGACCCGTCCTAATCCATAAGGACGAATACAATAACATATGGATACATTGCGAGGTATTTGGCCTCTATATGATACATTTTACAAACATTGCATTCGATTTTAAAAGACAAACTTTCATTTCATCGAAAGTTAACAGACATGCATACCATTTCATAATATCTAATCTATAAATGACCTAATCTGTTATTTACTTAATAATAATCTTTATTGAACTCAACGACTTGAATGCAACATCTTTTGAAATATGTCATGAATGACTCCAAGTAATATCTTTAAAATGAGCGAATGCACAGCGGAAGATTTCTTTCATACCTGAGAATAAACATGCTTTAAAGTGTCAACCAAAAGGTTGGTGAGTTCATAGGTTTATCATAACAATCATTTCAATAACTTCAATATACCACAATATTTTCATTTTTCATAATCAATCTGTGCAGGTCTGCTCACTGCTATAAAATCATTCATATGGATTGAACACCTGGTAACCGACCTTAACAGGATGCATATAGAATATCCCCATCATTCCAGGACTCTCATTGGAAATGATAAATCGAAGTACTAAAGCATCCATAACCCGGACGGGGCTTGTTGGTCCCGATAGATCTATCTTTAGGATTCGCGTCAATTGGTGGCAATTATAATAAACACCAATTCTTAGGCTACCAAGCTAAAAAGGGGCATATTCGGTTTAATAATCCAACCATAGAATGTAGTTTCGATTACTTGTGTCTATTTCGTAAAACAGTTATAAAAGCGCATGTATTCTCAGTCCCAAAAATATATATTGCAAAAGCATTTAAAAAAGGGAGCAAATGAAACTCACGATACGATATTTTGTAGTAAAAATATGCATACGACGGAACTGAACAATGCCGAGTTGGCCTCGGATTCACGAACCTATATTCAATCATGTATATTAATACATGTAATGGTAATCGAACAATTATATATATTATTAGTGAATTTATTTGTTATTTTATATTATGTGTTTTGCTAATAACTTAATTAGATATATTTATCCTTATATAGATAATTAACATTTATTACAAAAGTATTAATATGGTTAGGTTTTATGTCATAAATATATTTTTATATAGAAAATCTTCATTTGATATATTAATAATACTAATAATAATAGTGATAAAAATAATACTAATTATGATAATGATTATGATAATTCTAATAATAATAATAATAATGATAATTTTAATGTTAATGATAAAGATAGTACTAATAATAATAACGTTTGTATTGATAATACTAGTAACGTTTAATGATAATACTAATAATTATGATATGAACTTTATTAATAATAATAAGTAATCTGATAATAACAATAATAATAATAATAATAATAATAATAATAATAATAATAATAATAATAATAATAATAATAATAATAATAATAAGTGATAAGTAAACTACCTCAAAGAAGTAATCTTAAAAAAAATGCCCAAGTCCGGGTTTGAACCCGCGACGTCCCGCTAACCCGATGACATCCTTGACCATTACTCCATTTCTGTCTTTCTTAAATATATATCGACCCATATATATATAGCCCTTTGTATTCCTATTTCCATTTTTATCTTCTTCTTCTTTATTAATTCTATAACACCCATAATCATCATCATTTAGATCACTCATCATAATGTGTATTTTATCATCATCTTAAATTAATCCTCATCATTGATATCATCTATCATAACATACAAACAACATCATTATTTATTCGAATTATCCCACATCATTCGATTTCCATATTCTCTTCACCTTTTTAGCTTAATCACGAAAGGAAACCAGGCCTAACAAAAAAGAAACCGAGTTGGGTCACAGCCCAAATTGAAAAGAGAAAATCTTAATCAAGTCTACGGCCCAAATAGATTATGGTGGCCCAATCAAGCAAACAACTCCAGTTCGTTTCGTTTTCTGGTAAAACTTTTGATGTACTCCGTAGTATATCTCAGTGGAATTCCACGTTACAGATTAGGTTTAAAAAATAATAAAGAGCCTCTCCTTTCTTGCGTGGCTACCCAACATCCACGATTTGAAGGACTTACAGATCACAATCTGGTTTGACAATTATTGATTAGGTACATGAGATATATGTATTATGATTTTACCCTCTATCAATCGTTTATCATTCTTTTTATCTCATCATCATTAGTAACTCTATTTATCACCATTGAATATTATCATCGTTGTATCATCATCCCTCTAGTTGTTACAGGAACTATACGGCAAATATTGGTGATGGGATTGGGGTGGTTCTCGAATGGAAACAGAAACTTGTTGCAGCAAACAGAAAGAAAAGAAAGGGAAATCATAATAATAGCGGATATAGTTTCGAAGGTTGAAAAAAGGAAATATCAAAATCGTATCAGTAGGAACCGTTGTATAAGCTGCGACAGGAAAGAAGAAGGAAGAAAGAAAAAAATAAGTTGCAACAGCATAGCAGCATAGATAATGGCTGTAGGTTGGCTTGTTTGGGTCATCTAGCTGTTACAGAAACAATCAACATGTAGTAGCAGCAAGGTAAACAACGATATATTTGTAGTATAGTTTTATTTTGGGTTGACAATGAAATAGGAACCTGATTGATGGGGTTTTGGTTCGAATGAAAACATAAAAACAGTTGCATTAAAGGGTGGTGGTTGTGGTTTGTTTTGATGGTTATGAGTGGTGAAGTGGGTTGTGGGTACACGAATGAAAAGCAAGAAACAATTTGGGTTTCGGTTTGTTAGTTGCTTACAATGGTCAAAGAAACAGAAGAAAGTACGAGTGTGTTAATGGTTGTGGTTTGTGGCTCGACTTTGAACCATCCCATGAAGAAACCGTAGAGGGTATTGCAATAACAACGTGCATATTAAGAGTAACAGTTGTCATTATAATAATTTAATCACAAACCTCACTGATCAGGAGGAGTTGTATCAGGCTTGTAATTGCGGCTGTGTATATGGTGTACAGATATATAGATGGAGGTTCGATTATAACAAAGCTACAAGTTGTTGTGAGGGCCATTGGGTAGCTTTATTCGTATCGAAAACAAAATAGACGAGAGTTTGGGTTTTAAAGTGATTATAGGGTGATAGTGAATAAAGGTTGTGTTGATCATATAGTAGAGGGGAGATTGATAGAGTTCAAAATAGAAGAGAGGGATGTGAGGTGTTTGAGAATGCTTGAGGAAAAAAAATAATACAGAGAGTGAAAGTGGGTGTTCAATATCTCTTAATCTATCTATAGGTATATATTTATTATGTGAGTTAGTGGATGGAATCAAACAAAAGTATCAACAATAGAAATCTCGTGATCGAATATGAAGAAGAAAGAAAACAAATACTCTGGTCCCAGTTTGTTACATGTATCAATCATTAATCATCTTTATTATATTTTCTTTCATCAAACAAAGTCATGGGTCTGTTTTATACCCTCTGATCCCATCTTAACTGTGAATGGAAGATAGCTTCTTTTGCATTACTATATATTGAAGTGTAAAAGAAAGAGTGCAGCATGCCTCTAGATATTTACGTATGTATATGCTAGAGAGATATCAAAGTAAATAAAGTTCACCCCATATTATCTATCATGAGTGTGTGTATATATATATATATATATATATATATATATATATATATATATATATATATATATATATATATATATATATATATATATATATATATATATATATATATATATATATATATATATATTAGGTAGTGGTAGGGAAAAGGCCACATAGTAATATTTCAATAACTTAAAATTATAAAACATGTGGCAACAGTGTAGTAGGAATAAGTGATGGTTCGGAGGGTTTTGTAGTCTATCAACATTTATATATATATATATATATATATATATATATATATATATATATATATATATATATATAACTCACTTAGTGGGAACATTGTAAAGAAGAAAACAGTGTACGAGAAATTAAGACGCCTAAGATTTAGATTTTTCTACCGACGGTTTTCACGGAGTGCTATATCTTGGTCCATTGATAATCAGTGACGGATAAAAAGTCTTCAGAAAAATCTCAAATTTTAATATTAATTATATTTATTTATTTCAGTCATTATGGTATAAAAACCGGTCATTAATTCTTTAAAATTATTAAATAAAAATTAACTAACTATCCGCCCTCGATCCTGTGTAAACTATAAAAAGTGTTAAAATTTAATAATTACATCCTAAATATACTTTTTGTAAGCCTATAATTTATATCACTCATTTTTGGATCACCGTTTATTTTAAAATCACATAGGTTCGAATTAGATTTCTCTAAATAATAATCGCAGCGTCCAACTAGTATTACAATTATTTAATATTTATTTTTAATATACCTTATTTATATATATAGATATGTTTTAATAATAATATCATATATTATTTTATTTTACACAAATGAATTAAATCATATAATATTTTAAATTATATTTCAAGTTATTATATATATATATATATATATATATATATATATATATATATATATATATATATATATATATATATATATATATATATATACATATTTATTTGCAAGTAATTGTTCGTGAATCGTCTAGAACAGTCGAAGGTCAATTGAATATATGAATCAGTTCAAAATTTCTGAGACTCAACCTAACAGACTTTTCTTATCGTGTCAAAAATATTAAAATCGTATCGAGAGTTTGGTTTAAAATTAGTCGAAAATTTTCGGGTCGTCACACGTGTTAGAGAGCAATTATGAAATTTATGATTAATTTTTAAGGATAATTACAATCAATATTCCTATAATATAGCTATTCATTTAAAAATTTTGAACTTATAATGCTATAAATAAAAAATTACAATTAATCTTTCAAAAATGTCCTTAAATACTGAAGTATTAAACATGCACGATTTTTTAAATTTACATTTAATTATCGTTAAAGAGTTATTCACAAATCATGATGCCTAATTAATCGTGTATTTAAATAACATATAGTTTCCCTTCGTTTGATCATGCATATCACTTAGACTACTCTCCACCATTACACTACTTTTACAACCACATTGTGTCACATCAGCGTCACCTCAGCAGCTTCTTTATCTTACATTACTAACCACATTCACTAACCATCATCACACCAACCTCATTAACCCCACTTCAATATTTTATTTTATAATTAATTTATTATTATTAACATTTTTATTACTAATATTATTAACTTTATTTTTTAAATTTAAAAATCCCAACGTCTATAATCCGACCGTTTTTTTCTTCAAAAAAAATGGCTAGATTTTTACCTCTATAAATACACCCACTAACTCAAATCCTTTCACACACTTCACTTCTCAACTCAAAACCAAAACACATCAAACTACTCAAAAATGAAAACAATTCCCCCAATGATTGTTGTATATGACGTTCATTACGTAGGTGACTTCCGTAATGACATGAAGCTTTACAAGTTCGGTAAAAAAAATGTCATTTATACCTCTGGAACTTAATTATACCTCGACATATGTAGATAAACAAAGACTTGTTGAAACAACCCAAATCCAGATTACCTGAAACGGTAATTATATATATATATATATATATATATATATATATATATATATATATATATATATATATATATATATATATATATATATATATATATATATATAAACAAAGTTGTTATACGTACATTACTCTTTCGACCCAAACAATTTAACCCCATTTGATTCCAAATAAATCATAACCAGTTTTAACGTATTCATTAAACAACAAGACACATGTTTAACATACGACCAAGTCCCAAAACGTTCAATTCGACACCTTTCGACCCATTACACAACAAGTGGGTAATTACGACCCGTTTACGCTACAAACTGGGTTAAAACTCAATAACTCAACCCGATACCAAGAGCATACTTCAGGGGATTTACCAAGTCCTCAATCCACACCCAAATATCCAAAAGCTACCCCATCAAGCTCAAGCAACCCAAAAGCAACTAGTCTAGCAACTAGTATTCTCCTTAACAAATGGTACCTATAAAAAGGTAACAACAACGAGGGAGAAGTTTACGCTTAGTGAATACAATAATTGTACATATACATATATAATATACTTACTTGCAAACACTTACACAAATACCGCATACGAGCTAGCAATTCAATAACCATGCAATCACAATGCATAAAATAAATATCCGCAATTCACAATTAGCTAGCATCGCCAATAAAATATAATTCACAATTTAAAATGCTAATACCAAAATCACACAACCATGGTTAACCATAAGCACAAGGGAATGGTACTTACGAATGACCATCGGTGTTCTCAACAACCATTAGTGTACATACGCCTTGTATCACTAACCCCTGGGTGGTATCCGAAATTTAAACTCACCCGTCACGTAAAATGTGGTATCGAACTCCCGAAATTTAAACTCACATTTCACGCCCACACACATAATGATATGGTATCGAACGCCTGTGACGACCCGGAAAATTTCAACTTATTTTAAACCAATTCTCTATATGATTTAATAATTTCGTCATGATAAGTAATGAATTTTGACAAGTTTTAAAACTTTTGAAATGAGTTTTATACAAACAATTGACCATCCATTTGTCCGACGATTCACGAACGTCATAACTTGTATTAATTATATACTTATGTATATATATGGATTATATCTAACTTGAATATATGATAATTAAGTATCTCATTAAATATATTAACAATGGATTATATACATAAAATAAGACTACTAACTTAAGGACTTCGAAACGATATATATATATATATATATATATATATATATATATATATATATATATATATATATATATATATATATATATATATATATATATATATATATATATATATATATATATATAACGACGTTATAACTTCTAAGTTAAAATAAATATATATGTATTGTATTAAGATATATTAATACACAGTTTCTAGATGTATTTACTATTGGAATATACTAGTAGGAAAACATCATTTTCAACCTTTTATCATGGAAAATGACATCCTTGTTATTACATATGACTCATGAGACATCTTTAAATACATAAACAAAATAATTTTGTATTTATACCCGTAATATACACAACTTCTGGATGTATTTACTATTAGTATATACCAATAGTAAAACATCATTTTCAACCTTTTTAATCATGGGGGAGACATGTTTAACAACTCTTAACATCTAGTATTAAACTTCTAGTTAAAATTTCAACTTGGAATCTCTTTATATCTATATACATATGACATTTTATATATCTATATCTATATCATTTCCATTTCAATTTTTGTTCTAAGATTTTACTCCCTAAAAACACACACTTGAAAGCCTTTGTTCTACTACTTCAATTCAGTAAAAACACTTCAATTATAAGCCTTAAAACAACCTAAAATTATCATAAGAAAAACTAAACAAGAACACTTCATGAAGATCATCCATTTCTAGTTTATACTTTCAATATTTTGAACCCATTTCAAAAACTCTTTGAAGATCAAGAATTATACTTCCTTTCCAGTAGCTTTATCCAAGTAACTTGAGGTAGTAACCTTATTCATAATCTTATTCGATTCATATTCATAAAGCTATCTTATTTTGAGTTATAAATTATAACAACAAGAACATAGTTTGAATGATTTCAAACTTGTTCGCAAACTAAATAGATCCTTCTAACTTGAATTTTAAAACACTTCAAGACCTGTAATATATCATAATGATATGCTAACTTAACAAGATACAACTTGATTTTACAAAGAACACCTTAAAACTGAATCTACGTCGTCGGAGTGCAACCGGGGGCTGTTTTGGGTTGATTTATTATGAATATGTTAACATATAAAATTCTCATGGTTTAACTCAAAGTGTAATTATTTTTATAAAAATGATCATCTAGATGTTGTTTTTTATGACGAAAATGATCACTTTCATAAGATTCACCTAAGTTTGAATTATAACCTGTGATTTTGAATACAAACCAAAGTATTTACTATTCATATTCATAAATAATGGCTCGATCCAAGGAAGTGGCAAGTTGAATCAACAAAAACGGAGTTGTATTGAAGAAACTACGACTAAAACAAAATCGGGTATCCGAAGCTAGTTTAGCTACGAAAATATTTTGACTAAAACCAAACTAATCATATCTTGGCTAATTAACATGATATTTTATATATATTTACTCATGATTTGATTTTATATATTTCAGGATCACCCGTAAACAACACTTGAAGATTAATTATAAGACCTCATGATTGTACACAACACGTCATTTGACAACACGGTACTTTATGTACGCAACACGTCATTTGAAAACACGGTACCATGGGTCAAGATTAATTCCGATCAATACGAATACGATGGGGTCTTTATCTTATTAAGCAACTAATTGTGGACCACTAACATCGGACTGCTAACTACGGACTAATAGATAATAAAAGTATTATAAGTATATATGTAATGATTATTTGAAAATAAAATATGTTGATACATTATATATATGGTTAGGTTCGTGATATCTATCGGAAACCAAGTCGTGTTAAATATCTTCAAGGAAAAAGTGAGTATATAGTCCCATTTTTAAACTCTAAATATTTCGGGATGAGAATACATGCATTTTATGATTTACGTTATAGACACAAGTGACTAAAAATATATTCTACGTTGAGTTGTACCACTGGCATACTTCCCTGTAGCTTGGTAACTACTATTTACATGTGGTATTGTAAACGCGAATCCTGTTGATAGATCTATCGGGCCTGACAACCCCAACCGGGCTGGACAACCAGTATTCAACGGTTGCACAGTACTTCGTTTCGGTGACTACACTTGGTACGGTGTAGTGAGATTTCATAATAAAGGGAATATGCGACGTTGATTAAATGTTAAGTATGGTTACCGAGTGCTCAACCACTTAGAATATTTTTATTAAAATGTTTATGTATATGAAATCTTGTGGTCTATATTTATAACACTGCTAGCATTAAACCTATATCTCACCAACTTTATGTTGACGTTTAAAGCATGTTTATTCTCAGGTTCCTAGAAGTCTTCCGCTGTTTGAATATATGTTAGAGTAACCATGTGCATGGAGTCATACATGTTTTATTCGAGGAAGCATTGCATTCACAAAATCATCACCGTGTATTTATTTTGATTGCATTGTCAACGGAAGTATTCTTGTAAACTGTTATTTACGGTGATTGTCTATATGTAGAAATCATCAGATGTCGAAAACATTGAATTTTAAATATTCATTTATGGTATATCTTTTCAAAAGAATGCAATGTTTATAAAACGTATCATATAGAGGTCAAATGCCTCGCGATGTAATCATATGTTATTGTATTCGTCCCTATGGATTGGGTCGGGTCGTTTCATGTGGTATCAGAACGGTGGTCTTAGCGAACCAGGTCTGCATTAGTTTGTCTAACTGATAAGTCGTTAGGTTGCATTAGTGAGTCTGGACTTCGACCGTGTCTGCATGTCAAAATTTTGCTTATCATTTTGTGTCGAAAATCATCTACTTATCATCCGTAGGAAATTACCTGCTTATCAACTTAAGTCTAAACGCGTCTTACTGCATTCATTGCATGAATGGTGTATAGACAAAATTCATATCTTAGCGTATTTGCTAATTCATATCTACGCGTATCTGTTACTATAAACTTTGTCTGACATATTCCGTAAATCCCTCCGTAATCTACGAGATCTTTTGTTCCATATATGTGGATATTCTATATAATTAGAATACCACCCGATAGCCGGAAAATCATTTCATATTGAAAAATACTTTATTCAATCATACGAAATGGAACTCGTCACTAGTTCAAGTCCCTCGGATTCCGATATGGAATACCACTCAAGCTCCGAAAGCAGTGTGACCGAAATTGATCAACCAATCAGTCATCATCTATTTTGGATGGATTGGGGATGGGTTCGTAGCCTCCTCAATCATTGGAGACAAGAAGAAGGTGATTCCTTCCATCCACCAAATTGCCCTCTTGACGATGAACCTGAAGCACTTACCGGCGAACCTGTTCGAGAAACCATTTTCTCTCTCATTTCCAGAGTATCTCGTCACGATTATATACTACATCAAATTCTAGATTTTATTTATCCGCTCGTCAGAACCGACAATCACCCCGGTGTAATAGAAGAAGTCAACGAGCTTCGCGCTCGGGTAGTGGCTTTGGAGAATACGGTACGAAGGTTACAAACACCATCAGCAGCATCAGCAGCATAACCAGTAACGTCAATAACATCAACATCGCAAGCCTCAATACCCTAAGCACCAGCAGCATCACCAGCATCAACGTTATCACCATCATCAACATCAACAGGATCATTACCACCACCAATAATCACATCCGCATCACACGCCTCAATATCACCATCCGTACCTCGGATATCAACGTCACACGCACCATAGATACCAAGAAGTACCAACAACAACAAATGATGAAGTATTGATTCATAACTTCATCGGAGAAACATTCTATGGTGATTATGTAATCTCTAAAGACAGAGAGATTACCTATTTCTGCCTTAACCATAAATCAGATGAGTGGACAGAAATGATAAAAGGAAGAGTAGAAACCCCGACAAGAATGATGCGTAAGGTACAAGCTATACTTGTTTTACCAACAGCATCAGCAGTACCCTTAGCCTCACCAACACAGTCAGTGCTGTTAACATCGTTAGAATCGTCAGCACCTTTAACATCACAAGCTCCACCAGTTCAAGAATCACCGTGGACATCATCAATAACGCGTATATTGCATCAACGAGTTATGAAGTATTAACTCATTCTTCTGAAGAATTTATATAAATATTTTATATATATGAATTCGGAAACCAAAATAAATCTTTTCGTACTAAGCTATTAAGTATGAATTGAAAAAGGGTAGATACTACTCGTTTAAATTCATACTACAAATATGCAATGATGTACGTCCTTCGTCAGCAACTTAATCATCGTTAACTACAATCCCTGTTTCAATTCAATGAATTTCGTTTTATAATAAACCAAGTGTATTATTCAATAATATGTTTGATTTTACACTTTCATCTTCAATGTACTCGAAGCTTACTGGGAAACAACATTCATATCTTGCGAAGTTAGCAAGAGTTCAATGAGTATCAGCATGATTCACTAAGGAAATATATATAAGAATAAATAATGAAGTATTGATCCATAACTTCATTAATATTCTGTGAAGAATATGTGGTTCCTAATCGTTTTAGAGATTACTTATTCTAGCTCAAACCGAAAATCAAATGAGTCTAATATTATATTGACTTATTAAATTCATGATTACATCTGAAGAAGATATATATGTACATATATTTTCATAAAGATTGTAATAAAATTCTCTGGTACAAAACATTACTTGTGAAATTTTTTTTAACGGGTAGGTAATATCCGAGAGATATATAAATTCACAATTAATATGATTATATTCTTCGACTCTGATTCAACAATCATCAACTATACTCACTACCTTCACAATAATATACATTCTTTCATAGAAATCAAAACAACCATTCTCATCCAAATTTGATTACGACAAAACGAAATCCAAGTCAAGACTTAACAGAAGACATCACTCTTAGGACTCTTACATCTTTCAAAACTATACTTTAACTTCAAAACTATGCTAGAACATCATTCGATTCTTGGAACCCAGAAAAATATTTGTATCATTCAAAGTCCTAAAACATCATATGTATATTAACAATTACAATCTATAATCAAACCCTTCGAAATTCCTGAAGACACTTCAAATAATGGACAATCGAGATGATGATCCAACCACACATTACCCGCAGTCTTGCACCTGAAAAGCTCTCGAAACCAAGGACATAATTTAACACGTATCCGCGTTAAATCTTTTAGCATTTATTAGCAAAAATAACTTTGCGATTCCTTTTCAAAATAGCAAATTTTGTCACAGTTTTAGCAAGTCAACCTCGACTTTCCATTCGAAGTAGCCTTATTATAACCTGTAATACATGTGATTACCCTTTTGTTACCAGGGAACCTTTTATATTCCATGACATTATCAGCAGATGTACCAGCAACTCGTTACCCCTTTGGCGGAATCAAAAATTGGTATTTTGAAATCTCGCAGCGTTTCTATTTCAGCAGTTATATATATATATATATATATATATATATATATATATATATATATATATATATATATATATATATATATATATATATATATATATATATATATATATATATATATATATATATACAACGTCTATCCCCA